>NW_027274631.1:339529-1570761 GCF_030028105.1 Mobula birostris
CATACCTCTCATAACTTCATCTATATCACCCTGTTTTCGAGCACCTTCCATACCTTCCCCTATATCGCTGTGTTTTCATGCACCTCTCATACCTCCCCCTATATCGCTGTGCCTTGCGCACCTCTCATACCTTCCCCTATATCGCTGACTTTTCGCGCACATCCCATAGATTCACCTTTATTGCTGTGTTATTGCTCATCTGTCATAGCTTCCCCTGTATCGCAGTGTTTTTGCGCACCTCCCATAGCATCGCCTATATTGCTGTGCCTTCGCGCACCTCTCATACCTTCCCCTATATCGCCATGTTTTCGTGCACCTCTCATACCTCCCCCAATATCGTTGTGTTTTCACGCACCTCTCATAACTTCTCCCATATCGCTGTATTTTTGTGCACCTCTCGTGGCTTCCCCAATATCGCCGTGTTTTCATGCACGTCTGTTAATGTCCCCTATATCGCTGGGTATTCGCGCACTTCCATAGCGTCCCCTATACCGCTGTGCTGTCGCTCACCTCTCATATCTTCCCCTATATCGCCCTGTTTTCGCACACCTCCCATACCTTCCCCTATATCGGTGTCTTTTCACACACCTCTCATGGCTTCCCCAATATCGCTGTGTTTTCACGCAATTCTCATGTACCTATATCGCTGTGTTTCCGCTCCTCTCATTACTTCCCCTATATTGCTCTGTGTTCTCGCACCTCTGATACATTCCCCTGTATCGCCGTGTTCTCGCACACCTCTCATATCTTCCCCTATATCACTGTGTTTTCGCGCACGTCCAATAGCGTCCCCTATATCGCTGTGTTTTCACACACCTCTCATACCTTTCCCTATATCGCTGTCTTTTCGCGCACATCGCATAGATTCACCTTTATCGCTGTGTTATTGCTCACCTCTCATAGCTTCCCCTACATCGCCGTGTTTTTGCGCACCTCTCATAACTTCCCCTATATCGCCGTATTGTTATGCACCTCTCATACCTTCCCCTATATCGCCGTTTTCACGCACCTCTCATACCTTCCCCTATATCGCTGTGTTTTCACACACCTCTCATAACTTCTCCTACATTGCTGTATTTTTGCGCACCTCTCATAACTTCCCCTATATCTCTGTGTTTTTATGCACCTCTCATACCTTCCCCTATATCACTGTGTTTTCGCGCACGTCCCATAGCGTCCCCTATATCGCTATGTTTTCGCGCACCTCTCATACCTTCCCCTATATTGCCCTGTTTTCGCGGAACTCTCATGCCCTCCCCTACATCACTCTGTTTTCTCGCACTTCTGATGCATTCCCATGTAACGCCAAGTTTTCGCGCACCTCTCATACTTTCCCATATATCGCCGTGTTTTCGTGTACCTCTCATAGCTTCCCCTATATCACCATGTTTTCATACACATCTCATACCGTCCCCTATATCACTGTGTTTTCGCGCACCTCCCATAGCAGCCCCTATATAGCTGTGCCTTCGTGCACGTCTCATACCGTCCCCTATATCGCTGTGTTTTCGCGCACCTCCCATAGCTTCGCCTACATCGCTGTTTTTGCACACCTCTCATACCTTCCCCTATATCGCTGTCTTTTTGCGCACATCCCATAGCTTCACCTTTATCGCTGTGTTATTGCTCATCTCTCATAGCTTCCCCTATATCGCCGTTTTTTCGCACACCTCGCATGTCTTCACCTATATCGCTATGTTTTTGCTCCAATCATTAATTCCCCTATATCGCTGTGTTTTCTCGCACCTCTGAAACATTCCCCTGTATCACCATGCTTTCGCACACCTCTTATAATTTCTCCTATATCGCCGTGTTCTCACAGACCTTTCATACCTTCCCCTATATCACTGTGTTTTTGCGCACGTCCCATAGCGTTCCCTATATCGCTGTGTTTTCTCGCACCTCTGATGCATTCCCCTGTATCGCCGTGTTTTCGGGCACATCCCATAGCTTCCACTATATTGCCCTGCTTTTGTGCACCTCTCATGTCTTCTCCTATATCACTGTGTTTTCGCGCACCTCCCATAGCATCCCCTATATAGCAGTGCCTTCGCACAACTCTCTTGCCTTCCCCTATATCGCCCTGTTTTCGCGCACTTCCCTTACATTCCCCTATATCGCTGTGTTTTCATGCACCTCCCATAGCATCCCCTATATTGCTGTGCCTTCGCGCACCTCTCATACCTCCCCCTATATCGCTGTGTTTTCATGCACCTCTCATAACTTCTCCTATATCGCTGTATTTTTGTGCACCTCTCATGGCTTGCCCAATATCGTCGTGTTTTCATGCACATCTCTTAACGTCCCCTATGTCGCTGTGTATTCGCGCACCTCCCATAGAGTACCCTATATCGCTGTGTTCTCGCACACCTCTCATACCTTCCCCATATCGCCCTGTTTTCGCGCACATTCCATAGCTTCCACTATATTGCCCTGTTTTCGCGCACCTCTCATGTCTTCCCCTACATCGCTGTGTTTTCTCGCACTTCTGATGCATTCCCATGTAACGCCAAGTTTTCGCGCAGCTCTCATAATTTCCCCTATATCACCGTGTTTTCACGTACCTCTCATAGCTTCCCCTATATCACCGTGTTTTCATACGCATCTCATACCGTCACCTATATCGCCCTGTTTTCGCGCTCCTCCTATAATTTCCCCTATATCACCGTGTTTTCATACGCATCTCATACCGTCACCTATATCGCCCTGTTTTCGCGCTCCTCCTATAATTTCCCCTATATCGCTGTGTTTTCATGCACCTCTCATGGCTTCCCCAATACCGCCGTGTATTCGCGCTCGTCTCATACCATCCCCTATATCGCTGTGTTTTCGTGCACCTCTTATAATTTCCCCATATCGCCGTGTTCTCGCAGACCTCTCATACCTTCCCCTAAATCACTGTGTTTTCGCGCAGTTCCCATAGTGTTCCCTATATCGCTATGTTTTCTCGCACCTCTGATGCTTTCCTCTGTATCTCCGTGTTGTCGCGCACATCCCATAGCTTCCACTATATTGCCCTGTTTTTGCGCACCTCTCATGTCTTCCCCTATTTCACTGTTTTTGCGCACCTCCCATAGCATCCCCTATATTGCTGTGCCTTCGCGCATCTCTCATAACTTCCGCTATATCGCCCTGTTTTCGCGCACCATCCATACCTTCCCCCATATCGCTGTATTTTCGTGCACCTCTCATACCTCCCCCTATATCGCTGTGTTTTCACGCACCTCTCATAACTTCTCCTATATCGCTGTCTTTTCGCGCACATCCCATAGCTTCACCTTTATCGCTGTGTTATTGCTCACCTCTCATAGATTCCCCTATATCGCCATGTTTTTGCTCACCTCTCATAGCTTCCCCTATATCGCCGTGTTTTCGCGCACCTCTCATGTCTTCACCTAGATCGCTATGTTTTCGCTCTTCTCATTAATTCCCCTATATCGCTGTGTTTTCTCGCACATCTGATATATTCTCCTGTATCGCCGTGTTTTCGCGCACCTCTCATAATTTCGCCTATATCGCCGTGTTCTCGCATACCTCTCATACCATCCCCTATATCACTGTGTTTTCGCGCACGTCCCATAGCTTCCACTACATTGCCCTGTTTTCGCGCACCTCTCATGTCTTCCCCTACATCGCTGTGTTTTCTCACACCTCTGATGCATTCCCCTATAACGCCAAGATTTTGCGGACCTCTCCCTACTTTCCCCAATATCGCCGTGTTCTCGCGCAGCCGCATTCCTTCCCCTATATCACTGTGTTTTCACGCACGTCCCATGGAGTCCCCAATATTGCTGTGTTTTCGCGCAGCTCTCATACCTTCCCCTATATCGCCCTGTTTTCATGCACATCCCATAGCTCTCACTACATTGCCCTGTTTTCGTGCACCTCTCATGTCTCCCCTACATCGCTGTGTTGTTGCTTCTCTGATAACTTCCCCTATATCGCTGTGTTTTCTCGCACCTCTGATGCATTCCCCTGTATCGCCGTGTTTTTGCGCACATCTCATACTATCCCCTATATCACCGTGTTTTCACGCATCTCTCATTTCTTCCCCGATATCTCCGTGTTTTCATGCACATCTCATACCGTACCCTATATCACTGTGCCTTTGCGCACCTCTCATACCTTCCCCTATATCGCTGTGTTTTCGCGCACCTCCCATACCTTCCTCTAAATCGCTGTGTTTTCGTGTACCTCTCATACCTCCCCTTATATCGCTGTGTTTTCACGCACCTCTCATAACTTCCCCTGTATTGCTGTATTTTTGCACACCTCTCATAACTTCCCCTATATTGACGTGTTTTTATGCACATCTCAAAACGTCCCCTATATCGCTGTGTATTCGCGCACCTCCATAGCATCCCCTATATCGCTGTGCCTTCGCGCACCTCTCATACCTTCCCCTATATCGCCCTGTTTTCGCACACATCCCATACCTTCCACTATATTGCCATGTTTTCACGCACCTCTCATAACTTCTCCTATATCGCTGTAGTTTGACGCACCTCTCATACCTTCCCCTATATCGCCGTGTTTTCAATCACATCTCATAATGTCCCCCATATTGCTGTGTATTCGTGCACCTCCTATACCTTCCACTTTATCGTCCTGTTTTCGCACACCTCCCATACCTTCCCTTTTATCGTTGTGTTTTCGTGCACCTCTCATACCTTCCCTATATTGCTGTGTTTTCGCGCATCTCTGATGGCTTCCCCAATATTGCCGTGTATTCATGCAGATCTCATACCGTCCCTTATATCGCTGTGCTTTCGCGGACCTCTCATAATTTCCCCTATATAGCCATGTTCTTGCACATCTCTCATAACTTCCACTATATCACTGTGTTTTCACGCACGTCCCATAGCATCCCCTGTATCGCTGTGTTTTCGGTCACCTCTCATACCTTTCCCTGTATCGCCATGTTTTCGCGCATATCCCATAGCTTCCACTATATAGCCCTGTTTTCGAGCACTCTCATGTCTTCCCCTATATCACTGTGTTTTCGCGCACATCCCATACCTTCCTCTATATCGCTGTGTTTTCGTGCACCTCTCATACCTTCCCTTATATCGCTGTGTTTTCACGCACCTCTCATAACTTCTCCTATATCGCTGTATTTTTGCGCACCTCTCATACCTTCCCCTATATCGCCGTGTTTTCAATCACATCTCATAACGTCCCCCATATTGCTGTGTATTCGCGCACCTCCCATAGAATCCCCTATATCGCTGTGCCTTCGCGCACATCTCATACCTTCCCCTATATCGTCCTGTTTTCGCGCACCTCCCATACCTTCCCTTTTATCGTTGTCTTTTCGTGCACCTCTCATACCTTCCCCTATATTGCTGTGTTTTCGCGCATCTCTCATGGCTTCCCCAATATTGCCTTGTATTCATGCACATCTCATACTGTCCCTTATATCGCTGTGCTTTCGTGCACCTCCCATACCTTCCTCTAAATCGCTGTGTTTTCGTGCACCTCTCATACCTTCCCCTATATGCCCTGTTTTCGCACACATCCCATAGCTTCCACTATATTGCCCTGTTTTCGCGCACCTCTCATGCCTTCCCTTATTTCGCTCTGTTTTCGCTCCTCTCTTAACGTCCCCTGTATCGCTGTGTTTTCTTGCACCTCTGATGCATTCCCCAGTATTGCCGTGTTTTTGCGCACCTCTCATACTTTTCCTTATATAGCCGTGTTTTTGCGCATCTCTCATGGCATCCCCGATATCGCCGTGTTTCATGCATATTTCATACTTTCCCCTATATCGCTGTGTTTTCGCGCACATCCCATAGCTTCCGCTACATCGCTGTATTTTCGCACACCTCTCATGCCTTCACCCTATATCGCTGTCTTTTCGCACCCTGATATAGCTTCACCTTTATCGCTGTGATTTTGCGCACCTCGCATAGCTTCCACTATATCGCCGTGTTTTCGCGGACATCTCATGTCTTCCCCTATATCGCTGTGTTTTCGCTGCTCTCATAACTTCCCCTATATCACTGTGTTTTCTCGCACCTCTGATGCATTCCCCTCTATTGCGATGTTTTCGCGCACCTCTCATACCTTCCCCAATATCGCCCTGTTTTCGCGCACTTCCCATACATTCCCCTATATCGCTGTGTTTTCATGCACCTCCCATAGCATCCCCTATATTGCTGTGCCTTCGCGCACCTCTCATACCTTCCCATATATCGCCCTGTTTTCGTGCACCTCCCATACATTCCCCCACATCGCTGTGTTTTCGTGCACCTCTCATACCTTCCCTATATCGCTGTGTTTTCACGCACCTCTCATAACTTCTCCTATATCGCTGTATTTTTGTGCACCTCTCATGGCTTGCCCAATATCGTCGTGTTTTCATGCACATCTCTTAACGTCCCCTATGTCGCTGTGTATTCGCGCACCTCCCATAGAGTACCCTATATCGCTGTGCTCTCGCACACCTCTCATACCTTCCCCATATCGCCCTGTTTTCGCGCACATTCCATAGCTTCCACTATATTGCCCTGTTTTCGCGCACCTCTCATGTCTTCCCCTACATCGCTGTGTTTTCTCGCACTTCTGATGCATTCCCATGTAACGCCAAGTTTTCGCGCACCTCTCATACTTTCCCCTATATCACCGTGTTTTCACGTACCTCTCATAGCTTCCCCTATATCACCGTGTTTTCATACGCATCTCATACCGTCACCTATATCGCCCTGTTTTCGCGCTCCTCCTATAATTTCCCCTATATCGCTGTGTTTTCATGCACCTCTCATGGCTTCCCCAATACCGCCGTGTATTCGCGCTCGTCTCATACCATCCCCTATATCGCTGTGTTTTCGTGCACCTCTTATAATTTCCCCATATCGCCGTGTTCTCGCAGACCTCTCATACCTTCCCCTAAATCACTGTGTTTTCGCGCAGTTCCCATAGTGTTCCCTATATCGCTGTGTTTTCTCGCACCTCTGATGCATTCCCCTGTATCTCCGTGTTGTCGCGCACATCCCATAGCTTCCACTATATTGCCCTGTTTTTGCACACCTCTCATGTCTTCCCCTATTTCACTGTTTTTGCGCACCTCCCATAGCATCCCCTATATTGCTGTGCCTTCGCGCATCTCTCATAACTTCCGCTATATCGCCCTGTTTTCGCGCACCATCCATACCTTCCCCCATATCGCTGTATTTTCGTGCACCTCTCATACCTCCCCCTATATCGCTGTGTTTTCACGCACCTCTCATAACTTCTCCTATATCGCTGTCTTTTCGCGCACATCCCATAGCTTCACCTTTATCGCTGTGTTATTGCTCACCTCTCATAGATTCCCCTATATCGCCATGTTTTTGCTCATCTCTCATAGCTTCCCTTATATCGCCGTGTTTTCGCGCACCTCTCATACCTCCCCCTATATCGCCACGTTTTTATGCACATCGCATACCGTATTCTATATCGCTGTGTTTTTGCTCACCTCTCATAGCTTCCCCTATATTGCCATGTTTTCGCGCACCTCTCATGTCTTCCCCTATATCACTGTGTTTTCGCGCACCTTCCATAGCATCCCCTATATTGCTGTGCCTTCACATACCACTCATAACTTCATCCATATCACCCTTTTCTCGAGCACCTTCCATACCTTCCCCTATATCGCTGTGTTTTCATGCACCTCTCATACCTCCCCCTATATCGCTGTGCCTTGCGCACCTCTCATACCTTCCCCTATATCGCTGACTTTTCGCGCACATCCCATAGATTCACCTTTATTGCTGTGTTATTGCTCATCTGTCATAGCTTCCCCTGTATCGCAGTGTTTTTGCGTACCTCCCATAGCATCGCCTATATTGCTGTGCCTTCGCGCACCTCTCATACCTTCCCCTATATCGCCATGTTTTCGTGCACCTCTCATACCTCCCCCAATATCGTTGTGTTTTCACGCACCTCTCATAACTTCTCCCATATCGCTGTATTTTTGTGCACCTCTCGTGGCTTCCCCAATATCGCCGTGTTTTCATGCACGTCTGTTAATGTCCCCTATATCGCTGGGTATTCGCGCACTTTCATAGCGTCCCCTATACCGCTGTGCTGTCGCACACCTCTCATATCTTCCCCTATATCGCCCTGTTTTTGCACACCTCCCATACCTTCCCCTATATCGGTGTCTTTTCACACACCTCTCATGGCTTCCCCAATATCGCTGTGTTTTCACGCAATTCTCATGTCTTCACCTATATCGCTGTGTTTCCGCTCCTCTCATTACTTCCCCTATATTGCTCTGTGTTCTCGCACCTCTGATACATTCCCCTGTATCGCCGTGTTCTCGCACACCTCTCATATCTTCCCCTATATCACTGTGTTTTCGCGCACGTCCAATAGTGTCCCCTATATCGCTGTGTTTTCACACACCTCTCATACCTTTCCCTATATCGCTGTCTTTTCGCGCACATCGCATAGATTCACCTTTATCGCTGTGTTATTGCTCACCTCTCATAGCTTCCCCTACATCGCCGTGTTTTTGCGCACCTCTCATAACTTCCCCTATATCGCCGTATTGTTATGCACCTCTCATACCTTCCCCTATATCGCCGTTTTCACGCACCTCTCATACCTTCCCCTATATCGCTGTGTTTTCACACACCTCTCATAACTTCTCCTACATTGCTGTATTTTTGCGCACCTCTCATAACTTCCCCTATATCTCTGTGTTTTTGTGCACCTCTCATACCTTCCCCTATATCACTGTGTTTTCGCGCACGTCCCATAGCGTCCCCTATATCGCTATGTTTTCGCGCACCTCTCATACCTTCCCCTATATCGCCCTGTTTTCGCGCACATCCCATAGCTTCCACTATATTGCCCTGTTTTCGCGGAACTCTCATGCCCTCCCCTACATCACTCTGTTTTCTCGCACTTCTGATGCATTCCCATGTAACGCCAAGTTTTCGCGCACCTCTCATACTTTCCCATATATCGCCGTGTTTTCGTGTACCTCTCATAGCTTCCCCTATATCACCATGTTTTCATACACATCTCATACCGTCCCCTGTATCACTGTGTTTTCGCGCACCTCCCATAGCAGCCCCTATATAGCTGTGCCTTCGTGCACGTCTCATACCGTCCCCTATATCGCTGTGTTTTCGCGCACCTCCCATAGCTTCGCCTACATCGCTGTTTTTGCACACCTCTCATACCTTCCCCTATATCGCTGTCTTTTTGCGCACATCCCATAGCTTCACCTTTATCGCTGTGTTATTGCTCATCTCTCATAGCTTCCCCTATATCGCCGTTTTTTCGCACACCTCGCATGTCTTCACCTATATCGCTATGTTTTTGCTCCAATCATTAATTCCCCTATATCGCTGTGTTTTCTCGCACCTCTGAAACATTCCCCTGCATCACCATGCTTTCACACACCTCTTATAATTTCTCCTATATCGCCGTGTTCTCACAGACCTTTCATACCTTCCCCTATATCACTGTGTTTTTGCGCACGTCCCATAGCGTTCCCTATATCGCTGTGTTTTCTCGCACCTCTGATGCATTCCCCTGTATCGCCGTGTTTTCGGGTACATCCCATAGCTTCCACTATATTGCCCTGCTTTTGTGCACCTCTCATGTCTTCTCCTATATCACTGTGTTTTCGCGCACCTCCCATAGCATCCCCTATATAGCAGTGCCTTCGCACAACTCTCTTGCCTTCCCCTATATCGCCCTGTTTTCGCGCACTTCCCATACATTCCCCTATATCGCTGTGTTTTCATGCACCTCCCATAGCATCCCCTATATTGCTGTGCCTTCGCGCACCTCTCATACCTTCCCATATATCGCTCTGTTTTCGCGCACCTCCCATACATTCCCCCACATCGCTGTGTTTTCGTGCACCTCTCATACCTCCCCCTATATCGCTGTGTTTTCACGCACCTCTCATAACTTCTCCTATATCGCTGTATTTTTGTGCACCTCTCATGGCTTGCCCAATATCGTCGTGTTTTCATGCACATCTCTTAACGTCCCCTATGTCGCTGTGTATTCGCGCACCTCCCATAGAGTACCCTATATCGCTGTGTTCTCGCACACCTCTCATACCTTCCCCATATCGCCCTGTTTTCGCGCACATTCCATAGCTTCCACTATATTGCCCTGTTTTCGCGCACCTCTCATGTCTTCCCCTACATCGCTGTGTTTTCTCGCACTTCTGATGCATTCCCATGTAACGCCAAGTTTTCGCGCACCTCTCATACTTTCCCCTATATTACCGTGTTTTCACGTACCTCTCATAGCTTCCCCTATATCACCGTGTTTTCATACGCATCTCATACCGTCACCTATATCGCCCTGTTTTCGCGCTCCTCCTATAATTTCCCCTATATCGCTGTGTTTTCATGCACCTCTCATGGCTTCCCCAATACCGCCGTGTATTCGCGCTCGTCTCATACCATCCCCTATATCGCTGTGTTTTCGTGCACCTCTTATAATTTCCCCATATCGCCGTGTTCTCGCAGACCTCTCATACCTTCCCCTAAATCACTGTGTTTTCGCGCAGTTCCCATAGTGTTCCCTATATCGCTGTGTTTTCTCGCACCTCTGATGCATTCCCCTGTATCTCCGTGTTGTCGCGCACATCCCATAGCTTCCACTATATTGCCCTGTTTTTGCGCACCTCTCATGTCTTCCCCTATTTCACTGTTTTTGCGCACCTCCCATAGCATCCCCTATATTGCTGTGCCTTCGCGCATCTCTCATAACTTTCGCTATATCGCCCTGTTTTCGCGCACCATCCATACCTTCCCCCATATCGCTGTATTTTCGTGCACCTCTCATACCTCCCCCTATATCGCTGTGTTTTCACGCACATCTCATAACTTCTCCTATATCGCTGTCTTTTCGCGCACATCCCATAGCTTCACCTTTATCGCTGTGTTATTGCTCACCTCTCATAGATTCCCCTATATCGCCATGTTTTTGCTCACCTCTCATAGCTTCCCCTATATCGCCGTGTTTTCGCACACCTCTCATACCTCCCCCTATATCGCCACGTTTTTATGCACATCGCATACCGTCTCCTATATCGCTGTGTTTTTGCTCACCTCTCATAGCTTCCCCTATATTGCCATGTTTTCGCGCACCTCTCATGTCTTCCCCTATATCACTGTGTTTTCGCGCACCTTCCATAGCATCCCCTATATTGCTGTGCCTTCACATACCTCTCATAACTTCATCTATATCACCCTGTTTTCGAGCACCTTCCATACCCTCCCCTATATCGCTGTGTTTTCATGCACCTCTCATACCTCCCCCTATATCGCTGTGCCTTGCGCACCTCTCATACCTTCCCCTATATCGCTGACTTTTCGCACACATCCCATAGATTCACCTTTATTGCTGTGTTATTGCTCATCTGTCATAGCTTCCCCTGTATCGCAGTGTTTTTGCGCACCTCCCATAGCATCGCCTATATTGCTGTGCCTTCGCGCACCTCTCATACCTTCCCCTATATCGCCATGTTTTCGTGCACCTCTCATACCTCCCCCAATATCGTTGTGTTTTCACGCACCTCTCATAACTTCTCCCATATCGCTGTATTTTTGTGCACCTCTCGTGGCTTCCCCAATATCGCCGTGTTTTCATGCACGTCTGTTAATGTCCCCTATATCGCTGGGTATTCGCGCACTTTCATAGCGTCCCCTATACCGCTGTGCTGTCGCACACCTCTCATATCTTCCCCTATATCGCCCTGTTTTTGCACACCTCCCATACCTTCCCCTATATCGGTGTCTTTTCACACACCTCTCATGGCTTCCCCAATATCGCTGTGTTTTCACGCAACTCTCATGTCTTCACCTATATCGCTGTGTTTCCGCTCCTCTCATTACTTCCCCTATATTGCTCTGTGTTCTCACACCTCTGATACATTCCCCTGTATCGCCGTGTTCTCGCACACCTCTCATATCTTCCCCTATATCACTGTGTTTTCGCGCACGTCCAATAGCGTCCCCTATATCGCTGTGTTTTCACACACCTCTCATACCTTTCCCTATATCGCTGTCTTTTCGCGCACATCGCATAGATTCACCTTTATCGCTGTGTTATTGCTCACCTCTCATAGCTTCCCCTACATCGCCGTGTTTTTGCGCACCTCTCATAACTTCCCCTATATCGCCGTATTGTTATGCACCTCTCATACCTTCCCCTATATCGCCGTTTTCACGCACCTCTCATACCTTCCCCTATATCGCTGTGTTTTCACACACCTCTCATAACTTCTCCTACATTGCTGTATTTTTGCGCACCTCTCATAACTTCCCCTATATCTCTGTGTTTTTGTGCACCTCTCATACCTTCCCCTATATCACTGTGTTTTCGCGCACGTCCCATAGCGTCCCCTATATCGCTATGTTTTCGCGCACCTCTCATACCTTCCCCTATATCGCCCTGTTTTCGCGCACATTCCATAGCTTCCACTATATTGCCCTGTTTTCGCGGAACTCTCATGCCCTCCCCTACATCACTCTGTTTTCTCGCACTTCTGATGCATTCCCATGTAACGCCAAGTTTTCGCGCACCTCTCATACTTTCCCATATATCGCCGTGTTTTCGTGTACCTCTCATAGCTTCACCATGTCACCATGTTTTCATACACATCTCATACCGTCCCCTATATCACTGTGTTTTCGCGCACCTCCCATAGCAGCCCCTATATAGCTGTGCCTTCGTGCACGTCTCATACCGTCCCCTATATCGCTGTGTTTTCGCGCACCTCCCATAGCTTCACCTACATCGCTGTTTTTGCACACCTCTCATACCTTCCCCTATATCGCTGTCTTTTTGCGCACATCCCATAGCTTCACCTTTATCGCTGTGTTATTGCTCATCTCTCATAGCTTCCCCTATATCGCCGTTTTTTCGCACACCTCGCATGTCTTCACCTATATCGCTATGTTTTTGCTCCAATCATTAATTCCCCTATATCGCTGTGTTTTCTCGCACCTCTGAAACATTCCCCTGTATCACCATGCTTTCGCACACCTCTTATAATTTCTCCTATATCGCCGTGTTCTCACAGACCTTTCAAACCTTCCCCTATATCACTGTGTTTTTGCGCACGTCCCATAGCGTTCCCTATATCGCTGTGTTTTCTCGCACCTCTGATGCATTCCCCTGTATCGCCGTGTTTTCGGGCACATCCCATAGCTTCCACTATATTGCCCTGCTTTTGTGCACCTCTCATGTCTTCTCCTATATCACTGTGTTTTCGCGCACCTCCCATAGCATCCCCTATATAGCAGTGCCTTCGCACAACTCTCTTGCCTTCCCCTATATCGCCCTGTTTTCGCGCACTTCCCATACATTCCCCTATATCGCTGTGTTTTCATGCACCTCCCATAGCATCCCCTATATTGCTGTGCCTTCGCGCACCTCTCATACCTTCCCATATATCGCCCTGTTTTCGCGCACCTCCCATACATTCCCCCACATCGCTGTGTTTTCGTGCACCTCTCATACCTCCCCCTATATCGCTGTGTTTTCACGCACCTCTCATAACTTCTCCTATATCGCTGTATTTTTGTGCACCTCTCATGGCTTGCCCAATATCGTCGTGTTTTCATGCACATCTCTTAACGTCCCCTATGTCGCTGTGTATTCGCGCACCTCCCATAGAGTACCCTATATCGCTGTGTTCTCGCACACCTCTCATACCTTCCCCATATCGCCCTGTTTTCGCGCACATTCCATAGCTTCCACTATATTGCCCTGTTTTCGCGCACCTCTCATGTCTTCCCCGACATGGCTGTGTTTTCTCGCACCTCTGATGCATTCCCATGTAACGCCAAGTTTTCGCGCAGCTCTCATAATTTCCCCTATATCACCGTGTTTTCACGTACCTCTCATAGCTTCCCCTATATCACCGTGTTTTCATACGCATCTCATACCGTCACCTATATCGCCCTGTTTTCGCGCTCCTCCTATAATTTCCCCTATATCACCGTGTTTTCATACGCATCTCATACCGTCACCTATATCGCCCTGTTTTCGCGCTCCTCCTATAATTTCCCCTATATCGCTGTGTTTTCATGCACCTCTCATGGCTTCCCCAATACCGCCGTGTATTCGCGCTCGTCTCATACCATCCCCTATATTGCTGTGTTTTCGTGCACCTCTTATAATTTCCCCATATCGCCGTGTTCTCGCAGACCTCTCATACCTTCCCCTAAATCACTGTGTTTTCGCGCAGTTCCCATAGTGTTCCCTATATCGCTATGTTTTCTCGCACCTCTGATGCATTCCCCTGTGTCTCCGTGTTGTCGCGCACATCCCATAGCTTCCACTATATTGCCCTGTTTTTGCGCACCTCTCATGTCTTCCCCTATTCCACTGTTTTTGCGCACCTCCCATAGCATCCCCTATATTGCTGTGCCTTCGCGCATCTCTCATAACTTCCGCTATATCGCCCTGTTTTCGCGCACCATCCATACCTTCCCCCATATCGCTGTATTTTCGTGCACCTCTCATACCTCCCCCTATATCGCTGTGTTTTCACGCACCTCTCATAACTTCTCCTATATCGCTGTCTTTTCGCGCACATCCCATAGCTTCACCTTTATCGCTGTGTTATTCCTCACCTCTCATAGATTCCCCTATATCGCCATGTTTTTGCTCACCTCTCATAGCTTCCCCTATATCGCCGTGTTTTCGGGCACCTCTCATGTCTTCACCTAGATCGCTATGTTTTCGCTCTTCTCATTAATTCCCCTATATCGCTGTGTTTTCTCGCACATCTGATATATTCTCCTGTATCGCCGTGTTTTCGCGCACCTCTCATAATTTCGCCTATATCGCCGTGTTCTCGCATACCTCTCATACCATCCCCTATATCACTGTGTTTTCGTGCACGTCCCATAGCTTCCACTACATTGCCCTGTTTTCGCGCACCTCTCATGTCTTCCCCTACATCGCTGTGTTTTCTCACACCTCTGATGCATTCCCCTATAACGCCAAGATTTTGCGGACCTCTCCTACTTTCCCCTATATCGCCGTGTTCTCGCGCAGCCGCATACCTTCCCCTATATCACTGTGTTTTCACGCACGTCCCATGGAGTCCCCAATATTGCTGTGTTTTCGCGCAGCTCTCATACCTTCCCCTATATCGCCCTGTTTTCATGCACATCCCATAGCTCTCACTACATTGCCCTGTTTTCGTGCACCTCTCATGTCTCCCCTACATCGCTGTGTTTTTGCTTCTCTCATAACTTCCCCTATATCGCTGTGTTTTCTCGCACCTCTGATGCATTCCCCTGTATCGCCGTGTTTTTGCGCACCTCTCATACTATCCCCTATATCACCGTGTTTTCACGCATCTCTCATTTCTTCCCCGATATCTCCGTGTTTTCATGCACATCTCATACCGTACCCTATATCACTGTGCCTTCGCGCACCTCTCATACCTTCCCCTATATCGCTGTGTTTTCGCGCACCTCCCATACCTTCCTCTAAATCGCTGTGTTTTCGTGTACCTCTCATACCTCCCCTTATATCGCTGTGTTTTCACGCACCTCTCATAACTTCCCCTGTATTGCTGTATTTTTGCACACCTCTCATAACTTCCCCTATATTGACGTGTTTTTATGCACATCTCAAAACGTCCCCTATATCGCTGTGTATTCGCGCACCTCCCATAGCATCCCCTATATCGCTGTGCCTTCGCGCACCTCTCATACCTTCCCCTATATCGCCCTGTTTTCGCACACATCCCATACCTTCCACTATATTGCCATGTTTTCACGCACCTCTCATAACTTCTCCTATATCGCTGTAGTTTGACGCACCTCTCATACCTTCCCCTATATCGCCGTGTTTTCAATCACATCTCATAATGTCCCCCATATTGCTGTGTATTCGTGCACCTCCTATACCTTCCACTTTATCGTCCTGTTTTCGCACACCTCCCATACCTTCCCTTTTATCGTTGTGTTTTCGTGCACCTCTCATACCTTCCCCTATATTGCTGTGTTTTCGCGCATCTCTGATGGCTTCCCCAATATTGCCGTGTATTCATGCAGATCTCATACCGTCCCTTATATCGCTGTGCTTTCGCGGACCTCTCATAATTTCCCCTATATAGCCATGTTCTTGCACATCTCTCATAACTTCCACTATATCACTGTGTTTTCACGCACGTCCCATAGCATCCCCTGTATCGCTGTGTTTTCGGTCACCTCTCATACCTTTCCCTGTATCGCCATGTTTTCGCGCATATCCCATAGCTTCCACTATATAGCCCTGTTTTCGAGCACTCTCATGTCTTCCCCTATATCACTGTGTTTTCGCGCACATCCCATACCTTCCTCTATATCGCTGTGTTTTCGTGCACCTCTCATACCTTCCCTTATATCGCTGTGTTTTCACGCACCTCTCATAACTTCTCCTATATCGCTGTATTTTTGCGCACCTCTCATACCTTCCCCTATATCGCCGTGTTTTCAATCACATCTCATAACGTCCCCCATATTGCTGTGTATTCGCGCACCTCCCATAGAATCCCCTATATCGCTGTGCCTTCGCGCACATCTCATACCTTCCCCTATATCGTCCTGTTTTCGCGCACCTCCCATACCTTCCCTTTTATCGTTGTCTTTTCGTGCACCTCTCATACCTTCCCCTATATTGCTGTGTTTTCGCGCATCTCTCATGGCTTCCCCAATATTGCCTTGTATTCATGCACATCTCATACTGTCCCTTATATCGCTGTGCTTTCGTGCACCTCCCATACCTTCCTCTAAATCGCTGTGTTTTCGTGCACCTCTCATACCTTCCCCTATATCGCCCTGTTTTCGCACACATCCCATAGCTTCCACTATATTGCCCTGTTTTCGCGCACCTCTCATGCCTTCCCTTATTTCGCTCTGTTTTCGCTCCTCTCTTAACGTCCCCTGTATCGCTGTGTTTTCTTGCACCTCTGATGCATTCCCCAGTATTGCCGTGTTTTTGCGCACCTCTCATACTTTTCCTTATATAGCCGTGTTTTTGCGCATCTCTCATGGCATCCCCGATATCGCCGTGTTTCATGCATATTTCATACTTTCCCCTATATCGCTGTGTTTTCGCACACATCCCATAGCTTCCGCTACATCGCTGTGTTTTCGCACACCTCTCATGCCTTCACCTATATCGCTGTCTTTTCGCACCCTGATATAGCTTCACCTTTATCGCTGTGTTTTTGCGCACCTCGCATAGCTTCCACTATATCGCCGTGTTTTCGCGGACATCTCATGTCTTCCCCTATATCGCTGTGTTTTCGCTGCTCTCATAACTTCCCCTATATCACTGTGTTTTCTCGCACCTCTGATGCATTCCCCTCTATTGCGATGTTTTCGCGCACCTCTCATACCTTCCCCAATATCGCCCTGTTTTCGCGCACCTCCCATACCTTCCCCTATATCGCTGTGTTTTTGCACACCTCTCATGGAATCCCCAATATCGCCATGTCTTCATGCACATCTCATACCGTCCCCTATACCACTGTGTTTTCGCGCACCTCTCATACCTTCCCCTATATCGCTGTGTTTTCACGCACCTCTTTTAACTTCCCCTATATCGCCGTGTTTTTGCGCACCTCTCATAACTTACCCTATATCGCCGTGTTGTTATGCACATCTCATAACGTCCTCTATATCGCTGTGTATTCGCGCACATCGCATAGCATCCCTTATATCACTGTGCCTTCGCGCAGCTCTCATACCTTCCCAAATATCGCCCTGTTTTCGCGCACCTCCCATTCCTTCACCTATATCGCTCTTTTCGTGCACCTCTCATGCATTTCCGTATACCGCTGTGTTTTTGCACACCTCTCATACCTTCCCCAATATCACCGTGTTTTCACGCACCTCTCATAACCTTCCCTCTATCACCCTGTTTTCGCGCTCCTCTCATACATTCCCCTATATCAGTGTGTTTTCACGCAGCTCTCATACCTTCCCCTATATCGCCGTATTTTTGCACACCTCTCATGGCTTCCCCAATATAGCCGTGTTTTCATGCACATCTCATAACGTCCCATATATCTCTGTGTATTCACGCACCTCTCTTAGTATCCCCTATATCGCTGTGCCTTCGCGCATCGCTCATACCTTCCCCTATATCGCCCTGTTTCCCGTGCACCTCTCATGGCTTCGCCTACATCGCTGTGTTTTTGCGCACCTCTCATACCTTCCCCTATATCGCCGTGGTTTCGCGCACCTCTCATTTCTTCACCTATATCGCTGTGTTTCCGCTCCTCTCATTACTTCCCCCATATCGCTCTGTGTTCTCGCACTTCTAATACAGTTCCCTGTATCAACGTGTTTTCGCGTACCTCTCATAATTTCACCTATATCGCCGTGCTCTCGTACACCTCTCATATCTTCCCCTATATCACTGTGTTTTCGCGCACGTCCAATAGCGTCCCCTATATCGCTCTGTTTTCACGCACCTCTCATGTCTTCCCCTATATCACTGTGTTTTCGTGCATCTCCCATACCATCCCCTATATTACTGTGTTTCACACACGTCTCATACCTTTCCCTATATCGCCCTGTTTTCGAGCACCTCCCATAACTTCCCCTATATTGCCGTGTTTTTATGCACATCTCATAATGTCCCCTATATCGCTGTGTATTCGCGCAGCTCCCATAGCATCCTGTATATCGCTGTGCCTTCGCGCACCTCTCATACCTTCCTCTATATCGCCCTGTTTTCGCACACATCCCATACCTTCCCCTATATCGCCCTGTTTTCGCGCACCTTCCATACCTTCCCCTATATCGCTGTGTTTTCCTGCACCTCTCATACCTCCCCCTGTATCGCTGTGTTTTCACACGCCTCTCATAACTTCTCCGATATTGCTGTGTTTTTGTGCACCTCTCATACCTTCCCTAATATCACTGCGTTTTCATGCACATCTCATCACGTCCCCTATATCGCTTTGTTTTCGTGCACCTCTCATACCTCCTCCTATATCGCTGTGCTTGCAGACCTCTCATACCTTCCCCTATATCGCTGTCTTTTCGCGCACATCCCATAGATTCACCCTTATCGCTGTGTTATTGCACAACTCTCATAGCTTCCCCTATATCGCCGTGTTGTCATGCACATCTCATAACGTCCTCTATATCGCTGTATATTCGCGCACCTACCATAGCTTCCCTTATATCACTGTGCTTTCGCGCACCTCTCAAACCTTCCCAAATATCGCTCTGTTTTCGCGCACCTCCCATTCCTTCACCTATATCGCTGTTTTCGTGCACCTCTCATGCATTTCCGTATACCGCTGTGTTTTTGCACACCTCTCATACATTCCCCAATATCACCGTGTTTTCATGCACCTCTCATAACCTCCCCTCTATCGCCCTGTTTTCGCGCTCCTCTCATACCTTCCCCTATATCACTGTGTTTTCACGCAGCTCTCATACCTTCCCCTATATCGCCCTGTTTTTGCACACATCCCATAACTTCCACTATATAACCCTGTTTTCGCGCAACTTTCATGTCTTCCACTACATCGCTGTGTTTTCTGGCACCTCTGATGCATTCCCCTGTAACGCCAAGTTTTCGCGCACCTCTCATACTTTCCCCTATATCGCCGTGTTTACGCGCACCTCTCATACCTGCCCCTATATCGCCATGTTTTTATGCACATCTCATACCGTCTCCTATATCGCTGTGTTTTTGCGCACCTCCCATAGCATCCCCTATATCGCTGTGCCTTCGTGCACCTCTCATACCTTCCCCTATATCGCCCTGTTTTCGCGCACCTCCTATACCTTCCCTTATATCGCTGCGTTTTTGTGCACCTTTCATACCTTCCCCTATATCGCTGTGTTTTCGCACACCTCTCATAATTTCTCCTATATCGCTGTGTTTTTATGCATCTCTCATACCTTCCCTAATATCATTGCGTTTTCATGCACATCTCATCACGTCCACTATATCGCTGTGTATTCACGCACCTCCCATAGCATCCCCTATATCGCTGTGCCTTGCGTACCTCTCATAGCTTCCCCTATATCGCTGTCTTTTCGCGCACCTCTCTTAACTTCCCCTATATCGCCGTGTTTTTGCGCACCTCTCATAACTTACCCTATATCGCCGTGTTGTTATGAACATCTCATAACGTCCTCTATATCACTGTGTATTCGCGCACCTCCCATAGCATCCCTTATATCACTCTGGCTTTGCGCACCTTTCATACCTTCGCAAATATCGCCCTGTTTTCGCGCACCTCCCATTCCTTCACCTATATCGCTGTTTACGTGCACCTCTCATACCTTCTCCTATACGCTGTGCCTTGGCGCACCTCTCATGCATTCCCGTATATCACCCTGTTTTCGCGCACCTCCCATACCTTCCCCGATATCGCTGTATTTTCGTGCTCCTCCCCTACCTTCCCCTATATTGCTGTGTTTTCACGCACCTCTCTTAACTTCTCCTATATCGCCGTGTTTTTGCGCACCTCTCATAACTTACCCGATATCGCCGTGTTGTTATGCACATCTCATAACGTCCTCTATATCGCTGTGTATTCGCGCACCTCCCATAGCATCCAAATATCGCTGTGCCTTCGCGCACCTCTCATACCTTCCCAAATATCGCCCTGTTTTCGTGCACCTCCCATTTCTTCACCTATATCGCTGTTTTCGTGCACCTCTCATACCTTCTCTTATATCGCCCTGTTTTCGCGAACCTCTCATACATTCCCGTACATCGCCCTGTTTTCGCACACCTCCCATACCTTCCCCGATATCGCTGTATTTTCGTGCTCCCCTCCTACGTTCCCCTATATTGCTGTGTTTTCACGCACCTCTCTTAACTTCTCCTATATCGCTGTGTTTTTGCACACCTCTCATACCTTCCCCTTTATCACTGTGTTTTCAGGCACCTCTCATGTCTTCCCCAATATCGCCGTGTATTCATGCACATCTCATACCGTTCCCTATATTGCTGTGTTTTCGCGCACCTCCCATAGCTTCGCCTACATCGCTGTTTTCGACCACGTCCCATAGCTTCACCTTGATCGCTGTGTTATTGCTCACCTCTCATAGCTTACACGATATCGCCGTGTTTTCGCGCACCTCGCATGTCTTCACCTGTATCGCTATGTTTTCACTCCTATCATTACTTCCCCTATATCGCTGTGTTTTCTCGCACCTCTGATACATTCTCCTGTATTGCCATGTTTTCGCGCACCTCTTACAACTTCCCCTATATCACCGTGTTCTCGCACACCTCTCATACCTTCCCCTATATCACGGTTTTATTGTGCATGTCCCATAGCGTCCCCTATATCGCTGTGTTTTCTCGCACCTCTCATACATTCCCCTGTATTGCCGTGGTTTCGCACACATCCCATAGGTTCCACTATATTGCCCTGTTTTTGCGCACCTCTCATGTCTTCCCCTATATCACGGTGTTTTCGCGCACCTCTCATACCTTCCCTTATCTCGCTGTGTTTTCACGCACCTCTCATAACTTCTCCTATATCACTGTATTTTTGTGCAGCTCTCATACCTTCCCTAATATCATTGCGTTTTCATGCACATCTCATCACGTCCACTATATCGCTGTGTATTCACGCACCTCCCATAGCATCCCCTATATCGCTGTGCCTTGCGTACCTCTCATAGCTTCCCCTATATCGCTGTCTTTTCGCGCACCTCTCTTAACTTCCCCTATATCGCCGTGTTTTTGCGCACCTCTCATAACTTACCCTATATCGCCGTGTTGTTATGAACATCTCATAACGTCCTCTATATCACTGTGTATTCGCGCACCTCCCATAGCATCCCTTATATCACTCTGGCTTTGCGCACCTTTCATACCTTCGCAAATATCGCCCTGTTTTCGCGCACCTCCCATTCCTTCACCTATATCGCTGTTTACGTGCACCTCTCATACCTTCTCCTATACGCTGTGCCTTGGCGCACCTCTCATGCATTCCCGTATATCACCCTGTTTTCGCGCACCTCCCATACCTTCCCCGATATCGCTGTATTTTCGTGCTCCTCCCCTACCTTCCCCTATATTGCTGTGTTTTCACGCACCTCTCTTAACTTCTCCTATATCGCCGTGTTTTTGCGCACCTCTCATAACTTACCCGATATCGCCGTGTTGTTATGCACATCTCATAACGTCCTCTATATCGCTGTGTATTCGCGCACCTCCCATAGCATCCAAATATCGCTGTGCCTTCGCGCACCTCTCATACCTTCCCAAATATCGCCCTGTTTTCGTGCACCTCCCATTTCTTCACCTATATCGCTGTTTTCGTGCACCTCTCATACCTTCTCTTATATCGCCCTGTTTTCGCGAACCTCTCATACATTCCCGTACATCGCCCTGTTTTCGCACACCTCCCATACCTTCCCCGATATCGCTGTATTTTCGTGCTCCCCTCCTACGTTCCCCTATATTGCTGTGTTTTCACGCACCTCTCTTAACTTCTCCTATATCGCTGTGTTTTTGCACACCTCTCATACCTTCCCCTTTATCACTGTGTTTTCAGGCACCTCTCATGTCTTCCCCAATATCGCCGTGTATTCATGCACATCTCATACCGTTCCCTATATTGCTGTGTTTTCGCGCACCTCCCATAGCTTCGCCTACATCGCTGTTTTCGACCACGTCCCATAGCTTCACCTTGATCGCTGTGTTATTGCTCACCTCTCATAGCTTACACGATATCGCCGTGTTTTCGCGCACCTCGCATGTCTTCACCTGTATCGCTATGTTTTCACTCCTATCATTACTTCCCCTATATCGCTGTGTTTTCTCGCACCTCTGATACATTCTCCTGTATTGCCATGTTTTCGCGCACCTCTTACAACTTCCCCTATATCACCGTGTTCTCGCACACCTCTCATACCTTCCCCTATATCACGGTTTTATTGTGCATGTCCCATAGCGTCCCCTATATCGCTGTGTTTTCTCGCACCTCTCATACATTCCCCTGTATTGCCGTGGTTTCGCACACATCCCATAGGTTCCACTATATTGCCCTGTTTTTGCGCACCTCTCATGTCTTCCCCTATATCACGGTGTTTTCGCGCACCTCTCATACCTTCCCTTATCTCGCTGTGTTTTCACGCACCTCTCATAACTTCTCCTATATCACTGTATTTTTGTGCAGCTCTTATACCTTCCCCTATATTGCCGTGTTCTCATGCACATCTCATAGCGTCCCCTATATCACTGTGTATTCGCGCACCTCCCATAGCATCCCTTATATTGCTGTGCCTTCGCACACCTCTCATACCTTCCCCTATATCGCTATGTTTTCATGCACCTCTCATACCTCCCCCTATATCGCTGTGTTTTCACGCACCTCTCATAATTTCTCCTATATCGCCGTATTTTTGCACACCTCACATGGCTTCCCCAATATAGCCGTGCTTTCATGCACATCTCATAACGTCCCATATATCTCTGTGTATTCACGCACCTCCCTTAGCATCCCCTATATCGCTGTGCCTTCGCGCATCGCTCATACCTACCCCTATATCGCCCTGTTTCCCGTGCACCTCCCATGGCTTGGCCTACATCGCTGTGTATTTGCGCACCTCTCATACCTTCCCCTATATCGCCGTAGTTTCGCACACCTCTCATTTCTTCACCTATATCGCTGTGTTTCCGCTCCTCTCATTACTTCCCCCATATCGCTCTTGTGTTCTCGCACTTCTGATACAGTTCCCTGTATCAACGTGTTTTCGCGCACCTCTCATAATTTCACCTATATCGCCGTGCTCCAGCACACTTCTCATATCTTCCCCTATATCACTGTGTTTTCGTGCATCTCCCATACCATCCCCTATATTGCTGTGTTTCGCACACGTCTCATACCTTTCCCTATATAGACCTGTTTTCGAGAGCACCTCCCATACCTTCCCCTATATCGCTGTGTTTTCGTGTACCTCTCATACCTCCCCTTATATCGCTGTATTTTCACGCACCTCTCATAACTTCCCCTGTATTGCTGTATTTTTGCGCACCTCTCATAACTTACCCAAAATTGCCGTGTTTTTATGCACATCTCATAACGTCCCCTATATCGCTGTGTATTCGCGCACCTCCCATAGCATCCCCTATATCGCTGTGCCTTCGCGCACCTCTCATTCCTTCCCCTATATCGCCCTGTTTTCGCACACATCCCATACCTTCCACTATATTGCCCTGTTTTCGCGCACCTCTCATGTCTTCCACTACATCGCTGTGTTTTCTGGCACCTCTGATGCATTCCCCGTAACACCAAGTTTTCGCGCACCTCTCATAATTTCCCCTATATCGCTGTGTACGCACACCTCTCATACCTGCCCCTATATCGCCATGTTTTTATGCACATCTCATACCGTCTCCTATATCACTGTGTTTTTGCGCACCTCCCATAGCATCCCCTATATCGCTGTGCCTTCGTGCACCTCTCATACCTTCCCCTATATCGCCCTGTTTTCGCGCATCTCCTATACCTTCCCTTATATCACTGCGTTTTTGTGCACCTTTCATACCTTCCCCTATATCGCTGTGTTTTCGCACACCTCTCATAACTTCTCCTATATCGCTGTGTTTTTGTGCACCTCTCATACCTTCCCTAATATCACTGCGTTTTCATGCACATCTCATCACGTCCACTATATCGCTGTGCATTCACGCACCTCCCATAGCATCCCATATATAGCTGTGCCTTGCGCACCTCTCATAGCTTCCCCTATATTGCTGTCCTTTCGCGCACATCCCATAGATTCACCTTTATCGCTGTGTTATTGCTCACCTCTCATAGCTTCCCCTGTATCGCCGTGTTTTTGCTCACCTCTCATAGCTTCCCCTATATCGCCATGTTTTCGCGCACCTCTCATGTCTTCACCTAGATCGCTATGCATTCGATCCTCTCAATACTTCCTCTATATCGCTGTGTTTTCTCGCACATCTGATACATTCTCCCGTATCGCCATGTTTTCGCACACCTGTCATAATTTCCCCTATATTACCCTGTTTTCGCGCACCTCTCATGTATTCCACTAATTAGCTGTGTTTTCTGGCACCTCTGATGCATTCTCCTGTAACGCCAAGTTTTTACGCACCTCTCATATTTTCCCCTATATCGCCGTATTTACACGCGCCTCTCATACCTGCCCCTATATCGCCATGTTTTTATGCACATCTCATACCGTCTCCTATATCGCTGTGTTTTTGCGCACCTCCCATAGCATCCCCTATATCGCTGTGCCTTCGTGCACCTCTCATACCTTCCCCTATATCGCACTGTTTTCGCGCATCTCCTATACCTTCCCTTATATCACTGCGTTTTCGTGCACCTTTCATACCTTCCCCTATATCGCTGTGTTTTCGCACACCTCTCATAACTTCTCCTATATCGCTGTGTTTTTGTGCACCTCTCATACCTTCCCTAATATCACTGTGTTTTCATGCACATCTTATCACGTCCACTATATCGCTGTGTATTCATGCACCTCCCATAGCATCCCCTATATCGCTGTGCCTTGCGCACCTCTCATAGCTTCCCCTATATCGCTGTCTTTTCGCGCACCTCTCTTAACTTCCCCTATATCGCCGTGTTTTTGCGCACCTCTCATAGCTTACCTTATATCGCCGTGTTGTTATGAACATCTCATAACGTCCTCTATATCACTGTGTATTCGCGCACCTCCCATAGCATCCCTTATATCACTGTGGCTTCGCGCACGTTTCATAACTTCCCAAATATCGCCCTGTTTTCGCGCACCTCCCATTCTTTCACCTATATCGCTGTTTTCGTGCACCTCTCATACCTTCTCCTATATCGCTGTGCCTTCGCGCACCTCTCATGCATTCCCGTATATCGCCCTGTTTTCGCGCACCTCCCATAACTTCCCCGATATCGCTGTATTTTCGTGCTCCTCTCCTACCTTCCCCTATATTGCTGTGTTTTCACGCACCTCTCTTAACTTCTCCTATATCACCGTGTTTTTGCGCACCTCTCATTACTTACCCTATATCGCCGTGTTGTTATGCACATCTCATAACGTCCTCTAGATCGCTGTGTATTCGCGCACCTCCCATAGCATCCCTTATATCGCTGTGCCTTCGCGCACCTCTCATACCTTCCCAAATATCACCCTGTTTTCGCGCACCTCCCATTTCTTCACCTATATCGCTGTTTTCGTGCACCTCTCCTACCTTCTCCTATATCGCTGTGCCTTCGCGCACCTCTCATGCATTCCCGTACATCACCCTGTTTTTGCGCACCTCCCATACCTTCCCCGATATCGCTGTATTTTCGTGCTCCTCTCCTACGTTCCCCTATATTGCTGTGTTTTCACGCACCTCTCTTAACTTCTCTTATATCGCTGTGTTTTTGCACACCTCTCATACCTTCCCCTTTATCGCTGTGTTTTCAGGCACCTCTCATGTCTTCCCCAATATCGCCGTGTATTCATGCACATCTCATACCGTCCCCTATATTGCTGTGTTTTCGCGCACCTCCCATAGCTTCACCTTGATCGCTGTGTTATTGCTCACCTCTCATAGCTTACACGATATCGCCGTGTTTTCGCGCACCTCGCATGTCTTCACCTATATCGTTATGTTTTCGCTCCTATCATTACTTCCCCTATATCGCTGTGTTTTCTCGCACCTCTGATACATTCTCCTGTATTGCCATGTTTTCGCGCACCTCTTACAATTTCCCCTATATCGCCGTGTTCTCGCACACCTCTCATACCTTCCCCTATATCACTGTTTTTTTGCGAATGTCCCATAGCGTCCCCTATATCGCTGTGTTTTCTCGCACCTCTCATACATTCCCCTGTATCGCCGTGGTTTCGCACACATCCCATAGGTTCCACTATATTGCCCTGTTTTTGCGCACCTCTCATGTCTTCCCCTATATCACGGTGTTTTCGCGCACCTCTCATACCTTCCCTTATCTCGCTGTGTTTTCACGCACCTCTCATAAATTCTCCTATATCACTGTATTTTTGTGCAGCTCTTATACCTTCCCCTATATTGCCGTGTTTTCATGCACATCTCATAGCGTCCCCTATATCACTGTGTTTTCGCGCACCTCCCATAGCATCCCTTATATTTCTGTGCCTTCACACACCTCTCATACCTTCCCCTATATCGCCCTGTTTTCACGCACCTTCCATACCTTCCCCTATATCGCTGTGTTTTCATGCACCTCTCATACCTCCCCCTATATCGCTGTGTTTTCCCGCACCTCTCATAATTTCTCCTATATCGCCGTATTTTTGCACACCTCTCATGGCTTCCCCAATATAGCCGTGTTTTCATGCACATCTCATAACGTCCCATATATCTCTGTGTATTCACGAACCTCCCTTAGCATCCCCTATATCGCTGTGCCTTCGCGCATCGCTCATATCTACCCCTATATCGCACTGTTTCCGGTGCACCGCCCATGGCTTCGCCTACATCGCTGTGTTTTTGCGCACCTCTCATACCTTCCCCTATATCGCCGTGGTTTCACGCACCTCTCATATCTTCACCTATATCGCTGTGTTTCCGCTCCTCTCATTACTTCCCCCATATCGCTCTGTGTTCTCGCACTTCTGATACAGTTCCCTGTATCAACGTGTTTTCGCGCACCTCTCATAATTTCACCTATATCGCCGTGCTCTCGCAGACCTCTCATATCTTCCCCTATATCACTGTGTTTTCGCGCACGTCCAATAGCGTCCCCTATATCGCTCTGTTTTCACGCACCTCTCATGTCTTCCCCTATATCACTGTGTTTTCGTGTACCTCTCATACCTCCCCTTATATCGCTGTGTTTTCACGCACCTCTCATAACTTCCCCTGTATTGCTGTATTTTTGCGCAGTTCTTATACCTTCCCCTATATTGCAGTGTTTTCATGCACATCTCATAACGACCCCTATATTGCTGTGTATTCGCGCACATCCCATAGCATCCCTTATATTGCTGTGCCTTCGTGCACCTCTCATACCTTCACCTATATCACCCTGTTTTCGCGCACCTTCCATACCTTCCCCTATGTCGCTGTGTTTTCATGCACCTCTCATACCTCCCCCAAAATCGCTGTGTTTTCACACACCTCTCATAACTTCTCCTATATCGCTGTGTTTTTGTGCACCTCTCATACCTTCCCTAATATCCCTGCACTTTCATGCACATCTCATCACGTCCCCTATATCGCTGTGTTTTCGTGCAGCTCTCATACCTCCCCCTGTATCGCTGTGCTTGCGGACCTCTCATACCTTCCCCTATATCGCTGTGTTTTTGCGCACATCCCATAGATTCACCTTTATCACTGTGTTATTGCTCACCTCTCATAGCTTCCCCTATATTGCCGTGTTTTCATGCACACCTCACAACGTCCCCAATATCGCTGTGTTTTCGTGCATATCCCATACCATCCCCTATATTGCTGTGTTTCGCACACGTCTCATACCTTTCCCTATATCGCCTTGTTTTCGAGCACCTCCCATACCTTCCCCTATATCGCTGTGTTTTCGTGTACCTCTCATACCTCCCCTTATATCGCTGTGTTTTCACGCACCTCTCATAACTTCCCCTGTATTGCTGTATTTTTGCGCACCTCTCATAACTTCCCCTATATTGCCGTGTTTTAATGCACATCTCTTAACGTCCCCTATATCGCTGTGTATTCGCGCACCTCCCATAGCATCCCCTATATCGCTGTGCCTTCGCGCACCTCTCATTCCTTCCCCTATATCGCCCTGTTTTCGCACACATCCCATACCTTCCACTATATTGCCCTGTTTCCGCGCACCTCTCATGTCTTCCACTACATCGCTGTGTTTTCTGGCACCTCTGATGCATTCCCCTGTAACACCAAATTTTCGCGCACCTCTCATACTTTCCCCTATATCGCTGTGTACGCGCACCTCTCATACCTGCCCCTATATCGCCATGTTTTTATGCACATCTCATACCGTCTCCTATATCGCTGTGTTTTTGTGCACCTCCCATAGCATCCCCTATATCGCTGTGCCTTCGTGCACCTCTCATACCTTCCCCTGTATCGCGCTGTTTTCGCGCATCTCCTATACCTTCCCTTATATCACTGCGTTTTCGTGCACCTTTCATACCTTCCCCTATATCGCTGTGTTTTCGCACACCTCTCATAACTTCTCCTATATCGCTGTGTTTTTGTGCACCTCTCATGCCTTCATCTGTATCGTTGTGTTTCCGATCCTCTCATTACTTCCCCCATATCGCTCTGTGTTCTCGAACTTCTGATACAGTTCCCTGTATCAACGTGTTTTCGCGCACCTCTCATAATTTCACCTATATCGCCGTGCTCTCGCACACCTCTCATATCTTCCCCTATATCACTGTGTTTTCGCTCATGTCCAATAGCGTCCCCTATATCGCTCTGTTTTAACGCACCTCTCATGTCTTCCCCTATATCACTGTGTTTTCGTGTACCTCTCATACCTCCCCTTATATCGCTGTGTTTTCACGCACCTCTCATAACTTCCCCTGTATTGCTGTATTTTTGCGCAGTTCTTATACCTTCCCCTATATTGCAGTGTTTTCATGCACATCTCATAACGTCCCCTATATTGCTGTGTATTCGCGCACATCCCATAGCATCCCTTATATTGCTGTGCCTTCGTGCACCTCTCATACCTTCACCTATATCACCCTGTTTTCGCGCACCTTCCATACCTTCCCCTATATCGCTGTGTTTTCATGCACCTCTCATACCTCCCCCAAAATCGCTGTGTTTTCACACACCTCTCATAACTTCTCCTATATCGCTGTGTTTTTGTGCACCTCTCATACCTTCCCTAATATCCCTGCACTTTCATGCACATCTCATCACGTCCCCTATATCGCTGTGTTTTCGTGCAGCTCTCATACCTCCCCCTATATCGCTGTGCTTGCGGACCTCTCATACCTTCCCCTATATCGCTGTGTTTTTGCGCACATCCCATAGATTCACCTTTATCGCTGTGTTATTGCTCACCTCTCATAGCTTCCCCTATATTGCCGTGTTTTCATGCACACCTCACAACGTCCCCAATATCGCTGTGTTTTCGTGCATTTCCCATACCATCCCCTATATTGCTGTGTTTCGCACACGTCTCATACCTTTCCCTATATCGCCTTGTTTTCGAGCACCTCCCATACCTTCCCCTATATCGCTGTGTTTTCGTGTACCTCTCATACCTCCCCTTATATCGCTGTGTTTTCACGCACCTCTCATAACTTCCCCTGTATTGCTGTATTTTTGCGCACCTCTCATAACTTCCCCTATATTGCCGTGTTTTAATGCACATCTCTTAACGTCCCCTATATCGCTGTGTATTCGCGCACCTCCCATAGCATCCCCTATATCGCTGTGCCTTCGCGCACCTCTCATTCCTTCCCCTATATCGCCCTGTTTTCGCACACATCCCATACCTTCCACTATATTGCCCTGTTTTCGCGCACCTCTCATGTCTTCCACTACATCGCTGTGTTTTCTGGCACCTCTGATGCATTCCCCTGTAACACCAAATTTTCGCGCACCTCTCATACTTTCCCCTATATCGCTGTGTACGCGCACCTCTCATACCTGCCCCTATATCGCCATGTTTTTATGCACATCTCATACCGTCTCCTATATCGCTGTGTTTTTGTGCACCTCCCATAGCATCCCCTATATCGCTGTGCCTTCGTGCACCTCTCATACCTTCCCCTGTATCGCGCTGTTTTCGCGCATCTCCTATACCTTCCCTTATATCACTGCGTTTTCGTGCACCTTTCATACCTTCCCCTATATCGCTGTGTTTTCGCACACCTCTCATAACTTCTCCTATATCGCAGTGTTTTTGTGCACCTCTCATGCCTTCATCTGTATCGCTGTGTTTCCGATCCTCTCATTACTTCCCCCATATCGCTCTGTGTTCTCGAACTTCTGATACAGTTCCCTGTATCAACGTGTTTTCGCGCACCTCTCATAATTTCACCTATATCGCCGTGCTCTCGCACACCTCTCATATCTTCCCCTATATCACTGTGTTTTCGCGCATGTCCAATAGCGTCCCCTATATCGCTCTGTTTTAACGCACCTCTCATGTCTTCCCCTATATCACTGTGTTTTCGTGCATCTCCCATACCATCCCCTATATTGCTGTATTTCGCACACGTCTCATACCTTTCCCTATATCGCCCTGTTTTCGAGCACCTCCCATACCTTCCCCTATATCGCTGTGTTTTCTTGCACCTCTCATAACTTCTCCTATATTGCCGTGTTTTTATGCAGATCTCATAACATCCCCTATATCGCTGTGTATTCGCGCACCTCCCATAGCATCCCCTTTCTCGCTGTGCCTTCGCGCACCTCTCATTCCTTCCCCTATATCGCCCTGTTTTCGCACACATCCCATACCTTCCACTATATTGCCCAGTTTTCGCGCACCTCTCATGTCTTCCACTACATCGCTGTGTTTTCTGGCACCTCTGATGCATTCCCCTGTAACACCAAATTTTCGCGCACCTCTCATAATTTCGCCTATATCGCCGTGTTCTCGCACACCTCTCATACCATCCCCTATATCACTGTGTTTTCGCGCATATCCCATAGCTTCCACTTATAGCCCTGTTTATGAGCACTCTCATGTCTTCCCCTATATCACTGTGTTTTCGCGCACCTCCCATACCTTCCTCTAAATCGCTGTGTTTTCGTGTACCTCTCATACCTCCCCTTATATCGCTGTGTTTTCACGCACCTCTCATAACTTCCGCTGTATTGCTGTATTTTTGCACACCTCTCATAACTTCCCCTATATTGAAGTGTTTTTATGCACATCTCAAAACGTCCCCTATATCGCTGTGTATTCGCGCACCTCCCATAGCATCCCCTATATCGCTGTGCCTTCGCGCACCTCTCATACCTTCCCCTATATCGCCCTGTTTTCGCACACATCCCATACCTTCCACTATATTGCCATGTTTTCACGCACCTCTCATAACTTCTCCTATATCGCTGTAGTTTTACGCACCTCTCATACCTTCCCCTATATCGCCGTGTTTTCAATCACATCTCATAATGTCCCCCATATTGCTGTGTATTCGTGCAGCTCCCATAGCATCCCCTATATCGCTGTGCCTTCGCGCACCTCTCATACCTTCCCCTATATCGCCCTGTTTTCGCACACATCCCATAGCTTCCACTTATAGCCCTGTTTATGAGCACTCTCATGTCTTCCCCTATATCACTGTGTTTTCGCGCACCTCCCATACCTTCCTCTAAATCGCTGTGTTTTCGTGTACCTCTCATACCTCCCCTTATATCGCTGTGTTTTCGCGCACCTCCCATACCTTCCTCTAAATCGCTGTGTTTTCGTGTACCTCTCATACCTCCCCTTATATCGCTGTGTTTTCACGCACCTCTCATAACTTCCGCTGTATTGCTGTATTTTTGCACACCTCCCATAGCATCCCCTATATCGCTGTGCCTTCGCGCACCTCTCATACCTTCCCCTATATCGCCCTGTTTTCGCACACATCCCATACCTTCCACTATATTGCCATGTTTTCACGCACCTCTCATAACTTCTCCTATATCGCTGTAGTTTTACGCACCTCTCATACCTTCCCCTATATCGCCGTGTTTTCAATCACATCTCATAATGTCCCCCATATTGCTGTGTATTCGTGCAGCTCCCATACCTTCCTCTATATCGTCCTGTTTTCGCCCACCTCCCATACCTTCCCATTTATCGTTGTGTTTTCGTGCACCTCTCATACCTTCCCCTATATTGCTGTGTTTTCGCGCATCTCTCATGGCTTCCCCAAAATTGCCGTGTATTCATGCAGATCTCATACCGTCCCTTATATCGCTGTGCTTTCGCGCACCTCCCATAGCTATGCCCACGTCGCTGTGTTTTCGTGCACCTCTCATACCTTCACCTATATCGCTGTGTTTTCACTCACTTCTCATAACTTCTCATATATCGCCGTGTTTTCGCGGACCTCTCATAATTTCCCCTATATAGCCATGTTTTTGCACACTTCTCATAACTTCCACTATATCACTGTGTTTTCACGCACGTCCCATAGCATCCCTTGTATCGCTGTGTTTTCGGTCACCTCTCATACCTTTCCCTATATCGCCATGTTTTCGTGCATATCCCATAGCTTCCACTATATAGCCCTGTTTTCGAGCACTCTCATGTCTTCCCCTATATCACTGTGTTTTCGCGCACCTCCCATACCTTCCTCTATATCGCTGTGTTTTCGTGCACCTCTCATACCTTCCCCTATATCGCTGTGTTTTCACGCACCTCTCATAACTTCTCCTATATCGCTGTATTTTTGCGCACCTCTCATACCTTCCCCTGTATCGCCGTGTTTTCAATCACATCTCATAACGTCCCCCATATTGCTGTGTATTCGCGCACCTCCCATAGAATCCCCTATATCGCTGTGCCTTCGCGCACATCTCATACCTTCCCCTATATCGTCCTGTTTTCGCGCTCCTCCCATACCTTCCCTTTTATAGTTGTGTTTTCGTGCACCTCTCATACCTTCCCCTATATTGCTGTGTTTTCGCGCATCTCTCATGGCTTCCCCAATATTGCCTTGTATTCATGCACATCTCATACCGTCCCTTATATCGCTGTGCTTTCGCGCACCTCCCATACCTTCCTCTAAATCGCTGTGTTTTCGTGCACTTCTCATACCTTCCCCTATATCGCCCTGTTTTCGCACACATCCCATAGCTTCCACTATATTGCCCTGTTTTCGCGCACCTCTCATGCCTTCCCCTATTTCGCTCTGTTTTCGCTCCTCTCATAACGTTCCCTGTATCACTGTGTTTTCTTGCACCTCTGATGCATTCCCCTGTATTGCCGTGTTTTTGCGCACCTCTCATACTTTTCCCTATATAGCCGTGTTTTTGGGCATCTCTCATGGCATCCCCGATATCGCCGTGTTTCATGCATATTTCATACATTCCCCTATATCGCTGTGTTTTCGCGCAGCTCCCATATCTTCCGCTACATCGCTGTGTTTTCGCGCACCTCTCATGCCTTCACCTATATCGCTGTCTTTTCACACCCTGATATAGCTTCACCTTTCTCGCTGTGTTTTTGCTCACCTCTCATACCTTCCCCTATATCGCTGTGTTTTCGCTGCTCTCATAACTTCCCCTATATCACTGTGTTTTCTCGCACCTCTGATGCATTCCCCTGTATTGCGATGTTTTCGCGCACCTCTCATACCTTCCCCAATATCGCCCTGTTTTCGCGCACCTCCCATACCTTCCCCTATATCGCTGTGCTTTTGTGCACCTCTCATACATTCCCCATATCACCTCTCATAACTTCCACTATATCGCTGTGTTTTTGAACACCTCTCATACCTTACCCTAAAACGCTGTGTTTTCGCGCACCTCTCATACCATCCCCTATATTGCTGTGTTTGCACGCACCTCTCTTAACTTCCCCTATATCGCCGTGTTTTTGCGCACCTCTCACAACTTACCCTACATCGCCGTGTTGTTATGCACATCTCATAACGTCCTCTATATCGCTGTGTATTTGCGCACCTCGCATTCCTTCCCCTATATCGCTGTGCTTTTGTGCACCTCTCATACATTCCCCATATCACCTCTCATAACTTCCACTATATCGCTGTGTTTTTGAACACCTCTCATACCTTACCCTATAATGCTGTGTTTTCGCGCGGCTCTCATGGAATCCCCAATATCGCCATGTATTCATGCACATCTCATACCGTCCCCTATATCACTGTGTTTTCTCGCACCACTGATGGCTTCCCCGATATCGCCGTGTATTCATGCACATCTCATACCGACCCCTATATCGCTGTGTTTTCGCGCACCTCTCTTAACTTCCCCTATATCGCCGTGTTTTTGCGCACCTCTCATAACTTACCCTACATCGCCGTGTTGTTATGCACATCTCATAACGTCCTCTATATCGCTGTGTATTTGCGCACCTCCCATACCATCCCTTATATCGCTGTGCCTTCGCGCACCTCTCATACCTTCCCAAATATCGCCCTGTTTTCATGCACCTCCCATTCCTTCACCTATATCGCTGTTTTCGTGCACCTCTCATACCTTCTCCTATATCGCTGCACATTCGCGCACCTCTCATGCATTCCCGTACATCGCCCTGTTTTCGCGCACCTCCCATACCTTCCCCGATATTGCTGTATTTTCGTGCTCGTCTCCTACGTTCCCCTATATTACTGTGTTTTCACGCACCTCTCTTAACTTCTCGTATATCGCTGTTTTTTCAGGCACCTCTCATGTCTTCCCCAATATCGCCGTGTATTCATGCACATCTCATACCGTCCCATATATTGCTGTGTTTTCACGCACCTCCCATAGCTTCGCCTACATCGCTGTTTTCGCGCACATCCCATAGCTTCACCTGGATCGCTGTGTTATTGCTCACCTCTCATAGCTTACCCTATATCGCTGTGTTTTCGCGCACCTCGCATGTCTTCACCTATATCGCTATGTTTTTGCTCCTATCATTACTTCCCCTATATCGCTGTGTTTTCTCGCACCTCTGATACATTCTCCAGTATTGCCATGTTTTCGCGCACCTCTTACAATTTCCCCTATATCGCTGTGTTCTCACATACCTCTCATAGCTTCCCCTATATCACTGTTTTTTTGCGCATGTCCCACAGCGTCCCCTATATCGCTGTGCTTTTGTGCACCTCTCATACGTTCCCCATATCACTGTGTATTCGCGCACCTCTCATACCTTCCCAAATATCGCCCTGTTTTCGCTCACCTCCCATTCCTTCACCTATATCGCTGTTTTCGTGCACCTCTCATGCATTTCCGTATACCGCTGTGTTTTTGCACAGCTCTCATACCTTCCCCAATATCACCGTGTTTTCACGCACCTCTCATAACCTCCCCTCTATCGTCCTGTTTTCACGCTCCTCTCATACCTTCCCCTATATCACTGTGTTTTCACGCAGCTCTCATACCTTCCCCTATATCGCTGTGTTTTCGCACACCTCTCATGGCTTCCCGACTATCGCCGTGTATTCATGCACATCTCATACCTTCCCCTATATCGCTGTGCTTTCGCGCACCTCCCATAGCTTCGCCTACATCGCTGTTTTCGCGCACCTCTCATACCTTCCCCTATATCGATGTATTTTTGCGCACATCTCATACCTTTCCCTATATTGATGTGTTTTCATGCCAATCTCATAACGTCCCCTATATACCTCTGTATTTGCACACCTTCCATACCATCCCCTATATCACTGTGCCTTCGCGCACCTCTCATGCATTCCCATATATCGCCCTGTTTTCGCGCACCTCCCATACCTTCCCCAATATCGCTGTGTTTTTGTGCTCCTCTCATACCTTCCCCTATATTGCTGTGTTTTCATGCACCTCGCTTAACTTCTCCTATATCGCTGTGTTTTTGCACACCTCTCATACCTTCCCCTATATCGCTGTGTTTTCAGGCACCTCTCATGGCTTCCCCAATATCGCCGTGTATTCATGCACATCTCATACCGTCCCCTATATCGCTGTGTTTTGGCGCACCTCCCATAGCTTCGCCTACATCGCTGTTTTCGCGCACATCCCATAGCTTCACCTTGATCGCTGTGTTATTGCTCACCTCCCATAGCTTACCCTATATCGCCGTGTTTTCGCGCATCTCGCATGTCTTCACGTATATCGCTATGTTTTCGCTCTTATCATTACTTCCCCTATATCGCTGTGTTTTCTTGCACCTCTGATACACTCTCCTGTATTGCCATGTTTTCGCGCACCTCTTACAATTTCCCCTATATCGCCGTGTTCTCGCACACCTCTCATACCTTCCCCTGTATCACTGTTTTTTTGCGCATGTCCCATAGCGTCCCCTATATCGCTGTGTTTTCTCGCACCTCTGATACTTTCCCCTGTATCGCCGTGGTTTCGCGCACATCCCTTAAGTTCCACTATATTGCCCTGTTTTTGCGCACCTCTCATGTCTTCCCCTATATCACGGTGTTTTCGCGCACCTCTCATAGCATCCTCTATATCGCCCTGTTTTCATGCACCTCCCATACCTTCCCCAATATTGCTGTGTTTTCGTGCACCTCTCATACCTTCCCTTATATCGCTGTGTTTTCACGCACCTCTCATAACTTCTCCTAATTCGCTGTATTTTTGCGCAGTTCTTATAACTTCCCCTGTATTGCCGTGTTTTCATGCACATCTCATAACGTCCCCTATATCGCTGTGTATTCGCGCACCTCCCATAGCATCCCTTGTATTGCTGTGACTTCGCGCACCTCTCATACCTTCCCCTATATCGCCCTGTTTTCGCACACCTTCCATACCTTCCACTATATCGCTGTGTTTTCATGCACCTCTCATACCTCCCTCTATATCGCTGTGTTTTCACGCACGTCTCATAATTTCTCCTATATCGCCGTATTTTTGCATACCTCTCATGGCTTCCCCAATATCGCCGTGTTTTAATGCACATCTCTTAACGTCCCATATATCGCTGTGTATTCGCGCACCTGCCATAGCATCCCCTATATTGCTGTGCCTTCGCGCACCTCTCATAACTTCCCCTATATCGCCCTGTTTTCGCGCACCTTCCATATGTTCCCCCATAACGCTGTGTTTTCACGCACCTCTCATAACTTCTCCTATATCGCTGTCTTTTCGCGCACATCCCATAGCTTCACCTTTATCGCTGTGTTATTGCTCACCTCTCATAGATTCCCCTATATCGCCATGTTTTTGCTCACCTCTCATAGCTTCCCCTATATCGCCGTGTTTTCGCGCACCTCTCATGTCTTCACCTAGATCGCTATGTTTTCGCTCTTCTCATTAATTCCCCTATATCGCTGTGTTTTCTCGCACATCTGATATATTCTCCTGTATCGCCGTGTTTTCGCGCACCTCTCATAATTTCGCCTATATCGCCGTGTTCTCGCATACCTCTCATACCATCCCCTATATCACTGTGTTTTCGTGCACGTCCCATAGCTTCCACTACATTGCCCTGTTTTCGCGCACCTCTCATGTCTTCCCCTACATCGCTGTGTTTTCTCACACCTCTGATGCATTCCCCTATAACGCCAAGATTTCGCGGACCTCTCCCCTATATCGCCGTGGTCTCGCGCAGCTCGCATACTTTCCCCTATATCACTGTGTTTTCACGCACGTCCCATGGAGTCCCCTATATTGCTGTGTTTTCGAGCAGCTCTCATAACTTCTCATATATCGCCGTGTTTTCGGAGACCTCTCATAATTTCCCCTATATAGCCATGTTCTTGCACACCTCTCATACCTTCCACTATATCATTGTGTTTTCGCGCACGTCCCATAGCATCCCCTGTATCGCTGTGTTTTCGGGCACCTCTCATACCTTTCCCTGTATCGCCATGTGTTCGCGCATATCCCATAGCTTCCACTTATAGCCCTGTTTTCGAGCACTCTCATGTCTTCCCCTATATCACTGTGTTTTCGTGCACCTCTCATACCTTCCCCTATATCGCCGTGTTTTCAATCACATCTCATAATGTCCCCCATATTGCTGTGTATTCACGCACCTCCCATAGAATCCCCTATATCGCTGTGCCTTCGCGCACATCTCATACCTTCCCCTATATCGTCCTGGTTTCGCACACCTCCCATACCTTCCCTTTTATCGTTGTGTTTTCGTGCACCTCTCATACCTTCCCCTATATTGCTGTGTTTTCGCGCATCTCTCATGACTTCCCCAATATTGCCGTGTATTCATGCACATCTCATACCGTCCCTTATATCGCTGTGCTTTCGCGCACCTCCCATAGCTATGCCCACGTCGCTGTGTTTTCGCGCACCTCTCATACCTTCACCTATATCGCTGTGTTTTCACTCACTTCTCATAACTTCTCATATATCGCCATGTTTTCGCGGACCTCTCATAATTTCCCCTATATAGCCATGTTCTTGCACACCTCTCATAACTTCCCCTATGTCACTGTGTTTTCGCGCACCTCCCATACCTTCCTCTATATCGCTGTGTTTTCGTGCACCTATCATACCTTCTGCTCTATCGCTGTGTTTTCACGCACCTCTCTTAACTTCTCCTATATCGCTGTGTTTTTGCACACCTCTCATACCTTCCCCTATATCGCTGTGTTTTCAGGCACCTCTCATGTCTTCCCCAATATCGCCGTGTATTCATGCACATCTCATATCGTCGCCTATATTGCTGTGTTTTCATGCACCTCCCATAGCTTCGCCTACATCGCTGTTTTCGTGCACATCCCATAGCTTCACCTTGATCGCTGTGTTATTGCTCACATCTCATAGCTTACCCTATATTGCCGTGTTTTCGCGCACCTCGCATGTCTTCACCTATATCGCTATGTTTTCGCTCCTATCATTACTTCCCCTATATCGCTGTGTTTTCTCGCACCTTTGATACATTCTCCTGTATTACCATGTTTTCGTGCACCTCATACAATTTCCCCTATATCGCCGTGTTCTCGCACACCTCTCATACCTTCCCCTATATCACTGTTTTTTTGCGCATGTCCCATAGTGTCCCCTATATCGCTGTGTTTTCTCGTACCTCTCATACATTCCCCTGTATCGCCGTGGTTTCGCACACATCCCATAGGTTCCACTATATTGACCTGTTTTTGCGCACCTCTCATGTCTTCCCCAATATAACGGTGTTTTTGCGCACCTCCCATAGCATCCCCTATATCGCTGCGCCTTCGTGCACCTCTCATACGTTCCCCTATATCGCCCTGTTTCGTGCATCTCCTATACCTTCCCTTATATCACTGCGTTTTCGTGCACCTTTCATACCGTCACCTATATCACTGTATTTTGGCGCACCTCCCATTGCTTCCCCTATATCGTTGTGCCTTCGTGCACCTCTCATACCTTCCCCTATATCGCCCTGGTTTCGCACTCCTCCTATAATTTCCCCTATATCGCTGTGTTTTTGATGCACCTCTTATAATTTCCCCATATCGCCGTGTTCTCGCAGACCTCTCATACCTTCCCCTAAATCACTGTGTTTTTGCGCAAGTCCCATAGCGTTCCCTATATCGCTTTGTTTTCTCGCACCTCTGATGCATTCCCCTGTAACTCTGTGTTGTCGCGCACATCCCATAGCTTCCACTATATTGCCCTGTTTTCGCGCACCTCTCATGTCTTCCCCTACATCGCTGTGTTTTCTCGCACTTCTGATGCATTCCCATGTAACGCCGTTTTCGCGCACCTCTCATATTTTCCCCTATATCACCGTGTTTTCGCGTACCTCTCATAGCTTCCCCTATACACCGTGTTTTCATACACATCTCATACCGTCACCTATATCACTGTATTTTCGCGCACCTCCGATTGCTTCCCCTATATCGCTGTGCCTTCGTGCACCTCTCATACCTTCCCCTATATCGCCCTGGTTTCGCACTCCTCCTATAATTTCCCCTATATCGCTGTGTTTTCATGCACCTCTTATAATTTCCCCATATCGCCGTGTTCTCGCAGACCTCTCATACCGTCCCCTAAATCACTGTGTTTTCGCGCAAGTCCCATAGCGTTCCCTATATCGCTGTGTTTTCTCGCACCTCTGATGCATTCCCCTGTATCTCTGTGTTGTCGCGCACATCCCATAGCTTCCACTATATTGCCCTGTTTTCGCGCACCTCTCATGTCTTCCCCTACATCGCTGTGTTTTCTCGCACTTCTGATGCATTCCCATGTAACGCCGTTTTCGCGCACCTCTCATATTTTCCCCTATATCACCGTGTTTTCGCGTACCTCTCATAGCTTCCCCTATACACCGTGTTTTCATACACATCTCATACCGTCACCTATATCACTGTATTTTCGCGCACCTCCGATTGCTTCCCCTATATCGCTGTGCCTTCGTGCACCTCTCATACCTTCCCCTATATCGCCCTGGTTTCGCACTCCTCCTATAATTTCCCCTATATCGCTGTGTTTTCATGCACCTCTTATAATTTCCCCATATCGCCGTGTTCTCGCAGACCTCTCATACCTTCCCCTAAATCACTGTGTTTTCGCGCAAGTCCCATAGCGTTCCCTATATCGCTGTGTTTTCTCGCACCTCTGATGCATTCCCCTGTATCTCTGTGTTGTCGCGCACATCCCATAGCTTCCACTATATTGCCCTGTTTTCGCGCACCTCTCATGTCTTCCCCTACATCGCTGTGTTTTCTCGCACTTCTGATGCATTCCCATGTAACGCCAAGTTTTCGCGCACCTCTCATATTTTCCCCTATATCACCGTGGTTTCGCGTACCTCTCATAGCTTCCCCTATACACCGTGTTTTCATACACATCTCATACCGTCACCTATATCACTGTATTTTCGCGCACCTCCGATTGCTTCCCCTATATCGCTGTGCCTTCGTGCACCTCTCATACCTTCCCCTATATCGCCCTGCTTTCACACTCCTCCTATAATTTCCCCTATATCACTGTGTTTTCACGCACCTCTCATGTCTTCACCTATATCGCTATGTTTTTGCTCCTGTCATTCCTTCCATTATATCGCTGTGTTTTCTCACAGCTCTGATGCATTCCCCTGTATCGCCATGTTGTCACGCACCTCTCATAATTTCCCCTACATCGCTGTATTCTCGCACACCTCTCATAACTTCCCCTATATCGCCCTGTTTTCGCACACCTCCCATTCCTTCCCCTGTATCGCTGTGTTTTAGTGCACATCTCATACCTTCCCCTATATTGCGCTGTTTTCGCGCAGCTCCCATACCTTCCCCGATATCGCTGTGTTTTCGTGCATCTCTCATACCTTCCCCTATATCGCTGTCTTTTCGCGCACCTCTCATACCTTCCCCTATATCGCCCTGTTTTCGCACACATCCCATAGCTTCCACTATATTGCCTCGTTTTCGCGCACCTCTCATGCCTTCCCCTATGTCGCTCTGTTTTCGATCCTCTCATAACGTCCCCTATATCGCTGTGTTTTCTTGCACCTCTGATGCATTCCCCTGTATCGCCGTGTTTTTGCGCACCTCTCATACTTTTCCCTATATAGCCGTGTTTTTGCGCATCTCTCAATGCATCCCCGATATCGCCGTGTTTCATGCATATTTCATACATTCCCCTATATCGCTGTGTTTTCGCGCACCTCCCATATCTTCCGCTACATCGCTGTGTTTTCGCGCACCTCGCATGCCTTCACCTATATCGCTGTCTTCTCGCTCCCTGATATAGCTTCACCTTTATCGCTGTGTTTTTGCGCACCTCTCATAGCTTCCACTATATCGCTGTGTTTTCGCGCACATCTCATGTCTTCCCCTATATCGCTGTGTTTTCGCTGCTCTCATACCTTCCCCTATATCACTGTGTTTTCTCGCACCTCTGATGCATTCCCCTGTATTGCGATGTTTTCGCGCACCTCTCATACCTTCCCCAATATCGCCCTGTTTTCGCGCACCTCCCATGCCTTCCCCTATATCGCTGTGCTTTTGTGCACCTCTCATACATTCCCCATATCACTGTGCTTTCACGCGCCTCTCATAACTTCCACTATATCGCTGTGTTTTTGCACACCTCTCATACCTTCCCCTATAATGCTGTGTTTTCGCGCACCTCTCATGGAATCCCCAAAATCGCCATGTATTCATGCACATCTCATACCGTCCCCTATATCACTGTGTTTTCTCGCACCACTGATGGCTTCCCCGATATCGCCGTGTCTTCATGCACATCTCATACCGTCCCCTATATCGCTGTGTTTTCGTGCACCTCTCATACCTTCCCCTATATCGCTGTGTTTTCACGCACCTCTCTTAACTTCCCCTATATCGCCGTGTTTTTGCGCACCTCTCATAACTTACCCTATATCGCCGTGTTGTTATGCACATCTCATAACGTCCTCTATATCGCTGTGTATTCGCACACCTCCCATAGCATCCCTTATATCGCTGTGCCTTCGCGCACCTCTCATACCTTCCCAAGTATCGCCCTGTTTTCGCGCACCTCCCATTCCTTCACCTATATCGCTGTTTTCGTGCACCTCTCATACCTTCCCCTATATCGCTGTGCATTCGCGCACCTCTCATAACTTCCCCAATATCGCCCTGTTTTCGTGCACCTCCCATACCTTCCCCAATATCGCTGAGTTTTCGTGCACGTCTCATACCTTCCCTTATCTTGCTGTGTTTTCACGCACATCTCATAACTTCTCCAATATCACTGTATTTTTGTGCAGCTCTTATACCTTCCCCTTATTGCCGTGTTTTCATGCACAACTCATAGCGTCCCCTATATCTCTGTGTAATCGCGCACCTCCCATAGCATCCCTTATATTGCTGTGCCTTCGCACATCTCTCATACCTTCCCCTATATCGCCCTGTTTTCGCACACCTTCCATACCTTCCCCGATATCGCTGTGTTTTCATGCATCTCTCATAATTTCTCCTGTATCGCCGTAATTTTGCACACCTCTCATGGCTTCCCCAATATCGCCGTGTTTTCACGCACATCTCTTAACGTCCCATATATCGCTGTGTATTCGCGCAACTGCCATAGCATCCCCTATATCGCTGTGCCTTCGCGCACCTCTCATACCTTCCGCCATGTCACCCTGTTTTCGCACATCTCCCATACCGTCCCCTATATCGCTGTATTTTCGCACACCTCTCATGGCTTTCCCAATATAGCCGTGTTTTCATGCACATCTCATAACGTCCCATATATCTCTGTGTATTCACGCACCTCCCTTAGCATCCCCTATATCGCTGTGCCTTCGCGCATCGCTCATACCTTCCCCTATATCGCCCTGTTTCCCGTGCACCTCCCATGGCTTCGCCTACATCACTGTGTTTTTGCGCACCTCTCATACCTTCCCCTATATCGCCGTGGTTTCGCGCACCTCTCATTTTTTCACCTATATTGCTGTGCTTCTGCTCCTCTCATTACTTCCCCCATATCGCTCTGTGTTCTCGCACTTCTGATACAGTTCCCTGTATCAACGTGTTTTCGCGCACCTCTCATAATTTCACCTATATCGCCGTGCTCTCGCACACCTCTCATAAATTCCCCTATATCTCTGTGTTTTTGTGCACCTCTCATACCTTCCCCTATATCACCGTGTTTTCGCACACGTCCCATAGCGTCCCCTATATCGCTATGTTTTCGCGCACCTCTCATACCTTCCCCTATATCGCCCTGTTTTCGCGCACATCCCATAGCTTCCACTATATTGCCCTGTTTTCGCGGAACTCTCATGTCCTCCCCTACATCACTCTGTTTTCTCGCACTTCTGATGCATTCCCATGTAACGCCAAGTTTTCGCACACCTCTCATACTTTCCCATATATCGCCGTGTTTTCGTGTACCTCTCATAGCTTCCCCTATATCACCATGTTTTCATACACATCTCATACCGTCCCCTATATCACTGTGTTTTCGCGCACCTCCCATAGCAGCCCCTATATAGCTGTGCCTTCGTGCACGTCTCATACCGTCCCCTATATCGCTGTGTTTTCGCGCACCTCCCATAGCTTCGCCTACATCGCTGTTTTTGCACACCTCTCATACCTTCCCCTATATCGCTGTCTTTTTGCGCACATCCCATAGCTTCACCTTTATCGCTGTGTTATTGCTCATCTCTCATAGCTTCCCCTATATCGCCGTTTTTTCGCACACCTCGCATGTCTTCACCTATATCGCTATGTTTTTACTCCAATCATTAATTCCCCTATATCGCTGTGTTTTCTCGCACCTCTGAAACATTCCCCTGTATCACCATGCTTTCGCACACCTCTTATAATTTCTCCTATATCGCCGTGTTCTCACAGACCTTTCATACCTTCCCCTATATCACTGTGTTTTTGCGCACGTCCCATAGCGTTCCCTATATCGCTGTGTTTTCTCGCACCTCTGATGCATTCCCATGTATCGCCGCGTTTTCGGGCACATCCCATAGTTTCCACTATATTGCCCTGCTTTTGTGCACCTCTCATGTCTTCTCCTATATCACTGTGTTTTCGCGCACCTCCCATAGCATCCCCTATATAGCAGTGCCTTCGCACAACTCTCTTGCCTTCCCCTATATCGCCCTGTTTTCGCGCACCTCCCATACATTCCCCCACATCGCTGTGTTTTCGTGCACCTCTCATACCTCCCCCTATATCGCTGTGTTTTCACGCACCTCTCATAACTTCTCCTATATCGCTGTATTTTTGTGCACCTCTCATGGCTTGCCCAATATCGTCGTGTTTTCATGCACATCTCTTAACGTCCCCTATGTCACTGTGTATTCGCGCACCTCCCATAGAGTACCCTATATCGCTGTGTTCTCGCACACCTCTCATACCGTCCCCATATCGCCCTGTTTTCGCGCACATTCCATAGCTTCCACTATATAGCCCTGTTTTCGCGCACCTCTCGTCTTCCCCTACATCGCTGTGTTTTCTCGCACTTCTGATGCATTCCCATGTAACGCCAAGTTTTCGCGCACCTCTCATACTTTCCCCTATATCACCGTGTTTTCACGTACCTCTCATAGCTTCCCCTATATCACCGTGTTTTCATACACATCTCATACCGTCACCTATATCGCCCTGTTTTCGCGCTCCTCCTATAATTTCCCCTATATCGCTGTGTTTTCATGCACCTATCATGGCTTCCCCAATACCGCCGTGTATTCACGCTCATCTCATACCATCCCCTATATCGCTGTGTTTTCGTGCACCTCTTATAATTTCCCCATATCGCCGTGTTCTCGCAGACCTCTCATACCTTCCCCTAAATCACTGTGTTTTCGCGCAGTTCCCATAGTGTTCCCTATATCGCTGTGTTTTCTCGCACCTCTGATGCATTCCCCTGTATCTCCGTGTTGTCGCGCACATCCCATAGCTTCCACTATATTGCCCTGTTTTTGCGCACCTCTCATGTCTTCCCCTATTTCACTGTTTTTGCGCACCTCCCATAGCATCCCCTATATTGCTGTGCCTTCGCGCATCTCTCATAACTTCCGCTATATCGCCCTGTTTTCGCGCACCATCCATACCTTCCCCCATATCGCTGTATTTTCGTGCACCTCTCATACCTCCCCCTATATCGCTGTGTTTTCACGCACCTCTCATAACTTCTCCTATATCGCTGTCTTTTCGCGCACATCCCATAGCTTCACCTTTATCGCTGTGTTATTGCTCACCTCTCATAGATTCCCCCATATCGCCATGTTTTTGCTCACCTCTCATAGCTTCCCCTATATCGCCGTGTTTTCGCGCACCTCTCATGTCTTCATCTAGATCGCTATGTTTTCGCTCTTCTCATTAATTCCCCTATATCGCTGTGTTTTCTCGCACATCTGATATATTCTCCTGTATCGCCGTGTTTTCGCGCACCTCTCATAATTTCGCCTATATCGCCGTGTTCTCGCATACCTCTCATACCATCCCCTATATCACTGTGTTTTCGCGCACGTCCCATAGCTTCCACTACATTGCCCTTTTTTCGCGCACCTCTCATGTCTTCCCCTATAACGCTGTGTTTTCTCACACCTCTGATGCATTCCCCTATAACGCCAAGATTTTGCGGACCTCTCCTACTTTCCCCTATATCGCCGTGTTCTCGCGCAGCCGCATACCTTCCCCTATATCACTGTGTTTTCACGCACGTCCCATGGAGTCCCCAATATTGCTGTGTTTTTGCGCAGCTCTCATACCTTCCCCTATATCGCCCTGTTTTCATGCACATCCCATAGCTCTCACTACATTGCCCTGTTTTCGTGCACCTCTCATGTCTCCCCTACATCGCTGTGTTTTTGCTTCTCTGATAACTTCCCCTATATCGCTGTGTTTTCTCGCACCTCTGATGCATTCCCCTGTATCGCCGTGTTTTTGCGCACCTCTCATACTTTCCCCTATATCACCGTGTTTTCACGCATCTCTCATTTCTTCCCCGATATCTCCGTGTTTTCATGCACATCTCATACCGTCCCCTATATCACTGTGCCTTCGCGCACCTCTCATACCTTCCCCTATATCGCTGTGTTTTCGCACACCTCCCATACCTTCCTCTAAATCGCTGTGTTTTCGTGTACCTCTCATACCTCCCCTTATATCGCTGTGTTTTCACGCACCTCTCATAACTTCCCCTGTATTGACGTGTTTTTATGCACATCTCAAAACGTCCCCTATATCGCTGTGTATTCGCTCACCTCCCATAGCATCCCCTATATCGCTGTGCCTTCGCGCACCTCTCATACCTTCCCCTATATCGCCCTGTTTTCGCACACATCCCATACCTTCCACTATATTGCCATGTTTTCACGCACCTCTCATAACTTCTCCTATATCGCTGTAGTTTTACGTACCTCTCATACCTTCCCCTATATCGCCGTGTTTTCAATCACATCTCATAATGTCCCCCATATTGCTGTGTATTCGTGCACCTCCCATACCTTCCACTATATCGTCCTGTTTTCGCACACCTCCCATACCTTCCCTTTTATCGTTGTTTTCGTGCACCTCTCATACCTTCCCCTATATTGCTGTGTTTTCGCGCATCTCTCATGGCTTCCCCAATATTGCCGTGTATTCATGCAGATCTCATACCGTCCCTTATATCGCTGTGCTTTCGCGCACCTCCCATAGCTATGCCCACGTCGCTGTGTTTTCGCGCACCTCTCATACCTTCACCTATATCGCTGTGTTTTCACTCACTTTTCATAACTTCTCATATATCGCCGTGTTTTCGCGGACCTCTCATAATTTCCCCTATATAGCCATGTTCTTGCACATCTCTCATAACTTCCACTATATCACTGTGTTTTCACGCACGTCCCATAGCATCCCCTGTATCGCTGTGTTTTCGGTCACCTCTCATACCTTTCCCTGTATCGCCATGTTTTCGCGCATATCCCATAGCTTCCACTATATAGCCCTGTTTTCGAGCACTCTCATGTCTTCCCCTATATCACTGTGTTTTCGCGCACCTCCCATACCTTCCTCTATATCGCTGTGTTTTCGTGCACCTCTCATACCTTCCCCTATATCGCTGTGTTTTCACGCACCTCTCATAACTTCTCCTATATCGCTGTATTTTTGCGCACCTCTCATACCTTCCCCTATATCGCCGTGTTTTCAATCACATCTCATAACGTCCCCCATATTGCTGTGTATTCGCGCACCTCCCATAGAATCCCCTATATCGCTGTGCCTTCGCGCACATCTCATACCTTCCCCTATATCGTCCTGTTTTCGCGCACCTCCCATACCTTCCCTTTTATCGTTGTCTTTTCGTGCACCTCTCATACCTTCCCCTATATTGCTGTGTTTTCGCGCATCTCTCATGGCTTCCCCAATATTGCCTTGTATTCATGCACATCTCATACCGTCCCTTATATTGCTGTGCTTTCGCGCACCTCCCATACCTTCCTCTAAATCGCTGTGTTTTCGTGCACCTCTCACACCTTCCCCTATATCGCCCTGTTTTCGCACACATCCCATAGCTTCCACGAGATTGCCCTGTTTTCGCGCACCTCTCATGCCTTCCCTTATTTCGCTCTGTTTTCGCTCCTCTCTTAACGTCCCCTGTATCGCTGTGTTTTCTGGCACCTCTGATGCATTCCCCTGTAATGCCAAGTTTTCACGCACCTCTCATACTTTCCCCTATATCGCCGTATTTACTCGCACCTCTCATACCTCCCCCTATATTGCCAAGTTTTTATGCACATCTCATACCGTCTTCTATATCGCTGTGTTTTTGCGCACCTCCCATAGCATCCCCTTTCTCGCTGTGCCTTCGTGAACCTCTCATACCTTCCCCTATATCGCTGTGTTTTCAGGCACCTCTCTTATCTTCTCCAATATCGCTGTGTTTTTGCACACCTCTCATACCTTCCCCTATATCACTGTGTTTTCAGGCACCTCTCATGGCTTCCCCAATATCGCCGTGTATTCATGCACATCTCATACCGTCCCCTATATCGCTATGTTTTGGCGCACATCCCATAGCTTCACCTACATCGCTGTTTTCGCACACATCCCATAGCTTCAATTTGATCGCTGTGTTATTGCTCACCTCTCATGGCTTACCCTATATCGCCGTGTTTTCGCGCACCTCGCATGTCTTCACCTATATCACTATGTTTTCGCTCGTATCATTAATTCCCCTATATCGCTGTGTTTTCTCGCACCTCTGATGCATTCTCCTGTATTGCCATGTTTTCGTGCACCTCTTACAATTTCCCCTATATCGCCGTGTTCTCGCACACCTCTCATACCTTCCCCTATATCGCTGTGTTTTCAGGCACCTCTCTTAACTTCTCCAATATCGCTGTGTTTTTGCACACCTCTCATACCTTCCCCTATATCACTGCGTTTTCAGGCACCTCTCATGGCTTCCCCAATATCGCCGTGTATTCATGCATATCTCATACCGTCCCCTATATCGCTATGTTTTGGCGCACATCCCATAGCTTCACCTACATCGCTGTTTTCGCGCACATCCCATAGCTTCAATTTGATCGCTGTGTTATTGCTCACCTCTCATGGCTTACCCTATATCGCCGTGTTTTCGCGCACCTCGCATGTCTTCACCTATATCACTATGTTTTCGCTCGTATCATTAATTCCTCTATATCGCTGTGTTTTCTCGCACCTCTGATGCATTCTCCTGTATTGCCATGTTTTCGTGCACCTCTTACAATTTCCCCTATATCGCCGTGTTCTCGCACACCTCTCATACCTTCCCCTATATCATTGTTTTTTTGCGCATGTCCCATAGCGTCCCCTATATCGCTGTTTTCTCACACCTCTGATACATTCCCCTGTATCGCCGTGGTTTCGCGCACATCCCATAGGTTCCACTATATTGCCCTGTTTTTGCGCACCTCTCATGTCTTCCCCTATATCACGGTGTTTTCGCGAACCTCTCAGAGCATCCCTTATATCGCTGTTTTTTCACGCACCTCTCATACCTTCCCTTATATCGCTGTTTTTTCACGCACCTCTCATAACTTCTCCTATATCACTGTATTTTTGTGCAGCTCTTATACCTTCCCCTATATTGCTGTGTTTTCACGCACCTCTCTTAACTTCTCCTATATCGCTGTGTTTTTGCACACCTCTCATACCTTCCCGTATATCGCTGTGTTTTCTGGCACCTCTCATGGCTTCCCCAATATCGCCGTGTATTCATGCACATCTCATACCGTCCCCTATATCGCTGTGTTTTCGCGCACCTCCCATAGCTTCGTCTACATCGCTGTTTTCGCGCACATCCCATAGCTTCACCTTGATCGCTGTGTTATTGCTCACCTCTCATAGCTTCCCCTATATCGCCGTTTTTTTGCACACCTCGCATGTCTTCACCTATATCGCTATGTTTTCGCTCCAATCATTAATTCCCCTATATCGCTGTGTTTTCTCGCACCTCTGAAACATTCCCCTGTATCACCATGCTTTCGCACACCTCTTATAATTTCTCCTATATCGCCGTGTTCTCACAGACCTTTCATACCTTCCCCTATATCACTGTGTTTTTGCGCACGTCCCATAGCGTTCCCTATATCGCTGTGTTTTCTCGCACCTCTGATGCATTCCCATGTATCGCCGCGTTTTCGGGCACATCCCATAGCTTCCACTATATTGCCCTGCTTTTGTGCACCTCTCATGTCTTCTCCTATATCACTGTGTTTTCGCGCACCTCCCATAGCATCCCCTATATAGCAGTGCCTTCGCACAACTCTCTTGCCTTCCCCTATATCGCCCTGTTTTCGCGCACCTCCCATACATTCCCCCACATCGCTGTGTTTTCGTGCACCTCTCATACCTCCCCCTATATCGCTGTGTTTTCACGCACCTCTCATAACTTCTCCTATATCGCTGTATTTTTGTGCACCTCTCATGGCTTGCCCAATATCGTCGTGTTTTCATGCACATCTCTTAACGTCCCCTATGTCGCTGTGTATTCGCGCACCTCCCATAGAGTACCCTATATCGCTGTGTTCTCGCACACCTCTCATACCGTCCCCATATCGCCCTGTTTTCGCGCACATTCCATAGCTTCCACTATATAGCCCTGTTTTCGCGCACCTCTCGTCTTCCCCTACATCGCTGTGTTTTCTCGCACTTCTGATGCATTCCCATGTAACGCCAAGTTTTCGCGCACCTCTCATACTTTCCCCTATATCACCGTGTTTTCACGTACCTCTCATAGCTTCCCCTATATCACCGTGTTTTCATACACATCTCATACCGTCACCTATATCGCCCTGTTTTCGCGCTCCTCCTATAATTTCCCCTATATCGCTGTGTTTTCATGCACCTATCATGGCTTCCCCAATACCGCCGTGTATTCACGCTCATCTCATACCATCCCCTATATCGCTGTGTTTTCGTGCACCTCTTATAATTTCCCCATATCGCCGTGTTCTCGCAGACCTCTCATACCTTCCCCTAAATCACTGTGTTTTCGCGCAGTTCCCATAGTGTTCCCTATATCGCTGTGTTTTCTCGCACCTCTGATGCATTCCCCTGTATCTCCGTGTTGTCGCGCACATCCCATAGCTTCCACTATATTGCCCTGTTTTTGCGCACCTCTCATGTCTTCCCCTATTTCACTGTTTTTGCGCACCTCCCATAGCATCCCCTATATTGCTGTGCCTTCGCGCATCTCTCATAACTTCCGCTATATCGCCCTGTTTTCGCGCACCATCCATACCTTCCCCCATATCGCTGTATTTTCGTGCACCTCTCATACCTCCCCCTATATCGCTGTGTTTTCACGCACCTCTCATAACTTCTCCTATATCGCTGTCTTTTCGCGCACATCCCATAGCTTCACCTTTATCGCTGTGTTATTGCTCACCTCTCATAGATTCCCCCATATCGCCATGTTTTTGCTCACCTCTCATAGCTTCCCCTATATCGCCGTGTTTTCGCGCACCTCTCATGTCTTCATCTAGATCGCTATGTTTTCGCTCTTCTCATTAATTCCTCTATATCGCTGTGTTTTCTCGCACATCTGATATATTCTCCTGTATCGCCGTGTTTTCGCGCACCTCTCATAATTTCGCCTATATCGCCGTGTTCTCGCATACCTCTCATACCATCCCCTATATCACTGTGTTTTCGCGCACGTCCCATAGCTTCCACTACATTGCCCTTTTTTCGCGCACCTCTCATGTCTTCCCCTATAACGCTGTGTTTTCTCACACCTCTGATGCATTCCCCTATAACGCCAAGATTTTGCGGACCTCTCCTACTTTCCCCTATATCGCCGTGTTCTCGCGCAGCCGCATACCTTCCCCTATATCACTGTGTTTTCACGCACGTCCCATGGAGTCCCCAATATTGCTGTGTTTTCGCGCAGCTCTCATACCTTCCCCTATATCGCCCTGTTTTCATGCACATCCCATAGCTCTCACTACATTGCCCTGTTTTCGTGCACCTCTCATGTCTCCCCTACATCGCTGTGTTTTTGCTTCTCTGATAACTTCCCCTATATCGCTGTGTTTTCTCGCACCTCTGATGCATTCCCCTGTATCGCCGTGTTTTTGCGCACCTCTCATACTTTCCCCTATATCACCGTGTTTTCACGCATCTCTCATTTCTTCCCCGATATCTCCGTGTTTTCATGCACATCTCATACCGTCCCCTATATCACTGTGCCTTCGCGCACCTCTCATACCTTCCCCTATATCGCTGTGTTTTCGCACACCTCCCATACCTTCCTCTAAATCGCTGTGTTTTCGTGTACCTCTCATACCTCCCCTTATATCGCTGTGTTTTCACGCACCTCTCATAACTTCCCCTGTATTGACGTGTTTTTATGCACATCTCAAAACGTCCCCTATATCGCTGTGTATTCGCTCACCTCCCATAGCATCCCCTATATCGCTGTGCCTTCGCGCACCTCTCATACCTTCCCCTATATCGCCCTGTTTTCGCACACATCCCATACCTTCCACTATATTGCCATGTTTTCACGCACCTCTCATAACTTCTCCTATATCGCTGTAGTTTTACGTACCTCTCATACCTTCCCCTATATCGCCGTGTTTTCAATCACATCTCATAATGTCCCCCATATTGCTGTGTATTCGTGCACCTCCCATACCTTCCACTATATCGTCCTGTTTTCGCACACCTCCCATACCTTCCCTTTTATCGTTGTTTTCGTGCACCTCTCATACCTTCCCCTATATTGCTGTGTTTTCGCGCATCTCTCATGGCTTCCCCAATATTGCCGTGTATTCATGCAGATCTCATACCGTCCCTTATATCGCTGTGCTTTCGCACACCTCCCATAGCTATGCCCACGTCGCTGTGTTTTCGCGCACCTCTCATACCTTCACCTATATCGCTGTGTTTTCACTCACTTTTCATAACTTCTCATATATCGCCGTGTTTTCGCGGACCTCTCATAATTTCCCCTATATAGCCATGTTCTTGCACATCTCTCATAACTTCCACTATATCACTGTGTTTTCACGCACGTCCCATAGCATCCCCTGTATCGCTGTGTTTTCGGTCACCTCTCATACCTTTCCCTGTATCGCCATGTTTTCGCGCATATCCCATAGCTTCCACTATATAGCCCTGTTTTCGAGCACTCTCATGTCTTCCCCTATATCACTGTGTTTTCGCGCACCTCCCATACCTTCCTCTATATCGCTGTGTTTTCGTGCACCTCTCATACCTTCCCCTATATCGCTGTGTTTTCACGCACCTCTCATAACTTCTCCTATATCGCTGTATTTTGCGCACCTCTCATACCTTCCCCTATATCGCCGTGTTTTCAATCACATCTCATAACGTCCCCCATATTGCTGTGTATTCGCGCACCTCCCATAGAATCCCCTATATCGCTGTGCCTTCGCGCACATCTCATACCTTCCCCTATATCGTCCTGTTTTCGCGCACCTCCCATACCTTCCCTTTTATCGTTGTCTTTTCGTGCACCTCTCATACCTTCCCCTATATTGCTGTGTTTTCGCGCATCTCTCATGGCTTCCCCAATATTGCCTTGTATTCATGCACATCTCATACCGTCCCTTATATTGCTGTGCTTTCGCGCACCTCCCATACCTTCCTCTAAATCGCTGTGTTTTCGTGCACCTCTCACACCTTCCCCTATATCGCCCTGTTTTCGCACACATCCCATAGCTTCCACGAGATTGCCCTGTTTTCGCGCACCTCTCATGCCTTCCCTTATTTCGCTCTGTTTTCGCTCCTCTCTTAACGTCCCCTGTATCGCTGTGTTTTCTGGCACCTCTGATGCATTCCCCTGTAATGCCAAGTTTTCACGCACCTCTCATACTTTCCCCTATATCGCCGTATTTACTCGCACCTCTCATACCTCCCCCTATATTGCCAAGTTTTTATGCACATCTCATACCGTCTTCTATATCGCTGTGTTTTTGCGCACCTCCTATAGCATCCCCTTTCTCGCTGTGCCTTCGTGAACCTCTCATACCTTCCCCTATATCGCTGTGTTTTCAGGCACCTCTCTTATCTTCTCCAATATCGCTGTGTTTTTGCACACCTCTCATACCTTCCCCTATATCACTGTGTTTTCAGGCACCTCTCATGGCTTCCCCAATATCGCCGTGTATTCATGCACATCTCATACCGTCCCCTATATCGCTATGTTTTGGCGCACATCCCATAGCTTCACCTACATCGCTGTTTTCGCACACATCCCATAGCTTCAATTTGATCGCTGTGTTATTGCTCACCTCTCATGGCTTACCCTATATCGCCGTGTTTTCGCGCACCTCGCATGTCTTCACCTATATCACTATGTTTTCGCTCGTATCATTAATTCCCCTATATTGCTGTGTTTTCTCGCACCTCTGATGCATTCTCCTGTATTGCCATGTTTTCGTGCACCTCTTACAATTTCCCCTATATCGCCGTGTTCTCGCACACCTCTCATACCTTCCCCTATATCGCTGTGTTTTCAGGCACCTCTCTTAACTTCTCCAATATCGCTGTGTTTTTGCACACCTCTCATACCTTCCCCTATATCACTGCGTTTTCAGGCACCTCTCATGGCTTCCCCAATATCGCCGTGTATTCATGCATATCTCATACCGTCCCCTATATCGCTATGTTTTGGCGCACATCCCATAGCTTCACCTACATCGCTGTTTTCGCGCACATCCCATAGCTTCAATTTGATCGCTGTGTTATTGCTCACCTCTCATGGCTTACCCTATATCGCCGTGTTTTCGCGCACCTCGCATGTCTTCACCTATATCACTATGTTTTCGCTCGTATCATTAATTCCTCTATATCGCTGTGTTTTCTCGCACCTCTGATGCATTCTCCTGTATTGCCATGTTTTCGTGCACCTCTTACAATTTCCCCTATATCGCCGTGTTCTCGCACACCTCTCATACCTTCCCCTATATCATTGTTTTTTTGCGCATGTCCCATAGCGTCCCCTATATCGCTGTTTTCTCACACCTCTGATACATTCCCCTGTATCGCCGTGGTTTCGCGCACATCCCATAGGTTCCACTATATTGCCCTGTTTTTGCGCACCTCTCATGTCTTCCCCTATATCACGGTGTTTTCGCGAACCTCTCAGAGCATCCCCTATATCGCTGTGCCTTCGCACACATCTCATAACTTCCCCTATATCGCCCTGTTTTCGCGCACCTCCCATACCTTCCCCAATATCGCTGTGTTTTCGTGCACCTCTCATACCTTCCCTTATATCGCTGTTTTTTCACGCACCTCTCATAACTTCTCCTATATCACTGTATTTTTGTGCAGCTCTTATACCTTCCCCTATATTGCCGTGTTTTCATGCACATCTCATAACGTCCCCTATATCGCTGTGTATTCGCGCACATCCCATAGCATCCCTTATATTGCTGTGCCTTCGCGCACCTCTCATACCTTCCCCTATATCGCCCCGTTTTCATGCACCTCTCATACCTCCACCTGTATCGCTGTGTTTTCACACACCTCTCATAACTTCTCCTATATCGCAGTGTTTTTGTGCACCTCTCATACCTTCTCTAATATCATTGCGTTTTCATGCACATCTCATCACGTCCCCTATATCGCTGTGTTTTCGTGCACCTCTCTTACCTCCCCCTATATCGCTGTGCTTGCGGACCTCTCATACCTTCCCCTATATCGCTGTCCTTTCGCGCACATCCCATAGATTCACCTTTATCGCTGTGTTATTGCTCACCTCTGATAGCTTCCCCTATATCGCCGTGTTGTCATGCACATCTCATAACGTCCTCTATATCGCTGTATGTTCGCGCACCTCCCATAGCTTCCCTTATATCACTGTGCTTTCGCGCACTTCTCATACCTTCCCTTATATCGCCCTGTTTTCGTGCACATCCCATACCTTCCACTATATTGCCCTGTTTTCGTGCACCTCTCATGGCTTCCACTACATCGCTGTGTTTTCTGGCACCTCTGATGCTTTCCCCTGTAACGCCAAGTTTTCGCGCACCTCTCATACTTTCCCCTATATCGCCGTGTTTACGCGCACCTCTCATACCTCCCCCTATATCGCCATGATTTTATGCACATCTCATACCGTCTCCTATATCGCTGTGCCTTCGTGCACCTCTCATACCTTCCCCTATATCGCCCTGTTTTCGTGCACCTCCTATACCTTCTCTTATATCACTGCGTTTTCGTGCACCTTTCATACCTTCCCCTATATGGCGGTGTTTTCATGCACATCTCATAACGTCCCCTATGTCTCTGTGTATTCGTGCATCTCCCATTCCTTCCCGAATATATCTCTGTGTTTTCGTGCACCTTTCATATCTTCCCCTATATCTCTGTGTTTTCGCACACCTCTCATAACTTCTCATATATCGCTGTGTTTTTGTGCACCTCTGATACCTTCCCTAATATCGCTGCGTTTTCATGCACATCTCATCACGTCCCCTATATCGCTGTGTATTCACGCACCTCCCATAGCATCCCCTATATCGCTGTGCCTTGCGCACCTCTCATAGCTTCCCCTATATCGTCGTCTTTTCGCGCACATCCCATAGATTCACCTCTATTGCTGTGTTATTGCTCACCTCTCATAGCTTCCCCTGTATCGCCGTGTTTTTGCTCACCTTTCATAGCTTCCCCTATATCGCCACGTTTTCGCGCACCTCTCATGTCTTCACCTAGATCGCTATGTTTTCGCTCCTCTCAATGCTTCCCCTATATAGCTGTGTTTTCTCGCACATCTGATATATTCTTCCGTATCACCGCGTATTCGCACAGCTCTCATAATTTCCCCTATATCACCGTGTTCTCGCACACCTCTCATACCTTACCCTATATCACTGTGTTTTCACGCACGTCCCATTGTGTCCCCTATATCGCTGTGTTTTCGCGCACCTCTCATACATTCCCCTATATCGCACTGTTTTTGCGCACATCCCATAACTTCACCTTTATCACTGTGTTATTGCTTACCTCTCATAGCTTCCCCTATATCGCCGTGTTTTCGCGCACCTCTCATGCCTTCACCTATATCGCTGTGTTTCTGCTCCTCTCATTACTTCCCCTACATCGCTCTGTGTTCTCGCACTTCTGATACAGTTCCCTGTATCAACGTGTTTTCGCGCACCTCTCATAATTTCACCTATATCGCCCTGTTCTCGCACACCTCTCATATCTTCCCCTATATCATTGTTTTATCGCGCACGTCCAATAGCGTTCCCTATATCGCCGTGTTTTCACGCATCTCTCATATCTTCCCCTATATCACTGTGTTTTCACGCACCTCCCATAGCATCCTCTATATTGCTTTGCCTTCGCACACCTCTCATACCTTCCCCTATATTGCCCCGCTTTCGAGCACCTCTCATACCTTCCCCTATATCACTGTGTTTTCACGCAGCTCTCATACCTTCCCCTATATCGCTGTGTTTTCGCAAACCTCTCATTGCTTCTCGACTATCGCCGTGTATTCATGCACATCTCATACCTTCCCCTATATCGCTATGCTTTCGCGCACCTCCCATAGCTTCGTCTACATCGCTGTTTTCGCGCACCTCTCATACCTTCCCCTATATCGATGTATTTTTGCACACATCTCATACCTTCCCCTATATCGATGTATTTTTGCGCACATCTCATAAAGTCCCCTATATCGCAGTGTATTTGCGCACCTCCCATACCATCCCCTATATCACTGTGCCTTCGCGCACCTCTCATGCATTCTCGTATATCGCTGTGTTTTTGCACACCGCTCATACCTTCCCCAATATCACCGTGTTTTCATGCACATCTCATACCGTCTCCTATATCGTTGTCTTTTCGCGCACCTCTCATAACTTCTCCTATATCACTGTATTTTTGCGCAGCTCTTATACCTTCCCCTATATTGCCGTGTTTTCATGCACATCTCATAACGTCCCCTATATCGCTGTGTATTCGCGCACATCCCATAGCATCCCTTATATTGCTGTGCCTTCGCGCACCTCTCATACCTTCCCCTATATCGCCCTGTTTTCGCGCACCTTCCATACCTTTCCCTATATCACTGTGTTTTCATGCACCTCTCATACCTCCCCCTATTTCGCTGTGGTTTCACACACCCTTCATAACTTCCCCTATATCGCTGTGTTTTTGTGCACCTCTCATACCTTCCCTAATATCACTGCGTTTTCATGCACATCTCATCACGTCCCCTATATCGCTGTGTTTTCGTGCACCTCTCATACCTCCCCCTATATCGCTGTGCCTTGCGGACCTCTCATACCTTCCCCTATATCGCTGTCTTTTCACGCACATCCCATAGATTCACCTTTATCGCTGTTATTGCTCACCTCTCATAGCTTCCCCTATATCGCCGTTTTGTTATGCACATCTCATAACGTCCTCTATATCGCTGTATATTCGCGCACCTCCCATAGCTTCCCTTATATCGCTGTGCTTTCGCGCACCTCTCATACCTTCCCAAATATCGCCCTGTTTTCACGCACCTCCCAGTCCTTCACCTATATCGCTGTTTTCGTGCACCTCTCATGCATTCCCGTATACCGCTGTGTTTTTGCACACCTTTCATACCTTCCCCAATATCACCGTGTTTTCACGCACCTCTCATAACCTCCCCTCTATCGCCCTGTTTTCGCGCTCCTCTCATACCTACCCCTATATCGCTGTGTTTTCGCACACCTCTCATGGCTTCCCGACTATCGCCGTGTATTCATGCACATCTCATACCTTCCCCTATATCGCTGTGCTTTCGCGCACCTCCCATAGCTTCGCCTACATCGCTGTTTTCGCGCACCTCTCATACTTTCCCCTATATAGATGTATTTTTGCGCACATCTCATACCTTTCCCTATATTGATGTGTTTTCATGCACATCTCATAACGTCCCCTATATCGCTCTGTATTTGCGCACCTCCCATACCATCCCCTATATCACTGTGCCTTCGCGCATCTCTCATGCATTCCCATATATCGCCCTGTTTTCGCGCACCTCCCATACCTTCCCCGATATCGCTGAGTTTTCGTCCTCCTCTCATACATTCCCCTATATTGCTGTGTTTTCACGCACCTCTCTTAACTAATCCTGTATCGCTGTGTTTTTGCACACCTCTCATACCTTCCCCTATATTGCTCTGTTTTCAGGCACCTCTCATGGCTTCCCCAATATCGCTGTGTATCATGCACATCTCATACCGTCCCCTATATCGCTCTGTTTTCGCGCACATCCCATAGTTTCACCTTGATCGCTGTGTTATTGCTCACCTCTCATAGCTTACCCTATATTGCCGTGTTTTCGCGCATCTCGCAAGTCTTCACGTATATCGCTATGTTTTTGCTCCAATCATTACTTCCCCTATATCGCTGTGTTTTCTCGCACCTCTGGTACATTCTCCTGTATTGCCATGTTTTCGCGCAACTCTTACAATTTCCCCTATATCGCCGTGCTCTCACACAGCTCTCATACCTTCCCCTGTATCACTGTTTTTTTGCGCATGTCCCATAGCGTCCCCTATATCTCTGTGTTTTCTCGCACCTCTGTTACATTCCCCTGTATCGCCGTGGTTTCGCGCACATCCCATAGGTTCCACTACATTGCACTGTTTTTGCGCACCTCTCATGTCTTCCCCTATATCACGGTGTTTTCGCGCACCTCTCATAGCATCCCCTATATCGCTGTCCTTCGCGCACATGTCATAACTTCCCTTATATCGCTGTGTTTTCACGCACCACTCATAACTTCTCCTAATTCGCTGTATTTTTGCGCAGTTCTTATACCTTCCCCTATATTGCCGTGTTTTCATGCACATCTCATAAAGTCCCCTATATCTCTGTGTATTCGCGCACCTCCCATAGCATCCCTTGTATTGCTGTGCCTTCGCGCACCTCTCATGCCTTCCCCTATATCGCCCTGTTTTCGCGCACTTTCCATACCTTCCACTATATCGCTGTGTTTTCATGCACCCCTCATACCTCCCTCTATATCGCTGGGTTTTCACGCACCTCTCATAATTTCTCCTATATCGCCATATTTTTGCACGCCTCTCATGGCTTCCCCAATATCGCCGTGTTTTAATGCACATCTCTTAACTTCGCATATATCGCTGTGTATTCGCGCACCTGCCATAGCATCCCCTATATCGCAGTGCCTTCGCACACCTCTCATACCTTCCCCTATGTCGCCCTGTATTCGCACACCTCCCATACCGTCCCCTATATCGCTGTATTTTCGCACACCTCTCATGGCTTCCCCAATATCGCCGTGTTTTCATGCACATCTCATAAGGTCTCCTATATCTCTGCGTATTCACGCACCTCCCATAGCATCCCCTACATCGCTGTGTTTTTGTGCACCTCTCATACTTTCCCCTATATCGCCCTGTTTTTGCGCACATCCCATAACTTCACCTTTATCGTTGTGTTATTGCTCACCTCTCATAGCTTCCCCTGTATCGCCCTGTTTTTGCGCACATCCCATAACTTCACCATTATCGTTGTGTTATTGCTCACCTCTCATAGCTTCCCCTGTATCGCCGTGTTTTTGCTCACCTCTCATGTCTTCACCTAGATCGTTATGTATTCGATTCTCTCAATATTTCCCCTATATCTCTGTGTTTTCTCGCACAATTGATACATTCTCCCGTATCGCTGTGCCTTCGTACACCTCTCATTATTTCCCCTATATCGCCGTGTTCTTGCGCACTTCTCACACCTTCCCTTATATCACTGCGTTTTCGTGCACATCTCATAACGTCCCCTATATCGCTGTGTATTCGTGCATCTCCCATTCCTTCCTGAATATATCTCTGTGTTTTCGTGCACCTTTCATATCTTCCCCTATATCGCTGTGTTTTCGCACACCTCTCATAACTTCTCCTATATCGCTGTGTTTTCGCACACCTCTCATAACTTCTCCTATATCGCTGTGTTTTTGTGCACCTCTCATACCTTCCCTAATACCGTTGCGATTTCATGTACATCTCATCACGTCCGCTATGTCGCTGTGTATTCACGCACATCCCATAGTATCCCCCATATCGCTGTGCCTTGCGAACCTCTCATAGCTTCCCCTATATCGCTGTCTTTTCGCGCACATCCCATAGATTCACCTTTATCGTTGTGTTATTGCTCACCTCTCATAGCTTCCCCTGTATCGCCGTGTTTTTGCTCACCTCTCAGGTCTTCACCTAGATCGCTATGTATTCGATCCTCTCAATACTTCCCCTATATCTCTGTGTTTTCTCGCACATCTGATACATTCTCCCGTATCGCCGTGTTTTCGCACACCTCTCATAATTTCCCCTATTTCGCCGTGTTCTCGCGCACCTCTCATAACTTCCCCGATGTTTTCCCGTGTTTTCGCGCACCTCTCATAACTTCCCCTATATCGCCCTGTTTTCGCGCTCCTCTCATACCTTCCCCTATATAACTGTGTTTTCACGCAGCTCTCATACCTTCCCCTATATCGCTGTGTTTTCGCAAAACTCTCATGGCTTCCCGACTATCGCCGCCTATTCATGCACATCTCCTACCTTCCCCTATATCGCTATGCTTTCGCGCACCTCCCATAGCTTTGCCTACATCTCTTTTTTCGCGCACCTCTCATACCTTCCCCTATATCGATGTATTTTTGCGCACATCTCATGCCTTCCCCTATATTGATGTGTTTTCATGCACATCTCATAACGTCCCCTATATCGCTGGGTATTTGCGCAACTCCCATACCATCCCCAATATCACTGTGCCTTCGCGCACCTCTCATGCATTCCCGTATATCGCCCTGTTTTCGCGCACCTCCTATAGCTTTGCCTACATTGCTGTTTTCGCGCACCTCTCATACCTTCCCCTATATCGATGTATTTTTGCGCACATCTCATAACGCGCCCTATAACGCTGTGTATTTGCGCACCTCCCATACCATCCCCTATTTCACTGAGCCTTCGCGCACCTCTCATGCATTCCCGTATATCGCTGTGTTTTTGCACACCGCTCATACCTTCCCCAATATCACCGTGTTTTCATGCACATCTCATAACGTCCCCAATGTCGCTGGGTTTTCACACACCTCTAATAACTTCCCCTATATCGCCCTGTTTTCGCGCTCCTCTCATACCTTCACCTATATCACTATGTTTTCACGCAGCTCTCATACCGTCCCCTATATCGCTGTATTTTCGCACCCCTCTCATGGCTTCCCCAATATCGCTGTGTTTTCATGCACATCTCATAACGTCCCCTATAAATCTGTGTATTCACGCACCTCCCATAGCATCCCCTATATCGCTGTGCCTTCGCGCACCGCTCATACCTTCCCCTATATCGCCCTGTTTACCACGCACCTCCAATGGCTTCGCCTACATCGCTGTGTTTTTGCGCACCTCTCATACCTTCCCATATATCGCCCTGTTTTTGCGCACATCCCATAACTTCACCTTTATCGCTGTGTTATTGCTTACCTCTCATAGCTTCCCCTATATCGCCGTGTTTTCGCGCACCTCTCATACCTCCCCCTATATCGCCATGTTTTTATGCACATCTCATACCGTCTCCTATATCGCTGTGTTTTTGCGCACCTCCCATAGCATCCCCTATATCGCTGTGTTTTCGTGCACCTGTCATACCTTCCCCTTTATCGCTGTGTTTTCACACACTTCTCATAACTTCTCCTATATCGCTGTGTTTTCGTGTACCTTTCATACCTACCCTTATATCGCTGTGTTTTCACACACCTCTCATAACTTCTCCTATATCGCTGTGTTTTTGTGCACATCTCATACCTTCCCTAATATCGCTGAGTTTTCATGCACATTTCATCACGTCCCCTATATCGCTGTGTATTCGCCCTCCTCCCATAGCATCCCCTATATCGCTGTGCATTGCGCACCTCTCATACCTTCCCCTATATCGCCCTGTTTTCGCGCACATCCCATACCTTCCACTTTATTGCCCTGTTTTCACGCACCTCTCATGTCTTCCACTACATCGCTGTGTTTTCTGGCACCTCTGATGCATTCCCCTGTAACGTCAAGTTTTTGCGCACCTCTCATACTTTCCCCTATATCGCCGTGTTTACGCGCACCTCTCATACCTCCCGCAATATCGCCATGTTTTTATGCACATCTCATACCGTCACCTATATCGCTGTGTTTTCGCGCACCTCCCATAGCATCCCCTATATCGCTGTGCCGTCGTGCACCTCTCATACCTTCCCTTATATCGCCCAGCTTTCACGCACCTCCTATACATTCCCCTGTATCACTGTGTTTTCACACACTTCTCATACAGTCCCCCATATCACTGTGTTTTCACGCACCTCCCATAGCATCCCCTATATCGCTGTGCCTTCATGCACCTCTCATACCTTCCCCTATATCGCCGTGTTTTCATATACATCTCATAACGTCCTCTATATTGCTGGGTTTTCACGCACCTCTCATAACTTCCCCTATATCGCCCTGTTTTTGCGCACCTCTCATAACTTCCCCTATATCGCTGTGTTTTCCCACACCTCTCATGGTTTCCCAACTATCGCCGTGTATTCGTGCACATCTCATATTGTCCCCTATATCGCTGTGCCTTGCGCACCTCTCATACATTCCCCTATATAGCTGTCCTTTCGCGCACATCCCATAGATTCACCTTTATCGCTGTCTTATTGCTCACCTCTCATAGCTTCCCCTGTATCACCTGGTTTTAGCTCATCTCTCATAGCTTCCCCTATATCGCCGTATTCTTATGCACATCTCGTAACGTCCCCTATATCGCTGTGTATTCGCGCACCTCCCATAGCATCCCCTATATCGCTGTGCCTTCACGCACCTCTCATACCTTCCCCTATATCGCCCTGTTTTCACGCACCTCCCATTCCTTCACCTATATCGCTGTTTTCGTGCACCTCTCATACCTTCCCCTATATCGCTGTATTTTCACACACCTCTCATAACTTCTCCTACATCGCTGTGTTTTTGTGCACCTCTCATACCTTCCCTAATATCGTTACGTTTTCATGCACATTTCATCACGTCCCCTATATCGCTGTGTATTCACGCACCTCCCATAGCATCCCCTATATCGGTGCCTTGCGCACCTCTCATAGCTTCCACTATATCTCTGTCTTTTCGCTCACATCCCATAGATTCAGCTTTATCGCTGTGTTATTGCTCACCTCTCATAGCTTCCCCTGTATCGCCGTGTTTTTGCTCACCTCTCATAACTTCTCCTATATCGCCGTGTTTTTGCGCACCTCTCATGACATCACCTAGATCGCTATGTTTTCGCTCCTCTCAATACTTCCCCTATATCGCTGTGTTTTCTCGCACATCTGATACATTCTCCCGTATCGCTGTGTTTTCGCACACCTCTCATAATTTCCCCTATATCGCCGTGTTCTCGCACACCTCTCATACCTTACCTTATATCGCCCTGTTTTCGTGCACATCGCATAGCTTCCACTATATTGCCCTGTTTTCGCGCACCTCTCATGTATTCCACTACATCGCTGTGTTTTCTGGCACCTCTGATGCATTCCCCTGTAACGCCAAGTTTTCGCGCACCTCTCATACTTTCCCCTATCTCGCCGTGTTCTGGCACATCTGTCATACCTTCCCCTATATCACTGTGTTTTCGCGCACGTCCCATGGCACCCTCTATATCGCTGTGCTTTAACGCACTTCTCATACCTTCCCCTACATCGCCCTGTTTTAGCGCACATCCCATAGCTTCCACTATATAGACCTGTTTTTGCACACCTCTCATGTCTTCACCTACATCGCTGTGTTTTCTTGCACATCTGATGCATTCCCCTGTAACGCCAAGTTTTCTCGCACCTCTCATAATTTCCCCTATATCACCGTGTTTTCGAGCAAATCTCATAGCTTCCTGTATATCGCCGTGTTTTCATACACATCTCATACAGTCCCCTATATCACTGTGTTTTCACGCACCTCTCATAGCATCCCCTATATCGCTGTGCCTTCATGCACCTCTCATACCTTCCCCTATATCGCCGTGTTTTCATATACATCTCATAACGTCCTCTATATTGCTGGGTTTTCACGCACCTCTCATAACTTCTCCTATATTTCTGTATTTTTGCGCACCTCTCATAACTTCCCCTATATCGCCGTGATTTTATGCACATCTCATAATGTCCCCTATATCGCTCTGTATTCGTGCGCCTCCCATACCTTCCCCTATATCGCTGTGTTTTCGCACAGCTCTCATAACTTCTAGTATATCGCTGTGTTTTTGTGCACCTCTCAAACCTTCCCTAATACCGTTGCGTTTTCATGCACATCTCATCACGTCCCCATATCGCTGTGTATTCACGCACATCCCATAGTATCCCCTATATCACTGTGCCTTGCGCACCTCTCATAGCTTCCCCTATATCGCTGTCTTTTCGCGCACATCCCATAGATTCACCTTTATCGCTGTGTAATTGTTCACCTCTCATAGCTTCCCCTGTATCGCCGTGTTTTTACTCACCTCTCATAGCTTCCCCTATATCGCTGTGTTTTCGCGCACCTCTCATGTCTTCACCTAGATCGCTATGTTTTCACTCCTCTAAATACTTCCCCTATAGCGCTGTGTTTTCTCGCACATCTGATACATTCTCCCATATCGCCGTGTTTTCGCACACCTCTCATAATTTCCCCTATATCGCCGAATTCTCGCACACCTCTCATACCTTCCCCTATATCTTTGTGTTTTTGCGCACTTCCCATTGCGTCCCCTATATCGCTGTGTTTTTTCTGCACCTCTCATACCTTCCCCTATATCGTCCTGTTTTCGTGTACATCCCATAGTTTCCACTATATTGCCCTGTTTTCGCGCACCTCTCATGTATTCCACTACATCGCTGTGTTTTCTGGCACCTCTGATGCATTCCCCTGTAACGCCAAGTTTTCGCGCACCTCTCATACTTTCCCCTATATCGCCGTGTTTTCGGGCAACTCTCATACCTCCCCATATATCGCCGTGTTTTTATGCACATCTCATACCGTCCACTATATTACTGTGATTTCGCGCACCTCCCATAGCATCCCCTATATCGCTGTGCCTTCGTGCACCTCTCATACCTTCCCCTATATCGCCCAGTTTTCATGCACCTCCTATACCTTCCCTAGTATCGCTGCGTTTTCGTGCACCTCTCATACCTTCCCCTATTTTGCTGTGTTTTCATGCACATCTCATAACGTCCCCTATTTCGCTGTGGTTTCGTGCACCTCCCATAACATTCCCTGTATCGCTGTGCCTTCACGCACCTCTCATACCTTCCCCTATATCGCCGTGTTTTCATGCACATCTCATATGGTCCACTATATCGCAGGGTTTTCACGCACCTCTCATAACTTCCCCTATATCGCCCTGTTTTAGTGCTCCTCTCATACCTTCCCCTATATCACTGTGTTTTCACGCACCTCTCATAACTTCCACTATATCGCTGTTTTTTCGCACACCTCTCATGGTTTCCCATCTATCACCGTGTATTCATGCATATCTCAAACCATCCCATATATCGCTGTGCTTTCGCGCACCTCTCACACCTTCCCCTATATCGCTGTGTTTTCGTGCACCTCTCATACCTTCACTAATTTCGTTGCATTTTCATGCACATCTCATCACGTCCCCTATATCGCTGTGTATTCACGCACCTCCCATACCATCCCCTATACCGCTGCGCATTCGTGCACCTCTCATACCTTCCCCTACATCGCCCTGTTTTAGCGCACATCCCATAACTTCCACTATATTGCCATGTTTTTACACACCTCTCATGTCTTCCCCTACATCACTGTGTTTTCTCGCACCTCTGATGCATTCCTCTGTAACGCCAAGTTTTCGCACACGTCTCATACTTTCCCCTATATCGCCGTGTTTTCGCGCACCTCTCATAGCTTCCCATGTATTGCCATGTTTTCATACACATCTCACACCGTCCCCTATATCACTGTGTTTTCGCGCACCTCCCATAGCATCCCCTATATCGCTGTGCCTTCGTGCACCTCTCATACCTTTCCCTATATCGCCGTGTTTTCATGCACATGTCATAACTTCCCCTATATCGCTGTGTTTTCGCACACCTCTCATACCTTCCCCTATATCGATGTCTTTTCGCGCACATCCCATAGATTCACCTTTATCGCTGTGTTATTGCTCACCTGTCATAGCCTCCCCTGTATCGGCGGGTTTTAGCTCACCTTTCATAGCTTCCACTATATTGCCTTGTTTTCGCGCACCTCTCATGTCTTCTCCTATATCATTGTGTTTACGTGCACCTTCCATAGCATCCCCTATATTGCTGTGCCTTCATCTATATCACCCTGTTTTCGAGCACCTTCCATACCTTCTCCTATATCGCTGTGCCTTGCGCACCTCTCATAACTTCCCCTTTATCGCCCTGTTTTCGCGCACCTCCCATTCCTTCACCTATATCGCTGTTTTCGTGCACCTCTCAAGGTTTCCCGACTATCGCCGTGTATTCATGCACATCTCATACTGTCCCCTATATCGCCCTGTTTTAGCGCACATCCCATAACTTCCACTATATTGCCATGTTTTTGCGCACCTCTCATGTCTTCCCCTACATCGCTGTGTTTTCTCGCACCTCTGATGCATTCCTCTGTAACGCCAAGTTTTCACACACGTCTCATACTTTCCCCTATATCGCCGTGTTTTCGCGCACCTCTCATAGCTTCCCATGTATTGCCATGTTTTCATACACATCTCACACCGTCCCCTATATCACTGTGTTTTCGCGCACCTCCCATAGCATCCCCTATATCGCTGTGCCTTCGTGCACCTCTCATACCTTCCTCTATATCGCCGTGTTTTCATGCACATGTCATAACTTCCCCTATATCGCTGTGTTTTCGCACACCTCTCATACCTTCCCCTATATCAATGTCTTTTCGCGCACATCTCATAGATTCACCTTTATCGCTGTGTTATTGCTCACCTCTCATAGCTTCCCCTGTATCGGCGGGTTTTAGCTTACCTTTCATAGCTTCCACTATATTGCCTTGTTTTCGCGCACCTCTCATGTCTTCTCCTATATCATTGTGTTTACGTGCACCTTCCATAGCATCCCCTATATTGCTGTGCCTTCATCTATATCATCCTGTTTTCGAGCACCTTCCATACCTTCTCCTATATCGCTGTGCCTTGCGCACCTCTCATAACTTCCCCTTTATCGCCCTGTTTTCGCGCACCTCCCATTCCTTCACCTATATCGCTGTTTTCGTGCACCTCTCAAGGTTTCCCGACTATCGCCGTGTATTCCTGCACATCTCATACTGTCCCCTATATCGCTGTGCCTTGCGCACCTCTCATACCTTCCCCTATATAGCTGTCCTTTCGCGCACATCCCATAGATTCACCTTTATCACTGTGTTATTGCTCACCTCTCATAGCTTCCCCTGTATCACCGGGTTTTAGCTCACATCTCATAGCTTCCCCTATATCGCCGTATTCTTATGCACATCTCATAACGTCCCCTATATCGCTGTGTATTCGCGCACCTCCCATAGCATCCCCTATATCGCTGTGCCTTCACGCACCTCTCATACCTTCCCCTATATCGCCGTTTTCGCGCACCTCCGATTCCTTCACCTATATCGCAGTTTTCGTGCACCTCTCATACCTTCCCCTATATCGCTGTGTTTTCACACACCTCTCATAACTTCTCCTACATCACTGTGTTTTTGTGCACCTCTCATACCTTCCCTAATATCGCTGCGTTTTCATGCACATATCATCACGTCCCCTATATCGCTGTGTATTCACGCACCTCCCAGAGCATCCCCTATATCGCTGTGCCTTGCGCACCACTCATACCTTTCCTTATATCGATGTCTTTTCGCGCACATCCCATAGATTCACCTTTATCGCTGTGTTATTGCTCACCTCTCATATCTTCCCCTGTATCGCCGTGTTTTTGCTCACATCTCATAGCTTCCCCTATATCACCGTGTTTTCGCACAGCTCTCCTGTCTTCCACTATATCACTGTGTTTTCGCGCACCTTCCATAGCATCCCCTATATAGCTGTGCCTTCACATACCTCTCATAACTTCATCTATATCACCCAGTTTTCGAGCACCTTCCATACTTTCCCCTATATCGCTGTGTTTTCGTGCACCTCTCATACCTCCCCCATATCGCTGTGCCTTGCGCAGCTCTCATACCTTCCCTTATATCGCTGTCTTTTCGCGCACATCACATAGATTCACCTTTATCGCTGTGTTATTGCTCACCTCTCATAGCTTCCCCTGTATCGCCGTGTTTTTGCGCGCCTCTCATAACTTCCCCCATATCGCCGTGTTGTTATGCGCATCTGATAACGTCCCCTATATCGCAGTGTATTCGCGCACCTCCCATAGCATCCCCTATATCGCTGTGACTTCGCGCACCTCCGATAGCATCCCCTATATCGCAGTGCCTTCGTGTACCTGTCATACCTTCCCCTATATCACCCTGTTTTCGCGCACCTCCTATACCTTCCCTTATATCGCTGCGTTTTCGTGTACCTCTCATACCTACCCCTATATCGTTGTGTTTTCACGCACCTCTCATAACTTCTCTGATATTTCTGTATTTTTGCGCACCTCTCATAACTTCCCCTATATCGCCGTGATTTTATGCACATCTCATAATGTCCCCTATATCGCTGTGTATTCGTGCGCCTCCCATACCTTCCCCTATATCGCTGTGTTTTCGCACAGCTCTCATAAGTTCTAGTATATCGCTGTGTTTTTGTGCACCTCTCATACCTTCCCTAATACCGTTGCGTTTTCATGCACATCTCATCACGTCCCCATATCGCCGTGTATTCACGCACATCCCAAAGTATCCCCTATATCGCTGTGCTTTCGCGCACCTCTCATGTCTTCACCTAGATCGCTATGTTTTCACTCCTCTAAATACTTCCCCTATAGCGCTGTGTTTTCTCGCACATCTGATACATTCTCCCGTATCGCCGTGTTTTCGCACACCTCTCATAATTTCCCCTATATCGCCGAATTCTCGCACACCTCTCATACCTTCCCCTATATCTTTGTGTTTTTGCGCACGTCCCATTGCGTCCCCTATATCGCTGTGTTTTTTGTTCACCTCTCATACCTTTCCCTATATCGTCCTGTTTTCGTGTGCATCCCATAGTTTCCACTATATTGTCCTGCTTTCGCGCACCTCTCATGTATTCCACTACATCGCTGTGTTTTCTGGCACCTCTGATGCATTCCCCTGTAACGCCAAGTTTTCGCGCACCTCTCATACTTTCCCCTATATCGCCGTGTTTTCGGGCAACTCTCATACCTCCCCATATATCGCCGTGTTTTTATGCACATCTCATACCGTCCACTATATTACTGAGATTTCGCGCACCTCCCATAGCATCCCCTATATCGCTGTGCCTTCGTGCACCTCTCATACCTTCCCCTATATCGCCCAGTTTTCGTGCACCTCCTATACCTTCCCTAGTATCGCTGCGTTTTCGTGCACCTCTCATACCTTCCCCTATTTCACTGTGTTTTCATGCACATCTCATAACGTCCCCTATTTCGCTGTGGTTTCGTGCACCTCCCATAACATTCCCTGTATCGCTGTGCCTTCACGCACCTCTCATACCTTCCCCTATATCGCCGTGTTTTCATGCACATCTCCTAAGGTCCACTATATCGCAGGGTTTTCACGCACCTCTCATAACTTCCCCTATATCGCTGTTTTTTCGCACACCTCTCATGGTTTCCCATCTATCACCGTGTATTCATGCATATCTCAAACCATCCCATATATCGCTGTGCTTTCGCGCACCTTTCACACCTTCCCCTATATCGCTGTGTTTTCGTGCACCACTCATACCGTCAACTATATTACTGAGATTTCGCGCACCTCCCATAGCATCCCCTATATCGCTGTGCCTTCGTGCACCTCTCATACCTTCCCCTATATCGCCCAGTTTTCGTGCACCTCCTATACCTTCCCTAGTATCGCTGCGTTTTCGTGCACCTCTCATACCTTCCCCTATTTCACTGTGTTTTCATGCACATCTCATAACGTCCCCTATTTCGCTGTGGTTTCGTGCACCTCCCATAACATTCCCTGTATCGCTGTGCCTTCACGCACCTCTCATACCTTCCCCTATATCGCCGTGTTTTCGGGCAACTCTCATACCTCCCCATATATCGCCGTGTTTTTATGCACATCTCATACCGTCCACTATATTACTGAGATTTCGCGCACCTCCCATAGCATCCCCTATATCGCTGTGCCTTCGTGCACCTCTCATACCTTCCCCTATATCGCCCAGTTTTCGTGCACCTCCTATACCTTCCCTAGTATCGCTGCGTTTTCGTGCACCTCTCATACCTTCCCCTATTTCACTGTGTTTTCATGCACATCTCATAACGTCCCCTATTTCGCTGTGGTTTCGTGCACCTCCCATAACATTCCCTGTATCGCTGTGCCTTCACGCACCTCTCATACCTTCCCCTATATCGCCGTGTTTTCATGCACATCTCCTAAGGTCCACTATATCGCAGGGTTTTCACGCACCTCTCATAACTTCCCCTATATCGCTGTTTTTTCGCACACCTCTCATGGTTTCCCATCTATCACCGTGTATTCATGCATATCTCAAACCATCCCATATATCGCTGTGCTTTCGCGCACCTTTCACACCTTCCCCTATATCGCTGTGTTTTCGTGCACCACTCATACCGTCAACTATATTACTGAGATTTCGCGCACCTCCCATAGCATCCCCTATATCGCTGTGCCTTCGTGCACCTCTCATACCTTCCCCTATATCGCCCAGTTTTCGTGCACCTCCTATACCTTCCCTAGTATCGCTGCGTTTTCGTGCACCTCTCATACCTTCCCCTATTTCACTGTGTTTTCATGCACATCTCATAACGTCCCCTATTTCGCTGTGGTTTCGTGCACCTCCCATAACATTCCCTGTATCGCTGTGCCTTCACGCACCTCTCATACCTTCCCCTATATCGCCGTGTTTTCATGCACATCTCCTAAGGTCCACTATATCGCAGGGTTTTCACGCACCTCTCATAACTTCCCCTGTATCGCTGTTTTTTCGCACACCTCTCATGGTTTCCCATCTACCACCGTGTATTCATGCATATCTCAAACCATCCCATATATCGCTGTGCTTTCGCGCACCTTTCACACCTTCCCCTATATCGCTGTGTTTTCGTGCACCACTCATACCTTCACTAATTTTGTTGCGTTTTCATGCACATCTCATCACGTCCCCATATCGCTGTGTATTCACGCACATCCCATAGTATCCCCTATATCGCTGTGCCTTGCGCACCTCTCATAGCTTCCCCTATATCGCTGTCCTTTCGCGCACATCCCATAGATTCACCTTTATCGCTGTGTAATTGTTCACCTCTCATAGCTTCCCCTGTATCGCCGTGTTTTTACTCACCACTCATAGCTTCCCCTATATCGCTGTGTTTTCGCGCACCTCTCATGTCTTCACCTAGATCGCTATATTTTCACTCCTCTAAATACCTCCCTTATAGCGCTGTGTTTTCTCGCACATCTGATACATTCTCCCGTATCGCCGTGTTTTCGCACACCTCTCATAATTTCCCCTATATCGCCGAAATCTCGCACACCTCTCATACCTTCCCCTACATCTTTGTGTTTTTGCGCACGTCCCATTGCGTCCCCTAAATCGCTGTGTTTTTTGTGCACATCTCATACCTTCCCCTATATCGTCCTGTTTTCATGTACATCCCATAGTTTCCACTATATTGCCCTGTTTTCGCGGACCTCTCATGTATTCCACTACATCGCTGTGTTTTCTGGCACCTCTGATGCATTGCCCTGTAACGCCAAGTTTTCGCGCACCTCTCATACTTTCCCCTATATCGCCGTGTTTTCGGGCAACTCTCATACCTCCCCATATATCGCCGTGTTTTTATGCACATCTCATACCGTCCACTATATTACTGTGATTTCGCGCACCTCCCACAGCATCCCCTATATCGCTGTGCCTTCGTGCACCTCTCATACCTTCCCCTGTATTGCCCAGTTTTCGTGCACCTCCTATACCTTCCCTAGTATCGCTGTGCCTTCACGCACCTCTCATACCTTCCCCTATATCGCCGTGTTTTCATGCACATCTCATAAGGTCCACTATATCGCAGGGTTTTCACGCACCTCTCATAACTTCCCCTATATCGCCCTGTTTTCGTGCTCTTCTCATACCTTCCCCTATATCACTGTGTTTTCACGCACCTCTCATAACTTCCCCTATATCGCTGTTTTTTCGCACACCTCTCATGGTTTCCCATCTATCACCGTGTATTCATGCATATCTCAAACCATCCCATATATCGCTGTGCTTTCGCGCACCTCTCACACCTTCCCCTATATCGCTGTGTTTTCGTGCACCTCTCATACCTTCACTAATTTCGTTGCATTTTCATGCACATCTCATCACGTCCCCTATATCGCTGTGTATTCACGCACCTCCCATACCATCCCCTATATCGCTGCGCATTCGCGCACCTCTCATACCTTCCCCTACACCGCCCTGTTTTAGCGCACATCCCATAACTTCCAGTATATTGCCATGTTTTTGCGCACCTCTCATGTCTTCCCCTACATCGCTGTTTTTGTGCACCTCTCATACCTTCCATAATATCGCTGCGTTTTCATGCACATCTCATCACGTCCCCTATAACGCTGTGTATTCACGCACCTCCCATAGCATCCCCCATATCGCTGTGCCTTGCGCACCTCTCATACCTTTCCCTATATCGCTGTCTTTTCGCGCACATCGCATAGATTCACCTTTATCGCTGTGTTATCGCTCACCTCTCATAGCTTCCCCTGTCTCGCCGTGTTTTTGCTCACCTCTCATAGATTCCCTTATATCGTCGTGTTTTTGGGCACCTCTCCTGTCTTCCCCTATATCACTGTATTTGCGCACATTCCATAGCATCCCCTATATTGCTGTGCCTTCGCATACCTCTCATAACTTCATCTATATCGCCCTGTTTTCGTGCACCTCCCATTCCTTCACCTATATCGCCCTGTTTTCGCGCACCTCCCATTCCTTCCCCTATATCGCTGTTTTCGTGCACCTCTCATACCTTCCCCTATATCGCTGTGTTTTCGCGCACCTCTCATACCTTCCCCTATATCGATGTGTTTTCGTGCTCCTCTCATACCTTCACTAATATCGTTGCATTTTCATGCACATCTCATCACGTCCCCTATATCGCTGTATTTTCGCGCACCTCTCATAGCTTCCCCTATATTGCAGTCTTTCGCGCACATCCCATAGCTTCATCTTTATCGCTGTGTAATTGCTCACCTCTCATAGCTTCCCCTGTATCGCCGTGTTTTTACTCAACACTCATAGCTTCCCCTATATCGCTCTGTTTTCGCGCACCTCTCATGCCTTCACCTAGATCGCTATGTTTTCGCTCCTCTCAATACTTCCCCTATAGCGCTGTGTTTTCTCGCACCTCTAATACATTCTCCCGCATCGCCGTGTTTTCGCACACCTCTCATAATTTCCCCTATATCGCCGAATTCTTGCACACCTCTCATACCTTCCCCTATATATTGGTGTTTTTGCGCACGTCCCATTGCATCCCCTATATCGCTGTGTTTTTGTGCACCTCTCATACCTTCCCCTATATCGTCCTGTTTTCGTGCACATCCCATAGCTTCCACTATATCGCCCTGTTTTCGCGCACCTCCCATAGCATCCCTTATATTGCTGTGTCTTCACACTCCTGTCATACCTTCCCCTACATCGCCCTGTTTTCGAGCACCTCCGATACCTTCCACTATATCGCTGTGTTTTCGTGCACCTTTCATACCTCCCCCTATATCGCTGTGTTTTCACTCACCTCTCATAACTTCTCCTATATTGCTGTATTTTTGCACACCTCTCATAATTTCCCCTATATCGCTGTGTTTTTATGCACATCTCATAACATCCCCTATATCGCTGTGTATTCATGCACCTCCAATAGATTCCCATATATCACTCTGCCTTCGCGCACCTCTCATACCTTCCCCTATATCGCCCTGTTTTCGCGCACCTCTCATTCCTTCCCCTATATCGCTGTGCCTTCGTGCACCTCTCATACCTTCCCCTATATCGCCCAGTTTTCGTGCACCTCCTATACCTTCCCTAGTATCGCTGCGTTTTCGTGCACCTCTCATACCTTCCCCTATTTCACTGTGTTTTCATGCACATCTCATAACGTCCCCTATTTCGCTGTGGTTTCGTGCACCTCCCATAACATTCCCTGTATCGCTGTGCCTTCACGCACCTCTCATACCTTCCCCTATATCGCCGTGTTTTCGGGCAACTCTCATACCTCCCCATATATCGCCGTGTTTTTATGCACATCTCATACCGTCCACTATATTACTGAGATTTCGCGCACCTCCCATAGCATCCCCTATATCGCTGTGCCTTCGTGCACCTCTCATACCTTCCCCTATATCGCCCAGTTTTCGTGCACCTCCTATACCTTCCCTAGTATCGCTGCGTTTTCGTGCACCTCTCATACCTTCCCCTATTTCACTGTGTTTTCATGCACATCTCATAACGTCCCCTATTTCGCTGTGGTTTCGTGCACCTCCCATAACATTCCCTGTATCGCTGTGCCTTCACGCACCTCTCATACCTTCCCCTATATCGCCGTGTTTTCATGCACATCTCCTAAGGTCCACTATATCGCAGGGTTTTCACGCACCTCTCATAACTTCCCCTATATCGCTGTTTTTTCGCACACCTCTCATGGTTTCCCATCTATCACCGTGTATTCATGCATATCTCAAACCATCCCATATATCGCTGTGCTTTCGCGCACCTTTCACACCTTCCCCTATATCGCTGTGTTTTCGTGCACCACTCATACCTTCACTAATTTTGTTGCGTTTTCATGCACATCTCATCACGTCCCCATATCGCTGTGTATTCACGCACATCCCATAGTATCCCCTATATCGCTGTGCCTTGCGCACCTCTCATAGCTTCCCCTATATCGCTGTCCTTTCGCGCACATCCCATAGATTCACCTTTATCGCTGTGTAATTGTTCACCTCTCATAGCTTCCCCTGTATCGCCGTGTTTTTACTCACCACTCATAGCTTCCCCTATATCGCTGTGTTTTCGCGCACCTCTCATGTCTTCACCTAGATCGCTATATTTTCACTCCTCTAAATACCTCCCTTATAGCGCTGTGTTTTCTCGCACATCTGATACATTCTCCCGTATCGCCGTGTTTTCGCACACCTCTCATAATTTCCCCTATATCGCCGAAATCTCGCACACCTCTCATACCTTCCCCTACATCTTTGTGTTTTTGCGCACGTCCCATTGCGTCCCCTAAATCGCTGTGTTTTTTGTGCACATCTCATACCTTCCCCTATATCGTCCTGTTTTCATGTACATCCCATAGTTTCCACTATATTGCCCTGTTTTCGCGGACCTCTCATGTATTCCACTACATCGCTGTGTTTTCTGGCACCTCTGATGCATTGCCCTGTAACGCCAAGTTTTCGCGCACCTCTCATACTTTCCCCTATATCGCCGTGTTTTCGGGCAACTCTCATACCTCCCCATATATCGCCGTGTTTTTATGCACATCTCATACCGTCCACTATATTACTGTGATTTCGCGCACCTCCCACAGCATCCCCTATATCGCTGTGCCTTCGTGCACCTCTCATACCTTCCCCTGTATCGCCCAGTTTTCGTGCACCTCCTATACCTTCCCTAGTATCGCTGTGCCTTCACGCACCTCTCATACCTTCCCCTATATCGCCGTGTTTTCATGCACATCTCATAAGGTCCACTATATCGCAGGGTTTTCACGCACCTCTCATAACTTCCCCTATATCGCCCTGTTTTCGTGCTCTTCTCATACCTTCCCCTATATCACTGTGTTTTCACGCACCTCTCATAACTTCCCCTATATCGCTGTTTTTTCGCACACCTCTCATGGTTTCCCATCTATCACCGTGTATTCATGCATATCTCAAACCATCCCATATATCGCTGTGCTTTCGCGCACCTCTCACACCTTCCCCTATATCGCTGTGTTTTCGTGCACCTCTCATACCTTCACTAATTTCGTTGCATTTTCATGCACATCTCATCACGTCCCCTATATCGCTGTGTATTCACGCACCTCCCATACCATCCCCTATATCGCTGCGCATTCGCGCACCTCTCATACCTTCCCCTACACCGCCCTGTTTTAGCGCACATCCCATAACTTCCAGTATATTGCCATGTTTTTGCGCACCTCTCATGTCTTCCCCTACATCGCTGTTTTTGTGCACCTCTCATACCTTCCATAATATCGCTGCGTTTTCATGCACATCTCATCACGTCCCCTATAACGCTGTGTATTCACGCACCTCCCATAGCATCCCCCATATCGCTGTGCCTTGCGCACCTCTCATACCTTTCCCTATATCGCTGTCTTTTCGCGCACATCGCATAGATTCACCTTTATCGCTGTGTTATCGCTCACCTCTCATAGCTTCCCCTGTCTCGCCGTGTTTTTGCTCACCTCTCATAGATTCCCTTATATCGTCGTGTTTTTGGGCACCTCTCCTGTCTTCCCCTATATCACTGTATTTGCGCACATTCCATAGCATCCCCTATATTGCTGTGCCTTCGCATACCTCTCATAACTTCATCTATATCGCCCTGTTTTCGTGCACCTCCCATTCCTTCACCTATATCGCCCTGTTTTCGCGCACCTCCCATTCCTTCCCCTATATCGCTGTTTTCGCGCACCTCTCATTCCTTCCCCTATATCGCTGTGTTTTCACACACCTCTCATAACTTCTCCTATAGTGCTGCATTTTTGTGTACCTCTCATAACTTCCCCTATATCGCTGTGTTTTCATGCACATCTTATAACGTCCCTTATATCACTGTGTAGTCGCTCACCTCCCATAGCATCCCCTATATTGCTGTGCCTTCGCATACCTCTCATACCTTCACCTATATCGCCCTGTTTTCGCGCACCTCCCATTCATTCTCCTATATCGCTGTTTTCGTGCACCTCTCATACCTTCCCCTATATCGCTGTGTTTTCGCGCACCTCTCATACCTTCCCCTATATCGATGTGTTTTCGTGCTCCTCTCATACCTTCACTAATATCGTTGCATTTTCATGCACATCTCATCACGTCCCCTATATCGCTGTATTTTCGCGCACCTCTCATAGCTTCCCCTATATTGCAGTCTTTCGCGCACATCCCATAGCTTCATCTTTATCGCTGTGTAATTGCTCACCTCTCATAGCTTCCCCTGTATCGCCGTGTTTTTACTCAACACTCATAGCTTCCCCTATATCGCTCTGTTTTCGCGCACCTCTCATGCCTTCACCTAGATCGCTATGTTTTCGCTCCTCTCAATACTTCCCCTATAGCGCTGTGTTTTCTCGCACCTCTAATACATTCTCCCGCATCGCCGTGTTTTCGCACACCTCTCATAATTTCCCCTATATCGCCGAATTCTTGCACACCTCTCATACCTTCCCCTATATATTGGTGTTTTTGCGCACGTCCCATTGCATCCCCTATATCGCTGTGTTTTTGTGCACCTCTCATACCTTCCCCTATATCGTCCTGTTTTCGTGCACATCCCATAGCTTCCACTATATCGCCCTGTTTTCGCGCACCTCCCATAGCATCCCTTATATTGCTGTGTCTTCACACTCCTGTCATACCTTCCCCTACATCGCCCTGTTTTCGAGCACCTCCGATACCTTCCACTATATCGCTGTGTTTTCGTGCACCTTTCATACCTCCCCCTATATCGCTGTGTTTTCACTCACCTCTCATAACTTCTCCTATATTGCTGTATTTTTGCACACCTCTCATAATTTCCCCTATATCGCTGTGTTTTTATGCACATCTCATAACATCCCCTATATCGCTGTGTATTCATGCACCTCCAATAGATTCCCATATATCACTCTGCCTTCGCGCACCTCTCATACCTTCCCCTATATCGCCCTGTTTTCGCGTACCTCTCATTCCTTCCCCTATATCGCTGTGTTTTCACACACCTCTTATATCTTCCCTAATATCGCTGCATTTTCATGCACATCTCATAACGTCCCCTATATCGCTGTGTATTCACGCACCTCCCGTAGCATCCCCGATATCGCTGTGCCTTCGTGCACCTCACATACCTTCCCCTATATTGCCCTGTATTCGCGCACCTCCAATAACATCCCCGATTTCGCTGTGCCTTTGCGCACCTCTCATACCTTCCCCTATATCGCTGTGTTTTCACGCACCTCTCATAACTTCTCCAATATTGCTGCATTTTTGCGCACCTCTCATAACTTCCCCCATATCGCTGTGTTTTTATGCACATCTCATAACGTCCCCATATCACTGTGTAGTCGCGCACCTCCCATAGCATCCCCTATATCGCTGTGCCTTGCGCACCTCTCATACTTTCCCCTATATAGCTGTGTTTTTGCGCACATCCCATAGATTCACCTTTATCACTGTATTATTGCTCACCTCTCATATCTTCCCCTATATCGCCGTGTTTTTGCTTACCTCTCATAGCTTCCACTATATTGCTCTACTTTCACGCACCTCTCATGCCTTCCGCTATGTCACTGTGTTTTCGCGCACCTCCCATAGCATCCCCTATATTGCTGTGTCTTCACACTCATCTCATACCTTCCCCTATATCGCCCTGTTTTCGAGCACCTCCCATACATTCCCCTATATCGCTGTGATTTCGTGCACCTCTCATGCCTTCCCCTATATCGCTGTGTTTTCACGCACCTCTCATAACTTCTCCTATATTGCTGCATTTTTGCGCACCTCTCATAACTTCCCCTATATCGCTGTGTTTTTATGCACATCTCATAACGTCACCCATATCACTGTGTAGTCGCGCACCTCCCATAGCCTCCCGCATATTGCTGTGCCTTCGCGCACTTCTCATACCTTCACCTATATCGCTCTGTTTTCGCACACTTCCCATTCATTCTCCGATGTTGCTGTGCTTTTGTGAACCTCTCATACCTTCCCCTATATAGCTGTGTTTTTGCGCACATCCCATAGATTCACCTTTATCGCTGTGTTATTGCTCACCTCCCATACCTTCCCCTGTATCGCTGTGTTTTCGTGCACCTCTCATACCTCCCTCTATATCGCTGTGTTTTCACGCACCTCTCTTAACTTCTCCTATATCGCTGTGTTTTTGTGCACCTCTTATATCTTCCCTAATATCGCTGCTTCTTCCTGCACATCTCATAACGTCCCCTATATCGCTGTGTATTCACACACCTCCCATAGCATCCCCTATATCGCTGTGCCTTGCGCACCTCTCATACCTTCCCCTATATAGCTGTGTTTTTGCGCACATCCCATAGATTCACCTTTATCGCTGTGTTATTGCTCACCTCTCATAGCTTCCCCTATATCACCATGTTTTTGCTCACCTCTCATAGATTCCACTATATTGTCCTGCTTTCACGCACCTCTCATGTCTTCCCCTATATCACTGTGTTTTCGCGTACCTCCCATAGCATCCCCTATATGGCTGTGTCTTCGCACTCCTCTCATACCATCCCCTATATCACCCTGTTTTCGAGCACCTCCCATACCTTCCCCTGTATCACTGTGTTTTCGTGCACCTCTCATACCTCCCTCTATATCGCTGTGTTTTCACGCACCTCTCTTAACTTCTCCTATATCGCTTTATTTTGGGCACCTCTTATATCTTCCCTAATATCGCTGCGTTTTCATGCACTTCTCATAACGTCCCCTATATCGCTGTGCCTTCGTGCACCTCACATACCTTCCCCTATATTGCCCTGTATTCGCGCACCTCCCATAACATCCTCTATATCGCTGTGCCTTTGCGCACCTCTCATATCTTCCCCTATATCGCTGTGTTTTCACGCACCTCTCATAACTTCTCCAATATTGCTGCATTTTTGCGCACCTCTCATAACTTCCCCTATATCGCTGTGTTTTTATGCACATCTCATAACGTCCCCTATGTCACTGTGTAGTCGCGCACCTCCCATAGCCTCTCACATATTGCTGTGCCTTCGCGCATTTCTCATACCTTCGCCTTTATCGCCCTGTTTTCGCACACTTCCCATTCATTCTCCTATGTCGCTGTGTTTTTGTGAATCTCTCATACCTTCCCTAATATCGCTGCATTTTCATGCACATCTCATAACGTCCCGTATATCGCTGTGTATTCACGCACCTACCATAGCATCCCTTATATTGTTGTGCCTTGCGCACCTCTCATACCGTCCCCTATATTGCCGTGTTTTCGCGCACCTCTCATAGCTTCCCCTATATCACCGTGTTTTCATACAAATCTCATACCGTCCCCTATATCGCCCTGTTTTCGAGCACCTCCCTTACCTTCCCCTGTATCGCTGTGTTTTCGTGCACCTCTCATACCTCCCTCTATATCCCTGTTTTTTCACGCACCTCTCTTAACTTCTCCTATATCGCTGTGTTTTTGTGCACCTCTTATATCTTCCCTAATATCGCTGCTTCTTCCTGCGCATCTCATAACGTCCCCTATATCGCTGTGTATTCACACACCTCCCATAGCATCCCCTATATCGCTGTGCCTTGCGCACCTCTCATACCTTCCCCTATATAGCTGTGTTTTTGCGCACATCCCATAGATTCACCTTTATCGCTGTGTTATTGCTCACCTCTCATAGCTTCCCCTATATCACCATGTTTTTGCTCACCTCTCTTAGATTCCACTATATTGTCCTGCTTTCACGCACCTCTCATGTCTTCCCCTATATCACTCTGTTTTCGTGTACCTCCCATAGCATCCCCTATATTGCTGTGTCTTCGCACTCATCTCATACCTTCCCCTATATCGCCCTGTTTTCGAGCACCTCCCATACATTCCCCTATATCGCTGTGATTTCGTGCACCTCTCATACCTTCCCCTATATCACTGTGTTTTCACGCACCTCTCATAACTTCCCCTATATTGTTGTGTTTTCACACACCTGTCATTGTTTCCCGACTATCGCAGTGTATTCGTGCACATCTCATACCGTCTCCTATATCGCTGTATATTCATGCACATCCAATAGAATCCCATATATCGCTGTGCCTTCGCGCACCTCTCATACCTTTCCCTATATCGCCCTGTTTTCGCGCACCTCTCATTCCTTCCCCTATATCGCTGTGTTTTCACACACCTCTCATAACTTCTCCTATAGTGCTGCATTTTTGTGTACCTCTCATAACTTCCCCTATATCGCTGTGTTTTCATGCACATCTTATAACGTCCCTTATATCACTGTGTAGTCGCGCACCTCCCATAGCATCCCCTATATTGCTGTGCCTTCGCATACCTCTCATACCTTCACCTATATCGCCCTGTTTTCGCGCACCTCCCATTCATTCTCCTATATCGCTGTGTTTTTGCGCACATCCCATAGATTCACCTTTATCGCTGTGTTATTGCTCACCTCTCATAGCTTCCCCTATATCACCGTGTTTTTGCTCACCTCTCATAGCTTCCACTATATTGTCCTGCTTTCACGCACCCTCTTGTCTTCCCCTATATCACTGTGTTTTCGCGTACCTCCCATAGCATCCCCTATATTGCTGTGTCTTCGCACTCATCTCATACCTTCCCCTATATCGCCCTGTTTTCGAGCACCTCCCATACATTCCCCTATATCGCTGTGATTTCGTGCACCTCTCATACCTTCCCCTATATCACTGTGTTTTCACGCACCTCTCATAACGTCCCCTATGTCACTGTGTAGTCGCGCACCTCCCATAGCCTCTCACATATTGCTGTGCCTTCGCGCATTTCTCATACCTTCGCCTTTATCGCCCTGTTTTCGCGCACTTCCCATTCATTCTCCTATGTCGCTGTGTTTTTGTGAATCTCTCATACCTTCCCTAATATCGCTGCGTTTTCATGCACATCTCATAACGTCCCGTATATCGCTGTGTATTCACGCACCTACCACAGCATCCCTTATATTGTTGTGCCTTGCGCACCTCTCATACCGTCCCCTATATTGCCGTGTTTTCGCGCACCTCTCATAGCTTCCCCTATATCACCGTGTTTTCATACAAATCTCATACCGTCCCCTATATCGCCCTGTTTTCGAGCACCTCCCATACCTTCCCCTGTATCGCTGTGTTTTCGTGCACCTCTCATACCTCCCTCTATATCCCTGTGTTTTCACGCACCTCTCTTAACTTCTCCTATATCGCTGTGTTTTTGTGCACCTCTTATATCTTCCCTAATATCGCTGCTTCTTCCTGCACATCTCATAACGTCCCCTATATCGCTATGTATTCACACATCTCCCATAGCATCCCCTATATCGCTGTGCCTTGCGCACCTCTCATACCTTCCCCTATATAGCTGTGTTTTTGCGCACATCCCATAGATTCACCTTTATCGCTGTGTTATTGCTCACCTCTCATAGCTTCCCCTATATCACCATGTTTTTGCTCACCTCTCTTAGATTCCACTATATTGTCCTGCTTTCACGCACCTCTCATGTCTTCCCCTATATCACTGTGTTTTCGTGTACCTCCCATAGCATCCCCTATATTGCTGTGTCTTCGCACTCATCTCATACCTTCCCCTATATCGCCCTGTTTTCGAGCACCTCCCATACATTCCCCTATATCGCTGTGATTTCGTGCACCTCTCATACCTTCCCCTATATCACTGTGTTTTCACACACCTGTCATTGTTTCCCGACTATCGCAGTGTATTCATGCACATCTCATACCGTCTCCTATATCGCTGTATATTCATGCACATCCAATAGAATCCCATATATCGCTGTGCCTTCGCGCACCTCTCATACCTTTCCCTATATCGCCCTGTTTTCGCGCACCTCTCATTCCTTCCCCTATATCGCTGTGTTTTCACACACCTCTCATAACTTCTCCTATAGTGCTGCATTTTTGTGTACCTCTCATAACTTCCCCTATATCGCTGTGTTTTCATGCACATCTTATAACGTCCCCTATATCACTGTGTAGTCGCGCACCTCCCATAGCATCCCCTATATTGCTGTGCCTTCGCATACCTCTCATACCTTCACCTATATCGCCCTGTTTTCGCGCACCTCCCATTCATTCTCCTATATCGCTGTGTTTTCGCGCACCTCCCATAGCATCCCCTATATTGCTGTGTCTTCGCACTCATCTCATACCTTCCCCTATATCGCCCTGTTTTCGAGCACCTCCCATACATTCCCCTATATCGCTGTGATTTCGTGCACCTCTCATGCCTTCCCCTATATCGCTGTGTTTTCACGCACCTCTCATAACTTCTCCTATATTGCTGCATTTTTGCGCACCTCTCATAACTTCCCCTATATCGCTGTGTTTTTATGCACATCTCATAACGTCACCCATATCACTGTGTAGTCGCGCACCTCCCATAGCCTCCCGCATATTGCTGTGCCTTCGCGCACTTCTCATACCTTCACCTATATCGCTCTGTTTTCGCACACTTCCCATTCATTCTCCGATGTTGCTGTGCTTTTGTGAACCTCTCATACCTTCCCCTATATAGCTGTGTTTTTGCGCACATCCCATAGATTCACCTTTATCGCTGTGTTATTGCTCACCTCCCATACCTTCCCCTGTATCGCTGTGTTTTCGTGCACCTCTCATACCTCCCTCTATATCGCTGTGTTTTCACGCACCTCTCTTAACTTCTCCTATATCGCTGTGTTTTTGTGCACCTCTTATATCTTCCCTAATATCGCTGCTTCTTCCTGCACATCTCATAACGTCCCCTATATCGCTGTGTATTCACACACCTCCCATAGCATCCCCTATATCGCTGTGCCTTGCGCACCTCTCATACCTTCCCCTATATAGCTGTGTTTTTGCGCACATCCCATAGATTCACCTTTATCGCTGTGTTATTGCTCACCTCTCATAGCTTCCCCTATATCACCATGTTTTTGCTCACCTCTCATAGATTCCACTATATTGTCCTGCTTTCACGCACCTCTCATGTCTTCCCCTATATCACTGTGTTTTCGCGTACCTCCCATAGCATCCCCTATATGGCTGTGTCTTCGCACTCCTCTCATACCATCCCCTATATCGCCCTGTTTTCGAGCACCTCCCATACATTCCCCTATATCGCTTTGTTTTCGCGCACCTCTCATAGCTTCCCCTATATCACCGTGTTTTCATACAAATCTCATACCGTCCCCTATATCGCCCTGTTTTCGAGCACCTCCCATACCTTCCCCTGTATCACTGTGTTTTCGTGCACCTCTCATACCTCCCTCTATATCGCTGTGTTTTCACGCACCTCTCTTAACTTCTCCTATATCGCTTTATTTTGGGCACCTCTTATATCTTCCCTAATATCGCTGCGTTTTCATGCACTTCTCATAACGTCCCCTATATCGCTGTGCCTTCGTGCACCTCACATACCTTCCCCTATATTGCCCTGTATTCGCGCACCTCCCATAACATCCTCTATATCGCTGTGCCTTTGCGCACCTCTCATATCTTCCCCTATATCGCTGTGTTTTCACGCACCTCTCATAACTTCTCCAATATTGCTGCATTTTTGCGCACCTCTCATAACTTCCCCTATATCGCTGTGTTTTTATGCACATCTCATAACGTCCCCTATGTCACTGTGTAGTCGCGCACCTCCCATAGCCTCTCACATATTGCTGTGCCTTCGCGCATTTCTCATACCTTCGCCTTTATCGCCCTGTTTTCGCACACTTCCCATTCATTCTCCTATGTCGCTGTGTTTTTGTGAATCTCTCATACCTTCCCTAATATCGCTGCATTTTCATGCACATCTCATAACGTCCCGTATATCGCTGTGTATTCACGCACCTACCATAGCATCCCTTATATTGTTGTGCCTTGCGCACCTCTCATACCGTCCCCTATATTGCCGTGTTTTCGCGCACCTCTCATAGCTTCCCCTATATCACCGTGTTTTCATACAAATCTCATACCGTCCCCTATATCGCCCTGTTTTCGAGCACCTCCCTTACCTTCCCCTGTATCGCTGTGTTTTCGTGCACCTCTCATACCTCCCTCTATATCCCTGTTTTTTCACGCACCTCTCTTAACTTCTCCTATATCGCTGTGTTTTTGTGCACCTCTTATATCTTCCCTAATATCGCTGCTTCTTCCTGCACATCTCATAACGTCCCCTATATCGCTGTGTATTCACACACCTCCCATAGCATCCCCTATATCGCTGTGCCTTGCGCACCTCTCATACCTTCCCCTATATAGCTGTGTTTTTGCGCACATCCCATAGATTCACCTTTATCGCTGTGTTATTGCTCACCTCTCATAGCTTCCCCTATATCACCATGTTTTTGCTCACCTCTCTTAGATTCCACTATATTGTCCTGCTTTCACGCACCTCTCATGTCTTCCCCTATATCACTGTGTTTTCGTGTACCTCCCATAGCATCCCCTATATTGCTGTGTCTTCGCACTCATCTCATACCTTCCCCTATTTTCCCCTGTTTTCGAGCACCTCCCATACATTCCCCTATATCGCTGTGATTTCGTGCACCTCTCATACCTTCCCCTATATCACTGTGTTTTCACGCACCTCTCATAACTTCCCCTATATTGTTGTGTTTTCACACACCTGTCATTGTTTCCCGACTATCGCAGTGTATTCGTGCACATCTCATACCGTCTCCTATATCGCTGTATATTCATGCACATCCAATAGAATCCCATATATCGCTGTGCCTTCGCGCACCTCTCATACCTTTCCCTATATCGCCCTGTTTTCGCGCACCTCTCATTCCTTCCCCTATATCGCTGTGTTTTCACACACCTCTCATAACTTCTCCTATAGTGCTGCATTTTTGTGTACCTCTCATAACTTCCCCTATATCGCTGTGTTTTCATGCACATCTTATAACGTCCCTTATATCACTGTGTAGTCGCGCACCTCCCATAGCATCCCCTATATTGCTGTGCCTTCGCATACCTCTCATACCTTCACCTATATCGCCCTGTTTTCGCGCACCTCCCATTCATTCTCCTATATCGCTGTGTTTTTGCGCACATCCCATAGATTCACCTTTATCGCTGTGTTATTGCTCACCTCTCATAGCTTCCCCTATATCACCGTGTTTTTGCTCACCTCTCATAGCTTCCACTATATTGTCCTGCTTTCACGCACCCTCTTGTCTTCCCCTATATCACTGTGTTTTCGCGTACCTCCCATAGCATCCCCTATATTGCTGTGTCTTCGCACTCATCTCATACCTTCCCCTATATCGCCCTGTTTTCGAGCACCTCCCATACATTCCCCTATATCGCTGTGATTTCGTGCACCTCTCATACCTTCCCCTATATCACTGTGTTTTCACGCACCTCTCATAACGTCCCCTATGTCACTGTGTAGTCGCGCACCTCCCATAGCCTCTCACATATTGCTGTGCCTTCGCGCATTTCTCATACCTTCGCCTTTATCGCCCTGTTTTCGCGCACTTCCCATTCATTCTCCTATGTCGCTGTGTTTTTGTGAATCTCTCATACCTTCCCTAATATCGCTGCGTTTTCATGCACATCTCATAACGTCCCGTATATCGCTGTGTATTCACGCACCTACCACAGCATCCCTTATATTGTTGTGCCTTGCGCACCTCTCATACCGTCCCCTATATTGCCGTGTTTTCGCGCACCTCTCATAGCTTCCCCTATATCACCGTGTTTTCATACAAATCTCATACCGTCCCCTATATCGCCCTGTTTTCGAGCACCTCCCATACCTTCCCCTGTATCGCTGTGTTTTCGTGCACCTCTCATACCTCCCTCTATATCCCTGTGTTTTCACGCACCTCTCTTAACTTCTCCTATATCGCTGTGTTTTTGTGCACCTCTTATATCTTCCCTAATATCGCTGCTTCTTCCTGCACATCTCATAACGTCCCCTATATCGCTATGTATTCACACATCTCCCATAGCATCCCCTATATCGCTGTGCCTTGCGCACCTCTCATACCTTCCCCTATATAGCTGTGTTTTTGCGCACATCCCATAGATTCACCTTTATCGCTGTGTTATTGCTCACCTCTCATAGCTTCCCCTATATCACCATGTTTTTGCTCACCTCTCTTAGATTCCACTATATTGTCCTGCTTTCACGCACCTCTCATGTCTTCCCCTATATCACTGTGTTTTCGCGTACCTCCCATAGCATCCCCTATATTGCTGTGTCTTCGCACTCATCTCATACCTTCCCCTATATCGCCCTGTTTTCGAGCACCTCCCATACATTCCCCTATATCGCTGTGATTTCGTGCACCTCTCATACCTTCCCCTATATCACTGTGTTTTCACACACCTGTCATTGTTTCCCGACTATCGCAGTGTATTCATGCACATCTCATACCGTCTCCTATATCGCTGTATATTCATGCACATCCAATAGAATCCCATATATCGCTGTGCCTTCGCGCACCTCTCATACCTTTCCCTATATCGCCCTGTTTTCGCGCACCTCTCATTCCTTCCCCTATATCGCTGTGTTTTCACACACCTCTCATAACTTCTCCTATAGTGCTGCATTTTTGTGTACCTCTCATAACTTCCCCTATATCGCTGTGTTTTCATGCACATCTTATAACGTCCCATATATCACTGTGTAGTCGCGCACCTCCCATAGCATCCCCTATATTGCTGTGCCTTCGCATACCTCTCATACCTTCACCTATATCGCCCTGTTTTCGCGCACCTCCCATTCATTCTCCTATATCGCTGTGTTTTTGCGCACATCCCATAGATTCACCTTTATCGCTGTGTTATTGCTCACCTCTCATAGCTTCCCCTATATCACCGTGTTTTTGCTCACCTCTCATAGCTTCCACTATATTGTCCTGCTTTCACGCACCCTCTTGTCTTCCCCTATATCACTGTGTTTTCGCGTACCTCCCATAGCATCCCCTATATTGCTGTGTCTTCGCACTCATCTCATACCTTCCCCTATATCGCCCTGTTTTCGAGCACCTCCCATACATTCCCCTATATCGCTGTGATTTCGTGCACCTCTCATACCTTCCCCTATATCACTGTGTTTTCACGCACCTCTCATAACGTCCCCTATGTCACTGTGTAGTCGCGCACCTCCCATAGCCTCTCACATATTGCTGTGCCTTCGCGCATTTCTCATACCTTCGCCTTTATCGCCCTGTTTTCGCACACTTCCCATTCATTCTCCGATGTTGCTGTGCTTTTGTGAACCTCTCATACCTTCCCTAATATCGCTGCGTTTTCATGCACACCTCATAACGTCCCATATATCGCTGTGTATTCACGCACCTCCCATAGCATCCCCTACATCGCTGTGCCTTGCGCACCTCTCATACCTTCCCCTATATAGCTGTGTTTTTGCGCACATCCCATAGATTCACCTTTATCGCTGTGTTATTGCTCACCTCCCATACCTTCCCCTGTATCGCTGTGTTTTCGTGCACCTCTCATACCTCCCTCTATATCGCTGTGTTTTCACGCACCTCACTTAACTTCTCCTATATCGCTGTGTTTTTGTGCACCTCTTATATCTTCCCTAATATCGCTGCTTCTTCCTGCACATCTCATAACGTCCCCTATATCGCTGTGTATTCACGCACCTCCCATAGCATCCCCTATATCGCTGTGCCTTGCGCACCTCTCATACCTTCCCCTATATAGCTGTGTTTTTGCGCACATCCCATAGATTCACCTTTATCGCTGTGTTATTGCTCACCTCTCATAGCTTCCCCTATATCACCATGTTTTTGCTCACCTCTCATAGATTCCACTATATTGTCCTGCTTTCACGCACCTCTCATGTCTTCCCCTATATCACTGTGTTTTCGCGTACCTCCCATAGCATCCCCTATATGGCTGTGTCTTCGCACTCCTCTCATACCTTCCCCTATATCGCCCTGTTTTCGAGCACCTCCCATACATTCCCCTATATCGCTTTGTTTTCGCGCACCTCTCATAGCTTCCCCTATATCACCGTGTTTTCATACAAATCTCATACCGTCCCCTATATCGCCCTGTTTTCGAGCACCTCCCATACCTTCCCCTGTATCACTGTGTTTTCCTGCACCTCTCATACCTCCCTCTATATCGCTGTGTTTTCACGCACCTCTCTTAACTTCTCCCATATCGCTTTGTTTTTGTGCACCTCTTATATCTTCCCTAATATCGCTGCGTTTTCATGCACTTCTCATAACGTCCCCTATATCGCTGTGCCTTCGTGCACCTCACATACCTTCCCCTATATTGCCCTGTATTCGCGCACCTCCCATAACATCCTCTATATCGCTGTGCCTTCGCGCATTTCTCATACCTTCGCCTTTATCGCCCTGTTTTCGCACACTTCCCATTCATTCTCCTATGTCGCTGTGTTTTTGTGAATCTCTCATACCTTCCCTAATATCGCTGCGTTTTCATGCACATCTCATAACGTCCCGTATATCGCTGTGTATTCACGCACCTACCATAGCATCCGTTATATTGTTGTGCCTTGCGCACCTCTCATACCGTCCCCTATATTGCCGTGTTTTCGCGCACCTCTCATAGCTTCCCCTATATCACCGTGTTTTCATACAAATCTCATACCGTCCCCTATATCGCCCTGTTTTCGAGCACCTCCTTTACCTTCCCCTGTATCGCTGTGTTTTCGTGCACCTCTCATACCTCCCTCTATATCCCTGTGTTTTCACGCACCTCTCTTAACTTCTCCTATATCGCTGTGTTTTTGTGCACCTCTTATATCTTCCCTAATATTGCTGCTTCTTCCTGCACATCTCATAACGTCCCCTATATCGCTGTGTATTCACACACCTCCCATAGCATCCCCTATATCGCTGTGCCTTGCGCACCTCTCATACCTTCCCCTATATAGCTGTGTTTTTGCGCACATCCCATAGATTCACCTTTATCGCTGTGTTATTGCTCACCTCTCATAGCTTCCCCTATATCACCATGTTTTTGCTCACCTCTCTTAGATTCCACTATATTGTCCTGCTTTCACGCACCTCTCATGTCTTCCCCTATATCACTGTGTTTTCGTGTACCTCCCATAGCATCCCCTATATTGCTGTGTCTTCGCACTCATCTCATAACTTCCCCTATTTTCCCCTGTTTTCGAGCACCTCCCATACATTCCCCTATATCGCTGTGATTTCGTGCACCTCTCATACCTTCCCCTATATCACTGTGTTTTCACGCACCTCTCATAACTTCCCCTATATTGTTGTGTTTTCACACACCTGTCATTGTTTCCCGACTATCGCAGTGTATTCGTGCACATCTCATACCGTCTCCTATATCGCTGTATATTCATGCACATCCAATAGAATCCCATATATCGCTGTGCCTTCGCGCACCTCTCATACCTTTCCCTATATCGCCCTGTTTTCGCGCACCTCTCATTCCTTCCCCTATATCGCTGTGTTTTCACACACCTCTCATAACTTCTCCTATAGTGCTGCATTTTTGTGTACCTCTCATAACTTCCCCTATATCGCTGTGTTTTCATGCACATCTTATAACGTCCCTTATATCACTGTGTAGTCGCGCACCTCCCATAGCATCCCCTATATTGCTGTGCCTTCGCATACCTCTCATACCTTCACCTATATCGCCCTGTTTTCGCGCACCTCCCAGTCATTCTCCTATATCGCTGTGTTTTTGCGCACATCCCATAGATTCACCTTTATCGCTGTGTTATTGCTCACCTCTCATAGCTTCCCCTATATCACCGTGTTTTTGCTCACCTCTCATAGCTTCCACTATATTGTCCTGCTTTCACGCACCCTCTTGTCTTCCCCTATATCACTGTGTTTTCGCGTACCTCCCATAGCATCCCCTATATTGCTGTGTCTTCGCACTCATCTCATACCTTCCCCTATATCGCCCTGTTTTCGAGCACCTCCCATACATTCCCCTATATCGCTGTGATTTCGTGCACCTCTCATACCTTCCCCTATATCACTGTGTTTTCACGCACCTCTCATAACGTCCCCTATGTCACTGTGTAGTCGCGCACCTCCCATAGCCTCTCACATATTGCTGTGCCTTCGCGCATTTCTCATACCTTCGCCTTTATCGCCCTGTTTTCGCGCACTTCCCATTCATTCTCCTATGTCGCTGTGTTTTTGTGAATCTCTCATACCTTCCCTAATATCGCTGCGTTTTCATGCACATCTCATAACGTCCCGTATATCGCTGTGTATTCACGCACCTACCACAGCATCCCTTATATTGTTGTGCCTTGCGCACCTCTCATACCGTCCCCTATATTGCCGTGTTTTCGCGCACCTCTCATAGCTTCCCCTATATCACCGTGTTTTCATACAAATCTCATACCGTCCCCTATATCGCCCTGTTTTCGAGCACCTCCCATACCTTCCCCTGTATCGCTGTGTTTTCGTGCACCTCTCATACCTCCCTCTATATCCCTGTGTTTTCACGCACCTCTCTTAACTTCTCCTATATCGCTGTGTTTTTGTGCACCTCTTATATCTTCCCTAATATCGCTGCTTCTTCCTGCACATCTCATAACGTCCCCTATATCGCTATGTATTCACACATCTCCCATAGCATCCCCTATATCGCTGTGCCTTGCGCACCTCTCATACCTTCCCCTATATAGCTGTGTTTTTGCGCACATCCCATAGATTCACCTTTATCGCTGTGTTATTGCTCACCTCTCATAGCTTCCCCTATATCACCATGTTTTTGCTCACCTCTCTTAGATTCCACTATATTGTCCTGCTTTCACGCACCTCTCATGTCTTCCCCTATATCACTGTGTTTTCGCGTACCTCCCATAGCATCCCCTATATTGCTGTGTCTTCGCACTCATCTCATACCTTCCCCTATATCGCCCTGTTTTCGAGCACCTCCCATACATTCCCCTATATCGCTGTGATTTCGTGCACCTCTCATACCTTCCCCTATATCACTGTGTTTTCACACACCTGTCATTGTTTCCCGACTATCGCAGTGTATTCATGCACATCTCATACCGTCTCCTATATCGCTATATATTCATGCACATCCAATAGAATCCCATATATCGCTGTGCCTTCGCGCACCTCTCATACCTTTCCCTATATCGCCCTGTTTTCGCGCACCTCTCATTCCTTCCCCTATATCGCTGTGTTTTCACACACCTCTCATAACTTCTCCTATAGTGCTGCATTTTTGTGTACCTCTCATAAATTCCCCTATATCGCTGTGTTTTCATGCACATCTTATAACGTCCCCTATATCACTGTGTAGTCGCGCACCTCCCATAGCATCCCCTATATTGCTGTGCCTTCGCATACCTCTCATACCTTCACCTATATCGCCCTGTTTTCGCGCACCTCCCATTCATTCTCCTATATCGCTGTGTTTTTGCGCACATCCCATAGATTCACCTTTATCGCTGTGTTATTGCTCACCTCTCATAGCTTCCCCTATATCACCGTGTTTTTGCTCACCTCTCATAGCTTCCACTATATTGTCCTGCTTTCACGCACCCTCTTGTCTTCCCCTATATCACTGTGTTTTCGCGTACCTCCCATAGCATCCCCTATTTTGCTGTGTCTTCGCACTCATCTCATACCTTCCCCTATATCGCCCTGTTTTCGAGCACCTCCCATACCTTCCCCTATATCGCTGTGTTTTCGTGCACCTTTCATACCTCCTCCTATATCGCTGTTTTTTCATTCACCTCTCATAACTTCTCCTATACTGCTGTATTTTTGCGCACGTCTCATAACTTCCCCTATATCTCTGTGTTTTCATGCACATCTCATAACGTCCCCTATATCGCTGTGCCTTCGTGCACCTCTCATTCTTTCCCCTATATCACTGTGTTTTCGTGCACCTCTCATACCTTCCCCTATATCACTGTGTTTTCACGCACCTCTCATAACTTCCCCTATATTGCTGTGTTTTCACACAGCTGTCACTGTTTCCCGACTATCGCCGTGTATTCATGCACATCTCATACCGTCTCCTATATCGCTGTGTATTCATGCACCTCCAATAGAAGCCCATATATCGCTGTGCCTTCGCGCACCTCTCATACCTTCCCCTATATCGCCCTGTTTTCGCGCACCTCTCATTCCTTCCCCTATATCGCTGTGTTTTCACACACCTCTCATAACTTCTCCTATAGTGCTGCATTTTTGTGTACCTCTCATAACTTCCCCTATATCGCCGTGTTTTCATGCACATCTCATAACGTCCCCTATATCACTGTGTAGTCGCGCACCTCCCATAGCATCCCCTATATTGCTGTGCCTTCGCATACCTCTCATACCTTCACCTATATCGCCCTGTTTTCGCGCACCTCCCATTCATTCTCCTATATCGCTGTGTTTTTGTGAACCTCTCATACCTTCCCTAATATCGTTGCGTTTTCATGCACATCTCATAACGTCCCTTATATAGCTGGGTATTCACGCATCTCCCATAGCATCCTCCATATTGCTGTGCCTTGCGCACCTCTCATACCTTCCCCTATATCGCTGTTTTTGTGCGCACATCCCATAGATTCACCCTTATCGCTGTGTTATTGCTCACCTCTCATAGCTTCGCCTATATCGCCGTGTTTTCGCTCACCTCTCATAGCTTCCACTATATTTCGCTACTTTCACGCACCTCTCATATCTTCCCATATATCACTGTGTTTTCGCGCACCTCCCATAGCATCCCCTATATTGCTGTGTCTTCTCACTCCTGTCATACCTTCCCCTACATCGCCCTGTTTTCGAGCACCTCCGATACCTTCCCCTATATCGCTGTGTTTTCGTGCACCTTTCATACCTCCCCCTATATCGCTGTGTTTTCACTCACCTCTCATAACTTCTCCTATATTGCTGTATTTTTGCGCACCTCTCATAATTTCACCTATATCGCCGTGTTTTTATGCACATCTCATAACGTCCCCTATATCGCTGTGTATTCATGCACCTCCAATAGATTCCCATATATCACTCTGCCTTCGCGCACCTCTCATACCTTCCCCTATATCGCCCTGTTTTCGCGCACCTCTAATTCCTTCCCCTATATCGCTGCGTTTTCACACACCTCTCATAACTTCTCCTATATCGCTTTGTTTTTGTGCACCTCTTATATCTTCCCTAATATCGCTGCGTTTTCATGCACATCTCATAACATCCCCTATATCGCTGTGTATTCACGCACCTCCCGTAGCATCCCCTATATCGCTGTGCCTTCGTGCACCTCACATACCTTCCCCTATATTGCCCTGTATTCGCGCACCTCCCATAACATCCCCTATATCGCTGTGCCTTTGCGCACCTCTCATACCTTCCCCTATATCGCTGTGTTTTCACGCACCTCTCATAACTTCTCCAATATTGCTGCATTTTTGCGCACCTCTCATAAATTCCCCCATATCGCTGTGTTTATATACACATCTCATAACGTCCCGTATATCGCTGTGTATTCACGCACCTCCCATAGCATCTCTTATATCGCTGTGCCTTGCGCACCTCTCATACCGTCCCCTATATTGCCCTGTTTTCGAGCACCTCCCATACCTTCCACTGTATCGCTGTGTTTTCGTGCACCTCTCATACCTCCCTCTATATCGCTGTGTTTTCATGCACCTCTCTTAACTTCTCCTATATCGCTGTGTTTTTGTGCACCTCTTATATCTTCCCTAATATCGCTGATTCTTCCTGCACATCTCATAACGTCCCCTATATCGCTGTGTATTCACGCACCTCCTATAGCATCCCCTATATCGCTGTGCCTTGCGCACCTCCCATACCTTCCCTTATATCGCTGTCTTTTCGCACACATCCCATAGATTCAGCTTTATCACTGTGTTATTGCACACCTCTCAGAGCTTCCCCTATATCGCCGTGTTTTTGCGCACCTCTCATGTCTTCACCTGGATCGCTATGTTTTCGCTCCTCTCATTACTTCCTCTATATCGCTGTGTTTTCTCACACCTCTGATACATTCCCCTGTACCGCCGTGTTTTCGTGCACCTCTCATAATTTCCCCTATATCGCCGTGTTTTCGCTCACGTCCCATAGCGTCCCCTATAACGCTGTGTTTTCGGTCACCTCTCATACCTTCCCCTATATTGCCGTGTTTTCATGCACATCTCATAACGTCCCCTATATCGCTGTGTATTCCTGCACCTCCCATAGCACCCCTATATAACGATGCCTTCGCGTACCTCTCATGCCTTCCCCTATATCGCTGTGTTTTCACGCACCTCTCATAACTTCTCCTATATTGCTGCATTTTTGCGCACCTCTCATAACTTCCCCTATATCGCTGTGTTTTTATGCACATCTCATGACGTCCCCCATATCACTGTGTAGTCGCGCACCTCCCATAGCCTCCCACATATTGCTGTGCCTTCGCGCACTTCTCATACCTTTGCCTATATCGCCCAGTTTTCGCACACTTCCCATTCATTCTCCCATGTCGCTGTGCTTTTGTGAACCTCTCATACCTTCCCTAATATCGCTGCGTTTTCATGCACATCTCATAACGTCCCTGATATAGCTGTGTATTCACGCATCTCCCATCGCATCCTCTATATTGCTGTGCCTTGCGCACCTCTCATACCTTCCCCTATATCGCTGTTTTTTTGCGCACATCCCATAGATTCACCCTTATCGCTGTGTTATTGCTCACCTCTCATAGCTTCGCCTATATCGCCGTGTTTTTGCTCACCTCTCATACCTTCCCCTATATCGCTGTTTTTTTGCGCACATCCCATAGATTCACCCTTATCGCTGTGTTATTGCTCACCTCTCATAGCTTCGCCTATATCGCCGTGTTTTTGCTCACCTCTCATAGCTTTCACTATATTGCGCTACTTTCACGCACCTCTCATATCTTCCCATATATCACTGTGTTTTCGCGCACCTCCCATAGCATCCCCTATATTGCTGTGTCTTCTCACTCCTGTCATACCTTCCCCTACATCGCCCTGCTTTCGAGCACCACCGATACCTTCCCCTATATCGCTGTGTTTTCGTGCACCTTTCATACCTCCCCCTATATCGCTGTGATTTCACTCACCTCTCATAACTTCTCCTATATTGCTGTATTTTTGCGCACCTCTCATAATTTCCCCTATATCGCCGTGTTTTTATGCACCTCTCATAACGTCCCCTATATCGCTGTGTATTCATGCACCTCCAATAGATTCCCATATATCACTCTGCCTTCGTGCACCTTTCATACCTTCCCCTATATCGCCCTGTTTTCGCGCACCTCTCATTCCTTCCCCTATATCGCTGTGTTTTCACACACCTCTCATAACTTCTCCTATATCGCTTTGTTTTTGTGCACCTCTTATATCTTCCCTAATATCGCTGCGTTTTCATGCACATCTCATAACATCCCCTATATCGCTGTGTATTCACGCACCTCCCGTAGCATCCCCTATATCGCTGTGCCTTCGTGCACCTCACATACCTTCCCCTATATTGCCCTGTATTCGCGCAACTCCCATAACATCCCCTATATCGCTGTGCCTTTGCGCACCTCTCATACCTTCCCCTATATCGCTGTGTTTTCACGCACCTCTCATAACTTCTCCAATATTGCTGCATTTTTGCGCACCTCTCATAACTTCCCCCATATCGCTGCGTTTATATGCACATCTCATAACGTCCCCTATATCACTGTGTAGTCGCGCACCTCTCATAGCCTCTCAAATATTGCTGTGCATTCGCGCATTTCTCATACCTTCGCCTATATCGCCCTGTTTTCGCACACTTCCCATTCATTCTCCTATGTCGCTGTGTTTTTGTGAACCTCTCATACCTTCCCTAATATCGCTGCATTTTCATGCACATCTCATAACGTCCCCTATATCGCTGTCTTTTCGCACACATCCCATAGATTCAGCTTTATCACTGTGTTATTGCACACCTCTCAGAGCTTCCCCTATATCGCCGTGTTTTTGCTCACCTTTCATAGCTTCCCCTATATCGCCGTGTTTTCGCGCACCTCTCATGTCTTCACCTGGATCGCTATGTTTTCGCTCCTCTCATTACTTCCCCTATATCGCTGTGTTTTCTCACACCTCTGATACATTCTCCTGTATCGCCGTGTTTTCACGCACCTCTCATAATTTCCCCTATATCGCCGTGTTTTCGCTCACGTCCCATAGCGTCCCCTATAACGCTGTGTTTTCGGGCACCTCTCATACCTTCCCCTATATTGCCGTGTTTTCATGCACATCTCATAGCGTCCCCTATATCGCTGTATATTCCTGCACCTCCCATAGCACCCCTATATAACGGTGCCTTCGCGTACCTCTCATGCCTTCCCCTATATCGCTGTCTTTTCACGCACCTCTCATAACTTCTCCTATATTGCTGCATTTTTGCGCACCTCTCATAACTTCCCCTATATCGCTGTGTTTTTATGCACATCTCATAACGTCCCCCATATCACTGTGTAGTCGCGTACCTTCCATAGCCTCCCACATATTGCTGTGCCTTCGCGCACTTCTCATACCTTCACCTATATCGCCGTTTTCGCACTTCCCATTCATTCTCCTATGTCGCCTTGCTTTTGTGAACCTCTCATACCTCCTCTAATATCGCTGCGTTTTCATGCACATCTCATAACGTCCCGTATATCGCTGTGTATTAACGCACCTCCCATAGCATCCCCTATATCGCTGTGCCTTGCGCACCTCTCATACCGTCCCCTATATTGCTGTGTTTTCGCGCACCTCTCATAGCTTCCCCTATATCACCGTGTTTTCATCCAAATCTCATAGCGTCCCCTATATCACCCTGTTTTCGAGCACCTCCCATACCTTCCTCTGTATCGCTGTGTTTTTATGCACATCTCATAACGTCCCCTATATCACTGTGCAGTCGCGCACCTCCCATAGTCTCCCACATATTGCTGTGCCTTCGCGCACTTCTCATACCTTCGCCTATATCGCCCAGTTTTCGCACACTTCCCATTCATTCTCCCATGTCGCTGTGCTTTTGTGAATCTCTCATACCTTCCCTAATATCGCTGCGTTTTCATGCACATCTCATAACGTCCCTGATATAGCTGTGTATTCACGCATCTCCCATCGCATCCTCTATATTGCTGTGCCTTGCGCATCTCTCATACCTTCCCCTATATCGCTGTTTTTTTGCACACATCCCATAGATTCACCCTTATCGCTGTGTTATTGCTCACCTCTCATAGCTTCGCCTATATCGCCGTGTTTTTGCTCACCTCTCATAGCTTCCACTATATTGCACTACTTTCACGCACCTCTCATATCTTCCCATATATCACTGTGTTTTCGCGCACCTCCCATAGCATCCCCTATATTGCTGTGTCTTCTCACTCCTGTCATACCTTCCCCTACATCGCCCTGCTTTCGAGCACCACCGATACCTTCCCCTATATCGCTGTGTTTTCGTGCACCTTTCATACCTCCCCCTATATCGCTGTGATTTCACTCACCTCTCATAACTTCTCCTATATTGCTGTATTTTTGCGCACCTCTCATAATTTCCCCTATATCGCCGTGTTTTTATGCACATCTCATAACGTCCCCTATATCGCTGTGTATTCATGCACCTCCAATAGATTCCCATATATCACTCTGCCTTCGCGCACCTTTCATACCTTCCCCTATATCGCCCTGTTTTCGCGCACCTCTCATTCCTTCCCCTATATCGCTGTGTTTTCACACACCTCTCATAACTTCTCCTATATCGCTTTGTTTTTGTGCACATCTTATATCTTCCCTAATATCGCTGATTCTTCCTGCACATCTCATAACGTCCCCTATATCGCTGTGTATTCACGCACCTCCTATAGCATCCCCTATATCGCTGTGCCTTGCGCACCTCCCATACCTTCCCCTATATCGCTGTCTTTTCGCACACATCCCATAGATTCAGCTTTATCACTATGTTATTGCACACCTCTCAGAGCTTCCCCTATATCACCGTGTTTTTGCTCACCTTTCATAGCTTCCCCTATATCGCCGTGTTTTCGCGCACCTCTCATGTCTTCACCTGGATCGCTATGTTTTCGCTCCTCTCATTACTTCCCCTATATCGCTGTGTTTTCTCACACCTCTGATACATTCTCCTGTATCGCCGTGTTTTCACGCACCTCTCATAATTTCCCCTATATCGCCGTGTTTTCGCTCACGTCCCATAGCGTCCCCTATTACGCTGTGTTTTCGGGCACCTCTCATACCTTCCCCTAAATTGCCGTGTTTTCATGCACATCTCATAGCGTCCCCTATATCGCTGTATATTCCTGCACCTCCCATAGCACCCCTATATAACGGTGCCTTCGCGTACCTCTCATGCCTTCCCCTATATCGCTGTCTTTTCACGCACCTCTCATAACTTCTCCTATATTGCTGCATTCTTGCGCACCTCTCATAACTTCCCCTATATCGCTGTGTTTTTATGCACATCTCATGACGTCCCCCATATCACTGTGTAGTCGCGCACCTCCCATAGCCTCCCACATATTGCTGTGCCTTCACGCATTTCTCATACCTTCGCCTATATCGCTCTGTTTTCGCACACTTCCCATTCATTCTCCTATGTCGCTGTGTTTTTGTGAACCGCTCATACCTTCCCTAATATCGCTGCGTTTTCATGCACATCTCATAACGTCCCGTATATCGCTGTGTATTCACGCACCTCCCATAGCATCTCTTATATCGCTGTGCCTTGCGCACCTCTCATACCGTCCCCTATATTGCCCTGTTTTCGTGCACCTCTCATACCTCCCTCTATATCGCTGTGTTTTCACGCACCTCTCATAACTTCTCCTATATCGCTGTGTTTTTGTGCACCTCTTATATCTTCCCTAATATCGCTGCTTCTTCCTGCACATCTCATAACGTCCCCTATATCGCTGTGTATTCACGCACCTAACATAGCATCCCCTATATAGCTGTGCCTTGCGCACCTCCCATACCTTCCCCTATATCGGTGTCTTTTCGCACACATCCTATAGATTCAACTTTATCACTGTGTTATTGCACACCTCGCAGAGCTTCCCCTATATCGCAGTGTTTTTGCTCTCCTTTCATAGCTTCCCCTATATCGCTGTGTTTTCGCGCACATCTCATGTCTTCACCTAGATCGCTATGTTTTCGCTCCTCTCATTACTTCCCCTATCTCGCTGTGTTTTCTCGCACCTCTGATACATTCCCCTGTATCGCCGTGTTTTCGCGCACCTCTCATAATTTCCCCTATATCGCCATGTTTTCGCGCACGTCCCATAGCGTGCCCTATAACGCTGTGTTTTCGGGCACCTCTCTTACCTTCCCCTATATTGCCGTGTTTCCATGCACATCTCATAACGTCCCCTATATCGCCCTGTTTTCGCGCACCTCCCATACCTTCCCCTATATCGCTGTATTATTGTGCACCTCTCATACCTTCCCCTATATCGTTGTGTTTTCACGCACCTCTTATAACTTCTCCTATATCGCTGTACTTTTGCGTATATCTCATACCTTCCCCTATATTGCCGTGTTTTCATGCACATCTCATAACGTCCCCTATATCGCTGTGCATTCGCGCACCTCCCGTAGCATCCCCTATATCACTGTGCCTTCGCGCACCTCTCATACCTTCCCCTATATCGCCCTGTTTTCGCGCACCTCACATACCTTCCCCGATATCGCTATGTTTTCGTGCACCTCCCATAGCTTCGACTACATCGCTGTTTTCGCGCACAACCCATAGCTTCACCTTGATCGCTGTGTTATTGCTCACCTCTCATAGCTTCCCCTATATCGCCGTATTTTTGCGCACCTCGCATGTCTTCACCAATATCGCTATGTTTTTGCTCCTATCATTACTTCCCCTATATCGCTGTGTTTTTCTCGCACCTCTGATACATTCTCCTGTATTGCCATGTTTTCGCGCACTCTTAGAATTTCCTCTATATTGCTGTGTTCTCGCACACCTCTCATACCTTCCCCTATATCGCTCTGTTTTCGCACACCTCTCATACCTTCCCCTATATCACACTGTTTTCGCGCACCTCCCATTCCTTCCCCTATATTGCTGTGTTTTCGTGCACTTCTCATACCTTGCCCTATATTACTGTGTTTTCACGCACCTCTCATAAATTCTGCTATAATGCTGTATTTATGCGCACCTCTAATAACTTCCCCCATATTGCCGTGTTTTCATGCACATCTCATAACGTCCCCTATATAGCTGTGTATTTGTGCACCTCCCATAGCCCCCTATATCACTGCGCCTTCGCGTACCTCTCATACCTTCCTCTATATCGGCCTGTTTTCGCTCACTTCCCATAACTTCCCCGATATCGCTGTGTTTTTGCACACCTCTCATAGCTTCCCCTATATCGCTGTGTTTTCATGCACCTCTCATGGCTTCCCCAATATCGCCGTGTATTCATGCACATCTCGTACTGTCCCCTTTATCGCTGTGTTTTCGCGCACCTCCCATAGCGTCCCCTATATCGCTGTGTTTTCGCGCACCTCTCATACCTTCCCCTGTATCGCTGTGTTTTCACGCACCTCTCATAACTTCTGCTATATCGCTGTATTTTTGTGCACATCTCACACCTTCCCCTATATTGATATGTTTTCATGCAAATCTCATAATGTGCCCTATATTGCCCTGTTTTCGCGCACCTCCCATACCTTCCCCTATATCGCTGTATTATTGTGCACCTCTCATACCTTCCCCTATATCGCCGTGTTTTCACGCACCTCTCATAACTTCTCCTATATCACTGTACTTTTGCGTACATCTCATACCTTCCCCTATATTGTCGTGTTTTCGCGCACCTCTCACAGCTTCCGCTATATCGCCATGTTTTCATACAAATCTCTTACCGTCCCCTATATCGCCCTGTTTTCGAGCACCTCCTATACCTTCCCCTGTATCGCTGTGTTTTCGTGCACCTCTCATACCTCCCTCTATATCGCTGTGTTTTCACGCACCTCTCATAACTTCTCCTATATCGCTGTGTTTTTGTGCACCTCTTATATCTTCCCTAATATCGCTGCTTCTTCCTGCACATCTCATAACGTCCCCTATATCGCTGTGTATTCACGCACCTAACATAGCATCCCCTATATCGCTGTGCCTTGCGCACCTCCCATACCTTCCCCTATATCGGTGTCTTTTCGCACACATCCCATAGATTCAACTTTATCACTGTGTTATTGCACACCTCGCAGAGCTTCCCCTATATTGCCGTGTTTTTGCTCACCTTTCATAGCTTCCCCTATATCGCTGTGTTTTCGCGCACCTCTCATGTCTTCACCTAGATCGCTATGTTTTCGCTCCTCTCATTACTTCCCCTATCTCGCTGTGTTTTCTCGCACCTCTGATACATTCCCCTGTATCGCCGTGTTTTCGCGCACCTCTCATAATTTCCCCTATATGGCCGTGTTTTCGCGCACGTCCCATAGCGTGCCCTATAACGCTGTGTTTTCGGGCACCTCTCTTACCTTCCCCTATATTGCCGTGTTTTCATGCACATCTCATAACGTCCCCTATATCGCCCTGTTTTCGCGCACCTCCCATACCTTCCCCTATATCGCTGTATTATTGTGCACCTCTCATACCTTCCCCTTTCTCTTTGTGTTTTCACGCACCTCTCATAACTTCTCCTATATCGCTGTACTTTTGCGTACATCTCATGCCTTCCCCTATATTGCCGTGTTTTCATGCACATCTCATAACGTCCCCTATATCGCTGTGCATTCGTGCACCTCCCGTAGCATCCCCTATATCACTGTGCCTTCGCGCACCTCTCATACCTTCCCCTATATCGCCCTGTTTTCGCGCACCTCACATACCTTCCCCGATATCGCTATGTTTTCGTGCACCTCCCATAGCTTCGACTACATCGCTGTTTTCGCGCACAACCCATAGCTTCACCTTGATCGCTGTGTTATTGCTCACCTCTCATAGCTTCCCCTATATCGCCGTGTTTTTGCGCACCTCGCATGTCTTCACCAATATCGTTATGTTTTTGCTCCTATCATTACTTCCCCTATATCGCTGTGTTTTTCTCGCACCTCTGATACATTCTCCTGTATTGCCATGTTTTCGCGCACTCTTAGAATTTCCTCTATATTGCTGTGTTCTCGCACACCTCTCATACCTTCCCCTATATCGCCCTGTTTTCGCACACCTCTCATACCTTCCCCTATATCGCTGTGTTTTCACGCACCTCTCATAACTTTTCCTATATCGCTGTACTTTTGCGTACATCTCATGCCTTCCCCTATATTGCCGTGTTTTCATGCACATCTCATAACGTCCCCTATATCGCTGTGCATTCGTGCACCTCCCGTAGCATCCCCTATATCACTGTGCCTTCGCGCACCTCTCATACCTTCCCCTATATCGCCCTGTTTTCGCACACCTCTCATACCTTCCCCTATATCGCTGTGTTTTCATGCACCTCTCATAATTTCTCCAATATTGCTGCATTCTTGCGCACCTCTCATAACTTCCCCTATATCGCTGTGTTTTTATGCACATCTCATGACGTCCCCCATATCACTGTGTAGTCGCGCACCTCCCATAGCCTCCCACATATTGCTGTGCCTTCACGCATTTCTCATACCTTCGCCTATATCGCTCTGTTTTCGCACACTTCCCATTCATTCTCCTATGTCGCTGTGTTTTTGTGAACCGCTCATACCTTCCCTAATATCGCTGCGTTTTCATGCACATCTCATAACGTCCCGTATATCGCTGTGTATTCACGCACCTCCCATAGCATCTCTTATATCGCTGTGCCTTGCGCACCTCTCATACCGTCCCCTATATTGCCCTGTTTTCGAGCACCTCCCATACCTTCCCCTGTATCGCTGTGTTTTCGTGCACCTCTCATACCTCCCTCTATATCGCTGTGTTTTCACGCACCTCTCATAACTTCTCCTATATCGCTGTGTTTTTGTGCACCTCTTATATCTTCCCTAATATCGCTGCTTCTTCCTGCACATCTCATAACGTCCCCTATATCGCTGTGTATTCACGCACCTAACATAGCATCCCCTATATAGCTGTGCCTTGCGCACCTCCCATACCTTCCCCTATATCGGTGTCTTTTCGCACACATCCTATAGATTCAACTTTATCACTGTGTTATTGCACACCTCGCAGAGCTTCCCCTATATCGCCGTGTTTTTGCTCTCCTTTCATAGCTTCCCCTATATCGCTGTGTTTTCGCGCACATCTCATGTCTTCACCTAGATCGCTATGTTTTCGCTCCTCTCATTACTTCCCCTATCTCGCTGTGTTTTCTCGCACCTCTGATACATTCCCCTGTATCGCCGTGTTTTCGCGCACCTCTCATAATTTCCCCTATATCGCCATGTTTTCGCGCACGTCCCATAGCGTGTCCTATAACGCTGTGTTTTCGGGCACCTCTCTTACCTTCCCCTATATTGCCGTGTTTTCATGCACATCTCATAACGTCCCCTATATCGCCCTGTTTTCGTGCACCTCCCATACCTTCCCCTATATCGCTGTATTATTGTGCACCTCTCATACCTTCCCCTATATCGTTGTGTTTTCACGCACCTCTCATAACTTCTCCTATATCGCTGTACTTTTGCATACATCTCATACCTTCCCCTATATTGCCGTGTTTTCATGCACATCTCATAACGTCCCCTATATCGCTGTGCATTCGCGCACCTCCCGTAGCATCCCCTATATCACTGTGCCTTCGCGCACCTCTCATACCTTCCCCTATATCGCCCTGTTTTCGCGCACCTCACATACCTTCCCCGATATCGCTATGTTTTCGTGCACCTCCCATAGCTTCGACTACATCGCTGTTTTCGCGCACAACCCATAGCTTCACCTTGATCGCTGTGTTATTGCTCACCTCTCATAGCTTCCCCTATATCGCCGTATTTTTGCGCACCTCGCATGTCTTCACCAATATCGCTATGTTTTTGCTCCTATCATTACTTCCCCTATATCGCTGTGTTTTTCTCGCACCTCTGATACATTCTCCTGTATTGCCATGTTTTCGCGCACTCTTAGAATTTCCTCTATATTGCTGTGTTCTCGCACACCTCTCATACCTTCCCCTATATCGCTCTGTTTTCGCACACCTCTCATACCTTCCCCTATATCACACTGTTTTCGCGCACCTCCCATTCCTTCCCCTATATTGCTGTGTTTTCGTGCACTTCTCATACCTTGCCCTATATTACTGTGTTTTCACGCACCTCTCATAAATTCTGCTATAATGCTGTATTTATGCGCACCTCTAATAACTTCCCCCATATTGCCGTGTTTTCATGCACATCTCATAACGTCACCTATATAGCTGTGTATTCGTGCACCTCCCATAGCCCCCTATATCACTGCGCCTTCGCGTACCTCTCATACCTTCCTCTATATCGGCCTGTTTTCGCTCACTTCCCATAACTTCCCCGATATCGCTGTGTTTTTGCACACCTCTCATAGCTTCCCCTATATCGCTGTGTTTTCATGCACCTCTCATGGCTTCCCCAATATCGCCGTGTATTCATGCACATCTCGTACTGTCCCCTTTATCGCTGTGTTTTCGCGCACCTCCCATAGCGTCCCCTATATCGCTGTGTTTTCGCGCACCTCTCATACCTTCCCCTGTATCGCTGTGTTTTCACGCACCTCTCATAACTTCTGCTATATCGCTGTATTTTTGTGCACATCTCACACCTTCCCCTATATTGATGTGTTTTCATGCAAATCTCATAATGTGCCCTATATTGCCCTGTTTTCGCGCACCTCCCATACCTTCCCATATATCGCTGTATTATTGTGCACCTCTCATACCTTCCCCTATATCGCCGTGTTTTCACGCACCTCTCATAACTTCTCCTATATCACTGTACTTTTGCGTACATCTCATACCTTCCCCTATATTGTCGTGTTTTCGCGCACCTCTCACAGCTTCCGCTATATCGCCATGTTTTCATACAAATTTCTTACCGTCCCCTATATCGCCCTGTTTTCGAGCACCTCCCATACCTTCCCCTGTATCGCTGTGTTTTCGTGCACCTCTCATACCTCCCTCTATATCGCTGTGTTTTCACGCACCTCTCATAACTTCTCCTATATCGCTGTGTTTTTGTGCACCTCTTATATCTTCCCTAATATCGCTGCTTCTTCCTGCACATCTCATAACGTCCCCTATATCGCTGTGTATTCACGCACCTAACATAGCATCCCCTATATCGCTGTGCCTTGCGCACCTCCCATACCTTCCCCTATATCGGTGTCTTTTCGCACACATCCCATAGATTCAACTTTATCACTGTGTTATTGCACACCTCGCAGAGCTTCCCCTATATTGCCGTGTTTTTGCTCACCTTTCATAGCTTCCCCTATATCGCTGTGTTTTCGCGCACCTCTCATGTCTTCACCTAGATCGCTATGTTTTCGCTCTTCTCATTACTTCCCCTATCTCGCTGTGTTTTCTCGCACCTCTGATACATTCCCCTGTATCGCCGTGTTTTCGCGCACCTCTCATAATTTCCCCTATATGGCCGTGTTTTCGCGCACGTCCCATAGCGTGCCCTATAACGCTGTGTTTTCGGGCACCTCTCTTACCTTCCCCTATATTGCCGTGTTTTCATGCACATCTCATAACGTCCCCTATATCGCCCTGTTTTCGCGCACCTCCCATACCTTCCCCTATATCGCTGTATTATTGTGCACCTCTCATACCTTCCCCTTTCTCTTTGTGTTTTCACGCACCTCTCATAACTTCTCCTATATCGCTGTACTTTTGCGTACATCTCATGCCTTCCCCTATATTGCCGTGTTTTCATGCACATCTCATAACGTCCCCTATATCGCTGTGCATTCGTGCACCTCCCGTAGCATCCCCTATATCACTGTGCCTTCGCGCACCTCTCATACCTTCCCCTATATCGCCCTGTTTTCGCGCACCTCACATACCTTCCCCGATATCGCTATGTTTTCGTGCACCTCCCATAGCTTCGACTACATCGCTGTTTTCGCGCACAACCCATAGCTTCACCTTGATCGCTGTGTTATTGCTCACCTCTCATAGCTTCCCCTATATCGCCGTGTTTTTGCGCACCTCGCATGTCTTCACCAATATCGCTATGTTTTTGCTCCTATCATTACTTCCCCTATATCGCTGTGTTTTTCTCGCACCTCTGATACATTCTCCTGTATTGCCATGTTTTCGCGCACTCTTAGAATTTCCTCTATATTGCTGTGTTCTCGCACACCTCTCATACCTTCCCCTATATCGCCCTGTTTTCGCACACCTCTCATACCTTCCCCTATATCGCTGTGTTTTCACGCACCTCTCATAACTTCTCCTATATCGCTGTACTTTTGCGTACATCTCATGCCTTCCCCTATATTGCCGTGTTTTCATGCACATCTCATAACGTCCCCTATATCGCTGTGCATTCGTGCACCTCCCGTAGCATCCCCTATATCACTGTGCCTTCGCGCACCTCTCATACCTTCCCCTATATCGCCCTGTTTTCGCACACCTCTCATACCTTCCCCTATATCGCTGTGTTTTCATGCACCTCTCATAATTTCTCCAATATTGCTGCATTTTTGAACACCTCTCATAACTTCCCCATATCGCTGTGTTTTTATGCACATCTCATAACGTCCCCTATATCACTGTGTAGTCGCGCACCTCCCATAGCCTCCCACATATTGCTGTGCCTTCGCGCATTTCTCATACCTTCGCCTATATCGCCCTGTTTTCGCACGCTTGCCATTCATTCTCCGATGTCGCTGTGTTTTTGTGAACCTCTCATACCTTCCCTAATATCGCTGCGTTTTCATGCACATCTCATAACATCCCGTATATAGCTGTGTATTCACGCACCTCCCATAGCATCCCCTATATCGCTGTGCCTTGCGCAGGTCTCATTCCGTCCCCTATATTGTCGTGTTTTCGCGCACCTCTCATAGCTTCCGCTATATCGCCATGTTTTCATACAAATCTCCTACCGTCCCCTATATCGCCCTGTTTTCGAGCACCTCCCATACCTTCCCCTGTATCGCTGTGTTTTCGTGCACCTCTCATGTCTTCACCTGGATCGCTATGTTTTCGCTCTTCTCATTACTTCCCCTATGTCGCTGTGTTTTCTCGCACCTCTGATACATTCCCCTGTATCGCCGTGTTTTCACGCACCTCTCATAATTTCCCCTATATCGCCGTGTTTTCGCGCACGTCCCATAGCGTCCCCTATAATGCTGTGTTTTCGGGCACCTCTCATACCTTCCCCTATATTGCCGTGTTTTCATGCACATCTCATAACGTCCCCTATATCGCTGTGTATTCGTGCACCTCCCATAGCACCCCTATATAACTGTGCATTCGCGTACCTCTCATGCCTTCCCCTATATCGCTGTGTTTTCACGCACCTCTCATAACTTCTCCTATATTGCTGCATTTTTGCGCAACTCTCATAACTTCCCCGAAATCGCTGTGTTTTTATGCACATCTCATAACGTCCCCTATATCACTGTGTAGTCGCGCACCTCCCATAGCCTCCCACATATTGCTGTGCCTTCGCGCACTTCTCATACCTTCACCTATATCGCCCTGTTTTCGCACACTTCCCATTCATTCTCCTATGTAGCCTTGCTTTTGTGAACCTCTCATACCTTCCCTAATATCGCTGCGTTTTCATGCACATCTCATAACGTCCCGTATATCGCTGTGTATTCACGCACCTCTCATAGCTTCCCCTATATCGCCGTGTATTCATTCACCTCTCATACCGTCCCCTATGTCGCTGTCTTTTCGCGCACATCCCATAGATTCACCTTTATCGCTTTGCTATTCCTCACCTCTAATAGTTTCCCCTAAATCGCCGGGTTTTTGCTCACCTCTCATAGCTTCCACTATATTGCCCTGTATTCACGCACCTCTCATGTCTTCCCCTATATCACTGTGTTTTCGCGCAGCTCCCATAGCATCCCCTATATTGCTGTGCCTTCGCATACCTCTCATATCTTCCCCTATATCGCCCTGTTTTCGAGTACCTTCCATACCTTCCCCTATATTGCTTTGTTTTCGTGCACCTCTCGTACCTCCCCCTATATCGCTGTGCCTTGCGCACCTCTCATACCTTCCCCTATATAGCTGTTTTTTCGTGCACATCCCACAGATTCACCTTTATCGCTGTGTTATTGCTCACCTCTCAGAGCTTCCCCAATATCGCCGTGTTTTTGCACACCTCTCATAACTTACCCTATATCGCTATGTTGTTATGCACATCTCATAACGTCCTCTATATCGCTGTGTATTCGCGCACCTCCCATAGCATCCCTTATATCGCTTTGCCTTCGCGCACCTCTCATACCTTCCCAAATATCGCCCTGTTTTCGCGCACCTCCCGTTCCTTCACCTATATCGCTGTTTTCGTGCACCTCTCATACCTTCCCCTAAATCGCTGAGCCTTCGCGCACCTCTCATACCTTCCCCTATATCGCCGTGTTTTCATGCACATCTCATAACATCCCCTATATCGCCATGTTTTCGTTCTCCTCTCATACCTTCTCCTATATCACTGTGTTTTCACGCAGCTCTCATACCTTCCCCTATATCGCTCTGTTTTCGCACACCTCTCATGGCTTCCCGACTATCGCCGTGTATTCATGCACATCTCATAGCTTCCCCTATATCGCTGTGTTTTCGTGCACCTCCCATTGCTTCGCCTACATCGCTGTTTTCATGCACCTCTCATACCTTCCCCATATCGATGTATTTTTGCGCGGATCTCATAATATCCCCTTTAACGCTGTGTTATTGCTCACCTCTCACAGCTTCCCCTATATCGCCCGGTTTTCGCACTCCTCTCATGCATTCCCGTATATCGCTGTGTTTTTGCACACCTCTCATACCTTCCCCAATATCACCATGTTTTCATGCACATCTCATAACGTCCCCAATGTCGCTGGGTTTTCACGCACCTCTCATAACTTCCCCTATATCGCCCTGTTTTTGCACTCCTCTCATACCTTCCCCTATATCACTGTGTTTTTACGCAGCTCTCATACCTTCCCCTATATCGCCCTGTTTTTGCTCACTTCCCATAACTTCCCCGATATCGCTGTGTTTTTGCACACCTCTCATACCTTCCCCTATGTCGCTGTGTTTTCTCGCACCTCTGATACATTCCCCTGTATCGCCGTGTTTTCGCGCACCTCTCATAATTTCCCCTATATCGCCGTGTTTTCGCGCATGTCCCATAGCGTCCCCTATAACGCTGTGTTTTCGGGCACCTCTCATACCTTCCCCTATATTGCCGTGTTTTCATGCACATCTCATAACGTCCCCTATATCGCTGTGTATTCGTGCACCTCCCATAGCACCCCTATATAACTGTGCCTTCGCGTACCTCTCATGCCTTCCCCTATATCGCTGTGTTTTCACGCACCTCTCATAACTTCTCCTATATTGCTGCATTTTTGCGCAACTCTCATAACTTCCCCTATATCGCTGTGTTTTTATGCACAGCTTATAACGTCCCCTATATCACTGTGTAGTCGCGCACCTCCCATAGCCTCCCACATATTGCTGTGCCTTCGCGCACTTCTCATACCTTCACCTATATTGCCCTGTTTTCGCACACTTCCCATTCATTCTCCTATGTCGCCTTGCTTTTGTGAACCTCTCATACCTTCCCTAATATCGCTGCGTTTTCATGCGGATCTCATAACGTCCCGTATATCGCTGTGTATTCACGCACCTCCCATAGCATCCCCTATATCGCTGTGCCTTGCGCACCTCTCATACCGTCCCCTATATTGTCGTGTTTTCGCGCACCTCTCATAGCTTCCCCTATATCGCCATGTTTTCATACAAATCTCATACCGTCCCCTATATTGCCCTGTTTTCGAGCACCTCCCATACCTTCCCCTGTTTCGCTGTGTTTTCGTGCACCTCTCATACCTCCCTCTATATCGCTGTGTTTTCACACACCTCTCATAACTTCTCCTATATCGCTGTGTTTTTGTGCACCTCTTATATCTTCCCTAATATCGCTGCTTCTTCCTGCACATCTCATAACGTCCTCTATATCGCTGTGTATTCACGCACCTCCCATAGCATCCCCTATATCGCTGTTCCTTGCGCACCTCCCATACCTTCCCCTATATCGGTGTCTTTTCGCACACATCCCATAGATTCAACTTTATCACTGTGTTATTGCACACCTCTCAGAGCTTCCCTTATATCGCTGTGTTTTTGCTCACCTTTCATAGCTTCCCCTATATCGCTGTGTTTTCGCGCACCTCTCATGTCTTCACCTAGATCGCTATGTTTTCGCTCCTCTCATTACTTCCCCTATATCGCTGTGTTTTCTCTCACCTCTGATACATTCCCCTGTATCGCCGTGTTTTCGCGCACCTCCCATAGCGTCCCCTATATCGCTGTGTTTTTGCGCACATCCCATACCATCCGTTATATCGCTGTGCATTCCTGTACCTCTCATTTCTTCCCCTATATCGTTGTGCTTTCATGCACATCTCATACCGTCTCCTATATCTCTGTGTTTTCACACACCTCTCATAACTTCTCCTATATCGCTGTGTTTTTGTGCACCTCTCACACCTTCCCTAATATCACTGCGATTTAATGCACATCTCATCACGTCCCCTATATCGCTGTGTATTCACGCACCTCCCATAGCATCCCCCTATATCGCTGTGCCTTGCGCACCTCTCATACCTTCCCCTATATAGCGGTCTTTTCGCGCACATCCCATAGATTCACCTTTATCGCTGCCTTATTGCTCACCTCTCATAGCTTCCCCTATATCGCTGTGTTTTTGCCTACCTCTCATAACTTACCCTATATCGCCGTATTGTTATGCACATCTCATAACATCCTCTATATCGCTGTGCATTCGCGCACCTCCCATAGCATCCCTTATATCGCTGTGCTTTCGCGCACCTCTCATACCTTCCCAAATATCGCCCTGTTTTCGCGCACCTCCCATTCCTTTACCTATATCGCTGTTTTCGTGCACCTCTCATACCTTCTCCTATATCGCTGTGCCTTCGCGCACCTCTCATACCTTCCCCTATATCGTCGTGTTTTCATGCACCTCTCATAACTTTCCCTATATCGCCCTGTTTTCGCACTCCTCTCATACCTTCCCCTATATCAATGTGTTTTCTCGCTGCTCTCATATCTTCCACTATATCGCTGTGTTTTCGCACACCTCTCATACCTTCCCCAATATCACCGTGGTTTCATGCACATCTCATAACGTCCCCAATGTCGCTGGGTTTTCACGCACCTCTCATAACCTCCACTATATCGCCCTGTTTTCACGCTCCTCTCATATCTTCCCCTATATCGCTGTGCTTTCGCGCACCTCCCATAGTTTCGCCTACATCGTTGTTTTCGCGCATCTCTCATAATTTCACCCATATTGCTGTGTTCTCGCACACCTCTCATATGTTCCCTTATATCACTGTGTTTTCGCGCACGTGCAATAGCGTCCCCATATCGCTGTGTTTTCACGCACCTCTCATGTCTTCACCGATATCGCTGTGTTTCTGCGCCTCTCATTACTTCCCCTATATCTCTCTGTGTTCTTGCACATCTGATACAGTTCCCTGTATCAACGTGTTTTCGCGCACCTCTCATAATTTCACCTATATTGCCCTGTTCTCGCACACCTCTCATATCTTCCCCTATATCACTGTGTTTTCGCGCACGTCCAATAGCGTCCCCTTTATCGCAGTGCTTTCACGCACCTCTCATGTCTTCCCCTATATCGCTCTGTATTTGCGCACCTCCCATAGCATCCACTAAATCGCTGTGCCTTCGTGCACCTCTCATTACTTCCCCTATATCGCCGTTTTCAGCACCTCCGATTCCTTCCCCTATATAGCTGTGTTTTCCTGCACCTTTCATACCTTCCCCTATATCGCTGTGTTTTCACACACCTCACATAATTTCTCCTATATCACAGAGTTTTTGTGCACCTCTCATACCTTCCCTAATATCGCTGAGTTTTCATACACCTCTCATAATTTCCCCAGTATCGCTGTGTATTCGCGCACCTCTCATAGCATCCCCTATATCGCTGTGCTTGCGCACCTCTCATAGCTTCCCCTATATCGCTGTGCCTTGCGCACCTCTCATAGCTTCCCCTGTATCGCCGTGTTTTTGCTCACCTCTCATAACTTCTCCTATATCGTTGTGTTTTTGTGCACCTCTCATACCTTCCCCAATATCGCTGCATTTTCATGCACATCTCATAACGTCCCCTATATTGCTATGTATTCGTGCACCTCCCATTCCTTCCCGTATATATCTCTGTGTTTTCGTGCACCTTTCATACTTTCCACTACATCGCTGTGTTTTCGCACACCTCTCATAACTTCTCCTATATCACTGTGTTTTTGTGCACCTCTCATACCTTCCCCAATATCGCTGCGTTTTCATGCACATCTCACCATGTCCCCTATATCGCTGTGTATTCACGCACCTCTCATAGCATCCCCTATATCGCTGTGAGTTGTGCACCTCTCATAGGTTCCCCAATATCGCTGTCTTTTCGCGCACATCCCATAGATTCACCTTTATCCCTGTGTTATTGCTCACCTCTCATAGGTTCCCCTATATCACAGTGTTTTTGCTCACCTCTCATAGCTTCCCCTATATCGCCGTGTTTTCGCGCACCTCTCATGTCTTCACCCAGATCGCTATGTTTTCGCTCCTCTCAATACTTCCCCTATATCGATGTGTTTTCTCGTACATCTGATACATTTTGCCGTATCGCCGTGTTTTCGCACACCTCTCATAATTTCCCCTATATCACCGTGTTCTCGCACACCTCTCATACCTTCCCCTATATCACTGTGTTTTCGCGCACGTCCCATTGCGTCCCCTATATCGCTGTGTTTTCGCACACCTCTCATAGCTTCAGCTATATCGCCCAGTTTTCGTACACATCCTATAGCTTCCACTATATTGCCCTGTTTTCGCACACCTCTCATGTATTCCACTACATAGCTGTGTTTTCTGGCACCTCTGATGCATTCACCTGTAACGCCAAGTTTTCGCGCAACTCTCATACCTCCCCCTATATCGCCATGTTTTTATGCACATCTCATACCGTCTCCTGTATCGCTGTGTTTTCTTGCACCTCACATAGCATCCCCTATATCGCTGTGCCTTCGTGCACCTCTCATACCTTCCCCTGTATCGCTGTGTTTTCACGCAACTCTCTTAACTTCTCCTATATCACTGTGTTTTCGCGCACGTCCCATTGCGTCCCCTGTATAGCTGTGTTTTCTCGCACCTCTCATAGCTTCCCCTATATCGCCCTGTTTTCGTGCACATCCCATAGCTTCCACTATATTGCCTTGTTTTCGCGCACCTCTCATGTATTCCACTATATAGCTGTGTTTTCTGGCACCTCTGTTGCATTCCCCTGTAACGCCAAGTTTTCGCGCAACTCTCACACCTCCCCCTATATCAGCATGGTTTTATGCACATCCCATACCGTCTCCTATATCGCTGTGTTTTCGCGCACCTCCCATAGCATCCCCTATATCGCTGTGTTTTCTCGCACCTCTGATACATTCCCCTGTATCGCCGTGGTTTCGCGCACATCCCATAGGTTCCACTATATTGCCCTGTTTTTGCGCACCTCTCATGTCTTCCCCTATATCACGGTGTTTTGGCGCACCTCTCATAGCATCCCCTATATTGCTGTGCATTCGCGCACCTCTCATAACTTCCCCTATATCGCCCTGTTTTCGTGCACCTCCCATACCTTCCCCAATATCGCCGTGTTTTCGTGCACCTTTCATAATTTCTCCTATATCACCGTATTTTTGCGTACCTCTCATGGCTTCCCCAATATCGCCGCGTTTTCATGCACATCTCTTAACGTCCCAGATATCGCTGTGTATTCGCGCAACTGCCATAGCATCCCCTATATCGCTGTGCCTTCGCGCACCTCTCATACCTTCCCCCATGTCGCCCTGTTTTCGCACAGCTCCGATACCGTCCCCTATATCGCTGTATTTTTGCACACCTCTCATGGCTTCTCAAATATCGCCGTGTTTTCATGCACATCTCATAACGTCTCCTACATCTGTGTGTATTCACGCACCTCCCATAGCATCCTCTATATCGCTGTGCCTTCGCGTATTGCTCATACCTTCCCCTATGTCGCCCTGTTTCCCGTGCACCTCCCATGGCTTCGCCTACATCGCTGTGTTTTTGCGCACCTCTCATACGTTCCCCTATATCGCCGTGTTTTCGCGCACCTCTCATTTCTTCACCTATATCGCTATGTTTCCGCTCCTCTCATTACTTCCCCTATATCGCTCTGTGTTCTTGCACTTCTGTTACAGTTCCCTGTATCAACGTGTTTTCGTGCACCTCTCATAATTTCACCTATATCGTCGTGTTCTCGCACACCTCTCATATCTTCCCCTATATCACTGTGTTTTCGCGCACGTACAAAAGCATCCCCTATATCACTCTGTTTTCACGCACCTCTCATGTCTTCCCCTATATCACTGTGTTTTCGTGCATCTCCCATACCATCCCCTATATTGCTGTGTTTCGCACACGTCTCATACCTTTCCCTATATCGCACTGTTTTCGAGCACCTCCCATACCTTCCCCTATATCGCTGTGTTTTCGTTTACCTCTCATACTCCCCTTATATCGCTGTGTTTTATCGCACCTCTCATAACTTCCCCTGTATTGCCGTGTTTTTATGCACATCTCATAACGTCCCCTATATCGCTGTGTATTCGCGCACATCCCATAGCATCCTTTATAATGCTGTGCCGTCGCGCACCTCTCATACATTCCCCTATATCGTCCCGTTTACGCGCACCTTCCATATCTTCCCCTATATCGCAGTGTTTTCATGCACCTCTCATACCTCCCCCTATATCGCTGTGTTTTCACACACCTCTCATAACTTCTCCTATATCGCTGTGTTTTTGTGCACCTCTCATACCTTCCCTAATATCAGTGCGTTTTCATGCACATCTCATCACGTCCCCTATATCGCTGTGTTTTCGTGCACCTCTGATACATTCTCCTGTATTGCCATGCTTTTGCGCACCTCTTACAATTTCCCCTATATCGCCGCGTTCTCGCACACCTCTCATACCTTCCCCTATATCACTGTTTTCGTGCACCTCTCATACCTTCCCCTATATCGCTGTCTTTTCACACAACTCTCATAACATCTCCTATATCGCTGTGCTTTTGTGCACCTCTCATACCTTCCCTAATATCGCTGCGTTTTCATGCACATCTCATCACGTCCCCTAAAACGCTGTGTATTCACGCACCTCCCATAGCATCCCCTATATCGCTGTGCCTTGCGCACCTCTCATACCTTTTCCTATATCGCTGTCTTTTCGCGCACATCGCATAGATTCACCTTTATCGCTGTGTTATTGCTCACCTCTCATAGAATCCCCTATATTGCTGTGCCTTCGCATACCTCTCATAACTTCATCTATATCACCCTGTTTTCGCGCACCTCCCATTCCTTCACCTGTATCGCCCTGTTTTCGCGCACCTCCCATTCCTTCATCTATATCGCCCTGTTTTCGTGCTCCTCCCATTCCTTCACATATATCGCCCTGTTTTCGCGCACCTCTCATACCTTCCCCTATATCGCTGTTTTCGTGCACCTCTCATACCTTCCCCTATATCACTGTGTTTTCGCGCACCTCTCATACCTTCACTAATATCACTGTGTTTTCGCGCACCTCTCATACCTTCACTAATATCGTTGCATTTTCTTGCACATCTCATCACATCCCCTATATCGCTGTGTATTCACGCACCTCCCATAGCTTCCCCTGTATCGCCATGTTTTTGCTCACCTCTCATGCATTCCCCTATATCGCCCTGTTTTCGCGCACCTCCCATACTTTCCCGATATCGCTGTGTTTTCGTACTCCTCTCATACCTTCCCCTAAATCGCTGTGTTTTCACACACCTCTCTTAACTTCCCCTATATCGCCCTGTTTTCGCACTCCTCTCATGCATTGCCGTATATCGCTGTGTTTTTGGACACCTCTCATACCTTCCCCAATATCACCGTGTTTTCATGCACATCTCATAACGTCCCCAATGTCGCTGGGATTTCACGCACCTCTCATAACTTCCCCTATATCGCTGTGTTTTAACGCAGCTCTCATACCTTCCCCTATATCGATGTATTTTTGCGCACATCTCATACCTTCCTCTATATCACTGTGCTTTCACGCACCTCCCATAGCTTCGCCTACATCGCTGTTTTCACGCACATCCCTTAGCTTCACCTTGATCGCTGTTATTGCTCACCTCTCATAGCTTACCATATATCGCCGTATTTTCGCACACCTCGCATATCTTCACCTATATCGCTATGTTTTTGCTCCTATCATTACGTCCCCTATATCGCTGTGTTTTCTCACACCTCTGATACATTCTCCTGTATTGCATGTTTTCGCGCATCTCTTACAATTTCCCCTATATCGCCGTGTTCTCGCACACCTCTCATACCTTCCCATACATCACTGCTTTTTTGCACATGTCCCATAGCGTCCCCTATATCGCACTGTTTTCTCGCACCTCTGATACATTCCCCTGTATTGCCGTGGTATCGCGCACATCCCATAGGTTCCACTATATTGCCCTGCTTTTGCGCACCTCTTACAATTTCCCCTATATCGCCGCGTTCTCGCACACCTCTCATACCTTCCCCTATATCACTGTTTTCGTGCACCTCTCATACCTTCCCCTATATCGCTGTCTTTTCACACAACTCTCATAACATCTCCTATATCACTGTGCTTTTGTGCACCTCTCATACCTTCCCTTATACCGCTGTGTTTTCATGCACCTCTCATAACTTCTCCTATATCACTGTATTTTTGCGCAGCTCTTATACCTTCCCCTATATTGCCGTGTTTTCATGCACATCTCATAACGTCCCCTATATCGCTGTGTATTCGCGCACATACCATAGCATCCCTTATAATGCTGTGCCTTCGCGCACCTCTCATACCTTCCCCTATATCGCCCCATTTTCGCGCACCTTCCATACCTTCCCCTATATCGCTGTGTTTTCATGCACCTTTTATACCTCCCCCACATCGCTGTGTTTTCACACACCTCTCATAACTTCTGCTATATCGCTGTGTTTTTGTGCACCTCTCATACCTTCCCTAATATCACTGCGTTTTCATGCACATCTCATCACGTCCCCTATATCGCTGTGTTTTCGTGCACCTCTCATACCTCCCCCTATATCGCTGTGCCTTGCGCACCTCTCATACCTTCCCCTATATAGCTGTCTTTTTGCGCACATCCCATAGATTCACCTTTATCGCTGTGTTATTGCTCACCTCTCATAGCTTCCCCTATATCGCCGTGTTTTTGCGCACATCTCATAGCTTACCCTATATCGCCGTGTTGTTATGCACATCTCATAACGTCCTCTATATGGCTGTGTATTTGCGCACCTCCCATAGCATCCCTTATATCGCTGTGCCTTCGCGCACCTCTCATACCTTCCCAAATATCGTCCTGTTTTCGCGCGCCTCCCATTCCTTCACCTATATCGCTGTTTTCGTGCACCTCTCATACCTTCTCCCATATCGCTGTGCTTTCGCGCACCTCTTATACCCTCCCCTATATCGCCGTGTTTTCATGCACATCTCATAACGTCCCCTATATCGCTAGGTTTTCACGCACCTCTCATAACTTCCTCTATATCGCCCTGTTTTTGCACTCCTCTCATACCTTCCCCTATAAAAATGTGTTTTCACGCTGCTCTCATACATTCCCCTATATCGCTGTGTTTTCGCACACCTCTCATGGCTTCCCGACTATTGCCGTGAACTCATGCACATCTCATAGCTTTCCCTATATCGCTGTGTTTTCGCGCACCTCTCATACTTTCCCCTATATCGATGTATTTTTGCGCACATCTCCTAACGTCCCCTTATCGCTGTGTATTCGCGTACCTCCCATACCATCCCCTATATCACTGTGCCTTCGTGCACCTCTCATGCATTCCCGTATATCGCAGTGTTTTTGCACACCTCTCATACCTTCCCCAATATCACCGTGTTTTCATGTACATCTCATAACGTCCCCAATGTCACTGGGTTTTCACGCATCTCTCATAACTTCCCCTATATCGCCCTGTTTTGCGCTCCTCTCTTACCTTCCCCACTATCACTGTGTTTTCACGCAGCTCTCATACCTTCCCCAAAATCGCTGTGTTTTCGCACACCTCTCATGGCTTCCCGACTATCGCCGTGTATTAATGCACATCTCATACCTTCCCTAAATCGCTGTTTTTTCGCGCACCTCCCATAGCTTCGCCTACATCGCTGTTTTCGTGCACGTCTCATGGCTTCCCCAATATCGCCGTGTTTTCATGCACATCTCTTAATATCCCATATATCGCTGTGTATTCGCGCACCTGCCATAGCATCCTCTACATCGCTGTGCCTTTGCGCACCTCTCATACCTTCTCCTATGTCGCCCTGTTTTCGCACAGTTCCCATACCGTACCCTATATCGCTGTATTTTTGCACACCTCACATGGCTTCCCCAATATGCCGTGTTTTCACGCACATCTCATAACATCTCCTATATCTCTGTGTATTCGCGCACCTCCCATGGCTTCGCCTACATCGCTGTGTTTCTGCGCACATCCCATAACTTCACCTTTATCGCTGTGTTATTGCTTACCTCTCATAGCTTCCCCTATATCGCCATATTTTCGCGCACCTCTCATGTCTTCACCTATATCGCTGTGTTTCCGCTCCTCTCATTACTTCCCCTATATCTCTCTGTGTTCTTGCACATCTGATACAGTTCCCTGTATCAACGTGTTTTCGCGCACCTCTCATAATTTCACCTATATTGCCGTGTTCTCGCACACCTCTCATATCTTCCCCTATATCACTGTGTTTTCGCGCATGTCCAATAGCGTCCCCTATATAGCTGTGTTTTCACGCACCTCTCATGTCTTCCCCTATATCGCTGTGTATTCGCGCACCTCCCATAGCATCCCCTATATCGCTGTGCCTTCGTGCACCTCTCATACCTTCCCCTATATCGCCCTGTTTTCGCGCACCTCCGATTCCTTCCCCTATATCGCTGTGTTTTCGTGCACCTTTCATACCTTCCCCTATATCGCTGTGTTTTCACATACCTCTTATAACTTCTCCTATATCACTGAGTTTTTGTGCACCTCTCATACCTTCCCTAATATCGCTGAGTTTTCTTACAACTCTCATAATTTCCCCAATATCGCTGTGTATTCGCGCACCTCTCATAATTTCTCCTATATCACTGAGTTTTTGTGCACCTCTCATACCTTCCCTAATATCGCTGAGTTTTCATACACCTCTCATAATTTCCCCAGTATCGCTGTGTATTCGCGCACCTCTCATAGCATCCCCTATATCGCTGTGCTTGCGCACCTCTCATAGCTTCCCCTATATCGCTGTGCCTTGCGCACCTCTCATAGCTTCCCCTGTATCGCCGTGTTTTTGCTCACCTCTCATAACTTCTCCTATATCGTTGTGTTTTTGTGCACCTCTCATACCTTCCCCAATATCGCTGCGTTTTCATGCACATCTCATCACGTCCCCTATATCGCTGTGTATTCACGCACCTCTCATAGCATCCCCTATATCGCTGTGAGTTGTGCACCTCTCATAGATTCCCCTATATCGCTGTCTTTTCGCGCACATCCCATAGATTCACCTTTATCCCTGTGTTATTGCTCACCTCTCATACCTTCCCCAATATCGCTGCGTTTTCATGCACATCTCATAACGTCCCCTATATTGCTGTGTATTCGTGCACCTACCATAGCATCCCCTATATCGCTGTGCCTTCGTGCACCTCTCATACCTTCCCCTATATCGCCCTGTTTTCGCGCACCTCCGATTCCTTCCCCTATATCGCTGTGTTTTCGTGCACCTTTCATACCTTCCCCTATATCGCTGTGTTTTCATCACCTCTCATAACTTCTCCTATATCACTGAGTTTTTGTGCACCTCTCATACCTTCCCTAATATCGCTGAGTTTTCATACACCTCTCATAATTTCCCCAATATCGTTGTGTATTCGCGCACCTCTCATAATTTCTCCTATATCACTGTTTTTGTGCACCTCTCATACCTTCCCTAATATCGCTGAGTTTTCATACACCTCTCATAATTTCCCCAGTATCGCTGTGTATTCGCGCACCTCTCATAGCATCCCCTATATCGCTGTGCTTGCGCACCTCTCATAGCTTCCCCTATATCGCTGTGCCTTGCGCACCTCTCATAGCTTCCCCTGTATCGCCGTGTTTTTGCTCACCTCTCATAACTTCTCCTATATCGTTGTGTTTTTGTGCACCTCTCATACCTTCCCCAATATCGCTGCGTTTTCATGCACATCTCATAACGTCCCCTATATTGCTGTGTATTCGTGCACCTCCCATTCCTTCCCGTATATATCTCTGTGTTTTCGTGCACCTTTCATACCTTCCCCTACATCGCTGTGTTTTCGCACACCTCTCATAACTTCTCCTATATCGTTGTGTTTTTGTGCACCTCTCATAACTTCCCCAATATCGCTGCGTTTTCATGCACATCTCATCACGTCCCCTATATCGCTGTGTATTCACGCACCTCTCATAGCATCCCCTATATCGCTGTGAGTTGTGCACCTCTCATAGATTCCCCTATATTGCTGTCTTTTCGCGCACATCCCATAGATTCACCTTTATCCCTGTGTTATTGCTCACCTCTCATAGGTTCCCCTGTATCACAGTGTTTTTGCTCACCTCTCATAGCTTCCCCTATATCTCCGTGTTTTCGCGCACCTCTCATGTCTTCACCTAGATGGCTATGTTTTCGCTCCTCTCAATACTTCCCCTATATCGCTGTGTTTTATCGCATATCTGATACATTTTGCCGTATCGCCGTGTTTTCGCAGACCTCTCATACCTTACCCTATATCACTGTGTTTTCGCGCACGTCCCATTGCGTCCCCTATATCTCTGTGTTTTCGCACACCTCTCATAGCTTCAGCTATATCGCCCAGTTTTCGTACACATCCCATAGCTTCCACTATATTGCCCTGTTTTCGCACACCTCTCATGTGTTCCACTACATTGCTGTGTTTTCTGGCACCTCTGATGCATTCCCCTGTAACGCCAAGTTTTCGTGCAACTCTCATACATCCCCCTATATCGCCATGTTTTTATGCACATCTCATACCGTCTCCTATATCGCTGTGTTTTCTTGCACCTCCCAGAGCATCCCCTATATCGCTGTGCCTTCGTGCACCTCTCATACCTTCCCCTGTATCGCTGTGTTTTCACGCAACTCTCTTAACTTCTCCTATATCACTGTGTTTTCACGCACGTCCCATTGCGTCCCCTGTATAGCTGTGTTTTCGCGCACCTCTCATAGCTTCCCCTATATCGCCCTGTTTTCGTGCACATCCCATAGCTTCCACTATATTGCCTTGTTTTCGCGCACCTCTCATGTATTCCACTACATAGCTGTGTTTTCTGGCACCTCTGCTGCATTCCCCTGTAACGCCAAGTTTTCGCGCAACTCTCACACCTCCCCCTATATCAGCATGGTTTTATGCACATCTCATACCGTCTCCTATATCGCTGTGTTTTCGCGCACCTCCCATAGCATCCCCTATATCGCTGTGTTTTCTCGCACCTCTGATACATTCCCCTGTATCGCCGTGGTTTCGCGCACATCCCATAGGTTCCACTATATTGCCCTGTTTTTGCGCACCTCTCATGTCTTCCCCTATATCACGGTGTTTTGGCGCACCTCTCATAGCATCCCCTATATTGCTGTGCATTCGCGCACCTCTCATAACTTCCCCTATATCGCCCTGTTTTCGCGCACCTCCCATACCTTCCCCAATATCGCCGTGTTTTCGTGCACCTTTCATAATTTCTCCTATATCACCGTATTTTTGCGTACCTCTCATGGCTTCCCCAATATCGCCGCATTTTCATGCACATCCCTTAACGTCCCAGATATCGCTGTGTATTCGCTCAACTGCCATAGCATCCCCTATATCGCTGTGCCTTCGTGCACCTCTCATACCTTCCTCCATGTCGCCCTGTTTTCGCACAGCTCCCATACCGTCCCCTATATCGCTGTATTTTTGCACACCTCTCATGGCTTCTCCAATATCGCCGTGTTTTCATGCACATCTCATAACGTCTCCTACATCTGTGTGTATTCACGCACCTCCCATAGCATCCTCTATATCGCTGTGCCTTCGCGCATTGCTCATACCTTCCCCTATGTCGCCCTGTTTCCCGTGCACCTCCCATGGCTTCGCCTACATCGCTGTGTTTTTGCGCACCTCTCATACGTTCCCCTATATCGCCGTGTTTTCGCGCACCTCTGATTTCTTCACCTATATTGCTATGTTTCCGCTCCTCTCATTACTTCCCCTATATCGCTCTGTGTTCTTGCACTTCTGTTACAGTTCCCTGTATCAACGTGTTTTTGTGCACCTCTCATAATTTCACCTATATCGTCGTGTTCTCGCACACCTCTCATATCTTCCCCTATATCACTGTGTTTTCGCGCACGTACAAAAGCGTCCCCTATATCACTCTGTTTTCACGCACCTCTCATGTCTTCCCCTATATCACTGTGTTTTCGTGCATCTCCCATACCATCCCCTATATTGCTGTGTTTCGCACACGTCTCATACCTTTCCCTATATCGCACTGTTTTCGAGCACCTCCCATACCTTCCCCTATATCGCTGTGTTTTCGTGTACCTCTCATACTCCCCTTAAAGCGCTGTGTTTTCACGCACCTCTCATAACTTCCCCTATATTGCCGTGTTTTTATGCACATCTCATAACGTCCCCTATATCGCTGTGTATTCGCGCACATCCCATAGCATCCCTTATAATGCTGTGCCTTCGCGCACCTCTCATACATTCCCCTATATCGCACCGTTTACGCGCACCTTCCATATCTTCCCCTATATCTCAGTGTTTTCATGCACCTCTCATACCTCCCCCTATATCGCTGTGTTTTCACACACCTCTCATAACTTCTCCTATATCGCTGTGTTTTTGTGCACCTCTCATACCTTCCCTAATATCAGTGCGTTTTCATGCACATCTCATCACGTCCCCTATATCGCTGTGTATTCACGCACCTCCCGTAGCATCCCCTATATCGCTGTGCCTTGCGCACCTCTCATACCTTCCCCTATATCGCTGTCTTTTCGCGCACATCCCATAGATTCACCTTTATCGCTGTGTTATTGCTCACCTCTCATAGAATCCCCTATATTGCTGTGCCTTCGCATACCTCTCATAACTTCATCTATATCACCCTGTTTTCGCGCACCTCCCATTCCTTCACCTATATCGCCCTGTTTTCACGCACCTCTCATACCTTCCCCTATAACGCTGTTTTCGTGCACCTCTCATACCTTCCCCTATATCACTGTGTTTTCGCGCACCTCTCATACCTTCACTAATATCGTTGCATTTTCATGCACATCTCATCACGTCCCCTATATCGCTGTGTGTTCACGCACCTCCCATAGCTTCCCCTGTATCGCCATGTTTTTGCACACCTCTCATGCATTCCCCTATATCGCCCTGTTTTCGCGCACCTCCCTATACTTTCCCGATATCGCTGTGTTTTCGTACTCCTCTCATACCTTCCCCTAAATCGCTGTTTTCACACACCTCTCTTAACTTCCCCTATATAGCCCTGTTTTCGCACTCCTCTCATGCATTCCCGTATATCGCTGTGTTTTTGCACACCTGTCAGACATTCCCCAATATCACCGTGTTTTCATGCACATCTCATAACGTCCCCAATGTCGCTGGGTTTTCACGCACCTCTCATAACTTCCCCTATATCGCTGTGTTTTCACGCAGCTCTCATACCTTCCCCTATATCACTGTGCTTTCGCGCACCTCCCATAGCTTCGTCTACATCGCTGTTTTCACGCACATCCCTTAGCTTCACCTTGATCGCTGTGTTATTGCTCACCTCTCATAGCTTACCTTATATCGCCGTGTTTTCGCACACCTCGCATATCTTCACCTATATCGCTATGTTTTTGCTCCTATCATTACTTCCCCTATATCGCTGTGTTTTCTCACACCTCTGATACATTCTCCTGTATTGCATGTTTTCGCGCACCTCTTACAATTTCCCCTATTTCGCTGTGTTTTCTCGCACCTCTGATACATTCTCCTGTATTGCATGTTTTCGCGCACCTCTTACAATTTCCCCTATATCGCCGTGTTCTCGCACACCTCTCATACATTCCCATATATCACTGCTTTTTTGCACATGTCCCATAGCGTCCCCTATATCGCAGTGTTTTCTTGCACCTCTGATACATTCCCCTGTATCGCCGTGGTTTCGCGCACATCCCATAGGTTCCACTATATTGCCCTGTTTTTGCGCACCTCTCATGTCTTCCACAATATCACGGAGTTTTCGCGCACCTGTCATAGCATCCCCTATATCGCTGTGCCTTCGAGCACTTCTCATAACTTCCCCTATATCGCCCTGTTTTCGCGCACCTCCCATACCGTCCCCAATATCGCTGTGTTTTCGTGCACCTCTCATACCTTCCCTTATATCGCTGTGTTTTCATGCACCTCTCATAACTTCTCCTATATCACTGTATTTTTGCGCAGCTCTTATACCTTCCCCTATATTGCCGTGTTTTCATGCACATCTCATAACGTCCCCTATATTGCTGTCATATTCGCACACATCCCATAGCATCCCTTATAATGCTGTGCCTTCGCGCACCTCTCATACCTTCCCATATATCGCCCCATTTTCGCACACCTTCCATACCTTCCCCTATATCGCTGTGTTTTCATGCACCTTTCATACCTCCCCCACATCGCTGTGTTTTCACACACCTCTCATAACTTCTGCTGTATCGCTTTGTTTTTGTGCACCTCTCATACCTTCCCTAATATCACTGTGTTTTCATGCACATCTCATCACGTCCCCTATATCGCTGTGTTTTCGTGCACCTCTCATACCTCCCCCTATATCGCTGTGCCTTGCGCACCTCTCATACCTTCCCCTATATAGCTGTCTTTTCACGCACATCCCATAGATTCACCTTTATCGCTGTGTTATTGCTCACCTCTCATAGCATCCCCTATATCGCCGTGTTTTTGCGCACCTCTCATAGTTACCCTATATCGCCGTGTTGTTATGCACATCTCATAATGTCCTCTATATATCTGTGTATTCGCGCACCTCCCATAGCATCCCTTATATCGCTGTGCCTTCGCGCACCTCTCATACCTTCCCAAATATCGTCCTGTTTTCGCGCACCTCCCATTCCTTCACCTATATCGCTGTTTTTGTGCACCTCTCATACCTTCTCCCATATCGCTGTGCTTTCGCGCACCTCTTATACCCTCCCCTATATCGCCGTGTTTTCATGCACATCTCATAACGTCCCCTATATCGCTAGGTTTTCACGCACCTCTCATAACTTCCCCTATATCGCCCTGTTTTTGCACTCCTCTCATACCTTCCCCTATAAAAATGTGTTTACACGCTGCTCTCATACCTTCCCCTATATCGCTGTGTTTTCGCACACCTCTCATGGCTTCCCGACTATTGCCGTGTACTCATGCACATCTCATAGCTTTCCCTATATCGCTGTGTTTTCGCGCACCTCTCATACCTTCCCCTATATCGCTGTGCCTTTGCGCATCACTCATACCTTCCCCTATATTGCCCTGTTTCCCGCGCACCTCCCATGGCTTCGCCTACATCGCTGTGTTTTTGCGCAGCTCTCATACCTTCCCCTATATCGCCCTGTTTTCGCGCACATCCCATAATTTCACCTTTATCGCTGTGTTATTGCTTACCTCTCATAGCTTCCCCTATATCGCCATATTTTCACGCACCTCTCATGTCTTCACCTATATCGCTGTTTCCGCTCCTCTCATTACTTCCCCTATATCTCTCTGTGTTCTTGCACATCTGATACAGTTCCGTGTATCAACGTGTTTTCGCGCACATCTCATAATTTCACCTATATTGCCATGTTCTCGCACACCTCTCATATCTTCCCCTATATCACTGTATTTACGCGCACGTCCAATAGCGTCCCCTATATAGCTGTGTTTTCACGCACCTCTCATAGCATCCACTATATCGCTGTGCCTTCGTGCACCTCTCATGCCTTCCCCTATATCGCCCTGTTTTCGCGCACCTCCGATTCCTTCCCCTATATCGCTGTGTTTCCGTGCACCTTTAATACCTTCCCCTATATCGCTGTGTTTTCACACACCTCTCATAACTTCTCCTATATCACTGAGTTTTTGTGCACCTCTCATACCTTCCCTAATATCGCTGAGTTTTCATACACCTCTCATAATTTCCCCAGTATCGCTGTGTATTCGCGCACCTCTCATAGCATCCCCTATATCGCTGTGCTTGCGCACCTCTCATAGCTTCCCCTATATCGCTGTGCCTTGCGCACCTCTCATAGCTTCCCCTGTATCGCCGTGTTTTTGCTCACCTCTCATAACTTCTCCTATATCGTTGTGTTTTTGTGCACCTCTCATACCTTCCCCAATATCGCTGCGTTTTCATGCACATCTCTTAACGTCCCCTATATTGCTGTGTATTCGTGCGCCTCCCATTCTTTCCCGTATATATCTCTGTGTTTTCGTGCACCTTTCATACCTTCCCCTACATCGCTGTGTTTTCGCACACCTCTCATAACTTCTCCTATATCGTTGTGTTTTTGTGCACCTCTCAAACCTTCCCCAATATCGCTGCGTTTTCATGCACATCTCATCACGTCCCCTATATCGCTGTGTATTCACGCACCTCTCATAGCATCCCCTATATCGCTGTGAGTTGTGAACCTCTCATAGATTCCCCTATATCGCTGTCTTTTCGCGCACATCCCATAGATTCACCTTTATCCCTGTGTTATTGCTCACCTCTCATAGGTTCCCCTGTATCACAGTGTTTTTGCTCACCTCTCATAGCTTCCCCTATATCTCCGTGTTTTCGCGCACCTCTCATGTCTTCACCTAGATGGCTATGTTTTCGCTCCTCTCAATACTTCCCCTATATCGCTGTGTTTTCTCGCACATCTGATACATTTTGCCGTATCGCCGTGTTTTCGCACACCTCTCATAATTTCCCCTATATCACCATGTTCTCGCACACCTCTCATACCTTCCCCTATATCACTGTGTTTTCGCGCACGTCCCATTGCGTCCCCTATATCGCTGTGTTTTCGCACACCTCTCATAGCTTCAGCTATATCGTCCAGTTTTCGTACACATCCCATAGCTTCCACTATATTGCCCTGTTTTCGCACACCTCTCATGTATTCCACTACATAGCTGTGCTTTCTGGCACCTCTGATGCATTCCCCTGTAACGCCAAGTTTTCGCGCAACTGTCATACCTCCCCCTATATCGCCATGTTTTATGCACATCTCATACCGTCTCCTATATCGCTGTGTTTTCTTGCACCTCCCATAGCATCCCCTATATCGCTGTGCCTTCGTGCACCTCTCATACCTTCCCCTGTATCGCTGTGTTTTCATGCAACTCTCTTAACTTCTCCTATATCACTGTGTTTTCACACACGTCCCATTGCGTCCCCTGTATAGCTGTGTTTTCACGCACCTCTCATAGCTTCCCCTATATCGCCCTGTTTTCGTGCACATCCCATAGCTTCCACTATATTGCCTTGTTTTCGCGCACCTCTCATGTATTCCACTACATAGCTGTGTTTTCTGGCACCTCTGATGCATTCCCCTGTAACGCCAAGTTTTCGCGCAACTCTCACACCTCCCCCTATATCAGCATGGTTTTATGCACATCTCATACCGTCTCCTATATCGCCCTGTTTTCGCGCACCTCCCATACCTTCCCCAATATCGCCGTGTTTTCGTGCACCTTTCATAATTTCTCCTATATCACCGAATTTTTGCGTACCTCTCATGGCTTCCCCAATATCGCCGCGTTTTCATGCACATCCCTTAACGTCCCAGATATCGCTGTGTATTCGCGCAACTGCCATAGCATCCCCTATATCGCTGTGCCTTCGCGCACCTCTCATACCTTCCCCCATGTCGCCCTGTTTTCGCACAGCTCCCATACCGTCCCCTATATCGCTGTATTTTTGCACACCTCTCATGGCTTCTCCAATATCGCCGTGTTTTCATGCACGTCTCATAACGTCTCCTACATCTGTGTGTATTCACGCACTTCCCATAGCATCCTCTATATCGCTGTGCCTTCGCGCATTGTTCATACCTTCCCCTATGTCGCCCTGTTTCCCGTGCACCTCCCATGGCTTCGCCTACATCGCTGTGTTTTTGCGCACCTCTCATACGTTCCCCTATATCGCCGTGTTTTCGCGCACCTCTCATTTCTTCACCTATATCGCTATGTTTCCGCTCCTCTCATTACTTCCCCTATATCGCTCTGTGTTCTTGCACTTCTGTTACAGTTCCCTGTATCAACGTGTTTTTGTGCACCTCTCATAATTTCACCTCTATCGTCGTGTTCTCGCACACCTCTCATATCTTCCCCTATATCACTGTGTTTTCGCGCACGTACAAAAGCGTCCCCTATATCACTCTGTTTTCACGCACCTCTCATGTCTTCCCCTATATCACTGTGTTTTCGTGCATCTCCCATACCATCCCCTATATTGCTGTGTTTCGCACACGTCTCATACCTTTCCCTATATCGCACTGTTTTCGAGCACCTCTCATAACTTCCCCTGTATTGTTGTAATTTTGCGCACCTCTCATAACTTCCCCTATATTGCCGTGTTTTTATGCACATCTCATAACGTCCCCTATATCGCTGTGTATTCGCGCACATCCCATAGCATCCCTTATAATGCTGTGCCTTCGCGCACCTCTCATACATTCCCCTATATCGCCCCGTTTACGCGCACTTTCCATATCTTCCCCTATATCGCAGTGTTTTCATGCACCTCTCACACCTCCCCCTATATCGCTGTGTTTTCACACACCTCTCATAACTTCTCCTATATCGCTGTGTTTTTGTGCACCTCTCATACCTTCCCTAATATCAGTCCATTTTCATGCACATCTCATCACGTCCCCTATATCGCTGTGTATTCACGCACCTCCCGTAGCATCCCCTATATCGCTGTGCCTTGCGCACCTCTCATACCTTCCCCTATATCGCTGTCTTTTCGCGCACATCCCATAGATTCACCTTTATCGCTGTGTTATTGCTCACCTCTCATAGAATCCCCTATATTGCTGTGCCTTCGCATACCTCTCATAACTTCATCTATATCACCCTGTTTTCGCGCACCTCCCATTCCTTCACCTGTATCGCCCTGTTTTCGCGCACCTCCCATTCCTTCACATATATCGCCCTGTTTTCGCGCACCTCTCATACCTTCCCCTATATCGCTGTTTTCGTGCACCTCTCATACCTTCCCCTATATCACTGTGTTTTCGCGCACCTCTCATACCTTCACTAATATCGTTGCATTTTCATGCACATCTCATCACGTCCCCTATATCGCTGTGTATTCACGCACCTCCCATAGCTTCTCCTGTATCGCCATGTTTTTGCTCACCTCTCATGCATTCCCCTATATCGCCCTGTTTTCGCGCACCTCCCATACTTTCCCAATATCGCTGTGTTTTCGTACTCCTCTCATACCTTCCCCTATATCGCCGTGTTTTCGCGCACGTCTCATTTCTTCACCTATATCGCTATGTTTCCGCTCCTCTCCTTACTTCCCCTATATCGCTCTGTGTTCTTGCACTTCTGTTACAGTTCCCTGTATCAACGTGTTTTCGTGCACCTCTCATAATTTCACCTATATCGTCGTGTTCTCGCACACCTCTCATATCTTCCCCTATATCATTGTGTTTTCGCGCACGTACAAAAGCGTCCCCTATATCACTCTGTTTTCACGCACCTCTCATGTCTTCCCCTATATCACTGTGTTTTCGTGCATCTCCCATACCATCCCCTATATTGCTGTGTTTCGCACACGTCTCATACCTTTCCCTATATCGCACTGTTTTCGAGCACCTCCCATACCTTCCCCTATATCGCTGTGTTTTCGTGTACCTCTCATACTCCCCTTATATCGTTGTGTTTTCACGCACCTCTCATAACTTCCCCTGTATTGCTGTAATTTTGCGCACCTCTCATAACTCCCCCTATATTGCCGTGTTTTTATGCACATCTCATAACGTCCCCTATATCGCTGTGTATTCGCGCACATCCCATAGTATCCCTTATAATGCTGTGCCTTCGCGCACCTCTCATACATTCCCCTATATCGCCACGTTTACGCGCACTTTCCATATCTTCCCCTATATCGCAGTGTTTTCATGCACCTCTCACACCTCCCCCTATATCGCTGTGTTTTCACACACCTCTCATAACTTCTCCTATATCGCTGTGTTTTTGTGCACCTCTCATACCTTCCCTAATATCAGTGCATTTTCATGCACATCTCATCACGTCCCCTATATCGCTGTGTATTCACGCACCTCCCGTAGCATCCCCTATATCGCTGTGCCTTGCGCACCTCTCATACCTTCCCCTATATCGCTGTCTTTTCGCGCACATCCCATAGATTCACCTTTATCGCTGTGTTATTGCTCACCTCTCATAGAATCCCCTATATTGCTGTGCCTTCGCATACCTCTCATAACTTCATCTATATCACCCTGTTTTCGCGCACCTCCCATTCCTTCACCTATATCGCCCTGTTTTCGCGCACCTCCCATTCCTTCACATATATCGCCCTGTTTTCGCGCACCTCTCATACCTTCCCCTATATCGCTGTTTTCGTGCACCTCTCATACCTTCCCCTATATCACTGTGTTTTCGCGCACCTCTCATACCTTCACTAATATCGTTGCACTTTCATGCACATCTCATCACGTCCCCTATATCGCTGTGTATTCACGCACCTCCCATAGCTTCCCCTGTATCGCCATGTTTTTGCTCACCTCTCATGCATTCCCCTATATCGCCCTGTTTTCGCGCACCTCCCATACTTTCCCGATATCGCTGTGTTTTCGTACTCCTCTCATGCCTTCCCCTAAATCGCTGTGTTTTCACACACCTCTCTTAACTTCCCCTATATCGATGTATTTTTGCGCACATATCATACCTTCCCCTATATCACTGTGCTTTCGCGCACCTTCCATAGCTTCGCCTACATCGCTGTTTTCACGCACATCCCTTAGCTTCACCTTGATCGCTGTGTTATTGCTCACCTCTCATAGCTTACCATATATCGCCGTGTTTTCGCACACCTCGCATATCTTCACCTATATCGCTATGTTTTTGCTCCTATCATTACTTCCCCTATATCGCTGTGTATTCTCACACCTCTGATACATTCTCCTGTATTGCATGTTTTCGCGCACCTTTTACAATTTCCCCTGTATCGCCGTGTTCTCGCACACCTCTCATACCTTCCCATATATCACTGCTTTTTTGCACATGTCCCATAGCGTCTCCTATATCGCAGTGTTTTCTCGCACCTCTGATACATTCCCCTGTATCGCCGTGGTTTCGCGCACATCCCATAGGTTCCACTATATTGCCCTGTTTTTGCGCACCTCTCATGTCTTCCACAATATCACGGTGTTTTTGCGCACCTCTCATAGCATCCCCTATATCGCTGTGCCTTCGAGCACTTCTCATAACTACCCCTATATCGCCCTGTTTTCGCGCACCTCCCATACCGTCCCCAATATCGCTGTGTTTTCGTGCACCTCTCATACCTTCCCTTATATCGCTGTGTTTTCATGCACCTCTCATAACTTCTCCTATATCACTGTATTTTTGTGCAGCTCTTATACCTTCCCCTATATTGCCGTGTTTTCATGCACATCTCATAACGTCCCCTATATCGCTGTGTATTCGCGCACATCCCATAGCATCCCTTATAATGCTGTGCCTTCGCGCACCTCTCATACCTTCCCCTATATCGCCCCATTTTCGCGCACCTTCCATACCTTCCCCTATATCGCTGTGTTTTCATGCACCTTTCATACCTCCCCCACATCGCTGTGTTTTCACACACCTCTCATAACTTCTGCTATATCGCTGTGTTTTTGTGCACCTCTCATACCTTCCCTAATATCACTGCGTTTTCATGCACATCTCATCACGTCCCCTATATCGCTGTGTTTTCGTGTACCTCTCATACCTCCCCCTATATCGCTGTGCCTTGCGCACCTCTCATACCTTCCCCTATATAGCTGTCTTTTTGCGCACATCCCATAGATTCACCTTTATCGCTGTGTTATTGCTCACCTCTCATAGCTTCCCAAATATCGTCCTGTTTTCGCGCACCTCCCATTCCTTCACCTATATCGCTGTTTTCGTGCACCTCTCATACCTTCTCCCATATCGCTGTGCCTTCGCGCACCTCTTATACCTTCCCCTATATCGCCGTGTTTTCATGCACATCTCATAACGTCCCCTATATCGCTAGGTTTTCACGCACCTCTCATAACTTCCCCTATATCGCCCTGTTTTTGCACTCCTCTCATACCTTCCCCTATAAAAATGTGTTTACACGCTGCTCTCATACCTTCCCCTATATCGCTGTGTTTTCGCACACCTCTCATGGCTTCCCGACTATTGCCGTGTACTCATGCACATCTCATAGCTTTCCCTATATTGCTGTGTTTTCGCGCACCTCTCATACCTTCCCCTATATCGCTGTGCCTTTGCGCATCACTCATACCTTCCCCTATATTGCCCTGTTTCCTGCGCACCTCCCATGGCTTCGCCTACATCGCTGTGTTTTTGCGCAGCTCTCATACCTTCCCCTATATCGCCCTGTTTTCGCGCACATCCCATAATTTCACCTTTATCGCTGTGTTATTGCTTATCTCTCATAGCTTCCCCTATATCGCCATATTTTCGCGCACCTCTCATGTCTTCACCTATATCGCTGTTTCCGCTCCTCTCATTACTTCCCCTATATCTCTCTGTGTTCTTGCACATCTGATACAGTTCCGTGTATCAACGTGTTTTCGCGCACATCTCATAATTTCACCTATATTGCCATGTTCTCGCACACCTCTCATATATTCCCCTATAACACTGTATTTTCGCGCACGTCCAATAGCGTCCCCTATATAGCTGTGTTTTCACGCACCTCTCATAGCATCCACTATATCGCTGTGTATTCGCGCACCTCCCATAGCATCCACTATATCGCTGTGCCTTCGTGCACCTCTCATGCCTTCTCCTATATCGCCCTGTTTTCGCGCACCTCCGATTCCTTCCCCTATATCGCTGTGTTTTCGTGCACCTTTAATACCTTCCCCTATATCGCTGTGTTTTCACACACCTCTCATAACTTCTCCTATATCACTGAGTTTTTGTGCACCTCTCATACCTTCCCTAATATCGCTGAGTTTTCATACACCTCTCATAATTTCCCCAGTATCGCTGTGTATTCGCGCACCTCTCATAGTATCCCCTATATCGCTGTGCTTGCGCACCTCTCATAGCTTCCCCTATATCGCTGTGCCTTGCGCACCTCTCATAGCTTCCCCTGTATCGCCGTGTTTTTGCTCACCTCTCATAACTTCTCCTATATCGTTGTGTTTTTGTGCACCTCTCATACCTTCCCCAATATCGCTGCGTTTTCATGCACATCTCATAACGTCCCCTATATTGCTGTGTATTCGTGCACCTCCCATTCTTTCCCGTATATATCTCTGTGTTTTCGTGCACCTTTCATACCTTCCCCTACATCGCCGTGTTTTCGCACACCTCTCATAATTTCCCCTATATCACCGTGTTCTCGCACACCTCTCATACCTTCCCCTATATCACTGTGTTTTCGCGCACATCCCATTGCGTCCCCTATATCGCTGTGTTTTCGCACACCTCTCGTAGCTTCAGCTATATCGCCCAGTTTTCGTACACATCCCATAGCTTCCACTATATTGCCCTGTTTTCGCACACCTCTCATGTATTCCACTACATAGCTGTGTTTTCTGGCACCTCTGATGCATTCCCCTGTAACGCCAAGTTTTCGTGCAACTCTCATACCTCCCCCTATATCGCCATGTTTTATGCACATCTCATACCGTCTCCTATATCGCTGTGTTTTCTTGCACCTCCCATAGCATCCCCTATATCGCTGTGCCTTCGTGCACCTCTCATACCTTCCCCTGTATCGCTGTGTTTTCAGGCAACTCTCTTAACTTCTCCTATATCACTGTGTTTTCGCGCACGTCCCATTGCGTCCCCTATATCGCTGTGTTTTCGCGCACCTCTCATAGCTTCCCCTATATCGCCCTGTTTTCGTGCACATCCCATAGCTTCCACTATATTGCCTTGTTTTCGCGCACCTCTCATGTATTCCACTACATAGCTGTGTTTTCTGGCACCTCTGATGCATTCCCCTGTAACGCCAAGTTTTCGCGCAACTCTCACACCTCCCCCTATATCAGCATGGTTTTATGCACATCTCATACCGTCTCCTATATCGCTGTGTTTTCGCGCACCTCCCATAGCATCCCCTATAACGCTGTGTTTTCTCGCACCTCTGATACATTCCCCTGTATCGCCGTGGTTTCGCGCACATCCCATAGGTTCCACTATATTGCCCTGTTTTTGCGCACCTCTCATGTCTTCCCCTATATCACGGTGTTTTGGCGCACCTCTCATAGCATCCCCTATATTGCTGTGCATTCGCGCACCTCTCATAACTTCCCCTATATCGCCCTGTTTTCGCGCACCTCCCATATCTTCCCCAATATCGCCGTATTTTTTTCTCCTATATCACCGTATTTTTGCGTACCAATCATGGCTTCCCCAATATCCCCGCGTTTTCATGCACATCCCTTAATGTCCCAGATATCGCTGTGTATTCGCGCAACTGCCATAGTATCCCCTATATCGCTGTGCCTTCGCGCACCTCTCATACCTTCCCCCATGTCGCCCTGTTTTCGCACAGCTCCCATACCGTCCCCTATATCGCTGTATTTTTGCACACCTCTCATGGCTTCTCCAATATCGCCGTGTTTTCATGCACATCTCATAACGTCTCCTACATCTGTGTGTATTCACGCACCTCCCGTAGCATCCCCTATATCGCTGTGCCTTGCGCACCTCTCATACCTTCCCCTATATCGCTGTCTTTTCACGCACATCCCATAGATTCACCTTTATCGCTGTGTTATTGCTCACCTCTCATAGAATCCCCTATATTGCTGTGCCTTCGCATACCTCTCATAACTTCATCTATATCACCCTGTTTTCGCGCACCTCCCATTCCTTCACCTATATCGCCCTGTTTTCGCGCACCTCCCATTCCTTCACATATATCGCCCTGTTTTCGCGCACCTCTCATACCTTCCCCTATATCGCTGTTTTCGTGCACCTCTCATACCTTCCCCTATATCACTGTGTTTTCGCGCACCTCTCATACCTTCACTAATATCGTTGCATTTTCATGCACATCTCATCACGTCCCCTATATCGCTGTGTATTCACGCACCTCCCATAGCTTCCCCTGTATCGCCATGTTTTTGCCCACCTCTCATGCATTCCCGTATATCGCTGTGTTTTTGCACACCTCTCATACCTTCCCCAATATCACCGTGTTTTCATGCACATCTCATAACGTCCCCAATGTCGCTGGGTTTTCACGCACCTCTCATAAATTCCCCTATATCACTGTGTTTTCACGCAGCTCTCATACCTTCCCCTATATCGATGTATTTTTGCGTACATCTCATACCTTCCCCTATATCACTGTGCTTTCGCGCACCTCCCATAGCTTCGCCTACATCGCTGTTTTCACGCACATCCCTTAGCTTCACCTTGATCGCTGTGTTATTGCTCACCTCTCATAGCTTACCATATATCGCCGTGTTTTCGCACACCTCGCATATCTTCACCTATATCGCTATGTTTTTGCTCCTATCATTACTTCCCCTATATCGCTGTGTATTCTCACACCTCTGATACATTCTCCTGTATTGCATGTTTTTGCGCACCTCTTACAATTTCCCCTATTTCGCTGTGTTTTCTCGCACCTCTGATACATTCTCCTGTATTGCATGTTTTCGCGCACCTTTTAAAATTTCCCCTGTATCGCAGTGTTCTCGCACACCTCTCATACCTTCCCATATATCACTGCTTTTTTGCACATGTCCCATAGCGTCTCCTATATCGCAGTGTTTTCTCGCACCTCTGATACATTCCCCTGTATCGCCGTGGTTTCGCGCACATCGCATAGGTTCCACTATATTGCCCTGTTTTTGCGCACCTCTCATGTCTTCCACAATATCACGGTGTTTTTGCGCACCTCTCATAGCATCCCCTATATCGCTGTGCCTTCGAGCACTTCTCATAACTTCCCCTATATCGCCCTGTTTTCGCGCACCTCCCATACCGTCCCCAATATCGCTGTGTTTTCGTGCACCTCTCATACCTTCCCTTATATCGCTGTGTTTTCATGCACCTCTCATAACTTCTCCTATATCACTGTATTTTTGCGCAGCTCTTATACCTTCCCCTATATTGCCGTGTTTTCATGCACATCTCATAACGTCCCCTATATCGCTGTGTATTCGCGCACATCCCATAGCATCCCTTATAATGCTGTGCCTTCGCGCACCTCTCATACCTTCTCCTATATCGCTGTTTTCGTGCACCTCTCATACCTTCCCCTATATCACTGTGTTTTCGCGCACCTCTCATACCTTCACTAATATCGTTGCATTTTCATGCACATCTCATCACGTCCCCTATATCGCTGTGTATTCACGCACCTCCCATAGCTTCCCCTGTATCGCCATGTTTTTGCTCACCTCTCATGCATTCCCGTATATCGCTGTGTTTTTGCACACCTCTCATACCTTCCCCAATATCACCGTGTTTTCATGCACATCTCATAACGTCCCCAATGTCGCTGGGTTTTCACGCACCTCTCATAACTTCCCCTACATCGCTGTGTTTTCACGCAGCTCTCATACCTTCCCCTATATCGATGTATTTTTGCGTACATCTCATACCTTCCCCTATATCACTGTGCTTTCGCGCACCTCCCATAGCTTCGCCTACATCGCTGTTTTCACGCACATCCCTTAGCTTCACCTTGATCGCTGTGTTATTGCTCACCTCTCATAGCTTACCATATATCGCCGTGTTTTCGCACACCTCGCATATCATCACCTATATCGCTATGTTTTTGCTCCTATCATTACTTCCCCTATATCGCTGTGTATTCTCACACCTCTGATACATTCTCCTGTATTGCATGTTTTCGCGCACCTCTTACAATTTCCCCTATTTCGCTGTGTTTTCTCGCACCTCTGATACATTCTCCTGTATTGCATGTTTTCGCGCACCTTTTAAAATTTCCCCTGTATCGCCGTGTTCTCGCACACCTCTCATACCTTCCCATATATCACTGCTTTTTTGCACATGTCCCATAGCGTCTCCTATATCGCAGTGTTTTCTTGCACCTCTGATACATTCCCCTGTATCGCCGTGGTTTCGCGCACATCCCATAGGTTCCACTATATTGCCCTGTTTTTGCGCACCTCTCATGTCTTCCACAATATCACGGTGTTTTTGCGCACCTCTCATAGCATCCCCTATATCGCTGTGCCTTCGAGCACTTCTCATAACTTCCCCTATATCGCCCTGTTTTCGCGCACCTCCCATACCGTCCCCAATATCGCTGTGTTTTCGTGCACCTCTCATACCTTCCCTTATATCGCTGTGTTTTCATGCACCTCTCATAACTTCTCCTATATCACTGTATTTTTGCGCAGCTCTTATACCTTCCCCTATATTGCCGTGTTTTCATGCACATCTCATAACGTCCCCTATATCGCTGTGTATTCGCGCACATCCCATAGCATCCCTTATAATGCTGTGCCTTCGCGCACCTCTCATACCTTCCCCTATATCGCCCCATTTTCGCGCACCTTCCATACCTTCCCCTATATCGCTGTGTTTTCATGCACCTTTCATACCTCCCCCACATCGCTGTGTTTTCAAACACCTCTCATAACTTCTGCTATATCGCTGTGTTTTTGTGCACCTCTCATACCTTCCCTAATATCACTGCGTTTTCATGCACATCTCATCACGTCCCCTATATCGCTGTGCCTTCGTGCACCTCTCATACCTTCCCCTGTATCGCTGTGTTTTCATGCAACTCTCTTAACTTCTCCTATATCACTGTGTTTTCGCGCACGTCCCATTGCGTCCCCTGTATAGCTGTGTTTTCGCACACCTCTCATAGCTTCAGCTATATCGTCCAGTTTTCGTACACATCCCATAGCTTCCACTATATTGCCTTGTTTTCGCGCACCTCTCATGTATTCCACTACATAGCTGTGTTTTCTGGCACCTCTGATGCATTCCCCTGTAACGCCAAGTTTTCGCGCAACTCTCACACCTCCCCCTATATCAGCATGGTTTTATGCACATCTCATACCGTCTCCTATATCGCTGTGTTTTCGCGCACCTCCCATAGCATCCCCTATATCGCTGTGTTTTCTCGCACCTCTGATACATTCCCCTGTATCGCCGTGGTTTCGCGCACATCCCATAGGTTCCACTATATTGCCCTGTTTTTGCACACCTCTCATGTCTTCCCCTATATCACGGTGTTTTGGCGCACCTCTCATAGCATCCCCTATATTGCTGTGCATTCGCGCACCTCTCATAACTTCCCCTATATCGCCCTGTTTTCGCGCACCTCCCATACCTTCCCCAATATCGCCGTGTTTTCGTGCACCTTTCATAATTTCTCCTATATCACCGTATTTTTGCGTACCTCTCATGGCATCCCCAATATCGCCGCGTTTTCATGCACATCCCTTAACGTCCCAGATATCGCTGTGTATTCGCGCAACTGCCATAGCATCCCCTATATCGCTGTGCCTTCGCGCACCTCTCATACCTTCCCCTATATCGCTGTCTTTTCGCGCACATCCCATAGATTCACCTTTATCCCTGTGTTATTGCTCACCTCTCATAGGTTCCCCTGTATCACAGTGTTTTTGCTCACCTCTCATAGCTTCCTCTATATCGCCGTGTTTTCGCGCACCTCTCATGTCTTCACCTAGATGGCTATGTTTTCGCTCCTCTCAATACTTCCCCTATATCGCTGTGTTTTCTCGCACATCTGATACATTTTGCCGTATCGCCGTGTTTTCGCACACCTCTCATAATTTCCCCTATATCACCGTGTTCTCGCACACCTCTCATACCTTCCTCTATATCACTGTGTTTTCGCGCACGTACCATTGCGTCCCCTATATCGCTGTGTTTTCGCACACCTCTCATAGCTTCAGCTATATCACCCAGTTTTCGTACACATCCCATAGCTTCCACTATATTGCCCTGTTTTCGCACACCTCTCATGTATTCCACTACATAGCTGTGTTTTCTGGCACCTCTGATGCATTCCCCTGTAACGCCAAGTTTTTGCGCAACTCTCATACCTCCCCCTATATCGCCATGTTTTATGCACATCTCATACCGTCTCCTATATCGCTGTGTTTTCTTGCACCTCCCATAGCATCCCCTATATCGCTGTGCCTTCGTGCACCTCTCATACCTTCCCCTGTATCGCTGTGTTTTCATGCAACTCTCTTAACTTCTCCTATATCACTGTGTTTTCACGCACGTCCCATTGCGTCCCCTGTATAGCTGTGTTTATGCGCACCTCTCATAGCTTCCCCTATATCGCCCTGTTTTCGTGCACATCCCATAGCTTCCACTATATTGCCTTGTTTTCGCGCACCTCTCATGTATTCCACTACATAGCTGTGTTTTCTGGCACCTCTGATGCATTCCCCTGTAACGCCAAGTTTTCGCGCAACTCTCACACCTCCCCCTATATCAGCATGGTTTTATGCACATCTCATACCGTCTCCTATATCGCTGTGTTTTCGCGCACCTCCCATAGCATCCCCTATATCGCTGTGTTTTCTCGCACCTCTGATACATTCCCCTGTATCGCCGTGGTTTCGCGCACATCCCATAGGTTCCACTATATTGCCCTGTTTTTGCGCACCTCTCATGTCTTCCCCTATATCACGGTGTTTTGGCGCACCTCTCATAGCATCCCCTATATTGCTGTGCATTCGCGCACCTCTCATAACTTCCCCTATATCGCCCTGTTTTCGCGTACCTCCCATACCTTCCCCAATATCGCCGTATTTTTTTCTCCTATATCACCGTATTTTTGCGTACCAATCATGGCTTCCCCAATATCCCCGCGTTTTCATGCACATCCCTTAACGTCCCAGATATCGCTGTGTATTCGCGCAACTGCCATAGCATCCCCTATATCGCTGTGCCTTCGCGCACCTCTCATACCTTCCCCCATGTCGCCCTGTTTTCGCACAGCTCCCATACCGTCCCCTATATCGCTGTATTTTTGCACACCTCTCATGGCTTCTCCAATATTGCCGTGTTTTCATGCACATCTCATAACGTCTCCTACATCTGTGTGTATTCACGCACCTCCCATAGCATCCCCTATATCGCTGTGCCTTCGTGCACCTCTCATACATTCCCCTGTATCGCTGTGTTTTCACGCAACTCTCTTAACTTCTCCTATATCACTGTGTTTTCGCGCACGTCCCATTGCGTCCCCTGTATAGCTGTGTTTTCGCGCACCTCTCATAGCTTCCCCTATATCGCCCTGTTTTCGTGCACATCCCATAGCTTCCACTATATTGCCTTGTTTTCGCGCACCTCTCATGTATTCCACTACATAGCTGTGTTTTCTGGCACCTCTGATGCATTCCCCTGTAACGCCAAGTTTTCGCGCAACTCTCACACCTCCCCCTATATCAGCATGGTTTTATGCACATCTCATACCGTCTCCTATATCGCTGTGTTTTCGCGCACCTCCCATAGCATCCCCTATATCGCTGTGTTTTCTCGCACCTCTGATACATTCCCCTGTATCGCCGTGGTTTCGCGCACATCCCATAGGTTCCACTATATTGCCCTGTTTTTGCGCACCTCTCATGTCTTCCCCTATATCACGGTGTTTTGGCGCACCTCTCATAGCATCCCCTATATTGCTGTGCATTCGCGCACCTCTCATAACTTCCCTATATCGCCCTGTTTTCGCGCACCTCCCATACCTTCCCCAATATCGCCGTGTTTTCGTGCACCTTTCATAATTTCTCCTATATCACCGTATTTTTGCGTACCTCTCATGGCATCCCCAATATCGCCGCGTTTTCATGCACATCCCTTAACGTCCCAGATATCGCTGTGTATTCGCGCAACTGCCATAGCATCCCCTATATCGCTGTGCCTTCGCGCACCTCTCATACCTTCCCCCATGTCTCCCTGTTTTCGCACAGCTCCCATACCGTCCCCTATATCGCTGTATTTTTGCACACCTCTCATGGCTTCTCCAGTATCGCCGTGTTTTCATGCACATCTCATAACGTCTCCTACATCTGTGTGTATTCACGCACCTCCCATAGCATCCTCTATATCGCTGTGCCTTCGCGCATTGCTCATACCTTCCCCTATATCGCCCCGTTTACGCGCACCTTCCATATCTTCCCCTATATCTCAGTGTTTTCATGCACCTCTCATACCTCCCCCTACATCGCTGTGTTTTCACACACCTCTCATAACTTCTCCTATATCGCTGTGTTTTTGTGCACCTCTCATACCTTCCCTAATATCAGTGCGTTTTCATGCACATCTCATCACGTCCCCTATATCGCTGTGTATTCACGCACCTCCCGTAGCATCCCCTATATCGTTGTGCCTTGCGCACCTCTCATACCTTCCCCTATATCGCTGTCTTTTCGCGCACATCCCATAGATTCACCTTTATCGCTGTGTTATTGCTCACCTCTCATAGCTTTCCCTGTATCGCCGTGTTTTTGCTCACCTCTCATAGCTTCCCCTATATCGCCCTGTTTTCGTGCACCTCCCATACCTTCCCCGATATCGCTGTTTTCGTGCACCTCTCATACCTTCCCCTATATCACTGTGTTTTCGCGCACCTCTCATACCTTCACTAATATCGTTGCATTTTCATGCACATCTCATCACGTCCCCTATATCGATGTGTATTCACGCACCTCCCATAGCTTCCCCTGTATCGCCATGTTTTTGCTCACCTCTCATGCATTCCCCTATATCGCCCTGTTTTCGCGCACCTCCCATACTTTCCCGATATCGCTGTGTTTTCGTACTCCTCTCATACCTTCCCCTAAATCGTTGTGTTTTCACACACCTCTCTTAACTTCCCCTATATCGCCCTGTTTTCGCACTCCTCTCATGCATTGCCGTATATCGCTGTGTTTTTGCACACCTCTCATACCTTCCCCAATATCACCGTGTTTTCATGCACATCTCATAACGTCCCCAATGTCGCTGGGTTTTCACGCACCTCTCATAACTTCCCCTATATCGCTGTGTTTTCACGCAGCTCTCATACCTTCCCCAATATCACCGTGTTTTCATGCACATCTCATAACGTCCCCAATGTCGCTGGGTTTTCACGCACCTCTCATAAATTCCCCTATATCACTGTGTTTTCACGCAGCTCTCATACCTTCCCCTATATCGATGTATTTTTGCGCACATCTCATACCTTCCCCTATATCACTGTGCTTTCGCGCACCTCCCATAGCTTCGCCTACATCGCTGTTTTCACGCACATCCCTTAGCTTCACCTTGATCGCTGTGTTATTGCTCACCTCTCATAGCTTACCATATATCGCCGTGTTTTCGCACACCTCGCATATCTTCACCTATATCGCTATGTTTTTGCTCCTATCATTACTTCCCCAATATCGCTGTGTATTCTCACACCTCTGATACATTCTCCTGTATTGCATGTTTTCGCGCACCTCTTACAATTTCCCCTATTTCGCTGTGTTTTCTCGCACCTCTGATACATTCTCCTGTATTGCATGTTTTCGCGCACCTCTTACAATTTCCCCTATTTCGCTGTGTTTTCTCGCACCTCTGATACATTCTCCTGTATTGCATGTTTTCGCGCACCTTTTACAATTTCCCCTGTATCGCCGTGTTCTCGCACACCTCTCATACCTTCCCATATATCACTGCTTTTTTGCACATGTCCCATAGCGTCCCCTATATCGCAGTGTTTTCTTGCACCTCTGATACATTCCCCTGTATCGCCGTGGTTTCGCGCACATCCCATAGGTTCCACTGTATTGCCCTGTTTTTGCGCACCTCTCATGTCTTCCCCTATATCACGGTGTTTTCGCGCACCTCTCATAACATCCCCTATATCGTTGTGCCTTCGCGTACCTCTCATAACTTCCCCTATATCGCCTTGTTTTCGCGCACCTCCCATACCTTCCCCAATACCGCTGCGTATTCGTGCACCTCTGATACCTTCCCTTATCTCGCTGTGTTTTCACGCTCCTCTCATAATTTCTCCTATATCGCTGTATTTTTGCGCACCTCTCATGGCTTCCCCAATATCGCCGCGTTTTCATGCACATCTCTTAACGTCCCATATATCGCTGTGTATTAGCGCAACTGCCATAGCATCCCCTATATCGCTGTGCCTTCGTGCACCTCTCATACCTTCACCTATGTTGCCCTGTTTTCGCACACCTCCCATACCGTCCCCTATATCGCTGTATTTTCGCACACCTCTCATGGCTTCCCCAATATCGCAGTGTTTTCATGCACATCTCATAACGTCTCCTATATCTCTGTGTATTCACGCACCTCCCATAGCATCCCCTATATCGCTGTGCCTTCGCGCATCACTCATACCTTCCCCTATATCGCCCTGTTTTTGCGCACCTCCCATGGCTTCGCTTACATCGCTGTGTTTTTGCGCACTTCATACCTTCCCCTATATCACTGTGTTTTCGTGCATCTCCCATACCATCCCCTGTATTGCTGTGTTTCGCACACGTCTCATACCTTTCCCTAAATTGCCCTGTTTTCGAGCACCTCCCATACCTTCCCCTATATCGCTGTGTTTTCGTGTACCTCTCATACCTCCCCTTATATCGCTGTGTTTTCACGCACCTCTCATAACTTCCCCTGTATTGCTGCATTTTTGCGCACCTCTCATAACTTACGCTATATTGCCGTGTTTTTATGCACATCCTATTACGTCCCCTGTATCGCTGTGTATTTGAGCACCTCCCATAGCATCCCCTATATCGCTGTGCCTTCGCGCACCTCTCATACCTTCCCCTATATCGCATCTGTTTTCGCGCACATTCCATACCTTCCACTATATTGCCCTGTTCTCGCGCACCTCTCATGTCTTCCACTACATCGCTGTGTTTTCTGGCACCTCTGATGCATTCCCCTGTAACACCAAGTTTTCGCGCTCCTCTCATACTTTCCCCTATATCGCCGTGTTTACGCGCACCTCTCATACCTCCCCCTATATCGCCATGTTTTTATGCACATCTCATACCGTCTCCTATATCGCTGTGTTTTTGCGCACCTCCCATAGCATCCCCTATATCGCTGTGCCTTCAAGCACCTCTCATACCTTCCCTATATCGCCCTGTTTTCGCGCACCTCCTATACCTTCCCTTATATCACTGCGTTTTCGTGCACCTTTCATACCTTCCCCTATATCGCTGTATTTTCGCACACCTCTCATAACTTCTCTTATATCGCTGTGTTTTTGTGCACCTCTCATACCTTCCCTAATATCACTGCGTTTTCATGCACATCTCATCACGTCCCCTATATCGCTGTGTATTCACGCACCTCCCATAGCATCCCCTATATCGCTGTGCCTTGCGCACCTCTCATATCTTCCCCTATATCGCTGTCTTTTCATGCACATCCCATAGATTCACCTTTATCGCTGTGTTATTGCTCACCTCTCATAGCTTCCCCTATATCGCCGTGTTGTTATGCACATCTCATAACGTCCTCTATATCGCTGTATATTCGCGCACCTCCCATAGCTTCCCTTATATCGCTGTGCTTTCGCGCACCTCTCATACCTTCCCAAATATCGCCCTGTTTTCGCGCACCTCCCATACCATCACCTATATCGCTGTTTTCGTGCACCTCTCATACCTTCCCCTAAATCGCTGTGCCTTCGCGCACCTCTCATACCTTCCCCTATATCGCCGTGTTTTCATGCACATCTCATAATATCCCCTATATCACTAGGTTTTCATGCACTTCTCATAATTTCCCCTATATCGCCCAGTTTTCGCGCTCCTCTCAAACCTTCTCCTATATCACTGTGTTTTCACGCAGCTCTCATACCTTCACCTATATCACTGTGTTTTCGCACACCTCTCATGGCTTCCCGACTATCGCCGTGTATTCATGCACATCTCATAGCTTCCCCTATATCGCTGTGCTTTCGCGCACCTCCCATTGCTTCGCCTACATCGCTGTTTTCGCGCACCTCTCATACCTTCCCCTATATCGATGTATTTTTGTGCACATCTCATACCTTGCCCTATATTGATGTGTTTTCATGCACATCTCATAACGTCCCCTATATCGCTGTGTATTTGCGCCCTCCCATACCATCCCCTATATCACTGTGCCTTCGCGCACCTCTCATGCATTCCCGTATGTCACCCTGTTTTCACGCACCTCCCATACCTTCCCCGATAGCACTCTGTTTTCGTGCTCCTCTCATACCTTCCCCTATATTGCTGTGTTTTCACGCACCTCTCTTAACTTCTCCTATATCGCTGTGTTTCTGCACACCTCTCATACATTCCCGTATATCGCTGTGTTTTCTGGCACCTCTCATGGCTTCCCCAATATCGCCGTGTATTCATGCACATCTCATACCGTCCCCTGTATCGCTGTGTTTTCGCGCACCTCCCATAGCTTCGCCTACATCGCTGTTTTCGTGCACATCCCATAGCTTCACCTTGATCGCTGTGTTATTGCTCACCTCTCATAGCTTACCCTATATCGCCGTGTTTTCGCGCATCTCGCATGTCTTCACGTATATCGCTATGTTTTCGCTCCTATCATTACTTCCCCTATATCGCTGTGTTTTCTCGCACCTCTGATACATTCTCCTGTATTGCCATGTTTTCGCGCACCTCTTACAATTTCCCCTATATCGCCGTGTTCTCGCACACCTCTCATACCTTCCCCTGTATCACTGTTTTTTTGCGCATGTCCCATAGCGTCCCCTATATCGCTGTGTTTTCTCGCACCTCTGATACATTCCCCTGTATCGCCGTGGTTTCGCGCACATCCCATAGGTTCCACTATATTGCCCTGTTTTTGCGCACCTCTCATGTCTTCCCCTATATCACGGTGTTTTCGCGCACCTCTCATTACTTCCCCTATATCGCTCTGTGTTCTCGCACTTCTGATACTGTTCCCTGTATCAACGTGTTCTCACACACCTCTCATATCTTCCCCTATATCGCTGTGTTTTCGTGCACCTCCCATACTATCCCCTATATTCCTGTGCCTTCGCACACCTCTCATACCTTTCCCTATATCGCTGTGTTTTTGTGCACCTCTTATATCTTCCCTAATATCGCTGCTTCTTCCTGCACATCTCATAACGTCCCCTATATCGCTGTGTATTCACGCACCTCCCATAGCATCCCCTATATCGCTGTGCCTTGCGCACCTCCAATACCTTCCCCTATATCGGTGTCTTTTCGCACACATCCCATAGATTCAACTTTATCACTGTGTTATTGCACACCTCGCAGAGCTTCCCACATATCGCCGTGTTTTTGCTCACCTTTCATAGCTTCCCCTATGTCGCTGTGTTTTCACGCACCTCTCATGTCTTCACCTAGATCGCTATGTTTTCGCTCCTCTCATTACTTCCCCTATCTCGCTGTGTTTTCTCGCATCTCTGATACATTCCCCTGTATCGCAGTGCTTTCGCGCACCTCTCATAATTTCCCCTATATCGCCGTGTTTTCGCACATGTCCCATAGCGTGCCCTGTAACGCTGTGTTTTCGGGCACCTCTCTTACCTTCCCCTATATTGCCGTGTTTTCATGCACATCTCATAACGTCCCCTATATCGCCCTGTTTTCGCGCACCTCCCATACCTTCCCCTATATCGCTGCGTTTTCATGCACATCTCATAACGTCCCGTATATCGCTGTGTATTCACGCACCTCCCATAGCATCCCCTATATCGCTGTGCCTTGCGCACCTCTCATACCGTCCCCTATATTGTCGCGTTTTCGCGCACCTCTCATAGCTTCCCCTATATCGCCATGTTTTCATACAAATCTCATACCGTCCCCTATATCGCCGTGTTTTCGAGCACCTCCCATACCTTCCCCTGTATCGCTGTGTTTTCGTGCACCTCTCATACCTCCCTCTATATCGCTGTGTTTTCACGCTCCTCTCATTACTTCCCCTATATTGCTGTGTTTTCTCGCACCTCTCATGCCTTCTCCTATATCGCTGTGTTTTTGCGCACCTCCCATACCTTCCCATATAACGCTGTGTTTTCGCGCACCTCTCATAGCTTCCCCTATATCGCCATGTATTCATGCACCTCTCATACCGTCCCCTATATCGCTGTCTTTTCGCGCACATCTCATAGATTCACGTTTATCGCTTTGTTATTCCTCACCTCTAATAGGTTCCCCTAAATCGCCGGGTTTTTGCTCACCTCTCATAGCTTCCACTATATTGCCCTGTATTCACGCACCTCTCATGTCTTCCCCTATATCACTGTGTTTTCGCGCAGCTCCCATAGCATCCCCTATATTGCTGTGCCTTCGCATACCTCTCATATCTTCCCCTATATCGCCCTGTTTTCGAGTACCTTCCATACCTTCTCCTATATTGCTGTGTTTTCGTGCACCTCTCATACTTCCCTCTATATCGCTGTGCCTTGCGCACCTCTCATACCTTCCCCTATATAGCTGTTTTTTCATGCACATCCCACAGATTCACCTTTATCGCTGTGTTATTGCTCACCTCTCATAGCTTCCCCTATATCGCCGTGTTTTTGCACACCTCTCATAACGTACCCTATATCGCCATGTTGTTATGCACATCTCATAACGTCCTCTATATCGCTGTGTATTCGCGCACCTCCCATAGCATCCCCTATATCGCTGTGCCTTCGCGCACCTCTCATACCTTCCTCTATATCGCCCTGTATTCGCGCACCTCCCATAGCATCCCTTATATCGCTTTGCCTTCGCGCACCTCTCATACCTTCCCAAATATCGCCCTGTTTTCGCGCACCTCCCATTCCTTCACCTATATCGCTGTTTTCGTGCACCTCTCATACCTTCCCCTATATCGCCGTGTTTTCATGCACATCTCATAACATCCCCTATATCGCTAGGTTTTCATGCACTTCTCATAATTTCCCCTATATCGCCCAGTTTTCGCGCTCCTCTCAAACCTTCTCCTGTATCACTGTGTTTTCACGCAGCTCTCATACCTTCCCCTATATCGCTGTGTTTTCGCACACCTCTCATGGCTTCCCGACTATCGCCGTGTATTCATGCACATCTCATAGCTTCCCCTATATCGCTGTGTTTTCGCGCACCTCCCATAGCTTCGCCTACATCGCTGTTTTCGTGCACCTCTCATACCTTCCCCATATCGATGTATTTTTGCGCAGATCTCATAATATCCCCTTTATCGCTGTGTTATTGCTCACCTCTCATAGCTTCCCCTATATCGCCCTGTTTTCGCACTCCTCTCATGCATTCCCGTATATCGCTGTGTTTTTGCACACCTCTCATACCTTCCCCAATATCACCGTGTTTTCATGCACATCTCATAACGTCCCCAATGTCGCTGGGTTTTCACGCACCTCTCATAACTTCCCCTATATCGCCCTGTTTTTGCACTCCTCTCATACCTTCCCCTATATCACTGTGTTTTCAAGCACCTCTCATGGCTTCCCCAATATCGCCGTGTATTCATGCACATCTCGTACCGTCCCCTTTATCGCTGTGTTTTCGCGCACCTCCCATAGCGTCCCCTATATCGCTGTGATTTCGCGCACATCCCATACCATCCGTTATATCGCTGTACCTTCCTGTACCTCTCATATCTTCCCCTATATCGTTGTGTTTTCCTGCACATCTCATACCGTCTCCTATATCACTGTGTTTTCACGCACATCCCATAGCATCCCCTATATCGCTGTGTTTTCGCGCACCTCCCAGACCTTCCCCTATATAGCTGTGTTTTTGCGCACATCGCATAGATTCACCTTTATCACTGTATTATTGCTCACCTCTCATTGCATCCACTATATCGCCGTGTTTTTGCTCACCTCTCATAGCTTCCACTATATTGTCCTGCTTTCACGCACCTCTCATACCTTCCCCTATATAGCTGTTTTTTCGTGCACGTCCCACAGATTCAGCTTTATCGCTGTGTTATTGCTCACCTCTCATAGCTTCCCCTATATCGCCGTGTTTTTGCACACCTCTCATAACTTACCCTATATCGCCATGTTGTTATGCGCATCTCATAACGTCCTCTATATCGCTGTGTATTCGCGCACCTCCCATAGCATCCCTTATATCGCTTTGCCTTCGCGCACCTCTCATACCTTCCCAAATATCGCCCTGTTTTCGCGCACCTCCCATACCTTCACCTATATCGCTGTTTTCGTGCACCTCTCATACCTTCCCCTAAATCGCTGTGCCTTCGCGCATCTCTCATACCTTCCCCTATATCGCCGTGTTTTCATGCACATCTCATAACATCCCCTATATCGCTAGGTTTTCATGCACTTCTCATAATTTCCCCTATATCGCCCAGTTTTCGCGCTCCTCTCAAACCTTCTCCTATATCACTGTGTTTTCACGCAGCTCTCATACCTTCACCTATATCACTGTGTTTTCGCACACCTCTCATGGCTTCCCGACTATCGCCGTGTATTCATGCACATCTCATAGCTTCGCCTATATCGCTGTGCTTTCGCGCACCTCCCATTGCTTCGCCTACATCGCTGTTTTCGCGCACCTCTCATACCTTCCCCTATATCGATGTATTTTTGTGCACATCTCATACCTTCCCCTATATTGATGTGTTTTCATGCACATCTCATAACGTCCCCTATATCGCTGTGTATTTGCGCCCTCCCATACCATCCCCTATATCACTGTGCCTTCGCGCACCTCTCATGCATTCCCGTACGTCACCCTGTTTTCACGCTCCTCCCATGCCTTCCCCGATAGCACTCTGTTTTCGTGCTCCTCTCATACCTTCCCCTATATTGCTGTGTTTTCACGCACCTCTCTTAACTTCTCCTATATCGCTGTGTTTTTGCACACCTCTCATACCTTCCCGTATATCGCTGTGTTTTCTGGCACCTCTCATGGCTTCCCCAATATCGCCGTGTATTCATGCACATCTCATACCGTCCCCTATATCGCTGTGTTTTCGCGCACCTCCCATAGCTTCGCCTACATCGCTGTTTTCGCGCACATCCCATAGCTTCACCTTGATCGCTGTGTTATTGCTCACCTCTCATAGCTTACCCTATATCGCCGTGTTTTCGCGCATCTCGCATGTCTTCACGTATATCGCTATGTTTTCGCTCCTATCATTACTTCCCCTATATCGCTGTGTTTTCTCGCACCTCTGATACATTCTCCTGTATTGCCATGTTTTCGCGCACCTCTTACAATTTCCCCTATATCGCCGTGTTCTCGCACACCTCTCATACCTTCCCCTATATCACTGTTTTTTTGCGCATGTCCCATAGCGTCCCCTATATCGCTGTGTTTTCTCGCACCTCTGATACATTCCCCTGTATCGCCGTGGTTTCGCGCACATCCCATAGGTTCCACTATATTGCCCGGTTTTTGCGCACCTCTCATGTCTTCCCCTATATCACAGTGTTTTGGCGCACCTCTCATAGCATCCCCTATATCGCTGTCCTTCGCGCACATCTCATAACTTCCCCTATATCGCCCTGTTTTCACGCACCTCCCATACCTTCCCCAATATCGCTGTGTTTTTGTGCATCTCTCATACCTTCCCTTATATCGCTGTGTTTTCACGCACCTCTTATAACTTCTAATTCGCTGTATTTTTGCACAGTTCTTTTACCTTCCCCTATATTGCCGTGTTTTCATGCACATCTCATAACATCCCCTATATCGCTTTGTATTCGCGCACCTCCCATAGCATCCCTTATATTGCTGTGCTTTCGCGCACCTTTCATACCTTCCCCGATATCGCCCTGTTTTCGCGCTCCTTCCATACCTTCCCCTATATTGCTGTGTTTTTATGCACCTCTCATACCTCCCCCTATATTGCTGCGTTTTCACGCACCTCTCATAATTTCTCCTATATCGCCGCATTTTTGCGCTCCTCTCATGGCTTCTCCAATATCGCCGTGTTTTCATGCACATCTCTTAACGTCCCATATATCGCTGTGTATTCGCGCAACTGCCATAGCATCCCCTATATCACTGTGCCTTCGCGCATCTCTCATACCTTCCCCTATGTCGCCCTGTTTTCGTACACCTCCTATACCGTCCCCTATATCGCTGTATTTTCGCACACCTCTCATGGCTTCCCCAATATCACCGTGTTTTCATGCACATCTCATAACAGCTCCTATATCTCTGTGTAATCATGCACCTCCCATAGCATCCCCTATATCGCTGTGCCTTCGTGCATCGTTCATACTGTCCCCTATATCGCCCTGTTTTCGTGCACATCCCATACCTTCCACTACATTGCCCTGTTTTCGCGCACCTCTCATGTCGTCCACTACATCGCTATGTTCTCTGGCACCTCTGATGCATTCCCCTGTAACGCCAAGTTTTCGTGCACCTCTCATACTTTCCCCTATATCGCTGTGTTTTTGCGCACTTCCCATAGCATCCCCTATATCGCGGTGCCTTCATGCACCTCTCATACCTTCCCCTATATCGCTGTGTTTTCGCACACATCCGATAGATTCACCTTTATCGCTGTGTTATTGCTCACCTCTCATAGCTTCCCCTGTATCGCCGTGTTTTTGCTCACCTCTCATAGCTTCCCCTATATCGCCATGTTTTCGCGCACCTCTCATGTCTTCACCTAGATCGCTATGTTTTCGATCCTCTCAATACTTCCCCTATATCGCTGTGTTTTTTTGCACGTCTGATACATTCTCCCGTATCGCCGTGTTTTCGCACACCTCTCATAATTTACCGATATCGCCGTGTTCTCGCACACCTCTCATAACTTCCCCTATATCACTGTGTTTTGGCGCACGTCCCATTGCGTCCCCTATATCGCTGTGTTTTCGCGCACCTCTCATAGCTTCCCCTATATCGCCCTTTTGTCGTGCACATACCATACCTTCCACTATATTGCCCTGTTTTCGCACACCTCTCATGTATTCCACTACATCGCTGTGTTTTCTGGCACCTCTGATGCATTCCCTTGTAACGCCAAGTTTTCGCGCACCTCTCATACCTGCCCCTATATCGCCATGTTTTTATGCACATCTCATACCGTCTCCTATATTGCTGTGTTTTTGCGCACCTCCCATAGCATCCCCTATATCGCTGTGTTTCTGTGCACCTCTCATACCTTCCCTAATATCACTGCGTTTTCATGCACATCTCATCACGTCCCCTATATCGCTGTGTATTCACGCACCTCCCATAGCATCCCCTATATCGCTGTGCCTTGCGCACCTCTCATAGCTTCCCCTATATCGCTGTCTTTTCGTGCACATCCCATAGATTCACCCTTATCGCTGTGTTATTGCTCACCTCTCATAGCTTCCCCTATATCGCCGTGTTGTTATGCACATCTCATAACGTCCTCTATATCGCTGTATATTCGCGCACCTCCCATAGCTTCCCTTATATCGCTGTGCTTTCGCGCACCTCTCATACCTTCCCAAATATCGCCCTGTTTTCGCGCACCTCCCATTCCTTCACCTATATCGCTGTTTTCGTGCAGCTGTCATGCATTCCCGTATACCGCTGTGTTTTTGCACACCTCTCATACCTTCCCCAATATCACCGTGTTTTCATGCATATCTCATAACGTCCCCAATGTCGCTGGGTTTTCACGCACCTCTCATAACTTCCCCTCTATCGCCCTGTTTTCGCGCTCCTCTCATACCTTCCCCTATATCACTGTGTTTTCACGCAGCTCTCATACCTTCCCCTATATCGCTGTGTTTTCGCACACCTCTTATGGCTTCCCGACTATCGCCGTGTTTTCATGCACATCTCATAACGTCTCCTATATCTCTGTGTATTCACGCACCTCCCATAGCATCCCCTATATCGCTGTGCCTTCGCGCACCGCTCATACCTTCCCCTATATCGCCCTGTTTCCCGCGCACCTCTCATGGCTTCGCATACATCGCTGTGTTTTTGCGCACCTCTCATATCTTCCCCTATATCGCCCTGTTTTCGCGCACATCCCATAACTTCAACTTTATCGCTGTGTTATTGCTTACCTCTCATAGCTTCCCCTATATTGCCGTGTTTTCGCGCACCTCTCATGTCTTCACCTATATCGCTGTGTTTCCGCTCCTCTCATTACTTCCCCTATATCGCTCTGTGTTCTCGCACTTCTGATACTGTTCCCTGTATCAACGTGTTCTCACACACCTCTCATATCTTCCCCTATATCGCTGTGTTTTCGTGCACCTCCCATACTATCCCCTATATTGCCGTGCCTTCGCACACCTCTCATACCTTTCCCTATATCGCTGTGTTTTTGTGCACCTCTTATATCTTCCCTAATATCGCTGCTTCTTCCTGCACATCTCATAACGTCCCCTATATCGCTGTGTATTCACGCACCTCCCATAGCATCCCCTATATCGCTGTGCCTTGCGCACCTCCAATACCTTCCCCTATATCGGTGTCTTTTCGCACACATCCCATAGATTCAACTTTATCACTGTGTTATTGCACACCTCGCAGAGCTTCCCACATATCGCCGTGTTTTTGCTCACCTTTCATAGCTTCCCCTATATCGCTGTGTTTTCACGCACCTCTCATGTCTTCACCTAGATCGCTATGTTTTCGCTCCTCTCATTACTTCCCCTATCTCGCTGTGTTTTCTCGCACCTCTGATACATTCCCCTGTATCGCAGTGTTTTCGCGCACCTCTCATAATTTCCCCTATATCGCCGTGTTTTCGCGCATGTCCCATAGCGTGCCCTGTAACGCTGTGTTTTCGGGCACCTCTCTTACGTTCCCCTATATTGCCGTGTTTTCATGCACATCTCATAACGTCCCCTATATCGCCCTGTTTTCGCGCACCTCCCATACCTTCCCCTATATCGCTGCGTTTTCATGCACATCTCATAACGTCCCGTATATCGCTGTGTATTCACGCACCTCCCATAGCATCCCCTATATCGCTGTGCCTTGCGCACCTCTCATACCGTCCCCTATATTGCCGCGTTTTCGCGCACCTCTCATAGCTTCCCCTATATCGCCATGTTTTCATACAAATCTCATACCATCCCCTATATCGCCGTGTTTTCGAGCACCTCCCATACCGTCCCCTATATCGCTGTGTTTTCACGCTCCTCTCATTACTTCCCCTATATTGCTGTGTTTTCTCGCACCTCTCATGCCTTCTCCTATATCGCTGTGTTTTTGCGCACCTCCCATACCTTCCCATATAACGCTGTGTTTTCGCGCACCTCTCATAGCTTCCCCTATATCGCCATGTATTCATGCACCTCTCATACCGTCCCCTATATCGCTGTCTTTTCGCGCACATCTTATAGATTCACCTATATCGCTCTGTTTTCAGGCACCTCTCATGGCTTCCCCAATATCGCCGTGTATTCATGCACATCTCATACCGTCCCCTATATCGCTGTGTTTTGGCGCGCCTCCCATAGCTTCCCCTACATCGCTGTTTTCGTACACATCCCATAGCTTCACCTTGATCGCTGTGTTATTGCTCACCTCTCATAGCTTACCCTATATCGCCGTGTTTTCGCGCACCTCGCATGTCTTCACGTATATCGTTATCTTTTTGCTCCTATCATTACTTCCCCTATATGCTGCGTTTTCTTGCACCTCTGATACATTCTCCTGTATTGCCATGTTTTCGCGCAGCTCTTACAATTTCCCCTATATCGCCGTGTTCTCGCAAACCTCTCATACCTTCCCCTATTTCACTGTTTTTTGCGCATGTCCCATAGCGTCCCCTATATCGCTGTGTTTTCTCGCACCTCTGATATATTCCCCTGTATCGCCGTGGTTTCGCGCACATCCCATAGGTTCCACTATATTGCCCTGTTTTTGTGCACCTCTCATGTCTTCCACAATATCACGGTGTTTTCGCTGTGCCTTCGCTCACCTCTCATACCTTCCCCTGTATCGCCCTGTTTTCACGCACCTTCCATACCTTCCCCTATATTGCTGTGTTTTCGCGCACCTCCCATAGCATCCCGTATATCGCTGTGCCTTCGCGCACCTCTCATAACTTCCACCATATTGCCCAGTTTTCACGCACCTTCCATACCTTCCCCTATATTGCTGTGTTTTCGCGCACCTCCCATAGCATCCCGTATATCGCTGTGCCTTCGCGCACCTCTCATAACTTTCACTATATTGCCCTGTTTTCGCGCACCTCCCATACCTTCCCCAATATCGCTGTGTTTTCGTGCACCTCTCATTCCTTCCCTTATATCGCTGTGTTTTCACGCACCTCTCATAATTTCTCTTAATTCGCTGTATTTTTGCGCAGTTCTTATAACTTCCCCTATACTGCCGTGCTTTCATGCACATCTCATAACGTCCCCTATATCGCTGTGTATTCGCGCACCTCCCATAGCATCCCTTGTATTGCTGTGCCTTCGCGCACCTCTCATACCTTCCCCTATATCGCCCTGTTTTCACACACCTTCCATACCTTCCACTATATCGCTGTGTTTTCATGCACCTCTCATACCCCCCTCTATATCGCTGTGTTTTCACGCACCTCTCATAATTTCTCCTATATCGCCGTATTTTTGCACACCTCTCATGGCTTCCCCAATATCGCCGTGTTTTCATGCACATCTCATAACGTCTCCTATATCTCTGTGTATTCACGCACCTCCCATAGCATCCCCTATATGGCTGTGCCTTCGCGCACCGCTCATACCTTCCCCTATATCGCCCTGTTTCCCGCCCACCTCCCATGGCTTCGCATACATCGCTGTGTTTTTGCGCAACTTTTCTACCTTCCCCTATATCGCCCTGTTTTCGCGCACATCCCATAAATTCAACTTTATCGCTGTGTTATTGCTTACCTCACATAGCTTCCCCTATATCGACGTGTTTTCGCGCACCTCTCATGTCTTTCATCTAGATCGCTTTCTTTCCACTCCTCTCATTACTTCCCCTATATCGCTCTGTGTTCTCGCACTTCTAATAGTGTTCCCTGTATCAAAGTGTTTTCGCTCAACACTCATAATTTCACCTATATCGCCGTGTTCTCGCACACCTCTCATATCTTCCCCTATATCACTGTGTTTTCGCGCACGTCCAATAGCGTCCACTATATCGCTGTGTATTCACGCACCTCTCATGTCTTCCCCACTGTGTTTTCGTGCACCTCCCATACCATCCCCTATATTGCTGTGTCTTCGCACACCTCCCATACCTTCCCCTATATCGCTGTGTTTTCGTGTACCTCTCATACCTCCCCTTATATCGCTGTGTTTTCACGCACCTCTCATAATCTCTCCTGTATTGCCGTATTTTTGCGTACCTCTCATAACTTCCCCTATATTGCCGTGTTTTTATGCACATCTCATAACGTCCCCTATATCGCTGTGTATTCGCGCACCTCCCATAGCATCCCCTATATCGCTGTGCCTTCACGCACCTCTCGTACGTTCCCCTATATCGCACAGTTTTCGCGCACCTCCGATTCCTTCCCCTATGTGACTGTGTTTTCGTGCACCTTTCATACCTTCCCCTATATCACTGTGTTTTCACACACCTCTCATAGCTTCTCCTATATCGCTGTGTTTACGTGCACATCCCATAGATTCACCTTTATCGCTGTGTTATTGCTCACCTCTCATAGCTTCCCCTGTATCGCCGTGTTTTTGCTCACCTCTCATGTCTTCACCTAGATCGCTATGTTTTCGCTCCTCTCAATTCTTCCCCTATATCGCTGTGTTTTCTCGCACAATTGTTACATTCTCCCGTATCGTTGTGTTTTCGCACACCTCTCATTATTTCCCCTAAATCGCCGTGTTCTCGCGCACCTCTCATACCTTCCCCTATATGGCCCTGTTTTCGCGCACATCCCATACCTTCCACTATATTGCCCTGTTTTCGTGCACCTCTCATGTCTTCCACTACATCGCTGTGTTTTCTGGCACCTCTGATGCTTTCCCCTGTAACGCCAAGTTTTCTGGCACCTCTCATACTTTCCCCTATATCGCCGTATATATGCGCACTTCTCATACCTCCCCCTATATTGCCATGTTTTTATGCACATCTCATACCGTCTCCTATATCGCTGTGTTTTCGCGCACTCCCATAGCATCCCCTATATCGCTGTACCTTCGTGCACCTCTCATACCTTCCCCTATATCGCCCTGTTTTCGTGCACCTCCTATACCTTCCCTTATATCGCTGCGTTTTCGTGCACCTCTCATACCTTCCCCTATATGGCTGTGTTTTCATGCACATCTCATAACGTCCCCTACATCGCTGTGTATTTGTGCACCTTCCATTCCTTCCTGAATATATCTCTGTGTTTTCATGCACATCTCATACCTTCCCCTATATCGCTGTGCTTTCGCGCACCTCCCATAGCTTCGCCTACATCGCTGTTTTTGCGCACCTCTCATACCTTCCCCTATATTAATGTGTTTTCATGCACATCTCATAACGTCCACATAATCGCTGTGTATTTGCGCACCCACCATACTATCCCATATATCACTGTCCCTTCGCGCACGTCTCAGGCATTCCCGTATATCGCCCTGTTTTCGCACACCTCCCATTCCTTCCCCTATATCGCTGTGTTTTTGCACACCTCTCATACCTTCCCCTATATCTCTCTGTTTTCAGGCACCTCTCATGGCTTCCCCAATATCGCCATGTATTCATGCACATCTCATACCGTCCCCTATATCGCTGTGTTTTGGCGCACCTCCCATAGCTTCGCCTACATCGCTGCTTTCGCGCACATCCCATAGCTTCACCTTGATCGCTGTGTTATTGCTCACCTCTCATAGCTTACCCTATATCGCCGTGTTTTCGCGCATCTCGCATGTCTTCACGTATATCGCTATGTTTTCGCTCCTATCATTACCCTATATCGCTGTGTCTTCTCGCACCACTGATACGTTCCCCTGTATCGCCGTGGTTATGCGCACATCCCATAGGTTCCACTATATTGCCCTGTTTTTGCGCACCTCTCATGGCTTCCCCTATATCACGGTGTTTTCGCGCACATCCCCTATATCGCTGTCCTTCACACACATCTCATAACTTCCCCTATATCGCCCTGTTTTCACGCACCTCCCATACCTTCCCCAATATCGTTGTGTTTTCGTGCACCTCTCATTCCTTCCCTTATATCGCTGTGTTTTCACGCACCTCTCATAACTTCTCCTAATTCGCTGTATTTTTGCGCAGTTCTTATACTTTCCCCTATACTGCCGTGTTTTCATGCACATCTCATAACGCCCCCTATATCGCTGTGTATTCGCGCACGCTCCATAGCATCCCTTGTATTGCTGTGCCTTCGCGCACCTCTCATACCTTCCCCTATTTCGCCCTGTTTTCGCGCACCTTCCATACCTTCCACTATATCGCTGTGTTTTCAGGCACCTCTTATACCTCCCTCTATATCGCTGTGTTTTCACGCACCTCTCATAATTTCACCTATATCGCCGTATTTTTGCACACCTTTCATGGCTTCCCCAATATCGCCGTGTTTTAATGCACATCTCTTAACGTCCCATATATCGCTGTGTATTCGCGCACCTGCCATAGCATCCCCTATATCGCTGTGCCTTCGCGCACCTCTCATACCTTCCCCTGTGTCGAACTGTTTTCGCACACCTCCCATACCGTCCCCTATATCGCTGTATTTTCGCACACCTCTCATGGCTTCCCCAATATCGCCGTGTTTTCATGCACATCTCATAACGTCTCCTATATCTCTGAGTATTCACGCACCTCCCATAGCATTCCTTATATCGCTGTGCCGTCGTGAACCGCTCATACCTTCCCCTATATCGCCCTGTTTCCCGTGCACTTCCCATGGCTTCGCATACATCGCTGTGTTTTTGCGCACCTCTCATACCTTCCCCTATATCGCCCTGTTTTCGCGCACATCCCATAACTTCAACATTATCGCTGTGTTATTGCTTACCTCTCATAGCTTCCCCTATATCGCCGTGTTTTCGCGCACCTCTCATGTCTTCACCCATATCGCTGTGTTTCCGCTCCTCTCATTACTTCCCCTATATCGCTCTGTGTTCTCGCACTTCTGATACTGTTCCCTGTATCAACGTGTTCTCGCACACCTCTCATATCTTCCCCTATATCGCTGTGTTTTCGTGCACCTCCCATACTATCCCCTATATTGCTGTGCCTTCGCACACCTCTCATACCTTTCCCTATATCGCTGTGTTTTTGTGCACCTCTCATGTCTTCCCCTATATCACTGTGTTATCGTGCACCTCCCATACCATCCCCTATATTGCTGTGACTTCGCACACCTCTCATACCTTTCCCTATATTGCTGTGTTCTCGCACACCTCTCATACCTTCCCCTATATCGCCCTGTTTTCGCACACTTCTCATACCTCTCCTTATATTGCTGTGTTTTCACGCACCTCTCATAACTTCTCCTGTATTACTGTATTTTTGCGTACCTCTCATAACTTCCCCTATATTGCCGTGTTTTTACGCACATCTCATAACGTCCCCTATATCGCTGTGTATTCGCGCACCTCCCATAGCATCCCCTATATCGCTGTGCCTTCACGAACCTCTCATACCTTCCACTATATCGCACAGTTTTTGCGCACCTCCGATTCCTTCCCCTATATTGCTGTGTTTTCACACACCTCTCATAACTTCTCCTATATCACTGAGTTTTTGTGCACCTCTCATACCTCCCCTAATATCGCGGAGTTTTCATGCACATCTCATCACGTCCCCTGTATGGCTGTGTATTCGCGCACCTCCCATAGCATCCCCTATATCCCTGTGCCTTGCACACCTCTCATAGTTTTCCTTATATCGCTGTCTTTTCGCGCACGTCCCATAGATTCAGTTTTATCGCTGTATTATTGCTCACCTCTCATAGCTTCCCCTGTATCGCCGTGTTTTTGCTCACCTCTCATGTCTTCACCTGGATCGCTATGTTTTCGCTCCTCTCAATACTTCCCCTATATCGCTGTGTTTTCTCGCACAATTGATACATTCTCCCGTATCGCTGTGTTTTCGCACACCTCTCATTATTTCCCCTATATCGCCGTGTTCTCGCGCACCTCTCATACCTTCCCATATATGGCCCTGTTTTCGCGCACATCCCATACTTTCCACTATATTACCCTGTTTTCGTGCACCTCTCATGTCTTCCACTACATCGCTGTGTTTTCTGGCACCTCTGATGCTTTCCCCTGTAACGCCAAGATTTCGCGCACCTCTCATACTTCCCCTATATCGCCGTATATATGCGCACCTCTCATACCTCCCCCTATATTGCCATGTTTTTATGCACATCTCATACCATCTCCTATATCGCTGTGTTTTCGCGCACTCCCATAGCATCCCCTATATCGCTGTGCCTTCATGCACCTCTCATACCTTCCCCTATATCGCCCTCTTTTCACGCACCTCCTATACCTTCCCTTATATCGCTGCGTTTTCGTGCACCTCTCATACCTTCCCCTATATGGCTGTGTTTTCATGCACATTTCATAACCTCCCCTATATATCTGTGTATTTGGGCACCTCCCATTCCTTCCCGAATATATCTCTGTGTTTTTGTGCACCTTTCATATCTTCCCCTATATCGCTGTGTTTTCGCACACCTCTCATAACTTCTCCTATATCGCTGTGTTTTTGTGCATCTCTGATATCTTCCCTAATATCGCTGCGTTTTCATGCACATCTCATCACGTCCCCTATATCACTGTGTATTCACGCACCTCCCATAGCATCCCCTATATCGCTGTGCCTTGCGCACCTTTCATAGCTTCCCCTATATCGCTGTCTTTTCGCGCACATCCCATAGATTCACCTTTATCGCTGTGTTATTGCTCACCTCTCATAGCTTCCCCTGTATCGCCGTGTTTTTGCTCACCTCTCATAGCTTCCCCTATATCGCCGTGTTTTCGCGCACCTCTCATGTCTTCACCTAGATCTCTATGTTTTCGCTCCCCTCAATACTTCCCCTATATCGCTGTGTTTTCTCGCACATCTGATACACTCTCCCGTATCGCCGTGTTTTCGCACACCTCTCATAATTTCCCCTATATCGCCGTGTTCTCGCACACCTCTCATGCCTTCCCCTATATCACTGTTTTTTTGCGCATGTCCCATAGCGTCCCCTATATCGCTATGTTTTCTTGCACCTCTGATACATTCCCCTGTATCGCCGTGGTTTTGCGCACATCCCATAGGTTCCACTTTTTCGCCTTGTTTTTGCATACCTCTCATGTCTTCCCCTATATTACGGTGTTTTCGCGCACCTCTCATAGCATCCCCTATATCGCTGTGCCTTCGCGCACCTCTCATAACTTCCCCTATATTGCCCTGTTTTCGCGCACCTCCCATACCTTCCCCAATATCGCAGTGTTTTCGTGCACCTCTCATACCTTCCCTTATATCGCTGTGTTTTCACGCACCTCTCATAACTTCCCGTATATCACTGTATTTTTGCGCAGCTCGTATAACTTCCTCTATATTGCCGTGTTTTCATGCACATCTCATAACGTCCCCTATATCGCTGTGTATTTGCGCACCTCCCATACCATCCCCTATATCACTGTGCCTTCGCGCACCTCTCATGCATTACCGTATATGCTGTGTTTTTGCACACCGCTCATACCTTCCCCAATATCACCGTGTTTTCATGCACGTCTCATAACGTCCCCAACGTCGCTGGGTTTTCACGCACCTCTCATAACTTCCCCTATATCGCCCTGTTTTCGCGCTCCTCTCATGCCTTCACCTATATCACTATGTTTTCACGCAGCTCTCATACCTTCCCCTATATCGATGTATTTTTTCGCACATCTCATACCTTCCCCTATATCGCTGTGCTTTCGCGCACCTCCCATAGCTTCGCTTACATCGCTGTTTTCGCGCACCTCTCATAGCTTCCCCTATATGGCTGCGTTTTCATGCATATCTCATAACGTCCCCTGTATCACTGTGTATTCGTGCACCTCCCATTCCTTCCCGTATACATCTCTGTGTTTTCGTGCACCTTTCATACCTTCCCCTATATGGCTGCATTTTCATGCACATATCATCACGTCCCCTATATAGCTGTGTATTCACGCACCTCCCATAGCATCCCCTATATCGCTGTGCCTTGCGCACCTCTGATAGATTCCCCTATATCACTGTCTTTTCGCTCACATCCCATAGATTCACCTTTATCGCTTTGTTATTGCTCACCTCTCATAGCTTCCCCTGTATCGCCGTGTTTTCGCACACCTCTCATAATTTCCCCTATATCGCCGTGTTCTCGCACACCTCTCATACCTTACCCTATATCGCCCTGTTTTCGTGCACATCACATAGCTTCCACTATATTGCCCTGTTTTCCCGCACCTCTCATGTATTCCACTACTTCACTGTGGTTTCTGGCACCTCTGATGCATTCCCCTGTAACGCCAAGTTTTCGTGCACCTCTCATACTTTCCCCTATCTCGCTGTGTTCTCGCACATCTCTCATACCTTCCCTTATATCATTGTGTTTTCGCGCACATCCCATAGCGTCCTCTATATCGCTGTGTTTTCGCGCACGTCCCATAGCGTCCTCTATATCGCTGTGTTTTCGCACACATCCCATAGCATCCCCTATATCGCTTTGCCTTCATGCACCTCTCATACCTTCCCCTATATCGCCCTGTTTTTCCGCACCTCCCATTCCTTCACCTATATCGCTGTTTTCGTGCACCTCTCATACCTTCCCCTATATCGCTGTGTTTTCACACACCTCTCATAACTTCTCCTACATCGCTGTGTTTTTGTGCACCTCTCATACCTTCCCTAATATCGCTGCGTTTTCATGCACATCTCATCACGTCCCCTATATCGCAGTGTATTCATGCACCTCCCATGGCATCCCCTATATGGCTGTGCCTTGCGCACCACTCATACCTTTCCCTATATCGATGTCTTTTCGCGGGCATCACATAGTTTCACTTTTATCGCTGTGTTATTGCTCACCTCTCATAGCTTCCCCTGTATCGCCGTGTTTTTGCTCACCTCTCATAGCTTCCCCTATATCACCGTGTTTTCGCGTACCTTTCCTGTCTTCCACTATATCACTGTGTTTTCGTGCACCTTCCATAGCATCCCCCATATTGCTATGCCTTCGCATACCTCTCATAACTTCATCTATATCACCCAGTTTTCGATCACCTTCCATACCTTCCCCTATATCGCTGTGTTTTCGTGCACCTCTCATACCTCCCCCTATATCGCTGTGCCTTGCGCACCTCTCATACCTTCCCCTATGTCTCTGTCCTTTCGCGCACATCCCATAGATTCACCTTTATCGCTGTGCTATTGCTCACCTCTCATAGCTTCCCCGGTATCGCCGTGTTTTTGCGCACCTCTCATAACGTCCCCTATATCGCTGTGTATTCGCGCACCTCCCATAGCATCCCCTGTATCGCTGTGCCTTCGCGCACCTCTCATACCTTCCCCTATATCGCCCTGTTTTCACGCACCTTCCATACCTTCCACTATATCGCTGTGTTTTCATGCACCTCTCATACCTCCCTCTATATCGCTGTGTTTTCACGCACCTCTCATAATTTCTCCAATATCGCCGTATTTTTGCACACCTCTCATGGCATCCCCAATATCGTCGTGTTTTCATGCACATCTCATAACGGCTCCTATATCTCTGTGTATTCACGCACCTCCCATAGCATCCCATATATGGCTGTGCCTTCGTGCACCTCTCATACCTTCCCCTATATCCCCCTGTTTTCGCGCTCCTTCTATACCTTCCCTTATATCGCTACGTTTTCGTGTACCTCTCATAGCTCCCCCTATATCGTTGTGTTTTCACGCACCTCTCATAACTTCTCCTATATTTCTGTATTTTTGCACACCTCTCATAACTTCCCCAATATCGCCGTGATTTTATGCACATCTCATAACGTCCCCTATATCGCTATGTATTCGTGCACCTCCCATATCTTCCCCTATATCGCTGTGTTTTCGCACACCTCTCATAACTTCTCCTATATAGCTGTGTTTTTGTGCACCTCTCATACCTTCCCTAATACCGCTGCGTTTTCATGCACATTTCATCATGTCCCCTATATCGCTGTGTATTCACGCAAATCCCATAGTATCCCCTATATCGCTGTGCCTTGCGCACCTCTCATAGCTTCCCCTATATCGCTGTCTTTTCGCGCACATCCCATAGATTCACCTTTATCGCTGTGTAATTGCTCACCTGTCATAGATTTCCCTGTATCGCCGTGTTTTTACTCACCTCTCATAGCTTCCCCTATATCGCTGTGTTTTCGCGCACCTCTCATGTCTTCACCAAGATCGCTATGTTTTTGCTCCTCTCAATACTTCCCCTATAGCGCTGTTTTCTCGCACATCTGATACATTCTCCCGTATCGACGTGTTTTCGCACACCTCTCATAATTTACCCTATATCGCCGAATTCTCGCACACCTCTCATACCTTCCCCTATATCTTTGTGTTTTGGCGCACGTCCCATTGCGTCCCCTATATCGCTGTGTTTTTTGTGCACCTCTTATACCTTCCCCTATATCGTCCTGTTTTCATGCACATCCCATATCTTCCACTATATTGCCCTGTTTTCGCGCACCTCTCATGTATTCCACTACATCGCTGTGTTTTCTGGCACCTCTGATGCATTCCCCTGTAACGCCAAGTTTTTGCGCACCTCTCATACTTTCCCCTATATCGCCGTGTTTACGCGAACCTCTCATACCTCCCCCTATATCGCCATGTGTTTATGCACATCTCATACCATCCCCTATATTACTGTGTTTTCGCGCACCTCCCATAGCATCCCCTATATCGCTGTGCCTTCGTGCACCTCTGATACCTTCCCCTTTATCGCCCTGTTTTCGTGCACCTCTCATACCTTCCCCTATTTCGCTGTGTTTTCATGCACATCTCATAACGACCCCTATTTCGCTGTGTTTTCGAGCACCTCCCATAACATTCCCTATATCGCTGGGTTTTCACGCACCTCTCATAACTTCCGCTATATCGCCCTGTTTTCGTGCTCCTCTCATACATTCCTCTATATCACTGTATTTTCACGCACCTCTCATAACTTCCCCTATATCGCTGTTTTTTCGCACACCTCTCATGGTTTCCCATCTATCGCCATGTACTCACGCACATCTCAAACCGTAGCATATATCGCTGTGCTTTCGCGCACCTCTCACACCTTCCCCTATATCGCTGTGTTTTCGTGCACCTCTCATACCTTCACTAATTTCATTGCATTTTCATGCACATCTCATCACGTCCCCGATATCGCTGTGTATTCACGCACCTCCCATAGCATCCCCTATATCGCTGCGCATTCGCACACCTCTCATACCTTCCCCTACATCGCCCTGTTTTAGCGCACATCCCATAACTTCCACTATATTGCCATGTTTTTGCGCACCTCTCATGTCTTCCCCTACATCGCTGTGTTTTCTCGCACCTCTGATACATTCCCCTGTAACGCCAAGTTTTCGCACACGTCTCATACTTGCCCATATATCGCCGTGTTCTCGCGCACCTCTCATAGCTTCCCATATATCGCCATGTTTTCATACACATCTCATACCGTCCCCTATATCACTGTGTTTTCGCGCACCTCCCATAGCATCCCCTATATCGCTGTGCCTTCGTGCACCACTCATACCTTCCCCTATATCGCCGTGTTTTCATGCACATCTCATAACTTCCCCTATATCGCTGTGTTTTCGCACACCTCTCATACCTTCTCCTATATCGATGTCTTTTCGCGCACATCCCATAGATTCACCTTTATCGCTGTGTTATTGCTCACCTCTCATAGCTTCCCCTGTATCGGCGCGTTTTAGCTCACCTCTCATAGCTTCCACTATATTGCCTTGTTTTCGCGCACCTCACGTGTCTTCCCCTATATCATTGTGTTTTCGTGCACCTTCCATAGCATCCCCTATATTGCTGTGCCTTCATCTATATCACCCTGTTTTCGAGCACCTTCCATACCTTCTCCTATATCGCTGTGCCTTGCGCACCTCTCATAACTTCCCGTATATCGCTGTGTTTTCGCACACCTCTCATGGTTTTCCGACTATTGCCACGTATTCATGCACATCTCATACCGTCCCCTATATCGCTGTGTTTTTGCACACCTCTTATACCTTCGCCTACTTCGCAGTGTATTTGCGCACTTGTCATAACTTCCCCTATATCGCCGTATTGTTATGCACATCTCATAACGTCCCCTATATCGCTGTGTATTCGCGCACCTCCCATAGCATCCCCTATATCGCCCTGTTTTCGTGCACCTCCCATTCCTTCACCTATATCGCCCTGTTTTCGCGCACCTCCCATTCCTTCACCAATATCGCTGTTTTCATGCTCCTCTCATACCTTCCCTAATATCGCTGCGTTTTCATGCACATCTCATCACGTCCCCTATAACGCTGTGTATTCACACATCTCCCATACCATCCCCCATATCGCTGTGCCTTGCGCACCTCTCATACCTTTCCCTATATCGCTGTCTTTTCGCGTACATCGCATTGATTCACCTTTATCGCTGTGTTATTGCTCACCTCTCATAGCTTACCCTGTATCGCCGTGTTTTTGCTCACCTCTCATAGATTCCCATATATCGCCGTGTTTTCGCGCACCTCCCCTGTCTTCCCCTATATCACTGTGTTTTCGCGCACATTCCGTAGCATCCCCTATATTGCCGTGCCTTCGCATACCTCTCATAACTTCATCTATATCGCCCTGTTTTCGCGCACGTCCCATTCCTTCACATATATCGCCCTGTTTACGCGCACCTCCCATTCCTTCACCTATATCGCTGTTTTCGTGCACCTCTCATGCCTTCCCCTATATCGCTGTGTTTTCACGCACCTCTCATACCTTCCCCTATATCGCTGTGTTTTCGTGCACCTCTCATGCCTTCCCCTATATCGCTGTGTTTTCGCGCACCTCCCAGAGCGTCCCCGGTATCGCCGTGTTTTTTGCTCACCTCTCATAGCTTCCCCTATATTGCCCTGTTTTCGCGCACCTCCCATACTTTCCCGATATCGCTGTGTTTTCGTACTCCTCTCATACCTTCCCCTAAATCGCTGTGTTTTCACGCACCTCTCTTAACTTCTCCTATATCGCTGTGTTTTTGCACACCTCTCATACCTTCCCCTAAATCGCCGTGTTTTTACGCACATCTCATAACGTCCCCTATATCGCTGTGTTTTCTCGCACCTCTGATGGCTTCCCCGAGATCGCCGTGTATTCATGCACATCTCATACCCTCCCCTATATCGCTGTGCTTTCGCGCACCTCTCATACCTTCCCCTCTATCGCTGTGTTTTCACGCACCTCTCTTAACTTCTCCTATATCGCTGTGATTTGCAACACCTCTCATACCTTCCCCTATATCGCTGTGTTTTCAGGCACGTCTCATGGCTTCCCCAATATCGCCGTGTATTCATGCACATCTCATACCGTCCCCTAAATCGTTGTGTTTTCGCGCACCTCCCATAGCTTCGCCTACATCGCTGTTTTCGCGCACATCCCATATCTTCACCTTGATCGCTGTGTTATTGCTCACCTCTCATAGCTTACCCTATATCGCCGTGTTTTCGCGCACCTCTCATAACTTCCTCTATATCACCCTGTTTTCGCTCACCTCCCATACATTCCCCAATATAGCTATGTTTTCGTGCACCTCTCCTACCTTCCCTTATATCGCTGTGTTTTCACGCACCTCTCATAACTTCTCCTATATCGCTGTATTTTTGCGCAGCTCCAATACCTTCCCCTATATTGCCGTGTTTTCATGCACATCTCATAATGTCCCCTATATCTCTGTGTATTTGCGCACCTGCCATAGCATCCCCTATATCGCTGGGACTTCGCGCACCTCTCATACCTTCCCCTATATCGCTGTGTTTTCGCACACCTCTCATATCTTCTCCTATATCACTGTGTTTTTGTACACCTCTCATACCTTCCCTAATATCGCTGCGTTTTCATGCACATCTCATCACGTCCCCTATATTGCTGTGTTTTCACGCACCTCTCATAACTTCTCCTGCATCTCTGTGTTTTCATGCACCTCTCATAGCTTCCCCTATATCGCCGTGTTTTCGCGCACCTCTCATGTCATCACTTAGATCGCTATGTTTTCGCTCCTCTCAATACTTCCCCTATATCGCTGTTTTTTCTAGCACATATCATACATTCTCCCGTATCGCCGTGTTTTCGCACACCTCTCATAATTTCCCCTATATCGCCGTGTTCTCGCACAGCAATCATACCTTCCCCTATATCACTGTTTTTTTCGCATACGTCCCATTCCGTCCCCTATATCGCTGTGTTTTCGCGCACATCTCATACCTTCCCCTACATCGCCCTGTTTTCGTGCACATCCCATAGCTTCCACTATATTGCCCTGTTTTCGTGCACCTCTCATGTATTCCACTACATCGCTGTGTTTTCACGCACCTCTCATACCTCCCCGTATATCGCCGTGTTTTTATGCACATCTCATACCGTCCACTATATTACTGTGTTTTCCCGCACCTCCCATAGCATCCCCTATATCGGTGTGCCTTCGCGCACTTCTCATACCTTCCCCTATATCACTGTGTTTTTGTGCACCCCTCATACCTTCCCCAATATCGCCCTGTTTTCGCGCATCTCCTATACCTTCCCTTATATCGCTGCGTTTTCCTGCACCTCTCATACCTCCCCTTATATCGCTGTGTTTTCATGCACATCTCATAACGTCCCCTATTTCCCTGTGTATTCGTGCACCTCCCATAACATTCCCTATATCGCTCTGCCTTCACGCACCTCTCATACCTTCCCCTATATCGCCGTGTTTTCATGCACATCTCATAACGTCCCCTATATTGCTGGATTTTCACGCATCTCTCATAACTTCCCCTATATCGCCCTGTTTTCGCACTCCTCTCATACCTTCACCTATATCACTGTGTTTTCACGCACCTCTCATAACTTCCCCTATATCGCTGTGTTTTCGCACACCTCTCATGGTTTCTCATCTATCGCCGTGTATTCATGCACATCTCATACCGTCCCGTATATCGCTGTGCTTTCACGCACCTCTCATACCTTCCCCTGTATCGCTGTGTTTTTGTGCACCTCTCATACCTTCACTAATATCGTTGCATTTTCATGCACATCTCATCACATTCCCCATATCGCTGTGCATTCACGCACCTCCAATAGTATCCCCTATATCGCTGTGCATTCACGCACCTGCCATAGTATCTCCTATATCGCTGTGCCTTCGCGTACCTCTCATACCTTCCCCAATATCGCCCTGTTTTCGTGCATCTCCCATTCCTTCCACTATATCGCTGTGTTTTCGTGCACCTTTCATACCTTCCCCTATATCACGGTGTTTTCACACACCTCTCATAACTTCTCCTATATCGCTGTGTTTTTGTGCACCTCTCATACCTTCCCTAATATCGATGCGTTTTCATGCACATATCATCAAGTCCCCTATATCGCTGTGTATTCAATCACCTCCCATAGCATCCCCTATATCGCTGTGCATTGCGCACCTCTCATACCTTCCCCTATATCGCTGTCTTTTCGCGCACATCCAATAGATTCACCTTTATCACTGTGTTATTGCTCACCTCTCTAGCTTCCCCTACATCGCCGTGTTGTTGCGCACCTCTCATAACTTCCCCAATATCGCTGTATTGTTATGCACATCTCATAACGTCCCCTATATCGCTGTGTATTCGCGCACCTCTCATACCTTCCCCTATATCGCCCAGTTTCCCGCGCACCTCCCATGGCTTCGCCTACATCGCTGTGTTTTTGCGCACCTCTCATACCTTCCCTAATATCGCTGCGTTTTCATGCACATCTCATCACGTCCCCTATATCGCTGTGCCTTGCACACCTCTCATACCTTCCCCTATTTCGCTGACTTTTCGTGCACATCCCATAGATTCACCTTTATCGCTGTGTTTTCGCGCACCTCTCCTGTCTTCCCCAATATCACTGTGTTTTCGCGCACCTCTCATACCTTCCCCTATATCGCTGTGTTTTCGTGCTCCTCTCATACCTTCACTAATATCGTTGCATTTTCATGCACATCTCATCACGTCCCCTATATTGCTGTGTATTCACGCACCTCCCATAGTATCCCCTATATCGCTGTGCCTTGCACACCTCTCATACCTTCCCCTATATCGCCGTGTTTTCATGCACATCTCATACCGTCCCCTATATCGCTATGTTTTCGCGCACCTCTCATACCTTCCCCTATATCGCTGTGTTTTCACGCACCTCTCTTAACTTCTCCTATATCGCTGCATTTTCGTGAACTTCTCATACCTCCCCTTATATCGCTGTGTTTTCATGCATATCTCATAACGTCCCCTATTTCCCTGTGTATTCGTGCACCTCCCATAACATTCCCTATATCGCTCTGCCTTCACGCACCTCTCATACCTTCCCCTATATCGCCGTGTTTTCATGCACATCTCATAACATCCCCTATATTGCTGGATTTTCACGCATCTCTCATAACTTCCCCTATATCGCCCTGTTTTCGCACGCCTCTCATACCTTCACCTATATCACTGTGTTTTCACGCACCTCTCATAACTTCCCCTATATCGCTGTGTTTTCGCACACCTCTCATCGTTTCCCGTCTATCGCCGTGTATTCATACACATCTCATACCGTTCCGTTTATCGCTGTGCGTTCGCACACCTCTCATACCTTCCCCTATATCGCTGTGTTTTTGTGCACCTCTCATACCTTCATTAATATCGTTGCATTTTCATGCACATCTCATCAGGTCCCCTATATCGCTGTGCATTCACGCACCTCCCATAGTATCCCCTATATCGCTGTGCCTTCGTGCACCTCTCAAACCTTCCCCTATATCGCCCTGTTTTCGTGCATCTCCCATTCCTTCCCCTATATCGCTGTGTTTTCGTGCACCTTTCATACCTTCCCCTATATCACTGTGTTTTCACACACCTCTCATAGCTTCTACTATATCGCTGTGTTTTTGTGCGCCTCTCATACCTTTCCTAATATCGCTGCAGTTTCATGCACATCTCATCACGTCCCCTATATCGCTGTGTATTCACGCACCTCCCATAGCATCCCCTATATCGCTGTGCCTTGCGCACCTCTCATACCTTCCCCTATATCGCTGTCTTTTTGCGCACATCCCATAGATTCACCTTTATCGCTGTTTTATTGCTCACCTCTCATAGCTTCCCCTGTATCACCGTGTTTTTGCTCACCTCTCATAGATTCCCCTATATCGCCCTGTTTTCATGCACCTCCCATACTTTCCCCGATATCGTTGTGTTTTCGTGCTCTTCTCATACCTTCCCCTATATCGCTGTGTTTTCAGGCACCTCTCATGGCTTCCCCAATATCGCCGTGTATTCATGCACATCTCATACCGTCCCCTATATCGCTGTGTTTTCGCGCACCTCCCATAGCTTTGCCTACATCGCTGTTTTCACGCACATCCAATAGCTTCACCTTGATCGCTGTGTTATTGCTCACTTCTCATAGCTTACCCTATATCGCTGTGTTTTCACGCACCTCGCATGTCTTCACCTATATCGCTATGTTTTCGCTCCTATCATTACTTCCCCTATATCGCTATGTTTTCGCGCACCTCTTACAATTTCCCCTATATCGCCGTGTTCACGCACACCTCTCATACCTTCCCCTATATCACTGTTTTTTTGCGCATGTCCCATAGCTTCCTCTATATCACTGTGTTTTCGCGCACCTCTCATAACTTCCCCAATATCGCCGTTATCACGCACATCGCCTAGCTTCCACAATATTGCCCTGTTTTCGCGCACCTCTCATGTTTTCCCCTATATCACTGTGTTTTCGCACACCTCCCTTAGCAAACCCTATATTGCTGTGCCTTCGCACACCTCTCATACCTTCCTCTATATCGCCTTGTTTTCGAGCACCTCCCATACCTTCCCCTTATCGCTGTGATTTCGTGTACCTCTCATACCTCCCCCTATATCGCTGTGTTTTCACGCACCTCTCATAGCGTCCCCTATATCGCTGTATATTCACTCACCTCCCATAGCATCCCCTATATCGCTGTGCATTGCGCACCTCTCATACCTTCCCCTATATCGCTGTCTTTTCGTGCACATCCAATAGATTCACCTTTATCGCTGTGTTATTGTTCACTTCTCATAGCTTCCCCTATATTGCCGTGTTTTTGCTCACCTCTCGTAGCTTCCCCTATATCGCCATGTTTTCGTGCACCTCTCATGTCTTCACCGAGATCGCTATGTTTTCGCTCCTCTCATTACTTCCCCTATATCGCTGTGTTTTCTCGCACATCTGATACATTCTCCCGTATCGCCGTGTTTTCGTGCACCTCTCATAATTTCCCCTATCTCGCCGTGTTCTCACACATTTCTCATACCTTCCCCTATATCACTGTGTTTTCGCGCACGTCCCATTGCGTCCCCTATATCGCTGTGCTTTTGCGCACCTCTCATACCTTTCCCTGCATCGCCCTGTTTTTGCGCGCATCTCATGTCTTCCCCTACATCGCTGTGTTTTCTCGCGCCTCTCATGCATTCGCCTGTCATACCAATTTTTCGCGCACCTCTCATTCTTTCCCATATATCGCCGTGTTTTCGTGCACCTCTCATAGCTTCCCATATATCGCCGTGTTTTCATGCACATCTCATAACGTCCCCTATATTGCTGGGTTTTCACGCACCTCTCATAACTTCCCCTATATCTCCCTGTTTTTGGCGCACCTCTCATAACTTCCCCTATATCGCTGTATTTTCGCACACCTCTCATGGATTCTCGACTATCGCCGTGTATTCATGCACATCTCATACTGTCCCCTATATCGATGTCTTTTCGCACACATCCCATAGATTCACCTTTATCGCTGTGATATTGCTCACCTCTCATAGCTTCGCCTGTATCGCCGGGTTTTAGCATACCTCTCAAAGCTTCCACTATATTGCCCTGTTTTCGCACACCTCTCATGTCTTCCCCTATATCACTGTGTTTTTGCGCACCTTCCATAGCATCCCCTATATTGCTGTGCCTCCGCATATCTCTCATAACTTCATCTATATCACCCTGTTTTCGAGTACCTTCCATACCTTCCCCTATATCGCTGTGCCTTGCTCACCTTTCATACCTTCCCCTATATCGCTGTGCCTTGCTCACCTTTCATACCTTCCCCTATATCGCTGTCTTTTTGCGCACATCCCATAGATTCACCTTTATCACTGTGTTATTGCTCACCTCTCTAGCTTCCCCTACATCGCCGTGTTGTTGCGCACCTCTCATAACTTCCCCTATATCGCTGTATTGTTATGCACATCTCATAACGTCCCCTATATCGCTGTGTATTCGCGCACCTCTCATACCTTCCCCTATATCGCCCTGTTTCCCGCGCACCTCCCATGGCTTCGCCTACATCGCTGTGTTTTTGCGCACCTCTCATACCTTCCCTAATATCGCTGCGTTTTCATGCACATTTCATCACGTCCCCTATATCGCTGTGTATTCATGCACCTCCCATAGCATCCCCTATATCGCTGTGCCTTGCACACCTCTCATACCTTCCCCTATATCGCCGTGTTTTCATGCACATCTCATACCGTCCCCTATATCGCTATGTTTTCGCGCACCTCTCATACCTTCCCCTATATCGCTGTGTTTTCACGCACCTCTCTTAACTTGTCCTATATCGCTGCATTTTCGTGAACTTCTCATACCTCCCCTTATATCGCTGTGTTTTCATGCATATCTCATAACGTCCCCTATTTCCCTGTGTATTCGTGCACCTCCCATAACATTCCCTATATCGCTCTGCCTTCACGCACCTCTCATACCTTCCCCTATATCGCCGTGTTTTCATGCACATCTCATAACGTCCCCTATATTGCTGGATTTTCACGCATCTCTCATAACTTCCCCTATATCGCCCTGTTTTCGCACTCCTCTCATACCTTCACCTATATCACTGTGTTTTCACGCACCTCTCATAACTTCCCCTATATCGCTGTGTTTTCGCACACCTCTCATCGTTTCCCGTCTATCGCCGTGTATTCATGCACATCTCATACCGTCCCGTTTATCGCTGTGCTTTCGCACACCTCTCATACCTTCCCCTATATCGCTGTGTTTTTGTGCACCTCTCATACCTTCATTAATATCGTTGCATTTTCATGCACATCTCATCAGGTCCCCTATATCGCTGTGCATTCACGCACCTCCCATAGTATCCCCGATATCGCTGTGCCTTCGTGCACCTCTCAAACCTTCCCCTATATCACCCTGTTTTCGTGCATCTCCCATTCCTTCCCCTATATCGCTGTGTTTTCGTGCACCTTTCATACCTTCCCCTATATCACTGTGTTTTCACACACCTCTCATAGCTTCTACTATATCGCTGTGTTTTTGTGCGCCTCTCATACCTTTCCTAATATCGCTGCAGTTTCATGCACATCTCATCACGTCCCCTATATCGCTGTGTATTCACGCACCTCCCATAGCATCCCCTATATCGCTGTGCCTTGCGCACCTCTCATACCTTCCCCTATATTGCTGTCTTTTTGCGCACATCCCATAGATTCACCTTTATCGCTGTTTTATTGCTCACCTCTCATAGCTTCCCCTGTATCACCATGTTTTTGCTCACCTCTCATAGATTCCCCTATATCGCCCTGTTTTCATGCACCTCCCATACTTTCCCCGATATCGTTGTGTTTTCGTGCTCTTCTCATACCTTCCCTTATATCGCTGTGTTTTCAGGCACCTCTCATGGCTTCCCCAATATCGCCGTGTATTCATGCACATCTCATACCGTCCCCTATATCGCTGTGTTTTCGCGCACCTCCCATAGCTTTGCCTACATCGCTGTTTTCACGCACATCCAATAGCTTCACCTTGATCGCTGTGTTATTGCTCACCTCTCATAGCTTACCCTATATCGCTGTGTTTTCACGCACCTCGCATGTCTTCACCTATATCGCTATGTTTTCGCTCCTATCATTACTTCCCCTATATCTCTGTTTTCTCGCACCTCTGATACATTCTCCTGTATTGCAATGTTTTCGCGCACCTCTTACAATTTCCCCTATATCGCCGTGTTCACGCACACCTCTCATACCTTCCCCTATATCACTGTTTTTTTGCGCATGTCCCATAGCTTCCTCTATATCACTGTGTTTTCGCGCACCTCTCATAACTTCCCCAATATCGCCGTTATCACGCACATCGCCTAGCTTCCACAATATTGCCCTGTTTTCGCGCACCTCTCATGTTTTCCCCTATATCACTGTGTTTTCGCACACCTCCCATAGCAAACCCTATATTGCTGTGCCTTCGCACACCTCTTATACCTTCCTCTATATCGCCTTGTTTTCGAGCACCTCCCATACCTTCCCCTTATCGCTGTGATTTCGTGTACCTCTCATACCTCCCCCTATATCGCTGTGTTTTCACGCACCTCTCATAGCGTCCCCTATATCGCTGTATATTCACTCACCTCCCATAGCATCCCCTATATCGCTGTGCATTGCGCACCTCTCATACCTTCCCCTATATCGCTGTCTTTTCGTGCACATCCAATAGATTCACCTTTATCGCTGTGTTATTGTTCACTTCTCATAGCTTCCCCTGTATTGCCGTGTTTTTGCTCACCTCTCGTAGCTTCCCCTATATCGCCATGTTTTCGTGCACCTCTCATGTCTTCACCGAGATCGCTATGTTTTCGCTCCTCTCATTACTTCCCCTATATCGCTGTGTTTTCTCGCACATCTGATACATTCTCCCGTATCGCCGTGTTTTCGTGCACCTCTCATAATTTCCCCTATCTCGCCGTGTTCTCACACATCTCTCATACCTTCCCCTATATCACTGTGTTTTCGCGCACGTCCCATTGCGTCCCCTATATCGCTGTGCTTTTGCGCACCTCTCATACCTTCCCCTGCATCGACCTGTTTTTGCGCGCATCTCATGTCTTCCTCTACATCGCTGTGTTTTCTCGCGCCTCTCATGCATTCGCCTGTCATGCCAAGTTATCGCGCACCTCTCATTCTTTCCCATATATCGCCGTGTTTTCATGCACCTCTCACAGCTTCCCATATATCTCCGTGTTTTCATACACATCTCATACCGTCCCCTATATCACTGTGTTTTCGCGCACCTCCCATAGCATCCCCAATATCGCTGTGCCTTCGTGCACTTCTCATAGCTTCCCCTATATCGCCGTGTTTTCATGCACATCTCATAACGTCCCCTATATTGCTGGGTTTTCACGCACCTCTCATAACTTCCCCTATATCTCCCTGTTTTTGCGCACCTCTCATAACTTCCCCTATATCGCTGTGTTTTCGCACACCTCTCATGGATTCTCGACTATCGCCGTGTATTCATGCACATCTCATACCGTCCCCTATATCGATGTCTTTTCGCACACATCCCGTAGATTCACCTTTATCGCTGTGATATTGCTCACCTCTCATAGCTTCGCCTGTATCGCCGGGTTTTAGCACACCTCTCATAGCTTCCACTATATTGCCCTGTTTTCGTGCACCTCTCATGTCTTCCTCTATATCACTGTGTTTTTGCGCACCTTCCATAGCATCCCCTATATTGCTGTGCCTTCGCATACCTCTCATAACTTCATCTATATCACCCTGTTTTCGAGTACCTTCCATACCTTCCCCTATATCGCTGTGCCTTGCTCACCTTTCATACCTTCCCCTATATCGCTGTCTTTTCGCGCACATCCCATAGATTCACCTTTATCACTGTGTTATTGCTCACCTCTCTAGCTTCCCCTACATCGCCGTGTTGTTGCGCACCTCTTATAACTTCCCCTATATCGCTGTATTGTTATGCACATCTCATAACGTCCCTTATATCGCTGTGTATTCGCGCACCTCTCATACCTTCCCCTATATCGCCCTGTTTCCCGCGCACCTCCCACGGCTTCGCCTACATCGCTGTGTTTTTGCGCACCTCTCATACCTTCCCTAATATCGCTGCGTTTTCATGCACATCTCATCACATCCCCTATATCGCTGTGTATTCATGCACCTCCCATAGCATCCCCTATATCGCTGTGCCTTGCACACCTCTCATACCCTCCCCTATATCGCTGTCTTTTCGCGCACATCCCATAGATTCACATTTATCGCTGTGTTTTTGCTCATCTCTCATAGCTACCCCTGTATCGCCGTCTTTTTGCTCACCTCTCATAGCTTCCCCTATATCGCTGTGTTTTCTCGCACCTCTCCTGTCTTCCCCAATATCACTGTGTTTTCGCGCACCTCTCATACCTTCCCCTATATCGCTGTGTTTTCGTGCTCCTCTCATACCTTCACTAATATCGTTGCATTTTCATGCACATCTCATCACGTCCCCTATATTGCTGTGTATTCACGCACCTCCCATAGTATCCCCTATATCGCTGTGCCTTGCACACCTCTCATACCTTCCCCTATATCGCCGTGTTTTCATGCACATCTCATACCGTCCCCTATATCGCTATGTTTTCGCGCACCTCTCATACCTTCCCCTATATCGCTGTGTTTTCACGCACCTCTCTTAACTTCTCCTATATCGCTGCATTTTCGTGAACTTCTCATACCTCCCCTTATATCGCTGTGTTTTCATGCACATCTCATAACGTCCCCTATTTCCCTGTGTATTCGTGCACCTCCCATAACATTCCCTATATCGCTCTGCCTTCATGCACCTCTCATACCTTCCCCTATATCGCCGTGTTTTCATGCACATCTCATAACGTCCCCTATATTGCTGGATTTTCACACATCTCTCATAACTTCCCCTATATCGCCCTGTTTTCGCACTCCTCTCATACCTTCACCTATATCACTGTGTTTTCACGCACCTCTCATAACTTCCCCTATATCGCTGTGTTTTCGCACACCTCTCATGGTTTCCCGTCTATCGCCGTGTATTCATGCACATCTCATACCGTCCCGTATATCGCTGTGCTTTCGCGCACCTCTCATACCTTCCCCTGTATCGCTGTGTTTTTGTGCACCTCTCATACCTTCACTAATATCGTTGCATTTTCATGCACATCTCATCACATTCCCCATATCGCTGTGCATTCACGCACCTCCAATAGTATCCCCTATATCGCTGTGCATTCACGCACCTGCCATAGTATCTCCTATATCGCTGTGCCTTCGCGTACCTCTCATACCTTCCCCTATATCGCCCTGTTTTCGTGCATTTCCCATTCCTTCCCCGATATCGCTGTGTTTTCGTGCACCTTTCATACCTTCCCCTATATCACTGTGTTTTCACACACCTCTCATAACTTCTCCTATATCGCTGTGTTTTTGTGCACCTCTCATACCTTCCCTAATATCGATGCGTTTTCATGCACATATCATCACGTCCCCTATATCGCTGTGTATTCACGCATCTCCCATAGCATCCGCTATATCGCTGTGCATTGCGCACCTCTCATACCTTCCCCTATATCGCTGTCTTTTCGCGCACATCCAATAGATTCACCTTTATCGCTGAGTTATTGTTCACTTCTCATAGCTTCCCCTGTATCGCCGTGTTTTTGCTCACCTCTCATAGCTTCCCCTATATCACCATGTTTTCGTGCACCTCTCATGTCTTCACCGAGATCGCTATGTTTTCGCTCCTCTCATTACTTCCCCTATATCGCTGTGTTTTCTCGCACATCTGATACATTCTCCCGTATCGCCGTGTTTTCGTGCACCTCTCATAATTTTCCCTATCTCGGCGTGTTCTCACACATCTCTCATACCATCCCCTATATCACTGTGTTTTCGCGCACGTCCCATTGCGTCCCCTATATCGCTGTGCTTTTGCGCACCTCTCATACCTTCCCCTGCATCGCACAGTGATATAGGGGACGGTATGAGATGCGTATGAAAACACGGAGATATATGGGAAGCTATGAGAGGTGCATGAAAACATGGCGATATATGGGAAAGAATGAGAGGTGCGCGAAAACTTGGCATGACAGGCGAATGCATGAGAGGCGCGCATCTCATGTCTTCCCCTACATCGCTGTGTTTTCTCGCGCCTCTCATGCATTCGCCTGTCATGCCAAGTTTTCGCGCACCTGTCATTCTTTCCCATATATCGCCGTGTTTTCATGCACCTCTCATAGCTTCCCATATATCTCCGTGTTTTCATACACATCTCATACTGTCCCCTATATCACTGTGTTTTCGCGCACCTCCCATAGCATCCCCTATATCGCTGTGCCTTCGTGCACTTCTCATACCTTCCCCTATATCGCCGTGTCTTCATGCACATCTCATAACGTCCCCGAAATTGCTGGGTTTTCACGCACCTCTCATAACTTCCCCTATATATCCCTGTTTTTGCGCACCTCTCATAACTTCCCCTATATCGCTGTGTTTTCGCACACCTCTCATGGATTCTCGACTATCGCCGTGTATTCATGCACATCTCATACCGTCCCCTATATCGATGTCTTTTCGCACACATCCCATAGATTCACCTTTATCGCTGTGATACTGCTCACCTCTCATAGCTTCGCCTGTATCGCCGGGTTTTAGCACACCTCTCATAGCTTCCACTATACTGCCCTGTTTTCGCGCACCTCTCATGTCTTCCCCTATATCACTGTGTTTTTGCGCACCTTCCATAGCATCCCCTATATTGCTGTGCCTTCGCATACCTCTCATAACTTCATCTATATCACCCTGTTTTCGAGTACCTTCCATACCTTCCCCTATATCGCTGTGCCTTGCGCACCTTTCATACCTTCCCCTATATCGCTGTCTTTTCGCGCACATCCCATAGATTCACCTTTATCACTGTGTTATTGCTCACCTCTCGTAACTTACCCTATATCGCCGTGTTGTTATGCACATCTCATAACTTCCCTTATATCGCTGTGTATTCTCGCACCTCTGATGCATTCCCCTGTATCGCCGTGTTTTTGCGCACCTCTCATACTTTCCCCTATATCGCCGTGTTTTCACACATCTCTCATTTCTTCCCCGATATCTCCGTGTTTTCATGCACATCTCATACCGTCCCCTATATCACTGTGCCTTCGCGCACCTCTCATACCTTCCCCTATATCGCTGTGTTTTCGTGCACCTCTCATACCTTCACATCTTCCCCTATATCGCTGTGTTTTCACTCAACTCTCATAACTTCTCATATATCGCCGTGGTTTTACGGACCTCTCATAATTTCCCCTATATAGCCATGTTCTTGCACACCTCTCATACCTTCTACTATATCACTGTGTTTTTGCACACGTCCCATAGCATCCCCTGTATCGCTGTGTTTTCGGGCACTTCTCATAACTTTCCCTGCATCGCCATGTTTTCGCGCATATCCCATCATTCCACTATATAGCCCTGTTTTCGAGCACCTCTCATGTCTTCCCCTATATCACTGTGTTTTTGCGCACCTCCCATACCTTCCTCTATATCGCTGTGTTTTCGTGCACCTTTCATACCTTCCCCTATATCGCTGTGTTTTCACGCACCTCTCATAACTTCTCCTATATCGCTGTATTTTTGCGCACCTCTCATACTTTCCCCTATATCGCCGTGTTTTCAATCACATCTCATAACGTCCCCCATATTGCTGTGCATTCGCGCACCTCCCATAGAATCCCCTATATTGCTGTGCTTTCGCGCACATCTCATACCTTCCCTTTAATCGCTGTCTTTTTGCACACATCCCATAGCTTCATCTTTATCGCTGTGTTATTGCTCACCTCTCATAGCTTCCCCTGTATCACTTTGTTTTCATGCACCTCTCATGTCTTCACCTATATCGCTATGTTTTCGCTGCTGTCAATACTTCCATTATATCGCTGTGTATTCTCACTCCTCTGATACATTCCCCTGTATCGCCGTGTTGTCACGCACCTCTCATAATTTCCCCCACATGGCTGTATTCTCGCACACCTCTCATAACTTCCCCTATATCACTGTGTTTTCGCGCACGTCCCATAGCTTCCACTACATTGCCCTGTTTTTGCGCACCTCTCATACATTCCCGTATATCGCCCTGTTTTCGCACACCTCTCATTCCTTCCCCTGTATCGCTGTGTTTTAGTGCACCTCTCATACCTTCCCCTATATTGCCCTGTTTTCGCGAAGCTCCCATACCTTCCCCGATATCGCTGTGTTTTCGTGCACCTCTCATACCTTCCCCTATATCGCTGTCTTTTCGCGCACCTCTCATACCTTCCCCTACATCGCCCTGTTTTCGCACACATCCCATAGCTTCCACTATATTGCCCTGCTTTCGCGCACCTCTCATGCCTTCCCCTATATCGCCCTGCTTTCGCACACATCCCATAGCTTCCACTATATCGCTCTGTTTTCACTCGTCTCATAACGTCCCCTATATCGCTGTGTTTTCTTGCACCTCTGATGCGTTCCCCTGTATCGTCGTGTTTTTGCGCACCTCTCATACTTTTCCCTATATAGCCGTGTTTTTGCGCATCTCTCATGGCATCCCCGATATCGCCATGGTTCATGCATATTTCATACATTCCCCTATATCGCTGTGTTTTCGCGCAGCTCCCATAGCTTCCGCTACATCGCTGTGTTTTCGCGCACCTCTCATGCCTTCACCTATATCGCTGTCTTTTCGCACCCTGATATAGCTTCACCTTTATCGCTGTGTTTTTGCTCACCTCTCATAGCTTCCACTATATCGCCGTGTTTTCGCGCACCTCTCATAGAATCCCCAATATCGCCATGTGTTCATGCACATCTCATAAAGTCCCCTATATTGCTAGGTTTTCACGCACCTCTCATAACTTCCCCTATATCGCCCTGTTTTCACACTCCTCTCATACCTTCCCCTATATCAATGTGTTTTCAGGCACCTCTCATACCTTCCCCTATATCGCTGTGTTTTCGCACACCTCTCATGGCTTCCCGACTATCGCCGTGTATTCATGCACATCTCATAGCTTTCCCTATATCGCTGTGTTTACGCGCACCTTTCATACCTTCCCCTATATCGATGTACTTTTGCGCACATCTCATAACGTCCCCTTTATCGCTGTGTATTCGCGCACCTCCCATACCATCCCCTATATCACTGTGCCTTCGCGCACCTCTCATGCATTCCCGTATATCGCTGTGTTTTTGCACACCTCTCATACCTTCCCCAATATCACCGTGTTTTCATGCTCATCTCATAACGTCCCCAATGTCGCTGGGTTTTCATGCACCTCTCATAAATTCCCCTATATCGCTCTGTTTTCGCGCTCCTCTCATACCTTCCCCAATATCACTGCGTTTTCACGCAGCTCTCATACCTTCCCCTATATCGCTGTGTTTTCGCACACCTCTCATGGCTTCCCGTTTATCGCCGTGTATTGATGCACATCTCATACATTCCCCTATATCGCTGTGCTTTCGCGCACCTCCCATAGCTTCGCTTACATCGCTGTTTTCGCGCACCTCTCATACCTTCCCCTATATCGATGTATTTTTGCGCATATCTCATATCTTCCCCTATATTGATGTGTTTTCATGCACATCTCATAACGTCCCCTATATCGCTGTGTATTTGCGCACCGCCCATAGAATACCCTATATCACTGTGCCTTCGCGCACCTCTCATTCATTCCCGTATACCGCTGTGTTTTTGCACACCTCTCATACCTTCACCGATATCGCTGTGTTTTCGTGCTCCTCTCCTACCCTCCTCCAATATTACTGTGTTTTCACGCACCTCTCTTAAATTCACCTATATCGCTGTTTTCAGGCACCTCTCATGGCTTCCCCAATATCGCCGTGTGTTCATGCACATCTCATACCGTCCCCTATATCGCTGTGTTTTGGCGCACCTCCCATAGCTTCGCCTACATCGCTGTTTTCGCGCACATCCCATAGCTTCACCTTCATCGCTGTGTTATTGCTCAGCTCTCATAGCTTACCCTATATCGCCGTGTTTTCACGCACCTCGCATGTCTTCACCTATATCACTATGTTTTCGCTCCTATCATTACTTCCCCTATATCGCTGTGTTTTCTCGCACCTCTGATACATTCTCCTGTATTGCCATGCATTTGCGCACCTCTTACAATTTCCACTATATCGCCGTGTTCTCGCACACCTCTCATACCTTCCCCTATATCACTGTTTTTTTGTGCATGTCCCATAGCGTCCCCTATATCGCTGAGTTTTCTCGCGCCTCTGATACATTCCCCTGTATCGCCGTGGTTTTGCGCACATCCCTTAGGTTCCACTATATTGCCCTGTTTTTGCGCACCTCTCATGTCTTCCCCTATATCACGGTGTTTTCGCGCACCTCTCATACCATCCCCTATATCGCTGTACCTTCGCGCACCTCTCATACCTTCCCCTATATCGCCCTGTTTTCGCGCACCTTCCATACCTTCCCCTATATCGCTGTTTTTTCATGCACCTCTCATAACTTCTCCTAATTCGCTGTATTTTTGCGCAGTTCTTATACCTTCCCCAAAATTGCCATGTTTTCATGCACATCTCATAATGTCCCCTATATCGCTGTGTATTCGCGCACCTCCCATAGCATCCCTTGTATTGCTGTGCCTTCGTGCACCTCTCATACCTTCCCCTATATCGCCCCGCTTTTGCGCACCTTCCATACCTTCCCCTATATCGCCTCGTTTTCATGCACCCCTCATACCTCCCTCTATATCGCTGAGTTTTCACGCTCCTCTCATAATTTCTCCTATATCGCCGTATTTTTGCGCACCTCTCATGGCTTCCCCAATATCGCCGTGTTTTCATGCACATCTCTTAACGTCCCATATATCGCTGTGTATTCGCGCACCTGCCATAGCATCCTCTACATCGCTGTGCCCTCGCGCACCTCTCATACCTTCCCCTATGTCGCCCTGTTTCCCGTGCACCTCCCATACCATCCCCTATATCGCCGTATTTTTGCGCACCTCTCATGGCTTCCACAATATCGCCGTGTTTTCACGCACATCTCATAACCTCTCCTATATCTCTGTGTATTCACGCACCTCTCATAGCATCCCCTATATCGCTGTGCCTTGCGCACCTCTCATAGCTTCCCCTATATCGCTGTGCCTTGCGCACCTCTCATAGCTTCCCCTATATCGCTGTCTTTTCGCGCACATCCCATAGATTCAGCTTTATCACTGTGTTATTCCTCACCTCTCATAGCTTCCCCTGCATCGCCGTGTTTTTGCTCACTTCTCATGTCTTCACCTAGATCGCTATGTTTTTGCTCCTCTCAATACTTGCCCTATATCGCTGTGTTTTCTCGCACCTCTGACACATTCTCCCATATCGCCGTGTTTTCATGCATATCTCATACCGTCTCCTATATCACTGTGTTTTCACGCACATCCCATACCATCCGTTATATCGCTGTGCCTTCCTGTACCTCTCATATCTTTCCCTATATCGTTGTGTTTTCATGCTCATCTCATACCTTCCCCTATATCGCTGACTTTTTGCGCACATCCCATAGATTCAGCTTTATCGCTGTGTTATTGCTCACCTCTCATAGCTTCCCCTGTATCGCCGTGTTTTTGCTCACCTCTCATGTCTTCACCTAGATCGCTATTTTTTCGCTCTTCTCAATACTTCCCCTCTAAGGCTGCGTTTTCATGCACATCTCATAACGTCCCCTATATCGCTGTCTATTCGTGCACCTCCCATTCCTTACCGAATATATCTCTGTGTTTTCGTGCACCTTTCATACCTTCCCCTATATCGCTGTGTTTTCGCAGACCTCTCATAACTTCTCCTATATCGCTGTGTTTTTGTGCACCTCTCATACCTTCCCTAATATCGCTGCGTTTTCATGCACATCTCATCACGTCCCCTATATCGCTGTGTATTCACGCACCTCTCATAGCATCCCCTATATCGCTGTGCCTTGCGCACCTCTCATACCTTCCCCAATATCGCTGTGCTTTCGTGCACCTCTCATACCTTCCCCTATATCGATGTATTTTTGCGCACCTCTCATAACTTCTCCTATATCACTGTATTTTTGTGCAGCTCTTATACCTTCCCCGATACTGCCGTGTTTTCATGCACATCTCATAGCGTCCCCTATATCGCTGTGTATTCACGCACCTCCCATAGCATCCCTTATATTGCTGTGCCTTCGCGCACCTCTCATAACTTCCCCTATATCGCCCTGTTTTCGCGCACCTTCCATACCTTCCCGTATATCGCTGTGTTTTCATGCACCTCTCATACCTCCCCCTATATCGCTGTGTTTTCACGCACCTCTCATAATTTCACCAATATCGCCGTATTTTTGCGCACCTCTCATGGCTTCCCCAATATTGCCACGTTTTCATGCACATCTCTTAACGTCCCATATATCGCTGTGTATTCGCGCAACTGCCATAACATCCCTTATATCGCTGTGCCTTCGCGCACCTCTCATACCTTCCCCTATGTCGCCCTGTTTTCGCACACCTCCCATTGTGTCCCCTGTATCGCTGTATTTTCACACACCTCTCATGACTTCCCCAATATCACCGTGTTTTCATGCACATCTCATAACGTCTCCTATATCTCTGTGTATTCACGCACCTCCCATAGCATCCCCTATATCGCTGTGCCTTCGCGTTTCGCTCATACCTTCCCCTATATCGCCCTGTTTCCCGTGCACCTCCCATGGCTTCGCCTACATCGCTGTGTTTTTGCGCACATCTCATACCTTCCCCTATATCGCCGTGTTTTTGCGCACCTCTCATTTCTTCACCTATATCGCTGTGTTTCCGCTCCTCTCATTACTTCCCCTATATCGCTCTGTGTTCTCGCACTTCTGATACAGTTCCATGTATCAACGTGTTTTCGCGCAACTCTCATAATTTCACCTATATCGCCGTGTTCTCGCACACCTCTCATATCTTCCCCTATATCACTGTGTTTTCGCGCACGTCCAATAGCGTCCTCTATATCGCTCTGTTTTCACGCACTTCTCATGTCTTCCCCTATATCACTGTGTTTCCGTGCACCTCCCATACCATCCCCTATATTGCTGTGTTTCGCACACATCTCATACCTTTCCCTATATCGCCCTGTTTTCGAGCACCTCCCATACCTTCCCCTATATCGCTGTGTTTTCGTTACCTCTCATACCTCCCCTTATATCGCTGTGTTTTCACGCACCTCTCATAACTTCCCCTGTATTGCTGTATTTTTGCGCACCTCTCATAACTTCCCCTATATTGCCGTGTTTTTATGCACATCTCATAACGTCCCCTATATCACTGTGTATTCGTGCACCTCCCATAGCGTCCCCTATATCGCTGTGCCTTCGCGCACCTCTCATACCTTCCCCTATATCGCCCTGTTTTCGCGCACATCCCACACCTTCCACTATATTGCCCTGTTTCCGCGCACCTCACATGTCTTCCACCACATCGCTGTGTTTTCTGGCACCTCTGATGCATTCCCCTGTAACACCAAGTTTCGCGCACCTCTGATACTTTCCCCTAAATCGCCGTGTTTACGCGCATCTCTCATACCTCCCCCTATATCACCATGTTTTTATGCACATCTCAATACCGTCTCCTATATAGCTGTGTTTTTGCGCACCTCCCATAGCATCCCCTATATCACTGTGCCTTCGTGCACCTCTCATACCTTCCCCTATATCGCCTTGTTTTCGCGCACCTCCTATACCTTCCCTTATGTCACTGCATTTTCGTGCACCTTTCATACCTTCCCCTATATCGCTGTGTTTTCGCACACCTCTCATAACTTCTCCAATATCGCTGTGTTTTTGTGCACCTCTCATACCTTTCCTAATATCACTGCGTTTTCATGCACATCTCATCACGTCCCCTATATCGCTGTGTATTCACGCACCTCCCATAGCATCCCCTATATCGCTGTGCCCTGCGCACCTCTCATAACTTCCCCTATATCGCTGTCTTTTCGCGCACATCCCATAGATTCACCTTTATCGCTGTGTTATTGCTCACCTCTCATAGATTCCCCTATATCGCTGTGTTTTTGCTCACTTCTCATAGATTCCACTACATCGACATGTTTTCGCGCACCTCTCATGTCTTCACCTAGATCGCTATGTTTTCGATCCTCTCAATACTTCCCTTATATCGCTGTGTTTTCTCGCAGATCTGATAGATTCTCCCGTATCGCTGTGTTTTCGCACACCTCTCATAATGTCCCTTATATCGCCGTGTTCTCGCACACCTCTCATAACTTCCCCTATATCACTGTGTTTTCGCGCAAGTCCCATTGTGTCCCCTATGTCGCTGTGTTTTCGCGCACCTCTCATAGCTTCCCCTATATCGCCCTGTTTTCGTGCACATCCCATAGCTTCCACTATATTGCCCTGCTTTCGCGCACCTCTCATGTATTCCACGACATAGCTGTGTTTTCTGGCACCTCTGATGCATTCCCCTGTAACGCCAAATTTTCGCACACCTCTCATACCTCCCCCTATATCGCCATGTTTTTATGCACAACTCATACCGTCTCCTATATCGCTGTGTTTTCGCGCACCTCCCATAGCATCCCCTATATCGCTGTGCCTTCGTGCAACTCTCATACCTTCCCCTATATCGCTGTGTTTTCACGCACCTCTCTTAACTTCTCCTATATCGCTGTGTTTTTGCACACCTCTCATACCTTCCCCTATATCGCCGTGTTTTCAGGCACCTCTCATGGCTTCCCCAATATCGCCGTGTATTCATGCACATCTCATACCGTCCCCTATATCGCTTTTTTTTTGGCGCACCTCCCGTAGCTTCATCTACATCGCTGTTTTCGCGCACATCCCATAGCTTCAGCTTGATCGCTGTGTTATTGCTCACCTCTCATAGCTTACCCTATATCGCCGTACTCTCGCACACCTCTCATACTTTCCCCTATATCACTGTTTTTTTGCGCATGTCCCATAGCGTCCCCTATATCGCTGTGTTTTCTCGCACCTCTGATACATTCCCCTGTATCGCTGTGGTTTCGCGCACATCCCATAGGTTCCACTATATTGCCCTGTTTTTGCGCACCTCTCATGTCTTCCCCTATATCACGGTGTTTTCGCGCACCTCCCATAGCATCCCCTATATCGCTGTGCCTTCGTGCAACTCTCATACCTTCCCCTATATCGCTGTGTTTTCACGCACCTCTCTTAACTTCTCCTATATCGCTGTGTTTTTGCACACCTCTCATACCTTCCCCTATATCGCCGTGTTTTCAGGCACCTCTCATGGCTTCCCCAATATCGCCGTGTATTCATGCACATCTCATACCGTCCCCTATATCGCTTTTTTTTTGGCGCACCTCCCGTAGCTTCATCTACATCACTGTTTTCGCGCACATCCCATAGCTTCAGCTTGATCGCTGTGTTATTGCTCACCTCTCATAGCTTACCCTATATCGCCGTACTCTCGCACACCTCTCATACTTTCCCCTATATCACTGTTTTTTTGCGCATGTCCCATAGCGTCCCCTATATCGCTGTGTTTTCTCGCACCTCTGATACATTCCCCTGTATCGCTGTGGTTTCGCGCACATCCCATAGGTTCCACTATATTGCCCTGTTTTTGCGCACCTCTCATGTCTTCCCCTATATCACGGTGTTTTCGTGCACCTCTCATAGCATCCCCTATATCGCTGTGACTTCGCGCACTTCTCATAACTTCCCCTATATCGCCCTGTTTTCGCGCACCTCCCATACCTTCCCCAATATCGCTGTTTTTTCATGCACCTCTCATAGCCACCCCTATATCGCTGTGTTTTCACGCACTTCTCATAACTTCTCCAAATTCGCTGTATTTTTGCGCAGTTCTTATACCTTCCCCTATATTGCCGTGTTCTCACGCACATCTCATAACGTCCCCTATATCGCTGTGTATTCGCGCACCTCTCATACCTTCCCCTATATCGCCTCGTTTTTGCGCACCTTCCATACCTTCCCCTATATCGCCTCGTTTTCATGCACCCCTCATACCTCCCTCTATATCGCTGAGTTTTCACGCTCCTCTCATAATTTCTCCTATATCGCCGTATTTTTGCGCACCTCTCATGGCTTCCACAATATCGCCGTGTTTTCACGCACATCTCATAACGTCTCCTATATCTCTGTGTCTTCACGCTCCTCCCATGGCTTCGCCTACATCGCTGTGTTTTTGCGCACCTCTCATACCTTCTCCTATATAGCCCTGTTTTCGCGCAAATCCCAGAACTTCATCTTTATCGCTGTGTTATTGCTTACCTCTCATAGCTTCCCCTATATCGCCGTGTTTTCGCGCACCCCTCATGTCTTCACCTATATCGCTGTGTTTCCGCTCCTCTCATTACTTCCCCTATATCTCTCTGTGTTCTCGCACTTCTGATACAGTTCCCTGTATCAACGTGTTTTCGCGCACATCTCATACATTCACCTATATTGCCATGTTCTCGCACACCTCTCATATCTTCCCCTATATCACTGTATTTTCGCGCACGTCCAATAGCGTCCCCTATATCGCTGTGTTTTCATGCAAATCTCATGTATTCCCCTATATCACTGTGCTTTCGTCCACCTCTCATACCTTTCCCTATATCGCCCTGTTTTCGAGCACCTCCCATACCTTCCCCAATATCGCTGTGTATTCGCGTACCTCTCATAGCATCCCCTATATCGCTGTGTCTTGCGCACCTCTCGTAGCTTCCCCTATATCGCTGTGCCTTGTGCACCTCTCATAGCTTCCCCTATATCGCTGTGCCTTGCGCACCTCTCATAGCTTCCCCTATATCGCTGTCTTTTCGCGCACATCCCATAGATTCAGCTTTATCACTGTGTTAATCCTCACCCCTCATAGCTTCCCCTGTATCGCCGTGTTTTTGCTCAGCTGTCATTTCTTCACCTAGATCGCTATGTTTTCGCTCCTCTCAATACTTCCCCTATATGGCTGTGTTTTCATGCATATTTCATACCTTCCCCTATATCGCTGTGTTTTCGCACACCTCTCACAACTTCTCCTATGTCGCTGTGTTTTTGTGCACCTCTCATACCTTCCCTAATATCGATGCGTTTTCATGCACATATCATCACGTCCCCTATATCGCTGTGGAATCACTCACCTCCCATAGCATCCCCTATATCGCTGTGCATTGCGCACCTCTCATACCTTCCCCTATATCGCTGTCTTTTCGCGCACATCCAATAGATTCACCTTTATCGCTGTTATTGTTCACTTCTCATAGCTTCCCCTGTATCACCGTGTTTTTGCTCACCTCTCATAGCTTCACCTATATCGCCATGTTTTCGTGCACCTCTCATGTCTTCACCGAGATCGCTATGTTTTCACTCCTCTCATTACTTCCCCTATATCGCTGTGTTTTCTCGCACATCTGATACATTCTCCCGTATCGCTATGTTTTCGTGCCCCTCTCATAATTTCCCCTATCTCGCCGTGTTCTCACACATCTCTCATACCGTCCCCTATATCACTGTGTTTTCGCGCACGTCCCATTGCGTCCCCTATATCGCTGTGCTTTTGCGCACCTCTCATACCTTTCCCTGCATCGCCCTGTTTTTGCGCGCATCTCATGTCTTCCCCTACATCGCTGTGTTTTCTCGCGCCTGTCATGCATTCGCCTGTCATACCAAGTTTTCGCGCACCTCTCATTCTTTCCCATATATCGCCGTGTTTTCGTGCACCTCTCATAGCTTCCCATATATCGCCGTGTTTTCATGCACATCTCATAACGTCCCCTATATTGCTGGGTTTTCACGCACCTCTCATAACTTCCCCTATATCTCCCTGTTTTTGCGCACCTCTCATAACTTCCCCTATATCGCTGTGTTTTCGCACACCTCTCATGGATTCTCGACTATCGCCGTGTATTCATGCACATCTCATACTGTCCCCTATATCGATGTCTTTTCGCACACATCCCATAGATTCACCTTTATCGCTGTGATATTGCTCACCTCTCATAGCTTCGCCTGTATCGCCGGGTTTTAGCTCACCTCTCAAAGCTTCCACTATATTGCCCTGTTTTCGCGCACCTCTCATGTCTTCCCCTATATCACTGTGTTTTTGCGCACCTTCCATAGCATCCCCTATATTGCTGTGCCTCCGCATACCTCTCATAACTTCATCTATATCACCCTGTTTTCGAGTACCTTCCATACCTTCCCCTATATCGCTGTGCCTTGCTCACCTTTCATACCTTCTCCTATATCGCTGTGCCTTGCTCACCTTTCATACCTTCCCCTATATCGCTGTCTTTTTGCGCACATCCCATAGATTCACCTTTATCACTGTGTTATTGCTCACCTCTCTAGCTTCCCCTACATCGCCGTGTTGTTGCGCACCTCTCATAACTTCCCCTATATCGCTGTATTGTTATGCACATCTCATAACGTCCCCTATATCGCTGTGTATTCGCGCACCTCTCATACCTTCCCCTATATCGCTGTCTTTTCGCGCACATCCCATAGATTCACCTTTATCGCTGTGTTTTTGCTCACCTCTCATAGCTACCCCTGTATCGCCGTCTTTTTGCTCACCTCTCACAGCTTCCCCTATATCGCTGTGTTTTCGCGCACCTCTCCTGTCTTCCCCAATATCACTGTGTTTTCGCGCACCTCTCATACCTTCCCCTATATCGCTGTGTTTTCGTGCTCCTCTCATACATTCACTAATATTGTTGCATTTTCATGCACATCTCATCACGTCCCCTATATTGCTGTGTATTCACGCACCTCCCATAGTATCCCCTATATCGCTGTGCCTTGCACACCTCTCATACCTTCCCCTATATCGCCGTGTTTTCATGCACATCTCATACCATCCCCTATATCGCTATGTTTTCGCGCACCGCTCATACCTTCCCCTATATCGCTGTGTTTTCACGCACCTCTCTTAACTTCTCCTATATCGCTGCATTTTCGTGAACTTCTCATACCTCCCCTTATATCGCTGTGTTTTCATGCACATCTCATAACGTCCCCTATTTCCCTGTGTATTCGTGCACCTCCCATAACATTCCCTACATCGCTCTGCCTTCACGCACCTCTCATACCTTCCCCTATATCGCCGTGTTTTCATGCACATCTCATAAAGTCCCCTATATTGCTGGATTTTCACGCATCTCTCATAACTTCCCCTATATCGCCCTGTTTTCGCACTCCTCTCATACCTTCACCTATATCACTGTGTTTTCACGCACCTCTCATAAATTCCCCTATATCGCTGTGTTTTCGCACACCTCTCATGGTTTCCCGTCTATCGCCGTGTATTCATGCACATCCCATAGATTCACCTTTATCGCTGTGTTTTTGCTCACCTCTCATAGCTACCCCTGTATCACCGTCTTTTTGCTCACCTCTCATAGCTTCCCCTATATCGCTGTTTTTTCGCGCACCTCTCCTGTCTTCCCCAATATCACTGTGTTTTCGCGCACCTCTCATACCTTCCCCTATATCACTGTGTTTTCACGCACGTCCCATAGCGTCCCCTATATCGCTGTGCTTTCGCGCACCTCTCATACCTTCCCCTATATTGCCCTGTTTTCGCGCAACTCCTATACCTTCCCTTATATCGCTGCGTTTTCGTATACCTCTCATACCTCCCCCAATATCGTTGTGTTTTCACGCACCTCTCATAACTTATCCTATATTGCTGTATTTTTGCGCACCTCTCATAACTTCCCCTATATCGCCGTGTTTTTATGCACATCTCATAATGTCCCCTATATCGCTGTGTATTCGTGCACCTCCCATTCCTTCCCCTATATCGCTGTGTTTTCGTGCTCCTCTCATACCTTCCCTAATATCGCTGCGTTTTCATGCACATCTCATCACGTCCCCTATATCGCTGTGTATTCACGCACCTCCCATAGCATCCCCTATATCGCTGTGCCTTGTGCACCTCTCATACCTTCCCCTATATCGCAGTCTTTTCGCGCACATCCCATAGATTCACCTTTATCGCTGTATTATTGCTCACCTCTCATAGCTTCCCCTGTATTGCCGTGTTTTTGCTCACCTCTCATAGCTTCCCCTATATCGCCGTGTTTTCGCGCACCTCTCCTGTCTTCCCCTATAACACTGTGTTTTCGCGCACCTTCCATAGCATCCCCTATATTGCTGTGCCTTCGCATACCTCCACTAACTTCATCTATTTCACCCTGTTTTCGATCACCTTACATACCTTCCCCTATATCGCTGTGTTTTTGTGCACCTCTCATACCTCCCCCTATATCGCTGTGCCTTGCGCACCTCTCATACATTCCCCTATATCACCCTGTTTTCGCGCACCTCCCATTCCTTCACCTATATCGCTGTTTTCGTGCACATCTCATACCTTCCCCTATATCGCTGTGTTTTCACACACCTCTCATAACTTCTCCTATATCACTGTGTTTTTTTTGCACCTCTCATACCTTCCCTAATATCGCTGCATTTTCATGGACATCTCATCACGTCCCCTATATCGCTGTGTATTCACGCACCTCCCATAGCATCCCCTATATCACTGTGCCTTGCGCACCTCTCATACCTTCCCCTATATCGCTGTCTTTTTGCGCACATCCCACAGATTCACCTTTATCGCTGTGTTATTGCTCATCTCTCATAGCTTCCCCTGTATTGCTGTCTTTTCGCGCACATCCCATAGATTCACCTTTATCGCTGTTTTATTGCTCACCTCTCATAGCTTCCCCTGTATCATCGTGTTTTCGCTCACCTCTCATAGATTCCCCTATATCGCCCTGTTTTCGTGCACCTCCCATACCTTCCCCGCTATCGCTGTGTTTTCGTGCTCCTCTCATACCTTCCCCTATATTGCAGTTTTCTCGCACCTCCGATACATTCTCCTGTATTGCCATGTTTTCGCGCACCTCTTACAATTTCCCCTATATCGCAGTGTTCTCGCACATCTCTCATACCTTCCCCTATATCACTGTTTTTTTGCGCATGTCCCATAGCTTCCCCTATATCGCTGTGTTTTCGCGCACCTCTGATACATTCCCCTGTATCGCCGTGGTTTCGCGCACATCCCATAGGTTCCACTATATTGCCCTGTTTTTGCGCACCTCTCATGTCTTCCCCTATATCACGGTGTTTTCGCGCACCTCTCATAGCATCCCCTGTATAGCTGTGCCTTTGCGCACCTCTCATAACTTCCCCTATATTGCCCTGTTTTCGCGCACCTCCCATACCTTCTCCAATATCGCTGTGTTTTCGTGCACCTCTCCTACCTTCCCCTATATCGCTGTGTTTTCATGCAGCTCTCATAACTTCTCCTATATAACTGTATTTTTGCGCAGCTCTTATACCTTCCCCTATATTGCCGTGTTTTCATGCACATCTCATAATGTCCCCTATATCGCTGCGTATTCGCGCACCTCCCAATATCGCCCTGTTTTCGTACACATCCCATAGCTTCCACTATATTGCCCTGTTTTCGCGCACCTCTCATGTATTCCACTACATCACTGTGTTTTCTGGCACCTCTGATGCATTCCCCTGTAACGTCAAGTTTTCGCGCACCTCTCATACTTTCCATTATATCGCCCTGTTTACGCGCACCTCTCATACCTCCCCCAATATCGCCATGTTTTTATGCACATTTCATACCGTCTCCTATATCGCTGTGTTTTCGCACACCTCCCATAGCATCCCCTATATTGCTGTGCCTTCGTGCACCTCTCATACCTTCCCTTATATCGCCCTGTTTTCGCGCACCTCTCATGTATTCCACTACATCGCTGTGTTTTCTGGCACCTCTGATGCATTCCCCTGTAACGCCAAGTTTTCGCGCACATCTCATACTTTCCCCTATATCGCCGTGTTTTTTGCGCGCACCTCTCATACCTCCCCCTACATCGCCATGTTTTTATGCACATTTTATACCGTCTCCTATATCGCTGTTTTCTCGCGCACCTCCCATAGCATCCCCTATTTCGCTGTGCCTTCATGCACCTCTCATACCTTCCCCTAAATCGCCCTGTTTTCGCGCACCTCCTATACCTTCCCTTATATAGCTGTGTTTTCATGCACATCTCATAACGTCTCCTATTTCGCTGTGTATTCGTGCAATTCCCATAACATCCCCTATATCGCTGTGCCTTCGCGCACCTCTCATACCTTCCCCTATATCGCCCTGTTTTCGCCCACCTCCTATACCTTCCCTTATATCGCTGTGTATTCGTGCACCTCCCATTCCTTCCACTATATCGCTGTGCTTTCGTGCACCTTTCATACCTTCCCCTATATCGCTGTGTTTTCGCACACCTCTCATAACTTCTCCTATATCGCTGTGTTTTTGTGCACCTCTCATAACTTCCCTAATATCGCTGAGTTTTCATGCACATCTCATCACGTCCACTATATCGCTGTGTATTCACGCCCCTCCCATTGCATCCCCTATATCGCTGTGCCTTGCGCACCTCTCATAGTTTCCCCTATATCGCTGTCTTTTCGCGCACATCCAATAGATTCACCTTTATCGCTGCGTTATTGCTCACCTCTCATAGCTTCCCTGTATCGCCCTGTTTTTGCTCACCTCTCATAGCTTCCCTTATATCGCCATGTTTTCGCGCCCTTCTCTTGTCTTCACCTAGATCGCTATGTTTTCGTTCCTCTCAGTACTTCCCCTATATCGCTGTTTACTAGCACATCTGATACATTCTCCCGTATCGCCGTGTTCTCGCACACCTCTCATACCTTTCCCTATATCACTGTGTTTTCGCACACGTCCCATTGCGTCCCCTATATCGCTGTGTTTTCGCGCACCTCTCATACCTTCCCCTATATCGCCCTATTTTCATGCACATCCCATAGCTTCCACTATATTGCCCTGTTTTCGCACACCTCTCATGTATTCCACTACATCACTGTGTTTTCTGGCACCTCTGATGCATTCCCCTGTAACGCCAAGTTTTCGCGCACCTCTCATACCTCTCCCTATATGGCCATGTTTTTATGCACATCTCATACCGTCTCCTATATCGCTGTGTTTTCGCACACCTCCCATAGCATCCCCTATATTGCTGTGCCTTCGTGCACCTCTCATACCTTCCCCTATATTGCCCTATTTTCGCGCACCTCTCATGTATTCCACTACATCGCTGTGTTTTCTGGCACCTCTGATGCATTCCCCTGTAACGCCAAGTTTTCGCGCACATCTCATAATTTCCGCTGTATCGCAGTGTTTACGCGCACCTCTCATACCTCCCCCTATATCGTCATGTTTTTATGCACATCTCATACCGTCTCCTATATCGTTGTTTTCTGGCACACCTCCTATAGCATCCCCTATATCGCTGTGCCTTCATGCACCTCTCATACTTTCCCCTATAACGCTGTGTTTTCATGCACATCTCATAACGTCCCCTATTTCGCTGTGTATTCGTGCACCTCCCATAACATCTCCTATATCGCTGTGCCTTCGCGCAACTCTCATACTTTCCCCTATATCGCCGTGTTTTCATGCACATCTCATAACGTCCCCTATATCGCTGAGTTTTCACGCATCTCTCATAACTTCCCCTATATCACCCTGCTTTCGAGAACTTCCCATACCTTCCCCTATATCGCTGTGTTTTCGTGTACCTCTCATACCTCCCCCTATATTGCTGTATTGTTGCGCACCTCTCATAACTTCCCCTGTATCGCCGTGTTTTCGTACACCTCTCATACCTTCCCTATATCGCTGTGTTTTCACACACCTCTCGTAACTTCTCCTATATCGCTGTGTTTTAGTGCACCTCTCATACCTTCCCTAACATCGCTGCGTTTTCATGCACATCTCATCACGTTCCCTATATCGCTGTGTATTCACGCACCTCCCATAGCATCCCCTATATCGCTGTGCCTTGCGCACCTCTCATAGCTTCCCCTATATCGCTGTCTTTTCGCGCTCATCCCATAGATTCACCTTTATCGCTGTGTTATTGCTCACCTCTCATAGCTTCCCCTGTATCGCAGTGTTTTTGCTCACCTCTCATAGCTTCCCTCATATCGCCGTGTTTTCGTGCACCTCTCACGTCTTCACCGAGATCGCTATGTTTTTGCTTCTCTCATTACTTTCCCTATATCGCTGTGTTTCCTGGCACGTCTGATACATTCTCCCGTATCGCCGTGTTTTTGCGCACCTCTCATAATTTCCCCTATATCGCCGTGTTCTCGCACATCCCTTAACCTTTCCCTATATCAGTGTGTTCTCGCGCACGTCCCATAGATTCCCCTATATCGCTGTGCTTTCGCGCAGCTCTCTTAACTTCCCCTACATCGCCCTGTTTTTGCGCACATCCCATAGCTTCCATTATATTGCCCCGTTTTTGCGCACCTGTCATGTCTTCCCCTACATCGCTGTCTTTTCTCGCAGCTCTGATGCATTTGCCTGTAATGCCAAGTTTTCACGCACCTCTCATACTTTCCCCTATATCGCCGTGTTTTCGCGTACCTCTCATAGTTTCCCATGTATCGCCGTGTTTTCATACACATCTCATACCGTCCCCTATATCACTGTGTTTTCGCGCACTTCCATAGCATCCCCTATATCGCTGTGCCTTCGTGCACCTCTCATACCTTTACGTATGTCGCCATGTTTCATGCACATCTCATAACGTCCCCTATATCGCCGTACTTTTGCTCACCTCTCATAACTTCCTCTATATCGCCCTGTTTTCGCACAACTCTCATGGTTTCCCGACTATCGCCGTGTATTTATGCACATCTCGTACCGTCCCCTATATCGCTGTGTTTTCACACACCTCTCATACCGTCCCCTATATCGCTGTGTTTTCACACACCTCTCATACCTTTCCCTATATCGCTGTCTTTTCACGCACATCGCATAGATTCACCTTTATCGCTGTGTTATTGCTCACCTCGCATAGCTTCCCCTACATCGCCGTGTTTTTCCGCACCTCTTATAACTTCCCTTATATCGCCGTATTGTTATGCACATCTCATAACGTCCCCTATATCGCCGTGTATTCGCGCACCTCCCATAGCATCCCCTATTACGCTGTGCCTTCGCACACCTCTCATATCTTCCCCTATATCACCCTGTTTTCGTGCTCCTCGCAGTCATTCACCTATATCGCCCTGGTTTCGCGCACCTGCCATTCCTTCACCTATATCGCTGTTTTCGTGCACCTCTCATACCTTCCCTATATGGCTGTGTTTTCACACACCTCTCATAACTTCTCCTATATCGCTGTGAATTTGTGCACCTCTCATAACTTCCCTAATATCGCTGCGTTTTCATGCACATCTCATCACGTCCCCTATATCGCTGTGTATTAACGCACCTCCCATACATCCCCTATATCACTGTGCCTTGCGCACCTCTCATTCCTTCCCCTAAATCGCTGTCTCTTTGCGCACATCCCATAGATTCACTATCGCTGTATTATTGTTCACCTCTCATAACTTCCCCAATATCGCCGTGTTTTTATGCACATCTCATAATGTCCCCTATATCGCTGTGTATTCGTGCACCTCCCATACCTTCCCCTATATCGCTGTGTTTTCGCACACCTCTCATAAATTCTCCTATATCGCTGTGTTTTTGTGCACCTCTCATACCTTCCCTAATATCGCTGCGTTTTCATGCACATCTCATCACGTTCCCTATATTGCTGTGTGTTCACGCACCTCCCATAGCATCACCTATATCGCTGTGCCTTGCGCACCTCTCATAGCTTCTCCTATATCGCTGTCTTTACGTGCACATCCCATAGATTCACCCTTATCGCTGTGTTATTGCTCACCTCTCATAGCTTCCCCTGTATCGTCGTGTTTTTGCTCACCTCTCATGTCTTCACCTAGATCGCTATGTTTTCGCTCCTCTCAATACTTCCCCTATATCGCTGTGTTTTCTCGCAAATCTGATACCTCCCCCTATATCGCCGTGTTTTTATACACATCTCATACCGTCCCCTATATTACTGTGTTTTCACGCACCTCCCATAGCATCCCCTATATCGCTGTGCCTTCGTGCACCTCTCATACATTCCCCTATATCACCCTGTTTTCGCGCACCTCCTATACCATCCCTTGTATCGCTGCGTTTTCGTGCACCTCTCAGACCTTCCCCTATATCGCTGTGTATTCGTGCACCTCCCATAACATTCCCTATATCGCTGTGCCTTCGCGCACCTCTCATACCTTCCCCTATATCGCCGTGTTTTCATGCACATCTCATGATCTCCCCTATATCGCTGGGTTTCCACGCATCTCTCATAACCTCCCCTATATCGCCCTGTTTTCACGCTCCTCTCATACCTTCCCCTATATCACTGTGTTTTCACGCACCTCTCATAACTTCTCCTATATCGCTGTGTTTTAGTGCACCTCTCATAAACTTCCCTAATATCGCTGCCTTTTCATGCACATCTCAACACGTCCCCTATATCGCTGTGTATTCACGCACCTCCCATAGCATCCCCTATATCGCTGTGCCTTGCGCACCTCTCATAGCTTCGCCTATATCGCTGTCTTTTCGCGCACATCCCATAGATTCACCTTTATCGCTGTTTTATTGCTCACCTCTCATAGCTTCCCCTGTATCGCCGTGTTTTTGCTCACCTCTCATAGCTTCCCCCATATCGCCGTGTTTTTGCGCACCTCTCATGTCTTCACCTAGATCGCTATGTTTTCGCTCCTCTCAATACTTACCCTATATCACTGTGTTTTCTCGCACATCTGATACATTCGCCCGTATGCCGTGTTTTCGCACACCTCTCATAATTTCCCCGAAATCGCCGTGTTCTCGCACACCTCTCATACCTTCCCCTATATCACTGTGTTTTCGTGAACGTCCCATTGCGTCCCCTATATCGCTGTGTTTTCACGAACCTCTCATACCTTCCCCTATATCGCCCTGTTTTCGTGCACATCCCATAGCTTCCACTATATTGCCCTGTTTTCGCGCACCTCTCATGTATTCCACTACATCGCTGTGTTTTCTGGCACCTCCGATGCATTCCCTTGTAATGCCATGTTTTCGCGCACCTCTCATACTTTCCCCTATATTGCCATGTTTACGCGCACCTCTCATACCTCCCCCTATATCGCCACGTTTTTATGCACATCGCCTACCGTCTCCTATATCGCTGTGTTTTTGCTCACCTACCATAGCATCCCCTATATCGAATGTGCTTTTGTGCACCTCTCATACCTTCCCCTATAGCGCCCTGTTATCTCGCACCTCCTATACCTGCCCTTATAACGCTGCATTTTCGTGCACCTCTCATACCTTCCCCTATAACGCCGTGTTTTCATGCACATCTCATAACGTCTCCTATATCGCTGGGTTTTCACGCACCTCTCATAACTTCCCCTATATCATCCTGCTTTCGAGCACCTCCCATACCTTCCCCTATATTGCTGTGTTTTAGTGTACCTCTCATACCTCCCCCTATATCGCTGTGTTTTCACGCACCTCTAATAACTTCTGCTATATTGCTGTATTATTGCTCACCTCTCATAACTTCCCCAATATCACCGTGTTTTTATGCACATCTCATAATGTCCCCTATATCGCTGTGTATTCGTGCACCTCCCATACCTTCCCCTATATCGCTGTGTTTTCGCACACCTCTCATAACTTTTCCTATATCGCTGTGTTTTTGTGCACCTCTCATACCTTCCCTAATATCGCTGCGTTTTCATGCACATCTCATTACGTTCCCTATATTGCTGTGTATTCACGCACCTCCCATAGCATCACCTATATCGCTGTGCCTTGCGCACCTCTCATAGCTTCTCCTATATCGCTGTCTTTTCGTGCACATCCCATAGATTCACCTTTATCGCGGTGTTATTGCTCACCTCTCATAGCTTCCCCTGTATCGCCGTGTTTTTGCTCACCTCTCATAGCTTCCCCCATATCGCCGTGTTTTCGCGCACCTCTCATGTCTTCAACTAGATCGCTATGTTTTCGCTCCTCTCAATACTTCCCCAATATCGCTGTGTTTTCTCGCAAATCTGATACCTCCCCCTATATCGCCGTGTTTTTATACACATCTCATACCGTCCCCTATATTGCTGCGTTTTCACGCACCTCCCATAGCATCCCCTATATCGCTGTGCCTTCGTGCACCTCTCATACCTTTACGTATGTCGCCATGTTTCATGCACATCTCATAACGTCCCCTATATCGCCGTACTTTTGCTCACCTCTCATAACTTCCTCTATATCGCCCTGTTTTCGCACAACTCTCATGGTTTCCCGACTATCGCCGTGTATTTATGCACATCTCGTACCGTCCCCTATATCGCTGTGTTTTCACACACCTCTCATACCGTCCCCTATATCGCTGTGTTTTCACACACCTCTCATACCTTTCCCTATATCGCTGTCTTTTCACGCACATCGCATAGATTCACCTTTATCGCTGTGTTATTGCTCACCTCGCATAGCTTCCCCTACATCGCCGTGTTTTTCCGCACCTCTTATAACTTCCCTTATATCGCCGTATTGTTATGCACATCTCATAACGTCCCCTATATCGCCGTGTATTCGCGCACCTCCCATAGCATCCCCTATTACGCTGTGCCTTCGCGCACCTCTCATATCTTCCCCTATATCGTGCTCCTCGCAGTCATTCACCTATATCGCCCTGGTTTCGCGCACCTGCCATTCCTTCACCTATATCGCTGTTTTCGTGCACCTCTCATACCTTCCCTATATCGCTGTGTTTTCACACACCTCTCATAACTTCTCCTATATCGCTGTGAATTTGTGCACCTCTCATAACTTCCCTAATATCGCTGCGTTTTCATGCACATCTCATCACGTCCCCTATATCGCTGTGTATTAACGCACCTCCCATACACCCCCTATATCACTGTGCCTTGCGCACCTCTCATTCCTTCCCCTAAATCGCTGTCTCTTTGCGCACATCCCATAGATTCACTATCGCTGTATTATTGTTCACCTCTCATAACTTCCCCAATATCGCCGTGTTTTTATGCACATCTCATAATGTCCCCTATATCGCTGTGTATTCGTGCACCTCCCATACCTTCCCCTATATCGCTGTGTTTTCGCACACCTCTCATAACTTCTCCTATATCGCTGTGTTTTTGTGCACCTCTCATACCTTCCCTAATATCGCTGCGTTTTCATGCACATCTCATCACGTTCCCTATATTGCTGTGTGTTCACGCACCTCCCATAGCATCACCTATATCGCTGTGCCTTGCGCACCTCTCATAGCTTCTCCTATATCGCTGTCTTTACGTGCACATCCCATAGATTCACCTTTATCGCTGTGTTATTGCTCACCTCTCATAGCTTCCCCTGTATCGTCGTGTTTTTGCTCACCTCTCATGTCTTCACCTAGATCGCTATGTTTTCGCTCCTCTCAATACTTCCCCTATATCGCTGTGTTTTCTCGCAAATCTGATACCTCCCCCTATATCGCCGTGTTTTTATACACATCTCATACCGTCCCCTATATTACTGTGTTTTCACGCACCTCCCATAGCATCCCCTATATCGCTGTGCCTTCGTGCACCTCTCATACATTCCCCTATATCACCCTGTTTTCGCGCACCTCCTATACCATCCCTTGTATCGCTGCGTTTTCGTGCACCTCTCAGACCTTCCCCTATATCGCTGTGTATTCGTGCACCTCCCATAACATTCCCTATATCGCTGTGCCTTCGCGCACCTCTCATACCTTCCCCTATATCGCCGTGTTTTCATGCACATCTCATGATCTCCCCTATATCGCTGGGTTTCCACGCATCTCTCATAACCTCCCCTATATCGCCCTGTTTTCACGCTCCTCTCATACCTTCCCCTATATCACTGTGTTTTCACGCACCTCTCATAACTTCTCCTATATCGCTGTGTTTTAGTGCACCTCTCATAAACTTCCCTAATATCGCTGCCTTTTCATGCACATCTCAACACGTCCCCTATATCGCTGTGTATTCACGCACCTCCCATAGCATCCCCTATATCGCTGTGCCTTGCGCACCTCTCATAGCTTCGCCTATATCGCTGTCTTTTCGCGCACATCCCATAGATTCACCTTTATCGCTGTTTTATTGCTCACCTCTCATAGCTTCCCCCATATCGCCGTGTTTTTGCGCACCTCTCATGTCTTCACCTAGATCGCTATGTTTTCGCTCCTCTCAATACTTACCCTATATCACTGTGTTTTCTCGCACATCTGATACATTCGCCCGTATGCCGTGTTTTCGCACACCTCTCATAATTTCCCCGAAATCGCCGTGTTCTCGCACACCTCTCATACCTTCCCCTATATCACTGTGTTTTCGTGAACGTCCCATTGCGTCCCCTATATCGCTGTGTTTTCACGAACCTCTCATACCTTCCCCTATATCGCCCTGTTTTCGTGCACATCCCATAGCTTCCACTATATTGCCCTGTTTTCGCGCACCTCTCATGTATTCCACTACATCGCTGTGTTTTCTGGCACCTCCGATGCATTCCCTTGTAATGCCATGTTTTCGCGCACCTCTCATACTTTCCCCTATATTGCCATGTTTACGCGCACCTCTCATACCTCCCCCTATATCGCCACGTTTTTATGCACATCGCCTACCGTCTCCTATATCGCTGTGTTTTTGCTCACCTACCATAGCATCCCCTATATCGAATGTGCTTTTGTGCACCTCTCATACCTTCCCCTATAGCGCCCTGTTATCTCGCACCTCCTATACCTGCCCTTATAACGCTGCATTTTCGTGCACCTCTCATACCTTCCCCTATAACGCCGTGTTTTCATGCACATCTCATAACGTCTCCTATATCGCTGGGTTTTCACGCACCTCTCATAACTTCCCCTATATCATCCTGCTTTCGAGCACCTCCCATACCTTCCCCTATATTGCTGTGTTTTAGTGTACCTCTCATACCTCCCCCTATATCGCTGTGTTTTCACGCACCTCTAATAACTTCTGCTATATTGCTGTATTATTGCTCACCTCTCATAACTTCCCCAATATCACCGTGTTTTTATGCACATCTCATAATGTCCCCTATATCGCTGTGTATTCGTGCACCTCCCATACCTTCCCCTATATCGCTGTGTTTTCGCACACCTCTCATAACTTCTCCTATATCGCTGTGTTTTTGTGCACCTCTCATACCTTCCCTAATATCGCTGCGTTTTCATGCACATCTCATCACGTTCCCTATATTGCTGTGTGTTCACGCACCTCCCATAGCATCACCTATATCGCTGTGCCTTGCGCACCTCTCATAGCTTCTCCTATATCGCTGTCTTTACGTGCACATCCCATAGATTCACCTTTATCGCTGTGTTATTGCTCACCTCTCATAGCTTCCCCTGTATCGTCGTGTTTTTGCTCACCTCTCATGTCTTCACCTAGATCGCTATGTTTTCGCTCCTCTCAATACTTCCCCTATATCGCTGTGTTTTCTCGCAAATCTGATACCTCCCCCTATATCGCCGTGTTTTTATACACATCTCATACCGTCCCCTATATTACTGTGTTTTCACGCACCTCCCATAGCATCCCCTATATCGCTGTGCCTTCGTGCACCTCTCATACATTCCCCTATATCACCCTGTTTTCGCGCACCTCCTATACCATCCCTTGTATCGCTGCGTTTTCGTGCACCTCTCAGACCTTCCCCTATATCGCTGTGTATTCGTGCACCTCCCATAACATTCCCTATATCGCTGTGCCTTCGCGCACCTCTCATACCTTCCCCTATATCGCCGTGTTTCATGCACATCTCATGATCTCCCCTATATCGCTGGGTTTCCACGCATCTCTCATAACCTCCCCTATATCGCCCTGTTTTCACGCTCCTCTCATACCTTCCCCTATATCACTGTGTTTTCACGCACCTCTCATAACTTCTCCTATATCGCTGTGTTTTAGTGCACCTCTCATAAACTTCCCTAATATCGCTGCCTTTTCATGCACATCTCAACACGTCCCCTATATCGCTGTGTATTCACGCACCTCCCATAGCATCCCCTATATCGCTGTGCCTTGCGCACCTCTCATAGCTTCGCCTATATCGCTGTCTTTTCGCGCACATCCCATAGATTCACCTTTATCGCTGTTTTATTGCTCACCTCTCATAGCTTCCCCCATATCGCCGTGTTTTTGCGCACCTCTCATGTCTTCACCTAGATCGCTATGTTTTCGCTCCTCTCAATACTTACCCTATATCACTGTGTTTTCTCGCACATCTGATACATTCGCCCGTATGCCGTGTTTTCGCACACCTCTCATAATTTCCCCGAAATCGCCGTGTTCTCGCACACCTCTCATACCTTCCCCTATATCACTGTGTTTTCGTGAACGTCCCATTGCGTCCCCTATATCGCTGTGTTTTCACGAACCTCTCATACCTTCCCCTATATCGCCCTGTTTTCGTGCACATCCCATAGCTTCCACTATATTGCCCTGCTTTCGCGCACCTCTCATGTATTCCACTACATCGCTGTGTTTTCTGGCACCTCCGATGCATTCCCTTGTAATGCCATGTTTTCGCGCACCTCTCATACTTTCCCCTATATTGCCATGTTTACGCGCACCTCTCATACCTCCCCCTATATCGCCACGTTTTTATGCACATCGCCTACCGTCTCCTATATCGCTGTGTTTTTGCTCACCTACCATAGCATCCCCTATATCGAATGTGCTTTTGTGCACCTCTCATACCTTCCCCTATAGCGCCCTGTTATCTCGCACCTCCTATACCTGCCCTTATAACGCTGCATTTTCGTGCACCTCTCATACCTTCCCCTATAACGCCGTGTTTTCATGCACATCTCATAACGTCTCCTATATCGCTGGGTTTTCACGCACCTCTCATAACTTCCCCTATATCATCCTGCTTTCGAGCACCTCCCATACCTTCCCCTATATTGCTGTGTTTTAGTGTACCTCTCATACCTCCCCCTATATCGCTGTGTTTTCACGCACCTCTAATAACTTCTGCTATATTGCTGTATTATTGCTCACCTCTCATAACTTCCCCAATATCACCGTGTTTTTATGCACATCTCATAATGTCCCCTATATCGCTGTGTATTCGTGCACCTCCCATACCTTCCCCTATATCGCTGTGTTTTCGCACACCTCTCATAACTTTTCCTATATCGCTGTGTTTTTGTGCACCTCTCATACCTTCCCTAATATCGCTGCGTTTTCATGCACATCTCATTACGTTCCCTATATTGCTGTGTATTCACGCACCTCCCATAGCATCACCTATATCGCTGTGCCTTGCGCACCTCTCATAGCTTCTCCTATATCGCTGTCTTTTCGTGCACATCCCATAGATTCACCTTTATCGCGGTGTTATTGCTCACCTCTCATAGCTTCCCCTGTATCGCCGTGTTTTTGCTCACCTCTCATAGCTTCCCCCATATCGCCGTGTTTTCGCGCACCTCTCATGTCTTCAACTAGATCGCTATGTTTTCGCTCCTCTCAATACTTCCCCAATATCGCTGTGTTTTCTCGCAAATCTGATACCTCCCCCTATATCGCCGTGTTTTTATACACATCTCATACCGTCCCCTATATTGCTGCGTTTTCACGCACCTCCCATAGCATCCCCTATATCGCTGTGCCTTCGTGCACCTCTCATACCTTTACGTATGTCGCCATGTTTCATGCACATCTCATAACGTCCCCTATATCGCCGTACTTTTGCTCACCTCTCATAACTTCCTCTATATCGCCCTGTTTTCGCACAACTCTCATGGTTTCCCGACTATCGCCGTGTATTTATGCACATCTCGTACCGTCCCCTATATCGCTGTGTTTTCACACACCTCTCATACCGTCCCCTATATCGCTGTGTTTTCACACACCTCTCATACCTTTCCCTATATCGCTGTCTTTTCACGCACATCGCATAGATTCACCTTTATCGCTGTGTTATTGCTCACCTCGCATAGCTTCCCCTACATCGCCGTGTTTTTCCGCACCTCTTATAACTTCCCTTATATCGCCGTATTGTTATGCACATCTCATAACGTCCCCTATATCGCCGTGTATTCGCGCACCTCCCATAGCATCCCCTATTACGCTGTGCCTTCGCGCACCTCTCATATCTTCCCCTATATCGTGCTCCTCGCAGTCATTCACCTATATCGCCCTGGTTTCGCGCACCTGCCATTCCTTCACCTATATCGCTGTTTTCGTGCACCTCTCATACCTTCCCTATATCGCTGTGTTTTCACACACCTCTCATAACTTCTCCTATATCGCTGTGAATTTGTGCACCTCTCATAACTTCCCTAATATCGCTGCGTTTTCATGCACATCTCATCACGTCCCCTATATCGCTGTGTATTAACGCACCTCCCATACACTCCCTATATCACTGTGCCTTGCGCACCTCTCATTCCTTCCCCTAAATCGCTGTCTCTTTGCGCACATCCCATAGATTCACTATCGCTGTATTATTGTTCACCTCTCATAACTTCCCCAATATCGCCGTGTTTTTATGCACATCTCATAATGTCCCCTATATCGCTGTGTATTCGTGCACCTCCCATACCTTCCCCTATATCGCTGTGTTTTCGCACACCTCTCATAACTTCTCCTATATCGCTGTGTTTTTGTGCACCTCTCATACCTTCCCTAATATCGCTGCGTTTTCATGCACATCTCATCACGTTCCCTATATTGCTGTGTGTTCACGCACCTCCCATAGCATCACCTATATCGCTGTGCCTTGCGCACCTCTCATAGCTTCTCCTATATCGCTGTCTTTACGTGCACATCCCATAGATTCACCTTTATCGCTGTGTTATTGCTCACCTCTCATAGCTTCCCCTGTATCGTCGTGTTTTTGCTCACCTCTCATGTCTTCACCTAGATCGCTATGTTTTCGCTCCTCTCAATACTTCCCCTATATCGCTGTGTTTTCTCGCAAATCTGATACCTCCCCCTATATCGCCGTGTTTTTATACACATCTCATACCGTCCCCTATATTACTGTGTTTTCACGCACCTCCCATAGCATCCCCTATATCGCTGTGCCTTCGTGCACCTCTCATACATTCCCCTATATCACCCTGTTTTCGCGCACCTCCTATACCATCCCTTGTATCGCTGCGTTTTCGTGCACCTCTCAGACCTTCCCCTATATCGCTGTGTATTCGTGCACCTCCCATAACATTCCCTATATCGCTGTGCCTTCGCGCACCTCTCATACCTTCCCCTATATCGCCGTGTTTTCATGCACATCTCATGATCTCCCCTATATCGCTGGGTTTCCACGCATCTCTCATAACCTCCCCTATATCGCCCTGTTTTCACGCTCCTCTCATACCTTCCCCTATATCACTGTGTTTTCACGCACCTCTCATAACTTCTCCTATATCGCTGTGTTTTAGTGCACCTCTCATAAACTTCCCTAATATCGCTGCCTTTTCATGCACATCTCAACACGTCCCCTATATCGCTGTGTATTCACGCACCTCCCATAGCATCCCCTATATCGCTGTGCCTTGCGCACCTCTCATAGCTTCGCCTATATCGCTGTCTTTTCGCGCACATCCCATAGATTCACCTTTATCGCTGTTTTATTGCTCACCTCTCATAGCTTCCCCTGTATCGCCGTGTTTTTGCTCACCTCTCATAGCTTCCCCCATATCGCCGTGTTTTTGCGCACCTCTCATGTCTTCACCTAGATCGCTATGTTTTCGCTCCTCTCAATACTTACCCTATATCACTGTGTTTTCTCGCACATCTGATACATTCGCCCGTATGCCGTGTTTTCGCACACCTCTCATAATTTCCCCGAAATCGCCGTGTTCTCGCACACCTCTCATACCTTCCCCTATATCACTGTGTTTTCGTGAACGTCCCATTGCGTCCCCTATATCGCTGTGTTTTCACGAACCTCTCATACCTTCCCCTATATCGCCCTGTTTTCGTGCACATCCCATAGCTTCCACTATATTGCCCTGTTTTCGCGCACCTCTCATGTATTCCACTACATCGCTGTGTTTTCTGGCACCTCCGATGCATTCCCTTGTAATGCCATGTTTTCGCGCACCTCTCATACTTTCCCCTATATTGCCATGTTTACGCGCACCTCTCATACCTCCCCCTATATCGCCACGTTTTTATGCACATCGCCTACCGTCTCCTATATCGCTGTGTTTTTGCTCACCTACCATAGCATCCCCTATATCGAATGTGCTTTTGTGCACCTCTCATACCTTCCCCTATAGCGCCCTGTTATCTCGCACCTCCTATACCTGCCCTTATAACGCTGCATTTTCGTGCACCTCTCATACCTTCCCCTATAACGCCGTGTTTTCATGCACATCTCATAACGTCTCCTATATCGCTGGGTTTTCACGCACCTCTCATAACTTCCCCTATATCATCCTGCTTTCGAGCACCTCCCATACCTTCCCCTATATTGCTGTGTTTTAGTGTACCTCTCATACCTCCCCCTATATCGCTGTGTTTTCACGCACCTCTAATAACTTCTGCTATATTGCTGTATTATTGCTCACCTCTCATAACTTCCCCAATATCACCGTGTTTTTATGCACATCTCATAATGTCCCCTATATCGCTGTGTATTCGTGCACCTCCCATACCTTCCCCTATATCGCTGTGTTTTCGCACACCTCTCATAACTTTTCCTATATCGCTGTGTTTTTGTGCACCTCTCATACCTTCCCTAATATCGCTGCGTTTTCATGCACATCTCATTACGTTCCCTATATTGCTGTGTATTCACGCACCTCCCATAGCATCACCTATATCGCTGTGCCTTGCGCACCTCTCATAGCTTCTCCTATATCGCTGTCTTTTCGTGCACATCCCATAGATTCACCTTTATCGCGGTGTTATTGCTCACCTCTCATAGCTTCCCCTGTATCGCCGTGTTTTTGCTCACCTCTCATAGCTTCCCCCATATCGCCGTGTTTTCGCGCACCTCTCATGTCTTCAACTAGATCGCTATGTTTTCGCTCCTCTCAATACTTCCCCAATATCGCTGTGTTTTCTCGCAAATCTGATACCTCCCCCTATATCGCCGTGTTTTTATACACATCTCATACCGTCCCCTATATTGCTGCGTTTTCACGCACCTCCCATAGCATCCCCTATATCGCTGTGCCTTCGTGCACCTCTCATACCTTTACGTATGTCGCCATGTTTCATGCACATCTCATAACGTCCCCTATATCGCCGTACTTTTGCTCACCTCTCATAACTTCCTCTATATCGCCCTGTTTTCGCACAACTCTCATGGTTTCCCGACTATCGCCGTGTATTTATGCACATCTCGTACCGTCCCCTATATCGCTGTGTTTTCACACACCTCTCATACCGTCCCCTATATCGCTGTGTTTTCACACACCTCTCATACCTTTCCCTATATCGCTGTCTTTTCACGCACATCGCATAGATTCACCTTTATCGCTGTGTTATTGCTCACCTCGCATAGCTTCCCCTACATCGCCGTGTTTTTCCGCACCTCTTATAACTTCCCTTATATCGCCGTATTGTTATGCACATCTCATAACGTCCCCTATATCGCCGTGTATTCGCGCACCTCCCATAGCATCCCCTATTACGCTGTGCCTTCGCGCACCTCTCATATCTTCCCCTATATCGTGCTCCTCGCAGTCATTCACCTATATCGCCCTGGTTTCGCGCACCTGCCATTCCTTCACCTATATCGCTGTTTTCGTGCACCTCTCATACCTTCCCTATATCGCTGTGTTTTCACACACCTCTCATAACTTCTCCTATATCGCTGTGAATTTGTGCACCTCTCATAACTTCCCTAATATCGCTGCGTTTTCATGCACATCTCATCACGTCCCCTATATCGCTGTGTATTAACGCACCTCCCATACACTCCCTATATCACTGTGCCTTGCGCACCTCTCATTCCTTCCCCTAAATCGCTGTCTCTTTGCACACATCCCATAGATTCACTATCGCTGTATTATTGTTCACCTCTCATAACTTCCCCAATATCGCCGTGTTTTTATGCACATCTCATAATGTCCCCTATATCGCTGTGTATTCGTGCACCTCCCATACCTTCCCCTATATCGCTGTGTTTTCGCACACCTCTCATAACTTCTCCTATATCACTGTGTTTTTGTGCACCTCTCATACCTTCCCTAATATCGCTGCGTTTTCATGCACATCTCATCACGTTCCCTATATTGCTGTGTGTTCACGCACCTCCCATAGCATCACCTATATCGCTGTGCCTTGCGCACCTCTCATAGCTTCTCCTATATCGCTGTCTTTACGTGCACATCCCATAGATTCACCTTTATCGCTGTGTTATTGCTCACCTCTCATAGCTTCCCCTGTATCGTCGTGTTTTTGCTCACCTCTCATGTCTTCACCTAGATCGCTATGTTTTCGCTCCTCTCAATACTTCCCCTATATCGCTGTGTTTTCTCGCAAATCTGATACCTCCCCCTATATCGCCGTGTTTTTATACACATCTCATACCGTCCCCTATATTACTGTGTTTTCACGCACCTCCCATAGCATCCCCTATATCGCTGTGCCTTCGTGCACCTCTCATACATTCCCCTATATCACCCTGTTTTCGCGCACCTCCTATACCATCCCTTGTATCGCTGCGTTTTCGTGCACCTCTCAGACCTTCCCCTATATCGCTGTGTATTCGTGCACCTCCCATAACATTCCCTATATCGCTGTGCCTTCGCGCACCTCTCATACCTTCCCCTATATCGCCGTGTTTTCATGCACATCTCATGATCTCCCCTATATCGCTGGGTTTCCACGCATCTCTCATAACCTCCCCTATATCGCCCTGTTTTCACGCTCCTCTCATACCTTCCCCTATATCACTGTGTTTTCACGCACCTCTCATAACTTCTCCTATATCGCTGTGTTTTAGTGCACCTCTCATAAACTTCCCTAATATCGCTGCCTTTTCATGCACATCTCAACACGTCCCCTATATCGCTGTGTATTCACGCACCTCCCATAGCATCCCCTATATCGCTGTGCCTTGCGCACCTCTCATAGCTTCGCCTATATCGCTGTCTTTTCGCGCACATCCCATAGATTCACCTTTATCGCTGTGTTATTGCTCACCTCTCATAGCTTCCCCTGTATCGCCGTGTTTTTGCTCACCTCTCATAGCTTCCCCCATATCGCCGTGTTTTTGCGCACCTCTCATGTCTTCACCTAGATCGCTATGTTTTCGCTCCTCTCAATACTTACCCTATATCACTGTGTTTTCTCGCACATCTGATACATTCGCCCGTATGCCGTGTTTTCGCACACCTCTCATAATTTCCCCGAAATCGCCGTGTTCTCGCACACCTCTCATACCTTCCCCTATATCACTGTGTTTTCGTGAACGTCCCATTGCGTCCCCTATATCGCTGTGTTTTCACGAACCTCTCATACCTTCCCCTATATCGCCCTGTTTTCGTGCACATCCCATAGCTTCCACTATATTGCCCTGTTTTCGCGCACCTCTCATGTATTCCACTACATCGCTGTGTTTTCTGGCACCTCCGATGCATTCCCTTGTAATGCCATGTTTTCGCGCACCTCTCATACTTTCCCCTATATCGCCATGTTTACGCGCACCTCTCATACCTCCCCCTATATCGCCACGTTTTTATGCACATCGCCTACCGTCTCCTATATCGCTGTGTTTTTGCTCACCTACCATAGCATCCCCTATATCGAATGTGCTTTTGTGCACCTCTCATACCTTCCCCTATAGCGCCCTGTTATCTCGCACCTCCTATACCTGCCCTTATAACGCTGCATTTTCGTGCACCTCTCATACCTTCCCCTATAACGCCGTGTTTTCATGCACATCTCATAACGTCTCCTATATCGCTGGGTTTTCACGCACCTCTCATAACTTCCCCTATATCATCCTGCTTTCGAGCACCTCCCATACCTTCCCCTATATTGCTGTGTTTTAGTGTACCTCTCATACCTCCCCCTATATCGCTGTGTTTTCACGCACCTCTAATAACTTCTGCTATATTGCTGTATTATTGCTCACCTCTCATAACTTCCCCAATATCACCGTGTTTTTATGCACATCTCATAATGTCCCCTATATCGCTGTGTATTCGTGCACCTCCCATACCTTCCCCTATATCGCTGTGTTTTCGCACACCTCTCATAACTTTTCCTATATCGCTGTGTTTTTGTGCACCTCTCATACCTTCCCTAATATCGCTGCGTTTTCATGCACATCTCATTACGTTCCCTATATTGCTGTGTATTCACGCACCTCCCATAGCATCACCTATATCGCTGTGCCTTGCACACCTCTCATAGCTTCTCCTATATCGCTGTCTTTTCGTGCACATCACATAGATTCACCTTTATCGCTGTGTTATTGCTCACCTCTCATAGCTTCCCCTGTATCGCCGTGTTTTTGCTCACCTCTCATAGCTTCCCCCATATCGCCGTGTTTTCGCGCACCTCTCATGTCTTCACCTAGATCGCTATGTTTTCGCTCCTCTCAATACTTCCCCAATATCGCTGTGTTTTCTCGCAAATCTGATACCTCCCCCTATATCGCCGTGTTTTCATGCACATCTCATAACGTCTCCTATATCGCTGGGTTTTCACGCACCTCTCATAACTTCCCCTATATCATCCTGCTTTCGAGCACCTCCCATACCTTCCCCTATATTGCTGTGTTTTAGTGTACCTCTCATACCTCCCCCTATATCGCTGTGTTTTCACGCACCTCTAATAACTTCTGCTATATTGCTGTATTATTGCTCACCTCTCATAACTTCCCCAATATCACCGTGTTTTTATGCACATCTCATAATGTCCCCTATATCGCTGTGTATTCGTGCACCTCCCATACCTTCCCCTATATCGCTGTGTTTTCGCACACCTCTCATAACTTTTCCTATATCGCTGTGTTTTTGTGCACCTCTCATACCTTCCCTAATATCGCTGCGTTTTCATGCACATCTCATTACGTTCCCTATATTGCTGTGTATTCACGCACCTCCCATAGCATCACCTATATCGCTGTGCCTTGCGCACCTCTCATAGCTTCTCCTATATCGCTGTCTTTTCGTGCACATCACATAGATTCACCTTTATCGCTGTGTTATTGCTCACCTCTCATAGCTTCCCCTGTATCGCCGTGTTTTTGCTCACCTCTCATAGCTTCCCCCATATCGCCGTGTTTTCGCGCACCTCTCATGTCTTCACCTAGATCGCTATGTTTTCGCTCCTCTCAATACTTCCCCAATATCGCTGTGTTTTCTCGCAAATCTGATACCTCCCCCTATATCGCCGTGTTTTTATACACATCTCATACCGTCCCCTATATTGCTGCGTTTTCACGCACCTCCCATAGCAGCCCCTATACCGCTGTGCCTTCATGCACCTCTCATACATTCCCCTATATCGCCCTGTTTTCGCGAACATCCTATACCTTCCCTTGTATCGCTGCTTTTTCGTGCACCTCTCAGAACTTCCCCTATATCGCTGTGTTTTCATGCACATCTCATAACGTCCCCTATTTCGCTGTGTATTCGTGCACCTCCCATAACATTCCCTATATCGCTGTGCCTTTGCGCACCTCTCATACCTTCCCCTATATCGCCGTGTTTTCATGCACATCTCATAATCTCCCCTATATCGCCCTGTTTTCACGCTCCTCTCATACCTTCCCCTATATCACTGTGTTTTCACGCACCTCTCATAACTTTCCCTATATCGCTGTGTTTTTGAACACCTCTCATTGTTTCCCGTCTATCGCCGTGTATTCATGCACATCTCATACCGTCCCCTATATCGCTGTGTTTTTGTGCACCTCTCATACCTTCCCTAATATCGCTGCGTTTTCATGCACATCTCATCACGTTCCCTATATCGCTGTGTATTCACGCACCTCCCATAGCATCCCCTATATCGCTGTGCCTTGCGCACCTCTCATAGCTTCCCCTATATCGTTGTCTTTTCGCGCTCATCCCATAGATTCACCTTTATCGCTGTGTTATTGCTCACCTCTCATAGCTTCCCCTGTATCGCAGTGTTTTTGCTCACCTCTCATAGCTTCCCTCATATCACCGTGTTTTCGTGCACCTCTCATGTCTTCACCGAGATCGCTATGTTTTTGCTCCTCTCATTACTTTCCCTATATCGCTGTGTTTCTTCGCACGTCTGATACATTCTCCCGTATCGCCGTGTTTTTGCGCACCTCTCATAATTTCCCCTATATCGCCGTGTTCTCGCACATCCCTTAACCTTCCCCTATATCAGTGTGTTTTCGCGCACGTCCCATAGATTCCCCTATATCGCTGTGCTTTCGCGCAGCTCTCTTAACTTCCCCTACATCGCCCTGTTTTTACGCACATCCCATAGCTTCCATTATATTGCCCCATTTTTGCGCACCTCTCATGTCTTCCCCTACATCGCTGTCTTTTCTCGCACCTCTGATGCATTTGCCTGTAATGCCAAGTTTTCGCGCACCTTTCATACTTTCCCCTATATCGCCGTGTTTTCGCGTACCTCTCATAGCTTCCCATATATCGCCGTGTTTTCATACACATCTCATACCGTCCCCTATATCACTGTGTTTTCGCGCACCTCCCATAGCATCCCCTATATCGCTGTGCCTTCGTGCACCTCTCATACCTTTCCGTATATCGCCGTGTTTCATGCACATCTCATAACGTCCCCTATATCGCCGTACTTTTGCTCACCTCTCATAACTTCCTCTATATTGCCCTGTTTTCGCACAACTCTCATGGCTTCCCGACTATCGCCGTGTATTTATGCACATCTCGTACCGTCCCCTATATCGCTCTGTTTTCACACACCTCTCATACTGTCCCCTATATCGCTGTGTTTTCACACACCTCTCATACCTTTCCCTATATCGCTGTCTTTTCGCACACATCGCATAGATTCACTTTTATCGCTGTGTTATTGCTCACCTCTCATAGCTTCCCCTACATCGCCGTGTTTTTGCGCACCTCTTATAACTTCCCTTATATCGCCGTATTGTTATGCACATCTCATAACGTCCCCTATATCGCTGAGTATTCGTGCACCTCCCATAGCATCCCCTATTACGCTGTGCCTTCGCGCACCTCTCATATCTTCCCCTATATCGCCCTGTTTTCGTGCTCCTCGCAGTCATTCACCTATATCGCCCTGGTTTCGCGCACCTGCCATTCCTTCACCTATATCGCTGTTTTCGTGCACCTCTCATACCTTCCCTATATCGCTGTGTTTTCAAACACCTCTCATAACTTCTCCAATATCGCTGTGAATTTGTGCACCTCTCATAACTTCCCTAATATCGCTGCGTTTTCATGCACATCTCATCACGTCCCCTATATCGCTGTGTATTCATGCACCTCCCATACATCCCCTATATCACTGTGCCTTGCGCACCTCTCATACCTTCCCCTATATCGCTGTGCCTTCGTGCACCTCTCATACCGTCCCCTATATCACTGTGTTTTCGCGCACCTCCCATAGCAGCCCCTATATCGCTGTGCCTTCATGCACCTCTCACACCTTCCCCTATATCGCCCTGTTTTCGTGCACCTCCTCTACTTTCCCCTATATCGCTGTGTTTTCACGCATCTCTCATGGCTTCCTCAATATCGCCGTGTATTCATGCACGTCCCATAGCGTCCCCTATATCGCTGTGTTTTCTCGCACCTCTGATGCATTCCCCTGTATCGCCGTGTTTTCGGGCACATCCCATAGCTTCCACTATATTGCCCTGTTTTTGTGCACCTCTCATGTCTTCTCCTATATCACTGTGTTTTCGCGCACCTCCCATAGCATCCCCTATATACCAGTGCCTTCGCGCACCTCTCTTGCCTTCCCCTATATCGCCGTTTTCGCGCACTTCCCATACATTCCCCTATTTCGCTGTGTTTTCATGCACCTCCCATAGCATCACCTATATTGCTGTGCCTTCGCGCACCTCTCTTACCTTCCCCTATATAGCCCTGTTTTCGCACACCTCCCATACATTCCCCTATATCACTGTGTTTTCGTGCACCTCCCATAGCATCACCTGTATTGCTGTGCCTTCGCGCACCTCTCTTACCTTCCCCTATATAGTCCTGTTTTCGCGCACCTCCCATACATTCCCCTATATCGCTGTGTTTTCGTGCACCTCTCATACCTCCCCCTATATAGCTGTGTTTTCACGCACCTCTCATAACTTCTCCTATATCGCCGTGTTTTCATGGACATCTCTTAACGTCCCCTATATCGCTGTGTATTCGCGCACCTCCCATAGAGTCCCCTATATTGCTGTGTTTTCACGCACCTCTCATACTTTCCCCATATCGCCCTGTTTTCGCGCACATTCCATATCTTCCACTATATTGCCCTGTTTTCGCGCACCTCTCATGTCTTCCCCTACATCGCTGTGTTTTCTCGCACTTCTGATGCATTCCCATGTAACGCCCAGTTTTCGCACACCTCTCATACTTTCCCCTATATCACCGTGTTTTCGGTTACCTCTCATAGCTTCCCCTATATCACCGTGTTTTCATACACATCTCATACCGTCACCTATATCACTGTGTTTTCGCGCACCTCCCATAGCATCCCCTATATCGCTGTCTTTACGTGCACTTCTCATACCTTCCCCTATATCGCCCTGTTTTCGCGCTCCTCCTATAATTTCCCCTATATCGCCGTGTTTTCACGCACCTTGCATGGCTTCCCCAATATCGCCGTGTATTCGTGCTCGTCTCATACCGTCCCCTATATCGCTGTGTTTTCGTGCACCCCTTATAATTTCCCCATATCGCCGTGTTTTCGCAGACCTCTCATACCTTCCCCTATATCACTGTGTTTTCGCGCAAGTCCCATAGCGTTCCCTATATCGCAGTGTTTTCTCGCACCTCTGATGCATTCCCCTGTATCTCCGTGTTGTCGCGCACATCCCATAGCTTCCACTATATTGCCCTGTTTTTGCGCACCTCTCATGTCTTCCCCTATTTCACTGTGTTTTTGCGCACCTCCCATAGCATCCCCTATATTGCTGTGCCTTCGTGCACCTCTCTTACCTTCCCCTATATCGCCCTGTTTTCGCGCACCTCCCATACATCCCCCCATATCGCTGTGTTTTCGAGCACCTCTCATACCTCCCCCTATATCGCTCTGTTTTCACGCAGCTCTCATATTTTTGTGCACCTCTCATGGCTTCCCCAATATCGCCGTGTTTTCATGCACATCTCTTAACGTCCCCTGTATCGCTGTGTTTTCGCGCACCTCTCATACCTTCCCCTATATCGCTGTCTTTTCGCGCACATCCCATAGCTTCACCTTTATCGCTGTGTTATTGCTCACCTCTCATAGATTCCCCTATATCGCCGTTTTTGCTCACCTCTCATAGCTTCCCCTATATCGCCGTGTTTTCGCGTACCTCTCATAGCTTCCCATATATCGCCGTGTTTTCATACACATCTCATACCGTCCCCTATATCACTGTGTTTTCGCGCACCTCCCATAGCATCCCCTATATCGCTGTGCCTTCGTGCACCTCTCATACCTTTCCGTATATCGCCGTGTTTCATGCACATCTCATAACGTCCCCTATATCGCCGTACTTTTGCTCACCTCTCATAACTTCCTCTATATTGCCCTGTTTTCGCACAACTCTCATGGCTTCCCGACTATCGCCGTGTATTTATGCACATCTCGTACCGTCCCCTATATCGCTCTGTTTTCACACACCTCTCATACTGTCCCCTATATCGCTGTGTTTTCACACACCTCTCATACCTTTCCCTATATCGCTGTCTTTTCGCACACATCGCATAGATTCACTTTTATCGCTGTGTTATTGCTCACCTCTCATAGCTTCCCCTACATCGCCGTGTTTTTGCGCACCTCTTATAACTTCCCTTATATCGCCGTATTGTTATGCACATCTCATAACGTCCCCTATATCGCTGAGTATTCGTGCACCTCCCATAGCATCCCCTATTACGCTGTGCCTTCGCGCACCTCTCATATCTTCCCCTATATCGCCCTGTTTTCGTGCTCCTCGCAGTCATTCACCTATATCGCCCTGGTTTCGCGCACCTGCCATTCCTTCACCTATATCGCTGTTTTCGTGCACCTCTCATACCTTCCCTATATCGCTGTGTTTTCAAACACCTCTCATAACTTCTCCAATATCGCTGTGAATTTGTGCACCTCTCATAACTTCCCTAATATCGCTGCGTTTTCATGCACATCTCATCACGTCCCCTATATCGCTGTGTATTCATGCACCTCCCATACATCCCCTATATCACTGTGCCTTGCGCACCTCTCATACCTTCCCCTATATCGCTGTGCCTTCGTGCACCTCTCATACCGTCCCCTATATCACTGTGTTTTCGCGCACCTCCCATAGCAGCCCCTATATCGCTGTGCCTTCATGCACCTCTCACACCTTCCCCTATATCGCCCTGTTTTCGTGCACCTCCTCTACTTTCCCCTATATCGCTGTGTTTTCACGCATCTCTCATGGCTTCCTCAATATCGCCGTGTATTCATGCACGTCCCATAGCGTCCCCTATATCGCTGTGTTTTCTCGCACCTCTGATGCATTCCCCTGTATCGCCGTGTTTTCGGGCACATCCCATAGCTTCCACTATATTGCCCTGTTTTTGTGCACCTCTCATGTCTTCTCCTATATCACTGTGTTTTCGCGCACCTCCCATAGCATCCCCTATATACCAGTGCCTTCGCGCACCTCTCTTGCCTTCCCCTATATCGCCGTTTTCGCGCACTTCCCATACATTCCCCTATTTCGCTGTGTTTTCATGCACCTCCCATAGCATCACCTATATTGCTGTGCCTTCGCGCACCTCTCTTACCTTCCCCTATATAGCCCTGTTTTCGCACACCTCCCATACATTCCCCTATATCACTGTGTTTTCGTGCACCTCCCATAGCATCACCTGTATTGCTGTGCCTTCGCGCACCTCTCTTACCTTCCCCTATATAGTCCTGTTTTCGCGCACCTCCCATACATTCCCCTATATCGCTGTGTTTTCGTGCACCTCTCATACCTCCCCCTATATAGCTGTGTTTTCACGCACCTCTCATAACTTCTCCTATATCGCCGTGTTTTCATGGACATCTCTTAACGTCCCCTATATCGCTGTGTATTCGCGCACCTCCCATAGAGTCCCCTATATTGCTGTGTTTTCACGCACCTCTCATACTTTCCCCATATCGCCCTGTTTTCGCGCACATTCCATATCTTCCACTATATTGCCCTGTTTTCGCGCACCTCTCATGTCTTCCCCTACATCGCTGTGTTTTCTCGCACTTCTGATGCATTCCCATGTAACGCCCAGTTTTCGCACACCTCTCATACTTTCCCCTATATCACCGTGTTTTCGGTTACCTCTCATAGCTTCCCCTATATCACCGTGTTTTCATACACATCTCATACCGTCACCTATATCACTGTGTTTTCGCGCACCTCCCATAGCATCCCCTATATCGCTGTCTTTACGTGCACTTCTCATACCTTCCCCTATATCGCCCTGTTTTCGCGCTCCTCCTATAATTTCCCCTATATCGCCGTGTTTTCACGCACCTTGCATGGCTTCCCCAATATCGCCGTGTATTCGTGCTCGTCTCATACCGTCCCCTATATCGCTGTGTTTTCGTGCACCCCTTATAATTTCCCCATATCGCCGTGTTTTCGCAGACCTCTCATACCTTCCCCTATATCACTGTGTTTTCGCGCAAGTCCCATAGCGTTCCCTATATCGCAGTGTTTTCTCGCACCTCTGATGCATTCCCCTGTATCTCCGTGTTGTCGCGCACATCCCATAGCTTCCACTATATTGCCCTGTTTTTGCGCACCTCTCATGTCTTCCCCTATTTCACTGTGTTTTTGCGCACCTCCCATAGCATCCCCTATATTGCTGTGCCTTCGTGCACCTCTCTTACCTTCCCCTATATCGCCCTGTTTTCGCGCACCTCCCATACATCCCCCCATATCGCTGTGTTTTCGAGCACCTCTCATACCTCCCCCTATATCGCTCTGTTTTCACGCAGCTCTCATATTTTTGTGCACCTCTCATGGCTTCCCCAATATCGCCGTGTTTTCATGCACATCTCTTAACGTCCCCTGTATCGCTGTGTTTTCGCGCACCTCTCATACCTTCCCCTATATCGCTGTCTTTTCGCGCACATCCCATAGCTTCACCTTTATCGCTGTGTTATTGCTCACCTCTCATAGATTCCCCTATATCGCCGTTTTTGCTCACCTCTCATAGCTTCCCCTATATCGCCGTGTTTTCGCGCACCTCTCATGTCTTCACCTAGATTGCTATGTTTTCGCTCTTCTCATTAATTCCCCTATATCGCTGTGTTTTCTCGCACATCTGATATATTCTCCTGTATTGCCGTGTTTTCGCGCACCTCTCCTACTTTCCCCTATATCGCCGTGTTCTCGCGCAGCTCGCATACCTTCCCCTATATCACTGTGTTTTCGCGCACGTCCCATAGCGTCCCCTATATCGCTGTGTTTTCGCGAACCTCTCATACCTTCCCCTACATCGCTGTGCTTTCGCGCACTTCCCATAGCTTCGCCTACGTCGCTGTTTTCGCGCACCTCTCAAACCTTCCCCTATATCGATGTATTTTTGTGCATATCTCATATCTTCCCCTATATTGATGTATTTTCATGCACATCTCATAACGTCCCCTATATCGCTGTGTATTTGCGCACCGCCCATACCATCCCCTATATCACTGTGCCTTCGCGCACCTCGCATGCATTCCCGTATATCGCCCTGTTTTCACGCACCTCCCATACCTTCCCCGATATCGCTGTGTTTTCGTGCTCCTCTCCTACCTTCCCCTTTATTGCTGTGTTTACACGCACCTCTCTTAACTTCTCCTATATCGCTGTGTTTTTGCACACCTCTCGTACCTTCCCCTATATCGCTGTGTTTTCAGGCACCTCTCATGGCTTCCCCAATATCGCCGTGTATTCATGCACATCTCATACCATCCCCTATATAGCTGTGTTTTCGCGCACCTCCCATAGCTTCGCCTACATCGCTGTTTTCGCACACATCCCATAGCTTCACCTTGATCGCTGTGTTATTGCTCACCTCTCATAGCTTATCCTATATCGCCGTGTTTTCGCGCACCTCGCATCTCTTCACCTATATCGCTATGTTTTTGCTCCTATCATTACTTCCCCTATATCGCCGTGTTTTTGTGCATCTCGCATGTCTTCACCTATATCGCGATGTTTTCGCTCCTATCATTACTTCCCCTATATTGCTGTGTTTCCTCGCACCTCTGATACATTCTCCTGTATTGCCATGCTTTTGCGCACCTCCTACAATTTCCCCTATATCGCCGTGTTCTCGCACACCTCTCATACCTTCCCCTTTATCACTGTGTTTTTGCGCACGTCCCATAGTGTCCCCTATATCGCTGTGTTTTCTCGCGCCTCTGATACATTCCCCTGTATCGCCGTGGTTTCGCGCACATCCCACAGCTTCCACTATATTGCCCTGTTTTTGCGCACCTCTCATGTCTTCCCCTACATCACGGTGTTTTCGCGCACCTCTCATAGCATCCTCTATATCGCTGTACCTTCGCGCACCTCTCATACCTTCCCTTATATCGCCCTGTTTTCGCACCCCCCCGATTCCTTCCCGTATATCGCTGTGTTTTCGTGCACCTTTCATACTTTCCCCTATATCGCTGTGTTTTCATACACCTCTCATAACTTCTCCTATATCACTGTTTTTGTGCACCTCTCATACCTTCCCTAATATCGCTGAGTTTTCATACACCTCTCATAATTTCACCAAAATCGCTGTGTATTCGCGCACCTCTCATAGCATCCCCTATATCGCTGTGTCTTGAGCATCTCTCATAGCTTCCCCTATATCGCGGTGCCTTGCGCACCTCTCATAGCTTCCCCTATATCGCTGTCTTTTCGCGCACATCCCATAGATTCAGCTTTATTGCTGTGTTATTGCTCACTTCTCATAGCTTCCCCTGTATCGCCGTGTTTTTGCTCACCTCTCATGTCTTCACCTAGATCGCTATTTTTTCGCTCCTCTCAATACTTCCCCTATGTGGCTGTGTTTTCATGCACTTCTCATAACGTCCCCTATATCGCTGTGTATTCGTGCACCTCCCATTCCTTCCCGTATATATCTCTGTGTTTTCGTGCACCTTTCATACGTTCCCCTATATCGCTGTGTTTTCGCACACCTCTTATAACTTCTCCTATATTGCTGTGTTTTTGTGCACCTCTCATACCTTCCCTAATATCGCTGCTTCTTCATGCACATCTCATCACGTCCTCTATATCGCTGTGTATTCACGCACCTCTCATAGCATCCCCTATATCGCTGTGCCTTGCGCACCTCTCATAGCTTTCCCTTTATCGCTGTCTTTTCGCGCACATCCCATAGATTCACCTTTATCCCTGTGTTATTGCTCACCTCTCATAGGTTCCCCTGTATCGCCGTGTTTTCGCGCACCTCTCATGTCTTCACCAAGATCGCTATGTTTTCGCTCCTCTCAATACTTCCCCTATATCGCTGTGTTTTCTCGCACATCTGATACATTTTGCCGTATTGCCGTGTTTTCGCACACCTCTCATATTTTCCCCTATATCGCCGTGTTCTCGCACACCTCTCATACCTTCCCCTATATCACTGTGTTTTCGCACACCTCTCATATTTTCCCCTATATCGCCGTGTTCTCGCACACTCTCATACCTTCCCCTATATCACTGTGTTTTCGCACACGTCCCATTGCGTCCCCTATATCGCTGTGTTTTCGCGCACCTCTCATAGCTTCCCCTATATCGTCCTGTTTTCGTGCACATCCCATAGCTTCCACTATAGTGCCCTGTTTTCGCACACCTCTCATGTATTCCACTACATAGCTGTGATTTCTGGCACCTCTGATGCATTCCCCTGTAACGTCAAGTTTTCGCGCAACTCTCATACCTCCCCCTATGTTTTTATGCACATCTCATACCGTCTCCTATATCACTGTGTTTACGCGCACCTACCATAGCATCCCCTATATCGCTGTGCCTTGGTGCACCTCTCATACCTTCCCCTATATCGCTGTGTTTTCACTCACCTCTCTTAACTTCTCCTATATCGCTGTGTTTTCAGGCACCTCTCATGGCTTCCCCAATATCGCCGTGTATTCATGCACATCTCATACCGTCCCCTATATCGCTGTGTTTTCGCGCACCTCCCATAGCTTCGCCTACATCGCTGTTTTTTTGCACATGTCCCATAGCGTCCCCTACATCTCTGTGTTTTCGTGCACCTCTTATAATTTCCCCATATCGCCGTGTTCTTGCAGACCTCTCATACCTTCCCCTACATCACTGTGTTTTCGCGCAAGTCCCATAGCGTTCCCTATATCGCTGTGTTTTCTCGCACCTCTGATGCATTCCCCTGTATCTCCGTGTTGTCGTGCACATCCCATAGCTTCCACTATATTGCCCTGTTTTTGCGCACCTCTCATGTCTTCCCCTATTTCACTGTGTTTTTGCGCACCTCCCATAGCATCCCCTATATTGCTGTGCCTTCGCGCACCTCTCTTACCTTCCCCTATATCGCCCTGTTTCCGCGCACCTCCCATACAGTCCCCCATATCGCTGTATTTTCGAGCACCTCTCATACCTCCCCCTATATCGCTGTAGTTTTGTGCACCTCTCATGGCTTCCCCAATATCGCCGTGTTTTCATGCACATCTCTTAATGTCCCCTATATCGCTGTGTTTTCGCGCACCTCTCATACCTTCCCCTATATCGCTGTCTTTTCGCGCACATGCCATAGCTTCACCTTTATCGCTGTGTTATTGCTCACCTCTCATAGATTCACCTATATCGCCGTGTTGTTGCTCACCTCTCATAGCTTCCCCTGTATCTCCATGTTTTCGCGCACCTCTCATGTCTTCACCTAGATCGCTATGTTTTCGCTCTTCTCATTAATTCCCCTATATCGCTGTGTTTTCTCGCACATCTGATATATTCTCCTGTATGCCGTGTTTTCGCGCACCTCTCATAATTTCGCCTATATCGCCGTGTTCTCGCACACCTCTCATACCATCCCCTATATCACTGTGTTTTCGCGCACATCCCATAGCTTCCACTATATTGCTCTGTTTTCGTGCACCTCTCATATCTTCCCCTACATCGCTGTGTTTTCTCACACCTCTGATGCATTACCCTATAACGCCAAGTTTTCGCGAACCTCTCCTACTTTCCCCTATATCGCCGTGTTCTCGCGCAGCTCGCATACCTTCCCCTATATCACTGTGTTTTCCCGAACCTCTCATACCTTCCCCTACATCACTGTGTTTTCTCGCACTTCTGATGCATTCCCATGTAACGCCAAGTTTTCGCGCACCTCTCATACTTTCCCCTATATCGCCGTGTTTTCGCGTACCTCTCATAGCTTCCCCTATATCACCATGTTTCCATACACATCTCATACCGTCCCCTATATCACTGTGTTTTCGCGCACCTCCCATAGCAGCCCCTATGTCGCTGTGCCTTCGTGCACCTCTCACACCTTCCCCTATATCGCCCTGTTTTTGCGCACCTCCTACACTTTCCCCTATATCGCTGTGTTTTCACGCATCTCTCATGGCTTGCTCAAAATCGCCGTGTATTCATGCACGTCTCATACCGTCCCTTATATCGCTGAGTTTTCGCGCACATCCCATAGCTTCACCTTTATCGCTGTGTTATTGCTCATCTCTCATAGCTTCCCCTATATCGCCGTTTTTTCGCACACCTTGCATGTCTTCACCTCTATCGCTATGTTTTCGCTCCAATCATTACTTCCCTTATATCGCTGTGTTTTCTCGCACTTCTGAAACATTCCCCTGTATCACCATGTTTTCGCACACCTCTTATAATTTCCCCTATATCGCCGTGTTCTCGCAGACCTCTCATACCTTCCCCTATATCACTGTGTTTTTGCGCACGTTCCCTATATCGCTGTGTTTTCTCGCACCTCTGATGCATTCCCCTGTATCGCCGTGTTTTCGGGCACATCCCATAGCTTCCACTATATTGCCCTGTTTTTGTGCACCTCTCATGTCTTCTCTTATATCACTGTGTTTTCGCGCACCTCCCATAGCATCCCCTATATAGTAGTGCCTTCGCGCACCTCTCTTGCCTTCCCCTATAGCACCCTGTTTTCGCACACTTCCCATACATTCCCCTATATCGCTGTGTTTTCATGCACCTCCCATAGCATCCCCTATATTGCTGTGCCTTCGCGCACCTCTCTTACCTTCCCCTATATAGCCCTGTTTTCGCGCACCTCCCATACATTCCCCTATATCGCTGTGTTTTCGTGCACCTCTCATACCTCCCCCTATATCGCTGTGTTTTCACGCACCTCTCATAATTTCTCCTATATCGCTGTATTTTTGTGCACCTCTCATGGCTTCCCCAAAATCGCCGTGTTTTCAATCACATCTCTTAACGTCCCCTATATCGCTGTGTATTCGCTCACCTCTCATAGAGTCCCCTATATCACTGTGTTTTCGCGCACCTCTCATACCTTCCCCATATCGCCCTGTTTTTGCGCACATTCCATAGCTTCCACTATATTGCCCTGTTTTCGCGCACCTCTCATGTCTTCCCCTACATCGCTGTGTTTACTCGCACTTCTGATGCATTCCCATGTAACGCCAAGTTTTCGCGCACCTCTCATAATTTCCCCTATATCACCGTGTTTTCGCGTACCTCTCATAGCTTCCCCTATATCACTGTGTTTTCACGCACGTCCCATGGAGTCCCCTATATTGCTGTGTTTTCGCGCAGCTCTCATACCTTCCCCTATATCGCCCTGTTTTCATTGACATCCCATAGCTCTCACTATATTGTCCTATTTTCGTGCACCTCTCATGTCTCCCCTATATCGCTGTGTTTTCTCGCACCTCTGATGCATTCCCCTGTATCGCCGTGTTTTTGCACACCTCTCATACTTTCCCCTATATCGCCGTGTTTACACGCATCTCTCATTTCTTCCTCGATATCTCCGTGTTTTCATGCACATCTCATACCGTCCCCTATATCACTGTGCCTTCGCGCACCTCTCATACCTTCCCCTATATCGCTGTGTTTTCGTGCACCTCTCATACCTTCACACCTTCCCCTATATCGCTGTGTTTTCACTCACCTCTCATAACTTCTCATATATCGCCGTGTTTTCGCGGACCTCTCATAATTTCCCCTATATAGCCATGTTCTCGCACACCTCTCATACCTTCCACTATATCACTGTGTTTTCGCGCACGTCCCATAGCATCCCCTGTATCGCTGTGTTTTCGGGCACCTCTCATACCTTTCCCTGTATCGCCATGCTTTCGCGCATATCCCATAGCTTCCACTATATAGCCCTGTTTTCGAGCACCTCTCATGTCTTCCCTTATATCACTGTGTTTTCGCGCACCTCCCATACCTTCCCCTATATCGATGTATTTTTGGGCACATCTCATACCTTCCCCTATATCGCTATGTATTCGCGCACCTCCCATACCATCCCCTATATCACTGTGCCTTCGCGCACCTCTCATGCATCCCTGTATACCGCTGTGTTTTTGCACTCCTCTCATACCTTCCCCAATATCAGCGTGGTTTCATGCACATCTCATAACGTCCCCAATGTCGCTGGGTTTTCACGCACCTCTCATAACCTCCCCAATATCGCCCTGTTTTCGCGCTCCTCTCATACGTTCCCCTATATTGCTGTGTTTTCGCGCAGCTCTCATGGCTTCCCGACTATCGACGTGTATTGATGCACATCTCATACCTTCCCCTACATCGCTGTGCTTTCGCGCACCTCCCATAGCTTCGCCTACATCGCTGTTTTGCGCACCTCTCATACCTTCCCCAATATCGATGTATTTTTGCGCACCTCCCATACCTTCCCCTATATCGATGTATTTTTGCGCACATCTCATACCTTCCCCTATATCGCTGTGTATTTGCGCACCGCCCATACCATCCCCTATATCACTGTGCCTTCGCGCACCTCTCATGCATTCCCGTATATCGCCCTGTTTTCGCACACCTCCCATACCTTCCCCGATATTGCTGTGTTTTCGTACTCCTCTCCTACCTTCCCCTATATTGCTGTGTTTTCACGCACCTCTCTTAACTTCTCCTATATCGCTGTGTTTTTGCACACCTCTCATACCATCCCCTATATCGTTGTGTTCTCAGGCACCTCTCATGGCTTCCCCAATATCGCCATGTATTCATGCACATCTCATACCGTCCCCGAAATCGCTGTGTTTTCGCGCACCTCCCATTGCTTTGCCTACATCGCTGTTTTCGCACACATCCCATAGCTTCACCTTGATTGCTGTGTTATTGCTCACCTCTCATAGCTTACCCTATATCGCCGTGTTTTCGCGCACCTCGCATCTCTTCACCTATATCGCTATGTTTTTGCTCCTATCATTACTTCCCCTATATCGCTGTGTTTTCTCGCACCTCTGATATATTCTCCTGTATTGCCATGCTTTTGCGCACCTCTTATAATTTCCCCTATATCGCCGTGTTCTCGCACACCTCTCATACCTTCCCCTATATCACTGTGTTTTTGCGCACGTCCCATAGTGTCCCCTATATCGCTGTGTTTTCTCGCACCTTTGATACATTCCCCTGTATCGCCGTGTTTTCGGGCACATCCCATAGCTTCCACTATATTGCAGTGCCTTCGCGCACCTCTCTTGCCTTCCCCTATATCACCCTGTTTTCGCGCACTTCCCATACATTCCCCTATATCGCTGTGTTTTCATGCACCTCCCATAGCATCCCCTATATTGCTGTGTTTTCACGCACCTCTCATAATTTCTCCTATATCACTGTATTTTTGTGCACCTCTCATGGCTTCCCCAAAATCGCCGTCTTTTCAATCACATCTCTTAACGTCCCCTATATCGCTGTGTATTCGCTGACCTCTCATAGAGTCCCCTATATCGCTGTGTTTTCGCGTACCTCTCATACCTTCCCCATATCACCCTGTTTTCGCGCACATTCCATAGCTTCCACTATATTGCCCTGTTTTCGCGCACCTCTCATGTTTTCCCCTACATCGCTGTGTTTTCTCGCACTTCTGATGCATTCCCATGTAATGTCAAGTTTTCACGCACCTCTCATACTTTCTCCTATATCACCGTGTTTTCGCGTACCTCTCATAGCTTCCCCTATATCACCGTGTTTTCATACACATCTCATACCGTCACCTATATCACTGTGTTTTCGCGCACCTCCCATAGCATCCCCTATATCGCTGTGTCTTCGTGCACCTCTCATACCTTCCCCTATATCGCCCTGTTTTCGCGCTCCTCCTATAATTTCCCCTATATCGCTGTGTTTTCACGCACCTCTCATGGCTTCCCCAATATCGCCATGTATTCATGCTCGTCTCATACCGTCCCCTATATCGCTGTGTTTTCGTGCACCTCTTATAATTTCCCCATATCGCGTGTTCTCGCAGACCTCTCATAACTTCCCCTATATCACTGAGTTTTCGCGCAAGTCCCATAGCGTTCCCTATATCGCTGTGTTTTCTCGCACCTCTGATGCATTCCCCTGTATCTCCGTGTTGTCGCGCACATCCCATAGCTTCCACTATATTGCCCTGTTTTTGCGCACCCCTCATGTCTTCCCCTATTTCACTGTGTTTTCGCGCACCTCCCATAGCATCCCCTATATTGCTGTGCATTCGCGCACCTCTCTTACCTTCCCCTATATCGCCCTGTTTTCGCGCACCTCCCATACATTCCCCCATATCGCTGTGTTTTCGAGCACCTCTCATACCTCCCCCTATATCGCTGGGTTTTTACGCACCTCTCATAACTTCCCCTATATCGCCCTGTTTTCGCACTCCTCTCATACATTCCCCTGTATCGCTGTGTTTTCGCTCACCTCTCATACCTTCCCCTATATCGCTGTCTTTTCGCGCACATCCCATAGCTTCACCTTTATCGCTGTGTTATTGCCTACCTCTCTTAGATTCCCCTATATCGCCGTGTTTTTGCTCACCTCTCATAGCTTCCCCTATATCGCCGTGTTCTCGCACACCTCTCATACCATCCCCTATATCACTGTGTTTTCGCGCACGTCCTATAGCTTCCACTATATTGCCCTGTTTTCGCGCACCTCTCATGTCTTCCCCTACATCGCTGTTTCTCACACCTCTGATGCATTCCCCTATAACGCCAAGTTTTCGCGCACCTCTCCTACTTTCCCCTATATCGCCGTGTTGTCGCGCAGCTCGCATAACTTCCCCTATATCACTGTGTTTTCACGCACGTCCCATGGAGTCCCCTATATTGCTGTGTTTTCGCGCAGCTCTCATACCTTCCCCTATATCGCCCTGTTTTCATTGACATCCCACAGCTCTCACTATATTGCCCTGTTTTCGTGCACCTCTCATGTCTCCCCTATATCGCTGTGTTTTTGCTTCTCTCATAACTTCCCCTATATCGCTGTGTTTTCTCGCACCTCTGATGCATTCTCCTGTATCGCCGTGTTTTTGCACACCTCTCATACTTCCCACTATATCGCCGTGTTTACACGCATCTCTCATTTCTTCCTCGATATCTCCGTGTTTTCATGCACATCTCATACCGTCCCCTATATCGCTGTGTTTTCGTGCACCTCTCATACCTTCACACCTTCCCCTATATCGCTGTGTTTTCACTCACCTCTCATAACTTCTCATATATCGCCGTGTTTTCGCGGACCTCTCATAATTTCCCCTATATAGCCATGTTCTCGCACACCTCTCATACCTTCCACTATATCACTGTGTTTTCGCGCACGTCCCATAGCATCCCCTGTATCGCTGTGTTTTTGGGCACCTCTCATACCTTTCCCTGTATCGCCATGCTTTCACGCATATCCCATAGCTTCCACTATATAGCCCTGTTTTCGAGCACCTCTCATGTCTTTCCCTATATCACTGTCTTTTCACGCAACTCCCATACCTTCCCCTATATCGATGTATTTTTGCGCACATCTCATACCTTCCCCTATATCGCTATGTATTCGCGCACCTCCCATACTATCCCCTATATCACTGTGCCTTCGTGCACCTCTCATGCATTCCTGTATACCGCTGTGTTTTTGCAATCCTCTCATACCTTCCCCAATATCACCGTGGTTTCATGCACATCTCATAACGTCCCCAATGTCGCTGGGTTTTCACGCACCTCTCATAACCTCCCCTATATCGCCCTGTTTTCGCGCTCCTCCCATACCTTCCCCTATATCGCTGTGTTTTCGCACACCTCTCATGGCTTCCCGACTATCGCCGTGTATTGATGCACATCTCATACCTTCCCCTATATCGCTGTGCTTTCGCGCACCTCCCATAGCTTCGCCTACATCGCTGTTTTCGCGCACCTCTCATACCTTCCCCTATATCGCCGTGTTTTCATGCACATCTCATAACGTCCACTATATCGCTGTGTATTTGCGCACCCCCATATCATCCCCTATATCACTGTGCCTTCGCGCACCTCTCATGCATTCCCATATATCGTCCTGTTTTCGCGCACCTCCCATACCTTCCCCGATATTGCTGTGTTTTCGTGCACCTCTCATAACTTCTCCTATATCACTGTATTTTTGCGCAGCTCTTATACCTTCCCCTATATTGCCGTGTTTTCATGCACATCTCATAACGTCCCCTATATCGCTGTGTATTCGCGCACATCCCATAGCATCCCTTATATTGCTGTGCCTTCGCGCACCTCTCATACCTTCCCCTATATCGCCCCGTTTTCACGCACGTTCCATACCTTCCCCTATATCGCTGTGTTTCAATGCACCTCTCATAACTTCTCCTGCAGTGCTGTATTTTTGAGTACCTCTCATAACTTCCCCTATATTGCCATGTTTTTATGCACATCTCATAACGTCCCCTATATCGCTGTGTATTCGCACACCTCCCATAGCATCCCCTATATCACTGTGCCTTCGTGCACCTCTCATAACTTCCTCTATATCGCACAGTTTTCGCACACCTCCGATTCCTTCCCCTATATCGCTGTGTTTTCGTGCACCTTTCATACCTACCCCTATATGGCTGTGTTTTCACACACCTCTCATAACTTCTCCTATATCACTGAGTTTTTGTGCACCTCTCATACCTTCCCTAATATCGCTGAGTTTTCATGCACATCTCATCACGTCCCCTATATCGCTGTGTATTCACGCACATCCCATAGCATCCCCTATATCGCTGTGCCTTGCGCACCTCTCATAGTTTCCCTTATATCGCTGTCATTTTGCGCACATCCCATAGATTCAGCTTTATCGCTGTTTTATTGCTCACCTCTCATAGCTTCCCCTGTATCGCCGTTCTTTTGCTCACCTCTCATGTCTTCACCTAGATCGCTATGTTTTCGCTCCTCTCAATACTTCCCCTATATCGCTGTGTTTTCTCGCACAATTGATACATTCTCCCGTATCACTGTGTTTTCGCACACCTCTCATTATTTCCCCTATATCGCCATGTTCTCGCGCACCTCTCATACCTTCCCCTATAGCGCCCTGTTTTCGCGCACATCCCATACCTTCCACTATATTGCCCGGTTTTCGTGCACCTCTCAAGTCTTCCACTACATCGCTGTGTTTTCTGGCACCTCTGATGGTTTCCCCTGTAACACCATATTTTCGCGCACCTCTCATACTTTCCCCTATATCGCCGTGTTTACGCGAACCTCTCATACCTCCCCCTATATCGCCATGTTTTTATGCACATCTCATACCGTCTCCTATATCGCTGTGTTTTCGCGCACTCCCATAGCATCCCCTATATCGCTGTGCCTTCGTGCACCTCTCATACCTTCCCCTATATTGCCCTGATTTTGCGCACCTCCTATACCTTCCCTTATATCGCTGCGTTTTCGTGCACCTCTCATACCTTCCCCTATATGGCTGTGTTTTCATGCACATCTCATAACGTTCCCTTTATCGCTGTGTATTCGTGCACCTCCCATTCCTTCCCAAATATATCTCTGTGTTTTCGTGCACCTTTCATAACTTCTCCTATATCGCTGTGTTTTTGTGCACCTCTGATACCTTCCCTAATATCGCTGCGTTTTCACGCACATCTCATCACGTCCCCTATATCGCTGTGTATTCATTCACCTCCCATAGCATCCCCTATATCACTGTGCCATGCGCACCTCTCATAGCTTCCCCTATATGGCTGTCTTTTCGCGCACATCCTATAGATTCACCTTTATCGCTGTGTTATTGCTCACCTCTCATAGCTTCCCCTGTATCGCCGTGTTTTTGCTCACCTCTCATAGCTCCCCCTATATCGCCGTGTTTTCGTGCACCTCTCATGTCTTCACCTGGATCGCTATGTTTTCGCTCCTCTCAATACTTCCCCTATATCGCTGTGTTTTCTCGCACAATTGATACATTCTCCCGTATCGCTGTGTTTTTGCACACCTCTCATAATTTCCCCTATATTGTCGTGTTCTCACACGCCTCTCATACCTTCCCCTATATCACTGTGTTTTCGCGCACGTCCCATAGCGTCCCCTATATTGCTGTGTTTTCGCGCACCTCTCATACCTTCCCCTATATCGCCCTGTTTTTGCACACATCCCATACCTTCCACTATATTGCCCTGTTTTCGCGCACCTCTCATGTCTTCCACTACTGCGCTGTGTTTTCTGGCACCTTTGATGCATTCTCCTGTAATGCCACGTTTTCGCACACCTCTCATACTTTCCCCTATATCGCCGTGTTTACGCGCACCTCTCATACCTCCCACTATATCGCCATGTTTTTATGCACATCTCATACCATCTCCTATATCGCTGTGTTTTCGTGCACCTTTCATACCTTCCCCTATATCACTGTGTTTTCACACACCTCTCATAACTTCTCCTGTATCGCTCTGTTTTTGTGTACCTCTCATACCTTCCCCAATATCGCTGAGTTTTCATACACATCTCATCACGTCCCCTATATCGCTGTGTATTCATTCACCTCCCATAGCATCCCCTATATTGCTGTGCCATGCGCACCTCTCATAGCTTCCCCTATATCGCTGGTTTTTCGCGCACATCCTATAGATTCACCTTTATCGCTGTGTTATTGCTCACCTCTCATAGCTTCCCCTGTATCGCCGTGTTTTTGCTCACCTCTCATAGCTTCCTCTATATCGCCGTGTTTTCGCGCACCTCTCATGTCTTCACCTAGATCGCTATGTTTTCGCTCCTCTCAGTACTTCCCCTATATCGCTGTGTTTTCTCGCACATCTGATACATTCTCCCGTATCGCCGTGTTTTGCTCACCTCTCATAGCTTCCCCTATATCGCCGTGTTTTTGCTCACCTCTCATGTCTTCACCTAGATCTCTATGTTTTCGCTCCTCTCAATACTTCCCCCATATGGTTGTGTTTTCATGCACATCTCATCACGTCCCCTATAACGCTGTGTATTCACGCACCTCTCATAGCATCCCCTATATCGCTGTGCCTTGCGCACCTCTCATAGATTCCCCTATATCGCTGTCTTTTCGCTCACATCCCATAGATTCACCTTTATCCCTGTGTTATTGCTCACCTCTCATAGGTTCCCCTGTATCGCCGTGTTTTTGCTCACCTCTTATAGCTTCCTCTATATCGCCGTGTTTTCGTGCACCTCTCATGTCTTCACCTGGATTGCTATGTTTTCGCTCCCCTCAATACTTCCCCTATATCGCTGTGTTTTCTCGCACAATTGATACATTCTCCCGTATCGCCGTGTTTTTGCACACCTCTCATAATTTCCCCTATATTGTCGTGTTCTCACACGCCTCTCATACCTTCCCCTATATCACTGTGTTTTCGCGCACCTCTCATACCTTCCCCTATATCGCCCTGTTTTTGCGCACATCCCATACCTTCCACTATATTGCCCTGTTTTCGCGCACCTCTCATACCTCCCCCTATATCGCTGGGTTTTTACGCACCTCTCATAACTTCCCCTATATCGCCCTGTTTTCGCACTCCTCTCATACATTCCCCTGTATCGCTGTGTTTTCGCTCACCTCTCATACCTTCCCCTATATCGCTGTCTTTTCGCGCACATCCCATAGCTTCACCTTTATCGCTGTGTTATTGCCTACCTCTCTTAGATTCCCCTATATCGCCGTGTTTTTGCTCACCTCTCATAGCTTCCCCTATATCGCCGTGTTCTCGCACACCTCTCATACCATCCCCTATATCACTGTATTTTCGCGCACGTCCTATAGCTTCCACTATATTGCCCTGTTTTCGCGCACCTCTCATGTCTTCCCCTACATCGCTGTTTCTCACACCTCTGATGCATTCCCCTATAACGCCAAGTTTTCGCGCACCTCTCCTACTTTCCCCTATATCGCCGTGTTGTCGCGCAGCTCGCATAACTTCCCCTATATCACTGTGTTTTCACGCACGTCCCATGGAGTCCCCTATATTGCTGTGTTTTCGCGCAGCTCTCATACCTTCCCCTATATCGCCCTGTTTTCATTGACATCCCACAGCTCTCACTATATTGCCCTGTTTTCGTGCACCTCTCATGTCTCCCCTATATCGCTGTGTTTTTGCTTCTCTCATAACTTCCCCTATATCGCTGTGTTTTCTCGCACCTCTGATGCATTCTCCTGTATCGCCGTGTTTTTGCACACCTCTCATACTTCCCACTATATCGCCGTGTTTACACGCATCTCTCATTTCTTCCTCGATATCTCCGTGTTTTCATGCACATCTCATACCGTCCCCTATATCACTGTGCCTTCGCGCACCTCTCATACCTTCCCCTATATCGCTGTGATTTCGTGCACCTCTCATACCTTCACACCTTCCCCTATATCGCTGTGTTTTCACTCACCTCTCATAACTTCTCATATATCGCCGTGTTTTCGCGGACCTCTCATAATTTCCCCTATATAGCCATGTTCTCGCACACCTCTCATACCTTCCACTATATCACTGTGTTTTCGCGCACGTCCCATAGCATCCCCTGTATCGCTGTGTTTTTGGGCACCTCTCATACCCTCCCTGTATCGCCATGCTTTCACGCATATCCCATAGCTTCCACTATATAGCCCTGTTTTCGAGCACCTCTCATGTCTTCCCCTATATCACTGTGTTTTCACGCAACTCCCATACCTTCCCCTATATCGATGTATTTTTGCGCACATCTCATACCTTCCCCTATATCGCTATGTATTCGCGCACCTCCCATACCATCCCCTATATCACTGTGCCTTCATGCACCTCTCATGCATTCCTGTATACCGCTGTGTTTTTGCAATCCTCTCATACCTTCCCCAATATCACCGTGGTTTCATGCACATCTCATAACGTCCCCAATGTCGCTGGGTTTTCACGCACCTCTCATAACCTCCCCTATATCGCCCTGTTTTCGCGCTCCTCCCATACCTTCCCCTATATCGCTGTGTTTTCGCACACCTCTCATGGCTTCCCGACTATCGCCGTGTATTGATGCACATCTCATACCTTCCCCTATATCGCTGTGCTTTCGCGCACCTCCCATAGCTTCGCCTACATCGCTGTTTTCGCGCACCTCTCATACCTTCCCCTATATCGCCGTGTTTTCATGCACATCTCATAACGTCCACTATATCGCTGTGTATTTGCGCACCCCCATATCATCCCCTATATCACTGTGCCTTCGCGCACCTCTCATGCATTCCCATATATCGTCCTGTTTTCGCGCACCTCCCATACCTTCCCCGATATTGCTGTGTTTTCGTGCACCTCTCATAACTTCTCCTATATCACTGTATTTTTGCGCAGCTCTTATACCTTCCCCTATATTGCCGTGTTTTCATGCACATCTCATAACGTCCCCTATATCGCTGTGTATTCGCGCACATCCCATAGCATCCCTTATATTGCTGTGCCTTCGCGCACCTCTCATACCTTCCCCTATATCGCCCCGTTTTCACGCACGTTCCATACCTTCCCCTATATCGCTGTGTTTCAATGCACCTCTCATAACTTCTCCTGCAGTGCTGTATTTTTGAGTACCTCTCATAACTTCCCCTATATTGCCATGTTTTTATGCACATCTCATAACGTCCCCTATATCGCTGTGTATTCGCACACCTCCCATAGCATCCCCTATATCACTGTGCCTTCGTGCACCTCTCATAACTTCCTCTATATCGCACAGTTTTCGCACACCTCCGATTCCTTCCCCTATATCGCTGTGTTTTCGTGCACCTTTCATACCTTCCCCTATATGGCTGTGTTTTCACACACCTCTCATAACTTCTCCTATATCACTGAGTTTTTGTGCACCTCTCATACCTTCCCTAATATCGCTGAGTTTTCATGCACATCTCATCACGTCCCCTATATCGCTGTGTATTCACGCACATCCCATAGCATCCCCTATATCGCTGTGCCTTGCGCACCTCTCATAGTTTCCCTTATATCGCTGTCATTTTGCGCACATCCCATAGATTCAGCTTTATCGCTGTTTTATTGCTCACCTCTCATAGCTTCCCCTGTATCGCCGTTCTTTTGCTCACCTCTCATGTCTTCACCTAGATCGCTATGTTTTCGCTCCTCTCAATACTTCCCCTATATCGCTGTGTTTTCTCGCACAATTGATACATTCTCCTGTATCACTGTGTTTTCGCACACCTCTCATTATTTCCCCTATATCGCCATGTTCTCGCGCACCTCTCATACCTTCCCCTATAGCGCCCTGTTTTCGCGCACATCCCATACCTTCCACTATATTGCCCGGTTTTCGTGCACCTCTCAAGTCTTCCACTACATCGCTGTGTTTTCTGGCACCTCTGATGGTTTCCCCTGTAACACCATATTTTCGCGCACCTCTCATACATTCCCCTATATCGCCGTGTTTACGCGAACCTCTCATACCTCCCCCTATATCGCCATGTTTTTATGCACATCTCATACCGTCTCCTATATCGCTGTGTTTTCGCGCACTCCCATAGCATCCCCTATATCGCTGTGCCTTCGTGCACCTCTCATACCTTCCCCTATATCGCCCTGATTTTGCGCACCTCCTATACCTTCCCTTATATCGCTGCGTTTTCGTGCACCTCTCATACCTTCCCCTATATGGCTGTGTTTTCATGCACATCTCATAACGTTCCCTTTATCGCTGTGTATTCGTGCACCTCCCATTCCTTCCCAAATATATCTCTGTGTTTTCGTGCACCTTTCATAACTTCTCCTATATCGCTGTGTTTTTGTGCACCTCTGATACCTTCCCTAATATCGCTGCGTTTTCACGCACATCTCATCACGTCCCCTATATCGTTGTGTATTCATTCACCTCCCATAGCATCCCCTATATCACTGTGCCATGCGCACCTCTCATAGCTTCCCCTATATGGCTGTCTTTTCGCGCACATCCTATAGATTCACCTTTATCGCCGTGTTTTTGCTCACCTCTCATAGCTTCCCCTATATCGCCGTGTTTTCGTGCACCTCTCATGTCTTCACCTGGATCGCTATGTTTTCGCTCCTCTCAATACTTCCCCTATATCGCTGTGTTTTCTCGCACAATTGATACATTCTCCCGTATCGCTGTGTTTTTGCACACCTCTCATAATTTCCCCTATATTGTCGTGTTCTCACACGCCTCTCATACCTTCCCCTATATCACTGTGTTTTCGCGCACGTCCCATAGCGTCCCCTATATTGCTGTGTTTTCGCGCACCTCTCATACCTTCCCCTATATCGCCCTGTTTTTGCACACATCCCATACCTTCCACTATATTGCCCTGTTTTCGCGCACCTCTCATGTCTTCCACTACTGCGCTGTGTTTTCTAGCACCTTTGATGCATTCTCCTGTAATGCCACGTTTTCGCACACCTCTCATACTTTCCCCTATATCGCCGTGTTTACGCGCACCTCTCATACCTCCCACTATATCGCCATGTTTTTATGCACATCTCATACCATCTCCTATATCGCTGTGTTTTCGTGCACCTTTCATACCTTCCCCTATATCACTGTGTTTTCACACACCTCTCATAACTTCTCCTGTATCGCTCTGTTTTTGTGTACCTCTCATACCTTCCCTAATATCGCTGAGTTTTCATACACATCTCATCACGTCCCCTATATCGCTGTGTATTCATTCACCTCCCATAGCATCCCCTATATTGCTGTGCCATGCGCACCTCTCATAGCTTCCCCTATATCGCTGGTTTTTCGCGCACATCCTATAGATTCACCTTTATCGCTGTGTTATTACTCACCTCTCATAGCTTCCCCTGTATCGCCGTGTTTTTGCTCACCTCTCATAGCTTCCTCTATATCGCCGTGTTTTCGCGCACCTCTCATGTCTTCACCTAGATCGCTATGTTTTCGCTCCTCTCAGTACTTCCCCTATATCGCTGTGTTTTCTCGCACATGTGATACATTCTCCCGTATCGCCGTGTTTTTGCTCACCTCTCATAGCTTCCCCTATATCGCCGTGTTTTTGCTCACCTCTCATGTCTTCACCTAGATCTCTATGTTTTCGCTCCTCTCAATACTTCCCCCATATGGTTGTGTTTTCATGCACATCTCATCACGTCCCCTATAACGCTGTGTATTCACGCACCTCTCATAGCATCCCCTATATCGCTGTGCCTTGCGCACCTCTCATAGATTCCCCTATATCGCTGTCTTTTCGCTCACATCCCATAGATTCACCTTTATCCCTGTGTTATTGCTCACCTCTCATAGGTTCCCCTGTATCGCCGTGTTTTTGCTCACCTCTTATAGCTTCCTCTATATCGCCGTGTTTTCGTGCACCTCTCATGTCTTCACCTGGATTGCTATGTTTTCGCTCCCCTCAATACTTCCCCTATATCGCTGTGTTTTCTCGCACAATTGATACATTCTCCCGTATCGCCGTGTTTTTGCACACCTCTCATAATTTCCCCTATATTGTCGTGTTCTCACACGCCTCTCATACCTTCCCCTATATCACTGTGTTTTCGCGCACCTCTCATACCTTCCCCTATATCGCCCTGTTTTTGCGCACATCCCATACCTTCCACTATATTGCCCTGTTTTCGCGCACCTCTCATGTCTTCCACTACATCGCTGTGTTTTCTGGCACCTTTGATGCATTCTCCTCTAATGCCAAGTTTTCGCACACCTCTCATACATTCCCCTATATCGCCGTGTTTACGCGCACCTCTCATACCTCCCCCTATATCGCCATGTTTTTATGCACATCTCATACCATCTCCTATATCGCTGTGTTTTCGTGCACCTTTCATACCTTCCCCTATATCACTGTGTTTTCACACACCTCTCATAACTTCTCCTATATCGCTCTGTTTTTGTGTACCTCTCATACCTTCCCTAATATCGCTGAGTTTTCATACACATCTCATCACTTCCCCTATATCGCTGTGTATTCATTCACCTCCCATAGCATCCCCTATATCACTGGTTTTTCGCGCACATCCTATAGATTCACCTTTATCGCTGTGTTATTGCTCACCTCTCATAGCTTCCCCTGTATCGCCGTGTTTTTGCTCACCTCTCATAGCTTCCCCTATATCGCCGTGTTTTCGCGCACCTCTCATGTCTTCACCTAGATCGCTGTGTTTTCGCTCCTCTCAGTACTTCCCCTATATCGCTGTGTTTTCTCGCACATCTGATACATTCTCCCGTATCGCCGTGTTTTTGCTCACCTCTCATAGCTTCCCCTATATCGCCGTGTTTTTGCTCACCTCTCATGTCTTCACCTAGATCTCTATGTTTTCGCTCCTCTCAATGCTTCCCCCATATGGTTGTGTTTTCATGCACATCTCATCACGTCCCCTATAATGCTGTGTATTCACGCACCTCTCATAGCATCCCCTATATCGCTGTGCCTTACGCACCTCTCATAGATTCCCCTATATCGCTGTCTTTTCGCGCACATCCCATAGATTCACCTTTATCCCTGTGTTATTGCTCACCTCTCATAGGTTCCACTGTATCGCCGTGTTTTTGCTCACCTCTCATAGCTTCCTCTATATCGCCGTGTTTTTGCGCAGCTCTCATGTCTTCAAGTAGATCGCTATGTTTTCGCTCCTCTCAATACTTCCCCTATATCGCTGTGTTTTCTTCCACATCTGATACATTTTGCCGTATCGCCGTGTTTTCGCACACCTCTCATAATTTTCCCTATATCGCCATGTTCTCGCACACCTCTCATACCTTCCCCTATATCACTATGTTTTCGCGCAGATTCCATTGCGTCCACTATATCGCTGTGTTTTCGCGCACCTCTCATAGCTTCCCTTATATCGCCCTGTTTTCGTGCACATCCCATAGCTTCCACTATTTTGCCCTGTTTTTGTGCACCTCTCATGTATTCCACTACATCGCTGTGTTTTCTGGCACCTCTGATGCATTCCCCTGTAACGCCAAGTTTTCACGCAACTCTCATACCTCCCCCTATATCGCCATGTTTTTATGCACATCTCATACCGTCTCCTATATCGCTGTGTTTTCGCGCACCTCCCATAGCATCCCCTATATCGCTGTGCCTTCGTGCACCTCTCATACCTTCCCCATATCGCTGTGTTTTCTCGCACCTCTGATACATTCGCCTGTATCGCTGTGGTTTCGCGCACATCCCATATGTTCCACTATATTACCCTGTTTCTGCGCACCTCTCATGTCTTCCCCTATATCACGGTGTTTTCGCGTACCTCTCATAGCATCCCGTATATCGCTGTGCCTTCGCGCACCTCTCATACCTTCCCCTATATCGCCCTGTTTTCGCGCACCTTCCATACCTTCCTCTATATCGCTGTTTTCATGCACCTCTCATATCTCCCTCTATCTCGCTGTGTTTTCATGCACGTCTCATAATTTCTCCTATATCGCTGTATTTTTGCGTACCTCTCATGGCTTCCCCAATATCGCCGTGGTTTCAAGCACATCTCATAACGTCTCCTATATCTCTGTGTATTCACGCACCTACCATAGCATCCCCTATATCGCTGTGCCTTTGCGCACCGCTCATACCTTCCCCAATATTGCCCTGTTTCCCGCGCACCTCCCATAGCTTCGCCTACATCGCTGTGTTTTTGACGCCTCTCATACCTTCCGCTATAGCGCCCTGTTGTTGCACACATCCCATAACTTCACCTTTATCACTGTGTTATTGCTTACCTCTCATAGCTTCCCCTATATCGCCGTGTTTTCGCGCACCTCTCATATCTTCACCTATATCACTGTGTTTTCGCGCATGTCTAATAGCGTCCCCTATATCGCTGTGTTTTCACGCACCTCTCATGTCTTCCCCTATATCACTGTATTTTCGTGCACCTCCCATACCATCCCCTATATTGCTGTGCCTTCGAGCACCTCCAATACCTTCCCCTATATCGCTGTGTTTTCGTGTACCTCTCATACCTCCCCTTATATCGCTGTGTTTTCACGCACCTCTCATAACTTCTCCTATATTGCTGTATTTTTGCGCACCTCTCATAACTTCACCTATATTGCCCTGTTTTTATGCACATCTCATAACGTCCCCTATATCGCTGTGTATTCGCGCACCTCCCATAGCATCCCCTATATCGCTGTGCCTTGCGCACCTCTCATAGCTTCCCCTATATCGCTGTGCCTTGCGCACCTCTCATAGATTCCCCTATATCGCTGTCTTTTCGTGCACATCCCATAGATTCAGCTTTATTGCTGTGTTATTGCTCACCTCTCATAGCTTCCCTTGTATCGCCGTGTTTTTGCTCACCTCTCATGTCTTCTCCTAGATCGCTATTTTATCGCTCCTCTCAATACTTCCCCTATATGGCTGTGTTTTTATGCACTTCTCATAACGTCCCCTATATCTCTGTGTATTCGTGCACCTCCCATTCCTTCCCGTATATATCTCTGTGTTTTCGTGCACCTTTCATACGTTCCCCTATATCGCTGTGTTTTCGCACACCTCTCATAACTTCTCCTATATCGCTGCGTTTTCATGCACATCTCATCACGTCCCCTATATCGCTGTGTATTCACACACCTCTCATAGCATCCCCTATATCGCTGTGCCTTGCGCACCTCTCATAGCTTCCCCTATATCGCTGTCTTTTCGCGCACATCCCATAGATTCACCTTTATCCCTGTGTTATTGCTCACCTCTCATAGGTTCCCCTGTATCGCCGTGTTTTTGCCCACCTCTCATAGCTTCCCCTATATCGCCGTGTTTTCGCGCACCACTCATGTCTTCACCTAGATCGCTATGTTTTCGCTCCTCTCAATACTTCCCCTATATCGCTGTGTTTTCTCGCACATCTGATACATTTTGCAGTATCGCCGTGTTTTCGCACACCTCTCATATTTTCCCCTATATCGCTGTGTTCTTGCACACCTCTCATAACTTCCCCCATATCACTGTGTTTTCGCGCACGTCCCATTGCGTCCCCTATATCGCTGTGTTTTCGCACACCTCTCATAGCTTCCCCTATATCGCCCTGTTTTCGTGCACATCCCATAGCTTCCACTATAGTGCCCTGTTTTTGCGCACCTCTCATGTATTCCACTACATAGCTGTCTTTTCTGGCACCTCTGATGCATTCCCCTGTAACGCCAAGTTTTCGCGCAACTCTCATACCTCCCCCTATATCGCCATGTTTTTATGCACATTTCATACCGTCTCCTATATCGCTGTGTTTTCGTGCACCTCCCATAGCATCCCCTTCATGCCTTCATGCACCTCTCATACCTTCCCCTATATCGCTGTGTTTTCACGCACCTCTCTTAACTTCTCCTATATCGCTGTGTTTTTGCACACCTCTCATACCTTCCCTAATATCACTGCGTTTTCATGCGCATTTCGTCACGTCCCCTATATCGCTGTGTTATTGCTCACCTCTCATAGCTTCCCCTATATCGCCGTGTTGTCATGCACATCTCATAACGTCCTCTATATCGCTGTATATTCACGCACCTCCCATTCCTTCACCTATATCGCTGTTTTCGTGCACCTCTCATGCATTCCCGTATACCGCTGTGTTTTTGCACACCTCTCATACATTCCCCAATATCACCGTGTTTTCATGCACATCTCATAACGTCCCCTATATCACTGTGGATTTGCGCACCTCCCATACCATCCCTGAGATCACTGTGCCTTCACGCACCTCTCATGCATTCCCGTATATCGCCCTATTTTCGCGCACCTCCCATACCTTCCCCGATATCGCTGTGTTTTTGCACACCTCTCATACCTTCCCCTATATCGCTGTGTTTTCAGGCACCTCTCATGGCTTCCCCAATATCGCCGTGTATTCATGCACATCTCATACCGTCCCCTATATCACTGTGTTTTGGTGCACCTCCCATAGCTTCGCCTACATCGCTGTTTTCGCGCACATCCCATAGCTTCACCTTGATCGCTGTGTTATTGCTCACCTCTCATAGCTTACCCTATATCGCCGTGTTTTCACGCATCTCGCATGTCTTCACGTATATCGCTATGTTTTCGCTCCTATCATTACTTCCCCTATATCGCTGTGTTTTCTCGCACCTCTGATACATTCTCCTGTATTGCCATGTTTTCGCGCACCTCTTACAATTTCCCCTATATCGCCGTGTTCTCGCACACCTCTCATACCTTCACCTACATCACTGTTTTTTTGCGCATGTCCCATAGCGTCCCCTATATCGCTGTGTTTTCTCGCACCTCTGATACATTCCCCTGTATCGCCGTGACTTTGCGCACATCCCATAGCATCCCTTGTATTGCTGTGCCTTCGTGCACCTCTCATACCTTCCCCTATATCGCCCTGTTTTCGCGCACCTTCCATACCTTCCGCTATATCGCTGTGTTTTCATGCACCTCTCATACCTCCCTCTATATCGCTGTGTTTTCACGCACCTCTCATAATTTCTCCTATATCGCCGTATTTTTGCACACCTCTCATGGTTTCCCCAATATCGCCGTGTTTTAATGCACATCTCTTAACGTCCCATATATCGCTGTGTATTCGCGCACCTGCCATAACATCCTCTATATCGCTGTGCCTTCACGCACCTCTCATACCTTCCCCTATGTCGCCCTGTTTTCGCACACCTCCCATACCGTCCCCTATATCGCTTTATTTTCGCACACCTCTCATGGCTTCCCCAATATCGCCGTGTTTTCATACACATCTCATAACGTCTCCTATATCTCTGTGTATTCACACACCTCCCATAGCATCCCCTATATCGCTGTGCCTTCGCGCACCGCTCGTACCTTCCCCTATATTGCCCTGTTTCCCGCGCACCTCCCATGGCTTCGCATACATCGCTGTGTTTTTGCGCACCTCTCATACCTTCCCCTATATCGCCCTGTTTTCGCGCACATCCCATAACTTCAACTTTATCGCTGTGTTATTGCTTACCTCTCATAGCTTCCCCTATATCGCTGTGTTTCCGCTCCTCTCATTACTTCCCCTATATCGCTCTGTGTTCTCGCACTTCTGATACTGTTCCCTGTATCAACGTGTTTTCGCTCAACTCTCATAATTTCACTTATATCGCCGTGTTCTCGCACACCTCTCATATCTTCCCCTACATCACTGTGTTTTCACGCACGTCCAATAGCGTCCCCTATATCGCTATGTTTTCACGCACCTCTCATGTCTTCCTCTATATCACTGTGTTTTCGTGCACCTCCCATACCATCACCTATATTGATGTGCCTTCGCACACCTCTCATACCTTTCCCTTTATCGCCCTGTTTTCGAGCACCTCCCATACCTTCCCCAATATCGCTGTGTTTTCGTGCACCTCTCATAACTTCTCCTATATCACTGTATTTTTGCGCAGCTCTTATACCTTCCCCTATATTGCCGTGTTTTCATGCACATCTCATACCGTCCCCTATATCGCTGTGTATTCGCGCACATCCCATAGCATCCCTTATATTGCTGTGCCTTCGCGCGCCTCTCATACCTTCCCCTATATCGCCCCGTTTTCACGCACCTTCCATACCTTCCCCTATATCGCTGTGTTTTCACGCACCTCTCATAACTTCTCCTGCAGTGCTGTATTTTTGAGTACCTCTCATAACTTCCCCTATATTGCCGTGTTTTTATGCACATCTCATAACGTCCCCTATATCGCTGTGTATTCGCACACCTCCCATAGCATCCCCTATATCACTGTGCCTTCGTGCACCTCCGATTCCTTCCCCTATATCACTGTGTTTTCGTGCACCTTTCATACCTTCCCCTATATGGCTGTGTTTTCACACACCTCTCATAACTTCTCCTATATCACTGAGTTTTTGTGCACCTCTCATACCTTCCATAATATCGCTGAGTTTTCATGCACATCTCATCACGTCCCCTATATCGCTGTGTATTCGCGCACCTCCCATAGCATCCCCTATATCGCTGTGCCTTGCGCACCTCTCATAGTTTCCCTTATATCGCTGTCTTTTTGCGCACATCCCATAGATTCAGCTTTATCGCTGTTTTATTGCTCACCTCTCATAGCCTCCCCTGTATCGCCGTTCTTTTGCTCACCTCTCATGTCTTCACCTAGATCGCTATGTTTTCGCTCCTCTCAATACTTCCCCTATATCGCTGTGTTTTCTCGCACAATTGATACATTCTCCCGTATCGCTGTGTTTTCGCATACCTCTCATTATTTCCCCTATATCGCCATGTTCTCGCGCACCTCTCATACCTTCCCCTATAGCGCCCTGTTTTCGCGCACATCCCATACCTTCCACTATATTGCCCGGTTTTCGTGCACCTCTCAAGTCTTCCACTACATCGCTGTGTTTTCTGGCACCTCTGATGGTTTCCCCTGTAATGCCATATTTTCGCGCACCTCTCATACTTTCCCCTATATCGCCGTGTTTACGCGAACCTCTCATACCTCCCCCTATATCGCCATGTTTTTATGCACATCTCATACCGTCTCCTATATCGCTGTGTTTACGCGCACTCCCATAGCATCCCCTATATCGCTGTACCTTCGTGCACCTCTCATACCTTCCCCTATATCGCCCTGTTTTTGCGCACCTCCTATACCTTCCCTTATATCGCTGCGTTTTCGTGCACCTCTCATACCTTCCCCTATATGGCTGTGTTTTCATGCACATCTCATAACGTTCCCTTTATCGCTGTGTATTCGTGCACCTCCCATTCCTTCCCGAATATATCTCTGTGTTTTCGTGCACCTTTCATAACTTCTATATCGCTGTGCTTTTGTGCACCTCTGATACCTTCCCTAATATCGCTGCGTTTTCATGCACATCTCATCACGTCCCCTATATCGCTGTGTATTCATTCCCCTCCCATAGCATCCCCTATATCACTGTGCCATGCGCACCTCTCATAGCTTTCCCTATATCGCTGTCTTTTCGCGCACATCCTATAGATTCACCTTTATCACTGTGTTATTGCTCACCTCTCATAGCTTCCCCTGTATCGCCGTGTTTTTGCTCACCTCTCATAGCTTCTCCTATATCGCCGTGTTTTCGTGCACCTCTCATGTTTTCACTTAGATCGCTATGTTTTCGCTCCTCTCAATACTTCCCGTATATCGCTGTGTTTTCTCGCACAATTGATACATTCTCCCGTATCGCTGTGTTTTCGCACACCTCTCATTATTTCCCCTATATCGCCATGTTCACGCGCACCTCTCATACCTTCCCCTATAGCGCCCTGTTTTCGCGTACATCCCATACCTTCCACTATATTGCCCGGTTTTCGTGCACCTCTCAAGTCTTCCACTACATCGCTGTGTTTTCTGGCACCTCTGATGGTTTCCCCTGTAACGCCAAGTTCTCGCACGCCTCTCATACCTTCCCCTATATCACTGTGTTTTCGCGCACGTCCCATAGCGTCCCCTATATTGCTGTGTTTTCGCGCACCTCTCATACCTTCCCCTATATCGCCCTGTTTTTGCGCACATCCCATACCTTCCACTATATTGCCCTGTTTTCGCGCACCTCTCATGTCTTCCACTACATCGCTGTGTTTTCTGGCACCTTTAATGCATTACCCACTAATGCCAAGTTTTCGCGCACCTCTCATACTTTCCCCTATTTCGCCGTGTTTAAGCGCACCTCTCATACCTCCCCCTATATCGCCATGTTTTTATGCACATCTCATACCGTCTCCTATATCGCTGTGTTTTCGCGCACCTACCATAGCATCCCCTATATCGCTGTGCCTTAGCGCACCTCTCATACCTTCCCCTATATGGCTGTGTTTTCATGCACATCTCATAACGTTCCCTTTATCGCTGTGTATTCGTGCACCTCCCATTCCTTCCCGAATATATATCTGAGTTTTCGTGCACCTTTCATAACTTCTCCTATATCGCTGTGCTTTTGTGCACCTCTGATACCTTCCCTAATATCGCTGCGTTTTCACGCACATCTCATCACGTCCCCTATATCGCTGTGTATTCATTCCCCTCCCATAGCATCCCCTATATCACTGTGCCATGCGCACCTCTCATAGCTTCCCCTATATTGCTGTCTTTTCGTGCACATCCTATAGATTTACCTTCATCGCTGTGTTATTGCTCACCTCTCATAGCTTCCCCTGTATCGCCGTGTTTTTGCTCACCTCTCATAGCTTCTCCTATATCGCCGTGTTTTCGTGCACCTCTCATGTCTTCACCTGGATCGCTATGTTTTCGCTCCTCTCAATACTTCCTCTATATCGCTGTGTTTTCTCGCACAATTGATACATTCTCCCGTATCGCCGTGTTTTTGCACACCTCTCATAATTTCCCCTATATTGCTGTGTTTTCGCGCACCTCTCATACCTTCCCCTATATCGCCCTGTTTTTGCGCACATCCCATACCTTCCACTATATTGCCCTGTTTTCGCGCACCTCTCATGTCTTCCACTACATCGCTGTGTTTTCTGGCACCTTTAATGCATTCCCCACTAATGCCAAGTTTTCGCGCACCTCTCATACTTTCCCCTATATCGCCATGTTTAAGCGCACCTCTCATACCTCCCCCTATATCGCCACGTTTTTATGCACATCTCATACCGTATCCTATATCGCTGTATTTTTGCACACCTCTCATAACTTCCCGTATATCGCTGTGTTTTCAGGCACCTCTTTTGGCTTCCCCAATTTCGCCGTGTATTCATGCACATCTCTTACCGTCCCCTATATCGCTGTGTTTTCACGCACCTCCCATAGCTTCGCCTACATCGTTGTTTTCGCGCACATCCCGTAGCTTCACCTTGATCGCTGTGTTATTGCTCACCTCTCATAGCTTACCCTATATCGCCCTGTTTTCACGCACCTCGCATGTCTTCACATATATCGCTATGTTTTTGCACCTATCATTACTTCCCCTATATCACTGTATTTTCTCGCACCTCTGATACATTCTCCTGTATTGCCATGCTTTTGCGCACCCCCTACAATTTCCCCTATATCGCCGTGTTCTCGTACACCTCATACCTTCCCCTATATCACTGTTTTTTTGCGCATGTCCCATAGCGTCCCCTATATCGCTGTGTTTTCTCGCGTCTCTGATACATTCCCCTGTATCGTCGTGGTTTCGCACACATCCCATAGGTTCCACTATATTGCCCTGTTTTTGCGCACCTCTCATGTCTTCCCCTATATCACGGTGTTTTTGTGCACCTCTCATAGCATCCCCTATATCGCTGTAACTTCGCGCACATCTCATACCTTCCCCTATATCGCCCTGTTTTGGCGCACCTCCCATACCTTCCCCAATATCGCTGTGTTTTCATGCACCTCTCATACCTCCTCCTATATCGCTTTGTTTTCATGGACCTCTCATAACTTATCCTAATTCGCTGTATTTTTGCGCAGTTCTTATACCTTCCCCAATATTGCCATGTTTTCATGCACATCTCATAACGTCTCCTTTATCGCTGTGTATTTGCGCACCTCCCATAGCATCCCTTGTATTCCTGTGCCTTCGCGCACCTCTCATACCTTCCCCTATATCGCCCCGTTTTCGCGCACCTTCCATACCTTCCCCTATATCGCTGTGTTTTCATGCACCTCTCATACCTCCCTCTTTATCGCTGTGTTTTCACGTACCCCTCATAAATTCTCTTATATCGCCGTATTTTTGCGAACCTCTCATGGCTTCCCCAATATCGCCGTGTTTTCATGCACATCTCATAACGTCTCCTATATCTCTGTGTATTCACGCACCTCCCATAGCATCCCCTATTTGGCTGTGCCTTTGCGCATCGCTCATACCTTGTCCTATATTGCCCTGTTTCCCGCGCACCTCCCATGGCTTCGCCTACATCGCTGTGTTTTTGCGCACCTCTCATACCTTCCGCTATAGCGCCCTGTTATTGCACACATCCCATAACTTCACCTTTATCGCTGTGTTATTGCTTACCTCTCATAGCTTCCCCTATATCGCCGTGTTTTCGCGCACCTCTCATGTCTTCCCCTATATCACTGTATTTTCGTGCACCTCCCATAGCATCCCCTATATTGCTGTGCCTTCGAGCACCTCCCATACCTTCCCCTATATCGCTGTGTTTTCGTGTACCTCTCATACCTCCCCTTATATCGCTGTGTTTTCACGCACCTCTCATAACTTCTCCTATATTGCTTTATTTTTGCGCACCTCTCATAACTTCACCTATATTGCCGTGTTTTTATGCACATCTCATAACGTCCCCTATATCTCTGTGTATTCGCGCACCTCCCATAGCATCCGCTATATCGCTGTGCCTTCGCGTACCTCTCATACCTGCCCCTATATCGCCCTGTTTTCGCGCACCTTGAATTCCTTCCCCTATATCGCTGTGTTTTCGTGCACCTTTCATACCTTCCCCTATATCGCTGTGTTTTCACACACCTCTCATAACTTCTCCTATATCACTGAGTTTTGCGCACCTCTCATACCTTCCCTAATATCGCTGAGTTTTCATACACATCTCATCACGTCCCCAATATCGCTGTGTATTCGTGCACCTTTCATAGCATCCCCGATATCGCTGTCTTTTCGCGCACATCCCATAGATTCAGCTTTATCGCTGTGTTATTGCTCACCTCTCATAGCTTCCCCTGTATCGCCGTGTTTTTGCTCACCTCTCATGTCTTCACCTAGATCGCTATGTTTTCGCTCCTCTCAATACTTCCCCCATATGGCTGTGTTATCATGCACATCTCATAACGTCCCCTATATCGCTGTGTATTCGTGCACCTCCCATTCCTTCCCGTATGTATCTCTGTGTTTTCGTGCACCTGTCATACCTTCCCTAATATCGCTGCGTTTTTATGCACATCTCATCACGTCCCCTATATCGCTGTGCATTCACGCACCTCTCATAGCATCCCCTATATCGCTGTGCCTTGCGCACCTCTCATAGATTCCCCTATATCGCTGTCTTTTCGCGCACATCCCATAGATACAACTTTATCCCTGTGTTATTGCTCACCTCTCATAGGTTTCCCTGTATCGCCGTGTTTTTGCTCACCTCTCATAGCTTCCTCTATATCATCATGTTTTCATGCACCTCTCATGTCTTCACCTAGATCGCTATGTTTTCGCTCCTCTCAATACTTCCCCTATATTGCTGTGTTTTCGCGCACATCTGATACATTTTGCCGTATCGCCGTGTTTTCGCACACCTCTCATAATTTTCCCTCTATCACCGTGTTCTCGCACACCTCTCATACCTTCCCCTATATCACTGTGTTTTCGCGCACATCCCATTGCGTCCCCTATATCGCTGTGTTTTCGCGCACCTGTCATAGCTTCCCCATATCGCCCTGTTTTCGTGCACATCCCATAGCTTCCACTATGTTGTCCTGTTTTTGCGCACCTCTCATGTATTCCACTACATAGCTGTGTTTTCTGGCACCTCTGATGCATTCCCCTGTAACGCCAAGTTTTCGCGCAACTCTCATACCTCCCCCTATATCGCCATGTTTTCATGCACATCTCATACCGTCTCCTATATCGCTGTGTTTTCGCGCACCTCCCATAGCATCCCCAATATCGCTGTGCCTTCGTGCACCTCTCAGACCTTCCCCTATATCGCTGTGTTTTCACGCACCTCTCTTAACTTCTCCTATATCGCTGTGTTTTTGCACACCTCTCATACCTTCCCCTATATTGCTGTGTTTTTCAGGCACCTCTCATGGCTTCCCCAATATCGCCGTGTATTCATGCACATCTCACACCGTCCCCTAGATCGCTGTGTTTTCGTGCACCTCCCATAGCTTCGCCTACATCGCTGTTTTCGCGCATATCCCATAGCTTCACCTTGATCGCTGTGTTATTGCTCACCTCTCATAGCTTACCCTATATCGCCGTGATTTCGTGCACCTCGCATGTCTTCACCTATATCGCTATGTTTTCGCTCCTATCATTAATTCCCCTATATCGCTGTGCTTTCTCGCACCTCTGATACATTCTCCTGTATTGCCATGTTTTCGCGCTCCTCTTACAATTTCCCCTATATCGCCGTGTTTTCACACACCTCTCATACCTTCCCGTATATCACTGTTTTTTTGCGCATGTCCCATAGCGTTCCCTATATCGCTGTGTTTTCTCGCACCTCTGATACATTCCCCTGTATCGCCGTGTTTTCGCGCACATCCCATAGGTTCCACTATATTGCCCTGTTTTTGCGCACCTGTCATGTCTTCCCCCTATATCACGGTGTTTTCGCGCACCTCTCATAGCATCCCCTATATCGCTGTGCCTTCGCGCACCACTCATAACTTCCCCTCTATCGCCCTGTTTTCGCGCACCTCCCATACCTTCCCCAATATCGCTGTTTTCGTGTACCTCTCATACCTTCCCTTATCTCGCTGTGTTTTCATGCACCTATCATAACTTCTCCTATATCACTGTATTTTTGTGCAGCTCTTATACCTTCCCCTATATAGCCGTGTTTTCATGCACATCTCATAACGTCCCCATATCGCTTTGCATTCGCGCACCTCCCATAGCATCCCTTATATTGCTGTGCCTTCGCGCACCTCTCATACCTTCCCCTATATCGCCCTGTTTTCGCGCACCTTCCATACCTTCCCCTATATCGCTGTGTTTTCATGCACCTCTCATACCTCCCCCTATATCGCTGTGTTTTCACGCACCTCTCATAATTTCTCCTATATCGCCGTATTATTGCGCACCTCTCATGGCATCCCCAATATCGCAGCTTTTTCATGCACATCTCTTAACGTCCCCTATATCGCTGTGTATTCGCGCAACTGCCATAACATCCCCTATATCGCTGTGCCTTGCGCACCTCTCATACCTCCCCCATATTGCTGTGTTTTCACACACCTCTCATAACGTCTCCTATATCGCTTAGTTTTTGTGCACCTCTCATACCTTCCCTAATATTACTGCGTTTTCATGCATATCTCATCACGTCCCCTATATCGCTGTGTTTTCGTGCACCTCTCATACCCCCCCCATATCGCTGTGCCTTGCGCACCTCTCATACCTTCCTCTATATCGCAGCCTTTTCGCGCACATCCCATAGATTCACCTTTATCGCTGTGTTATTGCTCACCTCTCATAGCTTCCCCTATATCGCCGTGTTTTTGTGCACCTCTCATAACTTACCCTATATCGCCGTCTTGTTATGCACATCTCATAACGTCCTCTATATCGCTGTGTGTTCGTGCACCTCCCATAGTTTCCCTTATATCGCTGTGCTTTCGCGCACCTCTAATACCTTCCCAAATATCGCCCTGTTTTTGCACACCTCTCATACCTTCCCCAATATCACCGTGTTTTCATGCACATCTCATAACGTCCCCAATGTCGCTGGGTTTTCACGCACCTCTCATAACTTCCCCTATATCGCTGTATTTTCGCACACCTCTCATGGCTTCCTGACTATCGCCGTGTATTCATGCACATCTCACACCTTCCCCTATATCGCTGTGCTTTCGCGCACCTCCCATAGCTTCGCCTACATCGCTGTTTTCGCACACCTCTCATACCTTCTCCTATATCGATGTATTTTTGCGCACATCTCATACCTTCCCCTATATTGATTTGTTTTCATGCACATCTCATAATGTCCCCTATATCGCTGTGTATTTGCGCAATTCCCATACCATCCCCTATATCACTGTGCCTTCGCGCACCTCTCATGCATTCCCGTATATCGCCCTGTTTTCGCGCACCTCCCATACCTTCCCCGATATCGCTGTGCTGTCGTGCACCTCTCATACCTTCCCCTATATCGCTGTGTTTTCATGCACCTCTCATGGCTTCCCCAATATCGTCGTGTATTCATGTACATCTCATACCGTCCCCTATATCGCTGTGCTTTCGCACACCTGCCATAGCTTCGCCTACATCGCTGTTTTCGCGCACATCCCATAGCTTCACCTTGATCGCTGTGTTATTGCTCACCTCTCATAGCTTACCCTATATCGCCGTATTTTTGCGCACCTCGCATGTCTTCACCTATATCGCTATGTTTTCGCTCCTATCATTACTTCCCCTATATCGCTGTGTTTTCTTGCACCTCTGATGCATTCCCCTGTAACGCCAAGTTTTCGCGCACCTCTCATACTTTCCCCTATATCGCCGTGTTTACGCGCACCTCTTATACCTTCCCCTATATCGCCATGTTTTTATGCACATCTCATACCGTCTCCTATATTGCTGTGTTTTCGCGCACCTCCCATAGCATTTCCTATATTGCTGTGCCTTCGTGCACCTCTCATACCTTCCCCTATATCGCTGTGTTTTTATGCACATCTCATACCGTCTCCTATATCGCTGTGTTTTAGCGCACCTCCCATAGCATCTGCTATATCGCTGTGCCTTCGTGCACCTCTCATACCTTCCCCTATATCGCTGTGTTTTCACACACCTCTCATAACTTCTCCTCTATCACTGTGTTTTTGTACACCTCTCATACCTTCCCCTATATCGCTGTGTTTTCAGGCACCTCTCATGGCTTCCCCAATATCGCCGTGTAGTCATGCACATCTCATACCATCCCCTATATCGCTGTGTTTTTGCGCACTTCCCATAGCTTCGCCTACATCGCTGTTATCGCGCACATCCCATAGCTTCACCTTGATCGCTTTGTTATTGCTCACCTCTCATAGTTTACCTTATATCGCCGTGTTTTCGCGCACCTCGCATGTCTTAACCTATATCGCTTTGTTTTCGCTCCTATCATTACTTCCCCATATCGCTGTGTTTTCTCGCACCTCTGATACATTCTCCTGTATTGCCATGTTTTCGATCACCTCTTACAATTTCCCCTATACCGCCGTGTTCTCGCACACCTCTCATACCTTCCCCTATATCACTGTTTTTTTGCGCATGTCCCATAGCGTCCCCTATATCGCTGTGTATTCTCGCACCTCTGATACATTCCCCTGTATCGCCGTGGTTTCGCCCACATCCCATAGGTTCCACTATATTGCCCTGTTTTTGCGCACCTCTCATGTCTTCCCCTATATTACGGTGTTTTCGCGCACCTCTGATAGCATCCCGTATATCGCTGTGCCTTCGCACACCTCTCATACCATTCCCTATATTGCCCTGTTTTCGCGCACCTTCCATACCTTCCCCTATATCGCTGTGTTTTCATGCACCTCTCATACATCCCCCTATCTCGCTGTGTTTTCACGCACGTCTCATAATTTCTCCTATATCGCCGTATTTTTGCGCACCTCTCATGGCTTCCCCAATATCGCAGTGTTTTCATGCACATCTCTTAACGTCCTATATATCGCTGTATATTCGCGCAACTGCCATAGCATCCCCTATATCGCTGTGCCTTCGCGCTCCTCTCATACCTTCCCCTATGTCGCCCTGTTTTCGCACACCTCCCATACCGTCCCCTGTATCGCTGTATTTTCGCACACCTCTCGTAGCTTCCCCAATATCGCCGTGTTTTCATGCACATCTCATAACGTCTCCTATATCTCTGTGTATTCTCGCACCTCCCATAGCATCCACTATATCGCTATGCCTTTGCGCACCGCTCATACATTCCCCTATATTGCCCTGTTTCCCGCGCACCTCCCATAGCTTCGCCTACATCGCTGTGTTTTTGCGCACCTCTCATACCTTCCTCTATATCGCTCTGTTTTCGTTCACTTCCCATATCTTCCCATATATCGCTATGTTTTCGTGCACAGCTCATTTCTTCCTCTGTATCGGTGTGTTTTCGCTCACCTTGCATAGCTTCCCCTATATCACTGTGTTCTCGGGCACCTCCCATAGCTTCCCATATATCGCTGTGATTTCTCGCACCTCTCACACCTTCCCCAAAACCGCTCTGTTTTCGCGCACCTCCCATAGCTTGCCATATATTGCTGTGTTTTCGCGCACATCCCACAGCTTCCCCTGTATTGCTGTGTATTCGCGCACATCTCATACATTCCGCTGTATTACTGTGTTCTCTCACACCTCCAATAGTTTCCCCTATATCGCTGTGTTTTTGCGTACGTCTCAGAGCTTTCCCTACATTGCTGTGTTTTCATGCACCTCTCATATCTTCCCCTATAGCACTGTTTTCGCACACCTCTCATTGCTCCCCAATATCGCTCTGTTTTCGTGCACCTACTGTAGATTCCCCTATATTGCTCTGTTTTCTCGCAGCTCCCATAGCTTCCCCTATATCACTGTTTCCCCGCACCTCACGTAGCTTACCCAATATCACTGTGTTTCCCCGCACCTCACGTAGCTTACCCAATATCACTGTGTTTCCCCGCACCTCACGTAGCTTACCCAATATCACTGTGTTTTCGCACACCTCTGACACCTTCCCGTATATCGCTGTGTTTTCGCTCACCTCTTATAGCTTCCCCTAGATCGCCGTGTTTTCGTGCATATCTCACATCTACCCCTATATCGCTGTGTTATCAAGCAGCTCTCATAGCTTCCCCTATATTGCTGTTTTTGCATACCTCCCATAGCTTCTGCTTTCTCGCTGTTTTCGCACATCTCTCGTAGCTTGCCATATATTGCTATATTTTCGCAAACCTCTCATAGGTTCCCCTAGATCACTGTGTTCACACGCTCCTCAAAGAGCTTCCCCTATATCGCCATGTTTTCGTGCACCTCTCCTAGCTTCCCCTATATCGCTGTGTCTTCTCGCACCTCTGATACCTTCCCCTATATCGCTCTGATGTTGTGCACCTCCCATACCGTCCCATTATCACTGTGTTTTAGTGCACTTCCCATAGCTTCCCCAATATGGCTGTGCTTTCGCGCACCTCTCATAGCTTCCCCAATATGGCTGTGTCTTCGCGCACCTCTCGTACCTTCCCTGTATCGCTGTGTTTTCGCATACCTCTTATAGCTTCCCCTATGTTGTCGTGCTTTCGTGCACCTCTCACATCTTCCACTATATCGCTGTGTTATCGAGCAGCTTTCATATCTTCCCCTATATTGCTGTGTTTTCGCATACCTCCCATAGCTTCCGCTATATCGCTGTTTTCGCACACCTCTCATGGCTTGCCATATATGGCGATGTTTTCGCACACCTCTCATAACTTCCCCTATATCTCTGTGTTTTCGCGCACCTCACATAGCTACCCCAAATCATTGTGTTTTCGTGCACCTTTCATACCTTGAAGTATATCGATGTGTGTTTGAGCACCTTCCATAGCTTCCCCCATATCACTGTGTTTTTGTGCACCTCTCAGACCTTCCAGTATATCGATGTGTTTTCACTCACCTCTCATAATTTCCCCTATATCGCCGTGTTTTCGCAAATTTTGCATAGCTTCCCCTATATCATTGTGTTTTCGCGCACCTTTCATACCTTACCCTATATCGCAGTGTTTTTGCTGACCTCTCATAGCTTCGTCATACATCGCCGTGTTCTCGCGCACCTCTCGTAGCTTCCCCAATATGGCTGCGTTTTTGCGTACCTCTCGTACCTTCCCCTGTATCGCTGTGTTTTCGCACACCTCCTGTAGCTTCCCCAATATCATTGTGTTTTCGCACACCTCTGATACCTTCCCCTATATCGCTGTGTTTTCGCGCACCTCTTATAGCTTCCACAATATTGTCGTGTTTTGGCGCACCTCTCACATCTTCCCCTATATCGCTGAGTTATCGAGTAGCTTTCAAAGCTTCTCCTATATTGCTGTGTTATCGCATACCTCCCATAGCTTCCGCTATATCGCTGTTTTCGCACACCCCTCATAGCTTGCCATATATCGCTGTGTTTTTGCGCACCTTGCATAGCTTCCCCTATATCGTTGTGCTTTCGCACACCTCTCATACCTTCAAGTATATCGATGTGTGTTTGCGCACCTTCCATAGCTACCCGTATATCGCTGTGCTTTCATGCACCTCGCATACCTTCCCCTATATCGATGTGTTTTCGCGCACCTCTCATACCTACCTCTATAACGCGTGCTTTTGCAGACCTCTCATAGCTTCCCGTATATCGCTGTTTTTTTCGCGCACCTCGCATACCTTCCCTTATAATGCGTGTTTTTGCAGACCTCTCATAGCTTCTCGTATATCGCTGTTTTTTTCGCGCACCTCGCATACCTTCCCCTATAACGATCTGTTTTCGCCACCTCTCATACCTTCCCCTATATCTCTGTGTTATCAAACAGCTTACATAGCTTCTCCTATATTGCTGTGTTTTCGCATACCTCCCACTGCCTCCGCTATATCGCTGTTTTTGCACACTTCTCATAGCTTGCCATATATGGCGATATTTTCGCACATCTCTCATAGCTTCCCCTCTATCGTTGTGTTTTTGTGCACCTCTCATACCGTCCCAGAAATCGCTGAGATAACGCTCCCCTCTCATAGATTCCCCTATATTACCGTGTTTTCGTGCACCTCTCATAGCTTCCCCTATATCGCTGTGTTTTCGCACACCTCGAATAGCTTCCCATATAGCGTTGTGTTTTCGCACACCTCTCATACCATCCCCTATATCACTGTGTTTTTGCTGACCTCTCACAGCTGTGCCTATATCACCGTGTTTTCGCGCACCTCCCACAGCTTCCCATATATCACTGTGTTTTCACGCACCTCGCATACCTACCACTATATCGCTGTGTTTTAGCGCACCTTCCATAGCTTCCCCTATATCGCTGTGCTTTTTCGCACCTCTAAAACCTTCCCCTATGTCGCTCTGTTGTCGCACACCTCCCATGGCTTCCCATATATCGCTGTGCTTTCGTGCACCTCTCATACTTTCTCCTATATCGCCGTATTTTCTCGCACCTTTCATACCTTCCCCTATATCGCTCAGTTTTCGTGCAACTCCCGTAGCTTCCCATATACGGCTGTGTTTTCTTACACCTCTCATAGCTTCCCCTACATCGCTGTGTTTTCTGGCACCTCTCATAGCTTCCCCCAAATCGCTGTGTTTTCGCGCACCTCGCATAGCTTCCCAAATATCATTGTGTTTTCGTGCACCTCTCATACCTTCAAGTATATCGATGAGTGTTTGCGCACATTCAATAGCTTCCGCCATATGACTGTGTTTTGCGCACCTCTCATACCTTCCACTATATCGCGGTGTTTTCGCGAACCTAAAATAACTTCCCCTATATCACCGTTTTTTCATGCACCACCCATAGGTTCCCCTACATCGCTGTGTTTTTGCGTGCCTATCATACCCTCCCCTGTGTTGCTGTGTTGTCATGCACCGCTCATAGCTTTCCATATATTGCAATGATTTCGCGCACCTCTCATAGCTTACCGCAAATCGCTGTGTTTTAGCGCACCTCTCATACCTTCCTCTATATCGCAGTGTTTTTGCTGACCTCTCATAGCTTTGCCATATATCGCCATGTTCTCGAGCTCCTCTCATAGCTTCCCCAATATTTCTGTGTTTTCGCACACCTCTCATACCTTCCCTGTATCGCTGTGTTTTCGCATACCTCTTATAGCTTCCCCTATATTGTCGTGCTTTCGCGCACCTCTCACATCTTCCCCTATATCGCTGTGTTATCGAGCAGCTTTCATATCTTCCCCTAAATTGCTGTGTTTTCGCATACCTCCCATAGCTTCCGCTATATCGCTGTTTTCGCACACCTCTCATAACTTCCCCTAGATCGCTGTGTTTTCGCAAACCTCACATAGCGTCCCCTATATCGCCATATTTTCGCACACCTCCTGTAGCTTCCCCTATATCGCTGTATTTTCTCACTCCTCTGATACCTTCTCCTATATCGCTGTTGTCGTGCACTTCCCATGGCTTCCCATATATCGCTGTGTTTTCGTTCACCACTCGTCCCTTCCCCTACATCGCTGTGCTTTTACGCACCTCTCATACTTTCTCCCATAACGCCGTGTTTTCACGCACCTCCCATACCTTCCACTATACAGTTGTGTTTTCTCTCACCTCTCATACCTTCCCCTATATTGCTCTGTTTTCATGCACCTCCCATCGCTTCCCCTATATCTCTGTGTTTTCGTGCACCTCTCATAGCTTCCCCTATATCGCTGTGTTTTCGCACGCCTCGAATAGCTTCCCATATAGCGTTGTGTTTTCGCACACCTCTCATACCATCCCCTATATCACTGTGTTTTTGCTGACCTCTCACAGCTGTGCCTATATCGCCGTGTTTTCGCGCACCTCCCACAGCTTCCCATATGTCACTGTGTTTTCACGCACCTCGCATACCTACCCCTATATCGCTGTGATTTAGCACACCTTCCATAGCTTCCCCTATATCGCTGTGTTTTTTCGCACCTCTAAAACCTTCCCCTATGTCGGTCTGTTGTCGCACACCTCCCATGGCTTCCCATATATCGCTGTGATTTCGTGCACCTCTCATACTTTCTCCTATATCGTCGTGTTTTCTCGCACCTCTCATACCTTCCCCTATATCACTGTTTTCGTGCAACTCCCGTAGCTTCCCATATACGGCTGTGTTTTCTTACACCTCTCATAGCTTCCCCTACATCGCTGTGTTTTCTGGCACCTCTCATAGCTTCCCCCATATCGCTGTGTTTTCGCGCACCTCACACAGCTTCCCAAATATCGTTGTGTTTTCGCGCACCTCTCATGCCTTCAAGTATATCGATCAGTGTTTGCGCACCTTCCATAGCTTCCGCTATATGACTGTGTTTTGCGCACCTCTCATACCTTCCACTATATCGCTGTGTTTTCGCGAACTCTCGTAGCTTCCCCTATATCGCTGTGTTTTCGCAAACCTCACATACTTTCTCCTATATCGTTGTGTTTTCGCGCACCTCTCATACCTTCCCCGTATTGCTGTATTTTCGCACACCTCTGATACCTTCCCTTATAGCGCTGTGTTTTCGCGCACCTCTTATAGCTTCCCCTATATTGTCGTGCTTTCACGCATCTCTCACATCTTCCCCTATATCGCTGTGTTATCGAGCAGCTTTCATAGCTTTCCCTATATTGCTGTGTTTTCGCATACCTCCCATAGCTTCCGCTATATCGCTGTTTTCGCACACCTCCCATAGCTTGCCATATATGGCGATGTTTTCGCACACCTCTCATAAGTTCCCCTAGATCGCTGTGTTTTCGCACACCTCACATAGCATCCAACTATATCGCCATGTTTTCGCACACCTCCCATAGCTTCCCCTATATTGCTGTATTTTCTCACTCCTCTGATACCTTCCCCTATATCGCTCTGTTGTCGAGTACTTCCCATGGCTTCCCATATATTGCTGTGTTTTCATGCACCACTCATACCTTCCCCTATATCGCTGTGTTTTCGCGCACCTCTCATACCTTCCCCTATTTTGGCACGTTTTCACGCACCTCCCATAGCTTCCCATATATCGCTGTGTTTTCATGCACCTCTCATACCTTCCCCTATATCACTGTGTTTTCGCGCACCTCTCATACCTTCCCCTATTTCGGCACGTTTTCACGCACCTCCCATAGCTTCCCCTGTATCGCTGTGTTTTCGCGCACCTCCCATATTTTCCCCTATATTGCTGTGTTTTAGCGCACCTCTCATACCTTCCCCGTATGACTGTGTTTTCATTCACCCCCCATAACTTACTTTATGTCGCTGTGCTCTCGTGCACTTCTCATCACTTCCCATATTTCACTCTGTTTTCGCACACCTCCCATAGCTTCTGATATATCGCTGTGTTTTCGCGCACCTCTCATAACTTCCCCAATGTCGCTGTGTTTTCATGCACCTCCCATAGGATCCCCTACATCACTGTGTTTTCGCGTGTCTATCATACCTTCCCCTATATCACTGTGTTCTCGTGCAACTCTCATAGCTTTCCATATATTGCAATATTTTCGTGCACCTCTCATAGCTTCCCCCAAATCGCTGTGTTTTTGCGCACCTCTCATAGCTTCCACTATATCGCTGTGTTTTCGTGCATGTCTCAGAGCTTCCCCTATATTGCTGTGTTTTTGCGCACCTCCCATAGCTTCCCCTATATCGCTGTGTTTTCTCACAACTCTGATACCTTCCCCTATATCGCTCTGTTGTCGTGCACCTCTCATACCGTCCCATTATCGCTGTGTTTTCGTGCACTTCCCATAGCTTCCCCAATATGGCTGTACTTTCGCGCACCTCTCATAGCTTCTCCCACATTGCTGTGTTTTCCCGCACCTCACATAGCTTCCCCAATATCAATGTGTTTTCGCACACCCCTGATACCTTCCCGTATATTGCTGTGGTTTCGCTCACATCTTATAGCTTCCCCTAGATCGCCGTGTTTATGCGCACCTCTCACATCTGCACCTATATCTCTGTGTTATCAAGCAGCTCTCATAGCTTCCCCTATATTGCTGTGTTTTTGCATACCTCCCATAGCTTCCGCTTTCTCGCTGCTTTCGCACACCTCTCATAGCTTGCCATATATTGCTATATTTTCACAATCCTCTCATAGCTTCCCCTAGATCACTGTGTTTTCACGCTCCTCTCATACCTTCCCCTATATCGCTCTGTTTTCGTGCACCTCCCGTAGCTTCCCATATACGGCTGTGTTTTCTTGCACGTCTCATAGCTTCCCCTATATCACTATGTTTTCTGGCACCTCTCATAGCTTCCCCTATATCGCTGTGTTTTTGCGCACCTCGCATAGCTTCTCCTATATCGTTGTGTTTTTGTGCACCTCTCATACTTTCCCCTGTATCGATGTGTTTTCGCGCACCTTTCATACTTGCCCCTATAAACGTGTTTTTTCGCGCACATTCCATAGCTTCCCCTATATCACTGTGTTTTCGTGCACCTCTCATACCTTCCGTTATATCGCTGTGTTAATGCACACCTCTCATAGCTTCCCTTCTATCGCTGTGTACTGGTGCACCTCTCAAAGCTTTCCATATATTGCAATGTTTTCGCGCACATCTCATAGCTTTTCCATATATCGCCGTGCTTTCACGCACCTCTCATAACTTCCCCTACATCTCTGTGTTTTCACGCATTTCTCATACATTCTCCTATATCGCCGTGATTTCATGCACCTCCCATAGCTTCCACTATATTGCTGTGTTTTTGCGCACGCCCCATAACTTCCCTTATATTGCTGTGTTTTCGCTCACCTCTCATACATTCCCCTACATTACCGTGTTTTTGCGCACCTCTCATACCTTCCCCTATATCGCTGTGTTTTCGCGCACCTACCATAAATACCCCTATATCGCTGTGTTTTCAGACACCTCCCATAGATTTCCCTATATCGCTGTGTTTTCGAGCACCTCTGATATCTTCTCCTATATCGCTGTTTTTTTCCACACTTCCCATTGCTTCCCCAATATCATTGTGTTTTCTCACACCTCTCATACATTCTACTATATCGCTGTGTTTTCGCGCACCTCTCGTAGCTTCCCCATATCGATGTGTTTTCGCGCACCTCTGATACCTTCCCCTATATCGCTGTGATTTTTTGCACCTCTCATAGCTTCCCCTATATCTCTGTGTTTTCGCGGACCTCTGAATCCTTCTCATATATCGACGTGTTTTCATGCACCTCCCATAGCTTCCACTATATCGCTGTGTTTTCACGCACGTCTAATAACTTCCCTTATATTGCTGTGTTTTCGCTCAGCTCTCATACTTCCCCCTACATCACCGTGTTTTTGCGCACCTCTCATATCTTCCACTATATCGCTGTGTTTTTGCCTCCTTCTCATACCTTCCCCTAAATCGACGTGTTTTCGCGCACCTCCCGTACCTTACCCTTATCGCTGAGTTTTTGCACACCGCCCATAGCTTCCCCTATATTGCTGTGTTTTCACGCATATCTCATATCTTCCCCTATATCGCTGACTTTTCACGCACCTCCCATAGCTTCAAATATATTGCTGTGTTTTCTTGCACCTCTCAAATCTTCCCCTATATTGCTCTGTTTTCGTGCACCTCCCATAGCTTCCACTATATCGAAGTGTTTTCACACACCTCTCATAACTTCCCCTATATCGCTGTGCACGATAACACAGCGATAATTGGACGGTATGGGAGGTGCACGACAACAGAGCGATATAGGGGAAGGTATCAGAGGTGCGAGAAAACACAGCTATATAGGGGAATCTATGGGAGGTGCGCGAAAACACAGCAATATAGGGGAAGCTGAAACGTGCATGAAAACACAGGAAAAATAGGGGTAGGTATGCGAGGTGCATGAAAACGCAGTGTTATATGGGAAGCTATGGGAGGTATGTGAAAACACGGCGATATAGGCACAGCTGTGAGAGGTCAGCAAAAACACAGTGATATGGGGAAGGTATGAGAGGTGCGCGAAAACAGAACAATATAGGGGAAGCTGTGCGACGTGCACAAAAACACAGCAATTTGGGGGAAGCTATGAGAGGTGCACGAGAACACAGTGATATAGGGGAAGTTATGAGAAGTGCGCGAAAACACATCGATATAGGGGAAGCTACGAGAGCTGCGCGGAAACACAGCGATATAGTGGAAGGTATGAGAGGTGCGCAAAAACACAGCGATATATGGGAAGGAATGGGAGGTGCACGAAAACACAGCAATATAGGGGAAGCTATGCGAGGTGCGCCAGATCACGGCAATATGGGGGAAGATGAGAGGTACGCAAAAACACAGCGACTTTGGGAAAGCAATGAGAGATGTGCGAAAATATTGCAATATATGGGAAGCTATGAGAGGTGCGCGAAAACACGGCGAAAAATGGGAAGCTACGGGAGGTGTGCGAAAACAGATCGATATAGGGGAAGGTATGAGAGGTGCGAGAAAACACAGCGATATAGGGGAAGCCATGGGAGGTGTGTGAAAACACGGCGTTATGGGAGAAAGTATGAGAGGTGCCCGAAAACACAGCAATGTAGGGGAAGGTATGAGGGGTGTGCGAAAACACAGCGATGTAGGGGAAGCCAGGGGAGGTGCTCGACAGCAGAGAGATATAGGGGAAGTTAGCAGAGGTGTGAGAAAACACAACAATATAGGGGAAGCTATGGGAGGTGTGCGAAAACATGGCAATATAGGGGACGATATGTGAGGTGCGTGAAAACACAGCGATCTAGGGGAAGCATAGAGAGGTGTGCGAAAATATAGCCAATTATGGCAAGCTATGAGAGATGTGCAAAAACAGCCATGTAGCGGAAGCAGTGGGAGGTATGCGAAAACACAGCAATATAAGGGAAGCTATGAAAGCTGTTTGATAACACAGCGATATAGGGAAAGATCTGAGAGGTGTGCGAAAACACGGCGATATAGAGGAAGGTATCAGAGGTGCATGAAAACACATCGATATAGGGAAAGCTATGGATGGTGCGCGAACACGCATCGATATACTTGAAGGTATGAGAGGTGCACAAAAACACAACGATATAGGGGAAGCAATGCAAGGTGCGCGAAAACACAGCGATATAGGGGAAGCTATGGAAGGTGCGCGAAAACACAGCGATATCGGGGAAGCTATGGGAGTTGTGCGAAAGCACAGCGATACAGTGGAATGTAGAAGAGGGGCGTGAAAACACAGCCATATTGGGGAATCTATGGGATGTGCACGAAATCACAGCGATATAGGGGAATCTCTGTGAGGAGCATGAAAACACAGTGATCTAGACGAAGCTATGAGAGGTTTGCGAAAATATAGCAGTATATGGCAAGCTATGAGAGGTGTGCGAAAACAGCAAGAAAGTGGAAGCTATGGGCGCTATGCGAAAACACAGCGATATAGGGGAAGCTGTGGGAGGTGCACGAAAACACAGCCATATTGGGGTAGGTGTGCGAGGTGTGTGTAAACACAGTGATATATGGGAAACTATGAGATGTGCGCGAAAACACGGCGATATAGGCACATCTGTGAGAGGTCAGCGAAAACACAACGATATAGGGGAAGGTATGAGAGGTGCGCGAAAACACAGTGATTTGGGGGAAGCTATGAGAGGTGCACGAAAACATTGCAATATATGGAAGGCTATGAGAGGTGCACGAGAATGTATGATAAGCATGCGAAAACACAGCGATGCAGGGGATCCTATGGGAGCTGCATGAAAACACAGCGATATAGGGGAAATTATGAGAGGTGCGCGAAACCACATCGATATAGCGGAAGCTATGAGAGGTGCGCGGAAACGCAGGGATATAGTGGAAGGTATGAGAGGTGCGCGAAAACACAGCGATATATGGGAAGCTATAGACCAGTTAGCCTAACGTCGGTGGTGGCAAACTGCTGGAGTCAGTTATCAAGGATGTGATAACAGCACATTTGGAAAGCGGTGAAATCATCGGACAAAGTCAGCATGGATTTGTGAAAGGAAAATCATGTCTGACGAATCTCATAGAATTTTTTGAGGATGTAACTAGTAGAGTGGATAGGGGAGAACCAGTGGATGTGGTATATTTGGATTTTCAAAAGGCTTTTGACAAGGTCCCACACAGGAGATTAGTGTGCAAACTTAAAGCACACGGTATTGGGGGTAAGGTATTGGTGTGGGTGGAGATTTGGTTAGCAGACAGGAAGCAAAGAGTGGGAATAAACGGGACCTTTTCAGAATGGCAGGCGGTGACTAGTGGGGTACCGCAAGGCTCAGTGCTGGGACCCCAGTTGTTTACGATATATATTAATGACTTGGATGAGGGAATTAAATGCAGCATCTCCAAGTTTGTGGATGACATGAAGCTGGGTGGCAGTGTTAGCTGTGAGGAGGATGCTAAGAGGATGCAGGGTGACTTGGATAGGTTGGGTGAGTGGGCAAATTCATGGCAGATGCAATTTAATGTGGATAAATGTGAAGTTATCTACTTTGGTGGCAAAAATAGGAAAACAGATTATTATCTGAATGGTGGCCGATTAGGAAAAGTGGAGGTGAAACGAGACCTGGGTGTCATTATACACCAGTCATTGAAAGTGGGCATGCAGGTACAGCAGGCGGTGAAAAAGGCGAATGGTATGCTGGCATTTATAGCGAGAGGATTCGAGTACAGGAGCAGGGAGGTACTACTGCAGTTGTACAAGACCTTGGTGAGACCACACCTGGAGTATTATGTGCAGTTTTGGTCCCCTAATCTGAGGAAAGACATCCTTGCCATAGAGGGAGTACAAAGAAGGTTCACCAGATTGATTCCTGGGATGGCAGGACTTTCATATGAAGAAAGACTGGATGAACTGGGCTTGTACTCATTGGAATTTAGAAGATTGCGGGGGGATCTGATTGAAATGTATAAAATCCTAAAGGGATTGGACAGGCTAGATGCAGGAAGATTGTTCCTGCTGTTGGGGAAGTCCAGAACGAGGGGTCACAGTTTGAGGATAAAGGGAAGCCTTTTAGGACCGAGATTAGGAAAAACTTCTTCACACAGAGAGTGGTGAATCTGTGGAATTCTCTGCCACAGGAAACAGTTGAGGCCAGTTCATTGGCTATATTTAAGAGGGAGTTAGATATGGCCCTTGTGGCTATGGGGGTCAGGGGGTATGGAGGGAAGGGTGGGTTGGATGATCAGCCATGATCATAATAAATGGCGGTGCAGGCTCGATGGGCTGAATGGCCTACTCCTGCACCTATTTTCTATGTTTCTATGTTTCTATGGAAGGTGCACGAAAACAAAGCGAAATAGGGGAAGGTATGAGAGGTGCGCAAAAACACTGCAATGGAGGGGAAGCTGTGCCAGGTGCGCCAGATCACGGCAATATGGGGGAAAATATGACAGGTACGCAAAAACACAGCGATTTGGGGAAAGCGATGAGAGGTGCGCAAAAACATTGCAATATATGGGAAGCTATGAGAGGTGCGCAAAAACACAGCGATATAGGGGAAGCTATGAGAGGTCTGTGAAAACACGTGTTGTAGGGGCAGGTATGAGAGGTGCGCGAAAAGACATCGATACCAGGGAAGCTACGAGAGGTGCCTAAAATACAAAACGACCTAGGGGTAGGTATGCGAGGTGCGTGAAAACACAGCGATATAGGGGAATCTATGAGAGGTGCGAGATAAACACAGCGATATAGGGGAAGCTATGGGAGGTGCACAAAAACAGAGCGATATAGGGGAAGGTCTGAGAGCTGCGAGAAAATATGGCGATATAGGAGAAAGTATGAGAGGTGCGCGAAAACACAGCGTGTAGGGGAAATATGGCGATATAGGAGAAAGTATGAGAAGTGTGCGAAAACACAGCGATATACGGGTAGTTATCAGAGGTGTGCGAAAACACAATGATAATGGGGAAGCTATGCAAGGTGCACGAAAACACAGCAATATAGGGGAAGCTATCAGAGGTGCGAGTTAAACACAGCGATATAGGGGAAGCAATGCAAGGTGCGCGAAAACACAGCGATATAGGGGAATCTATGAGAGGTGCGAGATAAACACCGCGATATAGGGGAAGCTATGGGAGGTGCACAAAAACAGAGCGATATAGGGGAAAGTCTGAGAGCTGCGAGAAAATATGGCGATATAGGAGAAAGTATGAGAGGTGCGCGAAAACACAGCGTGTAGGGGAAATATGGCGATATAGGAGAAAGTATGAGAAGTGCGCGAAAACACAGCGATATATGGGAAGTTATCAGAGGTGTGCGAAAACACAATGATAATGGGGAAGCTATGCAAGGTGCGCGAAAACACAGCAATATAGGGGAAGCTATCAGAGGTGCGAGATAAACACAGCGATATAGGGGCAGTTATCAGAGGTGTGCGAAAACACAATGATAATGGGGAAGCTATGCAAGGTGCGCGAAAGCACAGCAATATAGGGGAAGCTATCAGAGGTGCGAGATAAACACAGCGATATAGGGGAAGCAATGCAAGGTGCGCGAAAACACAGCGATATAGGGGAATCTATGAGAGGTGCGAGATAAACACCACGATATAGGGGAAGCTATGGGAGGTGCACAAATACAGAGCGATATAGGGGAAGGTCTGCGAGCTGTGAGAAAATATGGCGATATAGGAAAAAGTATGAGAGGTGCGCGAAAACACAGCGTGTAGGGGAAATATGGCGATATAGGAGAAAGTATGAGAAGTGCGCGAAAACACAGCGATATACGGGAAGTTATCAGAGGTGTGCGAAAACACAATAATAATGGGGAAGCTATGCAAGGTGCGCGAAAACACAGCAATATAGGGGAAGCTATCAGAGGTGCGAGATAAACACAGCGATATAGGGGAAGCTATGGGAGGTGCACAAAAGCAGAGCGATGTAGGGGAAGGTATGAGAGGTGCAAGAAAACACGGTGATATAGGAGAAAGTATGAGAGGTGGGGAAAACACATCGATATATTTGAAGGTATGTGAGGTGCGTGAAAACACAGCTATATACGGGAAGGTATGAGAGGTCTGCAAGAACACGTGTTATAGGGGTAGGTATGAGAGGTGTGCGAAAAGACATTGATACCAGAGAAGCTACGAGAGCTGCGCGAAAGCACATCGATATAGTGGAAGGTATGAAAGGTGCACAAAAACAAAACGACATAGGGGTAGGTATGCGAGGTGCGCGAAAATACAGCGATATACGGGAAGCTATGGAAGGTGCGCAAGCACACATCGATCTACTTGAAGGTATGAGAGGTGCGTGAAAACACAACGATATAGGCGAAACTATGCAAGGTGCGCGAAAACACAGCGATATAGGGGAAGGTATGAGAGGTGTGCTGAAACATAGCAATATAGGGGAGTTATGAAAGGTCTGCGAAAACACGGCAATATAGGTGAAAGTATGAGAGGTGAGCGAAAAGTCAGTGATATGGGGGAAGCTCTGAGAGGTGCTCAAAAACACATCTATATAAGCGAAGCTACGAGAGGTGCGCGAAAACACATTGATATAGTTGAAGGTGTGAGACGTACAGGAAAACACAACGTTATAGGAGAAGCTATGCAAGGTGCGTGAAGACACAACGATATAAGGGAAGCTATGAGAGGTGCACGGAAACACAGCGATATTTGGGGAGCAATGGCTGGTGCGCGAATACAGAGCAATATAGGGGAATGTATGAGAGGTGAGCGAAAACACGGCGATATAGGGGAAGCTATGAGAGGTTTGCGAAAATATAGAAATATATGGCAAGCTATGAGAGGTGTGCGAAAACAGCGAGAAAGTGGAAGCTATGGGAGGTATGCGAAAACACAGCAATATACGGGAAGCTATGAGAGCGGCTTTATAATACAGCGATATAGGGGTAGATGTGAGAGGTGCGTGAAAACACGGCGATCTAGGGGAAGCTATAAGAGGTGAGCGAAAACACAGCGATATACGGGAAGTTATCAGAGGTGTGCGAAAATACAATGATATTGGGGAAGCTATGTGAGGTGCGGGAAAACACAACAATATAGCAGAAGCTATGAGAGGTGCGCGAAAGCACAGCCATATTGGGGAAGCTATGGGAAGTGCACAAAAACACAGCGATAATGGGACGGTATGGGAGGTGCGCGAAAACACAGCGATACCTGGGAAGCTATGGGAGGTACGCGAAAACACGGCGATATAGGCACAGCTATGAGAGGTCAGCAAAAACACAGCGATATAGGGGAAGGTATGAGAGGTGCGCAAAAACACAACGATTTGCGGGAGGATATGAGAGGTGCACGAAAACATTGCAATATATGGAAAGCTATGAGAAGTGCACGAGAACACAGTGATATAGGGGAAGGTATGATAGGCACGCGAAAACACAGCGATGTAGGGGAACCTATGGGAGGTGCATGAAAACACAGTGATATAGGGGAAATTATGAGAGATGTGCGGAAATGCAGCGATACAGGGGAAGGTATGAGAGGTGCAAGAAAACACAGCAATATAGGGGAAGCAACGGGAGGTGCATGAAAAGACGGAGATATAGGTGAAGGTATGAGAGGTGCACGAGAACACAGCGATGGAGGGAAAGATATGCGAGGTGCGCCAGATCATGGCAATATGGCGGAAGATATGAGAGGTATGTAAAAACACAATGATTTGGGGAAAGCGATGAGAGGTGCGCGAAAACATTGCAATATATGGGAAGCTATGAGAGGTGCACGAAAACACGGCAAAAAGTGGGAAGCTACGGGAGGTGAGCAAAAACAGAGCGATATAGGGGAGGTGCGTGAAAACACGGCATTATGGGAGAAAATATGAGAGGTGCGCGAAAACACAGCGATGTAGCGGAAGGTATGAGGGGTGCGCGAAAACACAGCGATATATGGGAAGCCAGGGGAGGTGCGCGACAACAGATCGATATAGCGGAAGGTAGCAGAGGTACGAGAAAAAATAGTGATATAGGGGACGCTATGTGAGGTGCGTTAAAACACAGCGATCTAGGGGAAGCTATGAGAGGTGTGTTAAAATATCGCCATATATGGCAAGGTATAAGAGGTGTGCAAAAACAGCGAAATAGCTGAAGCAGTGGGAGGTATGCGACAACACAGCAATATAGAGGAAGCTATGAAAGTTGTTTGATAACACAGGAATATAGGGAAAGATGTGAGAGGTGATGTACGGGAAGGTATCAGAGGTGTGCGAAAACAGAATGATATTGGGGAAGCTATGGGAACTGCGCAAAAACACAGTGATAATGGTGCGCGAAAACAGCGATATTGGGGTGGGTATGAGAGGTGGAGAAAACACATCGATATATTTGAAGGTATGTGAGGTGCGTGAAAACACAGCTATATATGGGAAGGTATGAGAGGTCTGCAAGAACACGCGTTATAGGGGCAGGTATGAGAGGTGCGCGAAAAGACATCGATACCAGGGAAGCTATGAGAGCTGCGCGAAAACACATCGATATAGTGGAAGGTATGAAAGGTGCACAAAAACAAAACGACATAGGGGCAGGTATGCGAGGTGCGCGAAAACACAGCGATATAGGTGAAGCTATGGAAGGTGCGCAAACACACATCGATCTACTTGAAGGTATGAGAGGTGCGCGAAAACACAACGATATAGGCGAAACTATGCAAGGTGCGTGAAAGCACAGCGATATAGCGGAAGCTATGAGAGGTGCGAGAAAACACAGCGATATAGGGGAAGCTACGGGAGGTGCGCAAAATCACAGCGATATCGGGAAAGCTATGGGAGGTGTGCGAAAGCACAGCGATACAGGGGAAGGTATAAGAGGTGTGCGGAAACACAGCCATGTTGGGGAATCTATGGGAGGTGCGCGAAAACACAGCGATAATTGGAAGGTATGGGAGGTGCGCAAAAACACAGCGCTATAGGGGAAGATATGAGAGGTGCATGAAATCACAGCGATACAGGGGAAGCTATAAGAGGTGCCTGAAAACACAGCCATATTGGGGAATCTATGGGAGGTGCACGAAAACACAGTGATGTAGGGGAAGGTTTGTGAGGTGCACCAGAACACGGCAATATGGAGGAAGATATGAGAGATGCGCAAAAACACAGCGATTTGGGGAAAGCGATGAGAGGTGCCCGAAAACATCGCAATATATGGGAAGCTATGAGAGGTGTGCGAAAACACGGCAAAAAAGGGGAAGCTATGCGAGGTGCGTTTAAACACAGCGATATAGGGGTAGGTATGAGAGGAGCGAAAAAACATGACGATATAATGGAAGGTATGAGAGTAGCGAAAAAACACAGCGATATAAGGGAAGCTATGGGAGGTGTGCGAAAACATGGCGATATAGGGGACGCTATGAGAGCTGCACGAAAACACAACGATATAGGGGAAGCTATGGGAGGTGTGCAAAAACATGGCGATATAGGGGACGCTATGTGAAGTGCGCGAAAACACAGCAATCTAGGGGTAGTTATGAGAGGTGTGCGAAAACATCGCCATATATGGCAAGCTATGAGAGGTGTGTGAAAACAGCGATATAGCCGAAGCTATGGGAGGAATGCGAAAACACTGCAATATAGGGGAAGCTATGAAAGCTGCTCGATAACACAGCGATATAGGAGAAGCTATGAGAGGTGCGCGAAAACACAGTGATACAGGGGAAGCTATGGGAGGTGTAAGAAAACACAGCGATACAAGAGAAGGTATGAGAGGTGCGCAAAAACACAGCCATATTGGGGAAATTATGAGAGGTGCACAAAAACACAGCAATATAGGGGAAGGTATGAGAGGTGTGCGAAAACACAACAATATAGGGGAAGCTATGCAAGGTTTGCGAAAACACAGCGATTTGGGGGAAGCTATGAGAGGTGCGCGAAATCATTGCAATATATGGAAAGCTATGAGAAGTGCACGAGAACACAGCAACACAGGGGAGGGTGCGATATAGGGGAAAGGATGAGAGGTATACGAAAACACCGATTTCCAGGAAGGTATGGGAGTTATGCAAAATCACGGTGATATAGGGGAAGTTATGAGAGCTGCGCTAAAACACAGTGATATGTGGAAGTTATGAGAGGAGTGCGAACACATGGCGATATACGTGAAGATATGAGAGATGCGCGAAAATGGCGATATAGGGGAATGTATTAGAGATGAGCGAAAACACAGCTAATAAGTGGATGGTATGAGAGGTGCGCGAGAACACGGCGATATAGGGTAAGGTATGATAGGTGCACCAAAATACAGCGATATAGGGGAAGATATGGGAGATGCGCGAAAACACAGCAATATAGGAGAAACTAACAGAGATGCACGAAAACACAGCAATATAGGGGAAGCAACGGGAGGTGCATGAAAAGACGGAGATATAGGTGAAGGTATGAGAGGTGCACGAGAACACAGCGATGGAGGGAAAGATATGCGAGGTGCGCCAGATCATGGCAATATGGCGGAAGATATGAGAGGTATGTAAAAACACAATGATTTGGGGAAAGCGATGAGAGGTGCGCGAAAACATTGCAATATATGGGAAGCTATGAGAGGTGCACGAAAACACGGCAAAAAGTGGGAAGCTACGGGAGGTGAGCAAAAACAGAGCGATATAGGGGAGGTGCGTGAAAACACAGCATTATGGGAGAAAATATGAGAGGTGCGCGAAAACACAGCGATGTAGCGGAAGGTATGAGGGGTGCGCGAAAACACAGCGATATATGGGAAGCCAGGGGAGGTGCGTGACAACAGATCGATATAGCGGAAGGTAGCAGAGGTACGAGAAAAAATAGTGATATAGGGGACGCTATGTGAGGTGCGTTAAAACACAGCGATCTAGGGGAAGCTATGAGAGGTGTGTTAAAATATCGCCATATATGGCAAGGTATAAGAGGTGTGCAAAAACAGCGAAATAGCTGAAGCAGTGGGAGGTATGCGACAACACAGCAATATAGAGGAAGCTATGAAAGTTGTTTGATAACACAGGAATATAGGGAAAGATGTGAGAGGTGATGTACGGGAAGGTATCAGAGGTGTGCGAAAACAGAATGATATTGGGGAAGCTATGGGAACTGCGCAAAAACACAGTGATAATGGTGCGCGAAAACAGCGATATTGGGGTGGGTATGAGAGGTGGAGAAAACACATCGATATATTTGAAGGTATGTGAGGTGCGTGAAAACACAGCTATATATGGGAAGGTATGAGAGGTCTGCAAGAACACGCGTTATAGGGGCAGGTATGAGAGGTGCGCGAAAAGACATCGATACCAGGGAAGCTATGAGAGCTGCGCGAAAACACATCGATATAGTGGAAGGTATGAAAGGTGCACAAAAACAAAACGACATAGGGGCAGGTATGCGAGGTGCGCGAAAACACAGCGATATAGGTGAAGCTATGGAAGGTGCGCAAACACACATCGATCTACTTGAAGGTATGAGAGGTGCGCGAAAACACAACGATATAGGCGAAACTATGCAAGGTGCGTGAAAGCACAGCGATATAGCGGAAGCTATGAGAGGTGCGAGAAAACACAGCGATATAGGGGAAGCTACGGGAGGTGCGCAAAATCACAGCGATATCGGGAAAGCTATGGGAGGTGTGCGAAAGCACAGCGATACAGGGGAAGGTATAAGAGGTGTGCGGAAACACAGCCATGTTGGGGAATCTATGGGAGGTGCGCGAAAACACAGCGATAATTGGAAGGTATGGGAGGTGCGCAAAAACACAGCGCTATAGGGGAAGATATGAGAGGTGCATGAAATCACAGCGATACAGGGGAAGCTATAAGAGGTGCCTGAAAACACAGCCATATTGGGGAATCTATGGGAGGTGCACGAAAACACAGTGATGTAGGGGAAGGTTTGTGAGGTGCACCAGAACACGGCAATATGGAGGAAGATATGAGAGATGCGCAAAAACACAGCGATTTGGGGAAAGCGATGAGAGGTGCCCGAAAACATCGCAATATATGGGAAGCTATGAGAGGTGTGCGAAAACACGGCAAAAAAGGGGAAGCTATGCGAGGTGCGTTTAAACACAGCGATATAGGGGTAGGTATGAGAGGAGCGAAAAAACATGACGATATAATGGAAGGTATGAGAGTAGCGAAAAAACACAGCGATATAAGGGAAGCTATGGGAGGTGTGCGAAAACATGGCGATATAGGGGACGCTATGAGAGCTGCACGAAAACACAACGATATAGGGGAAGCTATGGGAGGTGTGCAAAAACATGGCGATATAGGGGACGCTATGTGAAGTGCGCGAAAACACAGCAATCTAGGGGTAGTTATGAGAGGTGTGCGAAAACATCGCCATATATGGCAAGCTATGAGAGGTGTGTGAAAACAGCGATATAGCCGAAGCTATGGGAGGAATGCGAAAACACTGCAATATAGGGGAAGCTATGAAAGCTGCTCGATAACACAGCGATATAGGAGAAGCTATGAGAGGTGCGCGAAAACACAGTGATACAGGGGAAGCTATGGGAGGTGTAAGAAAACACAGCGATACAAGAGAAGGTATGAGAGGTGCGCAAAAACACAGCCATATTGGGGAAATTATGAGAGGTGCACAAAAACACAGCAATATAGGGGAAGGTATGAGAGGTGTGCGAAAACACAACAATATAGGGGAAGCTATGCAAGGTTTGCGAAAACACAGCGATTTGGGGGAAGCTATGAGAGGTGCGCGAAATCATTGCAATATATGGAAAGCTATGAGAAGTGCACGAGAACACAGCAACACAGGGGAGGGTGCGATATAGGGGAAAGGATGAGAGGTATACGAAAACACCGATTTCCAGGAAGGTATGGGAGTTATGCAAAATCACGGTGATATAGGGGAAGTTATGAGAGCTGCGCTAAAACACAGTGATATGTGGAAGTTATGAGAGGAGTGCGAACACATGGCGATATACGTGAAGATATGAGAGATGCGCGAAAATGGCGATATAGGGGAATGTATTAGAGATGAGCGAAAACACAGCTAATAAGTGGATGGTATGAGAGGTGCGCGAGAACACGGCGATATAGGGTAAGGTATGATAGGTGCACCAAAATACAGCGATATAGGGGAAGATATGGGAGATGCGCGAAAACACAGCAATATAGGAGAAACTAACAGAGATGCACGAAAACACAGCAATATAGGGGAAGCAACGGGAGGTGCATGAAAAGACGGAGATATAGGTGAAGGTATGAGAGGTGCACGAGAACACAGCGATGGAGGGAAAGATATGCGAGGTGCGCCAGATCATGGCAATATGGCGGAAGATATGAGAGGTATGTAAAAACACAATGATTTGGGGAAAGCGATGAGAGGTGCGCGAAAACATTGCAATATATGGGAAGCTATGAGAGGTGCACGAAAACACGGCAAAAAGTGGGAAGCTACGGGAGGTGAGCAAAAACAGAGCGATATAGGGGAGGTGCGTGAAAACACAGCATTATGGGAGAAAATATGAGAGGTGCGCAAAAACACAGCGATGTAGCGGAAGGTATGAGGGGTGCGCGAAAACACAGCGATATATGGGAAGCCAGGGGAGGTGCGTGACAACAGATCGATATAGCGGAAGGTAGCAGAGGTACGAGAAAAAATAGTGATATAGGGGACGCTATGTGAGGTGCGTTAAAACACAGCGATCTAGGGGAAGCTATGAGAGGTGTGTTAAAATATCGCCATATATGGCAAGGTATAAGAGGTGTGCAAAAACAGCGAAATAGCTGAAGCAGTGGGAGGTATGCGACAACACAGCAATATAGAGGAAGCTATGAAAGTTGTTTGATAACACAGGAATATAGGGAAAGATGTGAGAGGTGATGTACGGGAAGGTATCAGAGGTGTGCGAAAACAGAATGATATTGGGGAAGCTATGGGAACTGCGCAAAAACACAGTGATAATGGTGCGCGAAAACAGCGATATTGGGGTGGGTATGAGAGGTGGAGAAAACACATCGATATATTTGAAGGTATGTGAGGTGCGTGAAAACACAGCTATATATGGGAAGGTATGAGAGGTCTGCAAGAACACGCGTTATAGGGGCAGGTATGAGAGGTGCGCGAAAAGACATCGATACCAGGGAAGCTATGAGAGCTGCGCGAAAACACATCGATATAGTGGAAGGTATGAAAGGTGCACAAAAACAAAACGACATAGGGGCAGGTATGCGAGGTGCGCGAAAACACAGCGATATAGGTGAAGCTATGGAAGGTGCGCAAACACACATCGATCTACTTGAAGGTATGAGAGGTGCGCGAAAACACAACGATATAGGCGAAACTATGCAAGGTGCGTGAAAGCACAGCGATATAGCGGAAGCTATGAGAGGTGCGAGAAAACACAGCGATATAGGGGAAGCTACGGGAGGTGCGCAAAATCACAGCGATATCGGGAAAGCTATGGGAGGTGTGCGAAAGCACAGCGATACAGGGGAAGGTATAAGAGGTGTGCGGAAACACAGCCATGTTGGGGAATCTATGGGAGGTGCGCGAAAACACAGCGATAATTGGAAGGTATGGGAGGTGCGCAAAAACACAGCGCTATAGGGGAAGATATGAGAGGTGCATGAAATCACAGCGATACAGGGGAAGCTATAAGAGGTGCCTGAAAACACAGCCATATTGGGGAATCTATGGGAGGTGCACGAAAACACAGTGATGTAGGGGAAGGTTTGTGAGGTGCACCAGAACACGGCAATATGGAGGAAGATATGAGAGATGCGCAAAAACACAGCGATTTGGGGAAAGCGATGAGAGGTGCCCGAAAACATCGCAATATATGGGAAGCTATGAGAGGTGTGCGAAAACACGGCAAAAAAGGGGAAGCTATGCGAGGTGCGTTTAAACACAGCGATATAGGGGTAGGTATGAGAGGAGCGAAAAAACATGACGATATAATGGAAGGTATGAGAGTAGCGAAAAAACACAGCGATATAAGGGAAGCTATGGGAGGTGTGCGAAAACATGGCGATATAGGGGACGCTATGAGAGCTGCACGAAAACACAACGATATAGGGGAAGCTATGGGAGGTGTGCAAAAACATGGCGATATAGGGGACGCTATGTGAAGTGCGCGAAAACACAGCAATCTAGGGGTAGTTATGAGAGGTGTGTGAAAACATCGCCATATATGGCAAGCTATGAGAGGTGTGTGAAAACAGCGATATAGCCGAAGCTATGGGAGAAATGCGAAAACACTGCAATATAGGGGAAGCTATGAAAGCTGCTCGATAACACAGCGATATAGGAGAAGCTATGAGAGGTGCGCGAAAACACAGTGATACAGGGGAAGCTATGGGAGGTGTAAGAAAACACAGCGATACAAGAGAAGGTATGAGAGGTGCGCAAAAACACAGCCATATTGGGGAAATTATGAGAGGTGCACAAAAACACAGCAATATAGGGGAAGGTATGAGAGGTGTGCGAAAACACAACAATATAGGGGAAGCTATGCAAGGTTTGCGAAAACACAGCGATTTGGGGGAAGCTATGAGAGGTGCGCGAAATCATTGCAATATATGGAAAGCTATGAGAAGTGCACGAGAACACAGCAACACAGGGGAGGGTGCGATATAGGGGAAAGGATGAGAGGTATACGAAAACACCGATTTCCAGGAAGGTATGGGAGTTATGCAAAATCACGGTGATATAGGGGAAGTTATGAGAGCTGCGCTAAAACACAGTGATATGTGGAAGTTATGAGAGGAGTGCGAACACATGGCGATATACGTGAAGATATGAGAGATGCGCGAAAATGGCGATATAGGGGAATGTATTAGAGATGAGCGAAAACACAGCTAATAAGTGGATGGTATGAGAGGTGCGCGAGAACACGGCGATATAGGGTAAGGTATGATAGGTGCACCAAAATACAGCGATATAGGGGAAGATATGGGAGATGCGCGAAAACACAGCAATATAGGAGAAACTAACAGAGATGCACGAAAACACAGCAATATAGGGGAAGCTATGGGAGGTGCGCAAAAACAAAGCGATATAGGGGAAGCTATGAGAGGTACGCGAAAACAGCAATATCGGGGAAGTTGTGGGAGGTGTGCGAAAACACAGCGATACAGGGCAATGTAAGAGAGGTGCGCAAAAACACAGCCATATTGGGGAAGGTATGGGAGGTGCGCGAAATCACAACGATGGGGGGGAATCTATGGGAGGTGTTGGAAATCATGGCGATATAGGGGAAGGTATGAGAGGTGCGTGAAAACACAGCGGTATTGGTGATGCTATGGGGGGTGCTGGAAAACACAGCGATACAGGGGACGCGATGACAGGCGCGCGAAAACACAGCGAAATAGGGGAAGCTATGTTAGGTGTGCGAAAACACAGCAATACAGAGGAAGGTATGAGAGGTGCGCAAAAACACAGTCATATTGGGGAATTTATGGGAGGTGCATGAAAACACAGCAATATAGGGGAAGCTATGGGAGGTGCGCGAAAACACGGAGATAAAAGGGAAGTTATGAGAGGTTCGTGCAAACACGGAGATATAGGGGAAGCTATGGGAGGTGTGCGAAAACACAGCGATGCATGGGAAATTATGGGAGGTGTGCGAAAACACAGCGCTATAGGGGAATGCATCAGAGGTGTGTGAATATACGGCGATACAGGGGAAGGTATGAGAGGTGCGTGAAAACATGGCGATACAGGGGAAGGTATGAGAGGTTTGCGCAAACATAGCAATATAGGGAAAGCTGTGAGAGGTGTACAAAAACACAGCGATATATGGGAAATTATGGGTGGTGCGAGAACACAGAGTGATATAGGGGAAGGTATGAGAGGTGAGAGAAAACACAGCAATATGGGGAAGCTATGGGACTTGCATGAAAATACAGTGATATAGGACAAGGTATGAGAGGTACGCGAAAACACAGCGATGTAGGGGAAGCTATGAGAGCTGCGCGACTACACAGCGATTTTGGGGAATCTATGAGAGCTGCACGAAAACATCGCAATCCAGGGGTAGCTATGAGGGGTGCATGAGAACACTGCGATATAGGGGGAACTATGTGAGGTGCACAAAAACACAGCGATCTAGGGGAAGCTATGGGAGCTGCGCAAAAACACCGCGATATCGGAGAAGGTATGGGAGGTGCGCAAAAACACAGCGCTATTTGGGGAAGGTATTGGAGGTGCATGGAAATACGATGATATAGGGGAAGGTATGAGAGGTGCACAAAAAGAATGCGATTTTGGGGACGCTATGGGAAGTGCGTGAAAATAGCGATTTAGGGGAAGCTCTGACAGGTGCTCGAAAACAAGGCAATATAGGGGCAGCTACGGGAGGTGCGCGACAAACACACCAACATTGGGGAAGGTATTGGAGGTGCGCGGAAACACTGCGAAATAGAAGAAGGTATGAGAGGTGCTCCAAAACACTGTGATGTAGGGGAATGTATGAGAGTTGGGCAAAAATACGGCAATATAGGGGAAGACATGAGAAGTGCGTGAAAACACAGCGTTATTGGGGATGCTATGGCGGGTGCTGGAAAATACAGCGATATAGGGGTAGCTATGAGAGGTGCGCGAAAACACAGCGATAAACGGGAAGGTATGAGAGGTGTGCGAAAACACGGTGATATACAGGAAGGTATGAGAGGTGCGTGAAAACACGGCGATATTGGTGAAGTTATGGGTGTTGCGCAAAAACACAGTGATGTAGGGGAAGCTATGAGAGGTGCACGAAAACAAAGCAATGGCGTGGAAGCTACGAGAGGTGCGCGGAAACACGGTGACATAGGGGATGCTATGAGATTTGCGCGAAAAGACAGCGTTATAGGGGAAGCTATGGGAGATGTGCAAATAGAAAACACAACGATATAGGGGAAGGTCTGTGAGGTGCGCAGAAACGTGGCGATATAGTGGAAGCTATGAGAGGTGCACAAAAACACGGTGATGTAGCGGAAACTATGAGAGCTGCACGAAATCACAGCGACCTAGGGGAAGGTAGGAGAGCTGCAGAAAAACAAGGCGATATATAGGAAACTATTGGATGTGCATGAAAACACAGCGATGTAAGGGAAGGTATGAATGGTGCGCGAAAATAAGGTGATATAGTGGAAGCTATGAGAGGTGTGAGAAAACACGCCGATGTAGGGGAAGCTATGGGAGGTGCACGAAATCACAGCAATTTAGGGGAAGATATGGGTGGTGAGCGAAAACGTAGCGTTATAGGGGAAGCTATGAGAGCTGCGCAAAAACAGGGCGATATAGCAGAAGCTATGAGAGGTGTGCAAAAACAGAGCGATATAGCGGAAGGTATGAGAGGTGCACATAAACATGGCAATATCGGGGAATCTATGGGAGGTGCGCGAAAAAAGCGATATAGCAGAAGATATGGGAGGTGGATGAAGAAACGGCGACGTACGGGAAGTTGTGAAAGGTGCACGAAAACAGGGCGATATAGGGGAAGGTATGAAAGGTGCGGGAAAGCACAGCGATATAGGGGAAGTTATGAGAGATGAGCCAAAACACAGCTAAAAAATGGAAGGTATGAGAGGTGCATGAAAACACGGCGATATAGGGGAAGCTATGAGAGGGGAGCTAAAACTCAGCGAAATAGGGGATGGTGTGAGAAGTGCATGAAAACACAGCGATATGGGGGAATCTAAGGGAGGTGAGCGAAAACATAGCGATATAGGGAAAGCTGTGAGAGGTGTACGAAAACATAGCGATATATGGGAAGCTATGGGTAGTGCGAGAAAACAGAGTGAATAGGGGAAGGTATGAGTGGTGAGAGAAAACACAGCGATATAGGGGAAGCTATGGGAGTAGCATGAAAACACGGTGATATAGGACAAGGTATGAGAGGTGTGCGAAAACACAGTGATGTAGGGGAAGCTATAAGAGGTGAGCGAAAACACAACGATATAGGTGAATGTATGTGAGGTGCGCGAAAACACAATGATATTGGGGATGCTATGGGAGGTGCGGGAAAACACAGCGATATAGGGGAAGATATGAGAGGTGCAAGAAAACACAGCGATATAGGGGAAGATATGGGAGGTGTGGGAAAACACAGCGATATAGGGGAAGATATGAGAGGTGCAAGAAAACACAGCGATATAGGGGAAGATATGGGAGGTGTGGGAAAACACAGCGATATAGGGGAAGCTATGAGAGGTGCACGAAAACACAGCGATATAGGAGCAGGTATGAGAAGTGCGTGAAAACACAACGTTATTGGAGAAATTATGGGCGGTGCGCGATAACACAGCAATAAAGGGGAAGGTATGGGAGGTGCGGGAAAACACGGCGATATAGGAGAAGGTATGAGAGGTGCGCAAAAACACAGCAACGTTGGGGAAGCTCTGTGAGATGCGCGAAAACACTGCGATATATGGGAAGCTATAGGAGGTGCGTGAAAACAGGACGATACAGGGGAAGTTATGAGAGGTGCGTGAGAACACAGCCATATCGGGGAAGATATGAGAGGTGCGCAAAATCACAGCGATATAGGGGAGGGTATGAGAAGTGCGCGACAACAGAGAGATGTAGGGGAAGCTATGGGAGGTGTGTGAAAACACGGCAACACAGGGGAACCGATGAGAGGTGCCCGGAAACACAGCGATATAGGGAACAATATGAGAGGTGCGTGAAAACACAGCGATATAGGGGAAGGTATGACAGGTGCATCAAAACACCGATATGGGGAAGCTATGGGAGGTGCATGAAAATACAACTAAAAAGGGAAAGGTATGAGAGGTGCAAGAAAACACAGCGATATAGTGGAAGGTATGAGAGTTGCACGAAAACACAGCGATATAGGAGATTGTATGAGAGATGAGTGAAAACACAGCGATATAGGGAAGCTATGGGAGGTGCGTGAAAACACAGCAATATAGGAGAAGGTATGAGAGATGAGCGAAAACTCAGCTAAAAAGGGGAAGGTATGAGAGCTGCGCGAAAACACAGCCATATAGTGGCAGGTATGAGAGGTGCGCAAAAACTCAGCAATATATGGGAAGCTATGGGATGTGCACGAGAACAGAGTGATATAGGGAAAAGTATGAGAGGTGCAAGAAAACACAGCGATATAGGGGAAGCTATGGGAGCTGCGTGAAAACACGGAGATATAGGAGAAGGTATGACAGGTGCGCGAAAACACGGCGATATAGGGAATCTATGAGAGGTGCGTGAAAACACAGCAATTTAGGGGAAGGTATGAGAGGTGTGCGAAACAAAACAATTTAGGGGAAGCTATGAGATGTGCGCGAAAGCAGCGATCTAGTGGATTCTATGGGAAGTGCGTGAAGACACTGCGATATAGGGGATGGTATGAGAGGTGGACGAAAACACACCAATATAGGGGAGGGTATTGGAAGTGCGCGACAATAGAGAGATGCAGGGGAAGCTATGGGAGGTGTGTGAAAACACGGCGATACAGGGGAACCGATGAGAGGTGCCCAAAAACGCAGTGATATAGGGAACAGTATGAGAGGTGCATGATAACACGTCGATATAGGGGAAGGTATGAGAGATGAGCGAAAACTCAGCTAAAAAGGGGAAGGTATGAGAGGTGTGCGAAAACACAGCCATATAGTGGCAGGTATGAGAGGTGCGCGAAAACACAGAGATATAGGGAGAAGTATGAGAGCTGTGCAAAAACACAGCAATATATGGGAAGCTACGGGATGTGCATGAGAACAGAGTGATATAGGGAGAAGTATGAGAGGTGTAAGAAAACACAGCGATATACGGGAAGCTATGGGAGGTGCGTGAAAACACGGCGTTATAGGAGAAGGTATGAGAGGTGCGTGAAAACAGGGCGATACAGGTGAAGTTATGAGAGGTGCGCGAGAACACAGCCATATTGGGGAAGGTATGAAAGGTGCACAAAAACACAGCAATACAGGGGAAGCTATGGGAGGTGTGCGAACACACAGCAATTTAGGGGAAGGTATGAGAGGTGCACGAAACAAAGCAATTTATGGGAAGCTATGAGATGTGCGCGAAAACAGCAATCTAGTGTAAGGTATGGGAGGTGCGAGAAGACACGGCGATATAGGGGAAGCTATGGGAGGTGCGTGAAAAAAGGGCGATACAGGTGAAGTTATGAGAGGTGCGCGAGAACACAGCCATATTGGGGAAGGTATGAGAGGTGCACAAAAACACAGCGATACAGGGGAAGCTATGGGAGGTGTGCGAACACACAGCGATATTGGGGAAGCTATGAGGGTTGTGTGAAAACACAGCAATTTGGGGGATGCTATGAGAGGTGCGCAAAAACACCTCTCCCTAACCCTAAGCTATAGGAGGTGCGCGAAGACACGGCGATATAGGGGATGGTATGAGAGGTTGACGAAAACACACCGATATAGGGGAGGGTATGAGAAGTGCACGACAACAGAGAGATGTAGGGGAAGCTATGGTGGTGCACAAAAACACGGCGATATAGGGCATGTTATGAGAGGGAAGCGACAATACAGCGATATATGGGAAGCTATGCGCGGTGCGCAAAAACACAGCAATATAGGAGAATGTATGAGAGGTGCCCGAAAACGCAATGATATAGGGGAAGCTATCAGAGGTGTGAGAAAACACGGCGGTGCAGGGGAAACTATGAGAGGTGCCCAAAAACGCAACGATATAGGGGAAGCTATGAGTGGTGCGCGAAAACACAGCGATTTGGGGGATGCTATGAGAGGTGTGCGAAAGCACAATGACATTAGGGAAGCTACGGGAGGTGTACGAAAACTCTGCAATACAGGGGAAGGTATGAGAGCTGCGCGAAAATACAGCCATATTGGGGAAGGTATGAGAGGTGCACAAAAACACAGCGATATAGGGGAAGGTATGAGAGGTGTGCGATCACACAGCGATATTGGGGAAGCTATCAGAATTGCACGAAAACACAGCGATATAGGGGAAGATATGGGAGGTGTGCGAAAACACCGCAATACAGGGGAAGGTATGAGAGCTGCGCGAAAGAACAGCCATATTGGAGCAGGTATGAGAAGTGCGCGAAAACACAGCGTTATTGGAGAAACTATGGACGGTGCGCGATAACACAGCCATATAGGGGAAGGTATGGGAGGTGCGCGAAAACACGGTGATATGGGGTAAGGTATGAGAGGTACGCGAAATCACGGCGATATGGGGAATCTATGAGAGGTGCGAGAAAACACCGCAATTTAGGGGAAGATATGAGAGGTGCACGAAACTAAGCAACTTAGGGGAAGCTATGAGATGTGCGCGAAAACAGCGATCTAGTGGATGCTATGGGAGGTGCGCGAATGCGCGGTGATATAGGGGAAGTTATGAGAGGGAAGCGACAATATAGGGGAAGCTATCGGAGGTGTGTGAAAACATGGCGGTACAGGGGAAACGATGAGAGGTGCCCAAAAACGCAACGATATTGGGGAAGCTATGAGTGGTGCGCGAAAACACAGCGATTTGGGGGATGCTATGACAGGTGCACGAAAACACAATGATATTGGGGAAGCTATGGGAGGTGCGGGAAAGCACAGCGATATAGGGGAAGATATGGGAGGTGTGCGAAAACACTGCAATACAGGGGAAGGTATGAGAGCTGCGCAAAAACACAGCCATATTGGGGCAGGTATGAGAACTGTGTGAAAACACAGTATTATTGGAGAAACTATGGGTGGTGCGCGATAACACAGCCATATAGGGGAAGGTATGGGAGGTGCACGAAAACACGGCGATATGGGGAATCTATGAGAGGTGCGCGAAAACACAGCAATTTTAGGGAAGGTATGAGAGGTGTGTGAAACAAAGCAATTTAGGGGAAGCTATGAGATGTGCGCAAAAACAGCGATCTAGTGGAAGCTATGGGAGGTGCACGAAGACACGGCGATATAGGGGATGGTATGAGAGGTTGACGAAAACACACCGATATAGGGGAGGGTATGAGAAGTGCGCGACAACAGAGAGATGTAGGGGAAGCTATGGGAGGTGTGCAAAAACACGGCGATATAGACGATGTTATGAGAGGGAAGCGACAATACAGCGATATATGAGAAGCTATGCGTGGTGCGCAAAAACACGGCAATATAGGAGAATGTATGAGAGGTGCCCAAAAAACACAATGATATAGGGGAAGCTATCGGAGGTGTGTGAAAGCACGGCGATATAGGGGAAACGATGAGAGGTGCCCAAAAATGCAACGATCTAGGGGAAGCTATGAGTGGTGCTTGAAAACACAGCGATTTGGGGGATGCTATGAGAGGTGCGCGAAAACACAATGATATTGGGAAGCTTTGGGAGGTGCGGGACAACACAACGATATAGGGGAAGCTATGAGAGGTGCAAGAAAACACAGCGATATAGGGGAAGATATGGGAGGTGTGCAAAAAGACCGCAATACAGGGGAAGGTATGAGAGCTGCGTGAAAACACAGCCATATTGGGGTAGGTATGAGAGGTGCGCGAAAGAAAGCAATTTAGGGGAAGGTATGAGATGTGCGCGAAAACAGCGATCTAGTGGAAGCTATGGGAGGTGCGCGAAGACACGGCGATATAGGGGATGGTATGAGAGGTGGACGAAAACACACTGATATAGGGGAGGGTATGAGAAGTGCGCGACAACAGAGAGATGCAGGGGAAGCTATGGGAGGTGTGTGAAAGCACGGCGATACACGGGAACCAATGAGAGGTGCCCGAAAACACAGCGATATAGGGAACAGTATGAGAGGCGCGTGAAAAGATAGTGATATAGGGGAAGGTATGATAAGTCCATCAATACACCGATATGGGGAAGCTATAGGAGGTGCACGAAAACACAGCAATTTAGGAGAAGGTATGAGAGATGAGCTAAAACTCAGCTAAAAAGGGGAAGATATGAGAGGTGCGCGAATACACAGCCATATACTAGAAGGTATGAGAGGTGCGCGAAAACACAGCAGTATATGTTAAGCTATGGGATGTGCACGAGAACAGAGTGATATAGGAAAAAGTATGAGAGGTGCAAGAAAACGCAGCGATATAGGGGAAGGTATGAGAGGTGCGCAAAAACACAGCAATACAGGGGAAGATATGGGAGGTGTGCGAAAACACCACAAAGCAGGGGAAGGTATGAGAGCTGCGCGAAAACACAGCCAGATTGGGGCAGGTATGAGAAGTGCGCGAAAAAACAGCGTTATTGGAGAAACTATGGGCGGTGCGCGATTACAGCCATATAGATGAAGGTATGGGAGGTGTGCGAAAACACGGCGATATGGGGAAGCTATGAGAGGTGTGAGAAAACACAGCAATTTAGGGGAAGATATGAGAGGTGCACGAAACAAAGCAACTTAGGGGAAGCTATGAGATGTGCACGAAAACAGCGATCTAGTGGATGCTATGGGAGGTGCGCAAATACACGGCGATATAGGGGAAGTTATGAGAGGGAAGCGACAATACAGCGATATATGGGAAGCTATGCGAGGTGCGCGAACACACGGCGATATAGGAGAATGTATGAGAGGTGCCCGAAAACGCAATGATATAGAGGAAGCTATCGGAGGTGTGTGAAAACACAGCAATATATGGGAAGCTATGGGATGTGCACGAGAACAGAGTGATATAAGGAAAAGTGTGAAAGGTGCGAGAAAACACAGCGAATTAGGGGAAGGTATGAGAGGTGTGCGAAAACAAAGCAATTTAGGGGAAGCCATGAGATGTGCGCGAAAACAGCGATCTAGTGGAAGCTGTGGGACGTGTGCGAAGACACGGCTGCATAGTGGATGGTATGAGAGCTGGACGAAAACACGACGATATAGGGGAGTGTATGAGAAGTGCGCGACGACACAGCGATGTAGGGGAAGCTATGGGAGGTGCGCGAAAAACGGCGATGTAGGAGAATGTATGAGAGGTGCACAAAAACACAATGATAGGGGCAGCTATAGGAGGTGCGCGAAAAAACAGCGAGATAGGGGAAGTTATGATAGGGAAGCGAAAATACAACGATATATGGGAAGCTATGGGAGATGTGTGAAAACAGAGCGATATAGGGGAAGCTATAAGAGGTGTGAGAAAACACAGCGATATAGGGGAAGCCATGGGAGGTGTGTGAAAACACGGCGATATAGGAGAATGTATGAGAGGTGCACAAAAACACGATGATATAGGGGAACATATGAGAGGTGCATGAAAACACAGTGCTCTTGGGGAAGCTATAGGAGGTGCGCGAAAACATGGCGATATAAGGGAAGGTATGAGAGGTGTGTGAAAACACAGCGACAGTGGGGAAGCTATGAGAGGGGAGCGAAAACTCAGCGATATAAGGGAAGGTCTGAGAAGTGCGAGAAAACACGGCGATATAGGGGAAGCGATGAGAGGTACCCGAAAACACAGCGATACAGGGAACAGTATGAGAGGTGCTTGAAAACACAGTGATATAGGGGTAGGTATGTGTGGTGCGTGAAAGCACAGCGAAAAGTAGGAAGCTATAGGAGGTGCACGAAAACACGGCGATATACGAGAAGGTATGAGAGATGAGTGAAATCACAGCTAAAAACGGGGAGGTATGAGAGGTGTGCAAAAATACAGAGAAATAGGCAAAGCTATGAGAGGTGAGCAAAAACACAGCGATATAGGGGAAGCTACGGGAGGTGCGAAAACACATAGCCATATTGGCGAAGCTGTCAGGAGTACGCGAAAACACAGTGAAGTATGGGAAGCTATATGATGTGCGTGAAAAGATGGCGATATAGGGGAAGGTATGAGAGGTGTGCGAAAACACAGTGATATGGGGAATCTATGGGAGGTGCACGAAAATCAGCAATATAGGAGAATGTATGAGAGGTGCACGAAAATACAGCGATGTAGGGGAAACTATGCGAGTTGCGCGAAAACACGGCGATATAGGAGAATGTATGAGAGGTGCCCGAAAACGCAATGATATAGAGGAAGCTATCGGAGGTGTGTGAAAACACAGCAATATATGGGAAGCTATGAGAGGTGCACGAGAACACAGCGGTAGAGGAGAAGCTATGAGAGGTGCGCGAGAACAAAGTGATATAGGGGAAGGTATGAGAGGTGCATAAAACCACGGTGATGTAGGGGACTGTATGAGAGGTGTGTGAAACCAAGGCGATATAGGGGAATCTATGAGAGGTGAGTGAAAACACAGCGATACTGAGGAACGCATGAGAGGTGCACGAAAACACAGCGATATATTGGAAGCGAATGGGAGTTGCGCGAAAACACAGCGATATTGGGGAAGGTATCAGAGGTGTGCGAAAACACAGCGATATATGGGAAGCTATGGGTGTTGCGCGAAAACGTAGCGATATAGGGGAAGGTATGAGAGGTGTGAGAAAATTTCGCAATGTAGGGGAAGCTATGCGAGGTGCGCAAAAACATGGCGATATAGGGGAAGCTATGAGAGGTGAGCGAAAACACAGCGATTTGGGATAAGTTATGAAAGGTGTGCGAAAACAACACAACATATGGAAAGCTATGAGAGGTGCAGAAGAACACAGCGGTAGAGGGGAAGCTATGAGAGGTGTGCAAAAGCATGGCGATATATAGGAAGCTATGGTAGGTGCACTAAAACACAGCATATAGGGGAAGGTATGAGAGGTCTGCGAAACACGACGATATAGGGGAATGAATGAGAGGTACGTGAAAACCTGGCGATATAGGAGAAGGTACGATAGGTTCGCGAAAAAACAGAGATATAGGGAAATCTATGAGAGATGCGCGAAAACACGGCAATATAGGGGAAGGTATGATAGGTGAGAGAAAACGCAGCTCTATAGGCGAAGGTATGAGAGCTGCGAGAAAACATGGCCGTATAGTGGCAGCTATGAGAGGTGAGCAAAAACACAGCGATATAGGGGAAGGTATGAAAAGTGCGCAAAAACAGAGCAATCTAGGGCAAGCTATGAGAGATGCGCGATAACACCGCGATGTAGGAGAAGGTATGAGTGGTGCTCAGAAACACGGTGATGTAGGTGAATATATGACAGATGTGCGAAAACAGGGCGATATAGGGGAAGCTATGAGAGGTGACTGAAAACACAGTGATATAGAGGAAGGTATGAGAGGCCGGTGAAAACAGTGATATATGGGAAACTATGGGAGGTGCACAAAAACACGGTGATATTGGGGAAGCTATGGGAGTTGAGCGAAAACACAACGATATAGGGGAAGCTATGAGAGGGGCGCGAAAACACAGCGATATAGGGTAAGGTATGAGAGGTGCGCAAAAACACGGCGATATAGGCAAATCTATGAGATGTCAGCCAAAACACAGCGATATAGGGGAAGCTATCAGAGGTGTGCAAAAACACAGCGATATAGGGGAAGCTATGGGAGGTGCACGAAAACAGAGCAATATAGGGGAAGGTATGAGAGGCACGCGAAAACACAGCAATAAATGGAAGCTATGGGAGGTGCGCGAAAGCAGAGTGATATAGGTGAAGTGATGAGAGGTGCACGAGGGCACAGCGACATAGGGTAATCTATGGAAGGTGTGCTAAAACACAACAATATAGGGGAAGGCATGAGAGGTCTGCAAAAACACGACGACATAGGGGAAGGTATGAGAGCTGCGCGAAAACACCGCAATATAGTGGCAGCTATGAGAGGTGAGCAAAAACACAGCGATACAGGGGAGTGTATGAGAAGTGCATGAAAACAGAGCGATATAGGGGAAGCTATGAGAGGTGCACGATAACACCGCGATGTAGGGGAAGATAGGAGAGGTGCGCAGAAACACGGAATTGTGGGAGAATATATGACAGGTGAGCGAAAACAGGGCCATATAGAGGAAGCTATGAGAGGTGACTGAAAACACAATGATATAGGGGAGCTATGGGAGGTGCACAGAATCATAGCGATATAGGGGAAGGTATGAGAGGGGCGCGAAAACACAGCGATATAGGGTAAGGTATGAGAGGTGCGCAAAAACACGGCGATATAGGCAAATCTATGAGATGTCAGCCAAAACACAGCGATATAGGGGAAGCTATCAGAGGTGTGCAAAAACACAGCGATATAGGGGAAGCTATGGGAGGTGCACGAAAACAGAGCAATATAGGGGAAGGTATGAGAGGCACGCGAAAACACAGCAATAAATGGAAGCTATGGGAGGTGCGCGAAAGCAGAGTGATATAGGTGAAGTGATGAGAGGTGCACGAGGGCACAGCGACATAGGGTAATCTATGGAAGGTGTGCTAAAACACAACAATATAGGGGAAGGCATGAGAGGTCTGCAAAAACACGACGACATAGGGGAAGGTATGAGAGCTGCGCGAAAACACCGCAATATAGTGGCAGCTATGAGAGGTGAGCAAAAACACAGCGATACAGGGGAGTGTATGAGAAGTGCATGAAAACAGAGCGATATAGGGGAAGCTATGAGAGGTGCACGATAACACCGCGATGTAGGGGAAGATAGGAGAGGTGCGCAGAAACACGGAATTGTGGGAGAATATATGACAGGTGAGCGAAAACAGGGCCATATAGAGGAAGCTATGAGAGGTGACTGAAAACACAATGATATAGGGGAGCTATGGGAGGTGCACAGAATCATAGCGATATAGGGGAAGGTATGAGAGGTGCGTGAAAACACAGTGATATAGGGGAAGCTATGGAAGGTGCGCGAAAACACGTCGATTTACGTGAAGGAATGAGAGGTGTGTGAAAACACTTTTGATATAAAGGAAGCGATGAGAGGTGCGAGAAAACACAGCGATATATGGGAAGCTATGGGAGGTGCGTAAAAACACAGCTATATAGGGGAAAGTATTAGAGGTGCGCTAAAATACAGCAATATAGGGGAAGTTATGAGAGATATGCGAAAACACGGCGATATAGGGGAAGATATGAGAGGTGCGCAAAAAGGCAATGATATGGGGGAAGCTATGAGAGGTGCGTGAAAACACAGTGATACAGGGGAATTTATGGGAGGCCGGTGAAGACACAGCGGTATATGGGAAGCTATGGGAGGTGTGTGAAAGCACGGTGATGTAGGGGAAGGTATGAGACATGCGCGAAAACACATCGATATAGTCGAAGCTATGAGAGGTGCGCGAAAACAAATTGATATAGTTGAAGGTATGAGAGTTGCACGAAAACACAACGATGTAGAGGAAGTAATGCGAGGTGCGCAAAAACACAGCGATATAGTGGAATGTATGAGAGGTGCACGAAAACACAGAATTTTGGGAAAGCTATGAGAGGTGCGCGTAAACACAGAATTTTGGGAAAGCTGTGAGAGGTGCGCGAAATCACAGCGCTATAGGGGAATATATGAGAGGTGAGCGAAAACACGGCGATAGAGGGGAAGCTATAGGAGGTGCACAAAAACACGGCGATATAGGAGAAGGTATGAGAGAGGAGCGAAAACTCAGGTATAAAAGGAAACTTATGCACAAAAAACATGGCGATATCGTCAAAGCTATGAGAGATGAGCAAAAAAACAGCGATATAGGGGAAGCTTTCGGATGTGCGCCAAAACACAGCAATTTAATGGAAGCAATCAGAGGTGCGCGAGAACACAGCGATATAGAGGAAGGTATGAGAGGAACGCCAAAACACAGCGATATAGCGGAAGCTATGGGAGATGCGCCAAAACACAGCAATATAGGGTAAGCTATGAGAGCTGCGCGAAAACAGTGATATAACAGAAGCGATAGGAGGTGCGCGGAATCACAGCAATATATGGGAAGGTATGGGACGTGAGTGAAAATGCAGTGATATATTGGAAGATATGACAGGTGCACGAAAACACGGCGAAATAGGGGAATTTATGAGAGGTGCGCAAAAACACGGCGATATATGGGAAGCTATGGTAGGTGCGCAGAAACACAGCGATTTAGGTGAAGGTATGAGAGGGAAACCTAAACACAGCGATAGAGGGGAAGCTATGGGGGGGAGCGCGAAAACACAGCAATATAGGAGAAGCTCTGAGACGTGCACAAAAACAGAGCGATATAGAGGAAGATATGAGAGGTACACGATAACACCGCGATGTAGGGGAAGATACGAGAGGGGAGCTAAAACTCAGCAATATGGGGGAATGTATGAGAGGTGAGAGAAAACGCAGCTCTATAGGGGAAGATATGGGAGGTGTGCAAAAACACAGCGATATATGAGATGTGCAGAGAAACACAGCCATATAGAGGAAGCCATGGGAGGTGCGCAAAAACACAGCAATATAGTTGAAGGTATGAGTGGTGCGCAAAAACACGGCGATGTAGGAGAATGTATGAGAGCTGCGCTAAAACACGGCGATACAGGGAAAGTTATGAGAGGTGAGCGAAAACACAGCTATATAGGGAAATTTATGAGAGGTGAGCGAAAACACGATGATATAAGGTAAGCTATGGGATGTGCGGGAAAATACAGCAATATAGGGGAGGCTATAAGGGGTGCGCGAAAACACAGCGATATAGGGGAAGGTATGAGAGGTCTGCAAAAACATGGTGATATAGGGGAAGGTATGATAGGTGCACAAAAAGACAGTGATATGGGGGAAGCTATGAGAGGTGTGCGAGAACACAGCGATATAGAGGAATTTATGAGAGACCGGTGAAGACACAGCGGTATATGGGAAGCTATGGGAGGTGTGTGAAAACTGGGCAATATAGGGGAAGTTGTGAGAGGTACGCTAAAACAGTACGATGTAGGGGAAGCTATGGGCTGTGCGTGAAAGCAGAGTGATACAGGGGAATTGCTGAGAGGTGCACGAGATCACGTCGATATGGGGACGCGATGAGAGGTGCGCGAAAATGCAGCGATATAGGGGACGGTATATCAGGTGCGTGAAAACACAGTGATATAGGGGTAAATATGCGAGGTGCTTGAAAACATAGTGATGTAAGGGAAGGTATGAGAGGTGCGCAAAAACACAACGATATAGGGGAATGTATGAGAGGTGCACGAAAACAGCGATATAGAGGAAGCTACAGGATGTGCGCGAAAACACGGCGATATAGGAGAAGATATGAGAGAGGAGTGAAAACTCATCTATGAAGGGAAACTTATGAGAGGTGCGCAAAACATGGTGATATAGTCAAAGCTATGAGAGATGAACAAAAAAACAGCAATATAGGGGAAGCTAGGGGAAAGTGCACCAAAACACAGGAATATATAGGAAAGTATTGGATGTGCGTGAAAACACAGCGATAGGGTTGAAGGTAAGAGAGGTGCGCGAAAACACGGCGATGTAGGAGAATTTATGAGAGGTGAGCGAAAACACAGCTATATAGGTGAAGTTATGAGAGGTGTGCGAATACAAAGCGATTTAGGGGAAGCTATAAAAGGTGCGCAAAAACACAGCGATGTAGGGGAATGTATGAGAGGTGCGCAAAACACGGCGATATTGGGGAAGCTATAGGAGGTGAGTGAAAACACAGCGACATAGGGGAAGCTATGGGAGGGGTTCAAAATCTCAGCGATATAGGACAAGGGATGAGAGGTGCGAGAAAACACAACGATATAGGGGTAGCTATGAGATGTGAGCAAAAACACAGTGAAAAAGGGGAAGCTATCGCAGGTGCGCCAAAGCACAGCGATATAGGGGAAGCTATGGGAGGTGAATGAAAACAGAGCGATATAGGGGAAGGTATGAGAGGCACGCGAAAACACAGTGATACATGGCAAGCTATGGGAGGTGGGTGAAAACATGGCAATATAGGGGAAGTTATGCGAGGTGCACAAAAACACATAGATATAGGGGAAGCTATGGGAGGTGCGTCAAAACACATCTAAATAGGGGAAGATATGAGAGGTGCGCAAAAAGACAGTGATATAGGAGAAGCAATGAGAGTTGCACGAAAACACATCGATATTGGGGAAGCTACGAGAGGTGCGCAAAAACACACCGATATAGTTGAAGCTATGAGAGGTGCGCGAAAACACGGCGATATAGGGGAAAGTATGAGAGGTGCGCGAAAACACTGCGATATAGGGGAAAGTATGAGAGGTGCGCGAAAACACAACGATGTAGAGGTGGCAATGCGAGGTGTGCGAAAACAGCGATATACTGGAATGTATGAGAGGTGCGCGAAAACACAGCGCTATAGGGGAATATATGAGAGGTGAGCAAAAACACGGTGATATAGTAGCAGGTATGAGAGATGAGCGAAAACTCAGGTATAAAGGGAAACTTATGAGAGGTGCGCAAAAACATGGCGATATAGTCAAAGCTATGAGAGATGGCAAAAAAATAACAGCGATATAGGGGAAGCTGTGGGAGGTGCCCCAAAACACAGCAATGTAATGGAAGCAATCAGAGGTGCGCGAGAACACAGCGATATAGAGGAAGGTATGAGAGGCACGCAAAAACACAGCGATATAGCGGAAGCTATGGGAGGTGCGCCAAAACACAGCAATATAGTGGAATCTATCAGAGGTGCGGGAAAACACAGAGATATAGAGGAAGCTATGAGGGGTGCGTGAAAACACAGCAATATAGGGGAAGCTATGGGAGGTGCACGAAAACACAGCGACTTAGGTGAAGGTATGAAAGGGAAACGGAAACACCATGATAGAGGGGAAGCTATGGGAGGTGTGCGAAAACACGGCGATATAGGGGAAGCTCTAAGAGGTGAGCCAAAACACAGCGATATAGGGGAAGGTATGAGAGTTGCGCAAAAACACGTCGATGTAGGGGAAGGTATGAGATGTGTGCGAAAACAGAGCAATATAGGGGAAGTTATGAGAGGTCAGTGAAAAAACAGCAATATAAGGGAAGTTATGAGAGGTGAGCGAAAACACAGCTATATAGGGGAAGTTATGAGAGGTGCGCGAAAACACGGCGATATAGGGGAAGGCATGAGAGGTGCGAGAAAACACAGCGATATAGGGGAAGCGATGGGAGGTGCGTGAAAACATGGCAATACAGGGGAAGATATGAGAGGTGCGCAAAAACACAGTGATTTAGGGGAAGGTATGAGAGGCACGTGAAAACAGGGCGATATAGGCGAAGTTATGAGAGGTGTGCTAAAACACTGCGCTGTATGGGAAGCTATGGGAGGTGCGCGAAAGCACAGCGATATAGGGGAAGTGATGTGAGGTGCACGAGAGCACAGCGACATAGGGGAAGCTATAGAAGGTGTGCTAAAACACAGCAATATGGTGGAAGGCATGAGAGGTCTGCGAAAACATGGCGATATAGGGGAAAGTATGAGAGGTGCGCGAAAACACAGCAATGTAGGGAAATGTATGAGAGGTACGCGAAAACATGGCAATATAGAGGAAGGTATGACAGGTGAGAGAAAACGCAGCTCTATAGGGGAAGGTATGAGAGCTGCGAGAAAACCCGGCGATATAGTGGCAGCTATGAGAGGTGAGCAAAAACACAACAATACAGGGGAATGTATGAGAAGTGCGCGAAAACAGAGCGATATAGTGGAAGCTATGAAAGGTGCACGATAACACCGCGATGTAGGGGAAGATATGAGAGGTGACCGTAAACACAGTGATATAGGGGAAGCTACGGGAGGTGCGCAAAATCACAGCGATATAGGGGAAGTGATGAGAGGTGCGCGAAAACACAGCGATATAGGTGACGGTATATCAGGTGCGTGAAAACACAGTGATATAGGGGTAGATATGCGAGGTGATTGAAAACACAGTGATATAGGGGAAGATATGCGAGGTGTGTAAAACACAACGATGTAAGGCAAGGTATGAGAAGTGCGCGAAAACACAGCGATATAGAGGAAGCTATAGGAGGTGCGTGAAAACACGGCGATATAGGAGAAGGTATGAGAGATGAGCGAAAACTCAGGTATAAAGGGAAACTTATGAGAGGTGCGCAAAAACATGGTGATATAATCAAAGCTATGAGAGATGGGCAAAAAAACAGCGATATAGGGGAAGCTATGGGAGGTGCGCCAAAATACAGCAATGTAATGGAATCAATCAGAGGTGCACGAGAACCCAGCGATATAGAAGAACGTATGAGAGCCATGCAAAAACACAGCGATATAGCGGAAACTATGGGAGATATGCTAAAACAGAGCAATATAGGGTAAGCTATGAGAGGTGCGCGAAAACAGTGATATAGCGGAAGCTATGGGAGGTGCGCCAATGCACAGCGATATATGGGAAGTTATGGATGTTGCGCGGAAACACAGCAATATACGGGAAGGTATGGGATGTGCGTGGAAATGCAGTGATATAGTGGAAGATATGAGAGGTGCACGAAAACATGGCGAAATAGGGGAAGCTATGAGAGGTGAGCGAAAACATAATGATATTGGGGAAGCTATGGGAGGTGCCGGAAAACACAGTGATATAGAGGAAGCTATGAGAGGTGCGTGAAAACACAGCGATATTGGGAAATTTATGAGAGGTGCGCAAAAACACGGCGATATATGAGAAGCTATGGTAGGTGCGCGAAAACACAGCGATTTATGTGAAGGTATGAGAGGGAAGCGAAAACACAGCGATAGAGAGGAAGCTATGGGATATGCGTGAAAACACAGCGATATAGGGGAAGCTCTGTGAAGTGCGCGAAAACAGCGCGATATAGGGGAAGATATGAGAGGTGTGCGAAAACACAACAATACAGCAGAAGGTATGAGATGTGCACAGAAACACAGCAATATAGGGGAAGCTATGGGAGGTGCACAAAAACACAGCAATATTTGGGAAAGTATGGGACATGCGCGAGAACACAACGATATAGTTAGTGGTATGAGAGGTGCGTGAAAACATGGCGATGTAGGAGAATGTATGAGAGCTGCACGAAAACACGATGATACAGGGGAAGTTATGAGAGGTGAGCGAAAACACAGCAATATAGGGAAAGTTAAGAGAGGTGGGTGAAAACATGGCGATATAAGAGAAGCTATGGGATGTGCGGGAAAACACAGCGATATAGAGGAAGCTATGAGAGGCGCGCGAAAACACAGCGATTTGGGGGAAAGTATGAGAGGTGTGCCAAAACAGTACAATGTAGGGGAAGCTATGGGATGTGCGAGAAAGCAGAGCGATACAGGGGAATTACTGAGAGGTGCACGAGATCACGTTGATATAGGCGAAGGTATGAGAGGTGTGCGAAAACACAATTATATATGGGAACCTATAGGAGGTGCGGGAAAACAGAGCGATATAGCGGAAGCTATTAGAGGTACGTGAAAACACAATGATGTAGGCGTAGCTATGCGTGGTGTGCAAAAACACAGCGATACAGGGGAAGGTGTGAGAGGTGAGAAAAAAAGACAGCCATATTGGGGAAGGTATGGGAATTGCACAAAAACATAGCGATAGAGGGGAAGGTCTGGGAGGTGCGCAAAAACACGGCGATATAGGGGAAGGTATATGAGCTGAGCGAAACACAGCGATATAGGCAAAGTTATGAGAGGTGCGCTAAAACACTGCACTGTACGGGAAGCTATGGGAGGTGCGCGAAAGCACAGCGATATAGTGGAAGTGATGAGAGGTGCACGAGAGCACAGCGACATAGGGGAAGCTATGGAAGGTGTACTAAAACACAGCAATATAGGGGAAGGCATGAGAGGTCTGCGAAAACATGGCGATATAGGGGAAAGTATGAGAGGTGCGCGAAAACACGGCGATATAGGGGAAGGTATGACAGGTGAGAGAAAACGCAGCTCTATAGGGAAAGGTATGAGAGCTGCGCGAAAACCCGGCGATATAGTGGCAGCTATGAGAGGTGAGCAAAAACACAGCAATACTGGGGAATGTATGAGAAGTGCGCGAAAACAGAGCGATATAGGGGAAGCTATGAAAGGTGCACGATAACACCGCGATGTAGGGGACGATATGAGAGGTGACCGAAAACACAGTGATATAGGGGAAGCTATGGGAGGTGCGCAAAATAATAGCAATATAGGGGAAGGGATGAGAAGTGCATGAAAACACATCGATATAGGGGAAGTTATGGGAGGTTCCCGAAAACACAGCTATATTGGGGAAGGTATGGGAGGTGCGAGAAATCACAGCGATATAGGGGAAGGTATGAAAGGAGCGCGAAAACACAGTGATATGGGGAAGCTACGGGAGGTGCGCGAAAACACGTCGATTTACGTGAAGTAACGAGAAGTGTGTGAAAACACGTCGATATAAAAGAAGCGATGAGAGGTGCACGAAAACGCGGCGATGTAGGAGAATGTATGAGAGGTACGCGAAAACACAGCAATATAGAGGAAGTTATGAGAGGTGCACAAAAACACGGCGATATAGGGAAAGCTATGGGAGGTGTGCGAACACACAGTGATTGAGGGGAAGCTATGGAAGGTGTGCTAAAACACAGCAATATAGGGGAAGGCATGAGAGGTCTGCGAAAACATGGCGATATAGGGAAAAGTATGAGAGGTGCGCGAAAACACAGCGATGTAGGGGAATGTATGAGAGGTACGCGAAAACACGGCGATATAGGGGAAGGTATGCGAGGTGCGCAAAAACACAGCGATGTAGGGGAACCTGTGGGATGTACCTGAAAACACAGCGATATTGGGGAAGCTACGAGAGGTGCGTGAAAACACAGCGATATAGTGGAAGGTATGAGAAGTGCGTGGAAACACAGAGTTATAGGGAAATCTATGAGAGGTGCGTGAAAACACAGTGATATGTGGGAAGCTATGGGAGGTGCACAAAAACAGAGGGATATAGGGGAAGGCATGAGAGGTGCGAGAAAACACAGCGATATAGGTGAAGCGATGGGAGGTGCGTGAAAACACGGCGATACAGGGGAAGGTATGAGAGGTGCACGAAAACACAGTGATTTAGGGGAAGGTATGAGAGGCACGTGAAAACAGGGCGATATAGGCGAAGTTATGAGAGGTGCGCTAAAACACTGCGCTGTACGGGAAGCTATGGGAGGTGCGCAAAAGCACAGCAATATACGGGAAGTTATGAGAGGTGCACAAAAACACGGTGATATAGGGGAAGCTATGGGAGGTGTGCGAACACACAGTGATATGGGGAAGCTATGGAAGGTGTGCTAAAACACAGCAATATAGGGGAAGGCATGAGAGGTCTGCGAAAACATGGCGATATAGGGAAAAGTATGAGAGGTGCGCGAAAACACAGCGATGTAGGGGAATGTATGAGAGGTACTCCGCGAAAACACGGCGATATAGGGGAAGGTATGAGAGCAGCACGAAAACCCGGCGATATAGTGGCAGCTATGAGAGGTGAGCAAAAACACAGCAATACAGGGGAATGTATGAGAAGTGTGCGAAAACAGAGTGATGTAGGGGAAGTTATGGGAGGTTCCCGAAAGAAAAGCTATAGAGGGGAAGGTATGGGAGGTGCGAGAAATCACAGCGATATAGGGGAAGGTATGAGAGGTGCGCGAAAACATAGTGATACAGGTGAAGCTACGGGAGGTGCACGAAAACACGTCGATTTACGTGAAGGAATGAGAAGTGTGTGAAAACATGTCGATATAAAGGAAGCGATGAGAGGTGCGCGAAAACGCAGTGATATAGTGGAAGCTACAGGATTTGCGCGAAAAACAGCGATATCGTTGAAGGTAAGAGAGGTGCGCGAAAACACGACAATGTAGGAGAATGTATGAGAGGTGCGTGAAAACACAGCAATATAGGGGAAGTTATGAGAGGTGAGCGAAAACACAGCTATATAGGGGAGTTATGAGAGGAGCGCGAATACACAGTGATTTAGGGGAAGCTATAAGAGGTGCGCAAAAACATGGCGATGTAGGGGAATGTATGAGAGGTGCGCAAAACACAGCGATATAGGGGAAGCTATGGGAGGGGCACAAAATCACAGCGATATACGGGAAGGGATGTGAGGTGCGAGAAAACACAGCGATATAGGGTAAGGTCTGAGAGGTGCACGAAAACACGGCGATATAGGCAAATCTATGAGATGTGAGCAAAAACACAGCGATATAGGGGAAGCTATCGGAGGTGCGTAAAAACACAACGATATAGGGGAAGCTATGGGAGGTTCTTGAAAACATGCAATATATGGGAAGGTATGGGACGTGCGTGAAAACACAGCGGTATCGTTGAAGGTAGGAGAGGTGCGCGAAAACAGGCGCTGCAGGAGATTGTATGAGAGGAGCGCGAAAACACAGCAATATAGGGGAAGTAATGAGAGGTGAGCTAAAACACAGCGATATAGGGGAAGGTATGAGAGGTGCGAGAAAACAGCGATATAGGGGAAGCTATGGGAGTTGCATGAAAACACGGCGATATATGGGAAGCTATGAGAGTTGTGTGAAAGCAGAGCGATATAGGGGAAGCTATGAGAGGTCCGCGAAAGCAGAGCAATACAGGGGAATTGATGAGAGGTGCACGTGATCACAGTGACATAGGGGAAGCTATGAGAGGTGCGCGAAAACACAGCTCTAAAGGAGAATGTATGAGAGGCTGGTGAAAACACAGCGATATATGGGAGGCTATGGGAGGTGCGTGAAAACACGGCGTTATAGGCTAAGGTATGAGAGATGCGCGAAAACAGATCGATATAGGGGAAGCTATGAGAGGTGCGCGAAAATACTGCGATACATGGGAAGCTATGGGAGGCGTGTGAAAACAGGGCGACATAGGGGAAGTTGTGAGAGGTGCACGAGATCACATCGATATAGGGAACGTAATGAGAGGTGCGCGAAAACGCAGCAATATAGGGCAGGGTATATCAGGTGCGTGAAAACAAGTGATATACGGGTAGGTATGCGAGGTGCCTGAAAACACAGTGATATGGGGTAGATATCCAAGGTGCGCTAAAACACAACGATATAGGGAAAGGTATGAGAGGTGCGCGAAAACACAGCGATATAGAGGAAGCTATAGGAGGTGCGCAAAAACACGGCGATATAGGAGAATGTATGAGAGATGAGCAAAAACTCAGGAATAAAGGGAAACTTATGAGAGGTGCGCAAAAACAGCTCTATAGGGGAAGGTATGAGAGCTGCACGAAAACCCGGCGATATAGTGGCAGCTATGAGAGGTGAGCAAAAACACAGCAATACAGGGGAATGTATGAGAAGTGCGCGAAAACAGAGTGATGTAGGGGAAGTTATGGGAGGTTCCCGAAAGAAAAGCTATAGAGGGGAAGGTATGGGAGGTGCGAGAAATCACAGCGATATAGGGGAAGGTATGAGAGGTGCGCGAAAACATAGTGATACAGGTGAAGCTACGGGAGGTGCACGAAAACACGTCGATTTACGTGAAGGAATGAGAAGTGTGTGAAAACATGTCGATATAAAGGAAGCGATGAGAGGTGCGCGAAAACGCAGTGATATAGTGGAAGCTACAGGATTTGCGCGAAAAACAGCGATATCGTTGAAGGTAAGAGAGGTGCGTGAAAACACGACAATGTAGGAGAATGTATGAGAGGTGCGCGAAAACACAGCAATATAGGGGAAGTTATGAGAGGTGAGCGAAAACACAGCTATATAGGGTAAGTTATGAGAGGTGCGCGAATACACAGCAATTTAGGGGAAAGGATGTGAGGTGCGAGAAAACACAGTGATATAGGGGTAGCTATGGGAGGTGCGCGAAAACACAGTGATATAGGGGAGGCTATGAGAGGTGCACGAAAGCAGAGCGATACAGGGGAATTGATGAGAGGTGCACGTGATCACAGCGACATAGGGGAAGCTATGAGAGGTGCGCGAAAACACAGCTCTAAAGGAGAATGTATGAGAGGCTGGTGAAAACACAGCAATATATGGGAGGCTATGGGAAGCGCGTGAAAACAGGGCGACATAGGGGAAGTTGTGAGAGGTGCACGAGATCACATCGATATAGGGAACGTAATGAGAGGTGCGCGAAAACGCAGCAATATAGGGCAGGGTATATCAGGTGCGTGAAAACAAGTGATATACGGGTAGGTATGCGAGGTGCCTGAAAACACAGTGATATGGGGTAGATATCCGAGGTGCGCTAAAACACAACGATATAGGGAAAGGTATGAGAGGTGCGTGAAAACACAGCGATATAGTCAAAGCTATGAGAGATGAGCAAAAAAACAGCGATATAGGGGAAGCTATGGGATGTGCGCCATAAGACAGCGATATAGTGGGAGCTATCAGAGGTGCGCGAGAACGCAGCAATATAGAAGAAGTTATGAGAGGCACGCAAAAACACAGCGATATAGCGGAAACTATGGGAGATACACCAAAACACAGCAATATAGGGTAAGCTGTTAGAACTGCTTGATAAAACAGTGATATAGAGGAAGCTATGAGAAGTGCGCGAAAACAGCGATATAGGGGAAGCTATGGAAGGTGCGCGAAAACACGGCGATATAGGGGAAGGTATGACAGGTGAGAGAAAACGCAGCTCTATAGGGAAAGGTATGAGAGCTGCGCGAAAACCCGGCGATATAGTGGCAGCTATGAGAGGTGAGCAAAAACACAGCAATACTGGGGAATGTATGAGAAGTGCGCGAAAACAGAGCGATATAGGGGAAGCTATGAAAGGTGCACGATAACACCGCGATGTAGGGGACGATATGAGAGGTGACCGAAAACACAGTGATATAGGGGAAGCTATGGGAGGTGCGCAAAATAATAGCAATATAGGGGAAGGGATGAGAAGTGCATGAAAACACATCGATATAGGGGAAGTTATGGGAGGTTCCCGAAAACACAGCTATATTGGGGAAGGTATGGGAGGTGCGAGAAATCACAGCGATATAGGGGAAGGTATGAAAGGAGCGCGAAAACACAGTGATATGGGGAAGCTACGGGAGGTGCGCGAAAACACGTCGATTTACGTGAAGTAACGAGAAGTGTGTGAAAACACGTCGATATAAAAGAAGCGATGAGAGGTGCACGAAAACGCGGCGATGTAGGAGAATGTATGAGAGGTACGCGAAAACACAGCAATATAGAGGAAGTTATGAGAGGTGCACAAAAACACGGCGATATAGGGAAAGCTATGGGAGGTGTGCGAACACACAGTGATTGAGGGGAAGCTATGGAAGGTGTGCTAAAACACAGCAATATAGGGGAAGGCATGAGAGGTCTGCGAAAACATGGCGATATAGGGAAAAGTATGCGAGGTGCGCAAAAACACAGCGATGTAGGGGAACCTGTGGGATGTACCTGAAAACACAGCGATATTGGGGAAGCTACGAGAGGTGCGTGAAAACACAGCGATATAGTGGAAGGTATGAGAAGTGCGTGGAAACACAGAGTTATAGGGAAATCTATGAGAGGTGCGTGAAAACACAGTGATATGTGGGAAGCTATGGGAGGTGCACAAAAACAGAGGGATATAGGGGAAGGCATGAGAGGTGCGAGAAAACACAGCGATATAGGTGAAGCGATGGGAGGTGCGTGAAAACACGGCGATACAGGGGAAGGTATGAGAGGTGCACGAAAACACAGTGATTTAGGGGAAGGTATGAGAGGCACGTGAAAACAGGGCGATATAGGCGAAGTTATGAGAGGTGCGCTAAAACACTGCGCTGTACGGGAAGCTATGGGAGGTGCGCAAAAGCACAGCAATATACGGGAAGTTATGAGAGGTGCACAAAAACACGGTGATATAGGGGAAGCTATGGGAGGTGTGCGAACACACAGTGATATGGGGAAGCTATGGAAGGTGTGCTAAAACACAGCAATATAGGGGAAGGCATGAGAGGTCTGCGAAAACATGGCGATATAGGGAAAAGTATGAGAGGTGCGCGAAAACACAGCGATGTAGGGGAATGTATGAGAGGTACTCCGCGAAAACACGGCGATATAGGGGAAGGTATGAGAGCAGCACGAAAACCCGGCGATATAGTGGCAGCTATGAGAGGTGAGCAAAAACACAGCAATACAGGGGAATGTATGAGAAGTGTGCGAAAACAGAGTGATGTAGGGGAAGTTATGGGAGGTTCCCGAAAGAAAAGCTATAGAGGGGAAGGTATGGGAGGTGCGAGAAATCACAGCGATATAGGGGAAGGTATGAGAGGTGCGCGAAAACATAGTGATACAGGTGAAGCTACGGGAGGTGCACGAAAACACGTCGATTTACGTGAAGGAATGAGAAGTGTGTGAAAACATGTCGATATAAAGGAAGCGATGAGAGGTGCGCGAAAACGCAGTGATATAGTGGAAGCTACAGGATTTGCGCGAAAAACAGCGATATCGTTGAAGGTAAGAGAGGTGCGCGAAAACACGACAATGTAGGAGAATGTATGAGAGGTGCGTGAAAACAGCAATATAGGGGAAGTTATGAGAGGTGAGCGAAAACACAGCTATATAGGGGAGTTATGAGAGGAGCGCGAATACACAGTGATTTAGGGGAAGCTATAAGAGGTGCGCAAAAACATGGCGATGTAGGGGAATGTATGAGAGGTGCGCAAAACACAGCGATATAGGGGAAGCTATGGGAGGGGCACAAAATCACAGCGATATACGGGAAGGGATGTGAGGTGCGAGAAAACACAGCGATATAGGGTAAGGTCTGAGAGGTGCACGAAAACACGGCGATATAGGCAAATCTATGAGATGTGAGCAAAAACACAGCGATATAGGGGAAGCTATCGGAGGTGCGCAAAAAACACAACGATATAGGGGAAGCTATGGGAGGTTCTTGAAAACATGCAATATATGGGAAGGTATGGGACGTGCGTGAAAACACAGCGGTATCGTTGAAGGTAGGAGAGGTGCGCGAAAACAGGCGCTGCAGGAGATTGTATGAGAGGAGCGCGAAAACACAGCAATATAGGGGAAGTAATGAGAGGTGAGCTAAAACACAGCGATATAGGGGAAGGTATGAGAGGTGCGAGAAAACAGCGATATAGGGGAAGCTATGGGAGTTGCATGAAAACACGGCGATATATGGGAAGCTATGAGAGTTGTGTGAAAGCAGAGCGATATAGGGGAAGCTATGAGAGGTCCGCGAAAGCAGAGCAATACAGGGGAATTGATGAGAGGTGCACGTGATCACAGTGACATAGGGGAAGCTATGAGAGGTGCGCGAAAACACAGCTCTAAAGGAGAATGTATGAGAGGCTGGTGAAAACACAGCGATATATGGGAGGCTATGGGAGGTGCGTGAAAACACGGCGTTATAGGCTAAGGTATGAGAGATGCGCGAAAACAGATCGATATAGGGGAAGCTATGAGAGGTGCGCGAAAATACTGCGATACATGGGAAGCTATGGGAGGCGTGTGAAAACAGGGCGACATAGGGGAAGTTGTGAGAGGTGCACGAGATCACATCGATATAGGGAACGTAATGAGAGGTGCGCGAAAACGCAGCAATATAGGGCAGGGTATATCAGGTGCGTGAAAACAAGTGATATACGGGTAGGTATGCGAGGTGCCTGAAAACACAGTGATATGGGGTAGATATCCAAGGTGCGCTAAAACACAACGATATAGGGAAAGGTATGAGAGGTGCGCGAAAACACAGCGATATAGAGGAAGCTATAGGAGGTGCGCAAAAACACGGCGATATAGGAGAATGTATGAGAGATGAGCAAAAACTCAGGAATAAAGGGAAACTTATGAGAGGTGCGCAAAAACAGCTCTATAGGGGAAGGTATGAGAGCTGCACGAAAACCCGGCGATATAGTGGCAGCTATGAGAGGTGAGCAAAAACACAGCAATACAGGGGAATGTATGAGAAGTGCGCGAAAACAGAGTGATGTAGGGGAAGTTATGGGAGGTTCCCGAAAGAAAAGCTATAGAGGGGAAGGTATGGGAGGTGCGAGAAATCACAGCGATATAGGGGAAGGTATGAGAGGTGCGCGAAAACATAGTGATACAGGTGAAGCTACGGGAGGTGCACGAAAACACGTCGATTTACGTGAAGGAATGAGAAGTGTGTGAAAACATGTCGATATAAAGGAAGCGATGAGAGGTGCGCGAAAACGCAGTGATATAGTGGAAGCTACAGGATTTGCGCGAAAAACAGCGATATCGTTGAAGGTAAGAGAGGTGCGTGAAAACACGACAATGTAGGAGAATGTATGAGAGGTGCGCGAAAACACAGCAATATAGGGGAAGTTATGAGAGGTGAGCGAAAACACAGCTATATAGGGTAAGTTATGAGAGGTGCGCGAATACACAGCAATTTAGGGGAAAGGATGTGAGGTGCGAGAAAACACAGTGATATAGGGGTAGCTATGGGAGGTGCGCGAAAACACAGTGATATAGGGGAGGCTATGAGAGGTGCACGAAAGCAGAGCGATACAGGGGAATTGATGAGAGGTGCACGTGATCACAGCGACATAGGGGAAGCTATGAGAGGTGCGCGAAAACACAGCTCTAAAGGAGAATGTATGAGAGGCTGGTGAAAACACAGCAATATATGGGAGGCTATGGGAAGCGCGTGAAAACAGGGCGACATAGGGGAAGTTGTGAGAGGTGCACGAGATCACATCGATATAGGGAACGTAATGAGAGGTGCGCGAAAACGCAGCAATATAGGGCAGGGTATATCAGGTGCGTGAAAACAAGTGATATACGGGTAGGTATGCGAGGTGCCTGAAAACACAGTGATATGGGGTAGATATCCGAGGTGCGCTAAAACACAACGATATAGGGAAAGGTATGAGAGGTGCGTGAAAACACAGCGATATAGTCAAAGCTATGAGAGATGAGCAAAAAAACAGCGATATAGGGGAAGCTATGGGATGTGCGCCATAAGACAGCGATATAGTGGGAGCTATCAGAGGTGCGCGAGAACGCAGCAATATAGAAGAAGTTATGAGAGGCACGCAAAAACACAGCGATATAGCGGAAACTATGGGAGATACACCAAAACACAGCAATATAGGGTAAGCTGTTAGAACTGCTTGATAAAACAGTGATATAGAGGAAGCTATGAGAAGTGCGCGAAAACAGCGATATAGGGGAAGCTATGGAAGGTGCAAAAAACACAGCGATTTAGGTGAAGGTATGAGAGGGAAACCGTAACACAGCGATAGAGGGGAAGCTATGCGAGGTGCGCGAAAACAGCGATATAGGGGAAGGTATGGGAGGTGTGTGAAAAAGCAGTGATATAGGGGAAGCTATGGGAGGTGCGCGAACACACGGTGATATACGTAAATGTAAGAGGTGCTTGAAAATAGTTTGATATAGGGGAGGCGACGAGAGGTGGGCGAAAATGCAGCAATATAGGGGATGGTATGAGAAGTGCGTGAAAACACAACGATATAGGGGAAGGTATTAGAGGTGCACAAAAACACAGCGATTTCGAGGAAGCTGTGGGAGGTGCGCAAAAACACAGCAATATAGGGGAAGCTATCAGAGGTGCGCGAAAACACAGCGATATAGAGGAAGGTATGATAGGCACGCAAAAACACAGCGATATATGGGAAGCTATGGGAGGTGCGTGAAAATACGGCGACATGGGGAAGGTATAAGAGGTGTGTGAAACACGTCGACGTAGGGGAAGGTATGAGAGATGAGTGAAATCTCAACTGAAAAGGGAAGGTATGAGAGGTGCGCGAAAACACAACGATATTGGGAAGCTATGCAAGGTGCGCGAAAACACAGCGTTTTAGGGGAAGCTATGCAAGGTGCGTGAAAACACAGCGTTTTAGGGGAAGCTATGAGAGGTGTGCGAAAACATTACCATAAATGGCAAGCTATGAGAAGTGTGCAAAAACAGCGATATGGCGGAAGCTATGGGAGGTGTACGAAAACACAGCAATATAGGGGAAGCTATGAGAGCCGTTTGATAACACAGCGATATAGGGGAAGATATGAGAGGTGCGTGAAAACACGACATATAGGGGAAGCAATGGGAAGTGTGCGAAAACACAGCGATACAGGAGAAGTTATGAGAGGTGCACGAAAACACAGCTATATTGGGGCAGATATGGGAGGTGCGCGAAAACTCAGCTATAAGGGGAAGGTATGCGAGGTGTGTGAAAACACAGCGATATAGGGGAAGTTATGAGAGGTGAGCGAAAACACAGCTATATAGGGGAGTTATGAGAGGAGCGCGAATACACAGTGATTTAGGGGAAGCTATAAGAGGTGCGCAAAAACATGGCGATGTAGGGGAATGTATGAGAGGTGCGCAAAACACAGCGATATAGGGGAAGCTATGGGAGGGGCACAAAATCACAGCGATATACGGGAAGGGATGTGAGGTGCGAGAAAACACAGCGATATAGGGTAAGGTCTGAGAGGTGCACGAAAACACGGCGATATAGGCAAATCTATGAGATGTGAGCAAAAACACAGCGATATAGGGGAAGCTATCGGAGGTGCGCAAAAACACAACGATATAGGGGAAGCTATGGGAGGTTCTTGAAAACATGCAATATATGGGAAGGTATGGGACGTGCGTGAAAACACAGCGGTATCGTTGAAGGTAGGAGAGGTGCGCGAAAACAGGCGCTGCAGGAGATTGTATGAGAGGAGCGCGAAAACACAGCAATATAGGGGAAGTAATGAGAGGTGAGCTAAAACACAGCGATATAGGGGAAGGTATGAGAGGTGCGAGAAAACAGCGATATAGGGGAAGCTATGGGAGTTGCATGAAAACACGGCGATATATGGGAAGCTATGAGAGTTGTGTGAAAGCAGAGCGATATAGGGGAAGCTATGAGAGGTCCGCGAAAGCAGAGCAATACAGGGGAATTGATGAGAGGTGCACGTGATCAACAGTGACATAGGGGAAGCTATGAGAGGTGCGCGAAAACACAGCTCTAAAGGAGAATGTATGAGAGGCTGGTGAAAACACAGCGATATATGGGAGGCTATGGGAGGTGCGTGAAAACACGGCGTTATAGGCTAAGGTATGAGAGATGCGCGAAAACAGATCGATATAGGGGAAGCTATGAGAGGTGCGCGAAAATACTGCGATACATGGGAAGCTATGGGAGGCGTGTGAAAACAGGGCGACATAGGGGAAGTTGTGAGAGGTGCACGAGATCACATCGATATAGGGAACGTAATGAGAGGTGCGCGAAAACGCAGCAATATAGGGCAGGGTATATCAGGTGCGTGAAAACAAGTGATATACGGGTAGGTATGCGAGGTGCCTGAAAACACAGTGATATGGGGTAGATATCCAAGGTGCGCTAAAACACAACGATATAGGGAAAGGTATGAGAGGTGCGCGAAAACACAGCGATATAGAGGAAGCTATAGGAGGTGCGCAAAAACACGGCGATATAGGAGAATGTATGAGAGATGAGCAAAAACTCAGGAATAAAGGGAAACTTATGAGAGGTGCGCAAAAACAGCTCTATAGGGGAAGGTATGAGAGCTGCACGAAAACCCGGCGATATAGTGGCAGCTATGAGAGGTGAGCAAAAACACAGCAATACAGGGGAATGTATGAGAAGTGCGCGAAAACAGAGTGATGTAGGGGAAGTTATGGGAGGTTCCCGAAAGAAAAGCTATAGAGGGGAAGGTATGGGAGGTGCGAGAAATCACAGCGATATAGGGGAAGGTATGAGAGGTGCGCGAAAACATAGTGATACAGGTGAAGCTACGGGAGGTGCACGAAAACACGTCGATTTACGTGAAGGAATGAGAAGTGTGTGAAAACATGTCGATATAAAGGAAGCGATGAGAGGTGCGCGAAAACGCAGTGATATAGTGGAAGCTACAGGATTTGCGCGAAAAACAGCGATATCGTTGAAGGTAAGAGAGGTGCGTGAAAACACGACAATGTAGGAGAATGTATGAGAGGTGCGCGAAAACACAGCAATATAGGGGAAGTTATGAGAGGTGAGCGAAAACACAGCTATATAGGGTAAGTTATGAGAGGTGCGCGAATACACAGCAATTTAGGGGAAAGGATGTGAGGTGCGAGAAAACACAGTGATATAGGGGTAGCTATGGGAGGTGCGCGAAAACACAGTGATATAGGGGAGGCTATGAGAGGTGCACGAAAGCAGAGCGATACAGGGGAATTGATGAGAGGTGCACGTGATCACAGCGACATAGGGGAAGCTATGAGAGGTGCGCGAAAACACAGCTCTAAAGGAGAATGTATGAGAGGCTGGTGAAAACACAGCAATATATGGGAGGCTATGGGAAGCGCGTGAAAACAGGGCGACATAGGGGAAGTTGTGAGAGGTGCACGAGATCACATCGATATAGGGAACGTAATGAGAGGTGCGCGAAAACGCAGCAATATAGGGCAGGGTATATCAGGTGCGTGAAAACAAGTGATATACGGGTAGGTATGCGAGGTGCCTGAAAACACAGTGATATGGGGTAGATATCCGAGGTGCGCTAAAACACAACGATATAGGGAAAGGTATGAGAGGTGCGTGAAAACACGGCGTTATAGGCTAAGGTATGAGAGATGAGCAAAAAAACAGCGATATAGGGGAAGCTATGGGATGTGCGCCATAAGACAGCGATATAGTGGGAGCTATCAGAGGTGCGCGAGAACGCAGCAATATAGAAGAAGTTATGAGAGGCACGCAAAAACACAGCGATATAGCGGAAACTATGGGAGATACACCAAAACACAGCAATATAGGGTAAGCTGTTAGAACTGCTTGATAAAACAGTGATATAGAGGAAGCTATGAGAAGTGCGCGAAAACAGCGATATAGGGGAAGCTATGGAAGGTGCAAAAAACACAGCGATTTAGGTGAAGGTATGAGAGGGAAACCGTAACACAGCGATAGAGGGGAAGCTATGCGAGGTGCGCGAAAACAGCGATATAGGGGAAGGTATGGGAGGTGTGTGAAAAAGCAGTGATATAGGGGAAGCTATGGGAGGTGCGCGAACACACGGTGATATACGTAAATGTAAGAGGTGCTTGAAAATAGTTTGATATAGGGGAGGCGACGAGAGGTGGGCGAAAATGCAGCAATATAGGGGATGGTATGAGAAGTGCGTGAAAACACAACGATATAGGGGAAGGTATTAGAGGTGCACAAAAACACAGCGATTTCGAGGAAGCTGTGGGAGGTGCGCAAAAACACAGCAATATAGGGGAAGCTATCAGAGGTGCGCGAAAACACAGCGATATAGAGGAAGGTATGATAGGCACGCAAAAACACAGCGATATATGGGAAGCTATGGGAGGTGCGTGAAAATACGGCGACATGGGGAAGGTATAAGAGGTGTGTGAAACACGTCGACGTAGGGGAAGGTATGAGAGATGAGTGAAATCTCAACTGAAAAGGGAAGGTATGAGAGGTGCGCGAAAACACAACGATATTGGGGAAGCTATGCAAGGTGCGCGAAAACACAGCGTTTTAGGGGAAGCTATGCAAGGTGCGTGAAAACACAGCGTTTTAGGGGAAGCTATGAGAGGTGTGCGAAAACATTACCATAAATGGCAAGCTATGAGAAGTGTGCAAAAACAGCGATATGGCGGAAGCTATGGGAGGTGTACGAAAACACAGCAATATAGGGGAAGCTATGAGAGCCGTTTGATAACACAGCGATATAGGGGAAGATATGAGAGGTGCGTGAAAACACGACAATATAGGGGAAGCAATGGGAAGTGTGCGAAAACACAGCGATACAGGAGAAGTTATGAGAGGTGCACGAAAACACAGCTATATTGGGGCAGATATGGGAGGTGCGCGAAAACTCAGCTATAAGGGGAAGGTATGCGAGGTGTGTGAAAACACAGCGATATAGGGGAAGTTATGAGAGGTGAGCGAAAACACAGCTATATAGGGGAGTTATGAGAGGAGCGCGAATACACAGTGATTTAGGGGAAGCTATAAGAGGTGCGCAAAAACATGGCGATGTAGGGGAATGTATGAGAGGTGCGCAAAACACAGCGATATAGGGGAAGCTATGGGAGGGGCACAAAATCACAGCGATATACGGGAAGGGATGTGAGGTGCGAGAAAACACAGCGATATAGGGTAAGGTCTGAGAGGTGCACGAAAACACGGCGATATAGGCAAATCTATGAGATGTGAGCAAAAACACAGCGATATAGGGGAAGCTATCGGAGGTGCGCAAAAACACAACGATATAGGGGAAGCTATGGGAGGTTCTTGAAAACATGCAATATATGGGAAGGTATGGGACGTGCGTGAAAACACAGCGGTATCGTTGAAGGTAGGAGAGGTGCGCGAAAACAGGCGCTGCAGGAGATTGTATGAGAGGAGCGCGAAAACACAGCAATATAGGGGAAGTAATGAGAGGTGAGCTAAAACACAGCGATATAGGGGAAGGTATGAGAGGTGCGAGAAAACAGCGATATAGGGGAAGCTATGGGAGTTGCATGAAAACACGGCGATATATGGGAAGCTATGAGAGTTGCGTGAAAGCAGAGCGATATAGGGGAAGCTATGAGAGGTCCGCGAAAGCAGAACAATACAGGGGAATTGATGAGAGGTGCACGTGATCACAGTGACATAGGGGAAGCTATGAGAGGTGCGCGAAAACACAGCTCTAAAGGAGAATGTATGAGAGGCTGGTGAAAACACAGCGATATATGGGAGGCTATGGGAGGTGCGTGAAAACACGGCGTTATAGGCTAAGGTATGAGAGATGAGCAAAAAAACAGCGATATAGGGGAAGCTATGGGATGTGCGCCATAAGACAGCGATATAGTGGGAGCTATCAGAGGTGCGCGAGAACGCAGCAATATAGAAGAAGTTATGAGAGGCACGCAAAAACACAGCGATATAGCGGAAACTATGGGAGATACACCAAAACACAGCAATATAGGGTAAGCTGTTAGAACTGCTTGATAAAACAGTGATATAGAGGAAGCTATGAGAAGTGCGCGAAAACAGCGATATAGGGGAAGCTATGGAAGGTGCAAAAAACACAGCGATTTAGGTGAAGGTATGAGAGGGAAACCGTAACACAGCGATAGAGGGGAAGCTATGCGAGGTGCGCGAAAACAGCGATATAGGGGAAGGTATGGGAGGTGTGTGAAAAAGCAGTGATATAGGGGAAGCTATGGGAGGTGCGCGAACACACGGTGATATACGTAAATGTAAGAGGTGCTTGAAAATAGTTTGATATAGGGGAGGCGACGAGAGGTGGGCGAAAATGCAGCAATATAGGGGATGGTATGAGAAGTGCGTGAAAACACAACGATATAGGGGAAGGTATTAGAGGTGCACAAAAACACAGCGATTTCGAGGAAGCTGTGGGAGGTGCGCAAAAACACAGCAATATAGGGGAAGCTATCAGAGGTGCGCGAAAACACAGCGATATAGAGGAAGGTATGATAGGCACGCAAAAACACAGCGATATATGGGAAGCTATGGGAGGTGCGCGAAAACACAGCGATATAGAGGAAGGTATGATAGGCATGCAAAAACACAGCGATATATGGGAAGCTATGGGAGGTGCGTGAAAATACGGCGACATGGGGAAGGTATAAGAGGTGTGTGAAACACGTCGACGTAGGGGAAGGTATGAGAGATGAGTGAAATCTCAGCTGAAAAGGGAAGGTATGAGAGGTGCGCGAAAACACAACGATATTGGGGAAGCTATGCAAGGTGCGCGAAAACACAGCGTTTTAGGGGAAGCTATGCAAGGTGCGTGAAAACACAGCGTTTTAGGGGAAGCTATGAGAGGTGTGCGAAAACATTACCATAAATGGCAAGCTATGAGAAGTGTGCAAAAACAGCGATATGGCGGAAGCTATGGGAGGTGTACGAAAACACAGCAATATAGGGGAAGCTATGAGAGCCGTTTGATAACACAGCGATATAGGGGAAGATATGAGAGGTGCGTGAAAACACGACAATATAGGGGAAGCAATGGGAAGTGTGCGAAAACACAGCGATACAGGAGAAGTTATGAGAGGTGCACGAAAACACAGCTATATTGGGGCAGATATGGGAGGTGCGCGAAAACTCAGCTATAAGGGGAAGGTATGCGAGGTGTGTGAAAACACAGCGATATAGGGGAAGCTATGAGAGGTCTGCAAAAACACGGCGATATAGGGGCAGTTTTGAGAGGTGCGCGAAAACACATCAATACAGGGGAAGCTACGAGAGGTGCGTGAAACACATCGATATAGTGGAAGGTATGAGAGGTGCGCAAAAACATAGCGATATAGGGGAAGCTATGGGAGGTGTACGAAAACACTGATACAGCAGAATGTATGAGATGTGCGTGAAAACATAGCAATACAGGGGAAGCTGTGGGAGGTGCAAGAAAACACAGCAATATATGGGAAGATTTGAGGTGTGCGTGAAAACACAGTGATATAGGGGTAGGTATGCGAGGAGCGTGAAAACACAGTGATATATGGGAAGCCATGGGAGGTGTGCGAAAACTTAGCGATTTGGGGGAAGTTATGAGAGGTGCGTGAAAACATCGCAATACATGGGAAGCTGGGAGTGGTGCACGAAAACACAGCGAAAAAGGGGAAGCTATGGCAGGTGCAAGACAACACAGCAATATAGGGGAAGCTACGGGAGGTGCGTGAAAAGACGGTGATATAGGAGAAGGAATGAGAGGTGCGTGAAAACACAGCAATGTAGGGGAAGCTATGCGACGTGAGCCAGAACACGGCTATATGGGAGAAGATATGAGAGGTGTGCAAAAGCACAGCGATATGGGGAAATCGATGAGAGGTGCGTGAAAACATCGCAATTTCTGGGAAACTAGGAGAGGTGCGCGAAATCACGGCGAGAAAGGGGAAACTATGGGAGGTGCGCGAAAACACAGCGATATAGGGGAAGCTATGAGAGGTCTGCGAAAATATGCATTATAGGGGCAGCTATGAGAGGTGCGCGAAAACACATCAATGCAGGGGAAGCTACGAGAGGTGCATGAAAACACAACGACATAGGGGAAGGTACGCGAGGTGCGCGGAAACACAGCGATAGAGGGGAAGCTATGACAGGTGCGCGAAAACACATCGATACAGGGGAAGCTACGAGAGGTGTGTGAACATATTGATATAGTGCAAGGTATGAGATTTGCGCAAAAACACAGCGATATAGGGGAAGCTATGAGAGGTGCGTGAAAACACGGTGATATAGGGGAAGGTATAAGAGGGGACTGTTAACTCAGCGATATATGCGACGGTATAAGAGGTGCACGAAAACACAGCCATATAGGGGAAGCTATGAGAGGTGCGCGAAAACATGGCGATATAGGGGAAGGTATGACAGGTGCAAGAAAACACAGCAATATAGGGGAAGCTACGGGAGGTGCGCGAAAACAGGGATATAGGGGAAGGTATGAGAGGTGCGAGAAAACAGTGATATAGGGGAAGCTATGGGAGGTGCGTGAAAACACGGCTTTATATGAGAAAGTATGAGATGTGCGCAAAAACACAGCGATGTAGGGGAAGGTATGAGTGGTGTGAGAAAACGCAGTGATATATGGGAAGCCATGGGAATTGTGCGAAAACACAGTGATACAGCAGAATGTATGAGATGTGCGCGAAAACACAGCAAAACAGGGGAAGCTGTGGGAGGTGCAAGAAAACACAGCAATATATGGGAAGGCATGGGATGTGCGTGAAAACACAATAATATAGGGGTAGGTATGCGAGGAGCGTGAAAACAGTGATATATGGGAAACTATGAGAGGTGCGCGAAAACAGAGCGATTTTGGGGAAGGTATGAGAGGTGCGAGAAAACACAACGATATAGGGGAAGCTATGAGAGGTGCGCAAAAACATGGCGATATAGGGGAAGGTATGAGAGGTGCGAGAAAACACAACGATATAGGGGAAGCTATGAGAGGTGCGCAAAAACATGGCGATATAGGGAAAGGTATGACAGGTGCAAGAAAACACAGCAATATAGGGGAAGCTACGGGAGGTGCGTGAAAATACGGCGATATAGGAGTATGTATGAGAGGCGGGCGAAAACACAGCGATGCAGGGGAAGCTATGCGATGTGAGCCAGAACACGGCTATAAGAGAGAAGGTATGAGAGACGTGCAAAAACACAGCGATTTGGGGAAAGCGATGAGACGTGCGTGAAAACGTCGCAATATATGGGAACCTGGGAGTGGTGCACGAAAACAAGGCGAAAAAGGGGAAACTATGGCAGGTGTGTGAAAACACAGCGATATAGGGGAAGGTATGAGAGGTACGGGAAAACACATCGATATAGTGGAAGGTATGTGAGGTGTGCGAAAACACAGCGAGATAGTGGAGGCTGTGAGAGGTCTACGAAAACACGCGTTATAGGGGCAGCTATGAGAGGAGCGTGAAAACACATCGATGCAGGGGAAGCTACGAAAGGTGCACGAAAACGCAACGACATAGGGGAAGTATGTGAGGTGCGTGAAAACACAGCGATATAGGGGAAGCTATGAGAGGTGCGCAAGAACACGACGATATAGCGGAAGCTATGAGAGGGTATCGTTAACTCAGCGATATTTGCGACGGTATGAGAGGTGCACGAAAACACAGTGATATAGGGGAACCTATGGGAGGTGAGCGAAAACATAGTGATATAAGGATAGCTCTGAGAGGTGCTCGAAAAAGCAGCGATATATGGGAAGCTACGGGAGGGGCATGAAAACTGAGGGATATAGGGGAAGGTATGAGAGGTGCGAGAAAACAGCGATATAGGGGAATCTATGAGAGGTGCGTGAATAAACGGCGATATAGCGAAAGGTATGACAAGTGCAAGAAAACACAGCAATATATGGGAAGCTACGGGAGGTGCGTGAAAAGACGACGATATAGGAGAAGGTATGAGAGTGCGCGAAAATGCAGCGATGTAGGGGAAGCTATGTGAAGTGTGCCAGAAAACGGCTATATGGGGGAAGATATGAGAGGTGCGCAAAAACACATCGATTTGGGGAAAGCGATGAGAGGTGGGCGTAAACATTGCAATATATGGGAAGCTATGGGAGGTGTGTGAAAACACAGCGAAGTAGGTGATGGTATGAGAGGTGCGTGAAAACACATCGATATAGTCGAAGTTATGTGAGGCGCACAAAAACGCAGCGATATAGGGGAAGCTATGACAGGTCTGCGAAAACACGCGTTATAGAGGCAGCTATGAGAGGTGCACGAAACCGCAGCGATATAGGGAAAGCAATGGGAGTTGTGCGAAAACACAGTGATACAGTGGAATGTATGAGTTGTGCATGAAAACACAGCAATACAGGGGAAGCTGTGGGAGGTGTGCGAAAACACAACGACATAGGGGAAGGTATGCGAGGTGCGTGAAAACACAGCAATGTAGGGGAAGCTATGAGAGGTGCATGAAAACATGGCGATATAGGGGAAGGTATGACAGGTGCAAGAAAACACAGCAATGTAGGGGAAGCTATGTGAGGTGCGTGAAAACATGGCGATATAGGGGAAGGTATGACAGGTGCAAGAAAACACAGCAATGTAGGGGAAGCTACGGGAGGTGCATGAATAGACAGCGATGTAGGAGAACGTATGAGAGGTGCGCGAAAACACAGTGATGTAGGGGCAGCAATATATGGGAAGCTATGGGGTGTGAGCGAAAACTGAGGGATATAGGGGAAGGTATGAGAGGTGTGAGAAAACAGCGATATAGGGGAAGCTATGGGAGGTGCGTAAAAATGGCATTATATGAGAAAGTATGAGAGGTGCGCGAAAACACAACGATGTAGGGGAAGGTATGAATGGTGCGCGAAAACACAGAGTATATGGGAAGACATGGGAGGTGCACGACAACAGAGCGATATATGGGAAAGTATGAGAGGTGCATGAAAACGCAACAATATATGGGAAGCTATGGGTGGTGCGCAAAAACATAGCGATATAGGGAAAGCTATGGGAGGTGCGCTAAAACACAGCGATATAGGGGAAGCTATGAGAGATGCGCGAACACATCAATATAGTGGAAGGTATGAGATTTGCGCAAAAACACTACGATATCGTGGAAGTTATGCAAGGTGCATGAAAACACAGCGATATAGGGGAAACTATGGGAGGTGAGCAAAATCATAGCGATATAGGGAAAGCTATGAGACGTACGCGAAAACACAGCGATGTAGGGGAAGCTATGAGAGGTGTGCAAAAACATGGCGATATAGGAGAGTGTATGACAGGTGCAAGAAAACACAGCAATATAGGGGAAGCTACGGGAGGTGCGTTAAAAGATGGCGATATAGGAGAAGGAATGAGAGGTGCGTGAAAACACAACGATGTAGGGGAAGCTATGCGAGGTGCGCCAGAAAACGGCTATATGGGGAAGATATGAGAGGTGCGCAAAAGCACCATGATTTGGGGAAAGCGATGAGAGCTGGGCGAAAGCATCGCAATATATGGGAACCTATGAAAGGTGTGTGTAAACACGGCGAAAAAGGGGAAGCTATGGGAGGTGCGTGAATATACAGCGATATAGGGGAAGGTATGAGAGGTGCGCGAAAACACATCGATATAGTAGCAGGTATGTGATGTGTGCGAAAACACAGCGATATGGGGAAGCTATGAGAGCTTTGCGAAAACATGCATTGTAGCGGCAGGTATGAGATGTGCGTGAAAACACATCGATACAGGGGAAGGTATGAGAGGTGCACGAAAACACAACGACATAAGGGAAGGGATGCGAGTTGCGCGAAAACACAGCGATATAGGGGAAACTATGAGACGTGCGTGAAAACACAGCGATATAGGGGAAGGTTTGAGAGGTACGCGAAAACACATCGACATAGTGGAAGTTATGTGAGGTGCGCGAAAACACAGCGATATACGGGAAGCTATGAGAGGTCTGCGAAAACACGCGTTATAGGGGCAGCTATGAGAGGTGCGCGAAAACACACCGATGTAGGGGAATGTATGAGAGGTACGCGAAAAAAAAGGCAAATTAACGGAAGGTATGAAACCTGAGACAGAACGCAGCTCTATAGGGGAAGGTATGTGAGCTGCGCGAAAACATGGCAATATAGTGGCAGCTATGAGAGGTGAGCAAAAACACAGCGATATAGGGGAAGATATGAGAAGTGCGCGAAAATAGAGCGATATAGGGGAAGCTATGAGAGGTGTACGATAACACCGTGATGTAGGCGAAGATATGAGAGGTGCGCAGAAACACGGCGACGTAGGGAAGCAATGCGAGGTGCGTGAAAACACAGCGAAATAGTGGAAGCTACGAGAGGTGCACGAAAACACAACGACATAGGGGAAGGTATGCGAGGTGCGCGAAAGCACAGCGATGTAGGGGAAGCTATGAGAGGTGCGCGAAAATGCAGCGATATAGGGGAAGGTATGACAGGTGCGCAAAAACACATCATACAGGGGAAGTGACGAGAGGTGCGCGAACACATCGATATAGTGGAAGGTATGAGATTTGCGCAAAAAGCACAACGATATAGCGGAAGGTATGCAAGGTGTGCGAAAACACAGCGATATAGGGGAATCTCTGAGAGGTGCGCGAAAACACGGCGATATAGGGGAAGCTATGAGAGGGGACCGTTATCTCAGCGATATGTGCGACGGTATGAGAGGTGCGCGAAAACGCAGTGATATATGGGAAGCTATGGCAGGTGTGCGAAAACTGAAGGATATTTGGGAAGGTATGAGAGGTGCAAGAAAACACAGCGATATAGGGGAAGGTATGACAGGTGCGCGAAAAGACGTCGATACAGGGGAAGCTACGAGAGATGCGCGAAAACATCTATATAGTGGAAGGTATGAGATTTGCGCAAAAACAGTACGATATAGCGGAAGGTACACGAGGTGTGCGAAAACACAGCGATATAGGGGAAGGCACGACAGGTGCGAGGAAACACAGCGATATATGGGAAGCCATGGGAGGTGCGTGAAAAAACGGCCATGTAGGAGAAGGTATGAGAGGTGCGCGAAAACACTGCGATGTAGGGGAAGCTATGCGAGGTGCGCCAGAACACGGCAATATGGGGGAAGATATGAGAGGTGTGCAAAAATACGGCGATTTGCGGAAAACAATGAGAGGTGCGCGAAAACATCACAATTTATGGGAAGCTATAAGAGGAGCGCGAAAACACAGCGAAAAAGGGGAAGCTATGAGAGGTGCGTGAAAACACAGCGATATAGTGGAAGGTAGGTGAGGTGCACAAAGACACAGCGATATAGTGGAAGGTAGGTGAGGTGCACAAAAACACAGCGATATAGGAGAAGCTATGTGAGGTGCGTGAAAACACAACGATCTAGGGGAAGACATGAGAGGTGTGTGAAAACGCATCGATACAGGGGAAGCTACGAGAGGTGCGCAAAAACACATCGATATAGTGGAAGCTATGAGAGGTGTGCAAAAACACAAAGATGCGTGACCACAAGACGACAAATCTGAAGATATGAGAGGTGCTTGAAAACACATCGATATAGTGGAAGCGATGAGAGGAGCACGAAAATGCAGCGATATAGGGGAAACTATGAGAGGTGCGAGAAAACATAGTGATCTAGGCTGTGTTTTCGTGCATCACTCATATCTTCCTATGTATTGCTGTGTTTTTGCACACCTCTCATAGCTTCCCCAATATCATTGTGTTTTTGCACACCTCTCACACCTTCTCCTATATCACCGTGTTTTCCTGTACCTCTAATATCTTCCCCTATATCGCTGTGTTATCAAGCACCTCTCATAGCTTCCACTATATTGCTATGTTGTCGTGCACCTCCCATAGATATTAGAGGTACAGAAAACACAGTCATAATGGGGAAGCTATGGAAGGTGCACAAAAACACAGCGGTAAGGGGAAGGTATGGGAGATGTGCGAAAACACAGCGCTAAAGGGGAAGCTATGAGTGGTGCGCAAAAACATCGCAATATATGGCAAGCTATGAGAGGTGTGAGAAAACAGCGATATAGCGGGAGCTATGGGAGGTATGCTACAACACAGCAATCTGGGAAAGACTTGAGAGGCGCACGAAAACACGGCGATATACAGGAAGCAATAAGAGGTGCACGAAAACACAGCGATGTAGGGGAAGCTATGGGAGGTGAGCGAAAACATAGTGATATAGGAATAGCTATGCGAGGTGCGCAAAAACACGGCGATATAGGGGAAGCTATGAGAGCTGCATGAAAACACTGCGATATAGGAGAATGTGTCAGTGGTGAGCGAAAACACAACGATGTAGGGGAAGCTATATGAGGTGCGTGAAAACACAGCGATTTAGGGGAAGCTATGGGAAGTGTGCGAAAACATGGCGATACAGGAGAAGCTATGAGAGGAGCGCGAAAACACAGCCATATTGGGGAAGGTATGGGAGGTGTGCGAAAACACAACGATAAGGGGAAGGAATGGGACGTGCGCGAAAACACAGCACTATAGTGGAATATATGAGACGTGCGCGAAAACACGGCGATATAGAGGAAGATATGTGAGGTGCGCGAAAACAGCAATATATGGGAATTTATGGGACATGTGCGAAAACACAGCGATACAGGGGAAAGTATGGGAGGTACGCGACAACATAGCAATATAGGGGAAGCTATGAGAGCTGCTTGATAACACGACGATATAGGGGAAGGTATGAGAGGTGCTCGAAAACACAACGATAGAGGGGAAGCTATGGGAGGCGCGCGAAAACACAGCGATATGGGGAAGTTTTGAGAGGTGCGTGAAACATGCAGATATGGGGAAGCTATGAGAGGTGTGCGAAAACACAGCGCTATAGGGGAAGGCATGCGAGGTGCACGAAAACACAGCGATATAGGGGAAGGTATGAGAGATGCGCGAAAACACAGCGTTATAGGGAAGTTATCAGAGGTGCGCGAAAGCATGGTGATATCGGGGAATGTATGAGAGGTGCACAGAAACACGGCTGTATAGGGGATGGTATAACATTGCAATATATGGCAGCTATGAGAGGTGTGCGAAAACAGCGATATAGCGGAAGCTATGGGAGGTACGCGACAACACAGCAATATAGTGGAAGCTATGAGAGCTGCTTGATAACACAGCGATATAGTGGAAGATATTAGAGGTACAGGAAAACACGGCGATATAGAGGAAGGTGTGAGAGGTGTGCAAAAACACAATGATATTGGGGAGGCTATGGGAGGTGTGCAAAAACACAGCAATACATAGGAAGATATGAGTGATGCACGAAAACACAGTCATATTGGGGAAGCTATGGACGGTGCACAAAAACACAGCGATAAGGGGAAGGTATGGGAAGTATGTGAAAACACAGCGATATAGGGGAAGTTATCAGAGTTGCGTGAAAACATGGCGTTAAAGTGGAATGTATGAGAAGTACGCAGAAACATGCTATATAGGGGGTGGTATGAGAGATAAGTGAAAACACAGTTAAAAGGGGGAAGGTATGAGAGGTGCACGAGAACATGGCGATATAGGGGTAGCTATGAGAGGTGAGCGAAAACGCAGTGATAGATGGGAAGCCATTGGAGGTGCGTGATAAGACAGCGATATAGCGGAAGGTATGAGGAGTGCGAGAAAACACAGTGATATAGGAGAAGCTATGGGAGGTGCGCGAAAACACAGCGTTATAGGGGAAGTTATCAGAGGTGCGCGAAAACATGGCAATATAGGGGAATGTATGAGAGGTGCGCAGAAACACGGCTATATAGAGGATGGTATAACATTACAATATATGGTAAGCTATGAGAGGTGTGCGAAAACAGCGAGAAAGCCGAAACTATGGAGGTACGCGACAACATAGCAATATAGTGGAAGCTATGAGAGCTGCTTGATAACACAGCGATATAGGGGAAGATATTAGAGGTACAGGAAAACACGGTGATATAGGGGAAGGTGTGAGAGATGTGCAAAAACACAATGATATTGGGGAATCTATGGGAGGTGTGCAAAAACACAGCAATACAAAGGAAGGTATGAGTGATGTGCAAAAACACAGCAATACAAAGGAAGGTATGAGTGATGTGCGAAACACAGCCATAATTGGGAAGCTATGGAAGGTGCACAAAAACACAGCAATAAGAGGAAGGTATGGGAGGTGTGCGAAAACTCAGCGCTATAGAGGAAGCTATGAGAGGTGCGCAAAAACATCGCAATATATGGCTAGCTATGAGAGGTGTGAAAAAACAGCGATATAGCGGAAGCTATGGGAGGTATGCTACAACACAGCAATATGGGAAAGATTTGAGAGGTGCACGAAAACACGGCGATATATTAAGGAAGCAATAAGAGGGAAGCCAAACCACAGCGATATAGGGGAAGGTATGACAAGTGTGCGAAAACACAATTATGTTGTGGAAGCTATGGGAGGTGAGTGAAAACACAGCGATATAGGGGAAGGTATGAGAGAGGAGCGAAAACTCAGCAAAAAAGGGGAAGTTATGAGAGGTGTGTGAAAACACAACCATATTGGGGAAGCTATACGAGGTGCGCGAAAACACAGCGATATAGGAGAAGCTATGGAAGGTGTGAGAAAACACGACGATATAGGAGAATTTATGAGAGGTGCACGAAAACACAGCAATGTAGGGGAAGCTATGCCAGGTGCGCGGAAACATGGCGATATAAAGGAAGCTATGGGAGATGCGTGAAAACACTGCGATATAGGAGAATGTATCAATGGTGAACGAAAACACAACAATGTAGTGGAAGCTATACGAGGTGAGCCAGAACACGGCCATATAGGGGAAGATATGAGAGGTGTATGAAAACACGGCGATATAGGGGAAGCTATGGGAAGTGTGCGAAAACACAGCGATACTGGATAAGTTATGAGAGGAGCGCGAAAACACAGCCATACTGGGGAAGGTATGGGAGGTGTGCGAAAACACAACGATAAGGGGAAGGTATGAGAGGTGCGCGAAAACACAGCACTATAGTGGAATATAGGAGACGTGCGCGAAAACTCGACGATATAGAGGAAGATGTGGGAGGTGCGCAAAAACTGAGCAATATATGGGAAGTTATGGGACCTGCGTGAAGCAATATAGGGGAAGCTGTGAGAGCTGCTTGATAACAGAGCGATTTCGGGGAAGATATGAGAAGTGCGCAAAAACACGGCGATATAGGGGAAGCTGTGGGAGGTGCAAGAAAACAGCAATATATGGGAAGGTATGGGACGTGTGTGAAAACACAGTGATATATGGGAAGCTATAGGAGGTGCGCGAAAACAGAGCAATTTCGGGGAAGGTATGAGAGGTGCACAAAAACACGGCGATATAGGGGAAGCTGTAAGAGGTAAGCCAAAACACAGCGATATCTGGGAAACTATGGGAGGTGCGTGAAAACACAGCAATATAGGGGAAGCTATGAGAGCTGATTGATAACACAGAAATATAGGGGAAGCTACGAAAGGTGCGCAAAACTACAGCAATATAGGAGAGGCTATGGGAGGTGTGCGACAACACAGCCATATTGGGGAAACTCTGGGACGTGCGAAAACACAGTGATACAGCGGAATGTATGAGATATGCGCGAAAACACAGCAATGCAGGGCAAGCTGTGGGAGGTGCAAGAAAACAGCAATATATGGGAAGGTATGGGACGTGCGTGAAAACACAGTGATATATGGGAAGCTATGGGAGGTGCGCGAAAACAGAGCGATATCGGGGAAGGTATGAGAGGTGCGCAAAACACGGCGATATATGGGAAGCTATGGGAGGTGCGTGAAAACAGGGCGATATAGGGGAAGGTATGAGAGGTGCATTGAAACACAGCAATATAGGGGAATTATGAGAGGTCTGTGAAAACAAGGCGATATAGGTGAAGGTATGAGAGGTGCGCGAAAACACAGCAATGTAGGGGAAGGTATGAGAGGTGTGTGAAAGCACAACAATATATTTGAATCTATGGGGGGAGTGCGACAACAGAGCGACATAGGTGAAGATATCAGAGGTGCTAGAAAACACAGAGATATAGAGGAAGCTATGCCAGGTGCACGAAGACATGGCGATATAGAGGGAGATACGTGAGGTGCATGAAAAAACAGCAATTTAGGGGAAGTTATGGGAGGTACACGAAAACACAGCAATATAGGGGAATCTATGAGAGCTGCTTGATAACACGGCGATATAGGGGAAGATATGAGAGGTGCGCGAAAACACAGCGATATAGGGGAAGCTATAAGAGGTGAGCGAAAACATAGTGATATAGGGGAAGGTATGAGAGGTGCCCGAAAACACAATGATATTGGGGAAGCTATGGGAGTTGCGGGAAAACACAGCGATATAGTGGAAGCTATGGGAGGTGTGCGACAACACAGCCATATTGGGGAAGCTATGGGAGGTGCTCGAAAACACAGTGATTTAATGGAAGGTGTGAGAGGGAAGTGAAAACACAGCAATATAGGGGAAGCTATGAGATGTGTGTGAAAACACAGTGATACAGCGGAATGTATGAGATGTGCAAGAACACAGCAATACAGGGGAAGCTATGGTAGGTGCACGAAAACATGGCAATGTAGGGGAATGTATGAGAGATGCACGAAAACACAGCGATACAGGGGAAGCTATGGTAGGTGTGTGAAAACATGGTGATATAGGAGAAGGTATGAGAGGTGCGCGAAAAGACAGAGATATATGGGAAGCTATGGAAGGTGTGTGAAAACAGGACGATATAGGGCAGTTATGAGAAATGCACAAAAACACAGCGATGTAGGGGAAGCTATGCGAGGTGCGCGAAAACACACCGATATAGAGGAAGGTATGAGCAGTGCGTGAAAACATGGCGATGTAGGGGAATGTATGAGAGGTGTGCGAAAACACAGCGATATATGGGAAGGTATGAGACATGCACGAAAACAGAGCGACATTGGGGAAGGTATGAGAGGTGCACGAAAACATAGCGACATAGGGGAAGGTATGAGAGGTGCACGCAAACATAGCGATTTAGGGGAAGTTATGAGGGGTGCCTGAAAACATCGCAATATATGGGAAGCTATGAGAGGTGCACGATAACACGGCGAAAAATGGGAAGCTATGGGATGTGCGTGAAAACACAGCGATATAGCGGAAGGCATGAGAGGTGTGTAAACACAACAATATAGGGGAAGCTATGAGAGGTCTGCAAACACATAGCGATATTGGGGCAGGTATGCGAGGTGCGTGAAAACAAGCGATATAGGGGAAACTATGAGAGGTGCGTGAAAACATGGCGATATAGGGGAAACTATGAGAGCGGAGAGTTAACTCAGCAATATATGGGAAAGTATGAGAGGTGCATGATAACACAGCCATATTGGGGAAGCTATGGGAGGTGCGCGAAAACACAACGATAATGGGAAGGTATGGGAGGTGCGCGAAAATATCGCAATATTGGGGAAGCTATGAGAGGTGCTTGAGAACACAGTGATACTGGGGAAGCTATGTGAGGTGCGCGAAAACACAGTGATATATGGGAAGCTATGGGAGGTGAACGAAAACAGAGCGATATAGGGGAATGTATGAGAGCTGCAAGAAAACGCAGCGATATATGGGAAGCTATGGAGGTGCGTGAAAACAGGGCGATATAGGGGAAGTGATGAGAGGTGCACGAGAGAACAGCGACATAGTGGAAGCTACAGGAGGTGCTTGAAAACACAGCGATATAGGGGAAGGTATGAGAGGTGCACTGAAACAGAGCAATATAGGGGAATTATGAAAGGTCTGCGAAAACACGGCGATATAGGTGAAAGTATGAGAGATGCGCCAAAACACAGCGATACAGGGGAAGGTATGAAAGTTGCGCAAAAACACATCGATATGGGGAAGCTACGAGAGGTTTGCGAAAACACATCGATATGGTTGAAGGTATGAGAGGTGTGTGAAAACACAACGATATAGGGGAAGCTATGAGAGATGGATGAAAACACAGCGATATGGGGAAAGCTATGGGAGGTGCGTGAAAACACGGCAATATATGGGAACCTATAGGTGGTGTACAAAAACAGAGTGATATAGGGGACGGTATGAGAGGTGCGAGAAAACAGAGCGATATATGGGAAGCTATGGGAGGTGCGTGAAAACATGGCGATATAGGAGAATGTATGAGAGGTGCACAAAAACACGATGATATAGGGGAACATATGAGAGGTGCATGAAAACACAGTGCTCTTGGGGAAGCTATAGGAGGTGTGCGAAAACATGGCGATATAAGGGAAGGTATGAGAGGTGCGTGAAAACACAGCGACAGTGGGGAAGCTATGAGAGGGGAGCGAAAACTCAGCGATATAAGGGAAGGTCTGAGAAGTGCGAGAAAACACAGCGATATAGGGGAAGCGATGAGAGGTACCCGAAAACACAGCGATACAGGGAACAGTATGAGAGGTGCTTGAAAACACAGTGATATAGGGGTAGGTATGTGTGGTGCGTGAAAGCACAGCGAAAAGTAGGAAGCTATAGGAGGTGTACAAAAACACGGCGATATACGAGAAGGTATGAGAGATGAGTGAAATCACAGCTAAAAACCGGGAGGTATGAGAGGTGTGCAAAAATACAGAGAAATAGGCAAAGCTATGAGAGGTGAGCAAAAACACAGCGATATAGGGGAAGCTACGGGAGGTGCGAAAACACATAGCCATATTGGCGAAGCTGTCAGGAGTACGCGAAAACACAGTGATGTATGGGAAGCTATATGATGTGCGTGAAAAGATGGCGATATAGGGGAAGGTATGAGAGGTGTGCGAAAACACAGTGATATGGGGAATCTATGGGAGGTGCACGAAAATCAGCAATATAGGAGAATGTATGAGAGGTGCACGAAAATACAGCGATGTAGGGGAAACTATGCGAGTTGCGCGAAAACACGGCGATATAATGGAAGTTATGAGAGGTACGCGAAAACACAGCGATGTAGGGGAAGATATGAGAGGTGAGCGAAAACACAGCTATATAGGGGAAGTTATGAGAGGTGTACGAAAAAGAGACGATATAAGGGAGCCTATAAGAGGTGAACTAAAACACAGCGATACAGGGGAAAGTATGCGAGGTGCGCGAAAACACAATGATATTGGGGAAGCTAAGGGAAGTGCTGGAAAACACCGCAATACAGGGGAAGGTATGAGAGCTGCGTGAAAACACAGCCATATTGGGGCAGGTATAAGAAGTGCGCGAAAACACAGCGTTATTGGAGAAACTATGGGCGGTGCGCGATAACGCAGCAATATAGAGGAAGGTATGGGAGGTGCGCAAAAACACGGTGATATGGGTAAAGGTATGAGAGGTGCGCGAAAACACAGCAATTTAGGGGAAGGTATGAGAGGTGTGCAAAACAAAGCAATTTAGGGGAAGCTATCAGATGTGCGCGAAAACAGCGATCTAGTGGAAGCTATGGGAGGTGCGCGAAGACACGGCGATATAGGGGATGGTATGAGAGGTGGACGAAAACACACCGATATAGGGGAGGGTATGAGAAGTGCGCGACAACAGAGAGATGTAGGGGAAGCTATGGGAGGTGTGTGAAAACACAACAATATAGGGGAACCGATGAGAGGTGCCCGAAAACGCAGCGATATAGGGAACAGTATGAGAGGTGCGTGAAAAAACAGCGATATAGGGGAAGGTATGACAGGTGCATCAAAACACCGATATGGGGAAGCTATGGGAGGTGCACGAAAACACAGCAATATAGGAGAAGTTACGAGAGATGAGCAAAAACTCAGCTAAAAAGGGGAAGGTATGAGAGCTGCGCGAAAACACAGCCATATAGTGGAAGGTATGAGAGGTGTGCGAAAACACAGCGAAATATGGGAATCTATGGGAGGTGCACGAGAACAGAGCGAAATAGGGGAAGGTATGAGAGGTGCACGAAAACATAGCGATTTGGGGGAAGTTATGAGAAAACATCGCAATATATGGGAAGCTATGAGAAGTGCGCGATAACACGGCGAAAAATGGGAAGCTATGGGAGGTGCAGTGATATAGAGGAAGGTATGAGAGGTGTGCGAAAGCACATCAATATAGTGGAAGGTATGAGAGGTGCTCGAAAACACAATGATATAGGGGAAGGTATGCGAACTGCGCAAAAACAGCGATACAGGGGAAGCTATGGGAGGCGCAGCGATATAGGGAACAGTATGAGAGGTGCGTGAAAAGATAGTGATATAGGGGAAGGTATGATAGGTGCATCAATACACCAATATGGGGAAGATATAGGAGGTGCACGAAAACACAGCGATATAGGAGATGGTATGAGAGATGAGCGAAAACACATCGATATAGGGGAAGCTATGGGAGGAGCACTACAACAGAGCGATATAGGTGAATGTATCAGAGGTGCGAGAAAACACAGAGATATAGATAAATCTATGCCAGATGCGTGAAAATATGGTGATATAGAGGAAGACACGTGAGGTGCGCGAAAAACAGCTATTTAGGGGAAGCTATGGTAGGTAAAAAAAACACAGCAATATAGGGGAAGCTATGACAGCTGCTTGATAACACAGCGATATAGGGGAAGATATGAGGAGTGCGCAAAAACTCGGTGTATATGGGAAGCTATGAGAGGTGCGCGAAAACATGGCGATATAGGGCAGTTATGAGATGTGTGTGAAAACACAGCGATGTAGGAGAAGCTATGCGAGGTGCGCGAAAACACACCGATACAGAGGAAGGTATGAGCAATGCGCGAAAACAGAATGATATAGGGGAAGGTATGCGATGTGCGAGAAAACACAGTGATTTAGTGGAAACTATGGGAGGTGCACGAGAACAGGGCGATATAGGAGAAGTTATGAGAGGTGTGTAAAAGCACAGCAATTTGGGGGAAGCTATGAGAGGTACACAAAAACACGGCGATATATGGGAAGCTATGGGAAGTGCGTGAAAACAGGGCGATATAGGGGAAGGTATGAGAGGTGCGTTGAAACACAGCTATATAGGGGAATTATGAGAGGTCTGTGAAAACACGGCGATATAGGTGAAGGTATGAGAGGTGCGCGAAAAGACAGCGATATAGGGGAAGGTATCAGGGGCGCGAGAAAACACAGATATATGGGATGCTATGGGAGGTGCGTGAAAACAGAGTGATATAGGGGCAGTTATGAGAGGTGCGCAAAAACACAGGGATGTAGGGGAAGCTATGGGAGGTGCGCGAAAGCAGAGCAATATAACGGAATTGATGAGAGGTGCACGAGAGCACAGCGACATGGGGAAGCTACGGGAGGTGCGTGAAAACGCAGCTATATAGGGAAAGGTATCAGCGGCGCGCTGAAACACAGCAATATAGGGGAATCATGAGAATTCTGCGAAAGCACGGCGATATAGGTGAAGGTATGAGAGGTTAGCGAAAAGACAGTGATATGGGGGAAGCTATGAGAGGTGCGCGAAAAACAGCGATATAGTTGAAGGTATGAGAGGTGCGGGAAAACACAACGATATAGGAGAAGCTATGCGAGGTGCGTGAAAACACAACCATATAGGGGGAGCTATGACAGGTGCGCGAAATCACAGCGATATAGGGGAAGTTATGAGAGGTGGACGAAAACATAGCTATATGGGGAAATCTATGGGAGGTGCGAGAAAACACAGGGATATATGGGAAGCTATGGGAGGTGCGTGAAAACACGGCGATATAGGAGAATGTATGAAAGGTGCATGAAAACACAGCAACGTAGGGGACGGTATAAGAGGTACACAAAAACATAACAATATATTTGAAGCTATGGGAGGAGTGCGACAACAGAGCGATATAGGCGAATGTATCAGAGGTGCGAGAAAATATAGAGATATAGAGGAAGCTATGCCAGGTGCGCAAAAACACGGCGATATAGTGGAAGATACGTGAGGTGCGAGAAAAAACAGCGATTTAGGGGAAGCTATGGGAGGTACACGAAAGCAGAACAATATAGGGGAAGCTATGAGGGTTGCTTGATAACACAGAGATATAGGGGAAGATATGAGAGGTGCATGAAAACATGGCAATATAGGAGAAGCTATGGGAAGTGTGCGAAAACACAACGATACAGGGGAAGTTATGAGAGGTGCGCAAAAACACGGCTAAAGAGGGGTAGCTATGGGAGGAGCGCGATAACACAGTGATTTAGTGGAAGGTATGAGAGGGAAGTGAAAACACAGCGATATAGGGGAAGCTAAGGGATGTGCGCGAAAACTGAGCAAGATATGGGAAAGAATGGGACGTGTGCGAAAACGCAGCGATATAGTGGAAATTATGAGAGGTGCGCGAAAACATGTCTATATAGGAGAAAGTATGAGAGGTGTGCGAAAACACAGCAATGTAGGGGAAGCTGTGAGAGGTGCGCCATAACATCGCAATATAGGGGAAGTTATGAGAGGTGCGCAAAAACACAGCGATATAGAGGAAGTTATGAGCGGTGTGCGAAAGCATCGCGATGTAGGGGAATGTATGAGAGGTGCGCAAAAACACGGCGATATAGGGGAAGGTATGAGAGGAGAGAGAAAACGCAGCTGTATAGAGGAAGATATGCGACGTGCGGGAAGCACAGGGAAATGGGGGAAGCTGTGAGAGGTGCACAATAACACCGCGACATAGGGGAAGGTATCAGAGGTGCGAGAAAACACTGTGATATAGAGGAAGCTATGGGAGGTGCGTGAAACATTGCGATATAGGAGAAGGTATGAGAGGTGCACAAAACACAGCCATGTTGGGGAAGCTATGAGAGGTGCCCGAAAACATCGCAATATATTGCAAGCTATGAGAGGTTTGCGAAAACAGCAATATAGCGGGAGCTATGGGAGGTAGGCGAAATCACAGCGACATAGGGGAAGCTATGAGAGGTGCGCTAAAACACAGTGATACAGGGAAAGCTATGGGAGGTGCGCGAAAACACGGCGATATAGGGGAAGTTATGAGAGGTGCGCGAGTACACAGTGATACAGAGGAAGGTATGGGACATGCGCGAAAACACGGCGATATACGTGAAGGTATGAGAGGTGCATGAAAACACCGCGATATAGGGGAAGCTATAACAGGTGAGCAAAAACACAGTGATGCAGGGGAAGGTATGAGAGGTGTGCGAAAACACAATGATATTGGGGAAGCTATGGGAGGTGCGAGAAAACATAGCGATATAGGGTAACTTATGAGAGGTGCGCGAAAACACAGCGATATACGGGAAGCTATGGGAGTTGTGCGAAATCACAGCGATATAGTGGAAGAGATGAGAGTTACGCAAAAACTCAGTGATCTTGGGGAAGCTATGAGAGGTGCGCGAAAACAGCGCAATATATGGTAAGCTATGAGAGGTGTGCGAAAACAGCTAAATAGCGGAAGCTATGTGAGGTACGCGACAACACAGCAATATAAGGGAAGGTAAGGGAGGTCCGCGAAAACAGGGCGATATACGTCAAGGTATCAGAGGTGTGTAAAAACACGTTGATATAGGGGAAGGTATGAGAGGTGCACGAAAACACGACGATATAGGGGAAGCTATAACAGGTGAACGAAAACACAGCAATATAAGGGACGTTATGAGAGGTGTGCGAAAACACAATGATATTGGGGAAGCTATGGGAGTTGCTGGAAAACACAGCGATATAGGGGAAGCTATGGGAGTTGTGCAAAATCACAGCGATATAGGGGAAGTTATGAGAGGTGCGTGAAACATTGCGATATAGGAGAAGGTATGAGAGGTGCGCGAAAACACGGTGATACAGAGGAAGGTATGGGACATGCGCGAAAACACGGCGATATACGTGAAGGTATCAGAGGTGCATGAAAACATGTCGATATACGGGAAGGTATGAGAGCTGCACGAAAACACGGCGATATAGGGGAAGCTATAACAGGTGAGCAAAAACACAGCGATACAGGGGAAGGTATGAGAGTTGTGCGAAAACACAATGATATTGGGGAAGGTATGAGAGGTGGGCGAAAACACAACGATATAGGGTAACTTATGAGAGGTGCATGAAAACATTGCAATATATGTTAAGCTCTGAGAGGTGCACGAGAACGCAGCGACAGAGGGGAAGCTTTGAGAGGTACGTGATAACACAGCAATACAGGGGAAGGTATGAGATGTGTGCAAAAACACAGCGATATGGGGGAATCTATGGGAGGTGCGCGAAAACAAAGCGATATAGGGGAAGGTATGGGAGATGCACGAAAACACGGCGATATAGGGGAAGGTATGAGAGGTGTGCGAAAACACAGTGATATAGGGGAAGCTATGGGAGGTGTGCGAAAACATGGTGATATACGTGATGTTATGACAGGAATGCGAAAACACAGCGATTTGAGGGAAGCTATGAAAGGTGCGCGAAAACATTGCAATATATGGAAAGCTATGAGAGGTGCATGAGAACACAGCGCTGGAGGGGAAGCTACGAAAGGTGCGCGATAACACAGCGAAAAAGGGAAAGGTACGAGAGGTGCGCAAAAACATGTCGATACATGGGAAACTATAGGAGGTGCATGAAAACAGCGATATATGGGGAGGTACAAGAGATGCTCAAAATAACAGCGATGTAGGCGAAGCTATGGGAGGTGCGCGAAAGCAGAGCGATATAGGGGAAGCTATGGGAGGTGCGCTAAAACACAGCAATATAGGGGAAGGTATGAGAAGTCTGCGAAAACATGGCGATATATGGGTAGGTATGAGGGGTGCGTGAAAAGACAGTGATAAGCGGGAAGCTATGAGAGGCGTGCGAAAACACAGCGATATAGGGGAAGGGATGAGAGGTGCGTGAAAACACAGTGATATAGGGGAAGCTATGGGAGGTGCGCGAAAACACAGCGATATAGGGGAAGGTACAGGAGGTGCGCAAAAACACGGCAATATAGGGAAATGTATCAGAGTTGCACGAAAACACAGTGATACAATGGATGCTATGGGAGGTGTGCAAAAACACGACGATATACGTGAATGTATCAGATGTGCGTGAAAAAAAATCGATATGGGGAAGGTATGAGAGATGAGCGAAAACTCAGTTAAAAAGGGGAAGGTATGAGTGATGCGCGAGAACATGGCGATATAGGCAAAGCTATGAGAGGTGAGCAATAACACAGTGATATAGAGGAAGGTATTAGAGGTGGGCGAAAACACAATGATATAGGAGAAGCTATGCGAGGTGCGCGAAATCATAGCGATTTGGGGGAAGCTATGAGAGGTGCACGAAAACATTGCAATATTTGTTAAGCTCTTTGAGGTGCACGAGAACACAGCAATAGAGAGGAAGCTTTGAGGGGAAGGTATGAGAGGTGCACGAAAACACAGCGATATACGGGAAGCTATGGGCAGTGTGCGAAATCACAGCGATATAGGAGTAGGGATGAGAGGTGCATGAAAACACAGTCATATATGGGAACCTATGGGAGGTGCGTGAAAACATTGCGATATAGGAGAAGGTATGAGAGGTACGTGAAAAGACAGCGATGTTGGGGAAGCTATGAGAGGTACGCGAAAACATCGTAATATATGGCAAGCAATGAGAGGTGTGCGAAAACAGTGATATGCGGAAGCTATGGGAGGTACGCGACAACACAGCAATATAGGGTAACTTATGAGAGGTGCGCGAAAACACGGCGATATACGTGAAGCTATAACAGGTGAGCGAAAAAACAGATATAGGGGAAGGTATCAGTGGTGCGCAAAAACACAGCGATATGGGGAATCTCTGGGAGTTGTGCGAAACTACAGCAATATAGGAGAAGCTATGGGAGGTGTGCAACAACACAGCCATATTGGGGAAGGTATGGGAGGTGCGGGAAAACACAGCGCTATAGTGGAATATATGAGAGGTGCGCGAAAACACAGCGATATAGGGGAAGCTATGGAGGAGTGCGAAAACACAGTGATACAGCGGAATGTATGAGATATGTGCGAAAACACAGCAATACAGGGGAAGCTGTGGGAGGTGCAAGAAAACAGCAATATATGGGAAGGTATGGGGCGTGCGTGAAAACACAGTCATATATGGGAAGCTATGGGAGGTGCGTGAAAACAGGGCGATATAGGGGAAGGTATGAGAGGTGCATTCAAACACAGCAATATAGAGGAATTATGAGAGGTCTGTGAAAACAAGGCGATATAGGTGAAGGTATGAGAGGTGCACGAAAACACAGCGATGTAGGGAAAGGTATGAGAGGTGCGTGAAAGCACAACAATATATTTGAATCTATGGGAGGAGCACGAAAGCAGAGCGATATAGGTGAAGGTATCAGAGGTGCGAGAAAACACAGAGATATAGAGGAAGCTATGCCAGGTGCACGAAAACATGGCGATATAGAGGGAGATACGTGAGGTGCGTGAAAAAACAGCGATTAAGAGGAAGCTATGGGAGGTACACGAAAACACAGCAATATAGGGGAATCTATGAGAGCTGCTTGATAACACAGCGATATAGGGGAAGCTATGAAAGGTGCACGAAAACACAATGATATTGGGGAAGCTATGGGAGTTATGGGAAAACACAGCGATATAGGGGAAGCTATAAGAGGTGAGCGAAAACATAGTGATATAGGGGAAGGTATGAGAGGTACCCGAAAACACAATGATATTGGGGAAGCTATGGGAGTTGCAAGAAAACACAGCGATATACGGGAAGCTATGGGAGGTGTGCGACAACACAGCCATATTGGGGTAGGTATGGGAGGTGCGCGAAAACACAGCGCTATAGTGGAATGTATGAGAGGTGCGCGACAACACAGCGATATAGGGGAAGCTATGGGAGGTGCTCGAAAACACAGTGATTTAGTGGAAGTTATGAGAGGGAAGTGAAAACAGCGATATAGGGGAAGCTATGGGATGTGTGCGAAAACACAGTGATACAGCGGAATGTATGAGCTGTGCAAGAACACAGCAATACAGGGGAAGCTATGGTAGGTGCACGAAAACATGGTGATGTAGGGGAATGTATGAAAGGTGCACGAAAACACAGCGATACAGGGGAAGCTATGGTAGGTGTGTGAAAACACGGTGATATAGGAGAAGGTATGAGAGGTGTGCGAAAGGACAGAGAAATATGGGAAGCTATGGAAGGTGTGTAAAAACAGGACGATATAGGGCAGTTATGAGAAATGCGCAAAAACACAGCGATGTAGGGGAAGCTATGCGAGGTGCGTGAAAACACACCGATACAGAGGAAGGTATGAGTGGTGCGTGAAAACATGGCGATGTAGGGGAATGTATGAGAGGTGTGCGAAAACACAGCGATATATGGGAAGGTATGGGACATGCACGAAAACAGAGCGACATAGGGGAAGTTATGAGAGGTGCACGCAAACATAGCAACATAGGGGAAGGTATGAGAGGTGCACGCAAACATAGCGATTTAGGGGAAGTTATGAGGGGTGCGTGAAAACATCGCAATACATGGGAAGCTATGAGAAGTGCGCGATAACACGGCGAAAAATGGGAAGCTATGGGAGGTGCATGAAAACACAGCGATATAGGGGAAGGTATGAGAGGTGTGTGAAAACACAACAATATAGGGGAAGCTATGAGAGGTCTGCAAACACATAGCTTTATTGGGGCAGGTATGCGAGGTGCGTGAAAACAAGCGATATAGGGGAAGCTATGAGAGGTGCGCGAAAAAATGGCGATATAGGGGAAGCTATGAGAGGGAGCATTAACTCAGCAATATATGGGAAGGTATGAGAGGTGCACGATAACACAGCGATATAGGGGAAGCTATGGGAGGTGTGTGAAAACACAGCGATACAGGGGAAGCTATGAGAGGTGCGTAAAAGCACAGCGATTTGGGGGTAGCTATGAGAGGTACGTGAAAACATCATAATATATAGCAAGCAATGAGGGGTGGTCGAAAACAGTGATATAGCGGAAGCTATGGGAGGTACGCGACAACACAGTAATATAGGGGAAGGTATTGGAGGAGCGCGAAAACACAGCAGTATACGTGAAGGTATAAGAGGTGAGCGAAAACACTGTGATATAGGAGAAGGTATGAGCGGTGCGCAAAAACACAGCGATATGGGGAATCTATGGGAGTTGTGCATAATCACAGCGATATAGGGGAAGGGATGAGTGGTGCGTGAAAACACAGCGATACAGGGGAAGCTATGGGTGTTGCGCGAAAACACAGCGATATAGGGGAAGGTATGAGAGGTGGGCGAAAACACAATGATATAGGGAAGCTATGAGAGGTACGTGATAACACAGCGATGTAGGGGAAGCTATGAGAGGTGCGCAAAACCACACTGATATAGAGGAAGGTATGAGCGGTGTGCGAAAACATGGCGATGTAGGGGAATGTATGAGAGGCGAGAGAAAACGCAGCACTATAGGGGAAGGTATGAGAGCTGCGTGAAGACACGGCGATATAGCAGCAGCTATGAGAGGTGAGCGAAAACACAGCGATATAAGGGAATGTATGCGACGTGCGCGAAAGCACAGCGATGTGGGGAAGCTATGGGAGTTGTGCATAATCACAGCGATATAGGGGAAGGGATGAGTGGTGAGTGAAAACACAACGATATAGGGGAAGATATGGGTGTTGCGCGAAAACACGGCGATATAGGGGAAGGGATGAGAGGTGCATGAAAACGCAATGATATAGGCGAAGCTATGGGCGGTGCCCAAAAACACAGTGAGAGAGGGGAAGGTATAGGAGGTGCGCGAAAACACGGCGATATAGGGCAAGTTATGAGAGGTGCGCGAAAACAGAGTGATATAGGGGAAGCTATGGGAGGTGCGAAAAAACGCGGCAATATACGTGAAGGTATGAGAGGTGTGTGAGAACATGTCAATACAGGGGAAGCGATGAGTGGTCCACAAAAACTCAGCAATATAGGGGACAGTATGAGCGCTGCGTGAAAACGCAGTGATATAGGAATAGTTATGCTAAGTGCATGAATACACAGTGATATGGGGAAGGTATGAGAGGTGCGCAAAAACACAGCGATATAGAGGAATATATAGGAGGTGGGCGAAAACGCAGCTATATATGGGAAGCTATGGGAGGTGCGCGATAACACAGTGATCTTGGGGAAGCTATGAGATGTGCGCGAAAACATCGCAATATATGGCAAGCTATGAGAGTTGTGCGATAACAGCGATATAGAAGAAGCTATGGGTGGTACGCGAGAAAGCAGCAATATAGGGGAAGGTATGGGAGGTCCGGGAAAACACGGTGATATACGTGAAGGTATCAGAGGTGCGTAAAAACACGTCAATATAGGGGAAACATGGTGGTATAGGGGAAGATATAAGAGGTGCGCGAAAACACAGCGATATAGGGGAAGGTATGCGACGTGCGCGAAAGCACAGCGATATGGGAAAGCTATGAGAGGTGCGCAATAACACTGCGATACAGGGGAAGGTATGAGCGGTGCACAAAAACACAGCGATATGGGGAATCTATGGGAGTTGTGCGAAATCACAGCGATATAGGGGAAGGGATGAGAGATGAGCGAAAACTCAGCTAAAAGGGGAAGGTATGAGTGATGCGCGAGAACACGGCAATATTGGCAAAGCTATGAGAGGTGAGCAAAAACACTGCAATATAGGGGAAGGTATGAGAGGTGGGCAAAAACACAACGATATAGGGAAGCTATGAGAGGTACGTGATAACACAGCGATATAGGGGAAGCTATGAGAGGTGAGCAAAACCACACTGATATTGAGGAAGGTATGAGCGGTGCATGAAAACATGGCGATGTAGGGGAATGTATGAGAGGCGAGAGAAAACGCAGCTCCATAGAGGAAGGTATGAGAGCTGCCCGAACACACGGCGATATAGCGGCAGCTATGAGAAGTGAGCGAAAACACAGCGATATAAGGGAAGGTATGCGACGTGCGCGAAAGCACAGCGATATGGGGAAGCTATGAGAGGTGTGCAATAACACCACGATGTAGGGGAATGTAAGAGAGGTGCATGAAAACGCAATGATATAGGCGAAGCTATGGGTGGTGCCCAAAAACACAGTGAGAGAGGGGAAGGTATAGGAGGTGCGCGAAAACACGGCGATATAGGGAAAGTAATGAGAGGTGCGTGAAAGCTGAGTGCTATACGGGAATCTATGTGAGGTGAGCGAAAATGCGGCAATATACGTGAAGATATGAGAGGTGTGTGAGAACACGTCAATACAGGGGAGGCGATGAGTGGTCCACGAAAACTCAGCAATATAGGGGACAGTATGAGCGCTGCGTGAAAACGCAGGGATATAGGGGTAGGTATGCGAAGTGCATGAATACACAGTGATATAGGTGAAGGTATGAGAGGTGTGCAAAAACACAGCGATATAGAGGAATATATAGGAGGTGGGCGAAAACGCAGCTATATATGGGAAGCTATGGGAGGTGCGCGATAACACAGCAATCTTGGGGAAGCTATGAGACGTGCGTGAAAACATCGCAATATATGGCAAGCTATGAGAGTTGTGCGAAAACAGCGATATAGAAGAAGCTATGGGTGGTACGCAACAACACAGCAATATAGGGGAAGGTATGGGAGGTCCGGGAAAACACGGTGATATACGTGAAGGTATCAGAGGTGCGTAAAAACACGTCGATTTAGGGGAAACATGGTGATATAGGGGAAGATATAAGAGGTGCGCGAATACGCAGCGATATAGGGGAAGGTATGAGAGGTACGCGAAAACACAGTGATACAGGGGAAGCTATGGGAGGTGCGCGAATACACGGCGATGTCGGGGAAGATATGAGAGATGCGCGGAATCACAGCGATTTGGGGGAAGCTATCAGAGGTGCACGAAAACATTGCAGTATATGTTTAGCTATGAGAAGTGCACGAGAACACAGCGATAGAGGGGAAGCTTTGAGAAGTACACGATAACACAGCGGTATAGGGGAAGTATGAGAGGTGCACAAAAGCATGGCAATATGTCGGAAACTTTGGGAGGTGCGTGAAAACAGGGCGATATAGGGGAAGATATGAGAGGTGTGCAAAAACACAGCGATATAGAGGAATCTGTGGGAGGTGCACGAAAACACAGCAATATAGTGAGAGGTGTGCGAAAGCACGGGGATGTAGGAGAATGTATGAGGGTTCATGAAATCACAGCAATACAGGGGAAGTTATGAGAGGTGAGCGAGAACACAGCTATATAGTGGAAGATACGAAAGGTGCGTGGAAACAAGGCCATATAGGGGATGGCATGAGCGGTGCATGAAAACAGTAATATAGGGGTAGGTATGCGAGGTGTGTGAAAACACAGTGATATATGGGAAGCTATAGGAGGAGCGCGAAAACAGAGAATATAGGGAAGGTATGGGAGGTGCACAAAAACACATTGATATAGGGGAAGCCATGGGAGGTGCGCGAAAACACGGCGGTATACATGAAAGAATGAGAGGTGTGTAAAAACACGTTGATATGGGGAAGCGATGAGAGGTGCGCGAAAACGCAGCGTTATAGGGGACGGAATGCGAGGTGCATGAAAACACAGCGATATTGGGAAAGATATGAGAGCTGCACAAAAGCAAATCGATATACGGGAAGCTACGAGAGGTGCGCAAAAACACTGCGATATAGTGGAAGGTATGAGAGGTGTGCGAAAACACAGCGATAAAGTGGAAGGTATGAGAGGGGCGCGAAAACACAGCGATTTAGGGGAAGGTATGAAAAGTGTGCAAAAACAAGAAAATATATTGGAAGGTATGAGATGTGCGCGAAAGCACAGGGATGTAGGAGAATGTATGAGAGGTGTGCGAAAACACGGCAATACAGGGGAAGTTATGAGAGGTGAGCAAAAACACAGCTATATAGGAAAAGATATGAAAGGTGTGTGAAAACAAGGCGATATAGGGGATGGCATGAGATGTAAGTGGAAACACTGCGATATAGTGGCAGCTATGAGAGGTGATCGAAAACACAGTGATATATGGGAAGCTATGGGAGGTGCACGAGAACAGAGCGATATAGGGGAAGGTATGCGAGGTGTCCGAGAACATAACGATATAGGGGAAGCTATGCGAGGTGCGCGAAAACACACCGATGCCGAGGAAGGTATGAGCGGTGCGAGAAAACATGGCTATGTAGGGGAATGTGTGAGAGCTGCGCGAAAACACTGCGATATAGTGGCAGCTATGGGAGGTGATCAAAAACACCGAGATATAGGGGAAGGTATGAGAGGTGCGCAAAAACACAGTGATATACGGGAGGGTATGAGAGGTGCGCGAGAAAACATCGATATAATGGAAGGTATGAGAGGTGCACAAAAGAACAACGATATAGCGGAAGGTATGCGAGGTGTGCGAAAACATGGATAAATAGGAAGTTATGAGAGGTGCACGAAAACACGGCCATATAAGGGAAGGTATGAGAGGTGCGCGAACACACGGCGATATGCATGAAGATATGAGAGGTGCTTCAAATCACGTCCATATAGGGGACGGTATGAGAGGTGCGTGAAAACACAGTGATATAGGGGAAGCTATGAGAGGTGCGTAAAAACACAATGATACAGGGGAAGTTATCAGAGGTGCGCAAAAACACAGCGATATAGAGGAAGATATGGGAGGTGCACGAGAACACTGCGATAGAGGGGAAACTATCAGTTGTGTGTGAAAACACATCGATATAGGGGAAGATACGAGAGGTGCGCGGAAACACAAAAATATATTGCAAGGTATGAAATGTGCGCGAAAGCACAGCGATATATGGGAAGGTATGGGAGGTGAACGAATACAGAGCGATATAGGGGAAGCTATGGGAGGTGTGCGAAAACACAGTGATACAGCAGAATGTATGAGATGTGCTCGAAGACACAGCAATATAGGGGAATCTGTGAGAGGTGCACGAAAACACAGCGATATAGTGGAAGGTATGAGAGGTGTACGAAAACACAGCGATATAGTGGAAAATATGAGAGGGGCGCGAAAACACAGCGATTCAGGGGAAGGTATGAAAAGTGCGCGAAAACAAAAATATGTATTGGAACGTATGAGATGTGCACGAAAGCACAGGGATGTAGGAGAATGTATGAGAGGTGCGCAAAAACACAACGATATAGAGGAAGATATGGGAGGTGCACGAAAACTTAGCGATAGAGGGGAAACTATCAGTTGTTCGTGAAAACACATCGATACAGGGGAAGATACGAGAGGTGCGCGAATACACAAAAATATATTGGAAGGTATGAAATGTGCGCGAAAGCACAGCGATATATGGGAAGCTATGGGAGGTGAAATAAAACAGAGCGATATAGGGGAAGCTATGGGAGGTGTGGAAAAACATAGTGATACAGCAGAATGTATGAGATGTGCGCGAAGACACAGCAATATAGGGGAATCTGTGGGAGGTGCACGAAAACACAGCAATATAGTGGAAGTTATGAGAGGTGCGCGAAAGCACGGGGATGTAGGAGAATGTATGAGAGGTGCGTGAAAACACGGCAATACAGGGGAAGTTATGAGAGGTGAGTGAAAACACAGCTATATAGGGGAAGATATGAAAGATGCATGAAAACAAGGCGATATAGGGGATGGCTTGAGAGGTGCGTGAAAACACAGTAATATAGGGGGAGGTATGCGAGGTGCGTGAAAACACAGTGATAAATGGGAAACTATGGGAGGTGCGCGAAAACAGAGTGATCTAGGGGAAGGTATGAGAGGTGCGAGAAAACAAAGCGATATAGGGGAAGGTATGGGACGTGCGCGAAAACACAATGATATAGGGGAAGCCATGGGAGGTGCACGAAAACACGGCGATATACGTGAAAGAATGAGAGGTGTGTAAAAATACGTTGATATAGGGGAAGCGATGAGAGACGCGCAAAAACGTAGCGTTATAGGAGACGGAATGCGAGGTGCATGAAAACACAGCGATATTGGGTAAGGTATGAGAGTTGCACAAAAACATATCGATATACGGGAAGCTACGAGAGGTGTGCGAAAACACAGCGATATAGTGGAAGGTATGAGAGGTGTGCAAAAACACGGCGATATAGGGGAAGCTAGGGGAGGTACGTGAAAACACAGCGATTCAGGGGAAGTTATGAGAGGGAGGCAAAATCACAGTGATATAGGGGAATGTATGAGAGGTGCATGACAACACCGCGATATAGGGGAAGGTATGAGAGGTTCGCGGAAACACAGCGATATAGGGGAAGTTCTCAGAGGCCGGTGAAAACACAGTGAAATATGGGAAGCTATGGAAGGTGTGTGAAAACACGGCGATGTAGGGGAAGGTATGAGAGGTGCGCAAAATCAAACCGATATAGGGAAGCTACGAGAGGTGCGCGAAAACACAACGATATAGTGGGATGTATGAGAGGTGGAAAGAACACAGAGATTTTGGGAATGCTGTGAGAGGTGCCTGTAAACACAGCGCTATAGGGGAATATATGAGAGGGGCATGAAAACACGGCGATATTGGGGAAGATATGAGAGCTGCGCGAAAACACAGTAATATGGGGGAAGCAATGGGAGGTGCGCAAAAATACAGTGATATACGTGAAGGAATGAGAGGTGTGTGAAAACACGTCGATTTAGGGAAAGCATTGAGAGGTGGGCGGAAACATGGCGATGTAGGAGAAGGTATGAGAGATGAGCGAAAACTCAGCTAAAAAGTGGAAGGTATGAGATGTGCGCGACAACAGTGCGATATAGGGGAAGCTATGAGAGCTGCGCGAAAACACAGCTATCTAGGGGAAGCTATGGGAGGTGTGCAAAAACTCAGCGATAAGGGGAAGATATGGGAGATGTGCAAAAACACAGAGCTATAGGGGAATGTATGAGAGGGGTGCGAAAAAAACGCGATATAGGGGAAGCTATGGGACGTGCACAAAAGCACAGTGATATAGGGGAAGCTATGGGAGGTGCAAAATATCACAGCGATATAGGGGAAGCTATGAGAGGTGCGCGAAAACGCGGCGATTTAGTGAAATCTATGAGAGGTGCGTAAAAAAACAGCGATATATGGGAAGCTATGGGCGGTGCACAAAAACAGAGCGATATAGGGGAAGGCATCAGAGGTGCGAGAAAACACAGTGATATAGGGGAAACTATCGGAGGTGTGCGAAAACACAGCGATACAGCAGAAGGTATGAGATGTGCGCGAAAACACAGCAATATTGTGGAAGCTATGGGAGGTGCACAAAAACATAGCAATATATGGGATGCTATGCGACGTGCATGAGAACACAGTGATTTTGGGGAAGGTATGAGAGGTGCGCCAAAACACATCGATTGGGGAAGTTACGAGTGGTGTGCGAAAACACAGTGATATAGTGGAATGTATGAGAGGTGGCGAAAACACGGATTTTGGGAAAGCTATGAGAGGTGCGTGTAAACTCAGCACTATAGAGGAATATATGAGAGGTGCGCGAAAATACGGCGATATAGGGAAATCTATGGGAGGTGTCCGAAAACACAGCGTTATAGGGGTATTTATGGCAGGTGCGCGAAAACACAGCGATATAGGGGAAGGAATAAGAGCTGCGCGAAAACACAGTGATATAGGGGAAGCAATGGGAGGTGCGCAAAAACAGAGCGATGTAGTGGAAGGTATGAGAGGTGTACGAAAACAGGGAGATAAGGGGAAGCTAAGGGAGGTGCGCGAAAACACAGCGATTCAAGGGAAGTTATGAGGGGGAGGTAAAAACACAGCGATATATGGGAAAGTATGAGAAGTGCGTGATAACACCGCGATATAGGGAAAGGTATGAGAGGTTCGCGGAAACACAGCGATATAGGGGAAGGTCTGAGAGGCCGGTGAAAACACAGCGAAATATGGGAAGCTATAGAAAGTGAGTGAAAACACGGCGATGTAGGGGAAGATATGAGAGGTGCGCAAAAACACATCGATATGGGGAAGCTACGAGAAGTGTACGAAAACACAACACTATAGTGGGATGTATGAGAGGTGGAAAAAACACAGAGATTTTGGGAAAGCTGTGAGAGGTGCCTGTAAACACAGCGCTATAGGGGAATATATGAGACGTGCGCGAAAACATGGCGATATAGGGAAATCTATGAGAGGTGCGTAAAAACACAGCGATATATGGGAAGCTATGGGCGGTGCACAAAAACAGAGCGATATAGGGGAAGGCATCAGAGGTGCGAGAAAACACAGTGATATAGGGGAAACTATGGGAGGTGTGCGAAAACACAGCGATACAGCAGAAGGTATGAGATGTGCGCGAAAACACAGCAATATTGTGGAAGCTATGGGAGGTGCACAAAAACATAGCAATATATGGGATGGTATGCGACGTGCATGAGAACACAGTGATTTTGGGGAAGGTATGAGAGGTGCGCCAAAACACATCGATTGGGGAAGTTACGAGTGGTGTGCGAAAACACAGTGATATAGTGGAATGTATGAGAGGTGGCGAAAACACAGATTTTGGGAAAGCTATGAGAGGTGCGTGTAAACTCAGCACTATAGAGGAATATATGAGAGGTGCGCGAAAATACGGCGATATAGGGAAATCTATGGGAGGTGTCCGAAAACACAGCGTTATAGGGGTATTTATGGCAGGTGCGCGAAAACACAGCGATATAGGGGAAGGAATAAGAGCTGCGCGAAAACACAGTGATATAGGGGAAGCAATGGGAGGTGCGCAAAAACAGAGCGATGTAGTGGAAGGTATGAGAGGTGTACGAAAACAGGGCGATATAGGGGAAGCTAAGGGAGGTGCACGAAAACACAGCGATTCAAGGGAAGTTATGAGGGGGAGGCAAAAACACAGCGATATATGGGAAAGTATGAGAAGTGCGTGATAACACCGCGATATAGGGCAAGGTATGAAAGGTTCGCGGAAACACAGCGATATAGGGGAAGGTCTGAGAGGCCGGTGAAAACACAGCGAAATATGGGAAGCTATGGAAAGTGAGTGAAAACATGGCGATGTAGGGGAAGATATGAGAGGTGCGCAAAAACACATCGATATGGGGAAGCTACGAGAAGTGTGCGAAAACACAACAATATAGTGGGATGTATGAGAGGTGGAAAAAACACAGAGATTTTGGGAAAGCTGTGAGAGGTGCCTGTAAACACAGCACTATAGGGGAATATATGAGACGTGCGCGAAAACATGGCGATATAGGGAAATCTATGAGAGGTGCGTAAAAACACAGCGATATATGGGAAGCTATGGATGGTGCACAAAAACAGAGCGATATAGAGGAAGGCATCAGAGGTGCGAGAAAACACAGTGATATAGGGGAAACTATGGGAGGTGTGCGAAAACACAGCGATACAGCAGAAGGTATGAGATGTGCGCGAAAACACAGCAATATTGTGGAAGCTATGGGAGGTGCGCAAAAACATAGCAATGTACGGGACAGTATGCGACGTGCATGAAAACACAGTGATTTTGGGGAAGGTATGAGAGGTGAGCCAAAACACATCGATTGGGGAAGTTACGAGTGGTGTGCGAAAACACAGTGATATGGTGGAATGCATGAGAGGTGACGAAAACACAGATTTTGGGTAAGCTATGAGAGGTGCGTGTAAACTCAGCGCTATAGGGGAACATATGAGAGGTGCGCGAAAATACGGCGATATAGGGAAATCTATCAGAGGTGCGTAAAAACACAGCGATATATGGGAAGCTATGGGCGGTGCACAAAAGCAGAGTGATATAGGGGAAGGCATCAGAGGTGCGAGAAAACACAGTGATATAGGGGAAACTATCGGAGGTGTGCGAAAACACAGCGATACAGCAGAAGGTATGAGATGTGCGCGAAAACACAGCAATATATGGGACGGTATGCGAGGTGCATGATTTTGGGGGAGGTATGAGAGGTGCGCCAAAACACATCGATTGGGGAAGCTACGAGTGGTGTGCGAAAACACAGTGATATAGTGGAATGTATGAGAGGTGGCGAAAACACAGATTTTGGGAAAGCTGTGAGAGGTGCGTGTAAACTCAGCACTATAGAGGAATATATGAGAGGTGCGCGAAAATACGGCGATATAGGGATATCTATGGGAGGTGTCCGAAAACACAGCGTTATAGGGGTATTTATGGCAGGTGCGCGAAAACACAGCGATATAGGGAAAGGAATAAGAGCTGCGCGAAAACACAGTGATATAGGGGAAACAATGGGAGGTGCGCAGAAACACGGCGATATATGTGATGGAATGAGAAGTGTGTGAAAACACGTCGATATAGGGGAAGCGATGAGAGGTGCGCAAAAAAATAACTGTATAGAAGAAGGTATGAGAGATGAGTGAAAACTCAGCTAAAAAGGGGAAGGTATGAGATGTGCGCGAGAATACTGCGATATAGGCAAAGCTATGAGAGGTGCTCGAAAACACAGCGATATAGGGGAAGCTATGAGAGGTGCGCGAAAACACAGCGATATAGGGGAAGCTATGGGAGGTGTGAAAAAAGACAGCGATAAGTGGAAGGTATGGTAGGTGCGCGAAAACACAGCGATTTAGGGGAAGGTATGAAAGGGAGACGAAAACACAGCGATACAGGGGAAAGTAGGAGAGGTGCGCGATAACACAACGATATAGGGGAAGGTATGAGAGGTGCGGAAAAACACGCGGAGGTAGGGAAATGTATGAGAGGTGAACGAAAACACAGGAATATAATGGAAGTTATATTTTGCGCTATGGGACGTGCGCAAAAACACAGTGATATAGTGGAAGCTATGGGAGGTTCATGAAAACACGGCGATATAGGAGAAGGTATGAGAGGTGCGCGAATACACAGTGATGTAGGGGAAGCTATGCGATGTGCATGAAAACAAGGCGATATAGTGGATGGTATGAGAGACGCGCAAAAACACAGTGATATGGGGGAAGCTATGGGAGGTGCGCGAAAACACGGCGATATAGGTGAAAGAATGAGAGGTGTGTTAAAACACGTTGATACAGGGAAAGCGATGAGAGGTGCGCGAAAACGCAGCAATATAGGGAACTGTATGCAAGGTGCGTGAAAACACAGTGATGTAGGGGAAGGTTTGACAGGTGCGCAAAATCACAACGATATAGGGGAAGCTAGGGGAGGTGTGCAAATACACAGCGATAAGAGGAATGTATGGGAGGTGCGCGAAAACGCAGCTATTTAGGGGAAGGTATAAGAGGGAGGCGAAAACACAGCAATATAGCGGAAGCTACGGCAGGGGCGCGAAAACACAGCAATATAGGGGAAGCTCTGAGACGTGTGCGAAAACACAGCTATATAGGGGAAGCTATGGGAGGTGTGCGAAAACACAGCGATATTGTGGAAGCTATGGGAGGTGCGCGAAAACACAGCAATATATGGGACAGTATTAGAGGTGCATGAAAACACAGCTGTATAGAAGAAGGTATGAGAGATGAGCGAAAACTCAGCTAAAAAGGGGAAGGTGTGAGATGTGCGCGAGAATACTGCGATATACGCGAAGCTATGAGAGGTGCTATGGGACGTGCGCAAAAACACAGTGATATAGGGGAAGCTATTGGAGGTGCGCAAACACTCAGCGATAAGGGGAAAGTATGGTAGGTGCACGAAAACACAGCGATTTACGGGAAGGTATGAGAGGGAGGCGAAAACACAGCGATACAGGGGAAGGTAGGAGAGGTGCGCGATAACACATCGATATATGGGAATCTATGGGCAGTGCACAAAAACAGAGCGATGTAGTGGAAGGTATGAGAGGTGTGCGAAAACAGGGCGATATAGGGGAAGCTATGGGAGGTGTGTGGAAACACGGCTAAATAGGGGAAGCTATGGGATGTGCATGAAAACACAACGATATTGGGGAAGGTATGAGAGGTGCACGAAAACATCGATATAGGGGAAGCTACGAGATGTGTGCAAAAACACAGTGATATAGTAGAAGATATCAGAAATGCACGAAAACACAGAGATATAGGGAAATCTATGAAAGGTGCGTAAAAACACAGCGATATATGGGAATCTATGGGCGGTGCACAAAAACAGAGCGATGTAGTGGAAGGTATGAGAGGTGTACGAAAACAGGGCGATATAGGGGAAGCTAAGGGAGGTGCGCGAAAACACAGCAATTCAAGGGAAGTTATGAGGGGTAAGCAAAAACACAGCGATATAGGGGAAAGTATGAGAAGTGCGTGATAACACCACGATATAGGGGAAGGTATGAGAGGTTCGCGGAAACACAGCGATATAGGGGAAGGTCTGAGAGGCCGGTGAAAACACAGCGAAATATGGGAAGCTATGGAAAGTGAGTGAAAACACGGCGATGTAGGGGAAGATATGAGAGGTGTGCAAAAGCACATCGATATGGGGAAGCTACGAGTAGTGTGCGAAAACACAACACTATAGTGGGATGTATGAGAGGTGGTAAAAACACAGAGATTTTGGGAAAGCTGTGAGAGGTGCCTGTAAACACAGCGCTATAGGGGAATATATGAGACGTGCGCGAAAACATGGCGATATAGGGAAATCTATGAGAGGTGCGTAAAAACACAGTGATATATGGGAAGCTATGGGCGGTGCACAAAAACAGAGCGATATAGGGGAAGGCATCAGATGTGCGAGAAAACACAGTGATATAGGGGAAACTATGGGAGGTGTGCGAAAACACAGCGATACAGCAGAAGGTATGAGATGTGCGCGAAAACACAGCAATATTGTGGAAGCTATGGGAGGTGCGCAAAAACATAGCAATATATGGGATGGTATGCGACGTGCATGAAAACACAGTGATTTTGCGGAAGGTATGAGAGGTGCGCCAAAACACATCGATTGGGGAAGTTACGAGTGGTGTGTGAAAACACAGTGATATAGTGGAATGCATGAGAGGTGACGAAAACACAGATTTTGGGAAAGCTATGAGAGTTGCATGTAAACTCAGCGCTATAGGGGAACATATGAGAGGTGCGCGAAAATACGGCGATATAGGGAAATCTATCAGAGGTGCGTAAAAACACAGCGATATATGGGAAGCTATGGGCGGTGCACAAAAACAGAGCAATATAGGGGAAGGCATCAGAGGTGCAAGAAAACACAGTGATATAGGGGAAACTATCGGAGGTGTGCGAAAACACAACGATACAGCAGAAAGTATGAGATGTGCGCGAAAACACAGCAATATATGGGACGGTATGCGAGGTGCATGATTTTGGGGGAGGTATGAGAGGTGCGCCAAAACACATCGATTGGGGAAGCTACGAGTGGTGTGCGAAAACACAGTGATATAGTGGAATGTATGAGAGGTGGCGAAAACACACCAGCTCTTATAGCTTCCCCTATAACGCTGTTTTTTCGCGCATCTATCATCCATTCCCCTGTATGGCCGTGTGTTCGCACACCACTCATAGCTTCCCCATATCATTGTGTTTTCACGCCCCTCTCATAACTTCTCCTATATCGCCGTGTATTCGCGCACCTCCTATACCTTCCCCAATATGGCTGTGTTTTTGCACCCCTCTCATAACTTATCGTGTATCGCTGTGCTTTTGCGCACCTCTCATAGCTTCCCCAATATCGCTGTGTTTTCCCGCACCTCCCATAGCTTCCCAAATATCAATGTGTTTGTGCGCACCTCTCATACCATCCCCTATATCGCTGTCCGCTCAGCTCTTATAGCTTCCCCTATATCTCTGTGTTTTCACTCAGTTCTTATAGATTCCCCTATATCACCGTGTTTTCATGCACCTCTCTTTCCTTCCCCTATATCGCCGTGTTTTCGTGCACCTCCCATAGATTCCCCAATAACACTGTTTTCTCGCGCATCTCTCATACCTTCCCCTGTATCGCCGTGTTTTCAAGCACCTCGCATATCTTCCCCTCTATCGCTGTGTTTTCGCGCACCTTCTATAACATCCCCAATATGGCTGTGTTTTCGCCCACCTCTCATATGTTGCCCTTTATCGCTGAGTTTTCACACACCTCCCACAGCTTTCCCTATATTGCTGTTTTGATGCACTTCTCATATATTCCCCTGTATCGCCGTGTTTTCGCGCACCTCTCAGACATTCCCCTACATCGGCGTGTTTTCGAGCACCTCTCATACCTTCCTCTATTTTGCTGTGTTTTCAGGCACCTCCAAAACATTCCCCAATATTGCTGTGTTTTCACGCACCTCCCATAGCTTCCCCTATATTGCTGTGTTTTTGCACACCTCCAATAACTTCCCCTATATCGCTCTATTTTCTGGCACCTCCCATAACTTCCCCATATCACTGTGTTTTCGCGCAGCTCTCATAACTTCCCCATAACATCGTGTGTTCGCGCACATCCCATAGCTTCCCCTATATTGCCGTGTTTTCGAGCACCTCTCATACATTCCCCTTTCTCGCTGTGTTTTCCGGCACCTCCAATACCTTCACCAATATTGCTGTGTTTTCACGCACCTCCCATGTCTGCCCCTGTATTGCGATGTTTTCGTGCACCTCTCATAATTTCCCCTAAATCACTGTTTTCGAGACCTCTCATAGCATCCCCCATTTCGCCGTGTTTTCGTTCACCTCCTATACCTTCCCCAATATGGCTGTGCTTTTGCGCACCTCTCATACCTTCTCCTGTATTGCTGCATTTTCGCACACCTTCCATAGCTTCGCCTATATCGCTGTGCTTTCGCGCACCTCCCATAGGCTCACTAATGTCATTGTGTATTCGCTCACCTCTGATACCTTCCCCTATATCGCTGTGTTTTCGCTCAGCTCTTATACAATCCCCTATATTGCCGTCTTTTCACACACCTCCCAGAGCTTTCCCTATATCGCTGTGTTTTCGTGCACTTCCCATATTTACCCCAATATGGCTGTGTTTTCGAGCACCTCTCATAACTTTCCCTATATCGCTGTTTTCGTGCTCCTCCAATTGTTTTCCCAATCTGGCTGTGGTTTTGCGCACCTCTCATACGTTGCCCTTTACCGCCGTGTTTTCGCACACCTCCCATAGCTTCCCCATACAACTGTGTTTTCTCGCACCTCTCATACCTTCCCCTGTATCGCCGTGTTTTCGAGCACCTCCCATAGCTTCCCCTCTATCGCTGTGTTTTCGCTCAGCTCTTATAGATTCCCCTATATCATTGTGTTTTCATGCACCTCCCAGAGCTTCCCCTATATTGTTGTGTTTTCATGCACCTCCCATAGTTTCCCAATAACGCTGTGTTTTCGCGCACCTCCCATAGCTTCCCCTATATCACTGTGTTTTGATGCACCTATCATACATTCCACTATATCACAGTGTTTTCACTCACGTCTCATAGCTTCCCCTATATTGCAGTGCTTTCTTGCACCTCTCATAGCTTCCCCTTTTTAGCTGTGTTTTCGCTCATCTCTCATAATTTCCCCTATATCGCAGTGTTTTCCCGCACCTCTCATACCTTCCCCCGTATCGCTGTGTTTTCACACACCGCTCATAGCTTCCTCTATATCGCTCTGTTTTCCCGCACCTCCCATAGGGTCACTAATTCCATTGTGTTTTCGCGCACCTCTGATACCTTCCCATAGATCGCTGTGTTTTCGCTCAGTTCTTACAGCTTCCCCTATATCGCCCTGTTTTTGAGCATCTCCCATAGCTCCCACTCTATCGCCGTGTTTACGCGCACCTCTCATACCTTCCCTTTTTTAGTTGTGTTTTCGCTCATCTCATATAACTTCCCCTATATCGCAATGTTTTTCCGCACCTTTCATACATTCTGCTTTCTCACTGTGTTTTCGGGCACCTCCAATACCTTCATCAATATTGCTGTGTTTTCGCGCACCTCCCATAGCTGCCTCTATATTGCGATGTTTTCGTGCACCTCTCATAGTTTCCCCCATATCGCGGTGTTTTCATGCACCTCCCATACCTTCCCCAATATGGCTGTGCTTTTGCGCACCTCTCATACCTTCCCCTGCATCGCTGTGTTTTAGCACACCTCCCATAGCTTCGCCTATATCGCTGTGTTTTCTCGCACCTCTCATAGCTTCCTCTATATCTCTCTGGTTTTCCGCACCTCCCATAGGCTCACTAATGTCATTGTGTTTTCGCGCACCTCTGACACCTTCCCCTATATTGCTGTGTTTTCGCTCAGCTCTTATAGCTTCCCCTATATCGTCGTGTTTTCGCACACCTCCCCGAGCTTCCCCTATATCGCTGTTTTCGTGCACCTCCCATTGTTTCCCCAATAACGCTGTTTATTCTCACACCTCTCATACTTTCCCCTGTACCGCCGTGGGTTCGCACACCACTCATAGCTTCCCCATATCACTGTGTTTTCCCGCCCCTCTCATAACTTCTCCTATATCGCCGTGTATTCGTGCACCTCTCATACATTCCCATACATCGCCATGTGTTCGAGTACCTCTCATACCTTCCTCTATATCGGTGTGTTTTCGCGCATCTCTCTTACATTCCCCTATAGCGCTGTGTTTTCGCGAACCTCCCATACCTTCCCGTTATCGTTGTGTTTTCGTGCACCTCCCATACCTTTCAAAATATGGCTCTGTTTTCACACACATCTCATACCTTCCCCTGTAGAGCTGTGTTTTCGGACATCTCCCATAGCTTCCTGTATATCTCTGTGTTTTCGCTCAGCTGTTTAACTTCCCCGATATGTCTGTGTTTTCACTCAGTTGTTGTAGATTCCTCTATATCACTGTGTTTTCATGCACCTCTCTTTCCTTCCCCTATATCGCTGTGTTTCGGTGCACCTCCCATAGATTCCCCAATAACGCTGTTTTTCGCGCATCTCTCATACCTTCCCCTGTATCACCGTGGGTTTGCCCACCACTCATAGCTTCCCCATATCATTGTGTTTTCACGCCCCTCTCATAACTTCTCCTATATCGCCGTGTATTCGCGCACCCCCTATATCGCTGTCTTTTCACGTTGTCTTTTCACGCTGTCTTTTCACGATACATCGCCATGTTTTCGAGCACCTCTCATGCCTTCCTCTATATCGCTGTGTTTTCGCGCACCTCTAATACCTTCCCCAATATTGCTGTGTTTTCGCACACCTCTCATAGTTTCCCCTAAATTGCTGTTTTCGCGCACCTTTCGTACCTTCCCCTAAATCGCCATGTTTTCGCTCACCTCTCATACCTTCCCCAGTAGCGCTGTGTTGTTGCGCATCTCCCATACCTTCCCCGATATCGCCATTTTTTCGCGCAGCTCCCATAGCTTCCCCTATATCACTGTGTTTTTGCGCACCTCACATACCTTCCCCGATATTGTATTGATTTCGCGCACCTCTCATACATCCCCCTATAGCGCTGTGTTTTCGCGAACCTCCCATACCTTCCGGTTATCGCTGTGTTTTCGTGCACCTCTCATACCTTTCAAAATATGACTCTGTTTTCACACACATCTCATACCTTCCCCTGTAGCGCTGTGTTTTCGGACACCTCCCATCACTTCTTGTATATCTCTGTGTTTTCGCTCAGCTTTTATAACTTCCCCTATATCTCTGTGTTTTCACTCAGTTCTTGTAGATTCCCCTATCTCACTGTGTTTTCATGCACCTCTCTTTCCTTCCCCTATATCGCTGTGTTTTCGTGCACATCCCATAGATTTCCCAATAACGCTGTTTTTTCGCGCATCTCTCATACCTTCCCCTGTATAGCCGTGTTTTCGCACACCTCTCATACCATCCCCTATATTGCCGTGTTTTCGAGCACCTCGCATAGCTTCCCCTCTATCACTGTGTTTCCGCGCACCTCCCATAACATCCCCAATATGGCTGTGTTTTCGCCCACCTCTCATACGTTGCCCTTTATCGCTGTGTTTTTGCACACCTCCCACAGATTCCCCTATATTGCTGTTTCCAAGCACCTCTCATACATTCCCCTACATCGGCGTGTTTTTGCGCACCTCTCATACCTTCCCCTATATCAGTATGTTTTCTCGCACCTCCCATAGCTTCCACTATATCGTTGTGTTTTCGCGCACTTCTCATATATTCCCCTTTTTCGCAGTGTTTTCGTGCACCTCCCATAGCTTCCCCTATATTGCTGTGTTTTCGCACACCTCTCATACATTCCCATATAAGGCTCTGTTTTCGCGCACTTCTCACAGATTCCCCTATATTGCTGTGTTTTGATGCACCTCTCATACCTACTCCTGTATCGCTGTGTTTTTTCACACCTCCAATAACTTCCCCTATATCGCTCTATTTTCTCACACCTCCCATAGTTTCCCCTATATCGCTGTGTTTTTGTGCTCCTCTGTTAGTTTCTCCCATATCGCTGTGTTTTCGAGCACCTCCCATAGTTTCCACTATATGGCTGTGTTTTGATGCACCTATCACACCTTGACCTATATCGCCGTGTTCTCGCACACCTCTCATACCTTCCACTTTTCACCTGTGTTTTCGCTCATCTCTCTTACATTTCCTTGTATCACCGTGCTTTCGCACACCTCTCATATCTTCACGTATATCGCCGTGCGTTCGCACACCTCCCATAGCTTCCCCATATCGCTGTGTTTTCGAGCACCTCCCATAGTTTCCACTATATGGCTGTGTTTTGATGCACCTATCACACCTTGACCTATATCGCCGTGATCTCGTGCACCTCTCATACCTTCCACTTTTCACCTGTGTTTTCGCTCATCTCTCTTACATTCCCCTGTATCACCGTGTTTTTGCGCACCTCTCATACCTTCACGTATATCGCCGTGCGTTCGCACACCTCCCATAGCTTCCCCATATCACTGTGCTTTCGTGCACCTCTCATACCTTCCCCTATATCACCGTGTTTTCGCGCACCTCCCATAGATTCCCTTATATCACTGTGTTTTCGTGCACCTTCCATAGTTTCCGCAATATGGCTCTGTTTTCCCGCACCTCGCATAGGCTCACTAATGTCATTGTTTTTTCGCGCGCCTCTCATACTTTCCCCTATATCGCTGTATTTTTGCTCAGCTCTTACAGCTTCCCCTATATCGCCGTGTTTTCGCGCACCTCCCAGAGCTTTCTCTATATCACTGTGTTTTCGTGCACCTTCCATAGTTTCCCTAATATGGCTGTATTTTCGCGCACTTCTCATACCTTCCAAAATATGCCTCTGTTTTCACACACATCTCATATCTTCCTCTGTAGCGCTGTGTTTTCGGACACCTCCCATAGTTTCCTGTATATCGCTGTGTTTTTGTGCACCTTCCATAGCTTCCCCTATATCGCCATGTTTTTGCATACCTCTCATACCTTCCCCTATGTCCCCGTGTTTTTGCGCACCTCTCATAGCTTCCCAAATATCAATGTTTTGGTGCACACCTCTCATACCATCCACTATATCGCTGTGTTTTCATACACCTCTCTTTCCTTCCCCTATATTGCTGTGTTTTCATGCACCTCCCATAGATTCTCCAATAACGCTGTGTTACACGCATCTCTCATATCTCCCCTGTATCGCCGTGTTTTCGAGCACCTCGCATAGCTTCCCCTCTATCGCTGTGTTTTCATGCACCTCCTATAACATCCCCAATATGGATGTGCTTTTGCCCACCTCTCATACATTGCCCTTTATCGCTGTGTTATCGTAACCCTCCCACAGATTCCCCTATATCGCTGTGTTTTGATGCACTTCTCATACCTTCTCCTATATCGCAGTGTTTTCGCGCACCTCTAATACCTTCCCCAATATCGCAGTGTTTTTGCGCACCTCTCATACCTTCCACTATATCACTGTGTTTTCTCGCACCTCCCATAGCTTCCCCTATATCACTGTATTTTGATGCACCTGTCATACCATCCACTATATCGCATTGTTTTCACTCACTTCTCATAGCTTCCCCTATATCGCTGTGCTTTCATGCACCTCTCAAACCTTCCCCTTTTTAGCTGCATTTTCGCTCATCTCTCATAACTTCCCCTATATCGCAGTGTATTCCCGCACCTCTCATACATTCCCTTTTTTCGAAGTGTTTTCGTGCACCTCCCATAGCTTCCCCTATATTGCCGTGTTTTCGTACACCTCTCATACATTCCCATATATGGCTCTGTTTTTGCACACCTCTCACAGATTCCCCTATATTGCTGTGTTTTGATGCACCTCTCATATCTTCCCCTGTATCGCTGTGTTTTTGCACGCCACCAATAGCTTCCCCTATATCGCTGTGTATTCGCTCACCTCTCATATCTTTGCCTATATCACCGTGTTATCGCACTCTTCTCATACCTTCCACTTTTTAGCTGTGTTTTCACTCATCTCTCAAACATTGCCCTATATCGCCGTGTTTTTGCGCACCTCTCATGCCTTCATGTATATCGCCGTGAGTTCGCACACCTCTCAAGGCTTCCCCATATCAATGTGTTTTCGCTCAGCTCTCATAACTTCCCCTATATCATCCTGTTTTTGCGCACCTCCAATACCTTCCCCTGTATCACCATGTTTTTGCGCACCTCTCATAGCTACCCCTCTATCGTTGTGTTTTCATGCACCTCCCATAACTTCCCCAATATGGCTGTGTTTTCGCGCACCTGTCATATGTTGCCCTTTATCGCTGTGTTTTCGCACACCTCCCACAGCTTCCCCTATATTGCTGTTTTCACGCACTTCTTATAGCACCCCCTATATCGCTTTGTTTTTGCACACCTCCAATAGCTTCCCCTATATCGCTCTGTTTTTGCGCACCTGTGTTAGTTTCCCCTATATCGCCGTGTTCTCGTGCAACTCTCATACCTTCCCCTTTTCAGCTGTGTTTTCACTCATCTCCCTTACATTCCCCTACATCGCCGTGTTTGCGTGAAGCTCTGATAATTTCCCCTATATCGCCCTGTTTTCGTGCACCTCCCATAGCTTCCCCTATAGCACTGTGTTTTCGTGCACTTTTCATACCTTCCCTTATATCGCTGAGTTTCTGCTCCCTACTCATAGCTTCCCCTATATCGCCGTGTTTTCGCGCACCTCTAATACCTTTCCCTTTTTAGCTGTGTTTTCGCTCATCTATCATAACTTCTCCTATATCGCAATGTTTTTCTGCACCTCTCATACATTCCCCTTTCTCGCTGTGTTTTCGGGCACCTCCAATACCTTCACCAATATTGCTGTGTTTTCGCGCAGCTCCCATTGCTGCCCCTATATTGCGATGTTTTCGTGCACCTCTCATAGCTTCCCCTAAATCACTGTTTTCGAGCTCCTCTCATAGCTTCCCTCATATCGCTGTGTTTTCGTGCACCTCCCATAGTTTCCCAATAAAGCTGTGTTTTCGCGCACCTCCCATAGCTTCCCCTATATCGCTGTGTTTTGATACACCTCTCACAGATTCCTCTATATTGCTGTGTTTTGATGCACTTCTCATATCTTCCCCTGTATCGCTGTGTTTTTGCACGCCAACAATAGCTTCCCCTATATCGCTGTGTATTCGCTCACCTCTCATATCTTTGCCTATATCACCGTGTTATCGCGCTCTTCTCATACCTTCCACTTTTTAGATGTGTTTTCGCTCATCTCTCACACATTCCCCTATATTGCCGTGTTTTTGCGCACCTCTCATGCCTTCACGCATATCGCCGTGCGTTCGCACACCTCTCAAGGCTTCCCCATATCACTGAGTTTTCGCTCAGCTCTCATAACTTCCCCTATATCATCCTGTTTTCGCGCACCTCCAATACCTTCCCCTGTATGGCCGTGTTTTCGCACACCTCTCATAGCTACCCCTCTATCGTTGTGTTTTCGCGCACCTCCCATAACTTCCCCAATATGACTGTGTTTTGATGCACCTCTCATACCTTCTCATATATCACTGTGTTTTCGTTGCCCTTTATCGCTGTGTTTTTGCACACCTCCCACAGCTTCCCCTATATTGCTGTTTTCACGCACTTCTTATAGCACCCCCTTTCTCGCAGTGTTTTCTTGCACCTCCCATAGCTTCCCCTATATTGCTGTGTTTTCGTACACCTCTCATACCTTCCCATATATGGCTCTGTTTTCGCGCACCTCGCACAGATTCCCCTATATTGCTGTGTTTTGATGCACCTCTCATACCTACCCCTGTATCGCTGTGTTTTTGCACACCTCCAATAGTTTCCCCTATATCGCTCTGTTTTCTTGCACCTCCCATAGCTTCCCCTATATTGCTGTGTTTTTGCGCACCTGTGTTAGTTTCCCCTATATCGCCGTGTTATCGTGCATGTCTCATACCTTCCCCTTTCCAGCTGTGTTTCCGCTCATCTCCCTTACATTCCCCTACATCGCCGTGTTTACGTGAAGCTCTGATAACTTCCCCTATATCACCCTGTTTTCGTGCACCTCCCATAGCTTCCCCAATAGCACTGTGTTTTCGTGCACTTTTCATACCTTCCCTTATATCACTGAGTTTTTGCTCCCCACTCATAGCTTCCCCTATATCGCCGTGTTTTCGCACAGCTCTAATACCTTTCCCTTTTTAGCTGTGTTTTCGCTCGTCTATCATAACTTCTCCTGTGTCGCAATGTTTTTCTGCACCTCTCACACATTCCCCTTTCTCGCTGTGTTTTCGGGCACCTCCAATACCTTCACCAATATTGCTGTGTTTTCGCGCAGCTCCCATAGCTGCCCCTATATTGCGATGTTTTCGTGCACCTCTCATAGCTTCCCCTAAATCACTGTTTTCGAGCTCCTCTCATAGCTTCCCCCATATCGCCGTGTTTTCGTGCACCTCCCATACCTTCCCCAATATGGATGCGCTTTCGCACACCTCTCATACCTTCCCCTGTATCGCTGCGTTTTCGCGCACCTCCCATAGCTTCCCCTATATCACTGTGTTTTCATTCAGCTCTTATAGCTTACCCTATATCGCCGTGCTTTCACGCACCTCCCATAGCTTCCCCTATATCACTGTATTTTGATGCGCCTATCATACCATCCACTATATCGCAGTGTTTTCACTCACTTCTCATAGCTTCCCCTATATCGCCGTGCTTTCATGCACCTCTCACACCTTCCCCTTGTTAGCTGTGTTTTCACTCATGTCTCAAAACTTCCCCTATATCGCAGTGTTTTCCCGCACCTCTCATACCTTCCCCTGTATCGCTGCGTTTTCGCACAGCTCCCATAGCTTCCCCTATATTGCTGAGTTTTCACGCACCTCTCATAGCTTCCTCTATATCGCTCTGTTTTCCCACACCTCCCATAGGTTCCCCAATATGGCTGTGTTTTCGTGCATCTTTGATGCCTTCCCCTTTATCACCGTGTTTTCGTGCACCTCCCATAGCTTCCCCTGTATCGCTGTGTTTTCGCTCAGCCCTTATAGCTTCCCCTATATTGTTGTGTTTTCGTGCACCTCCCATAGTTTCTCAATAACGCTGTGTTTTCGCGCACCTCCCATAGCTTCCCCTATATCACTGTGTTTTGATGCACCTATCATACCATCCAATATATCGCAGTGTATTCGCCCACCTCTCATATCTTTGCCTATATCACCGTGTTATCGCGCACTTCTCATACCTTCCACATTTTAGCTGCGTTTCGCTCATCTCTCACACATTCCCCTATATCGCCGTGTTTTCGCGCACCTCTCATACCTTCACGTATATCGCCGTGCGTTCGCACACCTCTCAAGGCTTCCCCATGTCACTGTGTTTTCGCACAGCTCTCATAACTTCCCCTATATCATCCTATTTTTGTGCACCTCCGATACCTTCCCCTGTATCGCCGTGCTTTCGCGCACCTCTCATACCTTCCCCTATATAGCCGTGTTTTCGCGCACCTCCTATACTTACCCCAATATGGTTGTTTTTTCATGCACCTCTCATACATTGCCCTTTATCGCTGTGTTTCGCACACCTCCCATAGCTTCCCCTTACTGCTGTGTTTTCCCACACCTCCCATACATTCCCCAATATGGCTGTGTTTTCGCGCACCTCTCATAGCTTCCCTTGTATCGCCGTATTTCGAGCACCTCCCATAGCTTCCCCTCTATTGCTGTGTTTTCACTCAGCTCTTATAGCTTCCCCTATATCGTCGAGTTTTCACGCACCTCCCAGATCTTCCCCAATATCGCTGAGTTTTTGTGCACCTCCCATAGTTTCCCAATAACGCTGTGTTTTCGCGCTCCTCCCAGCTTTCCCTATATCGCCGTGTTTTCGTGCACCTCTCATACCTTCACGTATATCGCCATGCGTTCGCACACCTCTCAATTCTTCCCCATATCCCTGTGTTTTCGCGCAGCTCTCATAACTTCCCCTATATCATCCTGTTTTTGCGCACCTCTGATACCTTCCCCTGTATCGCCGTGTTTTCGCTCTGCTCTCATAGCTACCCCTCTATCGTTATGTTTTCGCTCACCTCCCATAACTTCCCCAATGTGGCTGTGTTTTGATGCACCTCTCATACCTTCTCATATATCGCTGTGTTTTCGCGCACCTCTCATACATTCCCCTACATCGGCGTGTTTTCGCGCACCTCTCATACCTTCCCCTGTATCGCTGTGCTTTTGCACACCTCCAATAGCTTCCCCTATATTGCTGTGTTTTGATGCACCTCTGTTAGTTTCCCCTATATCACTGTGTTTTCGCGCACCTCGCATGGAATCCCCTAAATCGCTGTGTTTTGATGCACCTATCATATCTTGCCCTATATCGCTGTGTTTTCGCGCACCTCTCATACCTTCCCCTATATGGCTCTGTTTTCGTTCACCTCTCACAGATTCCCCTATATTGCTGTGTTTTCGTGCACCTCCCATACCTTCCCCCATATGGTTGTGTTTTTGCGCACCTCTCATACCTTCCCCTGTATCGCTGTGTTTTCGTGCACCTCCCATAGCTTCCCCTATATTGCTGTGTTTTCGCTCAATTCTCTTACATTCCCCTATATCGCAGTGTTTTCACGCAGCTCTGATAACTTCCCCTATATCGCAGTGTTTTCCCGCACCTCTCATATATTCCTCTTTTTCACCGTGTTTTTGTGCACCTTCCATAGCTTCCCCTATAGCGCTGTGTTTTCACGCACCTCTCATATCTTCCCCTTTTTAGCTGTGTTTTCGCTCATCTCTCATAACTTCCCCTATATCGCAATGTTTTTCAGCACCTCTCCTTTCTCGTTGTGTTTTCGGGCACCTCCAATACCTTCACCAATATTGCTGTGTTTTCGCGCACCTTCCATAGCTGCCCCTATATTGCGATATTTTCGTGCACCTCTCATCGCTTCCCCTAAATCGCTGTTTTTGAGCACCTCTCACAGCTTCCCCCATATCGCTGTGTTTTCGTTCAGCTCTTATAGCTTCCCCTATATCGCCGTGTTTTCGCGTACCTCCCATAGATGCCCCTATACTGCAATTTTTTCGCGCACCTCTCATAGCTTCCCCTAAATTGTTATTTTCACGGACATCTCATACCTTCCCCTATATTGCCATGTTTTTGCGCTCTTCCCATAGCTTCCCCTGTATTGCTGTGTTTTCATGCAGCTCTCATACATTCCCCTAAATCGCCATGTTTTCGCTCACCACTCATACCTTCCCCAATAGCACTGCGTTGTTGCGCATCTCCCATACCTACCCCAATATTGCGTTTTTTTTCACGCAGCTCCCATAGCTTCCCCTATATCACTGTGTTTTTGCGCACCTCGCATACCTTCCCCGATATTGTATTGTTTTCGCCCACCTCCCATACCTTCCTGTTATTGCTGTGTTTTCACGAACCTCCTATACCTTTAAAAATATGGCTCTGTTTTCACACACATCTCATACCTTCTCCTGTAGCGCTGTGTTTTGGACACCTCCCATAGCTTTCTGTATATCGCTGTGTTTTCGTGCAACTTCCATAGCTTCCCCTGTATCGACATGTTTTTGCACACCTCTCATACCTTCCCCTATGTCACTGTGTTTTTGTGCACCTCCCTCAGCTTCCCCTCTATTGCTGTGTTTTCGTGCACCTCCCATCCCTTCTTCAATATGGCTGTGTTTTTGGGCTCCCTCATACCTTACCCTGTATCACTGTGGTTTTGCACACCTCTCATAGTTTCCCCGATAGCACAATGTTTTCCAGCACCTCCCATAGCTTCCCAAGTATGAATGTGTTTGCACGCACCTCTCATACCATCCCCTATATTGCTGTGTTTTCGCTCAGCTCTTATAGCTTCCCCTATATCTCTGTGTTTTCGCTCAGTTCTTACAGATTCCCCTATATCACTGTATTTTCATGCAGCTCTCTTTCTTTCCCCTCTATCGCTGTGTTTTCGCGCACCTCCCATAACATCCCCAATATGGCTGTGTTTTAGCCCACCTCTCATACGTTGCCCTTTATCGCTGTGTTTTCGCACACCTCCCACAGCTTCCTCTATATTGCTGTTTCCAAGTACCTCTCATACATTCCCCTATATTGCCTTGTTTTTGCGCACCTCTCGTAGCTTACCGTATATCGATGTGTTTTTGTGCACCTCTCATACCTTACCCAATATCGCTGTGCTTTCATGCACCTTGCATTCCGTCCCCTATAACGCTACATTTTCGCGCATCTCTCATCGCTTCCCCTATATCAACGTGTTCTTACACACCTCTCAGTCTTTCACGTATATCGCCGTGTTTTCATGTACCTCCCATGGCTTCCCCTATATCACTGTGTTTTCGCGCACCTTGCATACCTACCCTTATATTACTGTGTTTTCACGCACCTTTCATGCCATCCCCTAAATCGCCTTGCTTTCATGCACCTTTCATATCTTCGCCTATATAGCTGTTTTTTCGCTCACCTCTCATAACTTCCCCTGTATTGCCGTGTTATCGCGCACCTCTCATACATTCTCCTACATCCCTGTGCTTTCGCGCAAATCTCATACCTTCCAATATATTTTTTTGTTTTTGCACACCTCTCGTATCTTCTCCTATATCGCTGTGTTGTCGTGCACCTCCAATAGCTTCCCCTATATCGCTGTGTTTTTGCTCACCTCTCATAGCTTGGCCTAGATGGCAGTATTCTTGCGCACACCTCATACCTTCCCCTTTTTAGCTGAGTTTTCGCTCTTCTCTCATAACTTCTTCTATATCGCCGTGTTTTCGCGCACCTCCCATGGCTTCCCCTATATCACTGTGTTTTCGCGCACCTCCCATTGTTTCCCCTATATCACTGTGTTTTCGCGCAGCTCTCATACCTTAACCTATATCGTTCTGTTTTTGCGCACCTCCCATAAATACCCTTATATCGCTGTGTTTTCAGACACCTCCCACAGCGTCCCCTATATCGCCGTGTTTTCGCGCACCTCTCGTACATTCCCCTATATCGCGGTGTTATCGCGCACCTCTCATACCTTCCCCTGTATCGCTGTCTTTTCGCCTCCCTCTCAAACATTCCCCTAAATCGCTGTGTTTTCGAGCACCTCCCATACCGTCCCCTTATCGCTGAGTTTTTGCACACCTCCCATAGCTTCCCCTATATTGCTGTGTTTTTGCGCACCTCTCATAGCTTCCCCTATATTGCTGTGTTTTCGCGCACCTCTCATAGCTTCCCCTATATCTCTGTGTTTTGGCGCACCTCTCATATCTTCTCCTATATCGCCGTGTTTTCATGCACCTTCCATAGCTTCCACTATATCGCTGTGTTTTCGCGCACGTTCCATAACTTCCGTTATATTGCTGTGTTTTCGCTCAGCTCTCATACATTCCCCTACATCACCGTGTTTTTGTGCACCTCTCATACTTTCCCCTATATCGAGGTGTTATCGCATCCCTCTCATACCTTCCCCTTATCGCTGAGTTTTTGCACACCTCCCATAGCTTCCCCTATATCGCTGTGTTTTTGCGCACATCTCATATCTTCCCCTATATAGCTGTGTTTTCGCTCACCTCTCATAACTTCCCCTGTATTGCCGTGTTATCGCGCACCTCTCATACATTCTCCTACATCCCTGTGCTTTCGCGCACATCTCATACCTTCCAATATATTTTTTTGTTTTCGCACACCTCTCGTATCTTTCCCTATATCGCTGTGTTGTCGCGCACCTCCAATAGCTTCCCCTATATCGCTGTGTTTTTGCTCACCTCTCATAGCTTGGCCTAGATGGCAGTATTCTCGCGCACACCTCATACCTTCTCCTTTTTAGCTGAGTTTTCGCTCATCTCTCATAACTTCTTCTATATCGCCGTGTTTTTGCGCACCTCTCATTGGTTCCCCTATATCGACGTGTTTTTACGCACCTCTCATTCCTTCACGTATATCGCTGTGTTTTCGCGCACCTCCCATTGGTTCCCCTATATCGACGTGTTTTCACGCACCTCGCATTCCTTCACGTATATCGCCGTGTTTTCGCGCATCTCTCATACCTTAACCTATATTGCTTTGTTTTTGCGCACCTCCCATAAATACCCCTATATCGCTGTGTTTTCGGACACCTCCCATAGCGTCCCCTATATCTCCGTGTTTTCGCGCACCTATCATACCTTCCCCTGTATCACTGTCTTTTCGCCTCCCTCTCAAACATTCCCCTAAATCACTGTGTTTTTGATCACCTCCCATACCGTCCCCTTATCGCTGAGTTTTTGCACACCTCCCATAGCTTCCCCTATATCGCTGTGTTTTTGCGCACATCTCATATCTTCCCCTATATAGCTGTGTTTTCGCTCACCTCTCATAACTTCCTCTGTATTGCCGTGTTATCGCGCACCTCTCATACATTCTCCTACATCCCTGTGCTTTCGCGCACATCTCATACCTTCCAATATATTTTTTTGTTTTCGCACACCTCTCGTATCTTTCCCTATATCGCTGTGTTGTCGCGCACCTCCAATAGCTTCCCCTATATCGCTGTGTTTTTGCTCACCTCTCATAGCTTGGCCTAGATGGCAGTATTCTCGCGCACACCTCATACCTTCTCCTTTTTAGCTGAGTTTTCGCTCATCTCTCATAACTTCTTCTATACCGCCGTGTTTTTGCGCACCTCTCATTGGTTCCCCTATATCGACGTGTTTTTACGCACCTCTCATTCCTTCACGTATATCGCTGTGTTTGCGCGCACCTCCCATTGGTTCCCCTATATCGACGTGTTTTCACGCACCTCGCATTCCTTCACGTATATCGCCGTGTTTTCGCGCATCTCTCATACCTTAACCTATATTGCTTTGTTTTTGCGCACCTCCCATAAATACCCCTATATCGCTGTGTTTTCGGACACCTCCCATAGCGTCCCCTATATCGCCGTGTTTTCGCGCACCTCTCGTACATTCCCCTATATCGCGGTGTTATCGCGCACCTATCATACCTTCCCCTGTATCACTGTCTTTTCGCCTCCCTCTCAAACATTCCCCTAAATCACTGTGTTTTTGATCACCTCCCATACCGTCCCCTTATCGCTGAGTTTTTGCACACCTCCCATAGTTTCCCTATATCGCTGTGTTTTTGCGCACCTCTCATAGCTTCCCCTATATTGCTGTGTTTTCGCGCACCTCTCATATCTTCTCCTATATCGCCGCGTTTTCATGCACCTTCCATAGCTTCCACTATATCGCTGTGTTTTCGCGCACGTTCCATAACTTCCATTATATTGCTGTGTTTTCGCTCACCTCTCATACATTCCCCTACATCACTGTGTTTTTGCGCACCTCTCATACTTTTCCCTATATCGCGGTGTTATCGCATCCCTCTCATAACTTCCCCTTATCGCTGAGTTTTTGCACACCTCCCATAGCTTCCCCTATATCGCTGTGTTTTTGCGCACATCTCATAGCTTCCCCTATATCGCTGTGTTTTCGCGCACTTCCAATAGCTCACCCAATATCGCTGTGTTTGGCGCACTTCCCATAGCTTCCCCTATATCGCTGTGTTTTCACACACCTCCCATAGCTTCCCCTATATTACGGAGTTTTCACGCACCTCTCATGCCATCCCCTATATCGCCTTGTTTTCACGCACCTTTCATATTTTCCCCTATTTAGCTGTGTTTTCGCTCACCTCTCATGACTTCCCCTGTATTGCCGTGTTTTCGCGCACCTATCATACATTCTCCTACATCCCTGTGCTTTCGCGCACATCTCATACCTTCCAATATGTTTTTTTGTTTTCGCACACCTCTCATATCTTCCCCTATATCGCTGTGTTCTCGCGCACTTCCAATAGCTTCTCCTATATCACTGTGGTTTTGTCACCTCTCATAGCTTGGCCTAGATGGCAGTATTCTCGCGCACACCTCATACTTTTCCCTTTTTAGCTGAGTTTTCGCTCATCTCTCATAACTTCTTCTATATCGCTGTGTTTTCGCGCACCTCTCATTCCTTCACGTATATCGCCGTGTTTTCGCGCACCTCCCATTGCTTCCCCTATATCACTGTGTTTTCGCGCAGCTCTCATAACTTAACCTATATCGCTCTGTTTTTGCGCACTCCCATCAACACCCCTATATCGCTGTGTTTTCGGACACCTCCCATAGCGTCCCCTATACCGCCGTGATTTCACGCATCTCTCATGCATTCCCCTATATCGCGGCGTTATTGCGCACCTCTCATACCTTCCCCTGTATTGCTGTCTTTTCTCCTCCCTCTCATACATTCCCTTAAGTCGCTGTGTTTTCGCGCACCTCCCATACCGTCCCCTTATCGCTGTGTTTTCGCGCACCTCTCATAGCTTCCCCTATATCTCTGTGCTTTGGCTCACCTCTCATATCTTCTCCTATATCGCCGTGTTTTCGTGCACCTTCCATAGTTTCCACTATATCACTGTATTTTCGCGCACGTTCCATAACTTCCGTTATATTGCCCTCATACATTCCCCTACATCACCGTGTTTTTGCGCACTTCTCATGCCTTCCCCTATATCGCGGTGTAATCGCATCCCTCCCATACCTTCCCCTTATCGCTGAGTTTCTGCACACCTCCCATAGCTTCCCTTATATCGTTGTGTTTTCGCGCACATCTCATAGCTTCCCCTATATTGCTGTTTCCAAGTACCTCTCATACCTTCCCCTATATTGCCTTGTTTTTGCGCACCTCCCATACGTTCCCCTACATCGGCGTATTTTCGAGCACCTCTCATACCTCCCTCTATATTGCTGTGTTTTCGGGCACCTCCAATAGCTTCTCCAATATCGCTGTGTTTTCGCACACCTCCCATAGACTCCCCTATATCGCTGTGTTTTTGTGCACCTCTCATACCTTCCCCTGTATCATGGCATTTTCGCACACCTCACATAGCTTCCCCTAAGATCGCCGTGTTTTTGCGTACCTCCCAGAGCTTCTCCTATATCGCTGTTTTCGTGCACCTCCCATTGTTTCCCCAATAACGCTGTTTTCTCGCCAACCTCTCATACCTTCCCCTGTATCGCCGTGTTTTGGAGCACCTCCCATAGCTTCCCCTCTATTGCTGTGCTTAGAGCTGTGCTTTTACTCAGCTCTTATAGCTTCCCCTATATCGCCGTGTTTTCGCGCACCTCCCAGAGCTTTCCCTATATCGCTGTGTTTTTGCGCACATCACATACCTTCCCCAATATGGCTGTGTTTTCGTGCACCTCTAATACCTTCCCCTGTATCGCCGTGATTACGGACACCTCCCACGGCTTCCTCTTACTGCTGTGATTTCGTGCACCTCCCATACATTCCCAAATATGGCTGTGTTTTTGCACACCTCTCATACCTTCCACTGTATTCCACTGTAGCGCCATGTTTTCACGCACCTCCAATACCTTCCCCTATATCGCTGTGTTGTCGAGCACCTCCCATAGCTTCCCTACTATCGCTGTGTTTTCACGCACTTCACATACCTTCCCCAATATGGCTGTGTTTTTTTCGCACCTCTCACACCTTTCCCTGTATCGCTGTGTTTTCGCACACCACTCGTAGCTTCGCCTACATCGCTGTGTTTTGGCGCACCCCTCATAGCTTCCGCTATATTGCTCTGCTTTCCCGCACCTACCATAGGTTCCCATATATAATTGTGTTTTCACACACCTCTCATACATTCCCCTATATCGCTGTGTTTTCGCTCAGCTCTTATAGCTTCCCCTATATCGCCGTGTTTTCGAGCACCTCCCATAGCTTCCCTTCTATCGCTGCGTTTTCACTCAGCTCATATACCTTCCCCTATATCGCTGTGTTTTTGTGCACCTCCCATAGTTTACCCAGTAACGCTGTTTTTTCACGCACCTCTCATACCTTCCCCTGTATCGCCGTGTTTTCACACACCTCCCATAGCTTCCCCTTACTGCTGTGTATTCACGCACCTCCCATACATTCCCCAATACGGTTGTGTTTTCGTGCACCTCTCATACCTTCCCCTGTATCACCGTGTTTTCGTGCTCCTCTCATACCTTCCCCTATCTTGCCGTGTTTTCGAGCACCTCCCGTAAGTTCCCCTCTATAGCTGTGTTTTCGCGCACCTCACATACTTTCCCCAATATGGCTGTGTTTTTGTGCACCTCCCAAAGTTTACCCAGTAACGCTGTTTTTTTCGCGCACCTCTCATACCTTCCCCTATATCGCCGTGTTTTTGCACACCTCCCATAGCTTCCTCTTACTGCTGTGTTTTCGCGCACCTCCCATGCATTCCCCAATATGGCTGTGTTTTTGCGCACATCTCATACCTTCCCCTGTATCGCCGTCTTTTTGTGTACATCTTATACCTTCCCCTCTATTGCTGTGTATTCAAGCATGTCCCACAGCTTCCCTTCTGTCGCTGTGTTTTCGCTCAGCTCTTATAGCTTCCCTTATTTCGCCATGTTTTCGCACACCTCCCAGCGCTTCCCCTATATCGCTGTGATTTCGCGCACCTCTCATACCTTCCCTATATCGCTGTCTTTTCACGCACCTATCATACATACCCCTACATCGCCGTGTTTTTGAGCACCAGTCATACCTTCCTCTATATCGCTGTGTTTTTGGGCATCTCCAATACCTTCCCCAATATTGCTGTGTTTTCGCAAACCTCCCATAGCTGCTCCTAGATTGCTTTGTTTTCGTGCACCACCCATAACTTCCCCAATATGGCTGTGCTTTCGCGCACTTCTCATAACTTGCCCTGTATCACGGTGTTTTCGCACACCTCCCGCAGCTTCCTCTGTATTGCTTTGTTTTCGGGCACCTCTCATAGCTTCCCTTAAGTCACTGTGTTTACGCGCACCTCTGAGAGTTTCCCTTATATCGCCTTGTTTTCGCGCACCTCGCATAGCTTCCCCTACATTACTGTGTTTTCGCGCTCCTCCCATAACTTCCACATTATGGCTGTGTTTTCGGGCACCTCTCATACCTTGCCTTATATTGCTGTGTTTTCGAGCACCTCTCATACCTTCCCCTATATCATCGTGTTTTCGCGCACCTCTCATACGTTCCCCTACAGCGACATGATTTCGAGCACCTCCCATTCCTTCCTGTATATCGCTGTGTTTTCGGGCACCTCCAATACCTTCCTCAATATTGCTGTGTTTTCGCACATCTCCCATAGCTGCTCCTCTATTGCGATGTTTTCGCGCACCTACCATATCTGAACCTGTATTGTGATGTTTTCGCACACCTCTCATAAATTCCCCATGTCACTGTGTTTTCGCGCAGCTCTCATAACTTCCCCTATATTGCAATGCTTTCGCGCACCTCCCATACCTTCCTTTATATCGCTGTGATTTCACGCACCTCTCATACATTCCCTTACATCGCTGTGTTTTCGCGCACCTCTCATACAATCCTCTATATCGCCGTGTTTTCGTGCACCTCTCATATATTCCCCTATAGTGCTGTGTTTACAGGCACCTCTCACAGCTTTCCCAAAATCTCTATGTTTTTTCCACCTTTCATACATTCCACTATATCGTTGTTTTCGCGCACCTCTAGTAGCTTCCCCATATCGATGTGTATTTGCGCACCTCTCATACCTTCCCCTACATCGCCGTGTTTTCACGCACCTTCCATAGCTTCCCATATTTCATTGTGGTTTCACCAGCCTCTCAGACCTTCCCCTATATCGCTGTGTTTCCGTGAACCTCTCATACCTTACCCTATATCGCGGTGTTTTTGCCTCCCTCTCATAAATTCCCCTGAATCACTGTGTTTTCGTGCACCTCCCATAGCTTCCCCTATGTCGCCGTGTTTTCACACACCTCACATACCTTCCACTATATCGCTGTGTTTTCGCGCACCTCTCGTAGCTTCCCGTATATCGATGTGTTTTTGTGCACCTCTCATACCTTACCCAATATTGCTGTGCTTTCAAGCACCTTGCATTCCGTCCCCTATAACGCTACATTTTCGCGCATCTCTCATCGCTTCCCCTATATCAACGTGTTCTTACACACCTCTCAGTCTTTCACGTATATCGCCGTGTTTTCATGTACCTCCCATGGCTTCCCCTATATCACTGTGTTTTCACGCACCTCGCATACCTACCCTTATATTACTGTGTTTTCACGCACCTTTGATGCCATCCCCTATATCGCCTTGCTTTGTTTCTTCCCCTATATAGCTGTGTTTTCGCTCACCTCTCATAACTTCCCATGTATTCCCATGTTATCGCGCACCTCTCATACATTCTCCTACATCCCTGTGCTTTCGCGCACATCTCATACCTTCCAATATATTTTTTTGTTTTTGCACACCTCTCGTATCTTCTCCTATATCGCTGTGTTGTCGTGCACCTCCAATAGCTTCCCCTATATCGCTGTGTTTTTGCTCACCTCTCATAGCTTGGCCTAGATGGCAGTATTCTTGCGCACACCTCATACCTTCCCCTTTTTAGCTGAGTTTTCGCTCTTCTCTCATAACTTCTTATATATTGCTGTGTTTTCACGCACCTCTTATTCCTTCATGTATATCGACGTGTTTTCGCGCACCTCCCATGGCTTCCCCTATGTCACTGTGTTTTCGCGCACCTCCCATTGCTTCCCCTATATCACTGTGTTTTCGCGCAGCTCTCATACCTTAACCTATATCGCTCTGTTTTTGCGCACCTCCCATAAATACCCTTATATCGCTGTGTTTTCGGACACCTCCCATAGCGTCCCCTATATCGCCGTATTTTCACGCACCTCTCGTACATTCCCCTATATCGCGGTGTTATCGCGCACCTCTCATACCTTCCCTTGTATCGCTGTCTTTTCGCCTCCCTCTCAAACATTCCCCTAAATCGCTGTGTTTTCGAGCACCTCCCATACCGTCCACTTATCGCTGAGTTTTTGCACACCTCCCATAGCTTCCCCTATATCGCTGTGTTTTTGCGCACCTCTCATAGCTTCCCCTATATTGCTGTGTTTTCGCGCACCTCTCATAGCTTCTCCTATATCTCTGTGCTTTGGCGCACCTCTCATATCTTCTCCTATATCACCGTGTTTTCATGCACCTTCCATAGCTTCCACTATATCGCTGTGTTTTCGTGCACGTTCCATAACTTCCATTATATTGCTGTGTTTTCGCTCACCTCTCATACATTCCCCTACATCATCGTGTTTTTGTGCACCTCTCATACTTTCCCCTATATCGCGGTGTTATCGCATCCCTCTCATACCTTCCCCTTATCGCTGAGTTTTTGCACACCTCCCATAGCTTCCCCTATATCGCTGTGTTTTTGCGCACATCACATATCTTCCCCTATATAGCTGTGTTTTCGCTCACCTCTCATAACTTCCCCTGTATTGCCGTGTTATCGCGCACCTCTCATGCATTCTCCTACATCCCTGTGCTTTCGCGCACATCTCATACCTTCCAATATATTTTTTTGTTTTCGCACACCTCTCGTATCTTCCCCTATATCGCTGTGTTGTCGCGCACCTCCAATAGCTTGGTCTAGATGGCAGTATTCTCGCGCACACCTCATACCTTCTCCTTTTTAGCTGAGTTTTCGCTCATCTCTCATAACTTCTTCTATATCGCCGTGTTTTTGCGCACCTCTCATTGGTTCCCCTATATCGACGTGTTTTCACGCACCTCTCATTCCTTCACGTATATCGCTGTGTTTTCGCGCACCTCCCATTGGTTCCCCTATATCGACGTGTTTTCACGCACCTCTCATTCCTTCACGTATATCGCCGTGTTTTCGCGCAGCTCTCATACCTTAACCTATATCGCTTTGTTTTTGCGCACCTCCCATAGCGTCCCCTATATCGCCGTGTTTTCGCGCACCTCTCGTATATTCCCCTATATCGCGGTGTTATCACGCACCTCTCATACCTTCCCCTGTATCACTGTCTTTTCGCCTCCCTCTCAAACATTCCACTAAATCGCTGTGTTTTCGAACACCTCCCATACCGTCACCTTATCGCTGAGTTTTTGCACACCTCCCATAGTTTCCCCTATATTGCTGTGTTTTCGCGCACCTCCCATACCTTCCCCTTATCGCTGAGTTTTTGCACACCTCCCAGAGCTTCCCCTATATCTCTGTGCTTTGGCGCACCTCTCATATCTTCTCCTAATTCGCCGTGTTTTCATGCACCTTCCATAGCTTCCACTATATCGCTGTGTTTTCGCGCATGTTCCATAACTTCCATTATATTGCTGTGTTTTCGCTCACCTCTCATACATTCCCCTACATCACCGTATTTTTGCGCACCTCTCATACTTTCCCCTATATCGCGGTGTTATCGCATCCCTCTCATAATTTCCCCTTATCGCTGAGTTTTTGCACACCTCCCATAGCTTCCCCTAAATCGCTGTGTTTTTGCGCACATCTCATAGCTTCCCCTATATCGCTGTGTTTTCACGCACCTCCCATAGCTTCCCCTATATTACGGAGCTTTCACGCACCTCTCATGCCATCCCCTATATCGCCTTGTTTTCATGCACCTTTCATACCTTCCCCTATTTAGCTGTGTTTTCGCTCACCTCTCATAACTTCCCCTGTATTGCCGTGTTTTCGCGCACCTCTCATACATTCTCCTACATCCCTGTGCTTTCGCGCACATCACAAACATTCCAATATATTTTTTTGTTTTCGCACACCTCTCATATCTTCCCCTATATCACTGTGTTCTCGCGCACCTCCAATAGCTTCCCCTATATCACTGTGGTTTTCCTCACCTCTCATAGCTTGGCCTAAATGGCAGTATTCTCGCGCACACCTCATACCTTTCCCTTTTTAGCTGAGTTTTCGCTCATCTCTCATAACTTCTTCTATATCGCCGTGTTTTCGCGCACCTCCCATAGCTTCCGCTATATCACTGTGTTTTCGCACACCTCTCATATGTTCCCCTATAGCACTGTTTTTACGCACACCTCTCATAGCTTTCCCAAAATCTCTGTGTTTTCGCCACCTCTCATACATTCCACTATATCGCTGTGGTTTTGCACACCTCTCATAGCTTCCCCATATCGATGTGTTTTCGTGCACCTCTCATACCTTCCCCTATATCGCTGTGATTTTTTGCACCTTCCATAGCTTCCCCTATATCGCTGTGTTTTCGCTCACCTCCCATTCATTCCCTTACATCACCATGTTTTTGCGCACCTCTCATACCTTCCCCGATGTCGCTGTGTTTTTGCACACCTCCCATAACTTCCCCTATATGGCTGTGTTTTCGCTCACCTCTCATTCATTCCCTTACATCACCGTGTTTTTGCGCACCTCTCATACCTTCCCCGATATCGCTGTGTTTTTGCACACCTCCCATAGCTTCCGCTATATGGCTGTGTTTTCGCGCACCCCTCATAGCTTCCCCTATATCGCTGTGTTTTCGCGCACTTCTCATAGCTTCCCCTATATCCCTGTGCTTTGGCTCACCTCTCATATATTCTCCTATATCGCAGTGTTTTCATGCACCTTCCATAGCTTCCACTATATCGCTGTGTTTTCGCTCACCTCTCAATAATTCCCCTACATCACCGTGTTTCTGCGCACCTCTCAGACCTTCCCCTATATCACGGTGTTATCGCGCACCTCTCATAGCTTCCCTTATATCTCTGTGCTTTGGCGCACCTCTCATATCTTCTTCTATATCACTGTGTTTTCGTGCAGCTCTCATACCTTCCGCTATATCGCTGTTTCCGCACACCTACCATAAATACCCCTATATCGCCGTGTTTTCACGCACCTCTCATATGTTCCCCTATAGCGCTGTGTTTACACACACCTCTCATAGCTTTCCCAAAATCTCTGTGTTTTCGCCACCTCTCATACATTCCACTATATCGCTGTGGTTTCGCACACCTCTCATAGCTTCCCCATATCGATGAGTTTTCGTGCACCTCTCATACCTTCCCCTATATCGCTGTGATTTTTTGCAACTCCCATAGTTTCCCCATATCGCTGTGTTTTCGCGCACCTCTCATAGCTTCCCCATATCGATGTGTTTTCGTTCACCTCTCACACTTTCCCCTATATTGCTGTGATTTTTTGCACCTTCCATAGCTTCCCCTATATGGCTGTGTTTTCGCTCACCTCTCATTCATTCCCTTACATCACCGTGTTTTTGCGCACCTCTCATACCTTCCCCGATGTCGCTGTGTTTTCGTGCACCTCCCATACCTTCCCCTATATCGCTTCCCTTATATCTCTGTGCTTTGGCGCACCTCTCATATCTTCTTCTATATCGCCGTGTTTTCATGCACCTTCCATAGCTTCCACTATATCGCTGGGTTTTCACGCACGTTCCATAACTTCCATTATATTGCTGTGTTTTCGCTCACCTCTCATACATTCCCCTACATCACTGTGTTTCTGCGCACCTCTCAGACCTTCCCCTATATCGCGGTGTTATCGCGCACCTCTCATACCTTCCCCTATATCGCTGTGTTTTAGCTCATCTCTCATACATTCCCTTACATCACCGTGTTGCTGCACACCTCTCAGACCTTCCCCTATATCGAGGTATTATCGCGCACCTCTCATACCTTCCCCTATATCGCTGTGTTTTCGCCTCCCTCTCATACCTTCCCCTAAATCGCTGTGTTTTCGCGCACCTCTCATACCTTCCCCTTATCGCTGAGTTTTTGCACACCTCCCATAGCTTCCCCTATATCGCTGTGTTTTTGCGCACCTCCAATACCTTCCCCAATATCACTGTTTTTTTGCTCACCTGTCATAGCTTTGCCTATATCACAGTATTCTCGCGCACATCTCATACCTTTCCCTTTTTAGCTGAGTTTTCGCTCATCTCTCATAACTTCTTCTATATCGCCGTGTTTTTGCGCACCTCTCATTGGTTCCCCTATATCGACGTGTTTTCACGCACCTCTCATTCCTTCACGTATATCGCTGTGTTTTCGCGCACCTCCCATTGGTTCCCCTATATCGACGTGTTTTCACGCACCTCTCATTCCTTCACGTATATCGCCGTGTTTTCACGCAGCTCTCATACCTTAACCTATATCGCTTTGTTTTTGCGCACCTCCCATAGCGTCCCCTATATCGCCGTGTTTTCGCGCACCTCTCGTATATTCCCCTATATCGCGGTGTTATCACGCACCTCTCATACCTTCCCCTGTATCACTGTCTTTTCGCCTCCCTCTCAAACATTCCACTAAATCGCTGTGTTTTCGAACACCTCCCATACCGTCACCTTATCGCTGAGTTTTTGCACACCTCCCATAGTTTCCCCTATATTGCTGTGTTTTCGCGCACCTCCCATACCTTCCCCTTATCGCTGAGTTTTTGCACACCTCCCAGAGCTTCCCCTATATCTCTGTGCTTTGGCGCACCTCTCATATCTTCTCCTAATTCGCCGTGTTTTCATGCACCTTCCATAGCTTCCACTATATCGCTGTGTTTTCGCGCATGTTCCATAACTTCCATTATATTGCTGTGTTTTCGCTCACCTCTCATACATTCCCCTACATCACCGTATTTTTGCGCACCTCTCATACTTTCCCCTATATCGCGGTGTTATCGCATCCCTCTCATAATTTCCCCTTATCGCTGAGTTTTTGCACACCTCCCATAGCTTCCCCTAAATCGCTGTGTTTTTGCGCACATCTCATAGCTTCCCCTATATCGCTGTGTTTTCACGCACCTCCCATAGCTTCCCCTATATTACGGAGCTTTCACGCACCTCTCATGCCATCCCCTATATCGCCTTGTTTTCATGCACCTTTCATACCTTCCCCTATTTAGCTGTGTTTTCGCTCACCTCTCATAACTTCCCCTGTATTGCCGTGTTTTCGCGCACCTCTCATACATTCTCCTACATCCCTGTGCTTTCGCGCACATCACAAACATTCCAATATATTTTTTTGTTTTCGCACACCTCTCATATCTTCCCCTATATCACTGTGTTCTCGCGCACCTCCAATAGCTTCCCCTATATCACTGTGGTTTTCCTCACCTCTCATAGCTTGGCCTAAATGGCAGTATTCTCGCGCACACCTCATACCTTTCCCTTTTTAGCTGAGTTTTCGCTCATCTCTCATAACTTCTTCTATATCGCCGTGTTTTCGCGCACCTCCCATAGCTTCCGCTATATCACTGTGTTTTCGCACACCTCTCATATGTTCCCCTATAGCACTGTTTTTACGCACACCTCTCATAGCTTTCCCAAAATCTCTGTGTTTTCGCCACCTCTCATACATTCCACTATATCGCTGTGGTTTTGCACACCTCTCATAGCTTCCCCATATCGATGTGTTTTCGTGCACCTCTCATACCTTCCCCTATATCGCTGTGATTTTTTGCACCTTCCATAGCTTCCCCTATATCGCTGTGTTTTCGCTCACCTCCCATTCATTCCCTTACATCACCATGTTTTTGCGCACCTCTCATACCTTCCCCGATGTCGCTGTGTTTTTGCACACCTCCCATAACTTCCCCTATATGGCTGTGTTTTCGCTCACCTCTCATTCATTCCCTTACATCACCGTGTTTTTGCGCACCTCTCATACCTTCCCCGATATCGCTGTGTTTTTGCACACCTCCCATAGCTTCCGCTATATGGCTGTGTTTTCGCGCACCCCTCATAGCTTCCCCTATATCGCTGTGTTTTCGCGCACTTCTCATAGCTTCCCCTATATCCCTGTGCTTTGGCTCACCTCTCATATATTCTCCTATATCGCAGTGTTTTCATGCACCTTCCATAGCTTCCACTATATCGCTGTGTTTTCGCTCACCTCTCAATAATTCCCCTACATCACCGTGTTTCTGCGCACCTCTCAGACCTTCCCCTATATCACGGTGTTATCGCGCACCTCTCATAGCTTCCCTTATATCTCTGTGCTTTGGCGCACCTCTCATATCTTCTTCTATATCACTGTGTTTTCGTGCAGCTCTCATACCTTCCGCTATATCGCTGTTTTCGCACACCTACCATAAATACCCCTATATCGCCGTGTTTTCACGCACCTCTCATATGTTCCCCTATAGCGCTGTGTTTACACACACCTCTCATAGCTTTCCCAAAATCTCTGTGTTTTCGCCACCTCTCATACATTCCACTATATCGCTGTGGTTTCGCACACCTCTCATAGCTTCCCCATATCGATGAGTTTTCGTGCACCTCTCATACCTTCCCCTATATCGCTGTGATTTTTTGCAACTCCCATAGTTTCCCCATATCGCTGTGTTTTCGCGCACCTCTCATAGCTTCCCCATATCGATGTGTTTTCGTTCACCTCTCACACTTTCCCCTATATTGCTGTGATTTTTTGCACCTTCCATAGCTTCCCCTATATGGCTGTGTTTTCGCTCACCTCTCATTCATTCCCTTACATCACCGTGTTTTTGCGCACCTCTCATACCTTCCCCGATGTCGCTGTGTTTTCGTGCACCTCCCATACCTTCCCCTATATCGCTTCCCTTATATCTCTGTGCTTTGGCGCACCTCTCATATCTTCTTCTATATCGCCGTGTTTTCATGCACCTTCCATAGCTTCCACTATATCGCTGGGTTTTCACGCACGTTCCATAACTTCCATTATATTGCTGTGTTTTCGCTCACCTCTCATACATTCCCCTACATCACTGTGTTTCTGCGCACCTCTCAGACCTTCCCCTATATCGCGGTGTTATCGCGCACCTCTCATACCTTCCCCTATATCGCTGTGTTTTAGCTCATCTCTCATACATTCCCTTACATCACCGTGTTGCTGCACACCTCTCAGACCTTCCCCTATATCGAGGTATTATCGCGCACCTCTCATACCTTCCCCTATATCGCTGTGTTTTCGCCTCCCTCTCATACCTTCCCCTAAATCGCTGTGTTTTCGCGCACCTCTCATACCTTCCCCTTATCGCTGAGTTTTTGCACACCTCCCATAGCTTCCCCTATATCGCTGTGTTTTTGCGCACCTCCAATACCTTCCCCAATATCACTGTTTTTTTGCTCACCTGTCATAGCTTTGCCTATATCACAGTATTCTCGCGCACATCTCATACCTTTCCCTTTTTAGCTGAGTTTTCGCTCATCTCTCATTACTTCTTCTATATCGCCGTGTTTTCGCGCACCTCCCATTGCTTCCGCTATATCACTGTGTTTTCGCGCAACTCTCATAACTTAACCTATATCGCTCTGTTTTTGCGCACTCCCATCAAAACCCCTATATCGCTGTGTTTTCGGACACCTCCCATAGCGTCCCCTATACCGCCATGATTTCGCGCACCTCTCATACATTCCCCTATATCGCGGTGTTATTGCGCACCTCTCATACCTTTCCCTGTATCGCTGTCTTTTTGCCTCCCTTCATACATTCCCCTAAATCGCTGTGTTTTCGCGCACCTCCCATACCGTCCCCTTATCGCTGAGTTTTTGCACACCTCCTATAGCTTTCCCTATATCGCTGTGTTTTCGCGCTCTTCTCATAGCTTCCCCTATATCTCTGTGCTTTGGCGCACCTCTCATATCTTCTCCTGTACCGCCGTGTTTTCATGCACTCCCATAGCTTCCACTATTCCGTTGTGTTTTCGCGCACGTTCCATAACTTCCGTTATATTGCTGTGTTTTTGCTCACCTCTCATACATTCCCCTACATCACCGTGTTTTTGCGCACTTCTCATGCCGTCCCCTATATCGCGGTGTAATCACATCCCTCTCATACCTTCCCCTAAATCGCTGTGTTTTCGTGCACCTCCCATACCTTCCCCTTATCGCTGAGTTTCTGCACACCTCCCATAGCTTCCCTTATATCGTTGTGTTTTCGCGCACATCTCATAGCTTCCCCTATATTGCTGTGTTTTCGCGCACCTCCAATAGCTTCCCCAATATCGCTGTGTTTGGTGCACTTCCCATAGCTTACCCTATATCGCTGTGTTTCTGCTCACCTCTCAGAGCTTTGCCTAAATCGCAGTATTATCGTGCACATCTCATACCTTCCCCCTTTTAGCTGAGTTTTCACTCATCTCTCATACCTTCTTCTATACTGCCGTGTTTTCAACCACCTCTCATCGCTTCCCCTATATCGACGTGTTTACACAGACGTCTCATTCATTCACATATATCGCCGTGTTTTCGCGCACCTCCCATTGCTTCCCCTATATCACCGTGTTTTCGCACACCTCTTATACATTCCCCTATATCGCTGTGTTTTCGCGCACCTGCCATAAATACCCCTATATCGCTGTGTTTTCGGACACCTCCCAGAGATTTCCCTATATCGCCGTATTTTCGCGCACCTCTCATATATTCCCCTATAGCGCTGTGTTTACGCGCACCTCTCATAGTTTCCCAAAATATCTGTGTTTTTGCCACCTCTCATACATACCACTATATCGCTGTGTTTTCGCGCACCACTCGTAGCTTCCCCAATCGATGTGTTTTCACGCACCTCTGATACCTTCCCCAATATCACTGTGTTTTCATGCACCTCGCATACCGTCCCATATATTGCTGCGTTTTCGCGCACCTCCCATAGCTTCCACAATATTGCTGTGTTTTCGCACACCTCCCATAGCTCCCCCTATATTGCTGTGTTTTCGCGCCCCTGCCGTAGCTCCCGCTATATCGCCGTGTTTTCGCCTCCCTCTTATACCTTCCCCTAAATAGCTGTGTTTTCGCGCACCTCCCATACGTTCCTCTTATCGCTGTGTTTTTGCACACCTCCCCTAGCTTCCCCTATATCGTTGTGATTTTGCGCACCTGTCAAACCTTCCGCTATATCACTGTGTTTTCACGCACCTTGCATACCGTCTCCTATATCGCTGCGTTTTCGCGCACCTCCCATAGCTTCCACAATATTGCTGGGTTTTCGCGCACGTCTTATACCTTCTGCTGTATCGCTGTGTTTTTGCCTCCCTCTCATAACTTCACCTGAATCGCTGTGTTTTCGCGCACCTCCCATAGTTTCCCCTATATCGTCCTGTTTTCGCACACCTCTCATACCTTCCACTATATCGCTCTGTTTTTGTGCACCGCACATAACTTCCCATTTATTGCTGTGTTTTTAGGCACCTCTCACAGATTTCCCTATATCTCTGCGTTTTCAGGCACTTCTGATACCTTCCACTATATCGCTGTGTTTTCGCACACATCTCGTAGCTTCCCCTATATCGATGTGTTTTCGCGCACCTCTCATACCTTCCACTATATTGCTGTGTTTTCGTGCACCTCCCACAGATTCCCGTATATTGCTGTGTCTTCACGCACATCTCATACATTCTGCTGTATCACTATGTTTTTGCACACCTCCCATAGCTTCCCCTATATCAGTCTGTTTTCGTTCACCTCCCATAGCTTCCCATATATTGCTATGCTTTCGCGCACATTTCATACCTTCCAATATATTTTTGTGTATTCGCGCACCTCTCGTATCTTCCCCTGTATCGATGTGTTTTCATGCACAACTGATAGTTTCCCCTCTATCGCTAAGTTTTCGTGCACCTCCCATATCTTCCTCTATATCGCTGTGTTTTTGCGCACCTCTGATAACTTCCCCTATATCGTTGTGTTTTTGTGCACCTCTCGTAGCTTCCCCATATCACTATGTTTTCACGCACCTCTCATACTGTCCCCTATATCTCCTGCGCATTCATGCACCTCTCATCCCTTCCCCTGCATGGACGTGATTTGAAGCACCTCTCATATCTTCAAATATATCGCCGTGTGTTCGCGCACCTCTCATACCTTCCCTTATATGGCCCTGTTTTCGTGCACGTCTCATAGCTTCCTATTTATCTGTGTTTTCGCACATCTCGCATACCTTCCGCTATATCGTTGTGCTTTTGTGCACCTCTCATACCTTCCATTATATCGAAGTTTTCTCGCGCACCTCCCATATCCTCCCCTATATCACTGTGTTTTTGCGCACCTCTCATACCTTCCGCTATATCTCTGTGTTTTCGATCACCTCTCATAGCTGCCACTATATCACAGTGTTTTCGCGCAGCTCTCATGCATTCGCCTACATCGCCATGTTTTCTCGCACTGCTTATACCTTCCTCGGTATCGGTGTGTTTTCGCGCACCTCGCATAGCTTCCCCTATATCGCTGTGTTCTCGGACTCCTCTCATACCTTCCCCTATATCGCTCTGTTCTCGCGCACCTCCCATAGCTTCCCATATATCACTGTGTTTTTGCGCACCTCTCATACCTTCCCCTATATCTCTGTGCTTTCGATCACCTCTCATAGCTGCCACTATATCGCAGTGTTTCCACGCACCTCTCATGTCATCCCCTATATCGCATTGTTTTCACGCGCCTTTCATATCTTCCCCTATATAGCTGTGTTTTCGCGCACCTCTCATACATTCTCCTACATCCCTGTGCTTTCGCGCACATCTCATGACTTCCAATATTTTTTTTTGTTTTCGCGCACTTTTCATACCTTCCCCTGAATCGCTGTGTTTTTGCGCCCCTCTCATACCTTCCACTTTATCACTGTGTTTTCGCACACCTCTCATACCTTCCACTATATCGCTGTGTTTTCGCACACCTCTCGTAACGTCCCGTATATTGATTTGCTTTTGTGCACCTCTCATCGCTTCCCCATATCAACGTGCTTTTACACACCTCTCATTCTTTCACGTATACCGTCCCGTTTTCGCACACCTCCCATGGCTTCCGCTATATCACTGTGTTTTTGTGCACCTCCCATACCTTCCCCTATATCGCTCTGTTTTCGCGCTCCTCCCATACCTTCCATGTATCACTGTGTTTTCACGCACCTCGCATAACTACTATATTACTGTTTTCATGCACCTCTCATGCCATACCCTATATCGCCTTGTTTCCACACACCTTTCGTATATTCCCCTATATAGCTGCGTTTTCGCTCACCTCTCATAACTTCCCCTGTATAGCTGTGATTTCGTGCACCTCTCATACATTCTCCTACATCCCCGTGCTTTCGCGCACCTCTCCCTATATTGCTGTGTTTTCGTGCACCTCCCACAGATTCCCCTATATTGCTGTATCTTCGCGCCCATCTCATACATTCTGCTGTATCACTGTGTTTTCGCACACCTCCCATAGCTTCCCCTATATCGCTCTGTTTTCGTTCACCTCCCATAGCTTCCCATATATCGCTGTGCTTTCGCGCACATTTCATACCTTCCAATATATTTTTGTGTTTTCGCGCACCTCTCGTATCTTCCCCTATATCGATGTGTTTTTGCGCACCTCTGATAACTTCCCCTATATCGTTGTGTTTTTGTGCACCTCTCATAGCTTCCCCTATATCACTGTGTTTTCACGCACCTCTCATACCGTCCCCTATATTGCTGCGCATTCATGCACCTCTCATCCCTTCCCCTATATGGACGTGATTTGAAGCACCTCTCATATCTTCATGTATATCGCCGTGTGTTTGCGCACCTCTCATACCTCCCTTATATGGTCGTATTTTCATGCACCTCTCATAGCTTCCTATTTATCCGTGTTTTCGCACACCTCACATACCTTCCCCTATATCGTTGTGCTTTTGTGCACCTCTCATACCTTCCATTATATCGATGTTTTCTCGCGCACCTCTCATACCTTCCCCTATATCACTGTGTTTTTGCGCACCTTTCATACCTTCCTCTACATCTCTGTGTTTTCGATCACCTCTCATAGCTGCCACTATATTGCAGTGTTTTCGCGCATCTCTCATACATTCCCCTACATCACCATGTTTTCTCGCACCGCTCATACATTGCTCGGTATCGGTGTGTTTTCGTGCACCTCGCAGAGCTTCCCCTATATTGCTGTGTTCTCAGACACCTCTCATACCTTCCCCTATATCGCTCTGTTCTCGCGCACCTCCCATATATCACTGTGTTTTTGTGCACCTCTCATACCTCCCCTATATCTCTGTGTTTTCGATCACCTCTCGTAGCTGCCACTATATCGCAGTGTTTCCACGCACCTCTCATGCCATCCCCTATATCGCCTTGTTTTCACGCACCTTTCATATCTTCCCCTATATAGCTGTGTTTTCGCTCACCTCTCATAACTTCCCCTGTATTGCCGTGTTTTCGCGCACCTCTCATACATTCTCCTACATCCCTGTGCTTTCGCGCACATCTCATACATTCCAATAAATTTTTGTGTTTTCGCGTACCTCTCGTATCTTCCCCTATATTGCTGTGTTTTCGCGCACCTCCAATAGCTTCCCCTATATCGCTGTGTTTTTGCTCACCTCTCATAGCTTGGCCTATATGGCAGTATACTCGCGCGTACCTCATACCTTCCCGTTTTTAGCTGAGTTTACGCTCATCTCTCCTAACTTCTTCAATATCGCCGTGTTTTCGCGCACCTCTCATTGCTTCCCCTATTTGGACGTGTTTTCACACACCTCTCATTCCTTCACGTATATCGCCGTGCTATCGTGCACCTCCCATTGCTTCCCCTATATCACCGTGTTTTCACGCAGCTCTCAAACCTTTCCCTATATCACTCTGTTTTCGCGCACCTCCCATACATACCCCTATATCGCTGTGTTTTTGCTCACCTCTCATAGCTTCCCCTATATCCCGTGTTTTCGCGCACCCCTCATACATTCCCCTATATCGCGGTGTTATCGCGCACCTCTCATACCTTCCCCTGTATCGCTGTGTTTTCGCCTCACTCTTATACCTTCCCCTAAATTGCTGTGTTTTCGCGCACCTCCCATACCTTCCCCTTATCGCTGAGTTTTTGCACACCTCCCAGAGCTTCCCCTCTATCTCTGTGCTTTGGCGCACCTCTCATATCTTCCCCTAATTCGCCGTGTTTTCATGCACCTTCCATAGCTTCCACTATATCGCTGTGTTTTCGCACACGTTCCATAACTTCCATTATATTGCTCTGTTTTCGCTCACCTCTCATACATTCCTCTACATCACCGTGTTTTTGCGCACCTATCATGCCTTCCCCTATATCACTGTGTTTTCGCCTCCCTCTCATACCTTCTCATATATCGCCATGTTTTCGCGCACATCCCATAGCTTCCCCTATATCACTGTGTTTTCGTGCAGCTCTCAGACCATCCTCTATATCGCCTTGTTTTCGTGCACATCGCATAGCTTCCCCTACATCGCTGTGTATTTGCGCACCTCTCATTCTTTCTCCTATATCGCAGTGTTTTCAGGCACCTCCCATAGCTTCCCCTATATCACTGTGTTTTCTCGCACCTCTCATGCCTTCCCCTATATCGCTCTGTTTTTGGCTCCGCCCATAGCTTCCCATATTTAGCTGTGTTTTCAGGCACCTCTCATAGATTTCCCTATATCTCTGTGTTTTCGTGCACTTCTGATACCTTCCACTATATCGCTGTGTTTTTGGACACCTCCCATTGACTTCCCTACATCGCCGTGTTTTCGCGCACCTCTCATATATTCCCCTATAGCGCTGTGTTTACAGGCACCTCTCACAGCTTTCCCAAAATCTCTGTGTTTTCGCCACCTCTCATACCTTCCCTTATATGGCTGTGTTTTCGTGCACCTCTCATAGCTTCCCATTTATCCGTGTTTTCGCACACCTCGCATACCTTCCGGTATATCGTTGTGCTTTTGTGCACCTCTCATACCTTCCATTATATCGATGTTTTCTCGTGCACCTCTCATACCTTCCCCTATATCACTGTGTTTTTGCGCACCTCTCATACCTTCCCCTATACCTCTGTGTTTTCTATCACCTCTCATAGCTGCCACTATATCGCAGTGTCTTCGCGCAGCTCTCATACATTCCCCTATATTGCCATGTTTACTCGAACCACTCATACCTTCCTCGGTATCGGTGTGTTTTCGCGCACCTCGCATACCTATCCCTATATTACTGAGTTTTCACGCACCCCTCATGCTATCCCCTCTATCGCCTTGTTTTCACGCACCTTTCATATCTAGTCCTATATAGCTCTGTTTTCGCTCACCTCTCATAACTTCCCCTGTATTGCCGTGTTTTCGCACACCTCTCATACATTCTCCTACGTCCCTGTGCTTTCGCGCACCTCTCATAACTTCCACTATATTGCTGTGTTATCGTGCACCTCCCACAGATTCCCCTATATTGCTGTGTCTTCGCGCACATCTCATACATTCTGCTGTATCACTATGTTTTTCCACACCTCCCATAGCTTCCCCTATATCGCTCTGTTTTATTTCACCTCCCATAGCTTCCCATATATCGCTGTGCTTTCGCGCACATTTCATACCTTCCAATATATTTTTGTGTATTCGCGCACCTCTCATATCTTCCCCTGTATCGATGTGTTTTCACGAACAACTGATAGTTTCCCCTCTATCGCTAAGTTTTCGTGCACCTCCCATATCTTCCTCTATATCGTTGTGTTTTTGCGCACCTCTCATACATTCTCCTACATCCCTGTGCTTTCGTGCACATCTCATACGTTCCAATATATTTTTTTGTTTTCGCGCACTTTTCATACCTTCCCCTGAATCGCTGTGTTTTCGCGCCCCTCTCATATTTTCCACTATATCGCTGTGTTTTCGTACACCTCTCATACCTTCCACTATATCGCTGTGTTTTCGTGCACCTCTCACAGATTCCCCTATATTGCTGTGTCTTCGAGCACATCTCATACATTCTGCTGTATCACTGTGTTTTCGCACACCTCCCATAGCTTCCCCTATATCGCTCTGTATTCATTCACCTCCCATACCTTCCCATATATCGCTGTGCTTTCGCGCACATTTCATACCTTGCAATATATTTTTGTGTTTCCGCGCACCTCTCGTATCTTCCCCTATATCGATGTGTTTTCACGCACAACTGATAGTTTCCCCTCTATCGCTGTGTTCTCGTGCACCTCCCATATCTTCCTCTATATCGCTGTGTTTTTGCGCACCTCTGATAACTTCCCCTGTATCATTGTGTTTTTACGCACCTCTCATAGCTTCCCCTATATCACTGTGTTTTCACGCACCTCTCATACCGTCCCCTATATGGACGTGATTTGAAGCACCTCTCATATCTTCATGCATATCGCCGTGTGTTCGCGCACCTCTCATACCTTCCCTTACATGGCCGTGTTTTCGTGCACCTCTCATAACTTCCTATTTATCCATGTTTTCGCACACCTCGCATACCTTCCGCTATATCGTTGTTCTTTTGTGCACCTCTCATACCTTCCATTATATCGATGTTTTCTCGCGCACCTCTCATACCCTCCCGTATATCACTGTGTTTTTGCGCACCTCTCATACCTTCCCCTATATCTCGGTGTTTTTGATCACCTCTCATAGCTGCCACTATATCGCAGTGTTTTCGCGCAGCTCTCACACATTCCCCTACATAGCCATGTTTTCTCGCACCGCTCATACCTTCCTCGGCATCGGTGTGTTTTCGCGCACCTCGCATAGCTTCCCCTATATCGTTATGTTCTCGGACACCTCGCATACCTTCCCCTATATCGCTCTGTTCTCGTGCACCTCCCATAGCTTCCCATATATCACTGTGTTTTCGATCACCTCTCATAGCTGCCACTATATCGCAGTGTTTCCACTTACATCTCATGCCATCCCCTATATCGCCTTGTTTTCACACACCTTTCATATCTTTTCCTATATAGCTGTGTTTTTGCTCACCTCTCATAACTTCCCCTGTATTGCCGTGTTTTCGCACACCTCTCATACATTCTCCTACATCCCTGTGCTTTCGCGCACATCTCATACCTTCCAATATATTTTCTTGTTTTTGCACACTTTTCATACCTTCCCCTAAATCGCTGTGTTTTCGCGCCCCTCTCATACCTTCCACTTTATCGCTGTGTTTTCGCACACCTCTCATACCTTCCACTATATCGCAGTGTTTTTGCGCACCTCTCGTAGCTTCCCGTATATCGATTTGCTTTTGTGCAGCTCTCATATCTTTCCCAATATCGCTGTGTTTTCATGCACCTCGCATTCCGTCCCCTATAACGCTGCGTTTTCGCGCACCTCTCATCGCTTCCCCATATCAACGTGTTTTTACACACCTCTCATTCTTTCATGTATACCGCCGTGTTTTCGCGCACCTCCCATGGCTTCCCCTATATCAATGTGTTTTTGTGCACCTCCCATACCTTCCCTATATTCTCTGTTTTCGCGCTCCTCCTATAGCTTCCCATATATCACTGTGTTTTCACACACCTCGCATACCTACCCCTATATTACTGTTTTCATGCACCGCTCATGCCATCCCCTATATGGCCTTGTTTCCACGCACCTTTCGTATCTTCCACTATATAGCTGTGTTCTCGCTCACCTCTCATAACTTCCCCTGTATTGCTGTGATTTCATGAACCCTCATACATTCTCCTACATCCCCGTGCTTTCGTGCACCTCTCACTATATTGCTGTGTTTTCGTGCACCTCCCACAGATTCCCCTATATTGCTGTGTCTTCGCGCACATCTCATACATTCTGCTGTATCACTATGTTTTTCCACACCTCCCATAGCTTCCCCTATATCGCTCTGTTTTATTTCACCTCCCATAGCTTCCCATATATCGCTGTGCTTTCGCGCACATTTCATACCTTCCAATATATTTTTGTGTATTCGCGCACCTCTCGTATCTTCCCCTGTATCGATGTGTTTTCACGAACAACTGATAGTTTCCCCTCTATCGCTAAGTTTTCGTGCACCTCCCATATCTTCCTCTATATCGTTGTGTTTTTGCGCACCTCTCATACATTCTCCTACATCCCTGTGCTTTCGTGCACATCTCATACGTTCCAATATATTTTTTTGTTTTCGCGCACTTTTCATACCTTCCCCTGAATCGCTGTGTTTTCGCGCCCCTCTCATATTTTCCACTATATCGCTGTGTTTTCGTACACCTCTCATACCTTCCACTATATCGCTGTGTTTTCGTGCACCTCTCACAGATTCCCCTATATTGCTGTGTCTTCGAGCACATCTCATACATTCTGCTGTATCACTGTGTTTTCGCACACCTCCCATAGCTTCCCCTATATCGCTCTGTATTCGTTCACCTCCCATACCTTCCCATATATCGCTGTGCTTTCGCGCACATTTCATACCTTGCAATATATTTTTGTGTTTCCGCGCACCTCTCGTATCTTCCCCTATATCGATGTGTTTTCACGCACAACTGATAGTTTCCCCTCTATCGCTGTGTTCTCGTGCACCTCCCATATCTTCCTCTATATCGCTGTGTTTTTGCGCACCTCTGATAACTTCCCCTGTATCATTGTGTTTTTACGCACCTCTCATAGCTTCCCCTATATCACTGTGTTTTCACGCACCTCTCATACCGTCTCCTATATGGACGTGATTTGAAGCACCTCTCATATCTTCATGCATATCGCCGTGTGTTCGCGCACCTCTCATACCTTCCCTTATATGGCCGTGTTTTCGTGCACCTCTCATAACTTCCTATTTATCCATGTTTTCGCACACCTCGCATACCTTCCGCTATATCGTTGTTCTTTTGTGCACCTCTCATACCTTCCATTATATCGATGTTTTCTCGCGCACCTCTCATACTCTCCCGTATATCACTGTGTTTTTGCGCACCTCTCATACCTTCCCCTATATCTCGGTGTTTTTGATCACCTCTCATAGCTGCCACTATATCGCAGTGTTTTCGCGCAGCTCTCACACATTCCCCTACATAGCCATGTTTTCTCGCACCGCTCATACCTTCCTCGGCATCGGTGTGTTTTCGCGCACCTCGCATAGCTTCCCCTATATCGTTATGTTCTCGGACACCTCGCATACCTTCCCCTATATCGCTCTGTTCTCGTGCACCTCCCATAGCTTCCCATATATCACTGTGTTTTCGATCACCTCTCATAGCTGCCACTATATCGCAGTGTTTCCACTTACATCTCATGCCATCCCCTATATCGCCTTGTTTTCACACACCTTTCATATCTTTTCCTATATAGCTGTGTTTTTGCTCACCTCTCATAACTTCCCCTGTATTGCCGTGTTTTCGCACACCTCTCATACATTCTCCTACATCCCTGTGCTTTCGCGCACATCTCATACCTTCCAATATATTTTCTTGTTTTTGCACACTTTTCATACCTTCCCCTAAATCGCTGTGTTTTCGCGCCCCTCTCATACCTTCCACTTTATCGCTGTGTTTTCGCACACCTCTCATACTTTCCACTATATCGCAGTGTTTTTGCGCACCTCTCGTAGCTTCCCGTATATCGATTTGCTTTTGTGCAGCTCTCATATCTTTCCCAATATCGCTGTGTTTTCATGCACCTCGCATTCCGTCCCCTATAACGCTGCGTTTTCGCGCACCTCTCATCGCTTCCCCATATCAACGTGTTTTTACACACCTCTCATTCTTTCATGTATACCGCCGTGTTTTCGCGCACCTCCCATGGCTTCCCCTATATCAATGTGTTTTTGTGCACCTCCCATACCTTCCCTATATTCTCTGTTTTCGCGCTCCTCCTATAGCTTCCCATATATCACTGTGTTTTCACACACCTCGCATACCTACCCCTATATTACTGTTTTCATGCACCGCTCATGCCATCCCCTATATGGCCTTGTTTCCACGCACCTTTCGTATCTTCCACTATATAGCTGTGTTCTCGCTCACCTCTCATAACTTCCCCTGTATTGCTGTGATTTCATGAACCCTCATACATTCTCCTACATCCCCGTGCTTTCGCACACCTCTCACTATATTGCTGTGTTTTCGTGCACCTCCCACAGATTCCTCTATATCGCTGTGTTTTTGCACACCTCTCATATCTTCCCCTATATCGCCCTGTTTTCACGCACCTCCCAAAGTTTCCGACATATTGCCATGCTTTTGTGCACCTCTCATACTTCCCCTATACCGCTGTGTTATCGTGTACTTCTCAAAGCTTCCCCTCTATCGCTGTGTTCTCGTGCACTTCTCATAGCTAAACATATACTGCAATGTTTTCGTGCACCTCTGATAGCTTCCCCCAAATCGCTGTGATTCCGCGCATCTCTCATATCTTCCCCGACATCGCCGTGTATTCACGCACCTCCCATAGCTTCCCCTGTATCACTGTGTTTTCGCGTACCTCTCATACCTTCCCCTATATCGCTGCGTATTCGCGCACCTCTTATATCTTCCCCTATATCACCATGTTTCCCCTAAATCGACGTGTTTTTACGCACCTCTGATACCTTCACGTATATCACCGTGTTTTCCCGGACCTCCCATACCTTCCCCTATATTGCTGTGTTGTTGCGTACCACCCATAGCTTCTTCTATATCGCTGTTTTCGCACAACTCTCATAGCTTGCCATATATTGCGATGTTTTCACGCACGTCTCATAGCTTCCCCAAGATTGCTGTGTTATCGCGCACCTCCCATAGCTTCCCATATATAGCTGCGTTTTCGCCCACCTCCTATATATTCCTCTATATCGCTGTGTTTTTGCACACCTCTCATACCTTCACCTATATCACTGTGTATTCATGCACTTCGCATACCTACCCCTATATCCCTGCGTTTTCACGCAGCGCTCATACTGTCCCCTATATTGCTGAGTTTTCGTGGACCACTCATCGCCTCCCCTGTATTGACGTGTTCTCACACACCTCTCATATCTTCACGTATATTGCCGCATTTTCGCTCACCTCACATAGATTCCCGTATAGCACTCAGCTTTCACGCACCTCTCATTACTTTCCCTATATCGCCGTGTTTTCGCGCACCTCCTATACCTTCCCCTCTCTCACTGTGTTTTTGGGCACCACCCATAGCTTCGCCTATATCATTGCGTTTTCATGCACCTCTCTTACATTCCCCTACATCGTGGTGTTATTGCACACCTCTCATAGCTTCCCCATATCGCTGTGCTTTCGCGCACGTCGCATACCTTCCCTTATATCGCTGTGTTTTCGCTCACTTCTCATAGCTGCCGCTATATCGCCGTGTGTTCGGGCAGCTCTCATACCTTCCTCTATGGAGCTGCGTTTTCTCTCGCCTCTCATACATTCCCCTACATCGCCATGTTTTCATGCACCGCTCATACCTTCCTCAATATCAGTGTGGTTTTGCTCACCTCTCATAGCTTCCCCTATATCGCTGTGTTATCACGTACCTCTCATAGCTTCCCTATATCGTTGTGTTTTTGCCCACCTCTCATACCTTCCCCTATATTGCAGTGTTTTTGCTCACCTCTCATAGCTTTGCCAATATTGCCGTGTTCTCGCGCATCACTCATACCTTCCCCTTTTAGCTGAGTTTTCGCTCATCTCTCATCCCTTCCCCTATATCGCTGTGATTTCGCACAACTCCCATAGATTCCCCATATCGCTGTGTTTTTGTGCACCGCTCATACCTTCCCCTGTATCGCAGTGTTATTGCGCACCTCTCATAGCTTTCCCATATCGCTGTGCTTTCGCGCACGTCGCATACCTTCCCCTATATCGCTGTGTTTTCGCGCACCTCTTATATCTTCCCCTATACCACCATGTTTCCCCTATATTGACGTGTTTTTACGCACCTCTGATACCTTCACGTATATCACCGTGTTTTCCCGGACCTCCCATACCTTCCCCTATATTGCTGCTTTCTCGCGTACCACCCATAGCTTCTTCTATATCGCTGTTATCGCACAACTCTCATAGCTTGCCATATATTGCGATGTTTTCGCGCACATCTCATAGCTTCCCCAAGATCACTGTGTTATCGCGCACCTCCCATAGCTTCCCATATATAGCTGCGTTTTCGCCCACCTCCTATATATTCCTCTATATCGCTGTGTTTTTGCGCACCTCTCATACCTTCCCCATATCACTGTGTATTCATGCACTTAGCATAACTATTCCTATATCACTGCGTTTTCACGCAGCGCTCATACTGTCCCCTATATTGCTGAGTTTTTGTGGACCACTCATCGCTTCCCCTGTATTGACATGTTCTCACACACCTCTCATACCTTCACGTATATTGCCGCGTTTTTTCGCACCTCCCATAGCTTCCCCTATATCACTCTGTTTTCGCGCACCTCTCATAACTTGCCCTATATCGCCGTGTTTTCGCGCACCTCCTATACCTTCCCCTCTCTCACTGTGTTTTTGGGCACCACCCATAGCTTCGCCTATATCATTGCGTTTTCATGCACCTCTCATCCCTTCCCCTATATCGCCGTGTTTTCGCGCAACACCCATATCTTCCCCTATATCGCTGTGTTTTCACGCACCACTCATCCCTTCCCCTATATCGCTGTGATTATGCACAACTCCCATAGCTTCCCCACATCGCTGTGCTTTCGCGCACGTCGCATACATTCCCTTATATCGCTGTGTTTTTGCTCACCTCTCATAGCTGCTGCTATATCGCCGTGTCTTCACGCAGCTCTCATACCTTCCCCTATATTGCTGCTTTCTCGCGTACCACCCATAGCTTCTTCTATATCGCTGTTATCGCACAACTCTCATAGCTTGCCATATATTGCGATGTTTTCGCGCACATCTCATAGCTTCCCCAAGATCACTGTGTTATCGCGCACCTCCCATAGCTTCCCATATATAGCTGCGTTTTCGCCCACCTCCTATATATTCCTCTATATCGCTGTGTTTTTGCGCACCTCTCATACCTTCCCCATATCACTGTGTATTCATGCACTTAGCATAACTATTCCTATATCACTGCGTTTTCACGCAGCGCTCATACTGTCCCCTATATTGCTGAGTTTTTGTGGACCACTCATCGCTTCCCCTGTATTGACATGTTCTCACACACCTCTCATACCTTCACGTATATTGCCGCGTTTTTTCGCACCTCCCATAGCTTCCCCTATATCACTCTGTTTTCGCGCACCTCTCATAACTTGCCCTATATCGCCGTGTTTTCGCGCACCTCCTATACCTTCCCCTCTCTCACTGTGTTTTTGGGCACCACCCATAGCTTCGCCTATATCATTGCGTTTTCATGCACCTCTCATCCCTTCCCCTATATCGCCGTGTTTTCGCGCAACACCCATATCTTCCCCTATATCGCTGTGTTTTCACGCACCACTCATCCCTTCCCCTATATCGCTGTGATTATGCACAACTCCCATAGCTTCCCCACATCGCTGTGCTTTCGCGCACGTCGCATACATTCCCTTATATCGCTGTGTTTTTGCTCACCTCTCATAGCTGCTGCTATATCGCCGTGTCTTCACGCAGCTCTCATACCTTCCCCTATAGTGCTGCGTTTTCTCTCGCCTCTCATACATTCCCCTACATCGCCATGTTTTCGCACACCGCTCATAACTTCCTCTATATCAGTGTGGTTTTGCGCACCTCTCATAGCTTCCCCTACATCGCTGTGTTATCACGTACCTCTCATAGCTTCCCTATATCATTGTGTTTTCGCCCACCTCTCATACCTTCCCCTATGTTGCTATGTTTGCGTGCACCTCTCATAACTTCCCCTATGTCGCTCTGTTTTCGTGCATGTCCCATACCTTCCCATATATCGCTGTGTTTTCGCACACCTCTCATACATTCCCCTACATCGCCATGTTTTCACGCACCACTCATACCTTCCTCTATATCGGTGTGTTTTCACGCACCTCGCATAGCTTCCCCTACATCGCTGTGTTTTTGCGCATTTCTCATAACTGCCCTATATCGTCCTGTTTTTACACACCTTCCATAGCTTTCCATATTTCTCTGTCCTTTCGCACACCTCTCATACCTTCTCCTATATCACCGTGTTTTCACGCACCTAGCATAGCTTCCCCTGTATCGCTGTGTTTTCGTGCACCTTTCATACATTCCCCTACATCACCATGTTTTCGTGCACCTACCATAGCTTCCCCTGTATTGCTGTGTTCTTGCACAGCTCATACATTCCGCTGTATCACTGTGTTTTCGCACACATCCCATAGCTTCCCCTATATCGCTGTTTTCACTTCCCTCTCATAACTTCCACTAAATCACTGTGTTTTCGAGCACCTCCCATAGCTTCCCCTATATCGCTGTGTTGTCGCGCACCTCTCATACATTCCACTATAGCGCTGTGTTTTCGCGCACCTCCCATACCTACCCCAATATGGCTGTGTTGTCGCACACCTCCCATAGCTTCCCGTATATCACTGTGTTTTCCTGCAACTCCCATAGCTTCCCCAATATCATTGTGTTTTCGGGTACCTCTCATACCTTCCCCTATATCACTATGTTTTCGCTCACCTCTTATAGCTTCCCCTATATCGCTGTGTTTTCCCATAACTCCCATAGCTTCCCCAATATCATTGTGTTTTCGTGCACCTTTCATAGCTTCCCCTATATCGCTGTGTTATCAAGCAGCTCTCATAGATTCCCCTATATTGCTGTGTTTTCGTGTACCTCCCATAGCTTCCTCTTAATCGCTGTTTTTTCACGCACCTCACGTATCTCCCTCTATATCGCCATGTTTTCGTGCACCTGGCATAGCTTCCTCTATATCTCTGTGTTTTCTCGCACCTCTGATACCTTCACCTATATCGCTCTGCTTTCGTGCTCCTCCCATAGATTCAAATATATTGTTGTGCTTTCACGCACCTCTCATACCTTTCCCTACATCGCTGTGTTTTCGTGCACCTCTCATACCTTCACCTATATCGCCTTGTTTTCACAGACCTCTCATAATTCCCCTATATTGCTGTGTTTGAATGCACCTCTCATACCTTCCCCTATATCGCCCTGTTTTCACGCACCTCCCATAGCAAGGATGTAACTAGTAAAGTGGATAGGGGAGAACCAGTGGATGTGGTATATTTGGAGTTTCAAAAGGCTTTTGACAAGGTCCCACACAGGAGATTAGTGTGCAAACTTAAAGCACATGGTATTGGGAGTAAGGTATTGATGTAGATAGAGAATTGGTTGGCAGACAGGAAGCAAAGAGTGGGAATAAACGGGACTTTTTCAGAATGGCAGGCAGTGACAAGTGGGGTATCGCAAGGCTCAGTGCTGGGACCCGAGTTGTTTACAATATATATTAATGACTTGGATGAGGAAATTAAATGCAGCATCTCCAAGTTTGCAGATGACACGAAGCTGGGTGGCAGTGTTAGCTGTGAGGAGGATGCTAAGAGGATGCAGAGTGACTTGGATAGGTTGGGTGAGTGGGCAAATTCATGGCAGATGCAATTTAATGTGGATAAATGTGAAGTTATCCACTTTGGTGGCAAAAATAGGAAAACAGATTATTATCTGAATGGTGGCCGATTAGGAAAAGGGGAGGTGCAACGAGACCTGGGTGTCATTTTACACCAGTCATTGAAAGTGGGCATGCAGGTACAGCAGGCGGTGAAAAAGGCGAATGGTATGCTGGCATTTATAGCGAGAGGATTCGAGTACAGGAGCAGGGAGGTACTACTGCAGTTGTACAAGGCCTTGGTGAGACCACACCTGGAGTATTGTGTGCAGTTTTGGTCCCCTAATCTGAGGAAAGACATCCTTGCCATAGAGGGAGTACAAAGAAGGTTCACCAGATTGATTCCTGGGATGGCAGAACTTTCATATGAAGAAAGACTGGATGAACTGGGCTTGTACTCGTTGGAATTTAGAAGATTGAGGGGGGATCTGATTGAAACGTATAAAATCCTAAAGGGATTGGACAGCCTAGATGCAGGAAGATTGTTCCCGATGTTGGGGAAGTCCAGAACGAGGGGTGACAGTTTGAGGATAAAGGGGAAGCCTTTTAGAACCGAGATTAGGAAAAACTTCTTCACACAGAGAGTGGTGAATCTGTGGAATTCTCTGCCACAGGAAACAGTTGAGGCCAGTTCATTGGCTATATTTAAGAGGGAGTTAGATATGACCCTTGTGGCTACGGGGATCAGGGGATATGGAGGGAAGGCTGGTACCGGTTTCTGAGTTGGATGATCAGCCATGATCATACTGAATGGCGGTGAAGGCTCAAAGGGCCGAATGGCCTACTCCTGCACCTATTTTCTATGTTTTCTATGTTTAAAGCCATGAGAGGTGCACGGCAACACAGCGATATAGGGGAAGGTATGAGAGGTGCACTAAATCACATCGGTATAGGCGAAACTACCAGAGGTGCGTGAGAACACGACGATATAGGGGAAGCTATGGGAGGTGTGCGAAAACACAGCGATATACGTGAAGGTATGAGAGGTGCATGAAAAGACGGCGATATACGTGAAGGTATGAGAGGTGCGTGAAAACACAGCAATATAGGGGAAGCTGTGGGAGGTGCGCGAAAATGTAGCAAATAGAGAAAGCTATGAGAGGGTGCACGAAAACACAGCGATATACGGGAAGCTATCGGAGATGAGCGAAAACAGAGTGATATAGGGGAAGGTATAAGAGGTGCGAGAAAACACATCGATATAGGGGAAGCTATAGGAGTTGCATGAAAACAGGGCGATAAAGGAGAATGTATTGAGGTGCACAAAAGCACACCGATATAGAGGAAGGTATGAGAGGTGCACGAAAACATGGTGATGTAGGGGAATGTATCAGAGGCGCGCGAAAACAAGGCCATATTGGGGAAGGTATGAGAGGTGAGAGAAGACGCAGTTCTACAGGGGAAGGAATGAGAGCTGCGCAAAAGCTCAGCGATATAGGGGAAGCTAGGGGAGGCGCTCAAAAACACAGCGATATAGGGGAAAGTATGAGAGGCGCGCTAAAACACAGCGATATAGGGGAAGGTATGAGAGGTGCGCGAAAACAGCAATATACGCGAAGCTAGGGGAGGTGCGCTAAAACACAGCAATATAGGGGAAGGTATGAGAGATGAGCGAAAGCACAGTTAAAAAGAGCAACATAACGAGAGGTACACGACAACACGGAGATATAGGGGAAGCTATGAGAGGGGAGTGAAAACTCAGCGATATAGGGGAAGCTATGAGAGGGGAGTGAAAACTCAGCGATATAGGGGAAGGTATGAGAGGTGCGAGAAAACACAGCGACATGGGGAAGCGATGGGAGGTGAGTGAAAACGCGACGATATAGGGGAATGTATGAGCGGTGCGAGAAAACACGGCGATATAGGGGAAGGTATGAGAGATGAGCAAAAGCACAGATAAATAGGGCAAGGTATGAGACGTACGCGACAACACGGAGATATAGGGCAAGCTATGAGAGGGGAGTGAAAACTCAGCGATATAGGGGAAGGTATGAGAGGTGCACGAAAACACGGCGACATAGGGGAAGTTATGAGAGGGAAGCGAAAATACAGCGATATAGGGGAAGCTATGGGAGGTGCACGAAAACACGGCGATATAGGGGAAGCGGTGAGAGGTGCCTGAAAACGCAGCGATATAGGGAACAGTATGAGAGGTGCTTGAAAATACAGTGATATAGTGGTAGGTATGCATGGTGCGTGAAAACACGGTGAAAAAGAGGAAGCTATAGGAGATGCACGAAAACACAGCGATATAGCAGAAGGTATGAGAGATGAGCAATTTCTCAGCTAAAACCGGGAAGGTATGAGAGTTGTGCGAAAATACGACCAAATAGGCAAAGCTATGAGAGGTGAGCAAAAACACAGCGATATAGGGGAAGCTATCAGGAGTACGCGAAAACACAGCGATATAGGGGAAGGTATGAGAGGTACACGAAAATACGGCGATATAGGGGAAGGTATGAGAGGTATGCAAAAACACAGTGATGTAGGGGAAGGTATGGGAGGTGCATTTTTGGTCCCCCAATCTGAGGAAAGACATCCTTGCCATTGAGGGAGTACAAAGAAGGCTAACCAGATTGATCCCTGGGATGGCAGGACTTTCATATGATGAAAGACTGGATGAACTAGGCTTATACTCGTTGGAATTTAGAAGATTGAGGGGGGATCTGATTGAAATGTATAAAATCCTAAAGGGATTGGACAGGCTAGATGCAGGAAGATTGTTCCCGATGTTGGGGAAGTCCAGAACGAGGGGTCACAGTTTGAGGATAAAGGGGAAGCCTTTTAGGACCGAGATTAGGAAAAAGTTCTTCACACAGAGAGTGGTGAATCTGTGGAATTCTCTGCCACAGGAAACAGTTGAGGCCAGTTCATTGGCTATATTTAAGAGGGAGTTAGATATGGTCCTTGTGGCTAAAGGGATCAGGAGGTATGGAGGGAAGGCTGGTGCAGGATTCTGAGTTGGATGATCAGCCATGATCATACAGAATTCCGGTGCAGGCTGGAAGGGCCGAAGGGCCTACTCCTGCACTTATTTTCTATGTTTCTATGTTTCCCCTGTATCGCCGTGTTTTCACGCACCTCACATAGCTTCCCCTATATTGCTGTGTTTTCACGCAAATCTCATACCCTACCCTATATCACTGTGTTTTCGCGCACCTCCCATAACTTCCCCTATATCGCTGTGTTTTTGCTCACCTTCCACAGCTTCCCCAATATCGCCATGTTTTGCGCACCTCTCATATATTCCCCTACATCGACGTGTTTTTGCACACCTCTCATAGCTTCCCCTAAATCTCTGTGTATTCGCGCACCCCTCATAAATTCCCCTATATAGCTGTGTTTTCGCTAACCTCTCATAACTTCCCCTATATTGCCGTGTTTTTGCGCACCTCTCATACATTCTCCTACATCGCCATGTTTTCGCACACCTCTCTTACCTTCAACGATATCGCTGTGTTTTTGCGCACGTCCCATACCTTCCCATACGTTGCTGTGTTTTGGCACACCTCCCATTGATTCCCATATATTGCTGTTCTTTCATTCATTTCTCATAGCTATGACTATATCGCCATGTTTTTGCACACCTCTGATAAGTTTCCCTTTATAGATGAGTTTTCGCTCATCTCTCATACCTTCTCCTATATCGCTGCGTTTTCGCGCACCTCCTGTAGCTTCCTCTATATCGCTGTTTTTTCGCACACCTCTCATACATTCCCCTATATCGTTGTGTTTTTGCGCACCTCTCATACCGTCCCGTATATCACTGTGTTTTCAAGCACCTCGCATATCTACCCCTGTACACTGTGTTTTTACGCACCTGATATATTGTCCCATATATTGCTGTTTTCGCACACCTCTCATCGTGTCCCCTATATCGACGTGATCTCATGCACCTCTCAGTAATTCCCCTGTATCACTCTGCTTTCTCGCACATCCCATAGCTTCCCCTACATTGTACTGTTTTCGCACACCTCTCATACTTTCCCCCAAATCGCTGTGTTTTCGCGCACCTCTCATAGCTTCCCCTATATTGCTGTGTTTTCCCGCACATCCCATAGCTTCTCCTATATCGCCGTGTTTTCATCCACCTCTCATAACTTTCCCTATATTGCTGTGTTTTCGCTCACCTCTCATAACTTCCCCTGTATCGCTGTGTTTTCGTGCGGCTCTCATACATTCTCCTACATCGCCATGTTTTCACGCACCTCTCATACCATCAACTATATCGCTGTGTTCTCGCGCATGTCCCATACTTTCCCAAATATTGCTGTGTTTTCACACATCTCCCATAGCTTCCCCTATACTGCTGTGTTTCTGTGCACATCTCATACCTTCTGCTGTATCGCTGTGTTTTCGCACACCTCCCATATCTTCCCCTATATCGCGCTGTTTTCGCGCACGTCACAGAGCTTCCGCTATATTGCTGTGTTTTTGCGCACCTCCTATAGCTTCCCCTCTATCGCTGTGTTTCCGTTTCCCTCTTCTAGCTTCATCTAAATCGCTGTGTTTTCGCGCACCTACCATAGCTTCTCATATATCGCCGTGTTTTTGCGCACCTCTCATAAATTTCCCAATAGCGCTGTGTTTTCACACACCTCCCATAGCATCCCCTATATCGCTGTGTTTTCACGCACCTCTCATAGCTTCCTCTATATCACTGTGTTTTCTGGCACCTCCCATTGCTTCCCCAATATCATTATGTTTTCGCTCACCTCTCATAGCTTCCACTATATCACTGCGTTTCCACGCACGTCCCATAACTTCCCCTATATTGCTGTGTTTCCGCGCAACATCCATAACTTCCCATATATCGCTGTGCATTGGCGCACCTCCCATAGCTTCCGCTATATCACTGTTTTCACACATCTCTCATAGCTTACCCTATATTGCTGTGTTTTGGCGTATCTCCCATAGCTTCCGCTATATCACTGAGTTTTTGTGTGCCTCTCATACCTTCCTCTATATTGCTGTGTCCTCGTGCACCTCTGATTGATTCCATTATATTGCTGTGTTTTGGCGCACCTCCTATAGCTTCACCTCTATCGCTGTTTTTTTTGCCCATCTCTCATAGCTTTGATTATATCGCCATGTTTTTGCGCACCTCTCATAAGTTTCCCTTTATACCTGAGTTTTCGCTCATCTCTCATACCTTCTCCTATATCGCCGTGTTTTCACGCACCTCCTATAGCTTCCTCTATATCGCTGTGTTTTCGCGCACTTCTCATACCTTCCCTTACATGGTTGTGTTTTTGCGCATCTCGCATGCCTTCCCCTATATCACTGTGTTTTCAATCACCTCGCATATCTAGCCCTATATCACTGTGTTTTCACGCACCTGATACACCGTCACTTATATCGTCGTGTTTTTGCGCAACTCTCATACCTTCCCCTATATCGCTGTGTTTTTGCTCACCTCTTAGAGCTTCCCCTATATCGCCGTGTTTTCGCGCACCTCTCATAACTTCCCCTATATAGCTGTGTTTTCGCTCACCTCTCATAACTTCCCTTATATTGCTGTGTTTTTGCTGACCTCTCATAACTTCCCCTATATTGCTCTGTTTTCGCGCACATCTCATACCTTCCCCTACATCGCCGTGTTTTCGCGCAACTTTCATACCTTCCCCTATATTGCTGTGTTTACGCTCACCTCTTAGAGCTTCCCCATATCGCCATGTTTTCACGCACCACTCATAACTTCCCCTACATAGCTGTGTTTTCGCACACCTCTCATAACTTCCCCTATATTGCTGTGTTTTCGCGCACCTCTCATGCATTCTCCTACATCGCCGTGTTTTCGCGCACCTCTCTTACCATCAACGATATCTCTGTGTTTTCGTGCACGTCCCATACCTTTCCATATATTGCTGTGTTTTCGCGCACCTCCCATAGCTTCCCTTATATTACCGTGTTTTCGCGCACCTGTCATAACTTTCCCTCAAAAGCTGTGTTTTTGCTCACCTCTCATAATTTCCCCTGTATCGCCGTGTTTTCGTGCAGCTCTGATACATTCTACTACATCGCCATGTTTTTGCGCACCACTCATATCTTCAACTATATCGCTGTGTTCTCGCGTACGTCCCATACTTTCCCAAATATTGCTGTGTTTTCGCGCACCTCCCATAGCTTCCCCTATATTGCTGTGTTTCTGTGCACATCTCATACCTTCTGCTCTATCACTGTGTTTTCAAGCACTTCGCATATCTACCCCTATATCACTGTGTTTTCACGCACCTGATATACCATCCCCTATATCACTGTGTTTTCGCGCACCTCTCATTGCGTCCCCTATATCGATCTGATCTCGTGCACCTCTCACAACTTCCCCTATACCGCCCTGTTTTCACGCGCCTCCCGTAGCTTCCCATGTATTGCAGTGTTTTTGCGCACCTCTCATAGCTTTCCATATATTGCGATGTTTTCGCACACCACTCATAGTTTCCCCCAAATCGCTGTGTTTTCGCGCACCTCTCGTAGCTTCCCCTATATCGATGTGTTTTCGCCTATAACGCCGTGTTTTCACACTCCTCCCATAGTTTCCCATACATTGCTGTGTTTTCGCCGTCCTCTCGTACATTCCCCTTTAGAGCTGTGTTTTCGCGCACCTCTCATAGCTTCCCCTATGTCGCTGTGATCACGTGCACCTCTCATCAAATCCCCTGTATCGCTCAGCTTTCGTGCACCTCTCATAGCTTCCCCTATGTCGCCGTTTTCACACGCCTCCTATAGCTTCCCATAAATCGCAGTGTTTTTGCACACCTATCATAGCTTCCCATATATTGCCATGTTTTCTCGCATCTCTCATACCTTCCCCTGCATCGCCGTGTTTTTGCGCAACTCTCATACTTCCCCTATATCGCTGTGTTTTCGCTCACCTCTTAGAGCTTCCCCTATATCGCCGTGTTTTCGTGTACCACAAATAACTTCCCCTATATAGCTGTGTTCTCGCTCACCACTCATAACTTCCCCTATATTGCTGTGTTTTCGCGCACCTCTCATACATTCTCCTACATTGCCGTGTTTTCGCGCATCTCTCCTACCTTCAATGATATCACTGTGTTTTCGCGCACGTCGCATACCTTCCCATATATCGCTGTATTTTCGCGCACCTGTCATAGCTTCCCCATATCGATGTGTTTTCGCGCACCTCTCATATCTTCCACTATATCGCTGTGATTTCGCGCACCTCGCATTGCTTCCCATACATCGTTGTGTTTTCGCGCACCTCTCATACCTTCAACTATATCGATGTGTTTCTGCGCACCTCTCATAGCTCCCTCTATATCGCTGTGTTTCCCGCACCTCCCATAGCTTCCCCAATATCATTGTGTTTTCGCGCACCTCTCATACCTTCCCCTATATGGCTGTGTTTTCGCTCACCTCTTATAGCTTCCGCTATTTCGCCGTGTTTTCGTGCACCTGTTATATCTTCCACTATATCACTGCATTTCCAGTCACGTCCCATACCTTCCCATATATCGCTGTGTTTCCGCGCACCTCCTATCGCTTCCGTTATATCACTGTTTTCGCGCAGCTGTCATAGCTTACCCTATATTGCTGTGTTTTGGCGTATCTCCCATAGCTTCCGCTATATCGCTGTGTTTTTGCGTGACTCTCATACCTTCCTCTATATCGCTGTGTTCTCGCGCACCTCTCTTACATTCAACGCTATCGCTGTATTTTCGCGCACGTCCCATACCTTCCCATATATTGCTGTGTTTTGGCGCACCTCCCCTAGCTTCCCCTATATTGCTGTTTTTTTGCTTATCTCTCATAGCTTTGACTATATCGCCATATTTTTGTGCACCTTTCATAAGTTTCCCTTCATAGATGAGTTTTCGCTCCTCTGTCATATCTTCTCCTATATCGCCATGTTTTCGCGCATCTCCTGTAGCTTCCTCTATATCGCTCTGTTGTCACGCACCTCTCATAGCTTCCCCCATATCACTGTCTTTTAGCATACCTCTCATACCTTCCCATATATCGCCATGTTTTTGCAGACCTCTCATACCTTCCCCTATATCACTGTGTTTTCGCGCACCCCTCATAGCTTCCCCTATATTGCTGTATTTTCCCGCACATCCCATAGCTTCCCTTATATCATCGTGTTTTCGCTCACCTCTCATAAATTTCCCTATATAGCTGTGTTTTCGCTCACCTCTCATAACTTTCCCTGTATCGCCGTGTTTTAGCGCACCACTCATACCTTCAACTATATTGCTGTGTTTTTGCGCACCTCCCATGGCTTCCTCTATATGGCTGTGTTTCTCTGCACATCTCATACCTTCTGCTATATCGCTGTGTTTTTGCACACCTCCCATACACAGCGATATATGAGAAGCTATGGGAGGTGCAATAAAACAGGGAGATATAGGGGAAGCTATGAGAGGTGCACAAACACACAGTGACGTAGGGGAAGCTATGGGAAGTGTGCGAAAGCAGAGCGATATAGGGGATGTGATGAGAGGTGCACGAGAGCACAGCGACATAGGGGTACCTCCTATAGCTTCCCCTATATCGCCGTGTTTTTGCTCACCTCTCATATATTCCCCTATAGCGCTGTGTTTTCACACACCTCTCATAGCTTTCCCAAAATTCTGTGTTTTCACGCACCTCTCATAGCTTTCCCAAAATTCTGTGTTTTGTGCACCTCGTATTGCTTCCTCTACATCGTTGTGTTTTCGTGCAACTCTCACACCTTCAACTATATCAATGTGTTTTCGCGCACCTCTCATAGCTTCGCCTATATCGATGTGTTTTCGCGCATCTCTCATACCTTCCCCTACATCGCCGTGCCTTCACACACCTCCCATAGCTTCCCATATACCGTTGTGTTTTCACCGGCCTCTCATAAATTCCCCTATATTACTGTGTTTTCACGCACCTCTCATAGCTTCCCCCATATCACTGTCTTTTTGCGCACCTCTCATAACTTCCCCTATATTGTTGTATTTTAGCGCACCTCTAACACTTTCCCCTATATAGCTGTGTTTTTACGCACCTCCCATAGCTTCCCATATATCGCTGTGTTTTCTCGCACCTCTCATCGCTTCCTTTATATCGACGTGTTTTCACACACCTCTCCTTCCTTCACGTAAATCGACGTGTTGCGCACCTTCCGTAGCTTCCCCTATATTACTGTGTTTTCACGCACTTCTCATACCTTCCCCTATATCGCTATGATTCTGCGCACCTCCCATAACTTCCCTATATCACTGTGTTTTCGGTCACCTCTCATAGCTTCCCCTATATGGCCCTGTTTTCGCTCACCTGTCAAATATTCCCCTACAATGCCGTGTTTCTGCGCATCTCTCCTATCTTCCCCTACATCGCGGTGTTATCGTGCACTTCTCATAGCTTCCCCTATATCGCTCTGTTTTCGCGCGCACTTCTCATGCACTCCCCTGTATCGCTATGTTTTTGCTCACCTCTCATAGCTGCCACTATATCACCGTGTTTTCGCAGACCTCTCATGCATTCCCCTATATTGCTGTGTTTTAGCACACCTTCCATAGCTTACCCTATGTCGCTGTGCTCTCGTGCACCTCTCATCACTTCACCTATATCACTCTGCTTTTGCGCACTTCCCATAGCTTCCCCTACATCGCAGTGTTTTAGCGCACCTCTCATATTCCGCTATATCGCCCTGTTTTCACGTGCCTCCCATAGATTCACATATATCGCAGTGTTTTCACGCACCTCTCGTAGCTTCCCCTATATCGATGTGTTTCACGCACCTCTCATACCTTCTCCAATATCGTTGTGTTTTCATGCACACCCCATTGCTTCCGCTACACCGCTGTGTTTTTGCGCACCTCGCATGCATACCTTCCCCTATATCGCCATGTTTTCCCGCACCTCCCATAGCTTCCATGTATCGCTGTGTTTTTGCGTGCCTCTCATACCTTCCTCTATATTGCTCTGTTTTCGTGCACCTCCCATAGCTTCCCCTATATCGCTGTGTTTTGGCTGACATCTCATAGATTTGCCTATATCGCCGTGTTTTTGCGCACCTCTCATACCTTACCCTATATCGCTGTGTTTTCGCGCCCCTCCCATAGCTTCCCCTATATCGCTGTGTTTTGTGCACCTCTCATACATTCCCCTACATCGCCGTGTTTTTGCGCACCTCCCATAGCTTCCCATATATCGCTGTGTTTTCACCGGCCTCTCATACCTTCCCCTATATCGCTGCGTTTTCGGTCACCTCTCATACCTTCCCTTATATCGCCCTGTTTTCGCACATTTGTCATGTATTCGCCTACCTCACCGTGTTTCTGAGCACCACTCATAACTTCCCCTACATCGCGGTGTTTTCGTGCACATCTCATAGCTCACATATATTGCGATGTTTTCACGCATCATTCATAGCTTCCCCTATATCGATGTGTTTTCGTGCATCTCTCATACCTTCCCCGATATCGCCGTGTTTTCACACACCTCCCATAGCTTCCCATATATTGCCGTGTTTTCACGCATCTCTCATACCTTCCCCTGTATCGCTGTGTTATCGCGCATTTCTCATAGCATCCTCTCTACTGCTGTGTTCTTGTGAAGCTCTCATTGCTTCCCATATGTTGCAATGTTTTCACGCTCTTCTCATCCCTTCCCCTACATCACTGCAATTTCACGCACCTCTCAGATCTTCCCCTATATCGCTGTGTTTTTGCTCACCTCTCATAGCTTTGCCTATATCACCGAGTTCTCGCGCACATCTCATATCTTCCCCTATATAGCTGTGTCTTCGCTCACCTCTCATAACTTCCCCTGAGTCACCATGTTTTTGCGCACCTCTCATACATTCTCCTGCATCGCTGTGTTTTCGAGCACATCCCGTAACTTCTCATATATTACTGTGTTTTTGCGCACTTCCAATAGCTTCCCCTATATTGCTGTATTTTCGCGCACATCTCACACCTTCTGCTGTATTGCTGTGTTGTCACGCACCTTCCATTGCTTCCCCTATATCGCTGTGTTTTCGCGCACGTCTCAGACCTTTCCCTATATTGCTGTGTATTCGCACAACTCACAAAGCTTCACCTATATCGTTGTGTTTGGTGCACCTCTCATCCTTTCTCCAATATTGCCGTGTTTTCACGCACCTCTCATAGCTTTCCCTATATCGCTCTGTTTTCCTGCACCTCCCATAGCCTCTCATATATCGCTGTGCTTTGGCACACCTCTGATAGCTTCCCCTATATCGCCCTGTTTTCATGCTCCTCACATAGCTTCCCCTGTATCGCTGTGTAATTGCGCACCTCTCATAGCTTCCCATATGTTGCGATGTTTTCACGCACTTCTCATCCCTTCCCCTACATCGCTGCAATTTCGCACACCTCCCATAGCTTCCCCTATATCGCTGTGTTTTCGCACACCTCTCATAGCTTCCTCTATATTGCCCTGTTTTCGAGCACCTGTCATATATTGCAGTAGATCGCCGTGTTTCTGCGCACCTCTCATACCTTCCCCTATATCGCTGTGTTTTTGCTCACCTCTCATAGCTGCCACTATACCGCCATGTTTTCTCACAGCTCTCATAACTTCCCCTATAGAGCTGCGTTTTCTCTCACCTATCATACCTTCCCCTATATTGCCCTGTTTTCGCGTACCTCTCACTCATTCCCCTATATCTCCGTGTTTCACAGACTTCTAATACCTTCCCCTACATCACCGTGTTTTTGCGCACCTCTCATACCTTCCCCTATATCGCTGTTATCGCGCACCTCTAATACCTTCTACTATATTGCCGCATTTCCGCGCACCTCCAATGGCTTCCCATATATCGCCGTGTTTTCGCGCACCTCTCATCCCTTCCCATATATCACTGTGATTTCTCACAGCTCCCATAGCTTCCCCTATATCGCCGTGTTTTCATGCACTCTTATACATTCCCCTACATCACCGTGTTTTTGCGCACATCTCATACCTTCCCCTATATCACGGTGTTATCGCTAACCTCTCATACCTTCCCCTATATCACTGTATTTTTACGCAGCTCTCATACCTTCCCCTATAGCGATGTGTTTTCTCTCATCTCTCATAGCTTCCCCCATATCGCTGTGTTTTTGCGCACCTGTCATATATTCCCCTACATCGCCGTGTTTCTGCGCACCTCTCATATTTTCCCCTACATGGCGGTGTTATTTTGAACCTCTCATAGCTTCCCCTGTATCGCTGTGTTTTCACTTCCCTCTCATACCATCACATAAATCGCTGTATTTTCATACACCCCCCATAGCTTCCCCTATACCGCCGGATTTTTGTGCACCTCTCATACATTCTCCTATAGCGCTGTGTTTTCGTGCATCTCTGAAAGCTTTCCCAAAAGCTCTGTGTTTCTGGGCACCTCCCATAGCTTCCCATATATTGCTGTGTTTTCACCGGCCTCTCATACATTCCCTTTTACCACTGTGTTTTCGCGCACCTCCTATAGCGTTCCCTATATCGCCGTGTTTTTGCGCAGCTCTCATATATTCACCTATAGCACTGTGTTTACGCGCAACTCTCATAGCTTTCCCAAAATCTCTGTGTTTTTGCGCGCCTCTCATAAATTCCACTATATCGCTGTGTTTTCGCGCACCTCTCGTAGCTTCCCATATGTCGCTGTTTTTCAACCGGCCTCTCATATCTTCCCCTACATCGCTGTATTCTCGCACACCCCTCATACCTTCCCCTATATCGTTGTGTTTTCGTACACCTCTCGTACCTTCAAGTATATCGATGTGTTTTTGCACAACTCTCATAGCTTCCCCTATATCGCTGTATTTTCACTCACCTCTAATAGCTGCCCCATATCACCGTGTTTTCGCGCACCTTCCATAGCTTCCCCTATATAGCTGAGTTTTCTCGCACGTCTCAGAGCTTCCCCTATATTGCCATGTTTTCACGCACCTCCCATACCTTCCCATTATCGCTGTGTTTTCGCACACCTCTCATAGCTTCCCCTATATCGCTGTGTTTTCTTGCACCACTGATAACTTCCCTCATATCGCTCTGTTGTCGTGCAGCTGCCAAAGCTTTCCCTATATCACTGTGTTTTCGCGCACCTCTCATACCTTCCCCTATATCGCCGTTTTTGCAGACCTCTCATACCTTCCCCTATATTGCTGTGTTTTAGCGCACCTCTCATACCTTCTCCTATATCGCCGTGTTTTCGCGCACCTCTCATACCTTCCTCTTTTTGGCTGAATTTTTCACGAACGTCTTGTTCCTTCCCCTATATTGCTGTGTTTTCGCACACATCTCATACCTTCTGCTGTATCGCAGTATTTTCGCACATACCTATAGCTTCCCCTATATAGCTGTGTGTTCATGCATGACTCAGAGCTTCCCCTATATTGCTGTGTTTTGGCACATTTCCCTTAGCTTCCCCTATATCGCTGCTTTTTCGCCTCCCTCTTATACTTTCCCGTAAATTGCTGTGTTTTCGCGCACCCCCCCATAGCTTCCCCTATATCACCGTCTTTTCGCACACCTTCATACATTCCCTTATAGCGCTGTATTTTCGTGCACCTCCCATACATTCTCCTTATCGCTGTTTTCTTGCATACCTCCCATACATTCCCCAATATGGCTGTGTTTTCGCACACCTCTCATACCTTCCACTGTATCGCTGTGTTTTCGCACACTTCCCATAGTTTCCCCTATATCGCTGCGTTTTCACGCACCTCTCATTGCTTCCCATATATCAACGTGTTTTCACACACCTCTTATTCCTTCACGTATATCATAGTGTTTTTGCGCACCTCTCATACATTCTCCTGCATCGCTGTGTTTTTGCGCACCTCCTGTACCTTCCCATATATTGCTGTGTTTTCACGCACCTTCCATAGCTTCCCCTATATAGCTGTGTTTTCTCGCACGTCTCAGAGCTTCCGATATATTGCCGTGTATTCACGCACCTCCCAGAGCTTTCCCTATATCGCCACCTTTTCGCGCACCTCCCATACATTCCCCTTATCACTGTGTTTTCGCGCGCCTCTCATAGCTTCCCCTATATCGTTGTGTTTTCACGCACCTCTCAAACCTTCCGCTGTGTTGCTGTTTTTCCACACCTCCCACAGCTTCCCCTATATCGCTGTGTCTTCGTGCACCTCTCTTACATTCCCATATATCACTGTGTTTTCACGCACTTCGCATACCGTCCCCTATATCGCTGTGTTTTCGCGCACCTCCCATAGCTTCCCCTATATCACTGTGTTTTCGCGCACCTCTCAAACCTTCTCCTGTGTTGCTGTGTTCTTGCACACCTCCCATAGCGTCCCCTATATCGCTGTGTTTTCAGGCACCTCTCATAGCTTCCCCTATATTGCTGTGTTTTCGCACACCACCAAAAGCTTCCTCTATATCGTTGTGTTTTTGAGCACCTCGCATACCGTCCCCTATACCGCTGCATTTTCCCGCACCTCTCATCGGTTCCCCTATATCAATGTGTTTTTACACACCTCTCATTCCTTCATGTATATTGCTGTGTTTTCGCGCAGCTCTCATACCATCCCCTATATCGCTCTGTTTTTGCGCACCTCCCATATCTTCCCCTATATCGCTCTATTTTCGGACACCTCCCATATCTTCCCCTATAGCTTTCCCAAAATCTCTGTGTTATCGCGCACCTCTCATATATTCCCCTTTATTGCTGTGTTTTCGTGCACCTCTCATAGCTTTCCCAAAATCTCTGTGCTTTCGCGCACCTCTCATACATTCCACTATCTCGCTGTGTTTTTGCGCACCTCTCGTAGTTTCCCCATATCGATGTGTTTTCGGGCACCTCTCATACCTTCCCCTACATCACCGTATTTTCACACACCTCCCATCTCTTCCCGTATATCGCTGTGTTTTCGCAGACCTCTCATAACTTCCTCTATATTGCTGTGCTTTAGCGCACCTCTCATACCTTCCCCTATATAGCTGTGTTTTGACGTACCTCCCATAGCTTCCCATATTTCGCAGTGTTTTCGCGCACCTGTCATAGCTTCCTATATATTGCGAGGTTTTCGCACACTTCTCATAGGTTCCCCCAAATCGCTGTGTTTTCGCCCACCTCTCAGAGCTTCTCCTATATCGCTGTGTTTTCAGGCACCTCCTATAGCTTCCCCTATATCACTGTGTTTTCTCGCACCTCTCATGCCTTCCCCAATATCGCTATGTTTTTGTGCACCGCCCACAGCTTCCCATATATCGCTGTGTTTTCGCGCACCTCTCATTCCTTCCCCTATAGAGCTGCGCTTTCTTTCACCTCTCATAACTTCCTCTATATCACTGTGTTTTTGCGCACCTCCCATACCTTCCCCTATAGCGCTTTGTTTTCACGCACCTCTCATATATTCCCCTTTATTGCTGTGTTTTCGTGCACCTCTCATAGCTTTCCCAAAATCTCTGTGTATTCGCGCACCTCTCATACATTCCACTATATCGCTGTGTTTTTGCGCACCTCTCGTAGCTTCCCCATATCGATGTGTTTACGCGCACCTCTGATACGTTCCCCTACATCGCCGTGTTTTCACGCACCTCCCATCCCTTCCCATATATCGCTGTGTTTTCGCAGACCTCTCATAACTTCCCCTATATTGCTGTGCTTTAGCGCACCTCTCATACCTTCCCCTGTGTTGCTGTGTTTTGACGCACCTCCCATAGCTTCCCATATATCGCAGTGTTTTCGCACACCTGTCATATCTTCCCATATATTGCGAGGTTTTCGCACACTTCTCATAGGTTCCCCCAAATCGCTGTGTTTTCGCGCACCTCCCATAGCTTCCCCAATATCGCAATGTTTTCATGCACCTGTCATAGCTTCCCATACATTGCGAGGTTTTCGCACACTTCTCATAGGTTCCCCCAAACCGCTGTGTTTTCGCGCACCTCCCATAGCTTCCCCTATATCGCAGTGTTTTCACGCATCTGTCATAGCTTCCCATATATTGCGAGGTTTTCGCACACATCTCATAGGTTCCCTCAAATCGCTGTGTTTTTGCGCACCTCTCATAGCTTCCCCTATATCGCTGTGCATTCGCGCACCTCTCATACCTTCCCCATAGAGCTGTGTTTTCTCTCACCTCTCATAACTTTCCCTATATCGCCGTGTTTTTGCGCACTTCTCATACATTCCCCTTCATCACCATGTTTTCACGCACCGCTCATACCTTCCTCTATATCAGTGTGTTATCGCGCACCTCGCATAGCTTCCCCTATATCACTGTGTTCTCGGGCTCCTCTCATAGCTTCCCGTATATTGCAATGTTTTCGTGCACCTCTCATAGCTTCCCCTATATTGCTGTTTCTTCGCGCATCTCCCAAAGCTTCCCCTATATCATTGAGTTTCCGCGCACCTCTCATACCTTCCCCTATATCACTGTGTCTTCGCTCACGTCTCATACCTTCCCCTATATCACTGTGTTTTCACTCACCTCCCATACCGTCCTCTATATCGCTGCATTTTCGCGCACCGCTCAAACCTTCCCCTGTTTGGCTGTGTTTTTGCACATCTCCCATAGTGTCCCCTATATCGCTGCGTTTTTGTGCACCTCCCATACCTTCCCCTATATCGCTGTATCTTCGGACATCCCCCATACCTTCCCCTATAGCGCCTTGTTTTCGCGCATCTCTCATATTTTCCCCTTTATTGCTGCGTTTTCGTGCACCTCTCATAGCTTTCCCAAAATCTCTGTGTATTCGCGCACCTCTCATACATTCCACTATATCGCTGTGTTTTTGCGCACCTCTCGTAGCTTCCCCATATCGATGTGTTTACGCGCACCTCCGATACGTTCCCCTACATCGCCGTTTTTTCACGCACCTCCCATCCCTTCCCATATATCGCTGTGTTTTCGCAGACCTCTCATAACTTCCCCTATATTGCTGTGCTTTAGCGCACCTCTCATACCTTCCCCTGTGTTGCTGTGTTTTGACGCACCTCCCATAGCTTCCCATATATCGCAGTGTTTTCGCACACCTGTCATATCTTCCCATATATTGCGAGGTTTTCGCACACTTCTCATAGGTTCCCCCAAATCGCTGTGTTTTCGCGCACCTCCCATAGCTTCCCCAATATCGCAATGTTTTCATGCACCTGTCATAGCTTCCCATATATTGCGAGGTTTTCGCACACTTCTCATAGGTTCCCCCAAACCGCTGTGTTTTCGCGCACCTCCCATAGCTTCCCCTATATCGCAGTGTTTTCACGCACCTGTCATAGCTTCCCATATATTGCGAGGTTTTCGCACACTTCTCATAGGTTCCCCCAAATCGCTGTGTTTTTGCGCACCTCTCATAGCTTCCCCTATATCGCTGTGCATTCGCGCACCTCTCATACCTTCCCCATAGAGCTGTGTTTTCTCTCACCTCTCATAACTTTCCCTATATCGCCGTGTTTTTGCACACTTCTCATACATTCCCCTTCATCACCATGTTTTCGCGCACCGCTCATACCTTCCTCTATATCAGTGTGTTATCGTGCACCTCGCATAGCTTCCCCTATATCACTGTGTTCTCGGGCTCCTCTCATAGCTTCCCGTATATTGCAATGTTTTCGTGCACCTCTCATAGCTTCCCCTATATTGCTGTTTCTTCGCGCATCTCCCAAAGCTTCCCCTATATCGTTGAGTTTCCGCGCACCTCTCATACCTTCCCCTATATCACTGTGTCTTCGCTCACGTCTCATACCTTCCCCTATATCACTGTGTTTTCACGCACCTCCCATACCGTCCTCTATATCGCTGCATTTTCGCGCACCTCTCAAACCTTCTCCTGTTTGGCTGTGTTTTTGCACATCTCCCATAGTGTCCCCTATATCGCTGCGTTTTTGTGCACCTCCCATACCTTCCCCTATATCGCTGTATCTTCGGACATCTCCCATACCTTCCCCTATAGCGCCTTGTTTTCGCGCACCTCTCATATATTACCCTTTATTGCTGTGTTTTCGTGCACCCCTCATAGCTTTCCCAAAATCTCTGTGTTTTCGCGCACCTCTCATACATTCCACTATATCGCTGTGTTTTCGCGCACCTCTCATAGCTTCCCCATATCGATGATTTTAGCGCACCTCTGATACGTTCCCCTACATCGCCGTGTTTTCACGCAACTCCCATAGCTTCCCATACATCGCTGTGTTTTCGCAGACCTCTCTAACTTCCCCTATATTGCTGTGCATTAGCGCACCTCTCATACCTTCACCTATATAGCTGTGTTTTGAAGCATGTCCCATAGCTTCCCATATATCGTAGTGTTTTCGCGCACCTGTCATAGCTTCCCATATATTGCGAGGTTTTCGCACACTTCTCATAGGTTCCCCTAAACGCCATGTTTTCGCGCACCTCTCACAGCTTCCCCTATATCACTTTGTTCTCGCGCAGCTCTCATACCTTCCCCTATATCGCTGTGTTTTCGCGCACCTCTCAAACCTTCCCCTGTTTGGCTGCGTTTTTGCACACCTCCCATAGTGTCCCCTATATCGCTGCATTTTTGGGCACCTCTCATAGCTTCCCCTATATTGCTGTGTTTTCGCACACTACGCAAAGCTTCCTCTATATCGTTGTGTCTTTGCGCACCTCTCATACCTTCCCCTATATCACTGGGGTTTTGCGCACCTCGCACACCGTCCCCTATATCGCTGCGTTTTGGCGCACCTCTCATCGGTTCCCCTATATCAACGTGTTTTTATACACCTCTCATTCCTTCAAGTATATCGATGTGTTTTTGTGCACCTCCCATACCTTCCCCTATATCGCTGTATCTTCGGACACCTCCCATACCTTCCCCTATAGCGCCTTGTTTTCGCGCACCTCTCATATATTCCCCTTTATTGCTGTGTTTTCGTGCATCTCTCATAGCTTTCCCAAAATCTCTGTGTTTTCGCGCACCTCTCATGCATTCCACTATATCGCATTGTTTTCGCGCACATCTCGTAGCTTCCCCATATCGATGTCTTTTAGCGCACCTCTGATACGTTCCCCTGCATCGCCGTGTTTTCACGCACCTCCCATAGTTTCCCATACATCGCTGTGTTTTCGCAGACCTCTCATAACTTCCCCTATATTGCTGTGCATTAGCGCACCTCTCATACCTTCCCCTATATCGCTGTGTTTTTGCGCACCTCCCATACCTTCCCCTATAGTGCCTTGTTTTCTCGCACCTCTCATATATTCCCCTTTAGCGCTGTGTTTTCATGCACCTCTCACAGCTTTCCCAAAATTTCTGTGTTTTCGCCACCTCTCCTAGCTTCCCCATATCGATGTGTTTTCGCGCACCTCTTATATCATCACCTACATCGCCGTGTTTTCACGCACCCCCCATAGCTTCCCATATATCGCTGTGGTTTTGCAGCCCTCTCATAACTTCCCCTATATTGCTGTGTTTTAGCACACCTCTCATACCGTCCTCTATATAGCTGTGTTTGACGCACCTCCCATAGCTTCCCATATATCGCTGTGATTTCGCGCGCCTCCCATACCATCCCCAATATGGTTGTGTTTTCGCGCACCTCTCAAACCTCCCATTGTGTTGCTGTGTTTTTGAACACCTCCCATACATTCCCCTATATCGCTGTGTTTTCGGGCACCTCTCATAGCCTCCCTTATATCGCTGTTTCTTCGCGCATCTCTCATACCGTCCTCTATATCGCTGCATTTTCGCGCACCTCTCAAACCTTCCCCTGTTTGGCTGCGTTTTTGCACACCTCCCATAGTGTCCCCTATATCGCTGCATTTTTGGGCACCTCTCATAGCTTCCCCTATATTGCTGTGTTTTCGCACACTACGCAAAGCTTCCTCTATATCGTTGTGTCTTTGCGCACCTCTCATACCTTCCCCTATATCACTGGGGTTTTGCGCACCTCGCACACCGTCCCCTATATCGCTGCGTTTTCGCGCACCTCTCATCGGTTCCCCTATATCAACGTGTTTTTATACACCTCTCATTCCTTCAAGTATATCGATGTGTTTTTGTGCACCTCTCATACCTTCCCCTATATCGCTGTATCTTCGGACACCTCCCATACCTTCCCCTATAGCGCCTTGTTTTCGCGCACCTCTCATATATTCCCCTTTATTGCTGTGTTTTCGTGCATCTCTCATAGCTTTCCCAAAATCTCTGTGTTTTCGTGCACCTCTCATACATTCCACTATATCGCTTTGTTTTCGCGCACATCTCGTAGCTTCCCCATATCGATGTCTTTTAGCGCACCTCTGATATGTTCCCCTGCATCGCCGTGTTTTCACGCACCTCCCATAGTTTCCCATACATCGCTGTGTTTTCGCAGACCTCTCATAACTTCCCCTATATTGTTGTGCATTAGCACACCTCTCATACCTTCCCCTATATCTCTGTGTTTTTGCGCACCTCCCATACCTTCCCCTATAGTGCCTTGTTTTCACGCACCTCTCATATATTCCCCTTTAGCGCTGTGTTTTCATGCACCTCTCATAGCTTTCCCAAAATCTCTGTTTTCGCGCACCTCTCCTAGCTTCCCCATATCGATGTGTTTTTGCGCATCTCTTATACCATCACCTACATCGCCGTGTTTTCACACACCTCCCATAGCTTCCCATATATCGCTGTGTTTTTGCAGACCTCTCATAACTTCCCCTATATTGCTGTGCTTTAGCGCACCTCTCATACCGTCCTCTATGTAGCTGTGTTTGACGCACCTCCCATAGCTTCCCAAATATCGCTGTGATTTCGCGCGCCTCCCATACCATCCTCAATATGGTTGTGTTTTCGCGCACCTCTCAAACCTCCCATTGTGTTGCTGTGTTTTTGCACACCTGCCATACATTCCCCTATAACGCTGTGTTTTCGGGCACCTCTCATAGCTTCCCCTAGATCGCTGCTTCTTCGCGCATCTCCCAAAGCTACCCCTATATCGTTGAGTTTCCGCGCACCTGTCATACCTTCCCCTATATCACTGTGTCTTCGCTCACGTCTCATACATTCCCCTATATCACTGTGTTTTCACGCACCTCCCATACCGTCCTCTATATCGCTGCATTTTCGCGCACCTCTCAAACCTTCCCCTGTTTGGCTGTGTTTTTGCACATCTCCCATAGTGTCCCCTATATCGCTGCGTTTTTGTGCACCTCCCATACCTTCCCCTATATCGCTGTATCTTCGGACATCTCCCATACCTTCCCCTATAGCGCCTTGTTTTCGCGCACCTCTCATATATTCCCCTCTATTGCTGTGCTATCGTGCACTTCTCATAGCTTTCCCAAAATCTGTGTTTTCGCGCACCTCTCATACATTCCACTATATCGCTGTGTTTTCGCGCATCTCTCATAGCTTCCCCATATCGATGATTTTAGCGCAGCTCTGATACGTTCCCCTACATCGCCGTGTTTTCACGCACCTCCCATAGCTTCCCATACATCGCTGTGTTTTCGCAGACCTCTCATAACTTCCCCTATATTGCTGTGCATTAGCGCACCTCTCATACTTTCACCTATATAGCTGTGTTTTGAAGCATCTCCCATAGCTTCCCATATATCGTAGTGTTTTCGCGCACTTGTCATAGCTTCCCATATATTGCGAGGTTTTCGCACACTTCTCATAGGTTCCCCCAAATCGCCATGATTTCGCACACCTCCCATAGCTTCCCCTATATCACTTTGTTCTCGCGCAGCTCTCATACCTTCCCCTATATCGCTGTGTTTTCTCACACCTCTCATGCCTTCCCCTGTATCGCTGTGTTTTTGTGCACCACCCATAGCTTACCATATATCGCTGTGTTTTCCCGCATCTCTCATAGATTTCCCTATATCACCGTGTTTTTGCGCACCTCTCATACCGTCCCCTTCTTAGCTGAGTTTTCACTCATCTCTCATACCTCTCCTATATTGCCGTGTTTTCTCGTATCTCCTATAGCTTCCTCTATATCACTGTGTTTTCACGCACCTCCCATAGCTTCCCCTGTATCGCTGTGTTTTCGGGCACCTCTCATTGCTTCCCCTATATCGCTGCTTCTTCGCACATCTCTCAAAGCTTCCCCTATATCGTTGAGTTTCCGCGCACCTCTCATACCTTCCCCTATATCACTGTGTCTTCGCTCACGTCTCATACCTTCCCCTATATCACTGTGTTTTCACGCACCTCCCATACCGTCCTCTATATCGCTGCATTTTCGCGCACCTCCCAAACCTTCCCCTGTTTGGCTGTGCTTTTGCACATCTCCCATAGTGTCCCCTATATCGCTGCATTTTTGTGCACCTCCCATACCTTCCCCTATATCGCTGTATCTTCGGACATCTCCCATACCTTCCCCTATAGCGCCTTGTTTTCGCGCACCTCTCATATATTCCCCTTTATTGCTGTGTTTTCGTGCACTTCTCATAGCTTTCCCAAAATCTCTGTGTTTTCGCGCACCTCTCATACATTCCACTATATCGCTGTGTTTTCGCGCACCTCTCATAGCTTCCCCATATCGATGATTTTAGCGCACCTCTGATACGTTCCCCTACATCGCCGTGTTTTCACGCACCTCCCATAGCTTCCCATACATCGCTGTGTTTTCGCAGACCTCTCATAACTTCCCCTATATTGCTGTGCATTAGCGCACCTCTCATACCTTCACCTATATAGCTGTGTTTTGATCTCCCATAGCTTCCCATATATCGTAGTGTTTTCACGCACCTGTCATAGCTTCCCATATATTGCGAGGTTTTCGCACACTTCTCATAGGTTCCCCCAAACGCCATGTTTTCGCGCACCTCCCATAGCTTGCCCTATATCACTTTGTTCTCGCGCAGCTCTCATACCTTCCCCTATATCGCTGTGTTTTCTCACACCTCTCATGCCTTCCCCTGTATCGCTGTGTTTTTGTGCACCACCCATAGCTTACCATATATCGCTGTGTTTTCCCGTACCTCTCATAGATTTCCCTATATCACCGTGCTTTTGCACACCTCTCTTACCGTCCCCTTCTTAGCTGAGTTTTCACTCATCTCTCATACCTCTCCTATATTGCCGTGTTTTCTCGCATCTCCTATAGCTTCGTCTATATCACTGTGTTTTCACGCACCTCCCATAGCTTCCCCTGTATCGCTGTGTTTTCGCGCACCTCTCATAGCTTCCCCTTTGTCGCTGTGTTTTCGCGCACCTCTCATAGCTTCCTCTATATCGCCGTGTTTTCACGCACCTCTCATACCTTCCTCTATATCACTGTGTTTGCATTCACCTCCCATACCTTCACCTATATCACTGAAATTTCACGCACCTCTCATAGCTTCCCTTATATAGCGCTGTTTTCGCGCACCTCCCATAGATTCCCCCATATCGCTGTGTTTTCGCGCACCTCTCATACCTTACCCTGAATCATTGTTTTTCACGCACCTCTCATATCTTCCCCTATATCGCCGTGTTTTCCCGCACCTACCACAGCATCCCCAAAATCACTGTTTTCGCGCACCTCATGTACCTTCCTCTATATCACTCTGTTTTTGCGCACCTCACATAGCTTCCCCCATATTGCCATGTTTTTCCTAACCTCTCATACCTTCCCCTGTATCGCCGCGTTTTCGCGCAGCTCGCATACATGCTCCTATATCACCATGTTCTAATGCACATCCCATAGCTTCCCCTATATCGCTGTGTTTTCACGCACCTCTCATACCTTCCCCTATATCGCTATGTTTTCGCGCAACTCCAATAGCTTCCAATATATCGCTGTGTTTTCGTGCAGCTCTCATACGTTCCTCTGTATCACTGTGTTTTTGCACACCTCCCATAGCTTCCCCTATATCGCTGTGTTTTCTCACAGCTCTCCTAGCTTCCACTATATCGCTGTGTTTTCCCGCACCTCTGATACCTTGCCCAATATGGCTGTGTTTTCACGCACCTCGCATACCATCCACCTATATCGTTGCATTTTCGCACACCTCTCATCGCTTTCCCTATATTGACGTGATTTCACACACCTCTCATTCCTTCACGTATATCGTCGTGTTTTCAGGCACCTCCCATAGCTTCCCCTATATTACTGTGTTTTCGCGCACCTCGCAAAACTTCCCCTGTGTTGCTGTGATTTTGCACACCTCAAATAGCATCTCCTATATCGCTGTGCTTTCGGGCACCTCTCATAGCTTCCCCTATATTGCTGTGTTTTTGCATACCACCCAAAGCTTCCTCTATATCGTTGTGTTTTTGCGCACCTCTCATACCTTCCCCTGTATCACTGGGTTTTCGCAAAACCTCGCATATCGTCCCCTATATCGCTGCGTTTTCGCGCACCTCTCATCGGTTCCCATATATTAACGTGTTTTTACACACCTCTCATTCCTTCATGTATATCGATGTATTTTAGCGCACCTCTGATACGTTCCCCTACATCGCCGTGTTTTCACGCATCTCCCATAGCTTCCCATACATCGCTGTGTTTTAACAGACCTCTTATAACTTCCCCTATATTGCTGTGCATTAGCGCACCTCTCATACCTTCCCCTATAGCGCTGTGTTTTCTCACACCTCTCATGCCTTCCCCTGTATCGCTGTGTTTTTGTGCACCACCCATAGCTTACCATATATCGCTGTGTTTTCCCGAACCTCTCATAGATTTCCCTATATCACCGTGCTTTTGCACACCTCTCATACCGTCCCCTTCTTAGCTGAGTTTTCACTCATCTCTCATACCTCTCCTATATCGCCGTGTTTTCTCGCATCTCCTATAGCTTCCTCTATATCATTGTGTTTTCACGCACCTCCCATAGCTTCCCCTGTATCGCTGTGTTTTCGCGCACCTCTCATAGCTTCCCCTTTGTTGCTGTGTTTTCACGCACCTCCCATAGCTTCCTCTACATCACTGTGCTTTCACGCAGCTCTCATACCATCCCCTATATCGCTGTGTTTTTGCGCACCTCCCATACCTTCCCCTATAGTGCCTTGTTTTCACGCACCTCTCATATATACCCCTTTAGCGCTGTGTTTTCATGCACCTCTCATAGCTTTCCCAAAATCTCTGTGTTTTCGCGCACCTCTCCTAGCTTCCCCATATCGATGGGTTTTCGCGCATTTCTTATACCATCACCTACATCGCCGTGTTTTCACGCACCTCCCATAGCTTCCCATATATCGCTGTGTTTTTGCAGACCTCTCATAACTTCCCCTATATTGCTGTGCTTTAGCGCACCTCTCATACCGTCCTCTATATAGCTGTGTTTGACGCACCTCCCATAGCTTCCCATATATCGCTGTGATTTCACGCGCCTCCCATATCATCCCCAATATGGTTGTGTTTTCGCGCACCTCCCATAGATTCCCCCATATCGCTGTGTTTTCGCGCACCTCTCATACCTTACCCTAAATCATTGTTTTTTCACGCACCTCTCATATCTTCCCCTATATCGCCGTGTTTTCCCACACCTACCACAGCATCCCCAAAATCGCTGTTTTCGCGCACCTCATGTACCTTTCTCTATATCACTCTGTTCTTGCGCACCTCACATAGCTTCCCCCATATTGCCATGTTTTGCCTAACCTCTCATACCTTCCCCTGTATCGCCGCGTTTTCGCGCAGCTCGCATACATTCTCCTATATCACCATGTTCTAACGCACCTCCCATAGCTTCCTCTATATCGCCGTGTTTTCACGCACCTCCCATAGCTTTCCCTATATTACTGTGTTTTCGCACACCTCGCAAACCTTCCCCTGTGTTGCTGTGAATTTGCACACCTCAAATAGTGTCCCCTATATCACTGTGTTTTCGGGCACTTCTCATAGCTTCCCCTATATTGCTGTGTTTTCGCACACCACCCAAAGCTTCCTCTATTTCGTTGTGTCTTTGCGCACCTCTCGTACCTTCCCCTGTATCACTGGGTTTTCGCGAAACCTCGCATATCGTCCCCTATATCGCTGCGTTTTCGTGCACCTCGCATTGGTTCCCCTATATGAACGTGTTTTTACACACCTCTCATTCCTTCATGTATATCGCAGTGTTTTTGCGCACCTCCCATAGCTTCCCCTATATCACTGTGCTTTCCCGCAGCTCTCATACCATCCCCTATATCGCTGTGTTTTTGCGCACCTCCCATTTCTTCCCCTATAGTGCCTTGTTTTCGCGCACCTCTCATATATTCCCCTTTAGCGCTGTGTTTTTATGCACCTCTCATATCTTCCCGTATATCGCCGTGTTTTCCCGCACCTACCACAGCATCCCCAAAATCGCCGTTTTCGCGAACCTCATGTACCTTCCACTATATCACTCTGTTTTTGCGCACCTCACATAGCTTCCCCATATTGCCATGTTTTCCCTAACCTCTCATACCTTCCCCTGTATCGCCGCGTTTTCGCGCAGCTCGCATACATTCTCCTATATCACCATGTTCTAACGCACCTCCCATAGCTTCCCCTATATCGCTGTTTTCTCGCACCTCTCATACCTTCCCCTATATCGCTATGTTTTCGCGCAACTCCAATAGCTTCCAATATATCGCTGTGTTTTCGTGCAGCTCTGATACGTTCCTCTGTATCGCTGTGTTTTCGCGCACCTCTCATACCTTCCCCTATATCACTGGGTTTTCGCGCACCTCGCATACCGTCCCCTATATCGCTGCGTTTTCGCGCACCTCTCGTCGGTTCCCCTATATCAAAGTGTTTTTACACACCTCTCATTCCTTCATGTATATCGCTGTGTTTTCGCACACATCTCATCGCTTCCCCTATATTGATGTGTTTTCACACACCTCTCCTTCCTTCACGTATATCACCAGATTATCGCGCACCTCCCATAGCTTCCCCTATATCACTTTGTTCTCGCGCAGCTCTCATACCTTCCCCTATATTGCTGTGTTTTCTCACACCTCTCATGCCTTCCCCTGTATCGCTATGTTTTTGTGCACCACCCATAGCTTACCATATATCGCTGTGTTTTCCTGCACCTCTCATAGATTTCCCTATATCACCGTGTTTTTGCACAACTCTTATACCGTCCCCTTCTTAGCTGAGTTTTCACTCATCTCTCATACCTCTCCTATATCGCCGTGTTTTCTCGCATCTTCTATAGCTTCCTCTAAATCACTGTGTTTTCACGCACCTCCCATAGCTTCCCATGTATCGCTGTGTTTTCGCGCACCTCTCATAGCTTCCCATTTGTCGTTGTGTTTTCGCGCACCTCTCATAGCTTCCTCTATATCGCCGTGTTTTCGCGCACCTCTCATACCTTCCTCTATATCGCTGTGTTAGCATTCACCTCCCATACCTTCACCTATATCACTGAAATTTCACGCACCTCTCATCGCTTCCCTTATATTGCGCTGTTTTCGCGCACCTCCCATAGATTCCCCCATATCGCTGTGTTTTCGCGCACCTCTCATACCTTACCTTAAATCATTGTTTTTTCACGCACCTCTCATATCTTCCCCTATATCGCCGTGTTTTCCCACACCTACCACAGCATCCCCAAAATCGCTGTTTTCGCGCACCTCATGTACCTTTCTCTATATCACTCTGTTCTTGCGCACCTCACATAGCTTCCCCCATATTGCCATGTTTTGCCTAACCTCTCATACCTTCCCCTGTATCGCCACGTTTTCGCGCAGCTCGCATACATTCTCCTATATCACCATGTTCTAATGCACCTCCCATAGCTTCCTCTATATCGCCGTGTTTTCACGCACCTCCCATAGCTTTCCCTATATTACTGTGTTTTCGCACACCTCGCAAACCTTCCCCTGTGTTGCTGTGAATTTGCACACCTCAAATAGTGTCCCCTATATCACTGTGTTTTCGGGCACTTCTCATAGCTTCCCCTATATTGCTGTGTTTTCGCACACCACCCAAAGTTTCCTCTATTTCGTTGTGTCTTTGCGCACCTCTCGTACCTTCCTCTGTATCACTGGGTTTTCGCGAAACCTCGCATATCGTCCCCTATATCGCTGCGTTTTCGTGCACCTCGCATCGGTTCCCCTATATGAACGTGTTTTTACACACCTCTCATTCCTTCATGTATATCGCAGTGTTTTTGCGCACCTCCCATAGCTTCCCCTATATCACTGTGCTTTCCCGCAGCTCTCATACCATCCCCTATATCGCTGTGTTTTTGCGCACCTCCCATTCCTTCCCCTATAGTGCCTTGTTTTCGCGCACCTCTCATATATTCCCCTTTAGCGCTGTGTTTTTATGCACCTCTCATACCTTCCCGTATATCGCCGTGTTTTCCCGCACCTACCACAGCATCCCCAAAATCGCCGTTTTCGCGAACCTCATGTACCTTCCACTATATCACTCTGTTTTTGCGCACCTCACATAGCTTCCCCCATATTGCCATGTTTTCCCTAACCTCTCATACCTTCCCCTGTATAGCCGCGTTTTCGCGCAGCTCACATACATGCTCCTATATCACCATGTTCTAATGCACCTCCCATAGCTTCCCCTATATCGCTATTTTCTCGCACCTCTCATACCTTCCCCTATATCGCTATGTTTTCGCGCAACTCCAATAGCTTCCAATATATCGCTGTGTTTTCGTGCAGCTCTCATACGTTCCTCTGTATCGCTGTGTTTTTGTGCACCTCTCATACCTTCCCCTGTATCACTGGGTTTTCGTGAAACCTCGCATATCGTCCCCTATATTGCTGCGTTTTCGCGCACCTCTCATCGGTTACCCTATATCAACGTGTTTTTACACACCTCTCATTCCTTCATGTATATCGCTGTGTTTCTGCGCACCTCCCATGCCTTCCCCTATATCGCTGTATCTTCGGACACCTCCCATACCTTCCCCTATAGCGCCTTGTTTTTGCGCACCTCTCATATATTCCCCTTTATTGCTGTGCATTAGCGCACCTCTCATACCTTCCCCTATATCGCTGTGTTTTCTTACACCTCTCATGCCTTCCCTGTATCGCTGTGTTTTTGTGCACCACCCATAGCTTACCATATATCGCTGTGTTTTCCTGCACCTCTCATAGATGTCCCTATATCACCGTGTTTTTGCACACCTCTCATACTGTCCCCTTCTTAGCTGAGTTTTCACTCATCTCTCATACCTCACCTATATCGACGTGTTTTCTCGCATCTCCTATAGCTTCCGCTATATCACTGTGTTTTCACGCACCTCCCATAGCTTCCCCTGTATCGCAGGGTTTTCGCGCACCACTCATAGCTTCTCCTTTGTTGCTGTGTTTCCGCGCACCTCCCATAGCTTCCTCTATATCACTGTGCTTTCACGCAGCTCTCATACCATCCCCTATAAGGCTGTGTTTTTGCGCACCTCCCATAACTTCCGCTATAGTGCCTTGTTTTCACGCACCTCTCATATATTTCCCTTTCGTGCTGTGTTTTCATGCACCTCTCATAGCTTTCCCAAAATCTCTGTGTTTTCGCGCACCTCTCCTACCTTCCCCATATCGATGTGTTTTCGCGCATCTCTTATACCATCACCTACATCGCCGTGTTTTCACGCACCTCCCATAGCTTCCCATATATCGCTGTGTTTTTGCAGACCTCTCATAACTTCCCCTATATTGCTGTGCTTTAGCGCACCTCTCGTACCGTCCTCTATATAGCGGTGTTTAACGCACCCCCCATAGCTTCCCATATATTGCTGTGATTTCGCGCGCCTCCCTAAGCATCCCCAATATGGTTGTGTTTTCAAGCACCTCCAATAGCTTCCCATATATCGCTGTGTTTTTGCAGACCCCTCATAACTTCCCCTATATTGCTGTGCTTTAGCGCATCTCTCATACCGTCCTCTATATAGCTGTGTTTGACGCACCTCCCATAGCTTCCCATATATCGTTGTGATTTCGTGCGCCTCCCATACCATCCCCAATATGGTTCTGTTTGTCGCGCACTTCAAAAACCTCCCATTGTGTTGCTGTGTTTTTGCACACCTCCCATACATTCACCCATATCGCTGTGTTTTCGGGCACCTCTCATAGCTTCCCCTATATCGCTGTTTCTTCGCGAATCTCCCAAAGCTTCCCCTATATCGTTGAGTTTTCGCGCACCTCTCATACCTTCCCCTATATCACTGTGTCTTCGCTCACGCCTCATACCTTCCCATATATCACTGTGTTTTCACGCACCTCCCATACCATCCTCTATATCGCTGCATTTTCACGCACCTCTCAAACCTTCCCCTGTTTGGCTGTGTTTTTGCACATCTCCCATACTGTCCCCTATATCGCTGCGTTTTTGGGCACCTCTCATAGCTTCCCCTATATTGCTGTGTTTTCGCACACTACGCAAAGCTTCCTCAATATTGTTGTGGTTTTGCGCACCTCTCATACCTTCCCCTATATCACTGGGGTTTTGCGCACTTCGCACACCGTCCCCTGTATCACTGCGTTTTCGCGCACCTCTCGTCGGTTCCCCTATATCAACGTGTTTTTACACACCTCTCATTCCTTCAAGTATATCGATGTGTTTTTGTGCACCTCCCATACCTTCCCCTATATCGCTGTATCTTCGGACACCTCCCATACCTTCCCCTATAGCGCCTTGTTTTCGCGCACCTCTCATATATTCCCCTTTATTGCTGTGTTTTCGTGCACCTCTCATAGCTTTCCCAAAATCTCTGTGTTTTCGCGCACCTCTCATACATTCCACTATATCACCGTGTTTTCGCACACCTCTCATAGCTTCCCCATATCAATGTCTTTTAGCGCACCTCTGATACGTTCCCCTACATCGCCGTGTTTTCACGCACCTCCCATAACTTCCCATTCATCGGTGTTTTCGCAGACCTCTCATAACTTCTCCTATATTGCTGTGCATTAGCGCACCTCTCATACCTTCCCCTATATAGCTGTGTTTTGATCTCCCATAGCTTCCCACATATCGTAGTGTTTTCGCGCACCTGTCATAGCTTCCCATATATTGCGAGGTTTTCGCACACTTCTCATAGGTTCCCCCAAATCGCTGTGTTTTCGCGCACCTCCCATAGCTTCCCCTATATCGCTGCTTTTGCTCACCTCTCATAGCTTTGCCTATATTGCCGAGTTCTCGCGCACCTTTTATACCTTCCCCTTTTTAGCTGAGTTTTCCCTCATCTCTCGTAGCTTCCCCTATATCGCTGTCTTCATTCACCTCTGATACCTTCCCCTATATCGTTGTGTTTTCGCACACCTCTCATACCTTCCCCTATATCATTGTGTTTTCGTGGATCTCTCATACCTACCCCTATATCACTGTGTTTTCACACACGTTGCATACCATCCACCTATATCACTGCGTTTTCGCGCACCTCTCATCACTTCCCCTATATTGATGTGTTTTCACACACCTCTCATTCCTTCACGTATATCGCCATGTTTTCGCGCACCTCCCATAGCTTCCCGTATATCGCTTTGTTCTCGCGCAGCTCTCATACCTTCCCCTATATCGCTGTGTTTTCTCACACCTCTCATTGATTTCCCTATATCAACGTGTTTTTGCACACCTCTCATACCGTACCCTTCTTAGCTGAGTTTTCACTCATCTCTCATACCTCTCATATATCGCCGTGTTTTCTCGCATCTCCTATAGCTTCCTCTATATCACTTTGTTTTCATGCACCTCCCATAGCTTCCACTGTATCGCTGTGTTTTCACGCACCTCTCATAGTTTCCCCTTTGTCGTTGTGTTTTCGCGCGCCACTCATAGCTTCCTCTATATCGCCGTGTTTTCGCGCACCTCTCATACCTTCCTCTATATCGCTGTGTTTGCATTCACCTCCCATACCTTCACCTATATCACTGAAATTTCACGCACCTCTCATAGCTTCCCTTATATTGCGCTGTTTTTGCGCACCTCCCATAGATTCCCCCATATCGCTGTGTTTTCGCGCACCTCTCATACCTTACCCCAAATCATTATTTTTCACGCACCTCTCATATCTTCCCTTATATCGCCATGTTTTCCCGCACCTACCACAGCATCCCCAAAATCGCTGTTTTCGCGCACCTCATGTACCTTCCTCTATATCACTCTGCTTTTGCGCACCTCACATAGCTTCCCCCATATTGCCATGTTTTGCCTAACCTCTCATACCTTCCCCTGTATCGCCGCGTTTTCGCGTAGCTCGCATACATTCTCCTATATCACCATGTTCTAACGCACCTCCCATAGCTTCCCCTATATCACTTTGTTCTCACGCAGTTCTCATATATTCCCCTTTAGCACTGTGTTTTCATGCACCTCTCATAGCTTTCCCAAAATCTCTGTGTTTTCACGCAACTCTCCTAGCTTCCCTATATCGATGTGTTTTCGCGCATCTCTTATACCATCACCTATATCGCCGTGTTTTCACGCACCTCCCATACCTTCCCATATATCGCTGTGTTTTTGCAGACCTCACATAACTTCCCCTATATTGCTGTGCTTTAGCGCACCTCTCATACCGTCCTCTATATAGCTGTGTTTGACGCACCTCCCATAGCTTCCCATATATCGCTGCGATTTCACGCGCCTCCCATACCATCCCCAATATGGTTGTGTTTTCATGCACCTCCTATAGCTTCCCATATATCGCTGTGTTTTTGCAGACCTCTCATAACTTCCCCTATATTGCTGTGCTTTAGCGCACCTCTCATACCGTTCTCTATATAGCTGTGTTTGACGCACCTCCCATAGCTTCCCATACATCTCTGTGATTCGCGCGCCTCCAATACCATCCCCAATATAATTGTGTTTTCGCGCACCTCTCAAACCTCCCATTGTGTTGCTGTGTTTTTGCACACCTCCCATACATTCCCCTATATCGCTGTGTTTTCGGGCACCTCTCATAGCTTCCCCTATATCGCTGTTTCTTCGCGCATCTCCCAAAGCTTCCCCTATATCGTTGAGTTTTCGCGCACCTCTCATACCTTCCCCTATATCACTGTGTCTTCGCTCACGTCTCATACCTACCCCTATATCACTGTGTTTTCACGCACCTCTCATACCGACCTCTATATCGCTGCATTTTCGCGCACCTCTCAAACCTTCCCCTGTTTGGCTGCGTTTTTGCTCACCTCCCATAGTGCCCGCTATATCGCTGTGTTTTTGGGCACCTCTCACAGCTTCCCCTATATTGCTGTGTTTTCGCACACTACGCAAAGCTTCCTCTATATTGTTGTGTTTTTGCGCACCTCTCATACCTTCCCCTATATCACTGGGGTTTTGGGCACCTCGCACACCGTCCCCTATATAGCTGCGTTTTCGCGCACATCTCATCGGTTCCCCTATATCAGAGTGTTTTTACACACCTCTCATTCCTTCAAGTATATCGCTGTGTTTTCGCGCACCTCCTATAGCTTTCCCTATATCACTGTGCTTTCGCGCAGCTGTCATACCATCCCCTATATCGTTTTGTTTTTGCGCACCTCCCATACATTCCCCTATATAGCTGTAACTTCGGACACCTCCCATACCTTCCCCTATAGCGACTTGTTATCGCGCACCTCTCATATATTCCCCTTTATTGCTGTGTTTTCGTGCACCTCTCATAGCTTTCCCAAAATCTCAGTGTTTTCGCGCACCTCTCATACATTCCACTATATCGCTTTGTTTTCACGCACATCTCGTAGCTTCCCCATATCGATGTCTTTTAGCGCACCTCTGATACATTCCCCTACATCGCCATGTTTTCACGCACCTCCCATAGCTTCCCATACATCGCTGTGTTTTCGCAGACCTCTCATAACTCCCCCTATATTGCTGTGCATTAGCGCACCTCTCATACCTTCCCCTATATCGCTGTGTTTTCTCACACCTCTCATGCCTTCCCCTGTATCTCTGTGTTTTTGTGCACCACCCATAGCTTACCATATATCGCTGTGTTTTCCCGCACCTCTCATAGATTTCCCTATATCACCGTGTTTTTGCACACCTCTCATACCGTCCCCTTCTTAGCTGAGTTTTCACTCATCTCTCATATCTCTCCTATATCGCCGTGTTTTCTCACATCTCCTATAGCTTCCTCTATATCACTGTGTTTTCACGCACCTCCCGTAGCTTCCCCTGTATCGCTGTGTTTTTGCGCACCTCTCACAGCTTCCCCTTTGTTGCTGTGTTTTCGCGCACCTCCCATAGCTTCCCCTATATCACTGTGCTTTCACGCAGCTCTCATACCATCCCCTATATCGTTGTGTTTTTGCGCACCTCCCATACCTTCCCCTATAGTGCCTTGTTTTCACGCACCTCTCATATATTCCCCTTTAGCACTGTGCTTTCATGCACCTCTCATAGTTTTCCCAAAATCTCTGAGTTTTCGCGCACCTCTCCTAGCTTCCCCATATCGATCTGTTTTCGCGCATCTCTTATACCATCACCTACATCGCCGTGTTTTCACACACCTCCCATATATTCCCATATATCGCTGTGTTTTGCAGACCTCTCACAACTTCCCCTATATTGCTGTGCTTTAGCACACCTCTCGTACCGTCCTCTATATAGCTGTGTTTGACGCACCTCCCTAGCTTCCCATATATCGCTGTGATTTCGCGCGCTTCCCATACCATCCCCAATATGGTTCTGTTTGCCGCGCACCTCTCAAACCTCCCTCTGTGTTGCTGTGTTTTTGCACACCTCCCATACATTCCCCTAATCGCTGTGTTTTCGGGCACCTCTCATAGCTTCCCCTATATCGCTGTTTCTTCGCGCATGTCCCAAAGCTTCCCCTATATCGTTGAGTTTTCGCGCACCTCTCATGCCTTTCCCTATATCACTGTGTCTTCGCTCACGCCTCATACCTTCCCCTATAATACTGTGTTTTCACGCACCTCCCATACCATCCTCTGTATCGCTGCATTTTCGCGCACCTCTCAAACCTTCCCCTGTTTGGCTGTGTTTTTGCACATCTCCCATAGTGTCCCCTATATCGCTGCGTTTTTGGGCACCTCTCATGGCTTCCCCTATATTGCTGTGTTTTCGCACACTACGCAAGGCTTCCTCTATATTGTTGTGGTTTTGTGCACCTCTCATACCTTCCCCTATATCACTGGGGTTTTGCGCACTTCGCACACCGTCCCCTATATAGCTGCGTTTTCACGCACCTCTCATCGTTTCCCCTATATCAACGTGTTTTTACACACCTCTCATTCCTTCAAGTATATCGATGTGTTTTTGTGCACCTCCCATACCTTCCCCTACATCGCTGTACCTTTGGACACCTCCCATACCTTCCCCTATAGCACCTTGTTTTCGCTGCACCTCTCATATATTCCCCTTTATTGCTGTGTTTTCATGCACCTCTCATAGCTTCCCCATATCGATGTCTTTTAGCGCACCTCTGATACGTTCCCCTACATCGCCGTGTTTTCACGCACCTCCCATAGCTTCCCATACATCGCTGTGTTTTCGCAGACCTCTCATAACTTCCCCTATATTGCTGCGCATTAGCGCACCTCTCATACCTTCACCTATATAGCTGTGCTTTGAAGCATCTCGCATAGCTTCCCATATATCGTAGTGTTTTCGCGCACCTGTCATAGCTTCCGATATATTGCGAGGTTTTCGCACACTTCTCATAGGTTCCCCCAAATCGCTGTGTTTTCGTGCACCTCCCATAGCTTCCCCTATATCGCTGTTTTTGCTCACCTCTCATAGCTTTGCCTATATTGCCGAGTTCTCGCGCACCTTTTATACCTTCCCCTTTTTAGCTGAGTTTTCCCTCATCTCTCGTAGCTTCCCCTATATCGCTGTTTTCATTCACCTCTGATACCTTCCCCTATATCGTTGTGTTTTCGCACACCTCTCATACCTTCCCCTATATCATTGTGTTTTCGTGCATCTCTCATACCTACCCCTATATCACTATGTTTTCACGCACGCTGCATACCATCCACCTATATCACTGCATGTTCGCGCACCTCTCATCGCTTCTCCTATATTGATGTGTTTTCACACACCTCTCATTCCTTCACGTATATCGCCATGTTTTCGCGCACCTCCCATAGCTTCCCCTATATCACTTTGTTCTCGCGCAGCTCTCATACCTTCCCCTATATCGCTGTGTTTTCTCACACCTCTCATGCCTTCCCCTGTATCGCTGTGTTTTTGTGCACCACCTATAGCTTACAATATATCGTTGTGTTTTCCTGCACATAGATTTCCCTATATCACCGTGTTTTTGCACACCCCTCATACCGTCTCCTTCTTAGCTGAGTTTTCACTCATCTCTCATATATCGCCGTGTTTTCTCGCATCTCCTATAGTTTCCTCTATATCACTGTGTTTTCACGCACCTCCCATAGCTTCCCCTATAACGCCGTGTTTTCGCGCACCTCTCATAGCTTCCCCTGTGTCGCTGTGTTTTTGCGCACCTCTCATAGCTTCCTCTATATCACCGTGTTTTCGCGCACCTCTCATACCTTCCTCTATATCGCTGTGTTTTCTCACACCTCTCATGCCTTCCCCTTCTTAGCTGAGTTTTCACTCATCTGTCATACCTCTCCTATATCGCCGTGTTTTCTCGCATCTCCTATAGCTTCCTCTATATCACTGTGTTTTCACGCACCTCCCATAGCTTCCCCTGTATTGCTGTGTTTTCGCGCACCTCTCATAGCTTCCCCTTGGTTGCTGTGTTTCCGCGCACCTCCCATAGCTTCCTCTATATCACTGTGCTTCCACGCAGCTCTCATACCATCCCCTATATCGCTGTGTTTGTGCACACCTCCCATACCTTCCCCTATAGTGCCTTGTTTTCACGCACCTCTCATATATTCCCCTTTAGCGCTGTGTTTTCATACACCTCTCACAGCTTTCCCAAAATCTCTGTGTTTTCGCCACCTCTCCTAGCTTCCCCATATCGATGTGTTTTCGCGCACCTCTTACACCATCACCTACATCGCCGTGTTTTCACGCACCTCCCATAGTTTCCCATATATCGCTGTGTTTTTGCAGACCTCTCATAATTTCCCCTATATTGCTGTGCTTTAGCGCACCTCCCATACTGTCCTCTATATAGCTGTGTTTGACGCACCTCCCATAGCTTCCCATATATCGCTGTGATTTCGCGCGCCTCCCATACCATCCCCAATATGGATGTGTTTTCGTGCACCTTTCATAGCTTCCCCTATATCATTGTGTTTTCGTGCATCTCTCATACCTATCCCTATATCACTGTGTTTTCACGCACGTTGCATACCATCCACCTATATCACTGTGTTTTTGCACACCTCCCATAGCTTCCCCTATAGCGCTGTGTTTTCTCACAGCTCTCCTAGCTTCCACTATATCGCTGTGTTTTCCCGCACCTCTGATGCCTTGCCCAATATGGCTGTGTTTTCGTGCATCTCTCATACCTATCCCTATATTACTGTGTTTTCACGCACCTCGCATACCATCCACCTATATCGTTGCATTTTCGCACACCTCTCATCGCTTCCCCTATATTGACGTGATTTCACACACCTCTCATTCCTTCACGTATATCGCCATGTTTTCACGCACCTCCCATAGCTTCCCCTATCTTACTGTGTTTTCGTGCACCTCGCAAACCTTCCCCTGCGTTGCTGTGATTTTGCACACCTCAAATAGCGTCCCCTATATCGCTGTGTTTTCGGGCACCTCTCACAGCTTCCCCTATATTGCTGTGTTTTTGCATACCACCCAAAGCTTCCTCTCTATCGTTGTGTTTTTGTGCACCTCTCATACCGTCCCCTGTATCACTGGGTTTTCGCGAAACCTCGCATATCGTCCCCTATATCGCTGCGTTTTCGCGCACCTCTCATCGGTTCCCCTATATCAACGTGTCTTTACACACCTCTCATTCCTTCATGTATATCGCTGTGTTTTTGTGCACCTCCCATAGCTTCCCCTATATCACTGTGCTTTCACGCAGCTCTCATACCATCCCCTATATCGCTGTTTTTGCGAACCTCCCATTCATTCCACTATAGTGCCTTGTTTTCGCGCACCTCTCATATATTCCCCTTTAGCGCTGTGATTTCATGCACCTCTCATAGCTCTCCCAAAATCTCTGTGTTTTCGCCACCTCTCCTAGCTTCCCCATATCAATGTGTTTTCGCGCACCTCTTACACCATCACCTACATCGCCGTGTTTTCACGCACCTCCCATAGCTTCCCATATATCGCTGTGTTTTTGCAGACCTCTCATAACTTCCCCTATATTGCTGTGCTTTAGCGCACCTCTCATACCGTCCTCTATATAGCTGTGTTTGACGCACCTCCCATAGCTTCCCATATATCGCTGTGATTTCGCGCGCCTCCCATACCATCCCCAATATGGATGTGTTTTCGCGCACCTCTCATAGCTTCCCCTATATCATTGTGTTTTCGTGCATCTCTCATACCTATCCCTATATCACTGTGTTTTCACACACGTTGCAAACCATCCACCTATATCACTGCGTTTTCGTGCACCTCCCATAGCTTCCCCTATATCGCTGTGTTTTCTCGCACCTCTCATACCTTCCCCTATATCACTATGTTTTTGCACAACTCCAATAGCTTCCAATATATCGCTGTGTTTTCGTGCAGCTCTCATACGTTCCGCTGTGTCGCTGTGTTTTTGCACACCTCCCATAGCTCCCCTATATCGCTGTGTTTTCCCGCACCTCTGATGCCTTGCCCAATATGGATGTGTTTTCGTGCATCTCTCATACCTATCCCTATATCACTGTGTTTTCACGCACCTCGCATACCATCCACCTCTATCGTTGCACTTGCGCACACCTCTCATCACTTCCCCTATATTGACGTGTTTTCACACACCTCTCATTCCTTCATGGATATCGCCGTGTTTTCACGCACCTGCCATAGCTTCCCCTATATTACTGTGTTTTCGCGCACCTTGCAAACCTTCCCCTGCGTTGCTGTGATTTTGCACACCTCAAATAGCGTCCCCTATATCGCTGTGTTTTCGGGCACCTCTCATAGCTTCCCCTATATTGCTGTGTTTTTGCATACCACCCAAAGCTTCCTCTATATCGTTGGTATTTGCGCACCTCTCATACCTTCCCCTGTATCACTGGGTTTTCGCGAAACCTCGCATATCGTCCCCTATATCGCTACTTTTCGCGCACCTCTCATCGGTTCCCCTATATCAAAGTGTTTTTACACACCTCTCATTCCTTCATGTATATCACCATGTTTTCACGCACCTCCCATAGCTTCCCCTATATTACTGCGTTTTCGCGCACCTCGCAAACCTTCCCCTGCGTTGCTGTGATTTTGCACACATCAAATAGCGTCCCCTATATCACTGTGTTTTCGGGCACCTCTCATACCTTCCCCTATATTGCCGTGTTTGCATTCACCTCCCATACCTTCACCTATATGACTGAAATTTCACGCACCTCTCATAGCTTCCCTTATATTGCGCTGTTTTCACGCACCTCCCATAGATTCCCCCATATCGCTGTTTTCGCACACCTCTTATACCTTACCCTAAATCATTGTTTTTTCACGCACCTCTCATATCTTCCCCTATATCGCTGTGTTTTCCCGCACCTACCACAGCATCCTCAAGAGCGCTGTTTTCGCGCACCTCATGTACCTTCCTCTATATCACTCTGTTTTTGCGCACCTCACATAGCTTCCCCCATATTGCCATGTTTTCCCTAACCTCTCATACCTTCCCCTGTATCGCCGCGTTTTCGCGCAGCTCGCATACATTCTCCTATATCACCATGTTCTAACGCACCTCCCATAGCTTCCCCTATATCGCTGTATTTTCTCGCACTTCTCATACCTTCCCCTATATTTTCGCGCAACTCCAATAGCTTCCAATATATCGCTGTGTTTTCGTGCAGCTCTCATACGTTCCTCTGTATCGCTGTGTTTTTGCGCACCTCCCATTCCTTCCCCTACAGTGCCTTGTTTTCGCGCACCTCTCATATATTCCCCTTTTGCGCTGTGATTTCATGCACCTCTCACAGCTTTCCTAAAATCTCTGTGTTTTCGCCACCTCTCCTAGCTTCCCCATATCGATCTGTTTACGCGCACCTCTTACACCATCACCTACATCGCCGTGTTTTCACGCACCTCCCATAGCTTCCCATATATCGCTGTGTTTTTGCAGACCTCTCATAACTTCCCCTATATTGCTGTGCTTTAGCGCACCTCTCATACCGTCCTCTATATCGCTGCGTTTTTGGGCACCTCTCATAGCTTCCCCTATATTGCTGCGTTTTCCCACACTACGCAAAGCTTCCTCTATAGTGTTCTGGTTTTGCACACCTCTCATACCTTCCCCTATATCACTGGTGTTTTGCGCACCTCGCACACCGTCCCCTATATCGCTGCGTTTTCGCGCACCTCTCATCGGTTCCCCTATATCAACGTGTCTTTACACACCTCTCATTCCTTCAAGTATATCGCTGAGTTTTTGTGCACCTCCCATACCTTCCCCTATATCGCTGTATCTTCGGACACCTCCCATACCTTCCCCTATAGCACCTTGTTTTCGCGCACCTCTCATATATTCCCCTTTATTGCTGTGTTTTCGTGCACCTCTCATAGCTTTCCCAAAATCTCTGTGTTTTCGCGCACCTCTCATACATTCCACTATATCGCTTTTTTTTCACGCACATCTCGTAGCTTCCCCATATCGATGTCTTTTAGCGCACCTCTGATACGTTCCCCTACATCGCCGTGTTTTCACGCACCTCCCATAGCTTCCCATACATCGCTGTGTTTTCTCAGACCTCTCATAACTTCCCCTATATTGCTGTGCATTAGTGCACCTCTCATACCTTCCCCTATAGCGCTGTGTTTTCTCACACCTCTCATGCCTTCCCCTGTATCGCTGTGTTTTTGTGCACCACCCATAGCTTACCATATATCGCTGTGTTTTCCCGAACCTCTCATAGATTTCCCTATATCACCGTGTTTTTGCACACCTCTCATACCGTCCCTTCTTAGCTGAGTTTTCACTCATCTCTCATACCTCTCCTATATCGCCGTGTTTTCTCGCGCATCTCCTATAGCTTCCTCTATATCACTGTGTTTTCACGCACCTCCCATAGCTTCCCCTGTATCGCTGTGTTTTCACGCACCTCTCATAGCTTCCCCTTGGTTGCTGTGTTTCCGCGCACCTCCCATAGCTTCCTCTATATCACTGTGCTTCCACGCAGCTCTCATACCATCCCCTATATCGCTGTGTTTGTGCGCAGCTCCCATACCTTCCCCTTTAGTGCCTTGTTTTCACGCACCTCTCATATATTCCCCTTTAGCGCCGTGTTTTCATGCACCTCTCATAGCTTTCCCAAAATCTCTGTGTTTTCGCGCACTTCTCCTAGCTTCCCCATATCGATGTGTTTTCGCGCATCTCTTATACCATCACCTACATCGCCGTGTTTTCACGCACCTCCCATAGCTTCCCCTGTAACGCTGTGTTTTCACGCACCTCTCATAGCTTCCCCTTGGTTGCTGTGTTTCCGCGCACCTCCCATAGCTTCCTCTATATCACTGTGCTTCCACGCAGCTCTCATACCATCCCCTATATCGCTGTGTTTGTGCGCAGCTCCCATACCTTCCCCTTTAGTGCCTTGTTTTCACGCACCTCTCATATATTCCCCTTTAGCGCCGTGTTTTCATGCACCTCTCATAGCTTTCCCAAAATCTCTGTGTTTTCGCGCACTTCTCCTAGCTTCCCCATATCGATGTGTTTTCGCGCATCTCTTGTACCATCACCTACATCGCCGTGTTTTCACGCACCTCCCATAGCTTCCCATATATCGCTGTGATTTCGCGCGCCTCCCATACCATCCCCAATATGGTTGTGTTTTCGCACACCTCTCATAGCTTCCTCTATATCGCCGTTTTTTCGCGCACCTCTCATACCTTCCCCTATATTGCTGTGTTTGCATTCACCTCCCATACCTTCACCTATATGACTGAAATTTCACGCACCTCTCATAGCTTCCTTTATATTGCGCGGTTTTCACGCACCTCCCATAGATTCCCCCATATCGCTGTGTTTTCGCGCACCTGTCATACCTTACCCTAAATCATTGTTTTTTCACGTACCTCTCATATCTTCCCCTATAGCGCTGTGTTTTCTCGCACCTACCACTGCATCCCCAAGATTGCTGTTTTCGCGCACCTCATGTACCTTCCTCTATATCACTCTGTTTTTGCGCACCTCACATAGCTTCCCCCATATCGCCATGTTTTCCCTAAACTCTCATACCTTCCCCTGTATCGCCGCGTTTTCGTGCAGCTCGCATACATTCTCCTATATCACCATGTTCTAACACATCTCCCATAGCTTCCCCATATCGCTGTGTTTTCTCGCACCTCTCATACCTTCCCCTATATCGCTATGTTTTCGCGCAACTCCAATAGCTTTCAATATATCGCTGTGTTTTCGTGCAGCTCTCATACGTTCCTCTGTATCGCTGTGTTTTTGCGCACCTCTCATACCTTCCTCTGTATCACTGGGTTTTCGCGCACCTCGCATATCGTCCCCTATATCGCTGCGTTTAAGCGCACCTCTCATCGGTTCCCCTACATCAATGTGTTTTTACACACCTCTCATTCTTTCATGTATATCGCTGTGTTTTCACGCAGCTCTCATACCATCCCCATTATCGCTGTGTTTTTGCGCACCTCCCATAACTTCCCCTATAGTGCCTTGTTTTCAGGCACCTCTCATATATTCCTTTTTGGCACTGTGTTTTCATGCACCTCTCATAGCTTTCCCAAAATCTCTGTATTTTCGCGCACCTCTCCTAGCTTCCCCATATCGATGTGTTTTCGCGCATCTCTTATACCATCACCTACATCGCCGTGTTTTCACGCACCTCCCATAGCTTCCCATATATCGCTGTGTTTTTGCAGACCTCTCATAACTTCCCCTATATTGCTGTGCTTTAGCGCACCTCTCATACGTTCCTCTATATAGCTGTGTTTTGACGCACCTCCCATAGATTCCCATATATCACTGTGATTTTGCGCGCCTCCCATACCATCCCCAATATGGCTGTGTTTACGCGCACCGATCAAACCTCCCATTGTATTGCTGTGTTTTTGCACACCTCCCATACATTCCCCTATATCGTTGAGTTTTCACGCACCTCTCATACCTGCCCCTATATCACTGTGTCTTCACTCACGTCTCATACCTTCCCCTATATCACTGTGTTTTCACGCACCTCTCATACCGACCTCTATATCGCTGCATTTTCGTGCACCTCTCAAACCTTGCCCTGTTTGGCAGCGTTTTTGCACACCTCCCATAGTGTCCCCTATATCGCTGTGTTTTTGGGCACCTCTCATAGCTTCCCCTATATTGCTGTGTTTTCGCACACTACACAAAGCTCCCTCTATATTGCTGTGTTTTTGCGCACCTCTCATACCTTCCCCTATATCGCTATGTTTTTGCGCAACTCCAATAGCTTCCAATATATCGCTGTGTTTTCGTGCAGCTCTCATACGTTCCTCTGTATCGCTGTGTTTTTGCACACCTTCCATAGCTTCCCCTATATCACTGTATTTTCTCACAGCTCTCCTAGCTTCCACTATATCGCTGTGTTTTCCCGCACCTCTGATGCCTTGCCCAATATGGCTGTGTTTTCGTGCATCTCTCATACCTATCCCCATATCACTGTGTTTTCACGCACCTCGCATACCATCTACCTATATCGTTGCATTTTCGCACACCTCTCACCTCTCAATATAGGAGAGCTTCCCCTATATTGACGTGTTTTCACACACCTCTCATTCCTTCACGGATATCGCCGTGTTTTCACGCACCTCCCATAGCTTCCCCTATATTACTGTGTTTTCACGCACCTCGCAAACATTCCCCTGCGTTGCTGTGATTTTGCACACTTCAAATAGCGTCCCCTATATCGCTGTGTTTTCGGGCACCTCTCATAGCTTCCCCTATATTGCTGTGTTTTAGCATACCACCCAAAGCTTCCTCTATATCGTTGTGTCTTTGCGCACCTCTCATACCTTCCCCTGTATCACTGGGTTTTCGCGAAACCTCGCATATCGTCCCCTATATCGCTGCGTTTTCGCGCACCTCTCATCGGTTACCCTATATCAACGTGTTTTTACACACCTCTCATTCCTTCATGTATATCGCTGTATTTTTGCGCACCTCCCATAGCTTCCCCTATATCACTGTGCTTTCACGCGGCTCTCATACCATCCCCTATGTCGCTGTGTTTTTGCGCACCTCCCATTCCTTCCCCTATAGTGCCTTGTTTTCACGCACCTCTCATATATTCCCCTTTAGCGCTCTGTTTTCATGCACCTCTCATAGCTTTCCCAAAATCTCTGTATTTTCGCGCACCTCTCCTAGCTTTCCCATATCGATGTGTTTTCGCGCATCTCTTATACCATCACCTACATCGCCGTGTTTTCACGCACCTCCCATAGCTTCCCATATATCGCTGTGTTTTTGCAGACCTCTCATAACTTCCCCTATATTGCTGTGCTTTAGCGCACCTCTCATACGTTCCTCTATATAGCTGTGTTTTGACGCACCTCCCATAGATTCCCATATATCACTGTGATTTTGTGCGCCTCCCATACCATCCCCAATATGGCTGTGTTTTCGCGCAGCGATCAAACCTCCCATTGTATTGCTGTGTTTTTGCACACCTCCCATACATTCCCCTATATCGTTGAGTTTTCACGCACCTCTGATACCTGCCTCTATATCACTGTGTCTTCACTCACGTCTCATACCTTCCCCTATATCACTGTGTTTTCACGCACCTCTCATACCGACCTCTATATCGCTGCATTTTCGCGCACCTCTCAAACCTTGCCCTGTTTGGCAGCGTTTTTGCACACCTCCCATAGTGTCCCCTATATCGCTGTGTTTTTGGGCACCTCTCATAGCTTCCCCTACATTGCTGTGTTTTCGCACACTACACAAAGCTTCCTCTATATTGCTGTGTTTTTGCGCACCTCTCATACCTTCCCCTATATCGCTATGTTTTTGCGCAACTCCAATAGCTTCCAATATATCGCTGTGTTTTCGTGCAGCTCTCATACGTTCCTCTGTATCGCTGTGTTTTTGCACACCTTCCATAGCTTCCCCTATATCGCTGTGTTTTCTCACAGCTCTCCTAGCTTCCACTATATCGCTGTGTTTTCCCGCACCTCTGATGCCTTGCCCAATATGGCTGTGTTTTCGTGCATCTCTCATACCTATCCCCATATCACTGTGTTTTCATGCACCTCGCATACCATCTACCTATATCGTTGCATTTTCGCACACCTCTCACCTCTCAATATAGGAGAGCTTCCCCTATATTGACGTGTTTTCACACACCTCTCATTCCTTCACGGATATCACCGTGTTTTCACGCACCTCCCATAGCTTCCCCTATATTACTGTGTTTTCGCGCACCTCGCAAACATTCCCCTGCGTTGCTGTGATTTTGCACACTTCAAATAGCGTCCCCTATATCGCTGTGTTTTCGGGCACCTCTCATAGCTTCCCCTATATTGCTGTGTTTTAGCATACCACCCAAAGCTTCCTCTATATCGCTGTGTCTTTGCGCACCTCTCATACCTTCCCCTGTATCACTGGGTTTTCGCGAAACCTCGCATATCGTCCCCTATATCGCTGCGTTTTCGCGCACCTCTCATCGGTTACCCTATATCAACGTGTTTTTACACACCTCTCATTCCTTCATGTATATCGCTGTGTTTTTGCGCACCTCCCATAGCTTCCCCTATATCACTGTGCTTTCACGCGGCTCTCATACCATCCCCTATGTTGCTGTGTTTTTGCGCACCTCCCATTCCTTCCCCTATAGTGCCTTGTTTTCACGCACCTCTCATATATTCCCCTTTAGCGCTCTGTTTTCATGCACCTCTCACAGCTTTCCCAAAATCTCTGTGTTTTCGCCACCTCTCCTATTTTCCCCGTATCGATGTGTTTTCGCGCACCTCTTACACCATCACCTACATCGCCGTGTTTTCACGCACCTCCCATAGCTTCCCATATATCGCTGTGTTTTTGCAGACCTCTCATAACTTCCCCTGTATTGCTGTGCTTTAGCGCACCTCTCATACCGTCCTCTATATAGCTGTGTTTTGACGCACCTCCCATAGCTTCCCATATATCACTGTGATTTCGCGCGCCTCCGATACCATCCCCAATATGGCTGTGTTTTCGCGCACCTATCAAACCTCCCATTGTGTTGCTGTGTTTTTGCACACCTCCCATACATTCCCCTATATCGCTGTGTTTTCGGGCACCTCTCATATCTTCCCCTATATCGCTGTTTTTTCGTGCATCTCCCAAAGCTTCCCCTATATCGTTGAGCTTTCGCGCACCTCTCATGCCTGCCCCTATATCACTGTGTCTTCGATCACGTCTCATACCTTCCCCTATATCACTGTGTTTTCACGCACCTCTCATACCGACCTCTATATCGCTGCATTTTCGCGCACCTCTCAAACCTTCCCCTGTTTGGCTGCGTTTTTGCACACCTCCCATATTGTCCCCAATATCGCTGTGTTTTTGGGCACCTCTCATAGCTTCCCCTATATTGCTGTGTTTTCGCACACTACACAAAGCTTCCTCTATATTGCTGTGTTTTTGCGCACCTCTCATACCTTCCCCTATATCACTGGGGTTTTGCGCACCTCTCATACCTTCCCCTGTATCGCTGCATTTTCGCGCAGCTCGCATACATTCTCCTATATCACCATGTTCTAACGCACCTCCCATAGCTTCCCCTATATCGCTGTGTTTTTTCGCACCGCTCATACCTTCCCCTATATCGCTATGTTTTTGCGCAACTCCAATAGCTTCCAATATATCGTTGTGTTTTCGTGCAGCTCTCATACGTTCCTCTGTATCGCTGTGTTTTTGCACACCTCCCATAGCTTCCCCTATATTGCAGTGTTTTCGGGCACCTCTCATAGCTTCCCCTATATTGGTGTGTTTTTGCATACCACCCAAAGCTTCCTCTATATCGTTGTGTCTTTGCGTACCTCTCATACCTTCCCCTGTATTCGCGAAACCTCGCATATCGTCCCCTATATCGCTGCGTTTTCGCGCACCTCTCATCGGCTCCCCTATATCAACGTGTTTTTACACACCTCTCATTCCTTCATGTGTATCGCTGTGTTTTTGTGCACCTCCCATAGCTTCCCCTATATCACTGTGCTTTCACGCAGCTCTCATACCATCCCCTATATCGCTGTGTTTTTGCGCACCTCCCATTCATTCCCCTATAGTGCCTTGTTTTCGCGCATCTCTCATATAGTCCCCTTTAGCGCTGTGATTTCATGCACCTCTCAGAGCTTTCCCAAAATCTCTGTGTTTTCGCCACCTCTCCTAGCTTCCCCATATTGGTGTGTTTTCGCGCATCTCTTACACCATCACCTACATCGTCGTGTTTTCACGCACCTCCCATAGCTTCCCATATATCGCTGTGTTTTTGCAGCCCTCTCATAACTTCCCCTATATTGCTGTGCTTTAGCGCACCTCTCATACTGTCCTCTATATAGCTGTGTTTGACGCACCTCCCATAGCTTCCCATATATCGCTGTGATTTCGCGCGCCTCCCATACCATCCCCAATATGGTTGTGTTTTCGCGCACCTCTCAAACCTCCCATTGTGTTGCTGTGTTTTAGCACACCTCCCATACATTCCCCTATATCGCTGTGTTTTTGGGCACCTCTCATAGCTTCCCCTATATCGCTGTTTCTTCGCGCATCTCCCAAAGCTTCCCCTATATTGTTGAGTTTTCGCGCACCTCTCATACCTTCCCCTATATCACTGTGTCTTCGCTCACGTCTCATACCTTCCCCTATATCACTGTGTTTTCACGCACCTCCCATACCGTCCTCTATATCGCTGCATTTTCGCGCACCTCTCAAACCTTCCCCTGTTTGGCTGTGTTTTTGCACATCTCCCATAGTGTCCCCTATATCGCTGCGTTTTTGGGCACCTCTCATAGTTTCCCCTATATTGCTGTGTTTTCGCACACTACGCAAAGCTTCCTCTATATTGTTGTGGTTTTGCGCACCTCTCATACCTTCCCCTATATCACTGGGGTTTTGCGCACTTCGCACACCATCCCGTATATCGCTGCGTTTTCGCGCACCTCTCATCGGTTCCGCTATATCAACGTGTTTTTACACACCTCTCATTCCTTCAAGCATATCGCTGTGTTTTTGTGCACCTCCCATACCTTCCCCTACATCGCTGTATCTTCAGACACCTCCCATACCTTCCCCTATAGCGCCTTGTTTTCGCGCACCTCTCATATATTCCCCTTTATTGCTGTGTTTTCATGCACCTCTCATAGCTTTCCCAAAATCTCTGTGTTTTCGCGCACCTCTCATACATTCCACTATATCGCTGTGTTTTTGCGCACCTCTCATAGCTTCCCCATATCAATGTGTTTTAGCGCACCTCTGATACGTTCCCCTACATCGCCGTGTTTTCACGCACATCCCATAGCTTCCCATACATCGCTGTGTTTTCGCAGACCTCTCATAACTTCCCCTATATTGCCGTGCATTAGCGCACCTCTCATACTTTCCCCTATATCGCTGTGTTTTCTCACACCTCTCATGCCTTCCCCTGTATCGCTGTGTTTTTGTGCACCACCCATAGCTTACCATATATCGCTGTGTTTTCCCGCAACTCTCATAGATTTCCCTATATCACCGTGTTTTTGCACACCTCTAGACCGTCCCCTTCTTAGCTGAGTTTTCACTCATCTCTCATACCTCTCTTATATCGCCGTGTTTTCTCACATCTCCTATAGCTTCCTCTATATCACTGTGTTTTCACGCACCTCCCATAGCTTCCCCTGTAACGCTGTGTTTTCGCGCACCTCTCATAGCTTACCCTTGTCGCTGTGTTTTCACGCACCTCTCATAGCTTCCTCTATATCGCCGTGTTTTCGCGCACCTCTCATACCTTCCTCTATATCGCTGTGTTTGCATTCACCTCCCATACCTTCACCTATATCACTGAAATTTCACGCACCTCTCATAGCTTCCCTTATATTGCGCTGTTTTCGCGCACCTCCCATAGATTCCCCCATATCGCTGTGTTTTCGCGCACCTTTCATACCTTACCCTAAATCATTGTTTTTTCACGCACCTCTCATACCTTCCCCTATATCGCTATGTTTTTGCGCAACTCCAATAGCTTCCAATATATCGCTGTGTTTTCGTGCAGCTCTCATACGTTCCTCTGTATCGCTGTGTTTTTGCACACCTTCCATAGCTTCCCCTATATCGCTGTGTTTTCTCACAGCTCTCCTAGCTTCCACTATATCGCTGTGTTTTCCCGCACCTCTGATGCCTTGCCCAATATGGCTGTGTTTTCGTGCATCTCTCATACCTATCCCCATATCACTGTGTTTTCATGCACCTCGCATACCATCTACCTATATCGTTGCATTTTCGCACACCTCTCACCTCTCAATATAGGAGAGCTTCCCCTATATTGACGTGTTTTCACACACCTCTCATTCCTTCACGGATATCACCGTGTTTTCACGCACCTCCCATAGCTTCCCCTATATTACTGTGTTTTCGCGCACCTCGCAAACATTCCCCTGCGTTGCTGTGATTTTGCACACTTCAAATAGCGTCCCCTATATCGCTGTGTTTTCGGGCACCTCTCATAGCTTCCCCTATATTGCTGTGTTTTAGCATACCACCCAAAGCTTCCTCTATATCGCTGTGTCTTTGCGCACCTCTCATACCTTCCCCTGTATCACTGGGTTTTCGCGAAACCTCGCATATCGTCCCCTATATCGCTGCGTTTTCGCGCACCTCTCATCGGTTACCCTATATCAACGTGTTTTTACACACCTCTCATTCCTTCATGTATATCGCTGTGTTTTTGCGCACCTCCCATAGCTTCCCCTATATCACTGTGCTTTCACGCGGCTCTCATACCATCCCCTATGTTGCTGTGTTTTTGCGCACCTCCCATTCCTTCCCCTATAGTGCCTTGTTTTCACGCACCTCTCATATATTCCCCTTTAGCGCTCTGTTTTCATGCACCTCTCACAGCTTTCCCAAAATCTCTGTGTTTTCGCCACCTCTCCTATTTTCCCCGTATCGATGTGTTTTCGCGCACCTCTTACACCATCACCTACATCGCCGTGTTTTCACGCACCTCCCATAGCTTCCCATATATCGCTGTGTTTTTGCAGACCTCTCATAACTTCCCCTGTATTGCTGTGCTTTAGCGCACCTCTCATACCGTCCTCTATATAGCTGTGTTTTGACGCACCTCCCATAGCTTCCCATATATCACTGTGATTTCGCGCGCCTCCGATACCATCCCCAATATGGCTGTGTTTTCGCGCACCTATCAAACCTCCCATTGTGTTGCTGTGTTTTTGCACACCTCCCATACATTCCCCTATATCGCTGTGTTTTCGGGCACCTCTCATATCTTCCCCTATATCGCTGTTTTTTCGTGCATCTCCCAAAGCTTCCCCTATATCGTTGAGCTTTCGCGCACCTCTCATGCCTGCCCCTATATCACTGTGTCTTCGATCACGTCTCATACCTTCCCCTATATCACTGTGTTTTCACGCACCTCTCATACCGACCTCTATATCGCTGCATTTTCGCGCACCTCTCAAACCTTCCCCTGTTTGGCTGCGTTTTTGCACACCTCCCATATTGTCCCCAATATCGCTGTGTTTTTGGGCACCTCTCATAGCTTCCCCTATATTGCTGTGTTTTCGCACACTACACAAAGCTTCCTCTATATTGCTGTGTTTTTGCGCACCTCTCATACCTTCCCCTATATCACTGGGGTTTTGCGCACCTCTCATACCTTCCCCTGTATCGCTGCATTTTCGCGCAGCTCGCATACATTCTCCTATATCACCATGTTCTAACGCACCTCCCATAGCTTCCCCTATATCGCTGTGTTTTTTCGCACCGCTCATACCTTCCCCTATATCGCTATGTTTTTGCGCAACTCCAATAGCTTCCAATATATCGTTGTGTTTTCGTGCAGCTCTCATACGTTCCTCTGTATCGCTGTGTTTTTGCACACCTCCCATAGCTTCCCCTATATTGCAGTGTTTTCGGGCACCTCTCATAGCTTCCCCTATATTGGTGTGTTTTTGCATACCACCCAAAGCTTCCTCTATATCGTTGTGTCTTTGCGTACCTCTCATACCTTCCCCTGTATTCGCGAAACCTCGCATATCGTCCCCTATATCGCTGCGTTTTCGCGCACCTCTCATCGGCTCCCCTATATCAACGTGTTTTTACACACCTCATATTCCTTCATGTGTATCGCTGTGTTTTTGTGCACCTCCCATAGCTTCCCCTATATCACTGTGCTTTCACGCAGCTCTCATACCATCCCCTATATCGCTGTGTTTTTGCGCACCTCCCATTCATTCCCCTATAGTGCCTTGTTTTCGCGCATCTCTCATATAGTCCCCTTTAGCGCTGTGATTTCATGCACCTCTCAGAGCTTTCCCAAAATCTCTGTGTTTTCGCCACCTCTCCTAGCTTCCCCATATTGGTGTGTTTTCGCGCATCTCTTACACCATCACCTACATCGTCGTGTTTTCACGCACCTCCCATAGCTTCCCATATATCGCTGTGTTTTTGCAGCCCTCTCATAACTTCCCCTATATTGCTGTGCTTTAGCGCACCTCTCATACTGTCCTCTATATAGCTGTGTTTGACGCACCTCCCATAGCTTCCCATATATCGCTGTGATTTCGCGCGCCTCCCATACCATCCCCAATATGGTTGTGTTTTCGCGCACCTCTCAAACCTCCCATTGTGTTGCTGTGTTTTAGCACACCTCCCATACATTCCCCTATATCGCTGTGTTTTTGGGCACCTCTCATAGCTTCCCCTATATCGCTGTTTCTTCGCGCATCTCCCAAAGCTTCCCCTATATTGTTGAGTTTTCGCACACCTCTCATACCTTCCCCTATATCACTGTGTCTTCGCTCACGTCTCATACCTTCCCCTATATCACTGTGTTTTCACGCACCTCCCATACCGTCCTCTATATCGCTGCATTTTCGCGCACCTCTCAAACCTTCCCCTGTTTGGCTGTGTTTTTGCACATCTCCCATAGTGTCCCCTATATCGCTGCGTTTTTGGGCACCTCTCATAGTTTCCCCTATATTGCTGTGTTTTCGCACACTACGCAAAGCTTCCTCTATATTGTTGTGGTTTTGCGCACCTCTCATACCTTCCCCTATATCACTGGGGTTTTGCGCACTTCGCACACCATCCCGTATATCGCTGCGTTTTCGCGCACCTCTCATCGGTTCCGCTATATCAACGTGTTTTTACACACCTCTCATTCCTTCAAGCATATCGCTGTGTTTTTGTGCACCTCCCATACCTTCCCCTACATCGCTGTATCTTCAGACACCTCCCATACCTTCCCCTATAGCGCCTTGTTTTCGCGCACCTCTCATATATTCCCCTTTATTGCTGTGTTTTCATGCACCTCTCATAGCTTTCCCAAAATCTCTGTGTTTTCGCGCACCTCTCATACATTCCACTATATCGCTGTGTTTTTGCGCACCTCTCATAGCTTCCCCATATCAATGTGTTTTAGCGCACCTCTGATACGTTCCCCTACATCGCCGTGTTTTCACGCACATCCCATAGCTTCCCATACATCGCTGTGTTTTCGCAGACCTCTCATAACTTCCCCTATATTGCCGTGCATTAGCGCACCTCTCATACTTTCCCCTATATCGCTGTGTTTTCTCACACCTCTCATGCCTTCCCCTGTATCGCTGTGTTTTTGTGCACCACCCATAGCTTACCATATATCGCTGTGTTTTCCCGCAACTCTCATAGATTTCCCTATATCACCGTGTTTTTGCACACCTCTAGACCGTCCCCTTCTTAGCTGAGTTTTCACTCATCTCTCATACCTCTCTTATATCGCCGTGTTTTCTCACATCTCCTATAGCTTCCTCTATATCACTGTGTTTTCACGCACCTCCCATAGCTTCCCCTGTAACGCTGTGTTTTCGCGCACCTCTCATAGCTTACCCTTGTCGCTGTGTTTTCACGCACCTCTCATAGCTTCCTCTATATCGCCGTGTTTTCGCGCACCTCTCATACCTTCCTCTATATCGCTGTGTTTGCATTCACCTCCCATACCTTCACCTATATCACTGAAATTTCACGCACCTCTCATAGCTTCCCTTATATTGCGCTGTTTTCGCGCACCTCCCATAGATTCCCCCATATCGCTGTGTTTTCGTGCACCTTTCATACCTTACCCTAAATCATTGTTTTTTCACGCACCTCTCATATCTTCCCCTATATCGCCGTGTTTTCCCACACCTACCACAGCATCCCCAAAATCGCTGTTTTCGCGCACCTCATGTACCTTTCTCTATATCACTCTGTTCTTGCGCACCTCACATAGCTTCCCCCATATTGCCATGTTTTGCCTAACCTCTCATACCTTCCCCTGTATCGCCGCGTTTTCGCGCAGCTCGCATACATTCTCCTATATCACCATGTTCTAACGCACCTCCCATAGCTTCCCCTATATCGCTGTGTTTTTTCGCACCGCTCATACCTTCCCCTATATCGCTATGTTTTCGCGCAACTCCAATAGCTTCCAATATATCGCTGTGTTTTCGTGCAGCTCTCATACATTCCTCTGTATCGCTGTGTTTTTGCACACCTCCCATAGCTTCCCCTATATCGCTGTGTTTTCTCACAGCTCTCCTAGCTTCCACTATATCGCTGTGTTTTCCCGCACCTCTGATGCCTTGCCCAATATGGCTGTGTTTTCGTGCATCTCTCATACCTATCCCTATATCACTGTGTTTTCACGCACCTCGCATACCATCCACCTATATCGTTGCATTTTCGCACACCTCTCATCGCTTCCCCTATATTGACGTGTTTTCACACACCTCTCATTCCTTCACGGATATCGCCGTGTTTTCACGCACCTCCCATAGCTTCCCCTATATTACTGTGTTTTTGCATACCACCCAAAGCTTCCTCTATATCGTTGTGTCTTTGCGCACCTCTCATACCTTCCCCTGTATTCGCGAAACCTCGCATATCGTCCCCTATATCGCTGCGTTTTCGCGCACCTCTCATCGGCTCCCCTATATCAACGTGTTTTTACACACCTCTCATTCCTTCATGTATATCGCTGTGTTTTTGCACACCTCCCATAGCTTCCCCTATATCACTGTGCTTTCACGCAGCTCTCATACCATCCCCTATATCGCTGTGTTTTTGCGCACCTCCCATTCCTTCCCCGACAGTGCCTTGTTTTCGCGCACCTCTCATATATTCCCCTTTAGCGCTGTGTTTTCATGCACCTCTCACAGCTTTCCTAAAATCTCTGTGTTTTCGCCACCTCTCCTAGCTTCCCCATATCGATGTGTTTTCGCGCACCTCTTACACCATCACCTACATCGCCGTGTTTTCACGCACCTCCCATAGCTTCCCATATATCGCTGTGTTTTTGCAGACCTCTCATAACTTCCCCTATATTGCTGTGCTTTAGCGCACCTCTCATACCGTCCTCTATATTGCTGTGTTTGACGCACTTCCCATAGCTTCCCATATATCGCTGTGATTTCGTGCGCCTCCCATACCATCCCCAATATGGTTGTGTTTTCGCGCACCTCTCAAACCTCCCATTGTGTTGCTGTGTTTTTGCACACCTTCCATACATTCCCCTATATCACTGTGTATTCACGCACCTCCCATACCGTCCTCTATATCGCTGCATTTTCGCGCACCTCTCAAACCTTCCCCTGTTTGGCTGTGTTTTTGCACATCTCCCATAGTGTCCCCTATATCGCTGCGTTTTTGGGCACCTCTCATAGCTTCCCCTATATTGCTGTGATTTCGCACACTACGCAAAGCTTCCTCTATATTGTTCTGGTTTTGCGCACCTCTCATACCTTCCCCTATATCACTGGGGTTTTGCGCACCTCGCACACCGTCCCCTATATCGCTGCGTTTTCGCGCACCTCTCATCGGTTCCCCTATATCAACGTGTTTTTACACACCTCTCATTCCTTCAAGTTTATCGCTGTTTTTTTGTGCACCTCCCATACCTTCCCCTATATCGCTGTATCTTCGGACACCTCCCATACCTTCCCCTATAGCGCCTTGTTTTCGCACACCTCTCATATATTCCCCTTTATTGCTGTGTTTTCGTGCACCTCCCATAGCTTCCCATCCATCGCACCTTTTATATCTTCCCCTTTTTAGCTGAGTTTTCGCTCATCTGTCGTAGTTTCCCCTATATCGCTGTTTTCATTCACCTCTGATACCTTCCCCTATATCGTTGTGTTTTTGCACACCTCTCATACCTTCCCCTATATCATTGTGTTTTCGTGCATCTCTCATACCTACCCCTATATCACTGTGTTTTCACGCACGTCGCATACCATCCACCTATATCACTGCGCTTTCGCACACCTCTCATCGCTTCCCCTATATTGACGTGTTTTCACACACCTCTCATTCCTTCACGTATATCGCCATGTTTTCGCGCACCTCCCATTGCTTCCCCTATATCACTTTGTTCTCATGCAGCTCTCATACCTTCCCCTATATCGCTGTGTTTTCTCACACCTCTCATGACTTCCCCTATATCGCTGTGTTTTCTCACACCTCTCATGACTTCCCCTATATCGCTGTGTTTTCTCACACCTCTCATGCCTTCCCCTGTATCGCTGTGTTTTCGTGCACCACCCATAGCTTACCATATATTGCTGTGTTTTCCCGCACCTCTCATAGATTTCCCTATATCACCGTGGTTTTGCGCACCTCTCATACCTTCCCCTTTTTAGCTGAGTTTTCGGTCATTTCTCATACCTTCTCCTATATCGCCTTGTTTTCACGCACCTCCCATAGCTTCCCATATTTCGCCGTGTTTTCGCACACCTCTCATGCCTTACCCTATATCGCCATGTTTTCCCACACCTCTCGTACCTTCCCCTATATTGCACTGTTTTCGCGCACCTCTAATAGATTCCCCATCTAACTGTGTTTTCGTGCACCTCCCGCAGCTTCCGCAATATTGCTGTGTTTTTGCTCTCTCATAGCTTCCGCTACATCACTGTGTTTTCGTGCACCTACCGTAACTTCCCTTTTATCGCTGTGTTTTTTCGTACCTCTCATAGCTTCCCCTATATTGCTGTGTTTTTGCGCACCTCTCGTAGCTTCCCCAATATCGATGTGTTTTTGCTCACCTCCCATAGCTTCCCCTAAATCGCTGTGTTGTCGCACACTTCTCATACCTTCCCCTCCATTGCCGTGTTTTCGTGCACCTCTCATACCATCCCCAATATCGCCGTGTCTTCGCGCACATCCCATAGCTTCGGTTATATCGCTGTTTTCGCGCAACTCTCATAGCTTCCCCTATATTGCTCTGTTTTTGCGCACCTCTCATACCTTCCCCTGAATTACTGTGTTTTCTCGCTCCTCCCATAGCTTCCCGTATATCGCCATGTTTTCGCGCACCTCTCATACCTTCTCCAATATTGCCATGTTTTCGCGCACCTCCCATAACTTTTCCATATTGCTGTCTTTTCGCGCACTTCCCATAGTTTCCCCTATATCGCCGTGCTTTCCTGTACCTCCCATAGCTTTCCTTACATTGCTGTGATTTCTCGTACCTCTCCTACCTTCCCGTATTTCACTGTTTTTTTCATGCATCTCTCATACATTCTCCTACATCGCTGTGTTTTCACGCACCTCCCACAGCTTCTCCTACATTGCCTGGTTTTTGCACGTTTCTCATAGCTTCCCCTATATTGCTGAGGTGCATGAAAACACCGCGATATAGGGGAATCTATGGGAGCTGCGTAAAAACATAGCGATATATGGGAAGGTATGGGTGTCGCGCGAAAACACAGTGATATCGGGGCGCTATGAGAGGTGCGCGAAAACACAGTGATATTATGGAAGGTATGGGAGGTGTGCGAATTCACCACGATATAGGGGAAGCTAAGGTAGGTGCACAAAAACACGGCGATATAGGGGAAGCTATGGGAGGTGCGCGAAAACACAGTGATGTAAGGGAAGGTAGGAGAGGTGCGCGAAAACACAGCGATACAGGGGAAGGTATGAGAGGTGCGCGAAAACACAGCCATATTGGGGAAGGTGTGGGAGGTACGCGAAAACACAGCGATAAAGGGAATGTCTCAGAGGTGCGCGAAAACACAGTGCTATAAGGGAATATATGAGAGGTGCACAAAAACACGGCGATATAAGGGAAGCTATGATAGGTGAGCGAAAACACAGCGGTTTAGGTGAATGTATGAGAGGGAAATGAAAACACAGGGATAGAGGGGAAGCTATGGGAGGTGCACGAAAACACAGTAATATAGGATAAGCTCTGAGACATGCGCAAAAACAGAGCGATATAGGGGACGATATGGGAGTTGTGCGAAAACACAGCAATATTTGGGAAGGAATGGGACGTGCTCGGGAACACAGCGATATAGTTGAAGGTATAAGTGGTTCGCGAAAACATTGCGATGTAGGAGAATGTATGACAGGTGTGCGAAAACACAGTGATACAGGGGAAGCTATGGGAGGTGCGCGAAAATACGGCGATATAGGGGAAGGTATGAGAGGGACATGAAAACACAGCGATATAGTGGAAGGAATAAGAGGTGCGCGAAAATACAGAGATGTTGGGAAATCTATGAGAGGTGCGCGAAAAAACAGCGATATACAGGAAGCTGTAGGAGGTGCACGAAATCACAGCGATATGGGGAAGGAATGAGAGGTGCACGAAAACACAGCGATATATAGGAAGGTATGGGAGGTGTGCAAACACACGGCGATATACGTGAATGTATGAGAGCTGCGCGAAAACACAGCTAAAAAGTGGAAGGTATGAGAGGTGCGCGAGAACACGGCGATATAGGCAAAGATATGAGAGGTGAGCGAAAACACAGCGATATAGGGGAAGTTATGAGAGGTGCATGAAAACACAGCGATATAGGGGAGCTATGTGACATGCGCGAAAACAAAGCAATATAGGGGAAGGTATGAGAGGTGCTCGAAAACACTGCGATGCAGGGGAATGTATAAGAGGTGGGCAAAAATACGGCGATATAAGGGAAGGCATTAGAGGTGCATGGAAAGACAGCGATATAGAGGAAGCTATGGGAGGTGCGCGAAATCACAGCGAAATAGGGGTCTTATGAGAGCTGCACAAAAACACAGTGATATGGGGAAGCAATGAGAGGTGTACGAACAATTGCAATATACGCGCACCTGCCATAACTTCCCCTATATCGCTGTGTTTTCCTTCACCTCTCATAGCTTTGCGAATAACACCGTGTTCTCGCGCACCTCTCATGCCTTCCAATTTTTAGCTTTATTTTCGCGCACCTCTCATAGCTTCCCCTACATCGAAAACACGGCGATATAGGGGAAAGTATGAGAGGTGCACGAAAACACATCGATATAGGGGAAGGTACGAGAGGGACATGAAAACACAGTGATATAGTGGAAGGAATAAGAGGTGCGCGAAAATACAGAGATGTTGGGAAATCTATGAGAGGTGCGCGAAAACACAGCCATATTGCGGAATGTCTGGGAGATGCGCGAAAACACAGCAGCAAGGGGAAGCTATGGGAGGTGCGCAAAAACACAGCGCTATAGGGGAATGTATGAGAGGTGAGTGAAAACACGGTGATACAGGGGAAGGTTTGTGAGGTGCGCAAAAACACAGCTAGAGTGGTGAAGCTATGGGAGGTGTTCGAAAACACAGCGATATAGGGGAAGTTATGAGAGGTGCGTGAATACATGGTGATACAGGAGAAGGTTTGAGAGGTGCGCAAAAATCAATGAAATTAGGGACACTATGGGAGGTGTGCAAAAACACGGCGATACAGAGGAAGGTTTGAGCGGTGCGCGAAAACACAGCGTTATTGGGGATGCAATGGGGGGTACCGGAAAACACAGCGATATAGGGGAAGCTATGGGAGGTGCGGGAAAACACTGCGATATACGAGAAGACATGGGAAGAGCGCCAAAACACAGAGATGTAGGGGAAGCTATTAGAGGTGTGCCAAGACACAGCAATTTGGGGGAAGCTATTAGAGGTGCGTGAAAACACTGCGATACACGGGAAGCTATGGGAAGTGAGCGAAAACACAGCGCTATAGTGGAAGGTATGATAGGTGCAACAAAACAGCGATATAGGGGAAGCTATGGGAGGTGTGCGAAAACACAGCGATATAGGGGAAGGTATGAGGGGTGCGCAAAAATACAGCCATATTGGGGAATTTATGGGAGGTGCATGAAAACACAGCAATATAGGGGAAGGTATGAGGGGTGCGTAAAAACACAGCGCTATAGGGGAATGTATGAGAGGTGCGTGAAAACACGGCAATACAGGGGAAGGTACGTGAGGTGCGCAAAAACACAGCGTTATTGGGGAATCTATGGGAGGTGTTCGAAAACACGGCGATACAGGGGAAGGTTTGAGAGGTGCGCGAAAATACATCGCTATTGGGGATGCTATGGGGGGAGCCGGAAAACACAGCAACATAGGAGAAGCTATGAGAGGTGCGCGAAAACACAACAGTATAGGGGTAGCTATGTTAGGTGTGCAAAAACACAGCGATACAGGGGAAGGTATGAGGGGTGTGCAAAAACACAGCCATATTGGGGAATTTATGGGAGGTGCATGAAAACACAGCGATATAGGGAAAGCTATGGGAGGTGTGTGAAACCACAGTGATACAAGGGAAGGTATGAGAGGTGCACAAAAACAAAGCGATATAGGGGAAGTTATGAGAGGTGCGCTAATTCACATCGGTATAGCAGAAGCTACAAGAGGTGCGCGAAAACACAGCGATATAGGGGAAGTTATGAGAGGTGCGCTAATACACATCGATATAGCAGAAGCTACGAGAGGTGCGCGAAAACACGGTGATAAAGGGGAAGGTATGAGAGGTTCGTGCAAACACAGCGATATAGGGAAAGCTATGGGAGATGTGTGAAACCACAGCGATACAGGGGACGGTATGAGAGGTGCGCGAAAACACAGCGATATAGGGGAAGCTATGGGAGGTGTGTGAAACCACAGCGATACAGGGGAAGGTATGAGAGGTGCGTAAAAACATAGCGCTATAGGGGAATGTATGAGAGGTGCGTGAAAACACGGCGATACAGGGGAAGATTTGAGAGGTGCGCAAAAATACAGTGCTATTGGGGATGCTATGGGGGCTGCCGGAAAACACAGCAACATAGGGGAAGCTATGAGAGGTGCGCAAAAACACAGCAATATAGGGGAAGCTATGTTAGGTGTGCAAAAACACAGCGATACACGGGAAGGTATGAGGGGTGCGCAAAAGCACACCCATATTGGGGAATTTATGGGAGGTGCATGAAAACACAGCAATATAGGGGAAGCTATGGGAGGTTCGTGAAAATACGGTGATACAGGTGAAGGTATGAGAGGTTCGTGCAAACACGGCGATATAGGGAAAGCTATGGGAGGTGTGTGAAACCACAGCGATACAGGGGAAGTTATGAGAGGTGCGCGAAAACACAGCGATATAGGGGAAGTTATGACAGGTGCGCTAATTCGCATCGGTATAGCAGAAGCTACGAGAGGTGCGCGAAAACACAGCCATATAGGGGAAGCTATGGGAGGTGCACGAAAACACGGCGATATAAGTGAATGTATGAAAGGTGTGGGAAAGCACAGCGATATAGGGGAAGTTATGAGAGATGAGCGAAAACACAGCTAAAAAATGGTAGGTATGTGAGGTGCGTGAAAACACGGCGATATAGGGGAAATTATGGGAGGGGAGCTAAAACTCAGCGATATAGGGGATGGTATGAGAAGTGCATGAAAACACGGCGATATAGAGGAAGCTAAGGGAGGTGAGCGAATACATAGCGATATAGGGAAAGCGATGAGAGGTTTACGAAAACACAGCGATATATGGGAAGCTATGGGTGGTGTGAGAAAACAGAGTGATGTAGGGGAAGGTATGAGAGGTGAGAGAAAATACAGCGATATAGGGGAAGATATGGGAGTTGCATGAAAACACGGCGATATAGGACAAGGTATGAGAGGTGCGCGAAAACACAGCGATATAGCGGAAGCTATGAGAGGTGCGTGACTACACAGCAATTTTGGGGAATCTATGAGAGGTGCGCGAAAACATCGCAATCCAGGGGAAGCTATGAGAGGTGCACGAGAACACAGTGATATAGGAGAAACTATGCAAGGTGCAAAAACACAGCAATCTAGTAGAAGCTATGGGAGCTGCGCGAAAACACCGCAATATCGGGGAAGGTATGGGAGGTGCGCAAAAACACAGCGCTATTTGGGGAAGGTATTGGAGGTGCGCGGAAACACTGCGATATAGAGGAATGTATGAGAGGTGTTCGAAAACACTGCGATGTAGGGGAATGTATGTGAGATGGGCAAGAATACGGCGATATAGGAGAAGGTATGAGAGGTGCGTGAAAAGACAGCGATATAAGGGAATCTATTTGAGGTGCGCAAAATCACAGAGATATAAGGGAATCTATTTGAGGTGCACAAAATCACAGCGATATAGGGGAGTTGTGAGAGCTGCGCGAAAACTCAGTGATATGGGGAAGCAATGAGAGGTGTACGAACACAGCAATATAAGTGAAGGTATGAGAGGTGCGTGAGAACACGGCGATATTGGCGAAGATATGAGAGGTGAGCGAAAACAGAGCGATATAGGGGAAGCTATGGGAGGTGAGTGAAATCACAGCGATATAAGGGAAGGTATAAGAGGCACGCGAAAACACAGCGATACATGGGAAGTTCTGGGAGGTGCGTGAAAAAACACGGCGAAATAGAGGAAGGTATGCGAGGTGCACAAAAACACAGCAATGTAGGTGAAGCTGTGGGATGTGCATGAAAACAGCGATACTGGGGATGGTATGAGAGGTGAGCAAAGACACAACGATATAGTGTAAGGTATGAGAGGTGCGCGAAAACACGGAAATTTAGGGAAATCTATGAGCGGTGTGCAAAAACACAGTGATATATGGGAAGCTATGGGAGGTGTGCGTAAACACAGCGATACAGAGGAAGGTATGAGAGGTGCGCAAAAACACAGCCATATAGGGGAAGCTATGTGAGGTGCACGAAAACAGGGCGATATAGGGGAATATATGAAAGGTGCGGGAAAGCACAGCGATATAGGGGAAGTTATGAGAGATGAGCAAAAACACAGCTAAAAAATGGAAGGTATGGGAGGTTTGAGAAAACACGGCGATATAGGGGAAGCTATGAGAGGGCAGCTAAAAATCAGTGATATAGGGGAAGGTATGAGAAGTGCACGAAAACACAGCGATATAGGGGAAGTTAAGGGTGGTGAGAGAAAACATAGCAATATAGGGAAATGCTATGAGAGGTACAAGAAAACACAGCGATATATGGGAAGCTATGGGAGGTGTGAGAAAACAGAGTGATATAGGGGAAGCTATGGGGGTTGCATGAAAACACGGCGATTTAGGATAAGGTATGAGAGGTGCGCAAAAACACAGCGATGTAGGGGAAGCTATGCGAGGTGTGCGAAAACACGGCGATATAGGGGAAGCGAAGAGAGGTGCGCGAATACACAGCAATTTGGGGGAAGCTATGAGAGGTACATGAAAACATCAAAATATAAGGGAAGATCCGGGAGGTGCGCGAAAACACAGCAATATTGGGGAAGGTATTGGAGGTGCCCGAAAACACAGCAATATAGATGAAGGTATGAGAGGTGCTCGAAAACACGGCGATGTAGGGGAAGGAATGAGAAGCGCACGAAAACACAGTGATATACAGGAAGGTATGGGAGGTCTGCGAACATGGCGATATATGTGAATGTATGAGAGCTGTGCGAAAACACGTCGATATTAGAGAACGTATGAGAGATGAGCGAAAACACAGCTAAAAAGTGGAAGGTATAAGAGGTGCGCGAGGACACGGCGATATAGGCAAAGATATGAGAGGAGCAAAAACACAACGATATAGGGGAAGTTATGAGAGGTGCATGAAAACACAGCGATATGTGGGAAGTTATGGGAGGTGTGCGAAAAAACAGCGATATGGGGAAGCTATAGGAGGTGCACGAAATCACAGCGATCCAGGGGAAAGGATGGGATGTACGCGAAATTACGGCGATATAGGGGAAGTTATGAGAGCTGCGCTAAAACACAGTGATATGTGGAATTTATGAGAGGTGTGCGAACACATGGCGATATACGTGAAAGTATGAGAGGTGCGCAAAATCATGGCGATATAGGGGAATGTATTAGAGATGAGCGAAAACACAGCTAAAAAGTGGATGGTATGAGAGGTGCGCGAGAACACGGCGATATAGGCAAAGATATGAGAGGTGAGTGAAAACACAGCGATATAGGGGAAGCTATGATAGGTGCATCAAAACAAAGCGATATAGGGGAAGATATGGGAGATGCACGAAAACAGCAATATCGGGAAAGTTGTGGGAGGTGTGCGAAAACACAGCAATACAGGGCAACGTATGAGAGATGCGCAAAAACACAGCCATATTTGGGAAGATATGGGAGGTGCACGAAAACACAGCGATATAGGGAAAGCTATGGGAGGTGTGTGAAACCACAGTGATACAAGGGAAGGTATGAGAGGTGCACAAAAACAAAGCGATATAGGGGAAGTTATGAGAGGTGCGCTAATTCACATCGGTATAGCAGAAGCTACAAGAGGTGCGCGAAAACACAGCGATATAGGGGAAGTTATGTGAGGTGCACGAAAACAGGGCGATATAGGGGAATATATGAAAGGTGCGGGAAAGCACAGCGATATAGGGGAAGTTATGAGAGATGAGCAAAAACACAGCTAAAAAATGGAAGGTATGGGAGGTTTGAGAAAACACGGCGATATAGGGGAAGCTATGAGAGGGCAGCTAAAAATCAGTGATATAGGGGAAGGTATGAGAAGTGCACGAAAACACAGCGATATAGGGGAAGTTAAGGGTGGTGAGAGAAAACATAGCAATATAGGGAAATGCTATGAGAGGTACAAGAAAACACAGCGATATATGGGAAGCTATGGGAGGTGTGAGAAAACAGAGTGATATAGGGGAAGCTATGGGGGTTGCATGAAAACACGGCGATTTAGGATAAGGTATGAGAGGTGCGCAAAAACACAGCGATGTAGGGGAAGCTATGCGAGGTGTGCGAAAACACGGCGATATAGGGGAAGCGAAGAGAGGTGCGCGAATACACAGCAATTTGGGGGAAGCTATGAGAGGTACATGAAAACATCAAAATATAAGGGAAGATCCGGGAGGTGCGCGAAAACACAGCAATATTGGGGAAGGTATTGGAGGTGCCCGAAAACACAGCAATATAGATGAAGGTATGAGAGGTGCTCGAAAACACGGCGATGTAGGGGAAGGAATGAGAAGCGCACGAAAACACAGTGATATACAGGAAGGTATGGGAGGTCTGCGAACATGGCGATATATGTGAATGTATGAGAGCTGTGCGAAAACACGTCGATATTAGAGAACGTATGAGAGATGAGCGAAAACACAGCTAAAAAGTGGAAGGTATAAGAGGTGCGCGAGGACACGGCGATATAGGCAAAGATATGAGAGGAGCAAAAACACAACGATATAGGGGAAGTTATGAGAGGTGCATGAAAACACAGCGATATGTGGGAAGTTATGGGAGGTGTGCGAAAAAACAGCGATATGGGGAAGCTATAGGAGGTGCACGAAATCACAGCGATCCAGGGGAAAGGATGGGATGTACGCGAAATTACGGCGATATAGGGGAAGTTATGAGAGCTGCGCTAAAACACAGTGATATGTGGAATTTATGAGAGGTGTGCGAACACATGGCGATATACGTGAAAGTATGAGAGGTGCGCAAAATCATGGCGATATAGGGGAATGTATTAGAGATGAGCGAAAACACAGCTAAAAAGTGGATGGTATGAGAGGTGCGCGAGAACACGGCGATATAGGCAAAGATATGAAAAGTGAGTGAAAACACAGCGATATAGGGGAAGCTATGATAGGTGCATCAAAACAAAGCGATATAGGGGAAGATATGGGAGATGCACGAAAACAGCAATATCGGGAAAGTTGTGGGAGGTGTGCGAAAACACAGCAATACAGGGCAACGTATGAGAGATGCGCAAAAACACAGCCATATTTGGGAAGATATGGGAGGTGCACGAAAACACAGCGAGAGTGGGGAAGCAATGGGAGGTGTTCGAAAGCACAGACATATAGGGGAAGGTATGAGAGGTGCGCGAAAACATGGCGATACAGGGGAAGGTATGAGAGATGTGCGAAAACACAGCGTTATTGGGGATGCTATGGGGGGTGCCGGAAAACACAGCGATATAGGGGAAGCTATTAGAGGTGCGCGAAAACACAGTGATATAGGGGAAGCTATGAGAGGTGCGCAAAAACACAGCCATATTGCGGAATTTATGGGAGGTGCATGAAAACACAGCAATATAGGGGAAGCTATGGGAGGTGCGCAAAATCAGAGCGATATAGGGGAAGGGATGAAAGGTGCGCGAAAACACAGCTAAAAAGTGGAAGGTATGAGTGCTGCGCGAGAACACGGCGATATAGGCAAAGATATGAGAGGTGAGCGAAAACACGGCGATATAGGGGAAGCTATGAGAGGGGAGCTAAAACTCAGCGATATAGGGGAAGGTATGAGAGGTGCATGAAAACAGCGATATGGGGAAGCTATGGGAGGTGCGCGAAAACACAGCAATATAGGGGAAGCTATGGGAGGTGCGCGAAAACAAAGCAATATAGGGGAAGCTGTGGGACGTGTGCGAAAACACAGCGGTATAGGGGCAGTTATGAGAGGTGCGCGAAGACACAGCCGTATTGTGAAACGTATGGGAGATGCACGTGAACTCAGCAAAGTAGGGGAAGCTCTAAGATGTGCGCAAAAAGAACGTGATGTCGGGAAAGTTATGAGAGGTGTTCGAAAACACAGCGATGTAGGGGAAGGTAGGAGAGGTACGTGAAAACATCGCAATAGAGAGGCAGCAATGGGAAGTGCGCGTAAACACAGCAATATTGGGGAAGGTATTGGATGTGCCCGAAAGCACAGCGATATAGAGGAAGGTATGAGAGGTGCTCGATAACACAGCGATATAGGGGAAGCTATGGGAGGTGTGCGAAAACAAAGCAATATAGGGGAAGCTGTGCGAGGTGCATGAAAACATAATGATACAGGGCAAGGTATGAGAGGAGCACAAAAACACAGGCATATTGGGGAAGGTATGGTAGGAGTACGAAAACACGGTGATATAGGGGAAACTATCAGAGCTGTGCGAAAACATAGCAATATAGGGGAAGCTATGGGAGGTGCATGAGAACAAAGATATGAGAGTTGAGCACAAAACACAGCGATACAGGGGAAGGTATGATAGGTAGATCGAAACACAGTGATATAGGGGAAGCTACGGGAGGTGCGTGAAAACAGAGCGATTTAGGGGAAGCTATAGGAGGTGCGCAAAAACACAGCCAAAGAAGGTATGGGAGGTGCGTGAAAACACAGCGATAGAGGGGAACATATGAGAGGTGCAATTTAATGTGGATAAATGTGAAGTTATCCACTTTGGTGGCAAAAATAGGGAGACAGATTATTATCTGAATGGTGGGCGATTAGGAAAAGGGGAGGTGCAATGAGACCTGGGTGTCATTATACACCAGTCATTGAAAGTGGGCATGCAGGTACAGCAGGTGGTGAAAAAGGTGAATGGTATGCTGGCATTTATAGCCAGAGGATTCGAGTACAGGAGCAGGGAGGTACTACTGCAGTTGCACAAGGCCTTGGTGAGACCACACCTGGAGTATTGTGTGCAGTTTTGGTCCCCTAATCTGAGGAAAGACATCCTTGACATAGAGGGAGTACAGAGAAGGTTCACCAGATTGATTCCTGGGATGGCAGGACTTTCATATGAAGAAAGACTGGATGAACTGGGCTTGTACTCGTTGGAATTTAGAAGATTGAAGGGGGATCTTATTGAAATGTATAAAATCCTAAAGGGATTGGACAGGCTAGATGCAGGAAGGTTGTTCCTGATGTTGGGGAAGTCCAGAACGAGGGGTCACAGTTTGAGGATAAAGGGGAAGCCTTTTAGGACCGAGATTAGGAAAAACTTCTTCACACAGAGAGTGGTGAATCTGTGGAATTCTCTGCCACAGGAAACAGTTGAGGCCAGTTCATTGGCTATATTTAAGAGGGAGTTAGATATGGCCCTTGTGGCTACGGGGGTCAGGGGGTATGAAGGGAAGGCTGGGGCGGTGTTCTGAGTTGGATGATCAGCCATGATCATACTGAATGGCGGTGCAGGCTCGAAGGGCCGAATAGCCTACTCCTGCACCTATATCCTATGTTTCCTATGTTTCTAAAACACTGCGATATTGGGGAAGTTATAAGAGGTGTGCACTGAAGTGACTGTGAATATAGGTGCGCACGGAGTTTTGGGGGTGAAGATGATTTGGGGGTGCACACTGATTCAGAGCTGCGTTCTCGCACATGAGGGTGCGCACTGATTTGTGTGAGCGTTAACGGCAAGCAGGAAGTTGTTCAGGGAAGCAGAAGGTAGGCAGAACTATCCTGACACGGAGCGTAGAAAGTGAAGCGGCAGGCAAAACCTCTCTTGGCACGGAGAGACGGAATTACACAGGTAAACCTCGGTGCTGAAGTAAAACTTAGAATACTTGACACGGAGAGACTGAGTTTCAGACGTCACCATCGGAACTGAATTGGAGGTTGGAAAACTTACCTTGACACGGAGAGACTGAGTTCCACAGGTAAATCTCGGGACTGGAGCAAACTTAAACACACAATCCAAAACGGCCTGGAAACGAGAGGCGAGGCATTGCAAGAGGCTAGAGGCGAGAGGCGAGGCACCTCTCATAGCTTCCACGATAATGCTGTGTTTTCGCGCACCTCTCATACCTTCCTCTATCACGACATGTTTTCGTGCAACTCCCATAGCTTCCAAAATATCACGGGGCTTTTGCGCACCTCTCATAGCTTCCAATATATCCCTGGTTTTTGCGCACCTCTCATAGTTTCCCCGACATCACGTTCTTTTTGAACACATCTTAGAGCTTCCCTTACATTGTTGGGTTCCCGCGCACATCCCATAGCTTCCTCTATATCGCTGCGTTTTCGCGCACCTCTCATACCTTCCCCTGTATCGCTATGTGTTCGCACGCCTCCCACAGCTTCCCCTATATCGCTGTTTTTTTGTGCACCTCTCATACCTTCCCCAATATGGCTGTGTTATCGCGCATCTCTCATAACTTCCCCTGTATCGCCCTGTTTTCACGCACCTCCCATACCTTCCCATATACTGCTGTGTTTTCGCGTACCTCTTATACCTTCCACTATATGGCTGCGTTTTCGCGCACCTCTCATACCTTCCCCTTATTAGCTTAGTTTTCGCTCATCTCTCATACCTTCTCCTATATCGCTGTATTTTCGTGCACCTCCCATAGGTTCCCCATATCGGTGTTTTGATGCACCTGTCATACCTTCCTCTATATCCCTGTGTTTTCACGCACCTCTCATACTGTTACCTATATCGCTGAGTTTTTGGGCACATCTCATCGGTTCCCCTGTATCGCCGTGTTTTCACACACCTCCCATAGCTTCCCCTACATCTCTCTGTTGTCGCGCACTTCTAATACCCTCCCCGATATCGGTGTGTTTTCGTCCACCTCTCAAACCATCCCCTATATCGCCCTGTCTTCGCGCACCTCTCAGAACTTCCACTAGACCGCAGTTTTCGCGCACATCTCATAGTTCCCCTAAATTGCTTTGTTTCGCGCACCTCTCATACCTTCCCCTGAATTGCTGTGTTTTCGCGCACCTCCCATAGATTCCCCATATCGCCGTGTTTTCGCGCACCTCTCATAGCTTCCGTTATCTCGACGTTTTTTCGCGCACCTCGCATAGCTTCCCCAACATCGCTGTGCTTCGGCGTACCTCTCATAGCTTCCATTATATCACCGTATTTTCCCGCACCTCGCATAGCTCCCCTAGATCGCTGTGATTTCCCGCACCTCTCATACCTTCCCCTGTATCGCTGTGTGTTCGCACACCTCCCATAGCTTCCCGTATATCGCTGCCTTTTTGCGCACCTCTCATAGCATCCCCCAAATCGCTGTGTTTTCGCGCACCTCTCATAGCTTCCCCTATATAGCTGAGTGTTCGCACACTTCCCATAGCTTCCCCAATATCGCTGCGTTTTTGGGCATCTCTCATACCTTCTCCAATTTGGCTGTGTTCTCGCGCACCTCTCATACCTTCCCCTGTATTGCGGTGTTTTCGCACACCTCCCATATCTTCCCATATATCGCTGTGTTTTCATGCACCTCTCATAGCTTCCCCTATATCGCTGTGTTGTCCCGCACCTTCCACAGCTTCCCAATGTCACTGTGTTTTCGCGCACCTCTCATAGCATCCCCCAAATCGCTGTTTTTTCTCGCACCTCTCATACTTTTTCCTATATCACTCGGTTCTCGTGCACATCCCGTAGCTTAACATATATTTCTGTGTTTCCGCGCACCTCTCATATCTTCTAGTATATGGCTGTGTTTTCGCGCACCTCTCATACCTTCTCCTATATCGCTGTATTTTCGCGCAGCTCTCATACTTTCCCCTTTTTAGCTGAGTTTTTGCTCATCTCACATACCTTCTCCTATATTGCTGTGTTTTCGTGCACCTCCCATAGCTTCCCCATATTGGTGTATTGATGCACCTACCATACCTTCCCGAATATCACTATCTTTTCACGCACCTCTCATACTGTTTTATATATTGCTGCGTTTTTGGGCACCTCTCATCGGTTTCCCTATATTGCCGTGTTTTCACACACCTCCCATAGCTTCCCGTATATCTCTCTGTTGTCGCGCACTTCTCATACCCTCCCCTATATCGGTGTGTTTTCGTCCACCTCTCATACCATCCCCTATATTGCCGTGTCTTCGTGCACCTCCCATAGCTTCCACTAGATTGCTGTTTTCGTGCACATCTCATAGCTTCCCCTACATTGCTTTGTTTCACGCACCTCTCATACCTTCCCCTAAATTGCTGTGTTTTCGCGCACCTCTCATAGGTTCCCCATATTGCCGTGTTTTCGCGCACCTCCCATACCTTCCCCTATATGGCTGTGTTATCGCGCACCACCCATAGTTTCTCCAGTAATGCTGTGTTTTCGTGCACTTCTCATACCTACCCCAATATGGCTGTGTTTTCGCGCCACTCTCATACCTTACCCTGTATTGCGATCTTTTTGCACACCTCCCATATCTTCCCCTATATCGCTGTGTTTTCTTGCACCTCTCATAGCTTCCCCTATATCGCTGTGTTGTCCCGCACCTCCCAAGGCTTCCCAATATCATTGTGTTTTCGCGCACCTCTCATAGCATCCCCCAAATCGCTGTGTTTTCGATCACCACTCATAGCTTCCCCTATACCGTTGCATTTTTGGGCACCTCTCATCATTTCCCCTATATCGCCGTGTTTTCTCACACCTCCGATAGCTTCTCCTATATCATTGTGTTTTTTGGGCACCTCTCATACATTCTCCTATATATTGCCGCGTTTTTGCGCACCACGCATAGCTTCCCATATATCGCTGTATTGTCGCTTCCCTCTCATAACATCCCCTATATCGCCGTGTTTTTGCGCACCTCCCATAGCTTCCCCTACATCTCTCTGTTGTTGCACACTTCTCATACCCTCCCCTATATCGGTGTGTTTTTGTCAACCTCTCATACCATCCCCTATATCGCCGTGTCTTCGCGCACCTCCCATAGCTTCCACTAGATCGCTGTTTTTGCGCACATCTCATACCTTCCCCTAAATTGCTGTGTTTTCGTGCACCTCTCATAGATTCACCATATCGCCGTGTTTTCGCGCACCTCTCATACCTTCCCCTATATGGCTGTGTTATCGCACACCGCCCATAGTTTCTCCAATAATACTGTGTTTTCGCGCACTTCTCATACCTGCCCCAATATAGCTGTGTTTTCGCGCAGCTCTCATACTTGCCCCTGTATTGCAGTATTTTCGCACACCTCCCATATCTTCCCCTATATCGCTGTGTTTTCGTGCACCTCTCATAGCTTCCCCTATATCGCTGTGTTTTCCCGCACCTCCCATAGCTTCCCCAATATCATTGTGTTTTCGTGCACCTGTCATAGCATCCCCCAAATCGCTGTGTTTTCGCGCACCACTCATAGCTTCCCCTATATCGTTGCGTTTTTGGGCACCTCTCATCGTTTCCCCTGTATCGCTGTGTTTTCACACACCTCCGATAGCTTCCCCTATATCATTGCATTTTCGGGCACCTCTCATACATTCTCCTATATCACCTGTGTGTTCGCACACCTCGCATAGCTTCCTGTATATCGCTGTATTGTCGCTTCCCTCTCATAACTTCCCGTATATCGCCATGTATTCGCGCACCTCGCATAGCATCCGCTAGATCGCTGTTTTCGCGCAAATCTCATAGCTTCCCCTAAGTTGCTATGTTTCGTGCACCTCTCATATCTTCCCCTAAATTGCTGTGTTTTCTCGCACCTCTCATAGTTTCCCCATATCACCGTGTTTTCGCGCACCTCCCATACCTTCCCCTATATGGCTGTGTTATCGTGCACCGCCCATAGTTTCTCCAATAACGCTGTGTTTTCGTGCACTTCTCATACCTGCCGCAATATGGCTGTGTTTTCGCGCAGCTCTAGTACCTGTATTGCCGTGTTTTCGCACACCTCCCATATCTTCCCCTATATCGCTGTGTTTTCATGCACCTCTCATAGCTTCCCCAATATGGCTGTGTTTTCGCGCAGCTCTCATACCTTGCCCTGTATTGCGGTGTTTTCGCACACATCCCATATCTTCCCCTATATCGCTGTGTTTTCGTGCACCTCTCATAGCTTCCCCTATATCGCTGTGTTGTCCCGCACCTCCCATAGCTTCCCCAATGTCATTGTGTTTTCGCGCACCTCTCATAGCATCCCCCACATTGCTGTGTTTTCCCGCACCTCTAGTACATTCCCCTATATCGCTCTGTTATCAAGCAGTTTTCATAGCTTCCCCTATTATGCTGTGTTTTTGCGCACTTTCCATAGCTTCCACTAGATCGCTGTTTTTGCTCACATCTCATGGCTTCCCCTAAATTGCTTTGTTTTCGCACAGCTCTCATACCTTCTCCTAAATCGGTGTGTCTTCGCGCACCTCGCAAAGCTTCCCCAACGTCGCTGTGTTTTCTCGCACCTCTCATATTTTTCCCTATATCACTCTGTTCTCCTGCACATCCCATAGCTTCCCATATGTTGCTGTGTCTTTGCGCAGCTCTCATACCTTCCCCTTTTTAGCTGTATTTTTGTGCACCTCCCATAGCTTCCCCTATATCACTGTTTTTCTTATACCTCTCATACTTTTCCCTATATCACTCTGTTCTCGTGCACATCCCATAGCTTCCCATATATTGCTGTGTTCTTACGCAGCTCTCATACTTCTCCCTATATCTCGGCGTTTTCGCTCATCTCTCATACCTTCTCTTATATTGTTGTGTTTTCGTGCACCTCCCATAGCTTCCCCATATCGGTGTTTTGATGCACCTGTCATACCTTCCCCTATATCGCTGTGTTTTCACGCACCTCTCATACTGTTCCCTATATCGCTGCACTTTCGGGCATCTCTCATCGGTTCCGCTGTATCGCCGTGTTTTCACACACCTCCCATAGCTTCCCCTACATCTCTTTGTTGTCGCGCACTTCTCATACCCTCCCCTATATCGGTGTGTTTTCGTCCACCTCTCATACCATCCCCTATATCGCCGTGTCTTCGCGCACCTCCCATAGCTTCCACTAGATCGCTGTTTTCGCGCACATCTCATAGCTTCCCCTAAATTGCTTTGTTTCGCGCACCTCTCATACCTTCCCCTAAATTGCTGTGTTTTTGCGCACCTCTCATAGAATCCCTATACGCCGTGTTTTCGCGCACCGCTCATACCTTTCCCCATATCACCGTGTTTTCGCGCACCTCCCATACCTTCCCCTATATCGCTGTGTTATCGCGCACCGCCCATAGTTTCTCCAATAACGCTGTGTTTTTGCGCACTTATTATACCTGCCCCAATATGGCTGTGTTTTCGCGCAGCTCTCATACCTTCCCCTGCATTGCAGTAGGGGAGAACTAGTGGATGTGGTACATTTGGATTTTCAAAAGGCTTTTGACAAGGTCCCACACAGGAGATTAGTGTGCAAACTTAAAGCACATGGTATTGGGTGTAAGGTATTGATGTGGATGGAGAATTGGTTAGCAGACAGGAAGAGTGGGAATAAACGGGACCTTTTCAGAATGGCAGGCGGTGACTAGTGGGGTACCGCAAGGCTCAGTGCTGGGACCCCGGTTGTTTACAATATATATTAATGAATTGGATGAGGGAATTAAATGCAGCATCTCCAAGTTTGCGGATGACACGAAGCTGGGTGGCAGTGTTAGCTGTGAGGAGGATGCTAAGAGGATGCAGAGTGACTTGGATAGGTTGAGAGAGTGGGCAAATTCATGGCAGATGCAATTTAATGTGGATAAATGTGAAGTTATCCACTTTGGTGGCAAAAATAGGAAAACAGATTATTATCTGAATGGTGGCCGATTAGGAAAAGGGGAGGTGCAACGAGACCTGGGTGTCATTATACACCAGTCATTGAAAGTGGGCATGCAGGTACAGCAGGTGGTGAAAAAGGCGAATGGTATGCTGGCATTTATAGCGAGAGGATTTGAGTACAGGAGCAGGGAGGTACTACTGCAGTTGTACAAGGCCTTGGTGAGACCACACCTGGAGTATTGTGTGCAGTTTTGGTCCCCTAATCTGAGGAAAGACATCCTTGCCATAGAGGGAGTACAAAGAAGGTTCACCAGATTGATTCCTGGGATGGCAGGACTTTCATATGAAGAAAGACTGGATGAACTGGGCTTGTACTCGTTGGAATTTAGAAGATTGAGGGGGGATCTGATTGAAACGTATAAAATCCTAAAGGGACCGGACAGACTAGATGCAGGAAGATTGTTCCTGATGTTGGGGAAGTCCAGAGCAAGGGGTCACAGTTTGAGGATAAAGGGGAAGCCTTTTAAGACCGAGATTAGGAAAAACTTCTTCACTCAGAGAGTGGTGAATCTGTGGAATTCTCTGCCACCGGAAACAGTTGAGGCCAGTACATTGGCTATATTTAAGAGGGAGTTAGATATGGCTCTTGTGGCTACAGGGATCAGGGGGTATGGAGGGAAGGCTGGGGTTGGGTTCGGAGTTGGATGATCAGCCATGATCATAATAAATGGCGGTGCAGGCTCAAAGGGCCGAATGGCCTACTCCTGCACCTATTTTCTATGTTTCTATGTTTCTATATCGCTGTGTTTTCCAGCACTTCCCTTAGCTTCCCCAATATCATTGTGTTTTCGCGCACCTCGCATACTTTCCCCTGTATCGCTGTGTTTTCGTTCACCTCTTATAGCTTCCCTTATATTGTCTCTTTTTCGCGCACCTCTCATAACTTCCCCTATATAGCAGTGTTTTCGCTCACCGCGCATACCTTCCCCTGTATCGCCGTGTTTTCGTGCACCTCTCATACCTACCACTATTTCGCTGTATTTTCGTGTACGTCCCATACCTTCCCGTATATTGCTGTGTTTTCGTGCAACTCCCAGAGTTTCTCCTATATCGTTGTGTTTTCGCTTCCCTCTCATAACTTCCCCTAAATCGCTTTGTTTTCGCGCACCTCCCATAGCTTCTCCTATGTCGCCATGTAATTACGCACCTCTCATACCTTCCCCTATATTGCCCTGTTTTTGCGCACCTCCCATAGCTTCCCCAATATCGCTGGGTTTTCGTTCACCTCCAATAGTTTCCCCAGTAACGCTGAGTTTTTGCGCACCTCCCATACCTTTCCCAATATGGCTGTGTTCTCGTGCACCTCTGATAGCTTCCCCTGTATCGCACTGTTTTCACGCACCTCCCATAGCTTCCCATATATTGCAATGCTTTCGCACACCTCTCATAGCATCCCCCAAATCGCTGTGTTTTCGTGCAGCTCTCAGAGCTTCGTTATATCGATGTTTTTTCGCGCACCTCGCATAGTTTCACCTACATTGCCGTGTTTTTGCGTACCTCTCATAGCTTCGATTATATCGCCATGTTTTCGCCACCTGGCATAGCTTCCCCTACATCGCTGTATTTTCGCGCACCTCTCATACATTCTCCTATATCGTTCTGTTTTCATGCACCTCCCATAGATTCCTCATATGGCTGTGTTTTCGCGCACCTCTCATACCTTCCCCTATATTTCCATCTTTTCACGCACATCATATAGCTTCCCATATATCACTGTGTTTTTGCGTATTCCTGATAGCTTCCCCAATATGGCTGTGTGTTTTCGCACCTCCCATAGCTTCCCCTATATCGCTGTGTTTTTGCTCACCTCTCATAGCTTTGCCTATTTCGCCGTATTTTCGCACACCTCTCATACCTCCCCGTTTTTAGCTGTGATTTCGCTCATCTCTCATACCTTCTCGTATATCGCCGTGTTTTCGTGCCCCTCCTATAGCTTCCTACTTTTCGCTGTGCTTTCATGCACCACACATACCTACCCCTATATCACTGTGTATTCAAGCACCTCTCACACTGTTCCCTGTATCGCTGTGTTTTCGGGCACCTCTCATCGCTTTCCCTATATCGCCATGTTTTCGCGCACTTCTCATACCTTCCCTTATATCGCTGAGTTTTTGCTCCCCTCTCATAGCTTCCCCTATAATGCCGTGTTTTCGCGCACCTCTCATACCTTCCCCTTTTGCGCCGTGTTTTTGTGCCCCTTCCATAGCTTCCCCTCTGTTGCTGTGTTTTCACGCACCTCTCATACCTTCCCCTATACTGCCGTGTTTTCACGCACCTCTCATACCTTCCCCTATATCGCTGTGTTTTCATGCACCTCTCATACCTTCCCTATATCGCCGTGTTTTCGCGCAACTCCTATAGCTTCCCCAAGAGCACTGTGTTTTTGTGCACCTCTCATATGTTCCCCTATATCATCCTGTTTCTGTGCACCTCTCATACATTCTCCTATATTGCTGTGTTTTCACACACTTCCCATGGCTTCCCCTATACCGCTGTGCTTTATCGCACCTCTTTTAGCTTCCCCTATATCGCTCTGTTTTCACACATCTCCCATAGCTTCCCATATATCGTTGTATTTTCACTTCCCTATGATAACTTCCCCTATCTTGCCGTTTTTTCGCGCACCTCCTATACCTGCCCCTATATCATTGTGCTTTTGTGCACCTCTCATACATTCTCCTACATTGCCGTGTTTTCGCGCACCTCCCATAGCTTCCCCTACATCGCTGTGTCGTCGCGGACTTCTCATACACTCCCCTATATCGTCGTGTTTTCGTCCAGCTCTCATACCATCCCCTATAAAGCCGCGTCTTCGCGCACGTCCCATAGCTTCCCCTATATCTACGTGTTTCACGCACCTCTCATAACTTCCCCTATATCGCTGTGTTTTTGCGCACTTCTCATAGCCTCCCCAATATAATTGTGTTTTTGCATACCTGTCGTACCTTCCCCTATATCGCTGTGTTTTCGCTTACCTCTTGTAGCTTCCTGTATATCGCCGTGTTTTCATGCACCTCTCAAATCTTCCCCATATTGCTGTGTTGTAGCATACCTCCTATAGCTTCTGCTATATCGCTGTTTTTTCACACCTCTCATAATCTGCCATAAATTGCGATGTTTTTGCGCACCTCTCATAGCTTCCCCTATAGCGCTGTGTTTGCGCACACCTCCCATACCTTCCCCTCATCACTGTGTTTTTGCGCACCTTCCATAGCTTCCCCATTATGGCTGTGTTTTCGCACACCTCTCATATCATTCCCTATATAGCCGTATTTCTGCACACCTCTCATACATTTCCTTATATCGGCATGTTTTCGCGCACCTGTGATAACTTCCCATATATCTCTGTGATTTCGCGCACCTCCCATAGCTTCCCCTATATCGCTGTGTTTTCTCGCACCCATCATACATTCCCCTATATTGCTCTGTTATCGCGCACCTCCCATAGCTTCCCCTATATCTCTCTGTTTTCGCACACCTCCCGTAACTTCCCCTATATCTATGTGTTTCACGCACCTCTTATAACTTCCCCTATATCGCCGTGTTTTCGCGCACCTCTCATACCTTCCCCTATATCGCTGTTTTTTCGCTAACCTCTCATAGCTTCCCCGATATCACTGTGTTATCGCACACCTCTCATACATTCCTCTATCACGACATGTTTTCGTGCAACTCCCATAGCTTCCACAATGTCACCGTGATATTGCGCACCCCTCATCGCTTCCAATATATCCCCTTGTTCTCGCGCACCTCTCATGGACTCCCCGGTGTCGCCGTGTTTTCGCGCACCTCTCATACCTTCGCCTTTATCGCTGTGCTCTCGTGCACCTCTCATCACTTCCCATATATCGCCGTGTTTTCGCGCACATCTCATAGCTTCCCATACATTGCTATGTTTTCGCGCACCTCTCATAGCTTCCCCCAAATCGCTGTTTTGGCGCACCTCTCATAGCTTCCCCTATATCGCTGTGTTTTCGCACACCACTCATACCTTCTCCTATATCGCCTTTTATTTCACGCACCTCCCATAGCTTCCGCAAATTTGCTGTGTTCTCTCGCACATCTCATACCTTCCCCTATATCGCTCTGTGTTCATGCACCACCCATAGCTTAACATATATCGCTGTTTTCGCGCACCTCTCGTAGCTTCCCCTATATCACTGTCTTTTTGCGTGCCTCGCATACCTTCCTCTGTATCGCTGTGTTTTCGCGCACCACTCATATCTTCCCCTATATCGCCGTGTTTTCGCGCACCTCTCATAGCTTCCCGCATGTCACTGTCTTTTCACGCAGCTCTCATACCTATCACTATATCGCCGTGTTTTCGCAGACCTCTCATACCTTCCCCTATATCGCTGTGTTTTTGCTGACCTCTTATAGTTTTGCCTATATCGACGTGTTCTTGCGCACCTCTCACACCTTCCCCTTTTTAGCTGAGTATTTGCTCATCCCTCATACCTTCCCCTATATCGACGTGTTTTCACGCAACTCTCATACCTTCACGTATATCGCCGTGTTTTTGCGCACATCACTTAACTTCACCTATATCACTGTGTTTTCGCGCACCTCTCATACCTTCCCCTATATTGCCGTGTTTTCGCGACCTCCCATGCCTTCCCGTATATTGCTGTGTTTTCGCGCATGTCCCATAACTTCCCATATATTGCTGTTTTCGCGCACATCTCATATATTACACTATAGTGCTGTGTTTTCGCGCACCTCCCATACCTTCCCCTTATTGCCATGTTTTCGCACACTTCCCATAGTTTCCCCTATACTGTCGTGTTTTCACACACCTGTCATATCTTCCCCTATATCGCTGTGTTATCAAACGGCTCTCATAGCTTCCCCTATGTTGCTGTGTTTTCGTACACCTCCCATAGCTTCCGCCATATCGCTGTTTTCGCTTACCTCTCATAGCTTGCCATATATTGTGATGTTTTCACGCACCTCTCATAACTTCCACTAAATCGCTGTGTTTTCGCGCACCTCACATAGCTTCCCCAATACCGTTGTGTTTTCACGCACCTCTCATACCTTCTCCTTTTTAGCTGAGTTTTCCCTCATCTCTCATATCTTCCCCTATATCGACGTGTTTCACGCACCTCTCATAACTTCCCCTATATCGCTGCATTTTCACGCACCTCCCATAGCTTCCCATATATCGCTGTGTTTTTGTATGCCTATCATACCTTCCTCTACATCGCTGTGTTTTTGCACACCTCCCATAGCTTCCCCTATATCGCTGTTTTCGTGCACCTCCCATAGCACCCCCTATACCGCTGTGTTTTTGCGCACCTCCCACAGCTTCCTCGAAATTGCTGTGTTTTTGTGGACCTCTGATACCTTCCCCTATATCGTTGTGTCTTCATACACATCTCATACCGTCCCCTATATCGCTGCATTTTCGAGCACCTCTCGTTGCTTCCCCTACATGGACCTGTTTTCAAGCACCTCTCATATCTTTACATATATCGCCGTGTTTTGGCGCACCTCTCATAGCTTCCCCTGTATCAATGTGTTTACGCACACCTCTCATACCTTTGCCTATATCGCTGTGTTTTTGTGCACCTCTCATAGCTTCCCCTGTATCAATGTGTTTACGCGTACCTCTCACACCTACCACTATATCGCCATGTTTTCACAGACCTTTCATACCTTCCCCTATATTGCTGTGTTTTAGTGCACCTCTCATATCTTCCTCATATGGCTGTGTTTTCACGCAACTCCCATAGCTTCCCCTATGTTGCTGTGTTTTTGCTGACCTCTCATAGCTTAGCCTATGTCACCGTGCTCTCACGCACCTCTCACACTTTCCCCTTTTTAGCTGAGTATTCACTCATCCCTCATACCTTCCCCTATATCGCCGTGTTTTCATGAACCTCCCATATCTTCCTCTATATAACTGTGTTTTCGCTCACGTCTCATATATTACACTACAGTGCTGTGTTTTCACTCAGCTCCCATACCTTACCCTTAGCGCTGTGTTTTCGCGCACCTCCCATACTTTCTCCAATATGGCTGTGTTTTCGCGCACCTCTCATAACTTCTCCTGTATCGCTGTGTTTTCGCACACTTCCCATAGCTTCCCCAAAATCGTCGTGTTTTAACGCACCTCTCATATCTTCCCCTATATCGCAGTGTTATCAAATGGCTCTCATAGCTTCACCTATACTGCTGTGTTTTCGTATACCTCCCATAGCTTCCGCCATATCGCTGTTTTCGCACACCTCTCATAGCTTGCCATATATTGTGATGTTTTCGCGCACCTCTCATACCTTCCCCTTTTTAGCTGAGTTTTCGCTCATCTCTCATACCTTCCCCTATATCGACGTGTTTCACGCACCTCTCATACCTTCCCCTATATCGCCGTATTTTCACACATTCCTATAGCTTCCCATATATCGCTGTGTTTATGCATGCCTATCATACCTTCCTTTATATCGTTGTATTTTTGCGCACCACCCATATCTTCCCCTATATCGCTGTGTTTTCACCCACCTCTGATAGTTTCCCCTATATTGCTGTGTTTTCGTGCACATCCCACAGCGTCCTCGAAATCGCTGTTTTTTGTGCAACTCTGATACCTTTCCCTATATCGTTTTGTTTTCACGCACCTCTCATACCGTCCCCATATCGCTGCATTTTCGCGCACCTCTCATCGCTTCCCCTATATCGACGTGTTTTCAAGCACCTCTCATACCTTTACGTAAATCACCGTGTGTCCGCGCACCTTCCATAGTTTGTCCTATATCACTGTTTTTTCGCGCACCTCTTATACCTTCCCCTATATCACTGTGTATTTGCAGAGCTCTCATACCTTCCCCTACATTGCTGTGTTTTAGTGCACCTCTCATAACTTCCTCATATGGCTGTGTTTTCACGTACCTCCCATAGCTTCCCCGATGTCACTGTGTTTTTGTTGACCTCATAGCTTTGCCTATATTGCCGTGTTCTCGAGCACCTCTCACACCTTCCCCTTTTTAGCTGAGTATTCGCTCATCCCTCATACCTTCCCCTATATAGACGTGTTTTCACGCTACTCTCATACCTTCACGTATATCGCCATGTTTTCGCACACATCCCATACCTTCCCCTATATTGCTGTGTTTTCGTGCTCCTCCCATAGATTCCCCTATATTGCTGCGTTTTCGCTCACGTCTCATAACATCCCCTGTATCGCCGTGTTTTCGCGCACCTCTCATACATTCTCCTACATCGCCGTGTTTTCGTGCTCCTCCAATACCTTCCACTATATCGCTGTGTTTTTGCGTACATCCCATACCTTGCCATATATTGCTCATTTTTTGCGCACCTCCCATAGCTTCCTCTATTTCGCCTTGTTTTCGCGTACTTCTCATATATTCCACTATAGCGCTGAGTTTTCTTGCACCTCCCATACCTTCCCCAATATTGCTGTGTTTTCGCACACCGCTCATAACTTCCCCTGTATCGCTGTGTTTTCGCACACTTCCCATAGCTTCCCCTATATCACCGTGTTTTTACTCACCTCTCATATCTTCCCCTATATCGATGTGTTATCAAGCGGCTCTCATAACTTCCCCTATATTGCTGTGCTTTCGTGTACCTCCCATAACTTCCGCCATATCGCTTTTCTTGCACACCTCTCATAGCTTGCCATATTTTGCGCACCTCTCATAGCTTCCCTTAAATCGCTGTGTTTGCACGCACCTCACATAGCTTCCCCTATATCGTTGTGTTGTCATGCACCTCTCTTCCCTTCCCCTATATCGCTGTGATTTCGCACACGTCCCATAGCTTCCCCTATATTGCTGTGTTTTTGTGCACCTCTCATACCTTCCCCTATATCGCTGTGTTTTCCCGCTTCTCCGATAGGTTCCCCAATATCATTGTGTTTTCGCACGCCTCTCATATCTTCTCCTATAACGCTGTGTTTTCGCTCACCTCTTATACCTTCCCGTATATCACCATGTTTTCGTGGACCTCTCATATATTGCCCTATATTGCTGTGTTGTAGCATAACTCCCATAGCTTCCGCTATATCGCTGTTTTCGCACACCTCTCATAGCTTACCTTATATTGCGAGGTTTTTGCGCACATCTTATAGGTTCCCCTACATCGCAGAATTATCGCGCACCACTGATACATTCTCCTATATCGCAGTGTTTTCACGCACCTGGCATAGCTTCCCCTTTTTAGCTGAGAGTTTTCGTTAATCTCTCATAACTTCACCTATATCGACGTGTTTCACGCATCCCTCATAACTTCCCCTATACCACTGTGTTTTCGCGCACCTCCCATAGCTTCCCCAATATCTACGTGTTTCACGCACCTCTCATAACTTTTCCTATATCGCTGTGTTTTTGCGCACTTCTCATAGCCTCCCCAATATAATTCTGTTTTTGCATACCTGTCATACCTTCCCCTATATCGCTGTGTTTTCGTTTACCTCTTGTAGCTTCCTGTATATCGCCGTGTTTTCATGCACCTCTCAAATCTTCCCCATATTGCTGTGTTGTAGCATACCTCCTATAGCTTCTGCTATATCGCTGTTTTTTCACACCTCTCATAATTTGCCATAAATTGCGATGTTTTTGCGCACCTCTCATAGCTTCCCCTATAGCGCTGTGTTTGCGCACACCTCCCATACCTTCCCCTCATCACTGTGTTTTTGCGCACCTTCCATAGCTTCCCCATTATGGCTGTGTTTTCGCACACCTCTCATATCATCCCCTATATAGCCGTATTTCTGCACACCTCTCATACATTTCCTTATACCGGCATGTTTTCGCGCACCTGTGATAACTTCCCATATATCTCTGTGATTTCGTGCACCTCCCATAGCTTCCCCTATATCGCTGTGTTTTCTCGCACCCATCATACATTCCCCTATATTGCTCTGTTATCGCGCACCTCCCATAGTTCCCCTATATCTCTCTGTTTTTGCACACCTCCCGTAACTTCCCCTATATCTATGTGTATCACGCACCTCTTATAACTTCCCCTATATCGCTGTGTTTTCTCACACCTCCCATAGCTTCCCCAATAACATTGTGTTTTCGCATACCTGTCATACCTTCCCCATATCGCTGTGTTTTTGCTTACCTCTTATAGCTTTCTGTATATCGCCGTGTTTTCGTGCACCTCTCAAATCTTCCCCATGTTGCTGTGTTGTAGCATACCTTCTACAGCTTCCGCTATATCGCTGTTTTTTCACACCTCTCATAACTTGCCATATATTGCGATGTTTTTGCGCACCTCTCATAGCTTCCCCTATAGCACTGTGTTTGCGCACACCTCCCATACCTTCCCCTTATCGCTGTGTTTTTGCGCACCTTCCATAGTTTCCTCATTATGGCTGTGTTTTCGCGCACCTGTCATACCATCCCCTATATAGCCGTGTTTCTGCACACCTCTCATACATACCCCTATATCGCCATGTTTTTGCGCACCTCTGATGACTTCCCATATATCTTTGTGATTTTGCACACCTCCCAAAGCTTCCCCTATATCGCTGTGTTTTCTCGCACCCCTCATACATTCCCCTATATTGGTCTGTTATCAAACACCTCCCATAGCTTCCCATATATCGCCGTGTTTTCACGCATCTCCCATAGCTTCCCCTATATCGCCGTGTTCTCGCGCACCTCTCACACCTTCCCATTTTAGCTGAGTATTCGCTCATCCCTCATACCTTCCCCTATATTGACGTGTTTTCACGCAACTCTCATACCTTCACGTATATTGCCGTCTTTTCGTGCACATCCCTTAGCTTCACCTATATCAATGTGTTTTGGCACACTTCCCATAGCTTCCCCTATATCGCCGTGTTTTCACGCACCTCTCATATCTTCCCCTACATCGATGTGTTATCATGCGGCTCTCATAGCTTCCCCTATATTGCTGTGTTTTCGTGTACCTCCCATAACTTCTGTCATATCGCTGTTTTCCCACACCTCTCATAGCTTTCCATATATTGCGATGTTTTCGCGCACCTCTCATAGCTTCCCCTAAATCGCTGTGTTTGACGCACCTCACATAGCTACCCCTATATCGCTTTGTTTTCAGGCACCTGTCATCCCTTCCCCCATATCATTGTGTTTTCGCACACCTGTCATACCTTCCCCTGTAACGCAGTGTTTTCGCTCACCTTTTATAGCTTCCCGTATATCGCTGTGTTTTCGTGCACCTCTCATATTTTGCCCTATATTACTGTGTTGTAGCATACTTCCCATAGCTTCTGCTATATCACTGTTTTTGCGCGCCATTCATAGCTTCCCCTATATTGCTGTGTTGTAGCATACCTCCCATAGCTTCCCCTACATCACAGAAGTTTTGCACACTTCTCATACATTCTCCTATATCGCAGTGTTTTCACGTAGCTCCCATAGCTTCCTCTATATCGTCGTGTTTTTACGCACTTCTCATATATTCCACTATAGTGCTGTGTTTTCTCGCACCTCCCATACCTTCCCCTTATCACTGTGTTTTCGCGCACCTCCCATACATTCCCCAATATGGCTGTGTTTTCGCGCACCTCTCATAACTTCCCCTGTATCGCTGTGTTTTCGCACACTTCCCAGAGCTTCCCTATATCGCCGAGTTTTCACGCACCTATCATATCTTTCCCTATATCGATGTGTTATCAAGTGGCTCTTATAGCTTCCCCTATATTGCTGTGATTTCGCGCACCTCCCATAGCTTCCCCCATATCATTGTGTTTTTGCACACCTCTCATACCTTCCCCTATAACGCTGTGTGTTCGCTCACCTTATATACCTTCCCGTACATCGCCGTGTTTTCGTGCACCTCTTGTATCTTGCCCTATATTGCTGTGTTGTAGCATACCTCCCACAGCTTCACCTATATCATTGCTTTTGCACACATCTCATAGCTTATCTTATATTATGATGTTTTTGCGCATCTCTCATAGCTTCCCGTACATCACAGAATTTTCGTGGACCTCTCATACATTCTCCTTTATCGCCGTGTTTTTCCGCACCATCCAGAACTTCCCCTATATCGCCGTGTTTTTGCGCACTTCGCATAGCTTCAACAATATCATTGTGTTTTCGCGCACCTCTCAGACATTCCCCTTTTTAGCTGAGTTTTCGCTCATCTCTCATACATACCCCTATATCGACGTGTTTCGCGCACCTCTCATAACTTCCCCTATATCGCTGTGTTTTCGCGCACCTCCCATAGCTTCCCCAATATAATTGTGTTTTCATGTATCTCTCATATCTTCCCCTATATTGCTGTCTTGTAGCATACCTCCCATAGCTTCCGCTATATCACTGTTTTTGCACATATCTCATAGCTAGCCAAATAATGCGATGTTTTTGTGTACCTCTTATAGCTTCTCCTATAGCGCTGTGTTTTCGCACACCTCCCATACCTTCCCCTTATCGCTGTGTTTTTGCATAGCTCCCATACCTTCCCCTTTTCGCTGTGTTTTCGGACACCTCCCATAGCTTCCCCAATATAATTGTGTTTTTGCACACCTCTCACACCTTCCCCTATATCGCCGTGTTTCTGCGCACCTCTCATACATTCCCCTATTTCGCCATGTTTTCGCGCACCTCTGATAACTTCCACTATATTGCTGTGTTTTTGTGTACCTCCCATAGCTTCCCCTATATCACTGTTTTCTCGCACCCCTCATACCTCCCCCTATATCACTCTGTTATCGTGCACCTCCCATAGCTTCCCATAGATCGCTGCATTTTTGCACACGTCTCATAGCTTCCCCTATATCGCAGTGTTTTCGTGTACCTTTCATACCTTCCCTCTTTTAGTTGTGTTTTCGCTTATCTCTCATACCATCCACTATAAAGCCGTGTTTCCGCGCACCTCTCATACATTCCCTTTTATCGCCATGTTTTCGCGCATCTCTCATACATTCCCCTTTATCGCCATGTTTTCGCGCACCTCTGATAACTTCCCCTTATCGCTGTGTTTTCGCGCACCTCTCATTGCTTCCCCTATATCGCTGTGATTTCGCGCACCTCGCATCGCTTCCCCTATATCGTTGTGTTTTTGTGCACCTCTCATAACTGCAAATACATCGATGTGTTTTCACGCACCTCTCATCCCGTCCCCTATATCGCTGTGATTTCACACACCTCCCATAGCTTTCCCCATATCATTGTGTTTTCGCACACCTCTCATACCTTCCCCTATATCACTGTGTTTTCGTGCACCTCACATACCTTCCCCTATATCACCGTGTTTTCGCACACCTCTCATAACTCCCGTATATCGCTGTGTTTTCGCTCACCTCTTATAGCTTCCCGTATATCGCAGAGTTTTCGTGCACCTCTCATACCTTCCCCTGTATTGCTGTGTTTTACTGCACGTCTCATACCTTCCTCATATGGCTGTGTTTTCATGCACCACCCATAGCTTCCCCTATGTCGCTGTGTTCTTGTGCACCCCTCATCACTTCCCCATATCGCTCTGCTTTCGCGCACCTTGTAGAGCATCCCCTATATCGTTGTGTTTTTGCGCACCTCTCATACCTTCCCCTATATCGCTGTATTCGCGCACTTCCCATAACTTCCCCTATATTGTTGTGATTTCAGGCTCCTCCCATAGCTTCCCCTATATAGCTGAGTTTTCGCTCACATCTCATAACTTCCCCTGTATCGCCGTGTTTTCGCGCACCTCTCATACATTCTCCTACATCACCGTGTTTTTGCGCACCTCCCATACCTTCCACTATATCGCTGTGTTTTCTTGCATGTCCCATACCTTCCCATATATTGCTCAGTTTCCGCGCACCTCCCATAGCTTCCTCTATATCGCCGTGTTTTTACGCACTTCTCATATATTCCACTATAGTACTGTGTTTTCTCGCACCTCCCATACCTTCCCCTTATCGCTGTGTTTTCGCGCACCTCCCATAGCTTCTCTATATCGCCGAGTTTTCACACACCTCTCATATCTTTCCCTAATTCGATGTGTTATCAAGCGGCTCTTATAGCTTCCCCTATATTGCTGTGTTTTCGCATACCTCCCATAGCTTCTGCTTTCTCGCTGTTTTCGCACACCTCTCATAGCTTGCCATATATTGCGATGTTTTCGCGCACCTCTCATAGCTTTCCCTAAATCGTTGTGTTTGACATACCTCACGTAGTTTCCCATTTATCGCTGTGTTTTCACACACCTCTCATCTCTTCCCCTATATCGCTGTGATTTCGCACACCTCCCATAGCTTCCCCTATATTGCTGTGTTTTCATGCACCTCTCATACGTTTCCCTATATCGCTATGTTTTTGCACACATCTCATAACTTACCTTATATTCCGATGTTTATGCGCACCTCTCATAGCTTCCCCTAGATCGCAGAATTTTTGCACACCTCTCATTCATTCTCCTATATTGCAGTGTTGTCACGCATCTCCCATAGCTTCCTCTTTATCGCCATGTTTTCGCGCATCTGGCATAACTTCCCCTACATCGCTGTGTTTTCGCGCACCTCTCATAAATTCTCCTATATCGCCGTGTTTTTCCACACCATCCAGATCTTCCCCGATATCACATTGTTTTCGCGCACTTTGCATAGCTTCAACAATATCATTGTGTTTTCGAGCACCTCTCAGACCTTCCCCTTTTTAGCTGAGTTTTCGCTCATCTCTCATACATACACCTATATTGACGTGTTTCACTCACCTCTCATAACTTCCCCTATAGCGCTGTGTTTTCACACAACTCCCATAGCTTCCCCAATATAATTGTGTTTTCGCGCACCTCTCTTACCTTCCCCTATATCGCCGTGTATTCGCGCACTTCCGATAACTTCCCCTATATTGTTGTGTTTTCAGGCTCCTCCCATAGCTTCTCCTATATAGCTGTGTTTTCGCTCACATCGCATAACTTCCCCTGTATCGCCGTGTTTTCGCGCACCTCTCATACATTCTCATACATCGCCGTGTTTTTGCGCACCTCCCATACCTTCCACTATATCGCTGTGTTTTCTTGCACGTCCCGTACCTTCCCATATATTGCTCAGTTTCCGCGCACCTCCCATAGCTTCCTCTATATCGCCGTGTTTTTACGCACTTCTCATATATTCCACTATAGTGCTGTGTTTTCTCGCACCTCCCATACCTTCCCCTTATCGCTGTGTTTTCGCGCACCTCCCATACATTCCCCAATATGGCTGTGTTTTCGCGCACCTCTCATAACTTCCCCTGTATCGCTGTGTTTTCGCACACTTCCCATAGCTTCTCTATATCGCCGAGTTTTCACACACCTCTCATATCTTTCCCTATATCGATGTGTTATCAAGCGGCTCTTATAGCTTCCCCTATATTGCTGTGTTTTCATGTATCTCCCATAACTTCCGCCATATCGCTGTTTTCGCACACCTCTCATAGCTTGCCATATATTGCAATGTTTTCGCGCACCTCTCATACCTTCCCCTATATTGCTGTGTTTTCATGTATCTCCCATAGCTTCCACCATATCATTGTGCTTTCGCACACCTCTCATACCTTCCCCTATAATGCTGTGTTTTCACGCAGCTCTCATAGCTTCCTCTTTATTGCCATGTTTTTGCGCACCTCTCATAGCTTCCCCTATATCTACATGTTTCACGCACCTCTAATAACTCCAACTATATCGCTGTGTTTTCGCGAACCTTCCATAGCTTCCCCAATATAATTGTGTTTTCGCAAACCTCTCATACCTTCCCCTATATCACTGTGTTTTCGCTCACCTCTTATAGATTCCCGTATATCGCCGTGTTTCCGTGCACCTCTCTTATCTTCCCCTATATTGCTGTGTTGTAGCTTACCTCCCATAGCTTCCACTATATCGCTGCTTTCGCACACATCTCATAGCTTGCCATATAATGCGATGCTTTTGTGTACCTCTCATAGCTTCCCCTATAGCGCTGTGTTTTCGCACACCTCCCATACCTTCCCCTTTTCGCTGTGTTGTCCCGCACCTTCCATAGCTTCTCCATTATGGCTGTGTTTTCGCGCATCTCTAGTACCTTACCCTATATCACCGTGTTTTCCGGTACCTCTCATATCTTCCCCTATATCCCCGTGTTATCAAGCAGCTTTCAGAGCTTCCTCTACATTGCTATGCTGTCGCGTACCTCCCATAGCTTCCGCTATATCGCTGTTTTCACACACCTCTCATAGCTTGCCATATATTGCGATGTTCTTGCGCACTTCTCATAGCTTCCGCTACATTGCTGTGTTTTCACGCACCTCTCATACCATCCCCTATATAGCTGCGTTTCTGCGCACCTCTCATACATTCCCCTGTATCGCCGTGTTTTCACGCACCTCTGATAGCTACCCCTATATCAATGTGTTTACGCGCACCTCTCATACCTTCCCCTATATCGCTGTGTTTTCGCGCACCTCGCATACCTTCCCATACATCGCTGCATTTTCGCACACCTCTGATAGCTACCATATATCAATGTGTTTACGTGCACCTCTCATACCTTCCCCTATATTGCTATGTTTTCGCACACCTCCCATAACTTCACGTGTATCGCTGTGTTTTCGCATACTTCCCATAGCTTCCCCTATATTGCTGTGTTTTCGTGTACCTCCCATAACTTCCGCCATATCGCTGTTTTCGCACACCTCTCAAAGCTTGCCATATATTGCGATGTTTTCGCATACCTCTCATAGCTTTCCCTAAATCGCTGTGTTTTCACGCACCTCGCATAGCTTCCCCTATATGGCTGTGTTTTTGCACACCTCCCATAGCTTCCCCTATATTGCTGTGTTTTCGTGCACCTCTCATACCTTCCCCTATGTCGCTGTGTTTTCGCGCACCTCCCATAGCTTCCCCCATATCATTGCGTTTTCGCACACCTCTCATACCTTCCCCTATAACGCTGTGTTTTCGCTCACCTTTTATAGCTTCCCGTATATTGCCGTGTTTTCGTGCACCTCTTGTATCTTGCCGTATATTGCTCTGTTGTAGCATACCTCCCACAACTTCCGCTATGTCATTGTTTTCACACACATCTCATAACTTCCCTTATATTATGATGTTTTTGCGCACATCTCATAGCTTCCCCTAGATCGCAGAATTTTTGTCGACCTCTCATTCATTCTCCTCTATCGCAGTGTTTTCACGCATCTCCCATAGCTTCCTCTTTATCGCAATGTTTTCGTGCACCTGGCATAGCTTCCACTACATCGCTGTGTTTTCACACACCTCTCATAAATTCTCCTATATCGCCGTGTTTTTCCACACCATACACATCTTCCCCTATATCGTATTGTTTTCGCGCACCTCTCATACCATTCCCTGTATCGCTGCGTTTTTGCGCTCCTCTCATCACTTCCCTTATACGACGTGTTTTCAAGCACCTCTCATAGCTTCCCCTATGTCGATGTGTTTTTGCGCACCTCTCATAGCTTCCCGCATATCACTGTCTTTTCGCGCACCACTCATACCTGCCCCTATATCGCCGTGTTTTCGCAGACCTCTCATACCTTCCCCTATATTGCTGTGTTTTAGTGCACCTCTCATAACTTCCTAATATGGCTGTGTTTTCATGTACCTCCCATAAATTCCCCTATGTCGCTGTGTTCTCGTACACCTCTAGTCACTTCCTCTATATCACTCTGCTTTTGTGCACCTTGCATAGCATCCCCTATATCGTCGTGTTCTCGCGCACCTCTCATACCTTCCCTTTTTTAGCTGAGTATTCGCTCATCCCCTGTACCTTCCCCTGTATCGACATGTTTTCACGCAACTCTCATACCTTCACGTATATCACCGTGTTTTCGTGCAAACTCCATAGCTTCGCCTATATCTCTGTGTTTTCGTGCACCTCTCATAGCTTCCCCTATATGGCCGTGTTTTCGTGCACCTCCCATACCTTCCCCTATATTGCTATGTTTTCGTGCTACTCCCATAGCTTCCCCTTATCGCTGTGTTTTCGCACACCTCCCATACCTTCCCCAATATGACTGTGTTTTCGCGCACCCCTCATACTTTCCACTACATCGCTGTGTTTTCGCGCACGTCCCATACCTTCCCACATATTGCTCAGCTTTCATAACTTCCCCTATATAGCTGTGTTTTCGCTCACCTCTCCTACCTTCCCCTGTATCGCAGTGTTTTCGTGCACCTCTCATACATTCTGCTACATCACCGTGTTTTCGCGCACCTATCTCATCTTCCCATATATTGCGATGCTTTTGCACACCTCTCATAGCTTCCCTATATCGCCGTGTTTTTACGCACCTAGCATAGCTTCCCCTACATCGACGTGTTTTCGCGCACCTAGCATAGCTTCCCATATATCGCTGTGTTTTCACGCAGCTCTCATATCTTCCACTATATCGCTGTGTTTTCTTGCAGCACCCATACCTTCCCCAATATGGCTGTGTTTTCGCGCACTTCTCATACCTTCCCCTGTATTGCTGTGTTTTCGTACACCTCTCATAGCGTTGCCTATTTCGCCGTATTTTCGCACACCTCTCATACCTTCCCCTTTTTAGCTGAGATTTCGCTCATCTCTCATACCTTTTCCTATATCGTCATGTTTTCGTGCACCTCCTATAGCTTCCTCTTTTTCACTGTACTTTCACGCACCACGCATACCCACCCCTATATCACTGTGTATTCAAGCACCTCTCATACATTCCCCTAACTCGTTGTATTTTCACTTCCCTCTCATAACTTCCCCTATACCGCCGTGTCTTCGCGCACCTCCCATAGCTTCCACTAGATCGCTCTTTTTGCGCACATCTCATAGCTTCTCCTAAATTGCTTTGTTTTCGCGCACCTCTCAAACCTTCCCCTAGATCGCTGTTTTTGCGCATCTCTCATAGATTTCCCATATCGCCGTGTTTTCGCGCACCCCTCATACCTTCCCCTATATCACCATGTTTTCGCACATCTCCCATAGCTTCCACTGTATCGCTGTGTTATCGCGCACCTCTCATAGTTTCCCCAACAATGCTGTGTTTTCGCACACTTCTCATACATTCCCCTATAGCGCTGTGTTTTCACGCGCCCTCCGTAACTTCCCTTTATCGCTGTATTTTCGCGCACCTCTCATTAATTCCCCTATATAGCTGTGTTTTTGCTCACCTCTCATACCTTCCCACATATTGCCGTGTTTTCGTGCACCTATCTCATCTTCCCATATATTGCGATGCTTTCGCACACCTCTCATAACTTCCCTCAAATTGCTGTGTTATTGCACACCTCTCATAGCCTCCCCTCTATCGCCATGTTTTTGGGCACCTAGCATAGCTTCCCATATATCGCTGTTTTTCCCGCAGCTCTCATAGCTCTCCCTATATCTCTATATTTTCGCTCACCTCTCATATCTTTCAGTATATTGCTGCACCATCCATAGATTCCTCTTATCGCTGTGTTTTCGCTCACCTCCCATACCTTCCCCAATATGGCTGTGTTTTCGCGCACCTCCCATAGCTTCACCAATATCATTGTGTTTTCCCGCAGCTCGCATACCTTCTCCTATATCGCTATGTTTTCGCTCACCTCGTATACCTTCCCCTATATCGCCATGTTTTCCCGCACCTTTCATAACTTCCACTATATAGCGGTGTTTTCGCTGACCTCTCATACCTTCCCCTGTATCGCAGTGTTTTCGTGCACCTCTCATACATTCTGCTACATCACCGTGTTTTCGCGCACCTATCTCATCTTCCTATATATTGCGATGCTTTCGCACACCTCTCATAACTTCCCTCAAATTGCTGTGTTATTGCACACTTCTCATAGCCTCCCCTCTATCGCCATGTTTTTGGGCACCTAGCATAGCTTCCCATATATCGCTGTTTTTTCCCTCAGCTCTCATAGCTCTCCCTATATCTCTATATTTTCGCTCACCTCTCATACCTTTCAGTATATCGCTGCGTTTTCATGCACCATCCATAGATTCCTCTTATCACTGTGTTTTCGCTCACCTCCCATACCTTCCCCAATATGGCTGTGTTTTCGCGCACCTCTCATAGCTTCCCCTATATCGCTGTGTTTTCCCACACCTCCCATAGCTTCACCAATATCATTGTGTTTTCGCGCACCTCGCATACCTTCTCCTATATCGCTTTGTTTTCACTCACCTATTATAGCTTCCCCTATATAGCCGTGTTTTCACGCACCTCTCATAACTACCCCTATATAGCGGTGTTTCCGTTCACCTCTCATACCTTCCTCTGTATCGCCGTGTTTTCGTGCACCTCTCATACATTCTGCTGCATCGCCATATTTTCGCGCACCTCTCATAACTTCCCCTATATCGTCGTGTTTTCGCGCACCTCCCATAGCTTCCCCAATATCGCTGGGTTTTCGAGCACCTCTTATAGATTCCCCATATCGCTGTGTTGTCGCACACCTCTCATACCTTCCCCAATATGGCCGTGTTTTCACGCACCTCTCATACCTTCCCCTGTATTGCTGTGTTTTCGCACAACTCCCATAGCTTCCCCTACATCGCTGTGTTTTCGTGCTCCTCTCATAGCTTCTGCTATATCACTGTGTTTTCCCTCACCTCCCATAGCTTCCCCTATATTGCCGTGTTTTCATGCACCTCTCATAACTTCCCCTAAATCGCTGTGTTTTCGAGCACCTCTCATAGATTCCCCATATCGCTGTGTTTCCGCGCACCTCCCATAGCTTCCTTTACATCGCTGTGTTGTCGCGCACTTCTCATACCCTCCCCTATATCAGCGTACTTTCACGCACCTCCCATAGCTTCCCCTATATTGCTGTGTTTTCTCACACCTCTCATACCTTCCCCTTTCTCGCTCTGTTTTCGTGCACCTCCCATAACTTCCCATATATCGCTATGTTTTCGCACACCTCTCATACCTTCTCCTATATCGCCGTGTTTTCACACACCTCTCATAGCTTCCCCTATATTGCTGTGTTTTCTCATACCTCTGATACCTTCCCCTGTATCGCTCTGTTTTCGTGCGCCTCCCATAGCTTCCTATATATTGCTGTGTTTTCGTGTACCTCTCATACTTTCCACTATATCGCTGTGTTTTCACGCACCTCTCGTAGCTGCCCCTATATCGATGTGTTTTCGGGCACCTCTCATAACTTTGACTATATCGCTGAGTTTTCATGTACTTCCCATAGCATCCCCTACGTCGCTGTGCTTTTGTGCCCCTCTGACAGCTTCCCCTATATCGCTGTATTTTTGCGCACCTTCCATAGCTTCCTCCATATCGCTGTGTTTTTGCGCACCTCCGATACCTTCCCCTATATTCTTTTTTTTTGTTCCCGCACCTCTCATACCTTCCCCTATATCACTGTGTTTTGGTGCACCTCGCATACCTACCCATATATCACTGTGTTTTCACGCACCTCTCATACTGTCCCCTATAACGCTGTGTTTTCGCGCACCTCTCATCTCTTCCTCTATACCGATGTGCTTTTAAGCACCACTCATACCTTCACGTATATCGCCGTGTGTTCACACTCCTTCCATAGCTTCCCCCATATCGCTGTATTTTCGTGCACCTGTCATACCTTCCCCTATATTGCTGTGTTTTCAAGCACCTCACATACATTCCCCTATATCGCTGTGTTTTCGCACACCTCCCATAGCTTCCCCTATATCGCTGTGTTTTCACGCTCCTTTCATAGCTTCCCCTATATCACCGTGTTTTGGCGCACATCTCATATCTTCTCCTATATTGCTGTGTCATCAAGCAGCTCTCATAACTTCCCGTATATTGCTCAGTTTTCACGCATCTCCTATAGTTTCCCCTATGTCGCTGTGCTCTCGTGCACCTCTCATCACTCTCTCTATTTCGTCCTGTTTTCACGGACCTCCCATACCTTCCCATTTTTCGCCGTGTTTTCGTGCGCCTCTCATACATTCTGCTGCATCGCCATATTTTCGCGCACCTCTCATAACTTCCCCTATATCGTCGTGTTTTCGCGCACCTCCCATAGCTTCCCCAATATCGCTGGGTTTTCGAGCACCTCTTATAGATTCCCCATATCGCTGTGTTGTCGCACACCTCTCATACCTTCCCCAATATGGCCGTGTTTTCACGCACCTCTCATACCTTCCCCTGTATTGCTGTGTTTTCGCACAACTCCCATAGCTTCCCCTACATCGCTGTGTTTTCGTGCTCCTCTCATAGTTTCTGCTATATCACTGTGTTTTCCCTCACCTCCCATAGCTTCCCCTATATTGCCGTGTTTTCATGCACCTCTCATAACTTCCCCTAAATCGCTGTGTTTTCGAGCACCTCTCATAGATTCCCCATATCGCTGTGTTTCCGCGCACCTCCCATAGCTTCCTTTACATCGCTGTGTTGTCGCGCACTTCTCATACCCTCCCCTATATCAGCGTACTTTCACGCACCTCCCATAGCTTCCCCTATATTGCTGTGTTTTCTCACACCTCTCATACCTTCCCCTTTCTCGCTCTGTTTTCGTGCACCTCCCATAACTTCCCATATATCGCTATGTTTTCGCACACCTCTCATACCTTCTCCTATATCGCCGTGTTTTCACACACCTCTCATAGCTTCCCCTATATTGCTGTGTTTTCTCATACCTCTGATACCTTCCCCTGTATCGCTCTGTTTTCGTGCGCCTCCCATAGCTTCCTATATATTGCTGTGTTTTCGTGTACCTCTCATACTTTCCACTATATCGCTGTGTTTTCACGCACCTCTCGTAGCTGCCCCTATATCGATGTGTTTTCGGGCACCTCTCATAACTTTGACTATATCGCTGAGTTTTCATGTACTTCCCATAGCATCCCCTACGTCGCTGTGCTTTTGTGCCCCTCTGACAGCTTCCCCTATATCGCTGTATTTTTGCGCACCTTCCATAGCTTCCTCCATATCGCTGTGTTTTTGCGCACCTCCGATACCTTCCCCTATATTCTTTTTTTTTGTTCCCGCACCTCTCATACCTTCCCCTATATCACTGTGTTTTGGTGCACCTCGCATACCTACCCATATATTACTGTGTTTTCACGCACCTCTCATACTGTCCCCTATAACGCTGTGTTTTCGCGCACCTCTCATCTCTTCCTCTATACCGATGTGCTTTTAAGCACCACTCATACCTTCACGTATATCGCCGTGTGTTCACACTCCTTCCATAGCTTCCCCCATATCGCTGTATTTTCGTGCACCTGTCATACCTTCCCCTATATTGCTGTGTTTTCAAGCACCTCACATACATTCCCCTATATCGCTGTGTTTTCGCACACCTCCCATAGCTTCCCCTATATCGCTGTGTTTTCACGCTCCTTTCATAGCTTCCCCTATATCACCGTGTTTTGGCGCACATCTCATATCTTCTCCTATATTGCTGTGTCATCAAGCAGCTCTCATAACTTCCCGTATATTGCTCAGTTTTCACGCATCTCCTATAGTTTCCCCTATGTCGCTGTGCTCTCGTGCACCTCTCATCACTCTCTCTATTTCGTCCTGTTTTCACGGACCTCCCATACCTTCCCATTTTTCGCCGTGTTTTCGTGCGCCTCTTATAGATTCGCCCAAATCGCCGTGTTTTCACACACCTCTCATAGCTCCCCCTATATTGCTGTGTTTTCTAAAAACTATTATACCTTCCCCTTTTTTGGTCTGTTTTCGTGCACCTCCCATAGCTTCCTATATATTGCTGCGTTTTCGTGTACCTCTCATACCTTCCACTATATCGCTGAGTTTTCACGCACCTCTCGTAGCTGCCCCTATATCGATGTGTTTTCTAGTGGGGTACCGCAAGGCTCAGTGCTGGGACCCCAGTTGTTTACAATATATATTAATGACTTGGATGAGGGAATTAAATGCAGCATCTCCAAGTTTGCGGATGACACGAAGCTGAGTGGCAGTATTAGCTGTGAGGAGGATGCTAAGAGGATGCAGGGTGACTTGGATAGGTTGGGTGAGTGGGCAAATTCATGGCAGATGCAATTTAATGTGGATAAATGTGAAGTTATCCACTTTGGTGGCAAAAATAGGAAAACAGATTATTATCTGAATGGTGGCCGATTAGGAAAAGGGGAGGTGCAACGAGACCTGGGTGTCATTATACACCAGTCATTGAAAGTGGGCATGCAGGTACAGCAGGCAGTGAAAAAGGCGAATGGTATGCTGGCACTTGTAGCGAGAGGATTCGAGTACAGGAGCAGGGAGGTACTACTGCGGTTGTATAAAGCCTTGGTGAGACCACACCTGGAGTATTGTGTGCAGTTTTGGTCCCCTAATCTGAGGAAAGACATCCTTGCCATAGAGGGAGTACAAAGAAGGTTCACCAGATTGATTCCTGGGATGGCAGGACTTTCATATGATGAAAGACTGGATGAAATAGGCTTATACTCGTTGGAATTTAGAAGATTGAGGGGAGATCTGACTGAAACGTATAAAATCCTAAAGGGGTTGGACAGGCTAGACGTAGGAAGATTGTTCCCGATGTTGGGGAAGTCTAGAATGAGGGGTCACAGTTTGAGGATAAAGGGGAAGCCTTTTAGGACGGAGATTAGGAAAAACTTCTTCACACAGAGAGTGGTGAATCTGTGGAATTCTCTGCCACAGGACACAGTTGAGGCCAGTTCATTGGCTATATTTAAGAGGGAGTTAGATATGGCCCTTGTGGCTACGGGGATCAGGGGGTATGGAGGGAAGGCTGGTGCAGGGTTCTGAGTTGGATGGTCAGCCATGATCATAATAAATGGCGGTGCAGGCTCGAAGGGCCGAATGGCCTACTCCTGCACCTATTTTCTATGTTTCTGTTTCTATGTTTTCATGCACCTCTCATACCGTCCCCTATATCGCTATGTTATTGCGCACCTCTCATAGCTTCCCCCTAAACGCTGTGTTGTCGTGCATCTCTCATAGCTTTCCATATATTGCAATGTTTTCGCGCACCTGTCATAGCTTCCCCCATATCGCCGTGTTTTCGCACACCTCACATACCTTCACGTATATCGCCCTGTTTTCGCGCACCTCCCATAGCTTCCCCTATATCACTGTGTTTTCGCGCACCTCTCATCACTTCCCCTGTATCGACGTGTTTTCAAGCACCACTCATACCTTCACGTATATAGCCGTGTGTTCGCTCTCCTCCCATAGCTTCCCCTATATCACTGTGTTTTTGTGCACCCCTCATACCTTCCACTATATTGCTATGTTTTCGCGCATTTCGCATAGCTTCCCAATATGGTTGTGTTTTCGCGCACCTCTCAAATCTTCACGTATATTGCCATGTTTTCGCACACATCCGATAGCTTCACCTACATCACTGTTTTCATGCACCTCTCATACCTTCCACTATATCACTGTGTTTCTGCGCACGTCCCATACCTTCCCATATATTTCTGAGCTTTCACGCAGCTCCCATAGCTACCTCTATATCACCGTGTTTTCGCGCACCTCTCATTTATACCACTGTAGCGCTGTTTTGTCGCGCACCTCCCATACCTTCCCCTTATCGCTGTGTTTTCACGCACCTTCCATACCTTCCCTAATATGGCTGTGTTTTCGCGCACCTCTCATAACTTCCCCTGTATCGCTGTGTTTTCGCACACTTAACATACCTTCCCCTATATCGCCGTGGGAAGCAATGGGAGGTGCGCCAAATCACAGCGATATAGGGGAAGGGATGAGAGATGCGTGAAAACACAGTGATATAGGCTATGCTATGGGAGGTGTGTGAAAACACAACGATATGCAGGAAGCTATGCGAGGTGCGCGAAAACACGGCAATACAGGGGAAGATATCGGAGATGCGTGAAAACACGGCGATATAGGGTAATCTATGGGACGTGTGCGAAAACACAGCGATACAGGGGAAGTTATGAGAGGTGTGCGAAAACACAGCCATATTGGGGAAGGTATGGGAGGTGCGCAAAAACACAACGATATAGTGGAAGGTATGAGAGGTGCACGAAAACACGGCGATGTAGGAGAATGTATGAGAGGTGCACAAAAATACGATGATATGGGAAGTTATGAGGTGAGTGAAAACACAGCGATATGGGAGAAGCTATGGGAGGAGAGCGAAAATACAGGAATATAGGGGAAGATATGGGAGGTGTGCAAAAGCATGGAATATAGGGGAAGGTATGAGAGGTGCGCGAAAACACAGTGGTATAGGCGAAGCTATGGGATGTGCGCAAAAACACGGCTATATATGTGAAGGTGTGAGAGGTGCGCCATAGCACAAAGGGGATGCTATACGAGGTGCGTGAAAGCAGAGCGAAATAGGGGAAGTGATGAGAGGTGCACGAGAACACAGCGACATAGGGGAAGCTACCAGAGGTGCACGAAAACACAGCGATATAGTGGAAGGTATGAGAGGTGCGCGAAAACACAGCGATATAAGTGAAGCTATAGGAGGTGCACGAAAATAGAGCGATATAGGGGAAGGTATGAGATGTGTGAGAAAACACAGCGATTTCACGGAAGCTATGGGAGGTGCGTGAAATAAAAGGCGATATAGGAGATGGTATGAGTGGTGCGCGAAAACACAGCAATATAGGGGAAGGTATGAGAGGTGCGTGAAAAGACAGTGATATGCGGGAAGCTATGAGTGGTGCGCAAAAACACATCGATATAGGAGAAGCTATGGGAGGTGCACAGAAACACTGCGATATAAAGGAAGGTGTACTAGGCACAGAAAAAACACAGCGATACAGGGGAAGTTATGAGAGGTGCACGAAAACACAGCCATATTGGGGAAGGTATGGGAGGTGCGTGAAAACATAGCAATAAGGGGAAGGTATGGGAGGTGCGCGAAAACACAATGCTATAGAAGAATAAATGAAAGTTGCACGAAAACACAGCGATACAGGGGAAGCTATGAGAGGTTTGCGAAAACACGGCGATATACAGGAAAGTATGGGAGATGTGTGAAAACACAGCGATAAGTGGAATGTATGGGAGGTGCGCGAAAACGCAGCGCTATAGTTGAATAAAAGAGAGGTGCGCGAAAACATGGCGATACAGGGGAAGTTGTGAGAGGTGCGCGAAAACACGGCGATATACAGGAAAGTATGGGAGGTGTGCGAAAACACAGCGATAAGTGGAATGTATGGGAGGTGCACAAAAACACAGCGCTATAGTTGAATAAATGAGAGGTGAGCGAAAACACGGCGATATAGAGGAAGCTATGGGAGGTGCATGAAAGCTGAGCAATATACGGGAAGGTATGGGACGTGCGCGAAAACACAGCGATATAGTGGAAAGTATGAGAGGTGCGCGAAAACACAGCCATATTGGGGAAGGTATGGGAGGTGCGCAAAAACACAGCGATAAGGGGAAGGTATGGGAGGTGCACGAAAACACAGCGTTATAGTGGAATATATAAGAGGTGCACTAAAACACGGCAATATAGAGGAAGCTATGGGAGGTGTGCAAAAGCTGAGCAATATATGGGAAGGTATGGAACGTGTGCAAAAACACAGCGATATAGTGGAAAGTATGAGAGGTGCACAAAAACACGGCAATGTAGGAAAATGTATGAGAGGTGCACGAAAATATGGTGATACGGGAAGTTATGAGATGTGAGTGAAAACACATCGATATAGGGGAAGCTATGAGAGGAGCGCGAAAATACAGCAATATAGGGGAAGGTATGGGAGGTGCGCGTAAACGCGGAATATAAGGGAAGGTATGAGAGGTGCGTGAAAACACAGTGGTATAGGCGAAGCTATGGGATGTGCGTGAAAACACAGCGATTTCGCAGAAGCTATGGGAGGTGCGCGAGAACACGGCGATATAGGGGAAGGTATGAGAGGTGCACAAAAACATTGCAATATCTGGGAAGCTATGAGATGTGCGCAAAAACACATCGATATAGGAGAAGCTATGGGAGGTGCACAGAAACACTGCGATATAAAGGAAGGTGTACTAGGCACAGAAAAAACACAACGATACAGGGGAAGTTATGAGAGGTGCACGAAAACACAGCCACATTGGGGAAGGTATGGGAGGTGCGTGAAAACATAGCAATAAGGGGAAGGTATGGGAGGTGCGCGAAAACACAATGCTATAGAAGAATAAATGAAAGTTGCACGAAAACACAGCGATACAGGGGAAGCTATGAGAGGTTTGCGAAAACACGGCGATATACAGGAAAGTATGGGAGATGTGTGAAAACACAGCGATAAGTGGAATGTATGGGAGGTGCGCGAAAACGCAGCGCTATAGTTGAATAAAAGAGAGGTGCGCGAAAACATGGCGATACAGGGGAAGTTGTGAGAGGTGCGCGAAAACACGGCGATATACAGGAAATTATGGGAGGTGTGCGAAAACACAGCGATAAGTGGAATGTATGGGAGGTGCACAAAAACACAGCGCTATAGTTGAATAAATGAGAGGTGAGCGAAAACACGGCGATATAGAGGAAGCTATGGGAGGTGCATGAAAGCTGAGCAATATATGGGAAGGTATGGGACGTGCGCGAAAACACAGCGATATAGTGGAAAGTATGAGAGGTGCGCGAAAACACAGCGATAAGGGGAAGGTATGGGAGGTGCACGAAAACACAGCGTTATAGTGGAATATATAAGAGGTGCACTAAAACACGGCAATATAGAGGAAGCTATGGGAGGTGTGCAAAAGCTGAGCAATATATGGGAAGGTATGGAACGTGTGCAAAAACACAGCGATATAGTGGAAGGTATGAGAGGTGCACAAAAACACGGCGATGCAGGAAAATGTATGAGAGGTGCACGAAAATATGGTGATACGGGAAGTTATGAGATGTGAGTGAAAACACATCGATATAGGGGAAGCTATGAGAGGAGCGCGAAAATACAGCAATATAGGGGAAGGTATGGGAGGTGCGCGTAAACGCGGAATATAGGGGAAGGTATGAGAGGTGCGTGAAAACACAGTGGTATAGGCGAAGCTATGGGATGTGCGTGAAAACACAGCGATTTCGCAGAAGCTATGGGAGGTGCGCGAGAACACGGCGATATAGGGGAAGGTATGAGAAGTGCACAAAAACATTGCAATATCTGGGAAGCTATGAGATGTGCGCCAAAACACGGTGATATATGGGAAGCTATGGGAGGTGCGTTAAAACAGGGAGATATAGGGGGAGTTATGAGAGATGCGCAACAACACAGCCACATAGGGGAAGCTATGGGAGGTGCGCGAAAGCAGAGCAATATAGGGGAAGTGCTGAGCGGTGCACGAGAGCACAGCGACATAGTGGTATCTACAGGAGGTGCATGAAAACACAGCGATATACGGGAAGGTATAAGAGGTGCGCTAAAACTCAGCAATATAGGGGAAGTTATGAGAGGTCTGCGAAAACACGGCGATATACAGGAAAGTATGGGAGGTGCGCGAAAACACAGCACTATAGTGGAATAAATGAGAGGCGCGCAAAAACACGGCGATATACAGGAAGCTATGGGAGGTGCGTGAAAGCTGAGCAATATATGGGAAGGTATGGGACGTACGCGAAAACACAGCGATGTAGTGGAAAGTACGAGAGGTGCGCGAAAACACAGCCATATTGGGGAAGGTACGGGAGGTGCGTGAAAACGCAGCGATAAGGGGAAGCTATGGGAGTAGCACGAAATAACAGCGATATAGGGGAAGGTATGGGAGGTGCGAAAATACGGCAATATGGGGGAAGCTATGAGAAGTGCACAAAAACACAGTAATATACATGAAGGTATGAGAGTTGCATGAAAACATGTCGATATAGGGGAAGGTATGAAGGATGAGCGAAAACTCAGCTAAAAAGGAGAAGGTATGAGAGGTACGCGAAAACACAACGATATAGGGGATGCTATGCCAGGTGCACGAAAGCAGAGCGATATAGGGAAGTGACTAGAGGTGTACGAGAACACAGCGACATAAGGGAATCTATGGGAGGTGCATGAAAACACAGCCATATTAGTAAGGCATGAGAGGTGCGCTAAAACACAGCAATATAGGGAAGGTATGAGAGGTCTGTGAAAACACGGCCATATTGAGGAAGGTATGGGAGGTGTGCGAAAACACAGCGATAAGGGGAAGCTATGGGAGTAGCACGGAAAAACAGTGATATAGGGGAAGATATGGGAGGTGGCGAAAACACGGCCATATAGGGGAAGCTATGAGAGGTGCGCGAGAACACAGCGGTAGAGGGGAAGCAATGAGAAGTGCGTGATAACACAACGATACAGGGGAAGTTATGAGAGCTGCGCGAAAACACAGCCATATTGGGGAAGGTATGGGAGGTGTGCGAAAACACAGCGATAAGGGGAAGCTATGGGAGTAGCAGGAAAAAACAGCGATATAGGGGAAGGTATGGGAGGTGGCGAAAACACGGCCATATAGGGGAAGCTATGAGAGGTGCGCGAAAACGCAGAGATATAGGCGAACCTATGGGATGTGCACGAAAACTCGGTGATAAACGTGAAGGTATGAAAGTTGCGTGAAAACATGTCGATATAGGGGAAGGTATGAGGGATGAGCGAAAACTCAGCTAAAAAGGGGAAGGTATGAGAGATGCGCGAGAACACAACAATATAGGGGATGCTATGCGAGGTGCACGAAAGCAGAGCGATATCGGGGAAGTGATGAGAGGTGCACAAGAACACAGCGACATAGAGGAAGCTATCAGATGTGCGCAAAAACACAGCGATATATGTGAAGCTATAGGAGGTGCACAAAACAGACCGATATAGGGGAAGGTATGAGATGTGCGAGAAAACACAGCGATTTCGCGGAAGCTATGGGAGGTGCATGAAATAAAAGGCAATATAGGAGAAGGTATGAGTGGTGCGCGAAAACACAGCGATCTATGGGAAGCTATGTGAGGTGCGCGACAACAAGGCGATATAGGGGAAGGTATGAGAGGTGCGCAAAAACACAGTGACGTAGGCGAAGCTATGGGAGGTGCGCGAAAGCAGAGCGATATAGGGGATGTGATGAGAGGTGCACGACAGCACAGCGACATAGGGGTATCTACGGAAGGTGCGTGAAAACACAGCGATATACTGGAAGGTATGAGAGGTGCACTAAAACACAGCAATATAGGGGAAGTTATGAGAGGTCTGCTAAAACACGGTGATATACAGGAAAGTATGGGAGGTGCGCAAAAACAGCACTATAGTGGAATAAATGAGATGTGCGTGAAAACATGGCGATATAGAGGAAGCTATGGGAGGTGCGTGAAAGCTGAGCAATATATGGGAAGGTATGGGACGTGCGCGAGAACACAGCATATATAGTGGAAAGTATGAGAGGTGCGCAAAAACACAGCCATATTGGGGAAGGTATGGGAGGTGTGCAAAAACACAGCGATAAGGGGAAGCTATGGGAGTAGCACGAGAAACAGCAATATAGGCGAAGCTATGGGATGTCCACGAAAACACGGTGATATACGTGAAGGTATGAGAGTTGCGTGAAAACATGTCGATATAGGGGAAGGTATGAGGGATGAGCGAAAACTCAGCTAAAAAGGGGAAGGAATGAGAGGTGCGCGAGAACACAACGATATAGGGGATGCTATGCGAGGTGCACGAAAGCAGACCGATATAGGGAAGTGACTAGAGGTGTACGAGAACACAGCGACATAAGGGAATCTACGGGAGGTGCATGAAAACACAGCCATATTAGTAAGGCATGAGAGGTGCGCTAAAACACAGTAATATAGGGAAGGTATGAGAGGTCTGCGAAAACACGGCGATATAGGGGCAGGTATGAGTGGTGCGCGAAAAGACAGTGAAGTAGGGGAAGGTATGAGAGGTGCGCAAAAACACATTGATATAGGGGAAGCTATGAGAGGTGCATGAAAACATGGCGATATAGGGGAAGTTATGCGAGGCACGCGAAAACACAGTGATATAGGGGAAGCTATGAGATGTGTGCGAAAGCAGAGCAATATAGGGGAAGTGATGAGTGGTGCACGAGAGCACAGCGACGGGAGGTGCGTGAGAACACAGCGATATATGGGAAGGTATGAGAGGTGCGCTAAAACACAGCAATATAGGGGAAGTCATGAGAGGTCTGCGAAAACACGGCAATATACAGGAAAGTATGGGAGGTGCGCGAAAACACAGCACTATAGTGAAATAAATGAGAGGTGCGCGAAAAACGGCGATATAGAGGAAGCTATGGGAGGTGCGTGAAAGCTGAGCAATATATGGGAAGGTATGGGACGTGCGCGAAAACACAGCGATGTAGTGGAAAGTATGAGGGGTGCGTGAAAACACAGCCATATTGGGGAAGGTATGGGAGGTGCGCAAAAACACAGCAATAAGAGGAAGCTATGGGATTAGCACGAAATAACAGCGATATAGGGGAAGGTATGGGAGGTGCGAAAACACGACTATAGGGGAAGCTATGAGAAGTGCACAAAAACACGGTAATATACATGAAGGTATGAGAGTTGCATGAAAACATGTCGATATAGGGGAAGGTATGAGGGATGAGCGAAAACTCAGCTAAAAAGGAGAAGGTATGAGAGGTACGCGAAAACACAACGATATAGGGGATGCTATGCCAGGTGCACGAAAGCAGAGCGATATAGGGGAAGTGACTAGAGGTGTACAAGAACACGGCAACATAGGGGAATCTATGGGAGGTGCATGAAAACACAGCCATACTAGGAAGGTATGAGAGGTGCGCTAAAACACAGGAATATAGGGGAAGGTATGAGAGGTCTGCAAAAACACAGCGATATATGAGAAGCTATGGGAGGTGCAATAAAACAGGGAGATATAGGGGAAGCTATGAGAGGTGCACAAACACACAGTGACGTAGGGGAAGCTATGGGAAGTGTGCGAAAGCAGAGCGATATAGGGGATGTGATGAGAGGTGCACGAGAGCACAGCGACATAGGGGTATCTATGGGAGGTGCGTGAAAACACAGCAATATACAGGAAGGTATGAGAGGTGCGCTAAAACACAGCAATATAGGGGAAGTTATGAGAGGTCTGCGAAAACAAGGCGATATACAGGAAAGTATGGGAGGTGCGCGAAAACACAGCGATAAGGGGAATGTATGGGAGGTGCACGAAAACAGCACTATAGTGGAATAAATGAGATGTGCGTGAAAACACAGCGATATAGAGGAAGCTATGGTAGGTGTGTGAAAGCTGAGCAATATATGGGAAGGTATGGGACGTGCGCGAAAACACAGCATATATAGTGTATAGTATGAGAGGTGCACAAAAACACAGCCATATTGGGGAAGGTATGGGAGGTGTGCGAAAACACAGCGATAAGGGGAAGCTATGGGAGTAGCACGAGAAACAGCAGTATAGGTGAAGCTATGGGATGTCCACGAAAACACAGTGATATATGTGAAGGTATGAGAGTTGCGTGAAAACATGTCGATATAGGGGAAGGTATGAGGGATGAGCGAAAACTCAGCTAAAAAGGGGAAGGTATGAGAGGTGCGCGAGAACACAACAATATAGGGGATGCTATGCAAGGTGCACAAAAGCAGAGTGATATAGAGGAAGTGACTAGAGGTGTACGAGAACACAGCGACATAGGGGAATTTATGGGAGGTACATGAAAACACAGCCATATTAGGAAGTTATGAGAGGTGCACTAAAACACAGCAATATAGGGGAAGGTATGAGAGGTCTGCGAAAACACGGCGATATAGGGGCAGGTATGAGTGGTGTGCAAATACACATTGATATAGGGGAAGCTATGAGAGGTGCTTGAAAACACGTCGATATAAGGGAAGTGATGAGAGGAGCGCAAAAACGCAGCGATACAGGGGATGGTATGAGAGGTGCGTGAAAACATGGCAATATATGGGAAGCTATGGGAGGTGCATTAAATCAGCGAGATATAGGGGAAGTTATGAGAGGTGCGCAAAAACACAGTGACATAGGAGAAGCTACGGGAGGTGCGCGAAAGGAGAGCGATATAGGGGAAGTGATGAGAGGTGCACGAGAGCACAGCGACATAGGGGAGTCTACGTGAAAACACATCGATTTTAGGGAAGGTATGAGAGGTGTGCGAAAAGACAGTGATATGGGGGAAGCTATGATAGGTGCGCGAAAACGCAGAGATATAGGGGAAGGTATGAGAGGTGCGTGAAAACACATCAATATAGGGGAAGCGATGCTAGGTGCGCGAAAACACAGCGATAAGGGGAAATTATCAGTGGTGCGCGAAAACATGGCGATAAAGGGGAATGTATGGGAGGTGCGCGGAAACACGGCTATATAGGGGACGGTATGAAAAATAAGTGAAAACACAGCTAAAGGGGGAAGGTATCAGAGGTGCACGAAAACACGGCAATATAGGGGAAGCTAAGAGAGGTGTGTGAAAATGCAGCGATCTATCGGAAGCTATGAGAGGTGCGTGAAAACACAACGATATAGTGGAAGTTATCGCAGGTGCGCGAAAACATGGCAATATAGGGGAATGTATCAGAGGTGCGCAGAAACACGGCTATATAGGGGATGGTATGACAGGTGTGTGAAAACACAGCGATGTAGCGGAAGCTATGAGAAGTGCGCAAAAACATCGCAATATATGGCAAGCTATGAGAGGAGTGCGAAAACAGCGATATAGCTGAAGCTATGGGAGATATGAGAGGTGCACGAAAACACGGCAATATTAGGGAAGCTAAGAGAGGTGTGTGAAAATGCAGCGATCTATCCGAAGCTATGGGAGCTGCGTGAAAACACTGCGATATAGGAGAATGTATGAGAGGTGCACGAAAATTCTGCAATGTAGGGGAAGCTATGAGAGGTGCGCAAAAACATTACAGTATAAGGTAAGCTATGAGAGGTGTGCGAAAACAGCGATATAGCTGAAGCTATGGGAGGTATGCTACAACACAGCAATTTAGGGCAAGATATGAGAGGTGCACGAAAACACGGCGATATAGGGGAAGCTATGGGAGGTGTGCGAAATCACAGAGATATAGGGGTAGGGATGAGAGGTGCGTAAAAACACAGCGATACAGGGGAAGCTATGTGTGGTGCGTCAAACACAGCGATTTAGGGGAAGCTATGAAAGGTGCGCGAAAACATCGCAATATATGGCAAGCTATGTGAGTTGTGCGAAAACAGTGATATGGCGCAAGTTACGGGAGGTACACGAAAACACAGCAATATAGGGGAAGCTATGAGAGCTGCTTGATAACACATCGATATAGGGGAAGCTATGGGAAGTGTGCGAAAACACAGCGATACAGGGGAAGTTATGAGAGGTGCACGAGAACACAGCCATATTGGGGAAGGTATGCGAGGTGCGCGAAAACACATCGATAAGGGGAAGGTATGGGAGGTGCAAGAAAACACAGCGATATAGTGGAAGGTATGAGAAGTGTGCGAAAACATGGCGATATAGAGGAAGCTATAGGAGTTGCGCAGAAACTGAGCAATATAGGAGAAGGTATGGTACGTGCGAGAAAACACAGCGTTATAGTGGAAGGTATGGGAGGTGCGCAAAAACACGGCGATGTAGGAGAATGTATGAGAGGTGTGCAAAAACACTGCGATACAGGGGAAGTTATGAGATGTGAGCGAAAACACAGCTATATAGGGGAAGCTATGGGAGGAACTCAAAATCACAGCGATATAGGGGAAGGTATGGGAGATGCACGAAAACACGGCGATATAGGGGAAGGCATGAAAGGTGGCCGAAAACACAGTGATATAGGCGAAGCTAAGCGATGTGCGTGAAAACACGGCGATATACGTGAAGGTATGAGAGTTGCGTGAAAACACGTCGATACATGGGAAGGTATGAGGGATGAGCGATGCTCAGCTACAAAGGGGAAGGTGTGAGAGGTGTGCGAGAACACGGCGATGTACGGAAAGCTATGAGAGGTCAGCGATATAGGGGTAGGTATGAGAGGTGCGCAAAAACACAGTAATATAGCTGAAGGTATGAGAGGTGCGCGAAAACACAACGATATAGGGGAAGTGATGCAAGGTGCGCGAAAACACAGCGATATAGGGGAAGCAATGAGAGGTGCGTGAAAACACAGCGATATGGGGGAAGGTATGAGTAGTGCACGAAAACACAGCGATATGGGGGAAGGTATGAGTAGTGCACGAAAACACAGCGATATAGGGGAAGGTATGAGAGGTGCACGAAAACACAGCAATATGGGGCAAGCTATGGGAGGTGTGCGAAAGCACGGCCATATAGGGGAAGCTATGCGAGGTGCGTGAAAACACAGCCATTTAGGGGAAGCTATGAGAGGTATGCGAAAACATCGCAATATATGGCAAGCTTTGAGAGGTGTGCGAAAACAGCGATATGGCGGAAGTTATGGGAGGTACACGAAAACACAGCAATATAGGGGAAGCTATGGGAAGTGTGCGAAAACACAGCGATACACGTGAAGTTATGGGAGGTGCACGAAAACATAGCAATATAGGGGAAGCTATGAGAGGTGCACGTAAACACATTGATATATGGTAGCTATCAGAGGTGTGCGAAAATGCAGCGCTGTATGGGAAGGTATGCGAGGTGCGCGAAAACAGCGATATAGGGGAAGGTATGAGAGGTGCGCGTAAACACATTGATATAGGGGTAGCTATCAGATGTGCGTGAAAACATGGCGATATAGGGGAATGTATGAGAGGTGCGCAGAAACACAGCTATATAGGGGATGGTATGAGAGGTGCGTGAAAACACAGCAATGAAGCGGAAGCTATGAGAAGTGCGCAAGAACATCGCAATATATGGCAAGCTATGAGAGGTGTGTGAAAACAGCGATATAGCAGAACCTATGGGAGGTACTCGACAGCATAGCAATGCAGGGGAAGCTCTGAAAGCTGCTTGATAACACAGGGATATAGGGGAAGATACGAGATGTACAGGAAAACACGGTGATATAGGGTAAGGTATGAGTGATGCGCGAAAACACAGCCATAATGGAGAAGCTATGGAAGGTGCGGGACAACACAGCGATAAGGGGAAGGTATGGGAGGTGTGCGAAAACACAGCGCTATAGGGAAAGCTATGAGAGGTGCGCAAAAGCATCGCATTATATGGCAAGCTATCAGATGTGTGCGAAAACAGCGATATAGCGGAAGCTATGGGAGGTAAGCTACAACACAGCAACATAGGGGAAGATAAGAGAGGCGCACGGAAACACGGCGATATACGGGAATCTATAAGAGGTGAGCGAAAACACAGTGATATAGGGGAAGGTATGAGAGGTTTGCGAAAACACAATTATATTGGGGAAGCTATTGAAGGTTCGCGAAAACACAGCGATATAGTTGAAGTTATGAGAGGTGAGTGAAACATGTCGATATAGGGGAAGCTACAAGAGGTGCGCGAAAACACAGCGATATAGGGGAAGCTATGCTAGGTGCGCGAAAACATGGCAATAAAGAGGAAGCTATGAGAGCTGCTTGAAAACACAGCATTATAGGGGAAGGTATGAGAGGTGTGCGAAAGCACAATGATATGGGGGAAGCTATGGGAGGTGCGCGAAAACACAGCGATATAGGGGAAGGTATGAGAGGTGCGTGAAAACACAGCGATATAGGGGAAGCTATGCGAGGTGCGCGAAAACAGAGCAATATATGGCAATCTATGTGAGGTGTGCGAATACAGCGATATGGCGGAAGTTATGGGAGGTACATGAAAACACAGCAATATAGGGGAAGCTATAAGAGCCGCTTGATAACACATGGATATAGGGAAAGATATGAGAGGTGCGTGAAAACTCGGCGATATAGGGAAGCTATAGGAAGTGTGCGAAAACACAGCGATACAGGGGAAGTTATGAGAGGTGCGCGAAAACACAGCTATATTGGGGAATGTATGGGAGGTGCGCGAAAACACAGCGATAAGGGGAAGGTATGGGAGGTGCGAGAAAACACAGCACTATAGTGGAATATATGAGAAGTGCGTAAAAACACGGCGATATAGAGGAAGCTATGGGAGGTGCACGGAAACTGAGCAATATATGGGAAGGTACGGGACGTGCAAGAAAACACAGCGATATAGTGGATGGTATGGGAGTTGCGCAAAAACACGGCGATGTAGGAGAATGTATGAGAGGTGCGCGAAAACACGGCGATACAGGGGAAGTTATGAGAGGTGTTCGAAAACACAGCAATATAGGGGACGGGATGAGAGGTGCGTGAAAACACATCAATGTATTTGCAGTTATGAGAGGTGCGCAAAAACACAACGATATAGGGGAAGAGATGCGAGGTGCGCGAAATCACAGCGATATAGGGGAAGTTATGAGAGGTGTGCGAAAACACAACTATATTGGGGAACCTATGGGAGGAGCGCGAAAACACAGCGATAACGGGAAGTTATCAGAGGTGCACGAAAACGTGGCGATAAAGGAGAATGTATGAGAGATGCGCGAAAACATGGCGATAAAAGGGAATGTATGAGAGGTGCGCGTAAACACATTGATATAAGGGTAACTATCAGAGGTGCGTGAAAACATGGCAATATAGGGGAATGTATGAGAGGTGCGCAGAAACACAGCTATATAGGGGATGGTATGAGAGGTGCGTGAAAACACAGCAATGTAGCGGAAGCTATGAGAAGTAGCAAGAACATCGCGATATATGGCAAGCTATGAGAGGTGTGTGAAAACAGCGATATAGCGGAAGCTATGGGAGGTACGCGACAGCATAGCAATGTAGGGGAAGCTCTGAAAGCTGCTTGATAACACAGGGATATAGGGGAAGATATGAGAGGTACCGGAAAACACGGTGATATAGGGTAAGGTACTAGAGATGCGCGAAAACACAGCCATAATGGAGAAGCTATGGAGGGTGCGGGAAAACACAGCGATAAGGGGAAGGTATGGGAGGTGTGCGAAAACACAGCGCTATAGGGGAAGCTATGAGAGGTGCGCAAAAGCATCGCATTATATGGCAAGCTATCAGATGTGTGCGAAAACAGCGATATAGCGGAAGCTATGGGAGGTAAGCTACAACACAGCAACATAGGGGAAGATAAGAGAGGCGCACGGAAACACGGCGATATACGGGAATCTATAAGAGGTGAGCGAAAACACAGTGATATAGGGGAAGGTATGAGAGGTTTGCGAAAACACAATTATATTGGGGAAGCTATTGAAGGTTCGCGAAAACACAGCGATATAGTTGAAGTTATGAGAGGTGAGTGAAACATGTCGATATAGGGGAAGCTACAAGAGGTGCGCGAAAACACAGCGATATAGGGGAAGCTATGCTAGGTGCGCGAAAACATGGCAATAAAGAGGAAGCTATGAGAGCTGCTTGAAAACACAGCATTATAGGGGAAGGTATGAGAGGTGTGCGAAAGCACAATGATATGGGGGAAGCTATGGGAGGTGCGCGAAAACACAGCGATATAGGGGAAGGTATGAGAGGTGCGTGAAAACACAGCGATATAGGGGAAGCTATGCGAGGTGCGCGAAAACAGAGCAATATATGGCAATCTATGTGAGGTGTGCGAATACAGCGATATGGCGGAAGTTATGGGAGGTACATGAAAACACAGCAATATAGGGGAAGCTATAAGAGCCGCTTGATAACACATGGATATAGGGAAAGATATGAGAGGTGCGTGAAAACTCGGCGATATAGGGAAGCTATAGGATGTGTGCGAAAACACAGCGATACAGGGGAAGTTATGAGAGGTGCGCGAAAACACAGCTATATTGGGGAATGTATGGGAGGTGCGCGAAAACACAGCGATAAGGGGAAGGTATGGGAGGTGCGAGAAAACACAGCACTATAGTGGAATATATGAGAAGTGCGTAAAAACACGGCGATATAGAGGAAGCTATGGGAGGTGCACGGAAACTGAGCAATATATGGGAAGGTACGGGACGTGCAAGAAAACACAGCGATATAGTGGATGGTATGGGAGTTGCGCAAAAACACGGCGATGTAGGAGAATGTATGAGAGGTGCGCGAAAACACGGCGATACAGGGGAAGTTATGAGAGGTGTTCGAAAACACAGCAATATAGGGGACGGGATGAGAGGTGCGTGAAAACACATCAATGTATTTGCAGTTATGAGAGGTGCGCAAAAACACAACGATATAGGGGAAGAGATGCGAGGTGCGCGAAATCACAGCGATATAGGGGAAGTTATGAGAGGTGTGCGAAAACACAACTATATTGGGGAACCTATGGGAGGAGCGCGAAAACACAGCGATAACGGGAAGTTATCAGAGGTGCACGAAAACGTGGCGATAAAGGAGAATGTATGAGAGATGCGCGAAAACATGGCGATAAAAGGGAATGTATGAGAGGTGCGCGTAAACACATTGATATAAGGGTAACTATCAGAGGTGCGTGAAAACATGGCAATATAGGGGAATGTATGAGAGGTGCGCAGAAACACAGCTATATAGGGGATGGTATGAGAGGTGCGTGAAAACACAGCAATGTAGCGGAAGCTATGAGAAGTAGCAAGAACATCGCAATATATGGCAAGCTATGAGAGGTGTGTGAAAACAGCGATATAGCGGAAGCTATGGGAGGTACGCGACAGCATAGCAATGTAGGGGAAGCTCTGAAAGCTGCTTGATAACACAGGGATATAGGGGAAGATACGAGAGGTACAGGAAAACACGGCGATATAGGGTAAGGTATGAGAGATGCGCGATAACACAGCCATAATGGGGAAGCTATGGGAGGTGCGGGAAAACACAGCGATAAGGGGAAGCTATGGGAGGTGTGCGAAAACACAGCGCTATAGGGGAAGCTATGAGAGGTGCGCAAAAGCATCGCATTATATGGCAAGCTATGAGATGTGTGTGAAAGCAGCGATATAGCGGAAGCTATGGGAGGTAAGCTACAACACAGCAATATAGGGGAAGATAAGAGAGGTGCACGGAAACACGGCGATATACGGGAATTTATAAGAGGTGAGCGAAAACACAGCAATATAGGGGAAGCTATGGGAGGTGTGCGAAATCACAGCGATATAGGGGACGGGATGAGAGGTGCGTGAAATCACATCGATGTATTTGCAGTTATGAGAGGTTCGCGAAAACACAACGATATAGGGGAAGCGATGCGAGGTGCGCGAAATCACAGCGATAAGGGGAAGTTATCAGAGGTGCATGAAAACATGGCGATAAACGGAATGTATGAGAGATGCGCGAAAACATGGCGATAAAAGGGAATGTATGAGAGGTGTGCGGAAACATGGCTTTATAGTGGATGGTATGAGAGATAAGCGAAAACACAACCAAAAGAGGGAAGGTATGAAAGGTGCACGAAAGCACGGCGATATAGGGGAAGCTATGAGACGTGTGCAAAAATGCAGCGATCTATGGGAAGCTATGGGAGGTGCACGATAACAGAGTGATATAGGGGAAGGTATGAGGGGTGCGAGAAAACACAGCGATATAGGGGAAGCTATGTGAGTTGCATCAAACACAGCGATTTAGGGGAAGCTATGAGAGGTGCGCGAAACCAGCGATATGGCGGAGGTTATGGGAGGTACATGAAAACACAGCAATATAGGGGAAGCTATGAGAGCTGCTTGATAACGCATCGATATAGGGAAAGATATGAGAGGTGCGTGAAAACTCGGCGATATAGGGAAGCTATGGGAAGTGTGCGAAAACACAGCGATACAGGGGAAGATATGAGAGGTGCATGAAAACACGGCGATATACGGGAAGCTATAAGAGGTAAGCGAAAACACAGCGATATGGGGAAGGTATGACAGGTATGCAAAAACACAATTTTATTGGGGAAGCTATGGGAGGTGCGTGAAACACATAGATATAGGGGAAGTTACGGGAGGTGCGCGAAAACAGAGAGATATAGGGGAAGCTATGGGAGGTGCGCGATAACAGAGCAATATAGGGGAATGTATGATGGGTGCGAGAAAACACAGCGATATAGGGAAAGCTATGGGAGGTGCGCGAAATCTCAGAGATATATGAGAAATTATCACAGGTGCGCGAAAACATGGCGATATAAGGAAATGTATGAGAGGTGTGCAGAAATACGGCTATATAGGGGATGATATGAGAGGTGTGCGAAAACACAGCCATCATGGGGAAGCTATGGAAGGTGGGCAAAAACACAGCGATGAGGGGAAGGTATGGGAGGTGTGCGCAAACACAGCGCTATAGGGGAAGCTATGAGAGGTGCGCAAAAACATCGCAATTTATGGCAAATTATGAGAGGTGTGAAAAAACAGCGCTATAGCAGAAGCTATAGGAGGTATGCTACAACACAGCAATATGGGGAAGATTTGAGAGGTGCATGAAAACACGGCGATATACAGGAAGCTACAAGAGGTAAGCGAAAACACAGCGATATAGGGGAAGGTATGACAGGTATGCAAAAACACAATTATATTGGGGAGGCTATGAGAGGTGCGCAAAAACACAGCGGTATAGGGGAAGTTATGAGAGGTGCGTGAAACACGTCGATATAGGTGAAGTTATGAGAGATTAACGAAAACTCAGCTAAAAAGGGGAAGCTATGCCAGGTGCGTGAAAACACTGCGATATAGGAGAATGTATCAGTGGTGCGCGATAATTCTGCGATGTAGGGGAACCTATAAGATGTGCGCAAAAATCTCGCAATATAAGGTAAGCTATGAGAGGTGTGCGAAAACAGCGATATAGCGGAAGCTATGGGAGTTATGCTACAACACAGCAATATAGGGCAATATATGAGAGGTGCATGAAAACATGGTGATATACGGGAAGCTATAAGAGGTGAGCGAAAACACAGCGTTATAGGAGAAGATATGAGAGGCGTGCGAAAACACAATGATATTGGGGAACCTATCGGAGAAGCGGGAAAACACAGCGATATAGGGGAAGGTATGAGAGGTGCACAAAAACACAGCAATATAGGGGAAGCTATGGGACGTGTGAGAAATCACAGCGATATAGGGGAAGGGAAGAGAGGTGCGTGACAACACAACAATATAGGGGAAGCTATGTGAGGTGCGTGCAAACACAGCGATTTAAGGGAAGCTATGAGAGGTGCGCAATATATGGCAAGCTATGAGAGGTGTGCAAGAAAAGCGATATGGCGGAAGTTATGGGAGGTACACGAAAGCACAGCAATGTAGGGGAAGCTATGAGAGCCGCTTGATAACACATCGATATAGGGGAAGATATGAGAGGTGAGTAAAAACACGGCGATATAGGGGAAGCTATGGGAAGTGTGCGAAAACACAGCGATACAGGGGAAGTTATGAGCGGTGTGCGAAAACACAGCAATATTGGGGAAGGTATGGGAGGTGCGAGAAAACTTAGCGCTATAGTGGAATATATGAGAAGTACGCGAAAACAAGGCGATATAGAGGAAGCTATGGGAGGTGCGCAAAAAATGAGCAATATATGGCAAGGTATGCGATGTGCGCAAAAACACAGCGATATAGTGGAAGGTATTGGAGGAGCATGAAAACACGGCGATGTAGGAGAATGTATGAGAGGTGCGTGAAAACACGGCGATACAGGGGATGTTATGAGACGTGAGCGAAAACGCAGCAATATAGGGGAATCTATGGGTGGAGCACGAAAACACAGCAATATAGGGGAAGGTATTGGATGTGTGCGAAAACATGGCGATATACGTGAAGGTATGAGAGTAGCGTGAAAACACGTCTATATAAGGGAATATAAGCGAATACTCAGCATAGCATCCCCTATATCGTTGTGTTCTCGCGCATCTCTCATACCTTCCCCTTTTTAGCTGAGTTTTCGCTCATCCCTCATACCTTCCCCTATATCGACATGTCTTCACGCAACTTTCATACCTTCACGTTTATCACCGAGTTTACGTGCACATCCCATAGGTTCGCCTATATCTCTGCATTTTCGTGCACCTCCCATAGCTTTCCCTATGTGACTGTGTTGTTGCGCACCTCTCATAACTCCCCCATATCTCCCTTTTTTAACGCACCTCCCATAGCTTCCCGTATATCACCGTGTTTTGGCGCACATCTCATAACTTCCCAGATATTGCAATGATTTTGTGCACCTCTCATACCTTCCCCTATATCGCCGTGTTCTCGCGCACCTCGCATAGCTTCCCATATATCGCTGTGTTTTCGCGCACCACTCATACCTTCTCCTATATTGCCTTTTATTTCACGCACCTCCCATAGCTTCTGCGAAATCGCTGTGTTTTCATGCACATCCCATAGCTTCGCCTATACCACTGTGTTTTCACGCACCTCTCATACCTTCCCCTATATTCCGCGTTTACGCGCACCTCCCATACCTTCCCCTATATTGCTGTATTTTCGCGCTCCTCTCATAGCTTCCCCTATATCGATGTGTTTTCACTCACATCTCATAACTTCCCGTATCACCATATTTTCGTGCACCTCTCATACATTTTCCTACATTGCCGTGTTTTCGTGCACCTCTCATACCTTCCACTATATCGCTGTGTTTTTGCACACGTTCCATACCTTCCCATATATTGCTCAGCTTTTGCACACCTCCCATAGCTTCCTCTATATCGCCGTGTTTTAGTGCACTTCTTATATATTCCACTATAACGCTGTGTTTTCGTGCACCTCCCATACCTTCCCCTTATCGCTGTGTTTTTGCGCACCTCCCATACCTTCCCCAATATGGCTGTGTTTTCACGCACCTCTCATACTTTCCACTATATCGCTGTGTTTTCGCGCACGTCCCATACGTTCCCATATATTGCTCAGCTCTCATGCACCTCCCATAGCTTCCTCTATATCGCCGTGTTTTCGCGCACCTCTCATTTATTCAACTATAGCGCTGTGTTTTTGCGCACCTCCCATACATTCCACTAATCGCTGTGTTTTCGCACACCTCCCATACTTTCCTGTATATCGCCGAGTTTTCGTGCACCTCTCACAACTTCCCCTGTATCGCCATGTTTTCGCGCACCTCTCTTTTATTCAACTATAGCGCTGCGTTTTCGCGCACCTCCCATACATTCCACTTATCGCTGTGTTTTCACACATCTCCCATACTTTCCTGTATATCGCCGTGTTTTCGCGCACCTCTCATAGCTTCCCCTGTATCGCTGTGTTTTCGTGCAACTTTCATTTATTCTTCTATAGCATTGTGTTTTTGCGCACCTCCCATACCTTCCCCTTATTGCTATGTTTTCACGCACCTCCCATACCTTCCCCAATATGGCTGTGTTTTCGTGCACCACTCATAACTTCCCCTGTATCGCTGTGTTTTTTCCGTGCCTAGTACACCTTCCTCTATATCGCAGTGTTTTTGTGCACCTCCCATAGCTTCTCCTATATCGATGTGTTTTTGCGCAAGACTCATAGCTTCCCGCATATCACTGTCTTTTCGCGCACCACTCATACTTGCCCCTATATCGCCGTGTTTTGGCAGACCTCTCATACCTTCCCCTATATTGCTGTGTTTTCGCGCACCACTCATACCTTCTCCTATATCACTTTTATTTCACACACCTCCCATAGCTTCCGCGAAATCGCTGTGTTTTCTCGCACATCTCATACCTTCCCATATATCGCTCTGTTTTCGTGCACCTCCTATGGCTTCACATATATTGCTGTGTTTTCGCGCACCTCTCATACCTTCCACTATATCGCTGTGTTTTTGTGCACCTCTGGTAGCTTCCCCTATGTCGCTGTGTTCTCGTGCACCTCTCATCACTTCCCCTATTTCGCTCTGCTTTCGCGCACCTCGTATAGCATCCCCTATGTCTTTGTGCTATGGCGCACCTCTCACACCTTCACATATATAGCCGTGTTTTTGCGCACATCCCATAGCTTCGCCTATACCACTGTGTTTTCGCGCACCTCTCATACCTTCCCCTATATTCCATGTTTTCGCACACCTCCCATATCTTCCCCTATATTCCTGTATTTTCACTCTCCTCCCATAGCTTCCACCATATCGCTGTGTTTTCACTCACCTCATAACTTCCCGTATCGCCGTGTTTTCGTGCACCTCTCATACTTTCCACTATATCGTTGTGTTTTTGCGCACCTCCCATACCTTCCCCAATATGGCTGTGTTTTCGCACATCTCTCATAACTTCCCCTGTATCGCTGTGTTTTCACACACGTCCCATAGATTACCCTATATTGCCGTGTTTTCACGCACCTCCGATATCTTCCCCTATATTGCCGTGTTTTCGCGCACCTCGCATAGCTTCCTGCATATCGTTGTGTTTTCACACACCTCTCATATCTTCCCCTTTTTAAATGAGTTTTCGCTCATCTCTCATACATTTCCCTATATCGACGTGTTTCATGCACCTCTCATAGCTTCCCATATATCGCTGTGTTTTCACGCACCTCCCATAGCATAGCCTATATCACTGTGTTTTCACGCATCTCTCATCCCTTCCCCTATATCGCTGTGATTTGGCGCACCTCCCATTGCTTCCCATATATCGCTGTGTTTTTCTGCACTTCTCATACTTTCCCCTATATCGCTGAGTTTTTGCTCCCCTCTCATAGCATCCTTTATATCGCCGTGTTTTCGCGCACCTCTCATACCTTCCCCTTTTTAGCTGAGTTTTCATTCATCTCTCATACCTTCTCCTATATCGCTGTGTTTTCGCGCTCCTCCTATAGCTTCCTCTATATCGCTGTGTTTTCTCACACCTCTCATACCTTCTCCTATATCATGTGAAAACACGGCGATATAGGGGAAGGTATGTTAAGTGTGCGAAAACAAGGCGATACAGGGGAAGTTATGAGAGGTGCGCGAAAACACAGCCATATTAGGGAAGGTATGGGAGGTGCGTGAAAACACAGCGATAAGGGGAAGGTATGGGAGGTGCACGACAAAACAGCGCTACAGTGGTATAAATGAGAGGTGCGCGAAAACACGGCGATATAGAGGTAGCTGTGGGAGCTGCGTGAAAGTTCAGAAATATATGGGAAGGTATGGGACGTGCGCAGAAACACAGTGATATAGTGGAAGGTATGAGAGGTGCATGAAAACAGTGATGTAGGTGAAGCTATCGGATGTGTGCGAAAACATGGCAATATATGTAAAGATTTGAGAGGTGCGCGAAAACACAACCATATAGGGGAAGCTATGCGAGATGCGCGAAAACACAGCAATATCAGGGAAATTAAGAGAGTTGCCCGAAAACGCATCAATATGGGGGAAGCTACGAGAGGTGCGCGAAAACACAGCTATATAGTGGAAGGTATGAGGGGTGCACAAAAAAACACAGTGATATAGGGGAAGTTATGGAAGGAGAGCGAACACACGGCGATATACGTGAAGGTATGGGAGGTGCACGAAAACACAGCGATAGAACGGAAGGTATGGGAGGTGCGTGAAAACACAGCGATATAGGGGAAGCTCTGTGAGGTGTGCGAAAACACGGCGATATGGGGGAAGCTATGAGAGCTGCGCAAAAACACTTCCATTTGGGGGAAGCTATGACAGGTGCGCGAAAACATTGCAATATATGGAAAGCTATGAGAGATGCACAAGAACACAGCGATTAAGGGGAAGCTATGAGAGGTGCGCAATAACATAGCGATATAGGGGAAGGTATGAGGGGTGCACGAAAACACAGTGTTACAGGGGAAGTGATGAGAGGTGCGCGAAAACACAGCGATATAGGGGACGGTATGAGAGGTGCATGAAGACATAGAAACAGAAACATAGAAAATAGGTGCAGGAGTAGGCTATTCGGCCCTTCAAGCCTGCACCGCCATTTATTATGATCATGGCTGATCATCCAACTCAGAACCCTGCACCAGCCTTCCCTCTATACCCTCTGATCCCCATAGCCACAAGGGCCATATCTAACCCCCTCTTAAATATAGCCAATGAACTGGCCTCAACTGTTTCCTGTGGCAGAGAATTCCACAGATTCACCACTCTCTGTGTGAAGAAGTTTTTCCTAATCTCCGTCCTAAAAGGCTTCCCCTTTATCCTCAAACTGTGACCCCTCGTTCTAGACTTCCCCAACATCGGGAACAATCTTCCTACGTCTAGCCTGTCCAACCCCTTTAGGATTTTATACGTTTCAGTCAGATCCCCCCTCAATCTTCTAAATTCCAACGAGTATAAGCCTATTTCATCCAGTCTTTCATCATATGAAAGTCCTGCCATCCCAGGAATCAATCTGGTGAACCTTCTTTGTACTCCCTCTATGGCAAGGATGTCTTTCCTCAGATTAGGGGACCAAAACTGCACACAATACTCCAGGTGTGGTCTCACCAAGGCTTTATACAACCGCAGTAGTACCTCCCTGCTCCTGTACTCGAATCCTCTCGCTACAAGTGCCAGCATACCATTCGCCTTTTTCACCGCCTGCTGTACCTGCATGCCCACTTTCAATGACTGGTGTATAATGACACCCAGGTCTCGTTGCACCTCCCCTTTTCCTAATCGGCCACCATTCAGATAATAATCTGTTTTCCTATTTTTGCCACCAAAGTGGATAACTTCACATTTATCCACATTAAATTGCATCTGCCATGAATTTGCCCACTCACCCAACCTATCCAAGTCACCCTGCATCCTCTTAGCATCCTCCTCACAGCTAATACTGCCACTCAGCTTCGTGTCATCCGCAAACTTAGAGATGCTGCATTTAATTCCCTCATCCAAGTCATTAATATATATTGTAAACAACTGGGGTCCCAGCACTGAGCCTTGCGGTACCCGAATAGAAAACACATCGATATAGGGGCAGCTACGAGAGGTGCGTGAAAACTCAGCGATATAGTGGAAGGTATGAGAGGTACACGAAAACGCAGCAATATATAGGAAGCTATGGGAGGTGCACGAAAATAGAGAGATACAGGGGAAGGTATCAGAGGTGTGAGAAAACACATCAATATAGAGGAAGCTATGAGAGGTGTGTGAAAACACGGCGATATAGGAGAAGGTATGAGAGGTGTGCGGAAACATAGCGATATATGGGAAGTTATGGGAGGTGCACGAAAACAGAGCGAGAAAGGGGAAGGTATGAGAGGTGTGAGAAAACACAGCAATATAGGGGAAGCTATGGGAGGTGCGTGAAAGTACGCTGATATAGGGGAGGGTATGAGAAGTGCGCGACAACACAGCGATGTAAAGGAAGCTATGGGAGGTGCGCGGAAACACAGCGATATAGGGGAATTTATGAGAGGGCAGAGAAAATACAGCGATATATGGGAAGCTATGGGAGGTGCGCGAAAACAGAGCGATATAGGGGAAGGTATGAGAAGTGTGAGAAAATACAGCGATATAGGGGAAGCTATGGGAGGTGCATGAAAACACAGCGATATAGGGGAATGTATGAGAGGTGCGCAAAAACGCAAAGATATAGGGGAAGCTATGGGAGGTGCGCAAAAACACGGCAATATAGGGGAAGCGATGAGAGGTGCCCGAAAACGCAGCGATATAGGGAACAGTATGAGAGGTGCTTGAAAACACAGTGATATAGGGGAAGGTATGCATTGTGCATGAAAGCACAGTGAAAAAGAGGAAGCTTTAGGAGGTGCACAAAAACACGGTGATATAGGAGAATGTATGAGAGGTGCACAAAAACACAATGATATAGGGGAAGCTATGGGAGGTGCACGAAAACATGGCGATATAGGGGAAGGTATGAGAGGGAAGCGAAAACGCAGTGATATCGGGAAAACTATGGGAGTTGCACGAAAACACAGCAATATATGGGAAGGTATGGGACGTACACGGAAACACAGCAAAATAGTGGAAGGTATGAGAGGTGCGCAAAAGCACAGCAATGTAGCAGAATGCATGAGAGGTGGACGAAAACACGGCGACATAACGAAGCTATGAGAGGTGAGCGAAAACACAGCGTTGTCGGGGAAGCTATGCGAGGTGTGCAAAAATAGTCGATATAATGGAAGCTATGAGAGGTGCACGAAAACACAGCGATATGGGGGATGCTACGAGAGGTGCGCAAAAGCATCGCAGTATATGGGAAGCTATGAGAGGTGCGCAAAAACACAGCGATATGGGGGAAACTATGGGAGGTGAACGAAAACCCAGCGATATTAGGGAAGCTATGGGAGATGCGTGAAAACACGGCGATATAGAAGAAGGTATGAGAGGTGCGTGATTACATGGCGACATAGGTGAAGCTATGGGAGGTGCGCGAAAACAAAGCGATTTAGGGGAAGGTATGAGAGGTGCGCGAAAACACGGCGATGTAGCAGAATGTATGAGAGCTGGACAAAAACACGGCGATACAGGAGAAGGAATCAGAGGTGAGCGAAAACGTAGCTATATAGGCGAAGTTATGAGAGGTGCGCGAAAACACGGCGATATAGGGGAAGGTATGTGAGGTGCACGAAAACACAATGATATTGGGGAACCTATGGGAGGTGCGTGAAAACACAGCGATATAGGGGAATCTATGAGAAGTGCGTGATTACATGGCAACATAGGTGAAGCTATGGGAGGTGCACGAAAACAAAGCGATTTAGGGGAAGGTATGAGAGGGAAGCGAAGACACAGCGATATAGAGGAAGATATGGGAGGTGTGCGAAAACACCGTAATACAGGGGAAGGTATGAGAGGTGCACAAAAACACAGCCATATTGGGGAAGGTATGGGAGGTGCATGATAACACAGCAATTTGGGGGAAGCTCTGAGAGGTGTGCGAAAGCATCGCAATATATGGTAAGCTATGAGAGGTGCGCAAAAACACAGCCATATTGGGGAAGGTATGGGAGGTGCACGAAAACTCAGCGATAAAGGGAAGGTACGGAGGGCATGCGAAAACACAACGCTATAAATGAATGTATCAGAAGTGCGCGAAAACACAGCGTTATTGGGAAACTATGGGAGGTGCGCGACAACACAGCGGTACAGGGGAAGCTATGGGAGGTTTGCAAGAACACGGTGATATAGGGGAAGGTATAAGAGGTGCGCGAAAACACGGCGATATGGGGAATCTATGAGAGATGTGTAAAAACACAGCGATTTAGGGGAAGATATGAGACGTGTGCGAAAACAAAGCAATTTAGGGGAAACTGTGAGATGTGTGTGAAAACAGCGATCTAGTGGAAGCTATGGGAGGTGCGCGAAGACACGGCGGTATAGGGGATGGTATGAGAGGTGGACGAAAACATGCCGATATAGGGGAGGGTATGAGAAGTGCGCGACCACACAGAGATATAGGGGAAGCTATGGGAGGTGCGCGAAAACACGGCGATATAGGGGAAGCGATGAGAGGTGCCCGAAAATGCAAAAATATAGGGAACAGTATGAGAGGTGCTTGAAAACACAGTGATATAGGGGTAGGCATGCGTGGTGCGTGAAAGCACAGTGAAAAAGAGGAAGCTATAGGAGGTGCATGAAAACACGGCGATATAGGAGAAGGTATAAGAGATGAGCGAAATCCCACCTAAAAAGGGGAAGGTATGAGAGGTGCGCAAAAACACAGCGATATAGCAGAAGGTATGAGAGTTGCGCGAAAACATGGCGATATGGGGAATCTATGAGAGGTGCCCGAAAACACAACGATTTAGGAGAAGGTATGAGAGGTGCGCGAAAACAAAACAATTTAGGGGAAGCTATGAGATGTGTGCGAAAACAGCGATCTAGTGGAAGCTATGGGAGGTGCGCAAAGACACGGTGATATAGGGGATGATATGAGTGCGCGTCAACACAACGATGTAGGGGAAGCTATAGGAGGTGTGCGAAAACACCACGATATATGGGATGTTATGAGACGTAAGCGAAAATATAGCGATAAATGGGAAGCTATGGGAGGTGCATGAAAACACGGCGATATAGGAGAAGGTATGAGAGGTGCGCGAAAACACATCGATATAAGGGAGGCTACGAGAGGTGCGTGAAAACACAGCGATATAGTGGAAGGTATGAGAGTGGTGTGAAAACACCGAGATATATGGAGAGCTATGAGATCTGCGCGAAACCACAGCGATATACGGGAATCTATGCGAGGTGCAGGAAGCTGCAGGAGGTGCACGAAAACATGGCGATATAGGAGAAGGTATGAGAGATGAGCGAAATCTCAGCTGAAAAGGGGGAGGTATGAGAGGTGTGCGAAAATACGGTGAAATAGGCAAAGCTATCAGAGGTAAGCAAAAACACAGCGATATAGGGGAAGCTATGGGAGGTGCGTGAAAACACAACCATATTGGGGAAGGTATGGGAGGTGCACGACAACCCAGCGATAAGGTGAAGATATGAGAAGTGCGCGACAACACAGCATTATTGGGGAACCTATGGGAGGTGCGCAAAAACAAAGCAATTTAGGGGAAGCCATGAGATGTGCACGAAAACAGCGATCTAGTGGAAGCTATGGGATGTACGCGAAAACACGGCAGTATAGGGGATGGTATGAGAGGTGGATGAAAACATGCCGTTATAAGGGAGTGTATGAGAAGTGCGCGACAACACAGCGATGTAGGGGAAGCTATGGGAGGTGCACGAAAACACGGCGATACAGGAGAATGTATGAGAGGTACGCGAAAACACAGTGATATGGGGAAGCTCTGGGAGGTGCGCAAAAATACAGCAGTACAGGAGAAGTTATGGAGGTGCGAGAAAACACAGCCATATTGGGGAAGGTATGGGACGTGCGCGAAAACACAGCGATAAGGTGAAGGTATGAGAAGTGTGCGGAAACACAGTGTTATTGGGGAAACTATGGGAGGTGCGCGACAACACAGCGATACAGGGGAAGGTATGAGAGGTGGGCGACAACACAGCGATATGGGGAATCGATGAGAGGTGCTCGAAAACACAGCGATTTAGGGGATGTTATGAGAGGTGCGTGAAAACACGGCAATATAGGGGAAGCTATGGGAGGTGAGGGAAAACACAGTGATATAGCAGAAACTATGAGAGGAGCACGAAAACACAGCGATATATGGGAAGCTATGGGAGTTGTGTGAAAACACAGCAATACAGGGGAAGGTATGAGAGGTGGGCGAAAACACGACCATATTGGGGAAGGTATGAGAGGTGCGCGACCACACAGCGATATGGGGAATCTATAAGGGGTGCTCGAAAACCCAGCGATATTGGGGAAGCTACGGGAGGTGCGCGAAAACACGACGATATAGGGGAAGTTATGAGAGGTGCGCAAAAATATGGTGATGCAGCAGAATGTATGAGAGGTGCACGAAAACACGGCGATATAGGGGAAGCTATAATAGGTGAGTGAAAACAAAGCGATATAGGAGAAGGTATGCGAGCTGCGGGAAAACACAATGATATTGGTGAAGCTATGGGAGGTGCGGGAAAACACAGCCATATTGGGGAAGGTATGGGAGGTGAGCGAAAACACAGCGATAAGAGGAATCTATGGATGGTGCAGTGATATACTGAAAGATATGAGAGGTGGGCGAAAATATAGAGATATAGGGAGAGCTATGAGAGCTGCGGGAAAAACAGCGATATATGGGAAGCTATGCTAGGTGCCCAAAAACATGGCGATAGAGGGGAGGCTATGAGAGGTGTGCAATAACACAGCAATTTGAGGGAAGTTATGAGAGGTGTGCGAAAGCATCGCAATATATGGGAAGATGAGATAGGTGCACGAAAACACGGCAATATGTGGGAAGGTATGAGAGGTGAGCAAAAACACAGCTATATAGGGGAATTAATGAGAGGTGCGCGAAAATACAGCGATAAAGGGAAGTTACGGAGGGCGCGTGAAAACACAGCGCTATAGGGGAATGTATGAGAAGTGTGCGAAAACACAGCATTGTTGGGGAAACTATGAGAGGTGCGCGATAACACAGCGATACAGTGGAAGCTATGGGAGATGTGCGAAAACATGGTGATATAGGGGAAGGTATGAGGGGTGCGCGAAAACACGGCGATATGGGAAATCTATGAGAGATGCGCAAAAACAGCGATCTAGGGGAAAGTTTGAGAGGTGCGCGAAAACAAAGCAATTTAGGAGAAGCTATGAGATGTGCGCGAAAAGAGCGATCTAGTGGAAGCTATGGGAGGTGCGTGAAGACACGGCGGTATAGGGGAAGTTATGAGAGGGAAGTGAAAATACAACGAGTTAGGGGAATGTATGAGAGGTGCTTGAATACACAGTGATATAGGGGTGGGTATGCGTGGTGCGTGAAAGCACAGTGAAAAAGAGGAAGCTATAGGAGGTGCATGAAAACACGGTGATATAGGAGGAGGTATGAGAGATAAGCAGAAACACAGCCATATAGGGGAATCTATCAGGAGTACGCGAAAACGCAGCAATATATGTGAAGATATTGGATGTGCATGAAAAGACGGCGATATAGGGGAAGGTATGAGAGGTGCGCGAAAACACGGCGATATACGGGAAGATATTAGAGGTGAATGAAAAGATGGCGATATAGGGGAAGGTATGAGAGGTGCGCGAAAACACGGCGATATATGGGAAGACATTGGAGGTGCGTGAAAACACAGCGATATATTGGAAGGTATGAGAGGTGAGCGAAAATACAGAGGTATAGGGAGAGCTATGAGAGGTGCACGAAAACACAGCAATTTGGGGGAAGGTATGAGAGGTGCACGAAAACACGGCAATATATGGAAAGGTATGAGAGGGAACCGAAAACAGAGCAATATAGGGGAAACTATGGTAGTTGTACGAAAACACAGCAATATACGGGAAAGTATGGGACGTGCTCGAAAATACGGCGATATAGTGTATGTTACAAGAAGTGCGCAGAAACACGGTGATGTAGCAGAATGTAAGAGAGATGCGCAAAAACACGGCGATACAGGGGAAAGTATGAGAGGTGAGCGAAAACACAGCTATATAGTGGAGGTTATGAGAGGTGCGTGAAAACACGGCGATATAGGGGAAGCTATGGGAGGTGTGGGAAAACACAGTGATATAGGGGAAGCTATGAGAGGAGCACGAAAACACAGTGATATAGGGGAAGGTATGAGAAGTGCGGAAAAACACAGCCATATTGGGGAAGGTATGGGAGGTGCGCGAAAACACAGCGATAAGGGGAAGGTATGAGAAGTGTGCGAATACACGGCGTTATTGGGGAAACTATGGGAGGTGCACGACAACACAGCAATACAAGGGAAGCTATGGGAGGTGCGTGAAAACACAGGGATTTAGAGGAAGGTATGAGAGGTGCGCGAAAACAAAGCAATTTAGGGGAAGCCATGAGATGTGCGCAAAAACAGCGATCTAGTTGAAGCTATGGGAGGTGCGCGAAGACACGACAATATAGGGGATGGTATGAGAGGTGGACAAATACACGCCGATATAGAGGGGTGTATGAGAGGTGCGCGAAAACACAGCCATATTGGGGAAGGTATGGGAGGTGCGCGAAAACATGGTGAGATAGGGGAAGTTATGAGAGGGAAGCAAATATACAGCGATATATGGGAAGCTATGGGAGGTGCATAAAAACACGGCGATATAGGAGAATGTATGAGAGGTGCGTAAAAACACAATGGTATACGGGAAGCTATGGGAGGTGTACGAAAACATGGCGATATAGGGGAAGCGATGAGAGGTGCCCGAAAACGCAGCGATATAGGGAACAGTGTGAGAGGTGCTTGAGAACACAGTGATATAGGGGTAGGTATGCGTAGTGCGTGAAAGCACAGTGAAAAAGAGTAAGCTATAGGAGGAGCTTGAAAACACAGAGATATAGGAGAAGCTATGAGGGATGAGCAGAAATACAGCCATATAGGGGAAGCTATCAGGAGTACGTGAAAACGCAGCAATATGTGTGAAGATATTGGAGGTGCGTGAAAAGACGGCAATATAGGGGAAGGTATGAGGGTGCGCAAAAACACAGTGATATAGGGGAAGCTATGGGAGGTGCATGAAAACACAGTGATATAGTGGAATGTATGAGCAGTGAGCGGAAATACAGAGATATAGGGAGAGCTATGAGAGGTGTGCGAAAACACAGCAATTTGAAGGAAGCTATGAGAGGTGTGCGAAAGCATCACAATGTATGGGAAGATATGATAGGTGCGCGAAAACACGGCAATATATGGGAAGGTATAAGAGGGAAGCGAAAACACAGCAATATAGGGGAAACTATGGTAGTTGCACGAAAAGGCAGCAATATACGGGAAAGTATGGGACGTGCTCGAAAACACAGCGATATAGTGGATGTTATGAGAGGTGCGCGAAAACACGGTGATGTAGCCAAATGTATGAGAGGTGCGCGAAAACACGGCGATACAGGGGAAGGTATGAGAGGTGAGCGAAAAAACAGCTATATAGGGGAAGTTATGAGAGTTGCGTGAAAACATGGTGATATAGAGGAAGCTATGGGACGTGCGCAAAGACATGGCGGTATAGGGGATGGTATGAGAGTTATGGGAGGTGCACGAAAACACGGCGATATAGGAGAATGTATGAGAGGTGCACAAAAACACAATGATATAGGGGCAGCTATAGGAGGTGCGCGAAAAAACAGTGAGATAGGGGAAGTTATGAGAGGAAAGCGAAATTACAGCGATATATGGGAAGCTATAGGAGGTGTGCGAAAACAGAGCGATATAGGGGAAGCTATGGGAGGTTTGTGAAAACACGGCGATATAGGAGAATGTATGACAGGTGCACAAAAACACAATGATATAGGGGAAGTTATGGGAGGTGCGCGAAAACACGGCGATATAGGCGAAGCGATGAGAGGTGCCCGAAAACGCAGCGATACAGGAAACAGTATGAGAGGTGCCTGAAAACACAGTGATATAGGGGTAGGTATGTGTGGTGTGTGAAAGCACAGCGAAAAGGAGGAAGCTCTAGGAGGTGCACGAAAACACTGCGATATAGGAGAAGGTATGAGAGATGAGCGAAATCTCAGCTGAAAAGGGGAAGGTATGAGAGGTGTGCGAAAATACAGCGAAATAGGCAAAGCTATGAGAGCAAATACACAGCGCTATAGGGGAAGCTATGGGAGGTGTGCCAACACACAGCGATATTGGGGAAGCCATCAGGAGTACGCGAAAACACAGCGATATATGGGGAGCTATAGGATGTGCGTGAAAAGATGGCGATATAGGGGAAGGTATGAGAGGTGTGCAAAAACACAGCGATATGGGGAATCTATGGGAGGTACACGAAAACAGAGCGATATAGGAGAATGCATGAGAGGTGCGCAAAAACACAGCCATATTGGGGAAGGTATGGGAGGTGCGCGAAAACACAGCGATAAGGGGAAGGTATGAGAAGTGTGCGAATACACAGCGTTATTGGGGAAACTATGGGAGGTGCACGACAACACAGCAATACAGGGGAAGCTATGGGAGATGCGTGAAAACACAGCGATTTAGGGGAAGGTATGAGAGGTGCGCGAAAACAAAGCAATTTAGGGGAAGCCATGAGATGTGCGCGAAAACAGCGATCTAGTTGAAGCTATGGGAGGTGCGCGAAGACACGACAATATAGGGGATGGTATGAGAGGTGGACGAATACACGCCGATATAGAGGGGTGTATGAGAGGTGCGCGAAAACACAGCCATATTGGGGAAGGTATGGGAGGTGCGCGAAAACATGGTGAGATAGGGGAAGTTATGAGAGGGAAGCAAATATACAGCGATATATGGGAAGCTATGGGAGGTGCATGAAAACACGGCGATATAGGAGATTGTATGAGAGGTGCGCAAAAACACAATGATATAGGGGAAGCTATGGGAGGTTCGCAAAAACACGGCGATATAGGGGAAGCGATGAGAGGTGCCCGAAAAAGCAGCGATATAGGGAACAGTGTGAGAGGTGCTTGAGAACACAGTGATATAGGGGTAGGTATGCGTGGTGCGTGAAAGCACAGTGAAAAAGAGGAAGCTATAGGAGGTTCACGAAAACACGGCGATATAGGAGAAGGTGTGAGGGTTGAGCAGAAATACAGCCATATAGGAGAAGCTATCAGGAGTACGCGAAAACGCAGCAATATATGTGAAGATATTGGATGTGCATGAAAAGACGGCGATATAGGGGAATGTATGAGAGGTGCGCCAAAACACGGCGATATATGGGAAGATATTGGAGGTGCGTGAAATGAGGGCAACATAGGGGAAGGTATGAGGGTGCGCAAAAACACAGTGATGTAGGGGAAGCTATGGGAGGTGCATGAAAACACAGCGATATAGTGGAAGGTATGAGAGGTGAGCGGAAATACAGAGCTATAGGGAGAGCTATGAGAGGTACGCGAAAACACAGCAATTTGAAGGAAGCTATGAGAGGTGTGCGAAAGCATTACAATGTATGGGATGATATGATAGGTGCGCGAAAACATGGCAATATATGGGAAGGTATAAGAGGGAAGCGAAAACACAGCAATATAGGGGAAACTATGGTAGTTGCACGAAAAGACAGCAATATACGGGAAGTTATGGGATGTGCTCGAAAACACAGCGATATAGTGGATGTTATGAGAGGTGCGCGAAAACAGGGTGATGTAGCGGAATGTATGAGAGGTGAGCGAAGACACGGCAGTATAGGGGATGGTATGAGAGGTGGACGAAAACACGCCGATATAGGGGAGTGTATGAGAAGTGCGCAACGACACAGCGATGTAGGGGAAGCTATGGGAGGTGCGCGAAAACACGGCGATATAGGAGAATGTATGAGAGGTGCACAAAAACATAATGATATAGGGGCAGCTATAGGAGGTGCGCGAAAAAAACGGCGAGATAGGGGAAGTTATAAGAGGGAAGCGAAATTACAGCGATATATGGGAAGCTATGGGAGGTGTGTGAAAATAGAGCGATATATGGGAAGCTATGAGAGGTGCGAGAAAACACAGCGATATAGGGGAAGCTATGGGAGGTGTGTGTAAACACGGCGATATATGGGAAGCGATGAGAGGTGCCCGAAAACGCAGCGATACAGGGAACAGTATGAGAGGTGCCTGAAAACACAGTGATATGGGGTAGGTATGTGTGGTGTGTGAAAGCACAGCGAAAAGGAGGAAGCTCTAGGAGGTGCACGAAAACACGGCGATATAGGAGAAGGTATGAGAGATGAGCAAAATCTCAGCTGAAAAGGGGAAGGTATGAGAGATGAGCGAAATCTCAGCTGAAAAGGGGAAGGTATGAGAGGTGTGCGAAAATACAGCGAAATAGGCAAAGTTATGAGAGGAGAGCAAATACACAGCGATATAGGGGAAGCTATGGGAGGTGAGCCAACCAACAGCATTATTGGGGAAGCTATCAGGAGTATGCGAAAACACAGCGATATATGGGAAGCTATTGGATGTGCGTGAAAAGATGGCGATATAGGAGAATGTATGAGAGGTGCGCAAAAACACAGCGATATGGGGAATCTATGGCAGGTGCACGAAAACAGAGCGATGTAGGGGAAGCTATGCGAGGTGCGCGAAAACACGGCGATATAATGCAAGCTATGAAAGGTGCACGAAAACACAGCGATAGTGGGGATGCTATGAGAGGTGCGCAAAAGCTCGCAATATATGGGAAGCTATGGGAGGTGCGTGAAAACAGCGTGATACAGTGGAAGATATCAGAGGTGCGCGAGAACACAGCCATATTGGGGAATGTATGGGAGGTGCGCAAAAACACAGCGCTATAGAGGAATGTATGAGAGGTGCGTGATTACATGGCGACATAGGTGAAGCTATGGGAGGTACACAAAAACAAAGCCATTTAGGGGAAGTTATGAGAGGGAAGCGAAAACACAGCGATATAGGGGAAACTATGGGAGTTGCACGAAAACACAGCAATATGCGGAAAGGTATGTGACGTACACGAAAACACAGCGAAATAGAGGAAGGTATGAGAGGTGCGCGAAAACATGGCAATGTAGCAGAATGTATGAGAGGTCCACGAAAACACGGCCATACAGGGGAAGGTATGAGAGGTGTGCGAAAACACAGCTATATAGGGCAAGTTATGAGAGGGGCGCGAAAACACAACGATATAGCGGAAGCTATGAGAGGTGCACGAAAACACAGCGATATAGGCAGATATGGAAGGTATGCGAAAACACCACAATACAGGGGAAGGTATGAGAGCTGCGCGAAAACACAGCCATTTTGGGGCAGGTATGAGAAGTGTGCGAAAACACAGCGTTATTGGAGAAACTATGGGCGGTGTGCGATAACACAGCGATATAGGGGACGGTATGGGAGGTGCACGAAAACACGGTGATATGGGGGAAGGTATGAGAGGTACACAAAAACACGGAAATATGGGGAATCTATGAGAGGAGCGCGAAAACAGCAATTTAGGGGAAGGTATGAGAGGTGTGCGAAACAAAGCAATTTAGGGGAAGCTATGAGAGGAGCGCGAAAACAGCAATTTAGGGGAAGGTATGAGATGTGCGCGAAAACAGCGATCTAGTGGAAGCTATGGGAGGTGCGAAAAGACACGGCGATATAGGGGATGGTAAGAGAGGTGGACGAAAACACACCGATATAGGGGAGAGTATGAGAAGTGCGCGACAACAGAGAGATGTAGGGGAAGCTATGGGAGGTGTGTAGAACAGGGCGATACAGGGGAACCGATGAGTGGTGCCGGAAAACGCAGCGATATAGGGAACAGTATGAGAGGTGCGTGAAAACACAGCGATATAGGTGAAGGTATGACAGGTGCATCAAAACACCGATATGGGGAAGGTATGGGAGGTGCACGAAAACACAGCAATATAGGAGAAGCTATGAGAGATGAGCGAAAACGCAGAGATATAGGGAGAAGTATGAGAGCTGCGTAAAAACACAGCAATATATGGGAAGCTATAGGATGTGCACGAGAACAGAGTGATATAGGGAAAGGTATGAGATGTATAAGAAAAACAGTGATATAGGGGAAGCTATGGGAGGTGCATGAAAACACGGTGATATAGGAGAAGTTATGAGAGGTGCGCGAAAAGACAGCAATATATGAGAAGCTATGGGATGTGCACGAGAATAGAGTGATATAGGGAAAAATATGAGAGGTGCGAGAAAACACAGCGATATAGGGGACACTATGGGAGGTGCGTGAAACACGGCGACGTCAGGGAAGATTTGCGAGGTGCGCGAAAACACACCGATTTAGGGGAAGGTATGAGAGGTGTGCGAAAACAAAGCAATTTAGGGGAAGCCATGAGATGTGCACGAAAACAGCGATCTAGTGGAAGCTATGGAAGGTGTGTGAAAACACAGCAATATAGGGGAAGGTATGGGAGGTAAGCGAAAACACAGCGATATAGGGGAAGCTATGAGTAGTCTGCAAATACACGGCGATATAGGGGCAGGTAAGAGAGGTGTGCGAAAATACATAGATATAAGTGAAGGTATGAGAGGTGGTTGAAAACACGTCGATATAGGGGAAGCGATGAGAGGTGCGCGAAAACGCAGGGATATAGGGGACGGCATGAGAGGTCCGTGAAAGCACAGTGATATAGGTGTAGCTATGTGAGGTGCGTGAAAACACAGTGATATAGGGGAAGGTATAAGAGCTGCGTGAAAACACAGCGGGATAGTGGAAGCTATGGGAGGTGCATGAAAACACGGCGAAATAGGGAAAGGTATGAGAGGTGCGCGAAAACACAGCAATATATGGGAAATTATGGGACGTGCAGAAAACAGAGCGACATAGGGGAAGGTATGAGAGGTGCGTGAAAACACAGCAATTTAGGGGAAGCTATGAGAGGTGCGCGAAAACATAGCGATATACAGGAAGGTATGAGAGGTGTGCAAAAACACATTAATATAGTGGAAGGTGTGAGAGGTGCGCGAAAACACAACAATATAGGGGAAGTTATGCGAGGTGCGCGAAAACACAGCTATATGGTGGAAGCTATGAGAGGTCTGCAAAAACAGGACGATATAGGGACAGGTATGAGAGGTGCGCAAAAACACATCGATACAGGGGAAGCTACGAGACGTGCGCAAAAACACAGCGATATAGGGGAAGCTATAAGAGGTCTGCAAAAACACGTCGATATAGGGGAAGGTATGAGAGGTGCGCGAAAACACGGCGATATAGGAGAAGGTATGCGAGGTGCGCGAAAACATGGCGACATAGGGTAAGCTATGGGAGGTGTGCGAAAACACATCGATATAGTTGAAGATACAAAAGGTGCGCGAAAGCACAACGATATAGTGGAAGGTGTGAGGGGTGCTCGAAAAGACAACGATATATGGGAAGCTATTGGAGGTGCGCCCGAACATGGTGATATAGGGGAAGCTATGAGAGGTGCACGAAAACACGGCGAAAAATGGGAAGCTATGGGAGGTGCGCCCGAACATGGTGATATAGGGGAAGCTATGAGAAGTGCACAAAAACACAGAAATTTGGGGGAAGCTATGAGAGGTGCGCAAAAACACAGCGATTTGGGGGAAGCTATGAGAGGTGCGCGAAAACATCGCAATATATGGGAAGCTATGAGAGGTGCACGAAAACACGGCGAAAAATGGGAAGCTATGGGAGGTGCGTGAAAACACAGTGATATAGGGGAAGGTATGAGAGGTGCGCGAAACACATCGATACAGTGGTAGGTATGAAAGGAGCGCCAAAGCACAATGATATAGGGGAAGGTATGCGAGGTAAGCGAAAACACGATGATATAGAGGAAGCTATAAGAGGTCTGCGAAAACACGGCGATACAGGGGCAGGTATGAGAGGTGTGCGAAAACACATCGATACTGGGGAAGCTACGAGAGGTGCGAAAAAAGAAACATCGATATACATGAAGTTATGAGAGGTGCTTCAAGACACGTCGATATAGGGGAAGCGATGAGAGGTGAGCGAAAACGCAAGGATATAGGGGACAGTATGAAATGTGCCTGAAAACACAGTGATATAGCAAATTAAAGAGGCTAGGCGTGAGGAGGTTAGTTCACTACAGGGGGATGGGAACCAGTGCGGAGAGGCAAAGGGGTGTAAAATGAGGGTAGTACTATGGAGAAAAGTAAAAGTGGCAGGCCGACAAATCCAGGGCAAGCATTAAAAAGGGCCACTTTTCAGCATAATTGTATAAGGGCTAAGAGAGTTGTAAAAGAGTGCCTGAAGGCTTTGTGTGTCAATGCAAGGAGCATTCGTAATAAGGTGGATGAATTGAAAGTGCAGATTGTTATTAATGATTATGATATAGTTGGGATCACAGAGACATGGCTCCAGGGTGACCAGGGATGGGAGCTCAACGTTCAGGGATATTCAATATTCAGGAGGGATAGACATGAAGGAAGGGGAGGTGGGGTGGCGTTGCTGTTAAAGAAGAGATTAACGCAATAGAAAGGAAGGACATAAGCCGGGAAGATGTGGAATCGATATGGGTAGAGCTGCGTAACACTAAGGGGCAGAAGACGCTGGTGGGAGTTGTGTACAGGCCACCTAACAGTAGTAGTGAGGTCGGAGATGGTATTAAACAGGAAATTAGAAATGTGTGCAATAAAGGAACAGCAGTTATAATGGGTGACTTCAATCTACATGTAGATTGGGTGAACCAAATTGGTAAAGGTGCTGAGGAAGAGGATTTCTTGGATTGTATGCAGGATGGTTATTTGAACCAACATGTCGAGGAACCGACTAGAGAGCAGGCTATTCTGGACTGGGTTTTGAGCAATGAGGAAGGTTTAATTAGCAATCTTGTCGTGAGAGGCCCCTTGGGTGAGAGTGACCATAATATGGTGGAATTCTTCATTAAGATGGAGAGTGACAGAGTTAATTCAGAAACAAAGGTTCTGAACTTAAAGAGGGGTAACTTTGAAGGTATGAGACGTGAATTAGGTAAGATAGACTGGCAAATGACACTTAAAGGATTGACGGTGGATATGCAATGGCAAGCATTTAAAGGTTGCATGGATGAACTGCAACAAATGTTCATCCCAGTTTGGCAAAAGAATAAATCAAGGAAGGTAGTGCACCCGTGGCTGACAAGAGAAATTAGGGATAGTATCAATTCCAAAGAAGCAGTATACAAATTAGCCAGAGAAAGTGGCTCACCTGAGGACTGTGAGAAATTCAGAGTTCAGCAGAGGAGGACAAAGGGCTTAATTAGTAATTAATGTAAGTCCCCTTTTTAAAAAAGGAGGGAGAGAGAAACCGGGGAATTATAGACCGTTTAGCCTAACGTCGGTGGTGGGGAAACTGCTGGAGTCAGTTATCAAGGATGTGATAACAGCACATTTGGAAAGCGGTGAAATGATCGGACAAAGTCAGCATGGATTTGTGAAAGGAAAATCATGTCTGACGAATCTCATAGAATTTTTTGAGGATGTAACTAGTAGAGTGGATAGGGGAGAACCAGTGGATGTGGTATATTTGGATTTTCAGAAGGCTGTTGACAAGGTCCCACACAGGAGATTAGTGTGCAAACTTAAAGCACATGGTATTGGGGGTAAGGTATTGGTGTGGGTGGAGAGTTGGTTAGCAGACAGGAAGCAAAGAGTGGGAATAAACGGGACCTTTTCAGAATGGCAGGCGGTGACTAGTGGGGTACCGCAAGGCTCAGTGCTGGGACACCAGTTGTTTACAATATACATTAATGACTTGGATGAGGGAATTAATTGCAGCATCTCCAAGTTTGCGGATGACACGAAGCTGAGTGGCAGTGTTAGCTGTGAGGAGGATGCTAAGAGGATGCAGGGTGACTTGGATAGGTTGGGTGAGTGGGCAAATTCATGGCAGATGCAATTTAATGTGGATAAATGTGAAGTTATCCACTTTGGTGGCAAAAATAGGAAAACAGATTATTATCTGAATGGTGGCCGATTAGGAAAAGGGGAGGTGCAACGTGACCTGGGTGTCATTATTCACCAGTCATTGAAAGTGGGCATGCAGGTACAGCAGGCGGTGAAAAAGGCAAATGGTATGCTAGCACTTATAGCAAGAGGATTTGAGTACAGGAGCAGGGAGGTACTACTGCAGTTGTACAAGGCCTTGGTGAGACCACACCTGGAGTATTGTGTGCAGTTTTGGTCCCCTAATCTGAGGAAAGACATCCTTGCCATAGAGGGAGTACAGAGAAGTTTCACCAGATTGATTCCTGGGATGGCAGGACTTTCATATGAAGAAAGACTGGATGAACTGGGCTTGTACTCATTGGAATTTAGAAGATTGAGGGGGGATCTGATTGAAACGTATAAGATCCTAAAGGGATTGGACAGGCTAGATGCAGGAAGATTGTTCCCGATGTTGGGGAAGTCCAGAACGAGGGGTCACAGTTTGAGGATAGAGGGGAAGCCTTTTAGGACCGAGATTAGGAAAAACTTCTTCACACAGAGAGTGGTGAATCTGTGGAATTCTCTGCCACAGGAAACAGTTGAGGCCAGTTCATTGGCTATATTTAAGAGGGAGTTAGATATGACCCTTGTGGCTATGGGGATAAGGGGGTATGGAGGGAAGGCTGGGGTGGTGTTCTGAGTTGGATGATCAGCCATGATCATAATAAATGGCGTGCAGGCTCGAATGGCCGAATGGCCTACTCCTGCACCTATTTTCTATGTTTCTATGTTTCTATAGGGGTAGGTATGTGAGGTGCGTGAAAACACAGTGATATAGGGGAAGGTATGAGAGCTGCGCGAAAACACAGCGGGGTAGGGAAAGCTATGGGAGGTGTACGAAAACACAGCCATATAGGGGAAGGTATGATAGGCATGCGAAAACATAGCGATATATCGGAAGCTTTGGGAGGTGCGTGAAAACACAGCAATATACAGGAAGGTATGAGAGGTGCGAGAGAATACAACAATATAGGGGAAGGTATGGAAGGTGCGCGAAAACACAGCAATATAGGGGAAGCTATGAGAGGTCTGTAAAAATAGGGCGATATAGGGGCAGGTATGAGAAGTGCGCGAAAACACATCGATACAGGGGAAGCTACGAGTGGTGCGCAAAACACATCGATATAGTGGAAGGTATGAGAGGTGCGCGAAAACACGGCGATATGGGGGAAGCTATGAGAGGGGAGCGTTAACTCAGCGATATATGGGAAGGTATGAGAGGTGCATGAAAACACAGCGATATTTTGGAAGCTATGGGAGGTCCGAGAAAGCACAGCGATATAGGGAAAGCTATGGGAGGTGCATGAAAACGGCGATATAGGGAAAGTATGAGAGATAAGCAAAAACTCAGCTAAAAGGGGGAAGGTATGAGAGGTGCGCGAGAACACAACGATATAGGGGAAGCTATGCGAGGTGCGCAAAAACACGGCGATATAGGGGAAGTTATCAGAGTTGTGCGAAAACATGGCGATAAAGTGGAATGTATGAGAGGTGCGCAGAAACACGGCTATATAGGAGATTGTAATTGCAATTTATGGCAAGCTATGAGAGGTGTGCAAAAACAGCGATATAGTAGAAGCTATGGGAGGTATGCTACAACACAGCAATATAGGGGAACATATGAGATGTGCACGAAAACACGGCGATATACGAGAAGCTATAAGAGGTGAGCAAAAACACAGCGATATAGGGGAAGGTATGAGAGGTGTGCGAAAACACAATTATATTAGGGAAGCTATGGGAGGTGCACGAAAACACAGAAATATATGGGAAGCTATGAGAGATATTTGAAAACACGGCAATATAGGGGAAGGTATGCGAGCTGCACAAAAAAACAGCGATATATGGGATGCTATGAGAGGTGCTCGAAAACACGGTGATATAGGGGAAGCGATGAGAGGTGCGCGTAAACACAGCGATGTAGGGGAAGCTATGGGAGGTGCGCAAAAACACAGCGATATATAGGAAGGTATGATAGGCACGCAAAAACACAGTGATATATGGGAAGCTATGAGAGGTGCGTGAAAACACGGCGATTTAGGGGAAGCTGTGAAAGGTGCGCGAAAACATCACAATATATGGCAAACTATGAGAGGTGTGCGAAAACAGTTATATGGCAGAAGCTATGGGAGGTACACGAAAACACAGCAATATAGTGGAAGTTATGAGAGCCGCTTGATAACACATCGATATAGGGGAAGATATGAGAGGTGCGTGAAACCACGGCGATATAGGGGTAGCTATGGGAAGTGTGCGAAAACACGGCAATACAGGAGAAGCTGTGAGAGGAGCGTGAAAACACAGCCATATTGGGGAAGGTATGGGAGGTGGGCGAAAACACAGCACTATATTGGAATATATAAGACGTGCGCGAAAACACGATGATATAGAGGAAGATATGTGAAGTGTGCGAAAACAGCAATATATGGGAATTTATGGGACGTGTGCGAAAACACAGCGATATAGTGGAAGGTATGGGAGGTACGCGACAACATAGCAATATAGAGGAAGCTATGAGAGCTGCTTGATAACACGGCGATATAGGGGAAGGTATGAGAGGGTCGCGAAAACACAACGATTTAGGGGAAGTTCTGAGAGGTGTGTGAAACATGCAGATATAGGGGAAACTATGAGAGGTGTGCGAAAACACAGAGATATAGGGGAAGGCATGTGAGGTGTACGAAAACACAGCAATATAGAAACATAGAAACATAGAAAATAGGTGCAGGAGTAGGCCATTCGGCCCTTCAAGCCTGCACCGCTATTTATTATGATCATGGCTGATCATCCAACTCAGAACCCCGCCCCAGCCTTCCCTCCATACCCCCTGATCCCCATAGCCACAAGGGCCATATTTAACTCCCTCTTAAATATAGCCAATGAACTGGCCTCAACTGTTTCCTGTGGCAGAGAATTCCACAGATTCACCACTCTCTGTGTGAAGAAGTTTTTCCTAATCTCGGTCCTAAAAAGGCTTCCCCTCTATCCTCAAACTGTGGCCCCTCGTTCCAGACTTCCCCAACATTGGGAACAATCTTCCTGCATCTAGCCTGTCCAATCCCTTTAGGATATTATATGTTTCAATCAGATCCCCCCTCAATCTTCTAAATTCCAATGAGTACAAGCCCAGTTCATCCAGTCTTTCTTCATATGAAAGTCCTGCCATCCCAGGAATCAATCAGGTGAACCTTCTTTGTACTCCCTCTATGGCAAGGATGTCTTTCCTCAGATTAGGGGACCAAAACTGCACACAATACTCCAGGTGTGGTCTCACCAAGGTCTTGTACAGCTGCAGTAGTACCTCCCTGCTCCTGTACTCAAATTCTCTCGCTATAAATGCCAGCATACCATTCGCCTTTTTCACCGCCTGCTGTACCTGCATGCCCACTTTCAATGACTGGTGTATAATGACACCCAGGTTTCGTTGCACCTCCCCTTTTCCTAATCGGCCACCATTCAGATAATAATATAGGGGAAGGTATGAGAGGTGCGCGAAAAAGCAGCGATATAGGGGGCGGTATGAGAGGCGCGTGAAAACACAATGACATAGGGGAAGGTACCAGAGGCGTACAAAGACACAACAATTTCGAGGAAGATGTGGCAGGTGAGCGAAAACACAGCGATATAGAGGAAGGTATGATAGGCACGCAAAAACACAGCGATATATGGGAAGCTACGGGAGGTGCATGAAAACACGGCGATATAGGGGAAGTTATGAGAGATGATCGAAAACTCAGCTAAAAAGGGTAAGGTATGAGAGATGCGCAAAAACACAACGATATTGGGGAAGCTATGCGAGGTGCGCGAAAACACGGCGATTTAGGGGAAGATATGAGAGGTGTGCGAAAACAGCGATATGGCGGAATCTATGAGAGGTGCGCGAAAACACAGCGATATAAGGGAAGCTATGAGAGCTGCTTGATAACACAGCGATAAAGGGGAAGATATGAGAGGTGCGTGAAAACATGGCGATATAGGGGAAGCTATGGGAAGTGTGCGAAAACACAGCAATACAGGAGAAGTTATGAGAGGTGCGCGAAAATACAGCCATATTGGGGAAGGTATGGGAGGTGTGCTAAAACACAGCGATAAGGGGAAGGTATGGGAGGTGTGCGAAAACACAGCACTATTGTGGAATGTATGAGAAGTGAGCCAAAACACGGCGATATAGAGGAAGATATGGGAGGTACATGAAAACTGATCAATATATGAGACGTGCGCGAAAACACAGCAATATAGTGGAAGGTATGAGAGGTGTGCGAAAACAAGGCGATACAGGTGAAGTTATGAGATGTGAGCGAAAAGACAGGGATATAGGGGAAGCTATGGGAGGAGCGCGGAAACACAGCGATATAGGGGAAGGTATGGGAGGTGCGCGAAAACGCGGCAATATAACGGAAGCTATGAGAGGTGTGCGAAAACACAGCGGTATAGGGGAAGTTATCAGAGTTGCACGAAAACATGGCGATAAAGTGGAATATATCAGAGGTGCGCAAAAACACAGTGATATATGGGAAGCTATAGGAGATGCGCAAAAACACAGCAATATAGGGGAAGGTATGCGAGCTGCACAAAAAAACAGCGATATATGGGAAGCTATGAGAGGTGCTCGAAAACACGGCGATATTGGGGAAGCGATGAGAGTTGCGCGAAAACACAGCGATGTAGGAGAAGCTATGGGAGGTGCGCAAAAACACAGCGATATAGAGGAAGGTATGATAGGCACGCAAAAACACAGTGATATATGGGAAGCTATGGGAGGTGCATGAAAACACGGCAATATAGGGGAAGGTATGAGAGATGCATCAAACACGTCTATATAGGGGAAGTTATGAGAGATGAGCGAAAACTCAGCTAAAAAGGGGATGGTATGAGAGGTGCGTGAAAACATGGCCATATAGGGGAAGCTATGTGAGGTGCTTGATAACACATCGATATAGGGGAAGATATGAGAGGTGCCTGAAAACACGGCGATATAGGTGAAGCTATGGGAAGTGTGTGAAAACACGGCAATAAAGGAGAAGCTATGACAGGAGCGTGAAAACACAGCCATATTGGGGAAGGTATGGGAGGTGTGAGAAAACACAACGATAAGGGGAAGGTATGGGAGGTGTGCAAAAACACAGCACTATAGTGGAATATATGAGACAAGCGCGAAAACACGGCGATATAAAAGAAGGTATGTGAGGTGCGCGAAAACAGCAATATATGGGAATTTATGGAACGTGTGCGAAAACACAGCGATATAGCTGAAGCTATGGGAGGTACGCGACAACATAGCAAATAGGGGAGGCTATGAGAGCTGCTTGATAACACGGCGATATAGGGGAAGGTATGAGAGGTACGCAAAAACACAATGATATAGGGGAAGCTATGAGAGGCGTGCGAAAACACAGCGATATAGGGGAAGGTATGAGAGGTGCACGTAAACACATTGATATAGGGGAAGCTATGAGAGCCGCTTGATAACACAGCGATAAAGGGGAAGATATGAGAGGTGCGTGAAAACACGGCGATATATTGGAAGCTATGGGAAGTGTGCGAAAACACAGCAATACAGGGGAAGTTATGAGAGGTGCGCGTAAACACAGCCATATTAGGGAAGGTATGGGAGGTGCGCGAAAACACAGCGATAATGGGGAGGAATGGGAGGTATGAGAAAACACAGCACTATAGTGGAATATATGAGAAGTGCGCGTAAACAAGACGATATAGAGGAAACTATGGGAGGTGCGCAAAAACTGAGCAATATATGGGAAGGTATGGGACGTGCGTGAAAACACAGCGATATAGTGGAAGGCATGGGAGGTGTGCGAAAACGTGGCGATGTAGGAGAATGTATGAGAGGTGCGTGAAAACACAGCCATATGAGGAAAGTATGAGAGGTGCACTAAAACACAGAAATGTAGGGGAAGGTCTGAGAGGTCGGCGAAAACACGGCGATATAGTGGTAGGTATGAGAGGTGCGCGAAAAGACAGTGATATGCGGGAGGCTATGAGAGGTGCGCGAAAACACGGCAATTTAGGGGAAGGTATGAGAGTTAAGCGAAAACTCAGCCAAAAAGGGGAAGGTATGTGAGGTGCGTGAAAACATAGTGATTTAGGGGAAGATATGAGAGGTGCCTCGCCTCTCGCCTCTAGCCTCTTGCAATACCTCGCCTCTCGTTTCCTGGCCGTTTCGGATTGTGTGTTTAATTTGCTCTAGTCCCGAGATTTATCTGTGGAACTCAGTCTCTCCGTGTCAAGGTAAGTTTTCCAACTTCCAATTCAGTTCCGATGGTGACCTCTGAAACTCAGTCTCTCCGTGTCATGTATTCTTAGTTTTACTTCAGCACCGCAGTTTACCTGTGTAATTCCGTCTCTCCGTGCCAAGAGAGGTTTTGCCTGCCGCTTTCCTTTCTACGCTCCGTGTCAGGATAGTTCTGCCTACCTTCTGCTTCCCTGAACACCTTCCTGTTTGCCGTTAACGCTCACACAAATCAGTGCGCACCCTCATGTGCGAGAACGCAGCACTGAATCAGTGTGTACCCCCAAATCATCTTCACCCCCAAAACTCCGTGCGCACCCATAACACACAGTCACTTCCTTAGTTCTGCGTTTTCCACAAATTGGTGCGCACCCCAACCCCGCTGACACGCCCGCAGGCATAACAGATTTTTTCAGAGCAACAATCATTTCAAACCGTTCAGAGAATTGTTAAAAAAATAATCATTGTAAATTCTTTGCAAATCTTGGTGTAACTTTAAACCCGTATTGAATCCGAATGCACATTCGATTTTCTTCGAGCATAAACCGATCAAACAGTTCAGAAAATGGCTGCCTCGACATTAAAAAACGCAGCGTGAGGGTGCGCACCGATTTGGGGATTGAGGATATTTACAGGTTTGTCATAAAATGCAGGGGTGCACACGGCTTCTGGTGGCTCATGTGGATTATTGAGATGCGCGCAGATTTAGTCGTTGTGTTGCAAGGAACGAGGTCCGGAGATGAAGTCAGGAAGTAGACGAGGGTGTGAGCGTTAACGGCAAACAGGAAGGTGTTCCTATGCAAATTTTGAGTAGCAACCTCCAATTTAAAAACACAATACGAACAGATTTGAAAAAATTAAAGGGCCTATAATCCCTACGAATGAAACAAATTTGAGATTCGTCACTATTGAAAATCCACAGACACACCCAAATCCGGGAACACCACCAAACCCTCTCACACCCGCATTAGCGTATGCCAAAGAAGGAATCATTTCAAAACCTTCAAAAAATATCTCTCTGCACAAGTTTAAAGTGGCGAGCCGAGGTATGGCTAGAGGCGAGAGGCTAGTGGCGAGAGGTGAGTCTTGGCTAGAGGCTAGAGGCTAGAGGGGTGGCTTGGTAAAAGAGGTTAGAGGCGAGGTACCTCTCATAGATTTCCTCTATATCACCGTGATTTCGTGCACCTCTCATACCTTCCCCTATATCGTCGTCTTTACGCAGACATCCCATACTTTCCCCTATGTCGCTGTGTTTTTGCACACCTCTCATCCATTCCCCTACATCGCTGTGTTTTTGCGTACCTCCTATAGCTTCCCCTATATCTCTGTGTTCTCGTGCACCTCTCATAGCTTCTCCTATATCGCAGTCTTTTTGTGCACCTCCCATAGCTTCCCATATATCGCTGTGTTTGCACGCACCTCCCATAGCTTCCCCTGTAGCACTGTTTTTGCGTGCCTCTCATACATTCCCCTATATCACTGTGTTTTTGCGCACCTCCCATAGCTTCCCCTTTTATCGCCGTGTTTTCGCGCACCTCCCATAGCTTCCCCTACATCGCTGTGTTTTCACGCCCATCTCATATCTTCCCCTATATTGCCCTGTTTTCACGCACCTCCCATAGCTTCCCCAGAATCGCCGTTTTCGCGCACCTCTTATACTTTCCTCTGTATCGCTCTGTATTTGCGCACCACACATAGCTTCCCCTTAAATTGCTGTGTTTTCGATCACCTCTCACACCTTGCCCTGCATGGCCACGTTTTCCAGCACCTCTCATATATTCTCCTACATCGCTGTGTTTTTGCGCACCTCTCATACATTGCACTATATCGTTGTGTTTTCGCACACGTCCCATATCTTCCCATATATTGCTGTGTTTTCGCGCACCTCCCATAGCTTCCTCTGTTTTGCTGTGTTTTCGCGCACCTCTCATACCTTCCGCTGTATCGCTGTGTTTTCGCACACCACCGCTTCCCCTATATCGCTGTATTTTCGCGCACGTCTCATACCTTCCACTATATTGCCGTGTTTACGCAGACCTCCCATACCTTCCCCTATGTCGCTGTGTTTTTGCTCTCCTCTCATCCATTCTCCTATATCTCTGTGTTTTCGCGCACCTCCGATAGCTTCCCCTATATCGCTGTGATTTCATACAGCTCCCAGGCCTTCCCATTTATCGTCGAGTTTTCGCGCCTTTCCCATTGTTTTCCCTACATCACTGTGCTGTTGTGCACTTCTCATAACTTCCCCTGTACCGCCATGTAATCGTGCACCTCTCATACCATCCCCTACATCGCCGTTTCTTCGTCCACAACTCATACCTTCCCCTATATCACGCTGTTTTTGCACACCTTTCATAGATTCCCCTATATCGCCCTGTTTTTGCTCAGCTCTCATAGCTTCCCCTGCATCGCTGCGTTTTTGCGCACCACCCATAGCTTCCCCAACATTGGTGTTTTCGCGCACCTCTCATAGCTTCCCCTATATCGCCGTGTTTTCTTGCACTTCTCATACCTTCCCCTATATCGCTGTGTTTTCATCCACCTCCCATACCTTCCCCTACATCGCTGTGTTTTCGTGCACCTCCCATAGATTTCCCTACATTGCCGTGTTTTTGCTCACCTCTCATAGCTTTCCCTATAATGCTGTGATTTTACACACCTCTCATACCCTCCCCTACATCGCTGTGTTTTCGCACACCTGTCATAGCTTCCCCAACATCGCCGTGTTTTCGCGCACATCCAATAGTTTCCTACATATTGCCTTGATTTTGTGCAGCTCTCCTACCTTCTCCTATGTCGCTGTGATTTCGCGCACCTCTCATACCTTCCCGTACATCGCTGTGTTTTCGCGAACCTCCCATAGTTTCCCCTACATCGCCGTGTTTTGCGCACCTCTCATATTTTCCACTATATCACCGCATTTTTGCGCACCTATCATACTTTCCCCTATATCGCTGTGTTTTCTTGCACCTCTCATAGCTTCTCCTATTTCACTGTCTTTTCGCGCAAATCTCATAGCTTCCCCTATATGACTGTGTTTTCACGCACCTCTCATAGCTTCCACAACATTGCTTTGTTTTCGCGCACCTCTCATAACTTCCCTATATCGCCTTGTTTTCTCGCACCTCGCTTACCTTCCCCTATATTGCTGTGCTTTCGTGCACCTCCCATAGCTTTCCCTACATTGCCGTGTTTTTGTTCACCTCTCATACCTTTCTCTATAATGCTGTGATTTCACGCACCTTTCATATCTTCCCCTATGTCACTGTGTTTTCTCGCAACTCCCATAGCTTCCCATACATCGCTGTGTTTTCGCACACCTCTCATAGCTTCCCCTACATTGCCGTGTTTTCGCGCACCACTCCTACCTTCCCCATATCGTTGTGTTTTCACGCACATCCAATAGTTTCCTATATATCACCTTATTTTTGTAGAGCTCTCCTACCTTCCCTTATGTCGCTGTGATTTTGCACACCTCTCATACTTTCCCATACATCGCTGCATTTTTGCGCACCTCCCATAGTATCCCCTACACTGCCGTGTTTTTGGGCACCTCTCATAGCTTCCACTATATCGCCGCCTTTTTGCGCACCTCTCATATCTTCCCCTATATCGCTGTGTTTTCTTGCACCTCTCATAGCTTCTCCTATATCACTGTCTATTCGCGCACCTCCCATAACTTCCCCTATATCGCTGCCTTTTCGCGCAAATCTCATAGCTTCCCCTATATGACTATTTTTTCGCGCACATCTCATAGCTTCCACGACATCGCTTTGTTTTCGTGTGCCTCTCATAGCTTCCCTTACATCGTTGTGTTTTTGCGCAACACCCATAACTTCCCCAATATCGCCGTGTTTTCGCACACCTCCCATAGCTTCCCCTACATCGCCATGTATTTGCGCACCTCTCATACTTTCCCCTATATCGCTATGTTTTTGTGCACCTCCCATAGCTCCACTATATCGCTGTGTTTTCATGAACCTCATAGATTCCCCTATATAACTGTATTTTTGTGCACCTCCCATACCTTCCCTTATAACGCTGTGATTTCGCGCCCCTCTCATATCTTCCCCTACGTCACTGTGTTTTCGCGCACCTCCCATAGCTTCCCATACATCGCTGTGTTTTCGTACACCTCTCATAGCTTCTCCTACATCGCCGTGTTTTCGCGCACCACTCATGCCTTCCCCTATATTGCTGTGTTTTCACGCACATCTGATAGTTTCCTATGTATCGCCTTGTTTTTGTGGAATTCTCCAACCTTCTTCTATGTCGCTGTGATTTCGTGCACCTCCCATAGTTTCCCCTACATCGCCATGTTTTTGTACACCTCTCATAGCTTCCACTATATCGCTGTGTTCGCACGCACCTCCCATAGCTACCCTTGCAGCGCTGTGTTTTCATGTGCCTCTCATATATTCCCCTATATCGCTGTGTTTTTGCGCACCTCCCATAGCTTCCCCTTTTATCGCTGTGTTTTTACGCACCTCCCATAGCTCCCCAAAATCGCTGTTTTCGCGCACCTCTTATACGTTCCTCAATATCACTCCGTATTTGCGCACCACACATAGCTTCCCCTATATCGCCGTGTTTTCCTGCACTTCTCATACCTTCCCTTATATCGCTGGGTTTTCGCCCACCTCCCATACCTTCCTCTACATCGCTGTGTTTTCGTGCATCTCCCATAGATTTCCCTACATCGCCGTGTTTTCGTGCACAGTCAATAGTTTCCTACATATCGCCTTGATTTTGTGCAGCTCTCCTACCTTGCCCTATGTCGCTGTGATTTCACGCACCTCTCATATCTTCCCCTACGTCGCTGTGATTTTCGCGCACCTCTCATACTTTCCCATACATCGCTGCATTTTCGCGCACCTCCCATAGTTTCCCCTACATCGCTGTGTTTTTGGGCACCTCTCATAGCTTCCACTATATCGCCGCCTTTTTGCGCACCTCTCATACCTTCCCCTATATCGCTGTGTTTTCTTGCACATCTCATAGCTTCCCCTATATCGCTGCTTTTTCGCGCAAATCTCATAGCTTCCGCTATATGACTGTGTTTTCGTGCGCCTCTCATAGCTTCCCTTACATCGTTGTGTTTTCGCGCAACACCCATAACTTCCCCAATATCGCCGTGTTTTCGCACACCTCCCATAGCTTCCCCTATATCGCCGTGTTTTCATGCACCTCTCATACCATCCCTTACATCGCCATGTATTCGCGCACCTCTCATACTTTCCCCTATATCGCTGTGTTTCTGTGCACCTCCCATAGCTCCACTATATCGCTGTGTTTTCATGCACCTCTCATAGATTCCCCTATATAACTGTGTTTTTGTGCACCTCCCATACCTTCCCCTATAACGCTGTGATTTCGCGCCCCTCTCATATCTTCCCCTACGTCACTGTTCTTTCTCGCACCTCCCATAGCTTCCCATACATCGCTGTGTTTTTGCACACCTCTCATAGCTTCTCCTACATCGCCGTGTTTTCGCGCACCAGTCATACCTTTCCCTATATTGCTGTGTTTTCACGCACATCTGATAGTTTCCTATATATCGCCTTGTTTTTGTGGAATTCTCCAACCTTCCCCTGTGTCGCTGTGATTTCGCGCACCTCTCATACTTTCCCGTACATCGCTACGCTTTCGCGCACCTCCCATAGTTTCCCCTACATCGCCATGTTTTTGTGCACCTCTCATAGCTTCCACCATATCGCTGTGTTTGCACGCACCTCCCACAGCTTCTCTTGTAGTGCTGTGTTTTCACGTGCTTCTCATACATTCCCCTATTTCGCTGTGTTTTTGTGCACCTCCCATAGCTTCCCCTTTTATCACCGTGTTTTCACGCGCCTCCCATAGCTTCCCCAAAATCACTGTTTTCGCGCACCTCTTACATCTTCCTCTATATCGCTCTGTATTTGCGCACCACACATAGCTTCCCCCTATATCACCGTGTTTTTGATCACTTTTCACACCTTCCCCTGTATGGCCATGTTTTCCAGCACCTCTCATACATTCTCCTACATCGCTCTGTTTTCACGCTCCTCTCATACATTGCACTATATCGCTGTGTTTTCGCACACATCCCATGCATTCCCGTATATCGCTGTGCTTTTGCGCACCTTCCATAGCTTCCCCTACATCGCTGTGTTGTCGTGCACTTCTCATAATTTCCCCTATATCACCGCATTTTCGTGAACCTCTCATACCAACCCCTATATCGCCATGTCTTCGCGCACCTCCCATAGCTTCGGCTGTATTGCTGTTTTCGCACACCTCCTATAGCTTCTCCTATATTGCTTTGTTTTTGTGCACGTCTCATACTTTCCCCTATATCGCCGTGTTTATGCAGACCACCCATACCTTACCTTAAGTCGCTGTGTTTTTGCTCATCTCTCATCCATTCCCCTATATCGCTGTGTTTTCGTGCACCTCCCATAGCTTCCCCTATATCACTGTATTTTCGCGCATCTCTGATAACTTCCCCTATATCGCTGTGTTTTCGCGCACCTCCAATAGCTTCCCCTATATCGCTGTGTTTTCATGCAGCTCCCATGGCTTCCCGTTTATCATTGTATTTTCGCACATCTCCCATTGTTTCCCTACATCACTATGCTGTCGCGCACCTCTCATACCTTCCCGTACATCGCTGTATTTTTGTGCACCTCCCATAGCTTCCCCTATATCACTGTCTTTTCGCGCAAATCTCATAGCTTCCCCTATATGACCGTATTTTCGCGCACCTCTCATAGATTCCACGACATCGCATTGTTTTCGCACACCTCTCATACCTTCCCCTATATTGCTGTGTTTACGCACACCTCCAATAGCTTCCCCTACATCACCATGTTTTCACGCACCTCTCATAACTTCCCTATATCGCCGTGTTTTCGCGCACCTCCCTTACCTTCCCCTATAGCACTGTGTTTTTGTGCACCTCCCATAGTTTACCCTACGTCGCTGTGTTTTTATGCACCTCCCATAGTCCACTATATTGCTGTGTTTTTGTGCACCTTCCATACCTTCCCCTAAATCATCGTGCTTTTGTGTACCTCTCATACCTTCCCCTATATCGCTGTGTTATCACACAGCTCTCGTAACTTCCCCAATATCGCTGTGTTTTCTCGCACATCCAATAGGTTCCTATATATCACCTTGTTTTTGTGGAGCTCTCCTACCTTCCCCTATGTCGCTGTGATTTCGTGCACCTCTCATAATTTCCCGTACATTGCTGCGTTTTTGCGCACCTCCCATAGTTTCCCCTACATCGTTGTGTTGTCGTGCAACACTCATAACTTCCCCTACATCGCCATGTTTTCGCGTACCTCTCATAATTTCCCCATATAACCGTTTATTTGCGCACAAAAGCACGGCGATGTAGGGGAAACTATGGGAGGTGCGCAAAAACACAGCGACATAGGGGAAGCTAGGAGAGTTGCACAAAAACAAGGAGATATATAGGAAACTATTGGATGTGCGTGAAAACACAGCGATATAGGGGAACGGATGAGTGGTGCATGAAAACACGGTGATGTAGGGGAAGCTATGAGAGGTATGCAAAAACACGACGATATAGGGGAAGCTATGGGAAGTGCGCGAAAACACAGCGATATAGGGGAAGGTATGGGAGGTCTGCATGAACAGGGCGATATAGGGGAAGGTATGGGCAGTCTGCATGAACAGGGCGATATAGGGGAAGGTATGGGAGGTCTGCATAAACAGGGCGATATAGGGGAAAGAATGAGAGGTCTGCATGAACAGGGCGATATAGGGGAAGGTATGGGAGGTCTGCATGAACAGGGCGATATAGGGGAAGGTATGGGAGGTCTGCATGAACAGGGCGATATAGGGGAAGGTATGGGAGGTCTGCATGAACAGGGCGATATAGGGGAAGGTATGGGAGGTGCGCTAAAACAAAGCCATACACGGGAAACTACGGGAGGTGCGCAACAACACAGTGATGTGAGGGAAGCTATGGGAGGTGCAAAAAACACAGCGATATATGGGAAGGTAAGAGAGGTGCGTGAAATCACAGCAATTTAGGGGAAGCTATGGGAGGTGCGCGAAAACGCAGCGATATAAGGGAAGCTACGAGAGCTGCGCAAAAACAGGGCAATATAGCAGAAGCTATGAGATTTGCGCGAAAACAGAGCGATGTAGGGGAAGGTATGAGAGGTGCACGTCGACATGGCGATATCGGGGAATCTATGGGAGATGCGCTAAAATGCGATATAGCGGAAGCTATGGGAGGTGCACAAAGAAACTGCGATGTACGGGATGGTGTGAGAGGTGCACGAAAACAGGGCGATATAGGGGAAGGTATGAGAAGTGCACAACAACACAGTGATGTAGGGGAAGCAATGGGAGGTGAGCGAAAACACGACGATATAGGGGAAGCTATGGGAAGTGCGCGAAAACACAGTGATATAGGGTAATGGATGAGAGATGAGCAAAAACACAGCGACATAGCGGAAGGTATGGGCAGTCTGCATAAACAGGGCGATATAGGGGAAGGTATGGGAGGTCTGCATGAACAGGGCGATATAGGGGAAGGTATGAGAGGTGCGCTAAAACAAAGCCATACACGGGAAACTATGGGAGGTGCGCAACAACACAGCGATGTGAGGGAAGCTATGGGAGGTGCAAAAAACACAGCGATATATGGGAAGGTAAGAGAGGTGCGTGAAAACATGGTGATGTAGGGGAAGTTATGGGTGTTGCACAAAAACACAACGATATAGGGGAAACTATGGGAGGTGCGCGAAAAAGCAGCAATGTACAGGAAAGTATGAGAGGTGCACAAAATCACAGCGACATAGGGGAAGGTAGGAGAGCTCCACAAAAACAAGGTGATATATAGGAACCTATTGGATGTGCGTGAAAACACAACGATGTAGGGGAAGGTATGAGAGCTGTGTGATAACACAACGATATAGGGGAAGGTATGAGAGGTACACGAAAGCACGATAATATAGGGGAAGGTATGGAAGGTGCACAAAAGCACAGCGATATAGGAGAATCTATGGGAGGTGCGCGAAAACACAGCGATATAGTGAAGATATGGAAGGTGCACAAAAACACAGCGATGTAGGGGAAGGTAAGGGAGGTGCGCGAAAGCACAGTGATATAGGGAAGTTATGAGAGGTGCGTGAAAACATGGCAATGTAGGGGAAGGTATTGGAGGTGTGTGAAAACACATCAATATAGGGGAAGGTATGAGAGGTGTGCGAAAACAAAGCGATGTCATGGAAGCTATGAGAGGTGCGTGAAAACACGGTCATATAGGGGAAGCTATGAGATTTGCACGAAAAGACAGCGATATAGGGGAAGCTATGGGAGGTGCGCGAAAAGACAGCGATATAGGGGAAGCCATGGGAGGTGCAAGAAAACACAGCGATATAGGGGAAATTATGAGAGGTGCGCAAAAACGTGGCGATATAGCGGAAGCTATGAGAGGTGCACAAAACACGGCGATGTAGGGGAATCTATCGGAGGTGCGCGAAAACACAGCGATGTACGGGAAGGTATGAGAGGTGCGCGAAATCACAGCAACCTAGGGGAAGGTAGGAGAGGTGCACAGAAACAAGGCGATATGTAGGAAACTATTGGATGTGCATGAAAACACAGCGTTATAGGGGAAGCTATGAGAGGTGAACAAAAACACGGCGATGTAGGGAAAGCTATGGGAGGTGCACAAAAACACAGCGATATAGGGGAAGGTATGAGAAGTGCAAGAAAACACGGCGATGTTGGGGAAGCTATGGGAGGTGTGCGAAAACACAGCAATATAGGGGAAGCTATGAGAGCTGCGCAAAAACAGGGTGATATAGGGGAAGCTGTGGGTGGCGTGCGAAAACAGAGTGATATAGGGGAAGGTATGAGAGGTGCACGAAGAAACGGCGATATAGGGTATGGTATTAGAGGTGCACGAATACATGGCGATATAGGGGAAGTTATGAGAAGTACGCGACAACACAGCGCTGTAGGGGAAGTTATGGGCGGTGCACGAAAACACAGCAATATACGGGAACGTATGGGACGTGTACGAAAACACAGCAATATACTGCAATGTATGAGAGGTGAGCGAAAACACAGCGATATAGCGGAAGTTATGAGAGGGAAGCGAAAACACAGCGATATACGGTAAGCTATGGGACTTGTGCGAAAATGCAGCAATATAGTGCAATGTATGGAGTTGCGCAAAATCACAGCGATGAAGGAGAATGTATGAGAGGTGCGCGAAAATGCGGTGATAAAGGGGAACGTGTGAGAGGTGAGTAAAACATGTAGAGGATGGTATAAGAGGTGCGCAAAAACAGCGATTTTGGGAAAGCTATGCGAGGTGCATGAAAACACAGCAATAGAGTGGAAGATATGAGAGGTGTGCGAAAACACAGCGATGTAGAGGAAGCTATGTGAGCTGCGCAAAAACAGGGAAATATAAGGGAGCTATGAGAGGTGCGCGAATTCTCGGCGATCTGGGGAAGGTATGAGAGGTACACAAAATCACGGCGATATGGAGGAAATCTGAGAAGTGCCTCGCCTGTAGCCTCTTACCACGCCTCCCCTCCAGCCTCTATCCTCTAGCCAAGAGTCGCCTCTCGCCTCTTGCCAAGCCTTGACCCTAGCCTCTAGCCTCTAGGCAAGCCTCGCCTCTAGCCTTCAGCCAATACTCACCACTAGCCTCTTGCTTCTAGTCATACCTCGGCTCGCCACTATAAACTTGGGCAGACAGATATTTTTGGAAGGTTTTGAAATGACTCTTTCTTTGACATACTCTAATGCGGGTGTGAGAGGGTTTGGTGGTGTTCCCGGATTTGGCTGTGTCTGTGGATTTTCAATACTGACGAACCTCAAACTTGTTTCATTCGTAGGCCCTTTATTTTTTTTGAAATCTGTTCGTATTGTGTTTTTAAATTGGAGGTTGCTACTCAAAATTTGCATACGAACACCTTCCTGTTTGCTGCTATGGCTGTGTTTTCTCACACCTCTGATACATTCCCCTGTACCGCCGTGTTTTCGCGCACCTCTCATAACTTCCTCTGTCACGACATGTTTTCGTGCAACTCCCATAGCTTCCACAATATCACCGTGCTTTTGCGCACCTCTCATAGCTTCCAATATACCCTGTGTTTTCGCGCACCTCTCATAGGTTCCCCGATATCACATTCTTTTTGCGCACATCTTAGAGCTTCCCCTATATCGCCAGGTTTTCGCGCACCTCTCATAGCTTCCCATATATCGCTGTGTATTCGCGCACCTCCCATAGCTTCCCCTATATCGCTGTCTTTCGCGCACCTCTCATACCCTCCCCTATATTGCCGTGTTTTCGCGCACCACCCATAGCTTCCCATATATCACTGTGTTTTTGCGCACCTCCCATAGCTTTCCCTATATCACTGTGTTCTTGCGCACCTCCCATAGCTTGCCCTATATTGCTGTGCTTTCATGCACCTCTCATACCTTCCCCTGTATTGCTGTGTTTTTGTGCACCTCTCATACCTTCCCCTATATTGCTCTGTTTTCGCACATCTCCCATAGATTCCCTGATATCGCCGTATTTTCGTGCACATCTCATGCCTTCCCCTATATCGCTTTGTTTTTGTGCACCTCCAATAGCTTCCTCTGCATTGCTGTGTTTTCGTGCCCCTCCTATCACTTCCCCAACATCGCTGTGTTTTCGTGCACCTTCCTTAGCTTCGCCTATATCGCTGTGTTTTCGTGCACCACTCATACCTTCCCCTATGTCACTGTGTTTTTGCACACCTCTCATACTTTCCCCTATATCACTGTGTTTTCATGCACATCCCACAGCTTCCTATATATTTGCTTGTTTTCGTGCAGCTCTCTTAACTTCCTCTATAACGCGGTGATTTTGCGTACATCTCATACCTTCCTGTACATCGCTGTGTTTTCGCGCACCTCTCATAGCTTCCCCGACAACGCTGTGTTTTCACGCAACACTCATACCTTCCCCTATATCGCTGTGTTTTCACGCACCTCCCGTAGATTCCCCTATATCACCGTGTATTCATGCACCTCAGCGACAGAGAGGATGTACGGGAAGCTATGAGAAGCGCGCAAAATGACAGCGTTATAGGGGAAGTTATGAGAGGTGCACAAAAGCACGGTGATGTAGGGAAAGCTATGGGAGGTGCGCGAAAACACAGCGATATAGGGGAAGGTATGAGTGTTGCGCGAAAACACAGCGTTGTCGGGGAAGCTATGAGAGGTGCGCGAAAGCACAGCGATATAGTTGAAGGTATGAGAGGTCCGTGAATACACCACGATATAGGGGAAGTTATAGCAGGTGCGCGAAAACGCGACGATGTAGGGGAAGATATGGAGGGGCGCAAAAACACAACGATGTAGGGGAAGCTATGGGAGGTGCACGAAAAAACAGCGATATAGTGGCAGCTATCAGAGGTGCGTGAAAACACAGTGACATATGGGAAGCTATGGGAGGTGCGTGAAAACAAGGCGAAATAGGGGAAGTTATGAGAGGTGCGCAAAATCATCGCAATATACGGGAAGCTATGAGAGGTGCTCGAAAACATGGCGAATAATGGAAAGCTGCTGGAGGTGCGTGAAAACATAGCGATATTGGGGAAGGTATGAGACGTGCGCGAAAACACAGCGATATAGGGGAAGGTATCAGAGGTGTGCGAAAACATGGCGATATATGGGAAACTATGGGAGGTGTGTGAAAACAGGGCGGTATAGGGGAAGGTATGAAAGGTACGCAAAAACACAGCGATGTAGGGGAAGCTATAGGAGGTGTGCGAAAGCAGAGCGATATAGGGGAAGTGATTGGAGGTTCACGAGAGCTCAGCGACATAGGGGAAGTTATGGGAGGTGCATGAAAACACAGCCATATGGGGAATGTATGAGAGGTGCGCTAAAACACAGCAATATAGGGGAAGGTATGAGAGGTCTGCGAAGATACGACGATATAGGAGAAGGTATGAGAGGTGAGAGGCCCCTTGGGTAAGAGTGACCATAATATGGTGGAATTCTTCATTAAGATGGAGAGTGACCTAGTTAATTCAGAAACAAAGGTTCTGAACTTAAAGAGGGGTAACTTTGAAGGTATGAGACGTGAAGGGGAGGTGCAACGAGAACTGGGTGTCATTATACAGCAGTGATTGAAAGTGGGCATGCAGGTACAGCAGGCGGTGAAAAAGGCGAATGGCATGCTGGCATTTATAGCGAGAGGATTCGAGTACAGGAGCAGGGAGGTACTACTGCAGTTGTACAAGGCCTTGGTGAGACCACACCTGGAGTATTGTGTGCAGTTTTGGCCCCTAATCTGAGGAAAGACATCCTTGCCATAGAGGGAGTACAAAGAAGGTTCACCAGATTGATTCCTGGGATGGCAGGACTTTCATATGAAGAAAGACTGGATGAACTGGGCTTGTACTCGTTGGAATTTAGAAGATTGAGGGGGGATCTGATTGAAATGTATAAAATCCTAAAGGGATTGGACAGGCTAGATGCAGGAAGATTGTTCCCGATGTTGGGGAAGTCCAGAACGAGGGGTCACAGTTTGAGGATAAAGGGGAAGCCTTTTAGGACCGAGATTAGGAAAAAGTTCTTCACACAGAGAGTGGTGAATCTGTGGAATTCTCTGCCACAGGAAACAGTTGAGGCCAGTTCATTGGCTATATTTAAGAGGGAGTTAGATATGGCCCTTGTGGCTACGGGGATCAGGGGGTATGGAGGGAAGGCTGGGGCGGGGTTCTGAGTTGGATGATCAGCCATGATCATAATAAATGGCGGTGCAGGCTCGAAGGGCCGAATGGCCTACTCCTGCACCTATTTTCAATGTTTCTATGTTTCTATGTGAGCAAACACACAGCGATATAGGAGAAGGTATGAGAGATGTGGGAAAAAACATCGATATAGGGGAAGTTATGCGATGTGCGCGAAAACATGTCAATATAGGTGAAGGTATGAGAGGTGTGCGAAAACACAGCGAAATATGGGAAGCTATGGGAGGTGCACGAGAACAGAGCGACATAGGGAAAGTAAGAGAGGTGCACGAAAATATAGCGATTTAGGGGAAGTTATGAGAGGTGCGTGAAAACATCGCAATATAGCGGAAGATATGAGAGGTGTGCGAAAACACAGCGAAATATGGGAAGCTATGGGAGGTGCACAAGAACAGAGCGACACAGGGGAAGGTATGAGAGGTGCATGAAAACATAGCGATTTGGGGGAAGTTATGAGAGGCGCGCAAAAACGCAGCGGTGTAGGGGAAGATACGAGAGGTGCGCGAAAACACAGCAATATAGCGGAAGGTATGAGAGGTGTGCGAAAACACAGCGAAATATGGGAAGCTATGGGAGATGTACGAGAACAGAGTGACATGGGGAAGGTATGAGAGGTGAATGAAAACATAGCGATTTGGGGGAAGTTATGAGAGGTGCATGAAAATATCGCAATATATGGGAAGCTATGAGAAGTGCGCGATAACACGGTGAAAAATGGGAAGCTGTGGGAGGTGTGGGAAAAACAGTGATATAGGGGAAGTTATGAGAGGTGTGCGAAAACACATCAATATAGTGGAAGGTATGAGAGGTGCTCGAAAACAGAGTGATATAGGGGAAACAATGGGAGGTTTGCGAACACAAGTCGATAAACGTGAAGGTATGAGAGGTGCTTGAAAACACATTGATATAGGGGAAGGTATGAGAGGTGCACTAAAACACAACGACATAGGGGAAGGTGTGCGAGGTGTGCGAAAACACAGCGATGTAGGGGAAGATATGAGAGGTGCACAAAAACACAACGATATAGGGGAAGGTATGCGAGGTGCGTGAAAACACAGCAATATAGGGGAAGCTACGGGAGGTGCATGAAAAGACGGCGATATAGGAGAAAGTATGAAAGGTGCGCGAAAATACAACGATGTAGAGGAAGGTATGAGAGGTGCGCGAAAACACGGCGATATAGGGGAAGGTAGGACAGGTGCAAGAAAACACAGCAATATAGGGGAAGCTACGTGAGGTGCGTGAAAAGACGGTGATATAGGAGAAGGTATGAAAGGTGCGCAAAAATACAGCGATGTAGGGGAAGGTATGAATGAAGCGCGATAACACAGTGATATATGGGAAGCTATGGGAGATGCAGAACAACAGAGCGATATAGGGGAAGGTATCAGAGGTGTGAGAAAACACAGCAATATAGGGGAAGCTATGGGAGATATGCGAAATCTTGGCGATATAGGGGACGCTATGTGAGGTGCGTGAAAACACAACGATCTAGTGGAAGCCATGAGAGGTGTGTGAAAACATCGCCGTATATGGCAAGCTATGAGAGGTGTGCATAAACAGTGATATAGCGGAAGCTATGGGAGGTATGCAAAAACACAACAATATAGGGGAAGCTATAAAGCTGCTTGATAACACAGCGATATAGGGGAAGGTATGAGAGATGCGCGAAAACACATCGATACAGTGGTAGGTATGAGAGGTGCGTGAAAACACATCGATACAGGGCAAGCTACGAGAGGTGTGTGAAAACACATCGATATAGTGGAAGGTATGAGAGGTGCGCAAAAACACCATGATAGAGGGAAAGCTATGAGAGGTGCCCAAAAACACAACGATATAGGGGAAGGTATGCGAGGTGTGCGAAAACACAGCGATATAGGAGAAGCTATGAGAGGTGTGTGAGAAAAGCAATATAGGAGAAGGTATGAGAGGTTCGCGAAAACAGAGTGATATAGGGGAAGCAATGGGAGGTGCGCGAACACAAGTCGATATACGTGAAGCTATGAGAGGTGCTTGAAAACACAGTGATATAGGGGCATGTATGCGAGATGCGCGTAAACACAGTGATATAGGTGAAGGTACGAGAGGTGCACGAAAACACAACAAGATAGGGGAAGGTATGCGAGGCATGCAAAAACGCAGCGGTGTAGGGGAAGATACGAGAGGTGCGCGAAAACACAGCGATAAGGCGGAAGATATGAGAGGTGTGCGAAAACACAGCGAAATATGGGAAGCTATGGGAGGTGCACAAGAACAGAGCGACACGGGAAGGTATGAGAGGTGCATGAAAACATAGCGATTTGGGGGAAGTTATGAGAGGCGCGCAAAAACGCAGCGGTGTAGGGGAAGATACGAGAAGTGCGCGAAAACACAGCAATATAGCGGAAGGTATGAGAGGTGTGCGAAAACACAGCGAAATATGGGAAGCTATGGGAGATGTACGAGAACAGAGTGACATGGGGAAGGTATGAGAGGTGAATGAAAACATAGCGATTTGGGGGAAGTTATGAGAGGTGCATGAAAATATCGCAATATATGGGAAGCTATGAGAAGTGCGCGATAACACGGTGAAAAATGGGAAGCTGTGGGAGGTGTGGGAAAAACAGTGATATAGGGGAAGTTATGAGAGGTGTGCGAAAACACATCAATATAGTGGAAGGTATGAGAGGTGCTCGAAAACAGAGTGATATAGGGGAAACAATGGGAGGTTTGCGAACACAAGTCGATAAACGTGAAGGTATGAGAGGTGCTTGAAAACACATTGATATAGGGGAAGCGATGAGAGGTGGATGAAAATGCAGCGATATAGAGGATGGTATGAGAGGTGCGTGAAAACACAGTTATATAGGGGTAGGTATGCGAGATGCGCGTAAACACAGTTATAAAGGGGAAGGTATGAGAAGCGCGCGAAAACACATTGATATAGTGCAAGGTATGAGAGGTGCACGAAAACACAACAACATAGGGGAAAGTATGAGAGGTGCGCGAATACACAGTGATATACGTGAAGGTATGAAAGGTGTATGAAAACACGTTGATATAGGGGGAGGTATGAGGAATGAGCGAAAACACAGCTAAAAAGGGGAAGATATGAGAGGTGCTCGAGAACACGGAGATATAGGCAAAGCTATGAGAGGTCAGAAAAACACAGCGATATAGGAGAAGGTATGAGAGGTGTGCCAAAGCACAGTGATATAGGGGAATCTATGGGAGGTGCGCGAAAACACAGCGATATACGTGAAGGTATGAAAGGTGCGTGAAAACACATCGATATAGGGGAAGGTATGAGAGGTGTGCGAAAACACAATGATATAGGGCAAGGAATGCGAGGTGAGTGAAAACACAGCCATATAGGAGAAGCTCTGAGAGGTGCGCGAAAACACGGCAATATAGGGGATGGTATGAGAGGCGCAATAAAACACAGCGATATAGGGGAAGGTATGAAACACACGCAAAAACACAGCGACATATGGGAAGGTATAGGAGGTGCATGAAAAGACGGCGAAATAGGGGAAGCTATGAGTGGTGCGCAAAAACACGGCAAAAAATGGGAAGCTATGGGAGGTCCATGAAAACAGGGCAATGCAGGGGAATTGAAGAGAGGTGCAGGAGAGCACAGCGACATAGTGGAAGCTATGGGATGTGCGAGAAAACAGAGCAATATGGGGGAAGCTATGAGAACTGCTTGATAACACAGCGATATAGCAGAAGACATGAGCGGTGCGCGAAAACGCGGTAATATAGGGGAAACTATGAGAGGTGACCGAAAACACAGCGATATAGGGGAAGCCTTGGGAGGAGCGCGAGTTCAAAAGTGATATCGGGGAAGGGAGGAGAGGTGCATGAAAACACAACGATATAGGGGAACCTATGGGAGGTGCGTGAAAACACAGCAATATAGGGGAATGGTTGGGAAGTGAGTGAAAACACAGCGATATAGGGGAATATATGAGAGGTGCGCGAAAACACAGTGACATGGGGAGTCTATGGGAAGTGCGCGAAAACACGGCGATATACGTGAAGGTAAAAGGTGCGTGAAAACACGTCAATATAGGGGAATGTATGAGAGATGAGTGAAAACAGCTAAAAAGGGGAAGATATGAGAGGTGCGCGAGAACATGGCGATATAGGCAAAGCTATGAGAGGTCAGAAAAACACTGCGATTTGGGGGAAGCTATGAGAGGTGCGCGAAAACTATGCAATATATGGAATCCTATGAGAGGTGCACAAGCACACAGCAATAGAGGGGAAGCTATGAGAGGTGCGGGATAACACAGCAAAAAAGGGGAAGGTATGAGAGGTGCGCCAAAACACAGTGATATAGAGGAACCTATGGGAGGTGCGCGAAAACACGGCGATATACGTGAAGGTATGAAAGGTGCGTGAAAACACGTCAATATAGAGGAAGCTATGAGAGATGAGCGAGAACACAGCGATATAGGCAAAGCTATGAGAGGTGAGCAAAAACACAGCGTTATAGGGGAAGCTCTGAGACGTGCGCGAAAACACAACGATATAGGGGAAGCTATGGGAGGTGTGCGAAAACTCAGCAATGTATGGGAAGGTATGGGACGTGCGTGAATACACAGTGATATAGGGGTAGGTATGCGAGGAGTGTGAAAACAGTGATATATGGGGAGCTATGGGAGGTGCGCGAAAACACAGTGATATAGAGGAAGATATGACAGGTGCAAGAAAACACAGCAATATAGGCGAAGCTATGGAAGGTGCGTAAAAAGACGGCGATATAGGAGAAGGTGAGAGTTGCATGAAAACACAGCGATGTAGGGGAAGCTATGAAAGGTGCGCGAAAACATATCGATATAGTGGAAGGTATGCGAGGTGCACGAAAACACAACGACATAGGGGAAGGTATGCAAGGTGCACGAAAACACATCGATATAGGGGAAGCTATGAGAGCTGTGCGAAAACACAGCGATATAGTGGAAGGTATGAGAGGTGTGCGGAAACAGCCCGATATAGTGGAAGGTATCAGAGGTGTGAGAAAACACGGCGATATAGGGGAAGCTATGGGAGGTGCGTGAAAACACGTCGATATAGGGGAAGGTATGACAGGTGCGCAAAAACACAGCTATTTGGGGTTAGCTATAAGAGATGCGCGAAATCATCGCAATATACGGGAAGCTATGAGAGGTGCACGAAAACATGGCGAAAAATGGGAAGCTGTGGGAGGTGTGTGACAACTCAGCGATATTGGGGAAGGTATGAGAGGGGTGCGAAAATACAGCGATATAGGGGAATGTATGAGAGGTGCGCTAAAACACAGCAATATAGGGGAAGGTATGAGAGGTCTGCGAAAACACGGCGATATAGGGGAAGGTACGAGAGGTGCGTGAAAACACAGTGAAATAGGGAAAGCTTTGGGAGGTGCACGAAAACATGGCGATATAGGAGAAGGTATGAGAGGTGTACGACAGCACGGCGATATATGGCAAACTATGGGAGATGTGTGAAAACAGGGCGGTATAGGGGAAGGTATGAGAGGTGCGCAGAAACACAGCAATGTAGGGGAAGCTATGGAAGGTGTGTGAAAGCAGAGCGATATAGGGGAAGTGATTGGAGGTTCATGAGAGCATAGCGGACATACGAGAAGTTATGATAGATGCATGAAAACACAACCATACGGGGAAGGTACGAGATTGGCGCTAAAACACAGCAATATAGGGGAAGGTATGAGAGGTGCGCCAAAACACAGTGATATAGAGGAACCTATGGGAGGTGCACATAAACACGGCAATATAGGGGAAGGTATGAGAGATGAGCGAAAACTCAGCTAAAAAGGGGAAGGTATGAGAGGTGTGCGAGAAAACGGCGATATAGGCAAAGCTATGAGAGGTGAGCAAAAACACAGTGATATAGGAGAAGGTATGAGAGGTGCGCGAAAACACAACGATATAGGGGAAGCTATGAGAGGTGTGCGAAAACACAGCGATATAGTGGAAGGTATGAGAGGTGCCCGAAAACAGCCCGATATAGTGGAAGGTATCAGAGGTGTGAGAAAACACGGCGATATACGGGGAGCTATTGGAGGTGCGTGAAAACATGTCGATATAGGGGAAGGTATCAGAGGTGCGCAAAAACACAGCTATTTGAGGTTAGCTATAAGAGATGCGCGAAATCATCGCAATATACGGGAAGCTATGAGAGGTGCACGAAAACATGGCGAAAAATGGGAAGCTGTGGGAGGTGTGTGACTACTCAGCGATATTGGGGAAGGTATGAGAGGTCTGCGAAAACACAGCGATGTAGGGGAAGCTATGGGAGGTGTGTGAAAGCAGAGCGATATAGGGGAAGTGACTGGAGGTTCACGAGAGCATAGCGACATAGGGGAAGTTATGGGAGGTGCATGAAAACACAGCCATACAGGGAAGGTATGAGAGGTGCGCTAAAACACAGCAATATAGGGGAAGGTATGAGAGGTCTGCGAAATCATGGCAATACAGGGGAAGGTATGAGAGATGAGCGAAAACTCAGCTAAAAAGGGGAAGGTATGAGAGGTGTGCGAGAACACGGCGATATAGGCAAAGCTATGAGAGGTGAGCAAAAACACAGCGATATAGGGGAAGGTATGAGAGGTGCGCGAAAACACAACGATATAGGGGAATCTATGCAAGCTGCGCGAAAACACGGAAATGTAGGTGAAGCTATGAGAGGTGCTAGAAAACACAGCGATATAGTGGAAGGTGTGAGAGGTGTGCAAAAACACAGCGATATATTGGAAGCCATGGGAGGTGCACAACAACAGAGCGATATAGGGGACGCTATGTGAGGTGTGTGAAAACACAGCGAGCTAGGGGAAGCTATGAGTGGTGTGTGAAAACATCGCCATATATGGCAAGCTATGAGAGGTGTGCGAAAACAGCGATATAGCGGAAGCTATGGGAGGTATGCGAACACACAGCAATATAGGGGAAGCTATGAAAGCTGCTTGATAACACAGCGATATAGGGGAAAGCATGAGAGGTATGCAAAAACACATCGATACAGTGGTAGGTATGAGAGGTGCACGAAAACACAATGATATAGGGGAAGGTATGCGAGGTGTGCGAAAACACAGCAATATAGGGGAAGCAATGGGAGGTGCGCTAACAGAAGGCGATATACGTGAAGGTATGAGAGGTGCTTGAAAACACGTCGATATAGGTGAAGTGATGAGACGTGCACGAAAATGCAGTGATATAGGGGATGGTATGAGACGTGCGTGAAAACACAGGAATACAGAGGAAGCTGTGGGAGTTGCAAGAATACACAGTAATATATAGGAAGGTGTGGGACGTGCGTTAAAACACAGTGATATAGGGGTAGGCATGCGAGGTGCGTGTAAACACAGTGGTATAGGGGAAGGCATGAGAGGTGCACGAAAACATAGCAATTTGGGGGAAGTTGTGAGAGGTGCGTGAAAACATCGCAATATATGGGAAGTTATGAGAAGTGCGCGAAAACACGGCCAAAAATGTGAAGCTATGGGAGGTGCGGGAAACGCAGCCATATAGGGGAAGTTATGAGACGTGTGCGAAAACACATTAATATAGTGGAAGGTATGAGAGGTGCGCGAAAACACAACAATATAAGGGAAGGTATGCGAGGTGCGCGAAAACACAGCAATATAGGGGAAGCTATGAGAAGTGCGCGAAAACACATTGATATAGGGGAGGGTATGCGAGGTGCGTGAAAACACAGCAATATAGAGGAAGCTATGAGAGGTGGGCGAAAACACGGTGATATAGGGGAAGCCATAAGAGGGGAGCGTTAACAGCGATGTATGGGAAAGTATGAGAGGTGCACGAAAACACAGCGATATAGAGGAAGCTATGGCAGGTGTGCGAAAACACAGCGATAAAGGGGAAAGTACAAGAGGTGTGCGAAAACACAGCCATATCGGGGAAGCTATGCGAGTAGCGTGATAACACAGTGATATATGGGGAGCTATGGGAGGTGCGCTAAAACAGAGCGATTTTGGGGAAGGTATGAGGTGAGAGAAAACACAGCGATACAGGGGAAGCTATGAGAGGTGCGCAAAAACACAACGATATAGGGGAATGTATGTGAGTTATTCGAAAACACAGCGATATAGAGGAAGCTATGGGACGTGCAGGAAAACACAGCCATATAGGGGAAGGTATGATAGGCAAGCGAAAACACAGCGATATGTAGGAAGCTATGGGAGGTGCGTAAAAACATGGTGAAATACAGGAAGGTATGAGAGCTGCGCAAAAGTGCAGCGATGTAGGAGAAGATGCGAGAGGTGCGCAAAAACACAGCGATATATGGGAAGCTATGAAAGCTGCTTGATAACACAGCGATATAGGTGAAGGTTTTAGAGCTGAGCGAAAACACATTGATACAGTGGTAGGTATCAGAGGTGCACGAAAACACAATGATATAGGGGAAGGTACGCGAGGTAAGCGAAAACACAGTGATATAGGGGAAGCAATGAGAGGTCTGTGTAAAACACGGCAATATACGGGCAAGTATGAGAGGAGCGCAAAAACACATCGATACAGGGGAAGCTACCAGAGGTGCGCAAGAATACATCGATATTGGGGAAGGTATGCGAGTTGTGCGAAAACACAGCGATATAGGGGAAGCTATGAGAGGTGTGCGAAAACGCGATGATATAGGAGAAGATATGAGAGGTGCGCGAAAACACAGCAATATAGTGGAAGCTATGAAAGCTGCTTGATAACACAGCGATGTAGGGGAAGCTATGAGAGGTGCGTAAAAACACAATGACATAGGGGAAGGTATGCGAGGTGCGTGAAAACACAGCGATATAGGGGATGGTATGCGAGGTGCGTGAAAACACAGCGATGTAGGGGAAGCTATGAGAGGTGCGTAAAAACACAATGACATAGGGGAAGGTATGCGAGGTGCGTGAAAACACAGCGATATAGGGGATGGTATGCGAGGTGCGTGAAAACACAGCGATGTAGGGGAAGCTATGAGAGGTGCGTAAAAACACAATGACATAGGGGAAGATATGCGAGGTCTGTGAAAACACAGTGATATAGGGGAAGCTACGGAAGGTGCGTAAAAAGACGGCGATATAGGGGAAGCTATGAGAGGTGTGCGAAAACACAGCGATGTAGGGGAAGGTATGAGTGGTGCGCGAAAACGCAGCGATATATGGAAAGTTATGGGAGGTGCAAGAAAACACAGCCATATAGAGGAAGGTATGATAGGCATACGAAAACACGGCGATAATTAGGAAGCTATGGGAGGTGTGTGAAATCACGGTGAAATAGGGGAAGGTATGAGAACTGCACAAAAATGCATCGATGTAGGGGAAGATACGAGAGGTGCGCGAAAACACAGCGATATAGCGGAAGGTATGAGCGGTGCGCGAAAACGCAGTGATATATGGGAAGCTATGGGAGGTATGCGAAAACATAGTAATATAGGGGAAGCTATGAAAGCTGCTTGATAACACAGCGATATAGGGGAAGGTTTTAGAGGAGCGCAAAAACACATCGATACAGTAGTAGGTATCAGAGGTGCGCGAAAACGCAATGATATAGGGGAAGGTACGCGAGGTAAGCGAAAACACAGCGATATAGGGGAAGCTATGAGAGGTCTGCAAAAACATGGAGATATAGGGGCAGGTATGAGAGGAGCGCAAAAACACATCGATACAGGGGAAGCTAACAGAGGTGCACAAGAACACAACGATATAGGGGAAGGTATGCGAGTTGTGCAAAAACACAGCGATATAGGGGAAGCTATGAGAGGTGTGCAAAAACGCGGCGATATAGGAGAAGGTATGAGAGGTGTGCAAAAACACAGTGATATAGTGGAAGCAATGGGAGATGCGCGAACACAAGGCGATATACGTGAAGGTATGAGAGGTGCGTGAAAACACATCTATATAGTGGAAGGTATGCGGGGTGCGCAAAAACACCACGATATAGGGGAAGGTATGACAGATGCAAGAAAACAGAGCAATATAGGGGAAGCTACGGGAGGTGCATGAAAAGACGGCGATATAGGAGAAGGTATGAGAGGTGTGCAAAAACACATCGATATAGTGGAAGGTATGAGAGGTGCACTAAAACACAACGACATAGGGGAAGGTGTGCGAGGTGTGCGAAAACACAGCGATGTAGGGGAAGATATGAGAGGTGCACAAAAACACAACGATATAGGGGAAGGTATGCGAGGTGCGTGAAAACACAGCAATATAGGGGAAGCTACGGGAGGTGCATGAAAAGACGGCGATATAGGAGAAAGTATGAAAGGTGCGCGAAAATACAACGATGTAGAGGAAGGTATGAGAGGTGCGCGAAAACACGGCGATATAGGGGAAGGTAGGACAGGTGCAAGAAAACACAGCAATATAGGGGAAGCTACGTGAGGTGCGTGAAAAGACGGTGATATAGGAGAAGGTATGAAAGGTGCGCAAAAATACAGCGATGTAGGGGAAGGTATGAATGAAGCGCGATAACACAGTGATATATGGGAAGCTATGGGAGATGCAGAACAACAGAGCGATATAGGGGAAGGTATCAGAGGTGTGAGAAAACACAGCAATATAGGGGAAGCTATGGGAGATATGCGAAATCTTGGCGATATAGGGGACGCTATGTGAGGTGCGTGAAAACACAACGATCTAGTGGAAGCCATGAGAGGTGTGTGAAAACATCGCCGTATATGGCAAGCTATGAGAGGTGTGCATAAACAGTGATATAGCGGAAGCTATGGGAGGTATGCAAAAACACAACAATATAGGGGAAGCTATAAAGCTGCTTGATAACACAGCGATATAGGGGAAGGTATGAGAGATGCGCGAAAACACATCGATACAGTGGTAGGTATGAGAGGTGCGCGAAAACACATCGATACAGGGCAAGCTACGAGAGGTGTGTGAAAACACATCGATATAGTGGAAGGTATGAGAGGTGCGCAAAAACACCATGATAGAGGGAAAGCTATGAGAGGTGCCCAAAAACACAACGATATAGGGGAAGGTATGCGAGGTGTGCGAAAACACAGCGATATAGGAGAAGCTATGAGAGGTGTGTGAGAAAAGCAATATAGGAGAAGGTATGAGAGGTTCGCGAAAACAGAGTGATATAGGGGAAGCAATGGGAGGTGCGCGAACACAAGTCGATATACGTGAAGCTATGAGAGGTGCTTGAAAACACAGTGATATAGGGGCATGTATGCGAGATGCGCGTAAACACAGTGATATAGGTGAAGGTACGAGAGGTGCACGAAAACACAACAAGATAGGGGAAGGTATGCGAGGCATGCAAAAACGCAGCGGTGTAGGGGAAGATACGAGAGGTGCGCGAAAACACAGCGATAAGGCGGAAGATATGAGAGGTGTGCGAAAACACAGCGAAATATGGGAAGCTATGGGAGGTGCACAAGAACAGAGCGACACAGGGGAAGGTATGAGAGGTGCATGAAAACATAGCGATTTGGGGGAAGTTATGAGAGGCGCGCAAAAACGCAGCGGTGTAGGGGAAGATACGAGAGGTGCGCGAAAACACAGCAATATAGCGGAAGGTATGAGAGGTGTGCGAAAACACAGCGAAATATGGGAAGCTATGGGAGATGTACGAGAACAGAGTGACATGGGGAAGGTATGAGAGGTGAATGAAAACATAGCGATTTGGGGGAAGTTATGAGAGGTGCATGAAAATATCGCAATATATGGGAAGCTATGAGAAGTGCGCGATAACACGGTGAAAAATGGGAAGCTGTGGGAGGTGTGGGAAAAACAGTGATATAGGGGAAGTTATGAGAGGTGTGCGAAAACACATCAATATAGTGGAAGGTATGAGAGGTGCTCGAAAACAGAGTGATATAGGGGAAACAATGGGAGGTTTGCGAACACAAGGCGATATACGTGAAGGTATGAGAGGAGCTTGAAAACACATCGATATAGGGGAAGCAATGAGAGGTGCATGAAAATGCAGCGATATAGAGGACGGTATGAGAGGTGCGTGAAAACACAGTGATATAGGGGTAGGTATGCGAGATGCGCGTAAACCCAGTGATATAGGGGAAGATACGAGAGGTGCGCGAAAACACAGCGATTTGGGGGAAGTTATGAGAGGTGCGTGAAAACATCGCAATATATGGGAAGCTATAAGAAGTGCACGATAACATGGCGAAAAATGGGCAGCGATGAAAGGTGCGGGAAAAACAGCGATATAGGGGAAGGTATGAGAGTTGTGTGAAAACACATCAATATATTGGAAGGTATGAGTGGTGTGTGAAAACACAACGATATAGTGGAAGGTATGCGAGCTGCGCGAAAACACAGCGACATAGGGGAAGCTATGAGAGGTCTGCAAAAACAGGGTGACATAGGGGCAGGTATGAGAGGTGCGCGAAAACACATCGATACAGGGGAAGCTACGAGTGGTGCGCAAAACACATTGATATAGTGGAAGGTATGAGAGGTGGGCAAAATACACAACGACATAGGAGAACCTATGGGAGTTGCCCGAAAACGCAGCGATACAGGGAACAGTGTGAGAGGTGCTTGACAACACAGTGATATGGGGTAGGTATGTGTGGTACGTGAAAGCATATCGAAAAGGAGGACGCCGTAGGAGGTGCACGAAAACACGGCGATATAGGAGAATGTATGAGAGGTGCGCAAAAACACAGCGATGTAGGGGAAGCTATGCCAGGTGCGCGAAAACACGGCAATATAATGGAAGCTATGAGAGGTACGCGAAAACACAGCGATGTAGTGGAAACTATGCGAGGTACGCAAAAAAACTTCGATATATCGGAAGCTATCAGAGGTGCACGAAAACACAGCGGTTGGGAGATGCTATGAGAGGTGCGCAGAAGCATTGCAATATATGGGAAGCTATGGGAGGTGCGTGAAAACAGTGCGATACAGGGGAAGTTACCAGAAGTGCGCGAGAACACAGCCATATTGGGGAAGGTATGGGAGGAGCGCAGAAACACAGCGCTATAGAGCAATGTATGAGAGGTGCAAAAAAACACAGCGTTATTGGGTAAACTATTGGAGGTGAACGAAAACCCAGCGATATTGGGGAAGCTATGGGAGGTGCACAAAAACAGGATGATATAGGGGAAGGTATGAGAGGTGCGTAATTACATGGCGACATGGGTGACACTATGGGAGGTGCACGAAAACAAAGCGATTTCGGGAAGTTATGAGAGGGAAGCGAAAACACAGCGATACAGGGGAAACTATGGGAGTTGCACGAAAACACAGCAATATACGGGAAGGTATGGGACGTATACGAAAACACAGTGAAATACTGCAAGGTAGGAGAGGTGCGCGAAAATACGGCGATGTAGCAGAATGTATGAGAGGTGTACGAAAACACGGCAATACAGGGGAAGGTATTAGAGGTGAGCAAGAATACAGCTATATAGGGGAAGTTATGATAGGTGCGCGAAAACACAATGATATCGGGGAAGCTATGGGAGGTGCGGGAAAACACAGCAATATAGGGGAAGCTATAGAGGTGCACGAAAACACAGCGATATAGGGGAAGATATGGGAAGTGTGCAAAAACACCGCAATACAGGGGAAGGTATGAGAGCTGCGCGAAAACACAGCCATATTGGGGCAGGTATGAGAAGTGCGCAAAAACACAGGGTTTTGGAGAAACTATGGGCAGTGCGCGATAACACAGCGATATAGGGGAAGGTATGGGAGGCGCACGAAAACTCGATGATATGGGGGAAGGAATGAGAGGTGCTTGAAAACACGGCGATATGGGGAATCTATGAGAGGTGCGCGAAAACACAGCAATTCAGGAGAAGGTATGAGATGTGCGCGAAAACAGCAATCTAGTGGAAGCTATGGGAGGTGCGCGAAGACACAGCGATATAGGGGATGGTATGAGAGGTTGACGAAAACACACCGATATAGGGGAGGGTATGAGAAGTACGCGACAACAGGGAGATGTAGGGGAAGCTATGGGAGGTGTGTGAAAACATGGCGACACAGGGGAACCGATGAGAGCTGCCTGAAAACGCAGCGATATAGGTAACAGTATGAGAGGTGCGTGATAACACAGCGATATAGTGGAAGGTATGACAGATGCATCAAAACATCGATATGGGGAAGCGATGGGAGGTGCACGAAAACACAACAATATAAGAGAAGGTATGAGAGATGAGCGAAAACGCCGAGATATAGGGAGAAGTATGAGAGCTGCGTAAGAACACAGCAATATATGGGAAGCTATGGGATGTGCACGAGAACAGAGTGATATAGGGAAAAGTATGAGAGGTATAAGAAAAACAGTGATATAGGGGAAGCTATGGGAGGTGCACAAAAATACAGCTAAAAAGGGGAAGGTATGAGAGCTGCGCAAAAACACAGCAACATATGGGAAGCTATGGGATGTGCACGAGAACAGAGTGATAGAGGGAAAAGTATGAGAGGTGCAAGAAAACACAGCGATATAGGGGAAGCTATGGGAGGTGTGTGAAAACACGTCGATATAGGAGAATGTATGAGAGTTGCGCAAAAGCACAGCGACGTTGGGGAAGCTCTGCGAGGTGCGTGAAAACAGGACGATAGAGGGCAAATTAAGAGAGGTGCGTGAGAACACAGCCATATTGGGGAAGGTATGAAGTGCGCAAAATCACAGCGATATAGGGGAGGGTATGAGAAGTGCGCGACAACAGAGAGATGTAGGGGAAGCAATGGGAGTTGCGCAAAAACACGGCGATATAGGGGAAGTTATGAGAGGGAAGCGAAAATACAGCGATATATGGGAAGCTATGTGAGGTGCGCGAAAACACGGCAATATAGGAGAATGTATAAAAGGGGCCCGAAAACACAATGATATTGGGGAAGCTATGAGAGGTGTGTGAAAACAGCAATATAGGAGAAGGTATGAGAGGTGTGCGAAAACAGAGTTATATAGGGGAAGCAATGGGAGGTGCGTGAACACAGGGAGGTGCGCAAACAGAAGTCAATATACGTGAAGCTATGAGAGGTGCTTGAGAACACAGTGATATCGGGGTAGGTATGGGAGATGCGCGTAAACACAGTGATATGGGGAAGGTATGAGAGGTGCATGAAAACGCATTGATACAGGGGAAGCTAGGAGAGGTGCGCAAAACACATCGATATAGTGGAAGGTTTGAGAGGTGCACAAAAACATAACGATATAGGGGAAGGTATGCGAGGTGCGTGAAAACACAGCAATATAGGGGAAGCTATGAGAGGTGCGCGATAACACGACGAAAACTGGGAAGCTATGGGAGGTGCGGGAAACACAGCGATATAGGAGAAGGTGTGCGAAAACACATCAATATAATGGAAAGTATGAGAGGTGTGTGAAAACAGGGCGATACAGAGGAAGTTATGAGAGGTGCGTGAGAACACAGCCATATTGGGGAAGGTATGAGAGGTGCGCAAAAACACAGCGATATAAGGGAAGCTATGGGAGGTGTGCAAACACACAGCGATATGGGGAAGCTATGTGTGGTGCGCGAAAACACAGCGATTTGGGGGATGCTATGAGAGGTGCGCGAAAACACAATGATATTGGGGAAGCTATGGGAGGTGCGGGAAAACACAGCAATATAGGGGAAGCTGTGAGAGGTCTGCGAAAACAAGGCGATATAGGGGCAGGTTTGAGAGGTGCGCAAAAACACAGCGATGTATGAGTGGTGCGTGAAAACAGCGATATATGGGAAGCTATGGGAGGTATGCGAAAACACAGCAATATAGGGGACGCAATGAAAGCTGCTTGATAATACAGCGATATAGGGGAAGGTTTTAGAGGTGCGCGTAAACACATCGATACAGTGGTAGTTATCAGAGGTGCGTGAAAACACAATGATATAGGGGAAGGTACGCGAGGTAAACGAAAACACAGCAATATAGGGGAAGCTATGAGAGGTCTGCGAAAATACGGTGATATAGAGGCAGCTATGGGAGCTGCGCGAAAACACATCGATACAGGGGAAGCTAAGAGAGGTGCGTAAGAACACAATGATATAGGGGAAGGTATGCGAGTTGTGCGAAAACACAGCGATATAGGGGAAGCTATGAGAGGTGTGCGAACACAAGGCGATATACCTGAAGTTATGAGAGGTGCTTGAAAACACATCGATATAGGAGAAGCGATGAGAGGTGCATGAAAATGCAGCGATATAGAGGACGGTATGAGAGGTGCGTGAAAACACAGTGATATAGGGTAGGTATTAGAGGTGCGCGAAAACACATTGATATAGTGCGAGGTATGAGAGGTGCACGAAAACACAGCAATATAGGGGAAACAATGGGAGGTGCGCAAAAACACAACGATATAGGGGAAGGTATGCGAGGTGCATGAAAACACAGCAATATAGGGGAAGCTACGGGAGGTGCATGAAAAGACGGCGTTATAGGAGAGGGTATGAGAGGTGCACGAAAACACAGCGATATAGGGGAAGGTATGACAGGTGCAAGAAAACACAGCAATATAGGGGAAGCTGCGTGAGGTGCGTGAAAAGCTGGCGATATAGGAGAAGGTATGAAAGGTGCGCGAAAATACAGCGATGTAGGAGAAGGCATGAATGAAGTGCGATAACAGCGATATATGGGAAGCCATGCGAGGTGCACGACAACAGAGTGATATAGGGGAAGGTATCAGAGGTGCGAGAAAACACAGCAATATAGAGGAAGCTATGGGAGGTGTGCGAAATCTTGGCGATATAGGGGACGCTATGTGAGGTGCGTGAAAACACAGCGATCTAGTGGAAGCCATGAGAGGTGTGTGAAAACATCGCCATATATGGCAAGCTGTGAGAGGTGTGCAAAAACAGTGATATAGCGGAAGCTATGGGAGGTATGTGAAAACACAGCAATATAGGGGAAGCTATAAAGCTGCTTGATAACACAGCGATATAGGGGAAGGTATGAGAGGTGCGCGAAAACACAATGATATAGGGGAAGCTATGAGAGGTCTGCGAAAACACGGTGATATAGAGGCAAGTATGAGAGGTGCGCGAAAACACATCGATACAGGCCAAACTATGAGAGGTGCGCGAAAGCACATCAATATAGTGGAAGGTATGCGAGGTGTGAGAAAACACAGCGATATAGGAGAAGCTATGAGAGGTGTGTGAAAACAGCAATATAGGAGCTACGAGAGGTGTGTGAAAACAGCAATATAGGAGCTATGAGAGGTGTGTGAAAACAGCAATATAGGAGAAGGTATGAGAGGTGTGCGAAAACAGAGTTATATAGGGGAAGCAATGGGAGGTGCGTGAACACAGGGAGGTGCGCAAACAGAAGTCGATATACGTGAAGCTATGAGAGGTGCTTGAGAACACAGTGATATAGGGATAGGTATGGGAGATGCGCGTAAACACAGTGATATGGGGAAGGTATGAGAGGTGCACGGAAACACAACAACATAGGGGAAGGTATGCGAGGCACGCAAAAAAGCAGCGGTATAGGGGAAGATACGAGAGGTACGCAAAAACACAGCGATATAGCGGAGGGTATGAGAGGTGTGCGAAAACACAGCGAAATATGGGAAGCTATGGGAGGTGCACGAGAACAGAGCGACATAGGGGAAGTTATGAGAGGTGCGTGAAAATATCGCAATATATGGGAAGCTATGAGAAGTGTGTGATAACACGGCTAAAAATGGGAAGCTATGGGATGTGCGGGAAAAACAGCGATATAGGGGAAGGTATGAGATGTGTGAGAAAACACATCAATATAGTGGAAGGTATGAGAGGTGCTCGAAAACAGAGAGATATAGGGGAAACAATGGGAGGTGCACGAACACAAGGCGATATACGTGAAGGTATGAGAAGTGCTTGAAAACACATCGATATAGGGGAAGCGATGAGAGGTGCATGAAAATGCAGCGATATAGAGGACGGTATGAGATGTGCGCGTAAACCCAGTAATATAGGGGAAGGTATGAGAGGTGCGTGAAAACACATTGATATGGTGCAAGTTATGAGAGGTGCACGAAAACACAACAACATAGGGGAAGGTATGCAAGATGCGCAAAAACGCAGCAATGTAGGGGAAGATACAAGAGGTGCGCGAAAACACAGCGATTTGGGGGAAGTTATGAGAGGTGCGTGAAAACATCGCAATATATGGGAAGCGATGAGAGGTTTGGGAAAACACAGCGATATAGGGGAACGTATGAGAGGTGCATGAAAACACGATGATATTGGGGAAGATATGAGTTGTGCGCGAAAACGCAGCAATGTAGGGAAAGCTGTGGGAGGTGTGCGAAAACACATTTACAAAGGGGAAGCTATGAGTGGTGCACGAAAACACAGCAACAAAGGGGAAGCTATGAGAGGAGCGCTAAAAGCGATATAGGGGAAAGTATGAGAGGTGTGCAAAAACACGGCGATGTAGGGTGAGGCATGAGAGGCGCGCGAGAACACGGAGAAGTATGGGAATGTACGAGAGTGGCACGAAAACACGGCGAAATAGGGGAAGTTATGGGGGGAGAGCAAAAACAGAGCGATATACGGGAAGTTATCAGAGGTTCGGGAATACAGAGTGATACAGGGGAAGCTATGGGAGGTGCATGAAAACACAGCGATATAGGGATGCTATGGGAGGTGCGTGAAAACAAGGCGATACAGGGGAAACTATGAGAGGTGCTCGAAAACACTGCAATATAGGGGAAGTTATCAAGGTGCGGGAAAACAGACTGATACAGGGGAAGCTATGGGAGGTGCACGAAAACGCACCGATATAGCGGAAGCTATGAGAGGTTTGGGAATATACAGCAATATAGCGGAAGCTATGGGAGGTGCACGAAAACACTGAAATATAGGGGAAGTTATGGGAGGTGCGCAAAAACACAGCGATATATGGGAATAGATGAAAGATGGGCAAAAACACAGCGATGTAGGGGAAGTTATCAGCGGTGCAGGAAAGCACAGTGATACAGGGGAAGCTATGGGAGGTGCATGAAAACACGGCGATATAGGGGAAACTATGAGAGGTGCCCGAAAATGCAACCATATAGGGGAAGCTATGAGAGGTTTGGGAAAACACAGCGATATAGGGGAAGGTATGAGATGTGCAAGAAAACACGACGATATTGGGGAAGATATGAGAAGTGCACGAAAACACAGCGATGTAGGGAAAGCTTGGGGAGGTGCTCAAAAACACTGCAATATAGGGAAAGCTATAAGAGGTGCGTGAAAAAAAAGCAATTTAGGGGAAGGTATGAGAGGTGCGTGAAAACACAGCGATATCGGGGAATCTATGGGAGGTGCGCGAAAACAGTGCAATATAAGGGAAGCTATGAGAGGTGCGCAAAATGTCGGCGATATAAGGGAAGGTATGAGAGGTGCGCGAAAACACAGCAATATTGAGGAAGCTTTGAGAGGTGTGCGAAACCACAGCAATGTAGGAGAAGCTATGAGAGGTGCACGAAAACACAGCGATATAGGGGAAGCTATGAGAGGTGTGCGAAGACGCAGTGATACAGGGGAAGGTATGAGAGTGCGCGAATACACGGCGATATAGGGCAATGTATCAGAGGTGCGCTAAAACACAGCGACATAGGGTAAGGTATGAGAGAGGAAAAACACAGCGATATAGGGGAAGCTGCGGGAGGTGCACGAAAACACAGCGAGATAGCAGAATGTATTAGAGGTGCGCGAAAACGCTGCGATATAGGGAAGAGTATGAGAGGTGCGAGAAAACAGAGTAATACAGGGGAAGCTATGGGATGTGCATGAAAACATAGCGATATAGCGGAAGCTATGAGAGGTTTGGGAAAATACAGCGATATAGGGGAAGCTATGAGAGGTGTGCGAAGACGCAGTGATATAGGGGAAGGTATGAGAGGTGCATGAAAACACGATGATATTGGGGAAGATATGAGTTGTGCGCGAAAACGCAGCAATGTAGGGGAAGCTGTGGGAGGTGTGCGAAAACACATTTACAAAGGGGAAGCTATGAGTGGTGCACGAAAACACAGCAACAAAGGGGAAGCTATGAGAGGAGCGCTAAAAGCGATATAGGAGAAGCTATGAGAGATGTGCGAAGTCACAGCGATGCAGGGGAAGCTGCGGGAGGTGCATGAAAACATGGCGAGATAGCGGAATGTATTAGAGGTGCATGAAAACGCTGCGATATAGGGGAAAGTATGAGAGGTGTGCAAAAACAAGGCGATGTAGGGTGAGGCATGAGAGGTGCGCAAAAACACGGTGAAGTATGGGAATGTACGAGAGTGGCACGAAAACACGGCGAAATAGGGGAAGTTATGGGGGGAGAGCGAAAGCAGAGCGATATAGGGGAAGGTATGAGAGGTGTGCGAAAACACAGTGATCTAGGGGAAGTTATCAGAGGTTCAGGAACACAGTGATACAGGGGAAGCTATGGGAGGTGAATGAAAACACAGTGATATAGGGAAGCTATGGGAGGTGCGCGAATTCACCGCGATATAGAGGAATTATCAAGGTGCGGGAAAACAGAGTGATACAGGGGAAGCTATGGGAGGTGCACGAAAACGCAGCGATATAGCGGAAGCTATCAGAGGTTTGGGAAAATACAGCGATATAGCAGAAGCTATGGGAGGTGCGCGAAAACACCGCGATATAGGGGAAGTAATGGGAGCTGTGCGAAAACACAACGATATAGGGGAATGGATGAGAGGTGCGCAAAAACACAGCGATGTAGGGTAAGTTATCAGAGGTGCAGGAAAGCACAGTGATACAGGGGAAGCTATGGGAGGTGCGTGAAAACACGGCGATATAGGGGAAACTATAAGAGGTGCCCGAAAATGCAGCCATATAGGGGAAGCTATGAGAGGTTTAGGAAAACACAGCAATATAGGAGAAGGAATGAGAGGCGCAAGAAAACACGATGATATTGGAGAAGATATGTGACGTGCGCAAAAACACAACGATGTAGGGGAAGCTATGGGCGGTGCTCAAAAACATTGCAATATAGGGGAAGCTATAAGAGGTGCGTGAAAAAAAAGCGATTTAGTGGAAGGTATGAGAGGTGCGCGAAAACACAGCGGTATCGGGGAATCTATGGGAGGTGCACGAAAACAGTCCAATATAAGGAAAGCTATGAGAGGTGCGTGAAATGTCGACGATATAAGGGAAGGTATTAGTGGTGTGTGAAAACACAGCGATAAAGGGGAAGCTATGAGAGGTGTGCGAAGACACAGCAATAGAGGGGAAGGTATGAGAGTGCGCAAAAACATGGCGATACATAGCAATGTATCAGAGATGCGCTAAAACACAGCGACATAGGGGAAGGTATGAGAGAGCAAAAATACAGCGATATAGAGGAAGCTGCGGGAGGTGCACGAAAACACAGCGAGATCGCGGAATGTATTAGAGGTGCGCGAAAACGCTGCTATATAGGGGAAAGTATGAGAGGTGCGGGAAAACAGAGTGATACAGGGGAAGCTATGGGAGGTATACGAAAACATAGTGATATAGTGGAAGCTATGAGAGGTTTGGGAAAATACAGCGATATAGCGGAAGCTATGGGAGGTGCGCGAAAACACCGCGATATAGGGGAAGTTATGGGAGGTGCGCGAAAACATAGCGATATAGGGGAATGGATGAGAGGTGAGCAAAAACACAGTGATCAAGGGGAAGGTATGGGAGGTCTGCGTAAACGCGACGATATAGGTGAATGTATGAGAGGTGCACAAAAGACAGTGATCTGGGGGAACGTATGAGAGGTGCGCGAAAACACACCACTATTGGGGAAGGTATGAGAGGTGCGCTGAAACACATAGGTATAAGGGAAGCTGTAAGAGGAGCACAAAAACACAGCGATATAGTGGAAGGTATGAGAGGTGCGCGAAAACACAACGATATGGGGGAAGTTAAGCGAGGTGCACGAAAACACAGTGAGAAAGGGGAAGGTATGAGAGCTGCGCGAAAACGCAGCCATATAGGGGAAGGTATGAGAGGTCCACGAAAACACGGCAATATAGGGGAATGTATGAGAGGTGCGGGAAAACACAGCGATATAGTGGAAGCTATGAGAGGTCTGCGATAACACGGCGATATAGGGGAAGATACGAGATGTGCACGAAAACACAGCAATGTATGGGAAGCTATGGGAGGTGCTCAAAAACCCTGTAATATAGGGGAAGCTATAAGAGGTGCGTGAAAAAACAGCGATTTAGGGGGCGATATTAGTGGTGCGCGAAAACACAGCGATATCGGGGAATCTATGGGAGGTGTGCGAAAACAGTGCGATATAAGGGAAGCTATGAGAGGTGCGTGAAATGTCGGCGATATAAGGGAAGGTATCAGAGGTGCATGAAAACACAGCGATATAGAGGAAGCTATGAGAGGTGTGCGAAAACACAGCGACAAAGGGGAAGCTATGAGAGGTGCGTGAAAACACAGCGATTTAGGAGAAGCTATGATATATGTGCGAAGACACAGCAATACAGGGGAAGTTATGAGGGTGCGCGAAAACACGGCGATACAGGGCAATGTATCAGAGGTGCGCTGAAACACAGTGACATAGGGGAAGGTATGAGAGAGCAAAAACACGGCAATATAGGGGAAGCTGCAGGAGGTGCACGAAATCACAACGTGATAACGGAATGTATTAGAGGTGCGCGAAAACGCTGCGATATAGGGGAAAGTATGAGAGGTGTGCAAAAACACGGTGACATAGGGTGAGGCAGGAGAGGTGCGCGAAAACAGGGCGAAGTATGGGAATGTATGAGAGTGGCATGAAAACACGGCAAAATAGGGGAAGTTATGGGGGGAGAGCGAAAACAGAGCGATATAGGGGACGGTATGAGAGATGTGCGTAAACACCGCGATATAGGGGAAGTTATCAAGGTGCGGGAAAACAGAGTGATACAGAGGAAACTATGAGAGGTTTGGGAAAACACAGCGATATAGGGGAAGGTATGAGAGGTGCACGAAAACTCAACGATATTGGGGAAGGTATGAGATGTGCGCGAAAACACAACAATGTAAGGGAAGCTATGGGAGGTGCTCAAAAACACTGCAATATAGGGGAAGATATAAGAGGTGCGTGAAAAGACAGCGATTTAGGGGGCAATATGAGAGGTACGCAAAAACACAGCGATATTGGGGAATCTATGGGAGGTGTGCGAAAACAGTGCAATATAAGGGAAGCTATGAGAGGTGCGTGAAATGTCGGCGGTATAAGGGAAGGTATCAGAGGTGCATGAAAACACAGCAATATAGAGGAAGCTATGAGAGGTGCGCAAAAACACAGCGATTTAGGAGAAGCTATGATATATGTGCGAAGACACAGCGATACAGGGGAAGTTATGAGAGTGCGTGAAAGCACAGTGATACAGGGCAATGTATCAGAGGTGTGCTAAAACACAGTGACATAGGGGAAGGTATGAGAGAGCAAAAACACAGCGATATGGGGAAGCTGCGGGAGTTGCACGAAAACACAGCGAGATAGCGGAATGTATTAGAGGTATGCGAAAACGCTGCGATATAGGGGAAAGTATGAGAGGTGTGCAAAAACACGGCGATGTAGGGTAAGGCATGAGAGGTGCGCGAAAACAGGTCGATGTATAGGAATGTTTGAGAGTGGCATGAAAACACGGCGAAGTAGGGGAAGTTATGGGGGAAGAGCGAAAACAGAGCAATATAGGGGAAGGTATGAGAGGTGTGTGAAAACACAGCGATGTAGGGGAAGTTATCAGAGGATCGGGAACACAGAGTGATACAGGAGAAGCTATGGGAGGTGCATGAAAACACAGTGATATAGGGATGCTATGGGAGGTGCGTGAAAACAAGGCGATATAGGGGAAACTATGAGAGGTGCACGAAAACACCGCGATATAGGGGAAGTTATCAAGGTGCGGGAAAACAGAGTGATACAGGGGAAGCTATGAGAGGTTTGGGAAAATACAGTGATATTGCGGAAGCTAAGGGAAGTGCGTGAAAACACCGCGATATAGGGGAAGTTATGGGAGGTGCGCGAAAACACAGCGATGAAGGGGAATGGATGAGAGGTGAGCAAAAACACAGTGATCAAGGGGAAAGTATGGGAGGTCTGCGTAAACACAGCAATATAGGTGAAGGTATGAGAGATGCGCGAAAAGACAGTGATCTGGGGGAAGGTATGAGAGGTGCATGAAAACACAGTGATATAGGGAAAGCCGTGGGAGGTGCGTGAAAACATGGCTATATAGGGGAAACTTTGAGAGGTGCACGAAAACACTGCGATACAGGGCAATGTATCAGAGGTGCTTGAAAACACAGCGATATAGGGGAAGCTATGGGAAGCGACCAAAAACAGAGTGATATAGGGGAAGGTATGAGAACCATGCGAAAACACAACGATGCATGGGAAGCTATGCAAGGTGTGCAAAAACACAGCGATTTAGGGGAAGCTATGGGATGTGCATGAAAACACAGCGATATTGGGGATGGTATGAGAGGTGTGAGAAAACACATCGATATAGCGGAAGCTACGAGAGGTGCGCGAAAAAACAGCAATATAGTGGAAGGTATGAGGGGTGCGTGAAAACACAGAGATATAGGGAAATCTATGAGAGGTGTGCGAAAACACAGTGATTTATGTAAAGGTATGAGAGGGAAGCAAAAACAGCGATAGAGGGGAAGCTATGGGAGGTGCACAAAAACACAGCAATATAGGGGAAGCAATGAGAGGTGCACGAAAACACAGCAATATAGGGGAAGCAATGAGAGGTGGGCGAAAACACATCAACACAGCAGAAGGTATGAGATGTGCGCAAAAACACAGCAATATAGGGGAAGGTATGGGAAGTGCGCTAAAAAAGCGATATCATTGAAGTTAAGAGAGGTGCGCGAAAACACAGCAATATAGGGGAAGTTATGAGAGGTGAGTGAAAATACAGCTGTATAGGGGAAGTTATGAGAGGTGAGCGAAAATACAGCTATATAGGGGAAGTTATGAGAGGTGAGCGAAAATACAGCTATATAGGGGAAGTTATGAGAGGTGTGCGAAAACTCGACAATATAGGGGAAGGTATAAGAGGTGAGCGAAAACACAGCGATATATGGGAAGCTATGGGAGGTGCACGAAAACAGAGCGATATAGGGGAAGGCATGAGAGGTGCGGGAAAACAGTGATATAGGGGAAGCTATGGGAGTTGCGTGAAAACACGGCGATATAGGAGAAGGTATGAGATGTGTGCAAAAACAGAGCGATATATGGGAAGCTATGGGAGGCGCATGAAAACAGAGCGATATAGGGGAAGGCCTGAGAGGTACCAGAGAACACAGCGATATAGGGGAACTGATGGGAGGTGCGCGAAAACACGGGGGTGCAGGGGAAGCTATGCGAAATGCACGAAAAGATGGTGATATAGGGGAAGCTATGAGAGATGCGTGAAAGCACTGTGATATATGGGAAGCTATGGGAGGTTCGTGAAAACACGGCGATATAGCGGATGTATGAGAGGTGCGTGAAAACACATCGATATAGAGGAAGCTACGAGAGGTGTGTGAAAACACATCGATATAGTGGAAGCTATGAGAGGTGTGCGAAAACACAGCGATATATCGGAAGCTATGGGAGGCGCTCGAAAACACAGCGATATAGGGGAAGCTATGAGAGGTGCGCGAAAACAGAGCGATATATGGGAAGCCATGGGAGGTGCACGAAAACAGAGCGATACAGGGGAAGGCATGAGAGGTACCAGAGAACACAGCGATATAGGGGAACTGAAGGGAGGTGCGTGAAAACACGGCTATATAGGAGAAGGTATGAGAAGTGCGCGAAAACACAGCGATGCAGGGGAAGCTATGCGAAGTGCGCGAAAACACGGCGATATAGGGGAAGGTATGAGAGGTCCGCGAATAGACAGTGATCTGGAAGAAGCTATGAGAGGTGCACGAAAACACATCGATATAGGGGAAGGTATGAGAGGTGCACGAAAACACATCGATATAGGGGAAGCTATGAGAGGTGTGCGAAAACACAGCGATATATGGGAAGCTATGGGAGGCGCACGAAAACAGAGCGATATAGGGGAAGGCATGAAAGGTACCAGAGAACACAGCGATATAGGGGAATTTATGTGAGGTGCGCGAAAACAGCGCAATATAAGGGAAGCTATGAGAGGTGCGTGAAAACACTGCAATATATGGGAAGCTATGCGAGGCGCATGAAAACAGGGTGATATAGGGGAAGTTATTAGAGGTGCGCTAAAACACTGCGATGTAGGGGAAGTTATGAGTGGGGCGCTAAAACACGGCAATCTAGGGGAAGGTATGAGAGGTCCGCGAATAGACAGTGATCTGGAGGAAGCTATGAGAGGTGCATGAAAACACATCGATATAGGGGAAGCTATGAGAGGTGTGCGAAAACACAGCGATGTAGTGGAAGGTATGAGAGGTGTGCGAAAACACAGCGATATATGGGAAGCTATGGGAGGCGCACGAAAACAGAGCGATATAGGGGAATTGAGAGGTGCACAAGATCACAGCGACATAGGGGAATCTATGCAAGGTGCGCAAAAACACAGAGATATAGGGGAAGTTATGAGAGGTGTGCGAAAATACAGCGATATATGGGAAGCTATGGGAGGCGCACGAAAACAGAGCGATATAGGGGAAGGCATGTGAGGTACCAGAGAACACAGCGATATAGGGGAATTTATATGAGGTGCGCGATAACAGCGCAATATAAGGGAAGCTATGAGAGGTGCGTGAAATCTCGGCGATATAGGGGAGGGTATGAGAGGTGCCTCGCCTCTAGCCTGTAGCCAGAACTCGTCTGTAGCTTCTCGCCTCTATCCAAGCCTTGCTTCTAGTCTCTAGCCAAGCCTCCAAGCCTTTAGCCAATACTCGCCTCTAGCCTCTCGCCTCTAGCGATACCTCGGCTCGCCAATTTAAACTTGTGCAGAGAGATATTTTTTGAACGTTTTTAAATGATTCTTTCTTTGACATACTCCAATGCGGGTGTCAGAGGGTTTGGTGTTGTTCCCGGATTTGGGTGTGTCTGTGGGTTTTCAATAGTGACGAATCTCAAGTTTGTTTCATTTTTAGGGATTATAGGCACTTTATGTTTTTTTTTCAGATTTGTTCGTATTGTGTTTTTAAATTGGAGGTTGCTACTCAAAATTTGCATGCGAACACCTTCCTGTTTGCCTTTAACGCTCACAGCCTCGTCTACTTCCTGACTTCATCTCCGGACCTCGTTCCTTGCAACACAAGGACTAAATCTGCGCGCATCTCAATAACCCACATGAGCCACCAGAAGCTGTGTGCACCCCTGCATTTTATGACAAACCCCTAAAGCTACTCAATCCCCAAATCAGTGCGCACCCTCATGCTGCGTTTTTTAATGTCGAGGCAGCCACTTTCCGAACTGTTTGACACGGTTTATGCTCGAAGATAATCGCATGTGCATTCGGATTCAATACGGGTTTGAAGTTACACCAAGATTTGCAAAGAATTTACAATGATTATTTTTCTTCCCGAGACAACCATTGGTTGTGAATATGCGTGCGCACGGAGTTTTGGGGTGAACATGATTTGGGCGTGCGCGCTTATTTAGGGCTGCGTTGTCGCACATGAGGGTGCGCATTGATTTGGGGATTGAGTAGCTTTAGAGGTTTGTCATAAAATGCAGGAATGCACACGGATTCTGGTGGCTCACGTGGATTATTGAGATGCGAGCAGATTTAGTCGTTGTGTTGCAAGGAACGAGGCCCGGAGATTAAGTTAGGAAGTAGACGAGGCTGTGAGCGTTAACGGCAAACAGAAAGGTGCTCAGGGAAGCAGAAGGTAAGCAGAACTATCCTGACACGGAGCGTAGAAAGGAAAGTGGCAGACAAAACCTCTCGGCACGGAGAGACGGAATTAAACAGGTAAACCTCGGTGCTGAAGTAAAACTTAGAATACTTGACACGGAGAGACTGAGTTTCAGAGGTCACCAACGGAACTGAATTGGAAGTTGGAAAACTTACCCCGACACGGAGAGACTGAGTTTCAGACGTCACCATCGGAACTGAATTGGAAGTTGGAAAACTTCCCTTGACACGGAGAGACTGATTTTCAGAGGTCACCATCGGAACTGAATTGGAAGTTGGAAAACTTACCTTGACACGGAGAGACTGAGTTCCACAGGTAAATCTCGGGACTGGAGCAAACTTAAACACACAATCCGAAGGGCCGGGAAACGAGAGGTGAAGTATGGTAAGAGGCTCGAGGCGACAGGCGAGGCACCTCTCATACCTTCCCCCTACATCGCTGTGCTTTCGCTACTCTCATAACTTCCCCTAAATCGGTGTGTTTTCTCGCACCTCTGATACATTCCCCTATATCGCCGTGTTTTCGCGCACCTCTCATACTTTCCCACATATCGCCGTGTTTTCGCGCACCTCTCATGTCTTCACCTATATGGCTGTGTTTTCGCTACTCTCATAACTTCCCCAATATCGCTGTGTTTTCTTGCACCCCTGATACATTCCCCTGTATTGCTGTGTTTTCACGCACCTCTCATCCCTTCCCCTATACCGCCCTGTTTTCGTGCACCTCCTTAGCTGCCCCTACATCGCTGTGTTTTCACACACCTCTCATAACTTCCCCTATATCGCCGTGTTTTCAGGCACCTCTTATACCTTCCCATATATCGCTGTGTTTTCGCGCACCTCTCATGGCTTCCCCGATTTCACCGTGTTTTCATGCACGTCTCATAACGTCCCCTATATCGCCGTATATTTGCTCAACTCTCATAGCTTTCCCAAAATCGCCGTGTTTTCGTGCATCTCTCATGTCTTTACCTATATCGCTGTTTTCGCGCCTCTCATTACTTCCCCTACATCGCTGTGTTTTCTCGCACCTCTGATACATTCCCCGGTATCGCCGGGTTTTCGCGCACCTCTCATAGCTTCCCCTACATTGCTGTGATTTCCCGCACATCTCATAACTTCCCGTACATCGCTGTCTTTTCGCGCACCTCTCATTGCTTCCCCTATATCGCCGTGTTTTTGCGCTCCTCCCTTAGATTCCCCTATATTGCGATGTTTTCATGCACCTCGGCGACATAGGGGAAGCTATGAGAGGTGTGTGAAAGCACGGCATGTAGGGGAAGCTGTGTGAGGTGCGCGAAAACACAGCGATGTAGGAGAATATATGAGAGGTGCGCGAAAACACGGTGAAATATGGGAAGTTAGGATAAGAACGCAAAATCACAGCAATGTAGGGAAAGGTATGGGAGGTGCAGGAAAACACAGCGATATAAGGGAAGCTATGGGAGGTTCGCGAAAACAGGGCAATATAGGGGAAGGTATGAGAGGTGCGTGAAAACATGGCGATATAGGGGAAGCTATGGGAGGTGCGAGAAAACACAGCGATTAAGGGGAAGGCATGAGAGGTGAGCAAAAAGAGCGATATAGGGGAAGGTATGAGAGGTGTGTGAGAAGACAGGGATATAGGGGCAGGTATGAGAGGTGCATGAAAACACAGTGATATTGGGGAAACTATCAGAAATGCGCGAAAACACGCCAATACTGGGGAAGGTATGAGAGGTGTGCGAAAACACAGCATTATTGCGGAAACTATGGGAGGTGCACGAAAACACAGCGATAAAGGGGAAGGTATGAGAGATGCGCGAAAACACAGTGATATTGGGGAAGCTATCGGAGGTGTTGGAAAACACAGCGATATGGGGAAGCTATGAGAGCTGCGCAAAAACACAGCAATATATGGGAAGCTATGGGAGGTGTGCGAAAACACAGCGATATGGGGAAGGTATGAGAAATGCGCGAAAACTCAGCCATATTGGGGAAGTTATGGGAGGTGCGCGGAAACACAATGATATTTGGGAACGAATGGATGGTGTGCGAAAACACAGTGATATATGGGAAGATATGGGAGGTGCATGAAAACACAGCGATATACGGGAAGCTATGGGAGGTGTGCGAAAACACAGTGATACAAGGGAACGTATGAGAGGTGCGGGAAAATACAGCCATATTTTGGAAGGTAGGGATGGTGCGCGAAAACACAGCAATAAGGGGAAGGTATGGGAGGTGCGCGAAAACACAGCACTATAGTGGACTATATCAGATATAGGGGAAACTGCGGGAGGTGCACGAAAATGCAGCAATATAGCGGAAGCTATGGGAGGTGCACGAAAACACCACAATATAGGGGAAGTTATGGGTGTGAGTGAAAACAGAGCGATATAAGAGAAGGTATGAGAGGTGTGCGTAAACACAGCGATGTAGGGGAAGTTATCAGAGGTGCAGGAAAACACAGTGATACAGGGGAAGCCATGGGAGGTGCATGAAAATACGGCGATATAGTGGAAACTATGAGAGGTGCCCGAAAACGCAGCCATATAGGGGAAGCTATGAGAAGTTAGGGAAAACACAGCGATATAGGGGAAGGTACGAGAGGTGCACGAACACACGGTGATATTGGGGAGGATATGAGATATGCGCGAAAACACAGCAATGTAGGGGAAGCTATGGGAGGTGCTCAAAAACACTGCAATATAGGGGAAGCTATAAGAGGTGCGTGAAAATACAGCGATTTAGGGGGAGGTATGAGAGGTGCGCGAAAACACAGCGATATCAGGGAATCTATGGGAGGTGTGCGAAAACAGTGCCATATAAGGGAAGCTATGAGAGGTGCGTGAAATGTCGGGATATAAGGGAAGTTATGAGAGGTGAGCGAACACACAGCGATATAGAGGAAGCTATGAGAGGTGTGCGAAAACACAGTGACAAAGGGAAAGCTATGAGGGGTGTGTGAAAACACAGCGATATAGGAGAAGCTATGAGAGATGTGCGAACACACAGCAATACAGGGGAAAGTATGAGAGTGCGCGAAAACATGTCGATACAGGGCAATGTATCAGGGGTGCGCTATAACACAGCGACATAGGGTAAGGTATGAGAGGGCAAAAACACAGCGATATAGGGGAAGCTGCGGGAGGTGCACGAAAACACAGCGAGATAACGGAATGTATTAGAGGTGCACGAAAACGCTGCGATATAGGGGAAAGTATGAGAGGTGTGCAAAACCACGGCGATGTAGGGTGAGGCATGAGAGACGCGCGAAAACAAGGCGAAGTATGGGAATGTATGAGAGTGGCATGAAAACACGGCGAAATAGGGGAAGTTATGGGGGGAGAGCGAAAACAGAGCGATATACGGGAAGTTATCAGAGGTTCGGGAATACAGAGTGATACAGGGGAAGCTATGGGAGGTGCATGAAAACACAGCGATATAGGGATGCTATGGGAGGTGCGTGAAAACAAGGCGATACAGGGAAAACTATGAGAGGTGCTCGAAAACACTGCAATATAGGGGAAGTTATCAAGGTGCGGGAAAACAGACTGATACAGGGGAAGCTATGGGAGGTGCACGAAAACGCACCGATATAGCGGAAGCTATGAGAGGTTTGGGAATATACAGCAATATAGCGGAAGCTATGGGAGGTGCACGAAAACACTGAAATATAGGGGAAGTTATGGGAGGTGCGCAAAAACACAGCGATATATGGGAATAGATGAAAGATGGGCAAAAACACAGCGATGTAGGGGAAGTTATCAGCGGTGCAGGAAAGCACAGTGATACAGGGGAAGCTATGGGAGGTGCATGAAAACACGGCGATATAGGGGAAACTATGAGAGGTGCCCGAAAATGCAACCATATAGGGGAAGCTATGAGAGGTTTGGGAAAACACAGCAATATAGGGGAAGGTATGAGATGTGCAAGAAAACACGACGATATTGGGGAAGATATGAGAAGTGCGCGAAAACACAGCGATGTAGGGAAAGCTTGGGGAGGTGCTCAAAAACACTGCAATATAGGGAAAGCTATAAGAGGTGCGTGAAAAAAAAGCAATTTAGGGGAAGGTATGAGAGGTGCGTGAAAACACAGCGATATCGGGGAATCTATGGGAGGTGCGCGAAAACAGTGCAATATAAGGGAAGCTATGAGAGGTGCACAAAATGTCGGCGATATAAGGGAAGGTATGAGAGGTGCGCGAAAACACAGCAATGTAGGAGAAGCTATGAGAGGTGCACGAAAACACAGCGATATAGGAGAAGCTATGAGAGGTGTGCGAAGACGCAGTGATACAGGGGAAGGTATGAGAGTGCGCGAATACACGGCGATATAGGGCAATGTATCAGAGGTGCGCTAAAACACAGCGACATAGGGGAAGGTATGAGAAAGCAAAAACACAGCGATATAGGGGAAGCTGCAGGAGGTGCATGAAAGCACAGCGAGATAACGGAATGTTTTAGAGGTGCGTGAAAACCCTGCGATATAGGGGAAAGTATGAGAGGTGCGGGAAAACAGAGTGATACAGGGGAAGCTATGGGATGTGCATGAAAACATAGCGATATAGCGGAAGCTATGAGAGGTTTGGGAAAATACAGCAATATAGCGGAAGCTATGGGAGGTCCGCAAAAACACCGCGATATAGGGGAAGTTATGGGAGGTGCGCCAAAACACAGCGATATAGGGGAATGGATGAGAGGTGAGCAAAAACACAGTGATCAAGGGGGAGGTATGGGAGGTGCGAGAAAACACAGCGATATTGGGGAAGGTATGAGAGGTGCGCTGAAACACATCGGTATAGGGGAAGCTACGAGAGGAGCGCGAAAACTCAGCAATATAGTGGAAGGTATGAGAGGTGTGCGAAATCACAACGATATGGGGGAAGTTAAGCGAGGTGCATGAAAACACCACGAGAAAGGGAAGGCATGAGAGCAGCGGGAAAACACAGCCATAGAGGGGAAGGTATTGGAGGTGCACGAAAACATGGCAATATAGGGGAATGTATGGGAGGTGCGTGAAAACACAGCGATATAGGGGAAGGTATGTGAGGTGTGCAAAAACACAGCAATGTAGGGGAAGCTATGGGATGTGCATGAAAACACAGCGATATTGGGGAAGATATGAAAGGTGCACAAAAAGTTAGTGATATGGGGGAAGCTATGAGAGTTGCGTGAAAATGCAGCGATAAAGGGGAAGGTATGAGATGTGTGCGAAAACACTGCGATATTAGGGAAGCTATGAGAGGTGTGCAAAAACACTGCGATGTAGGGGAAGGTATGCGAGGTGCGCGGAAACACGGCAATATTAGGGAAGCTATGAGAGGTGCACGAAAACATCACAATATAAGGGAAGCTATAGGAGGTGCCCGGGAACACAGCGATATAGGGGAAGCTATGAGAGGTGCGCAAAAACAGGGCAATATAGCGGAAGCTATGGGAGGGGCGCAAAATCACAGTGATACAGGGGAAGCGACGAGAGGTGCGTGAAAACACAGTGATATAGGGGAAGCTATGGGAGATGCACGAAAACACAGCGATATAGGCAAATCTATGAGCGGTGAGCAAAAACACAGCGATATAGGGGAAGCGATCGGAGGTGCCCGAAAAAACAGCGATATATGGGAATCTCTGGGAGGTGCACAAAAACAGAGCGATATAGAGGAAATTATGAGAGGTGCATGAATACACATCAATATAGGGGAAGCTACGAGAGGTGCGCGAAAACAGCAATATAGTGGAAGGCATGAGGGGTGCGCAAAAACACAGCGATATATGGGAATCTCTGGGAGGTGCACAAAAACAGAGCGATATAGGGGAATTGATGAGAGGTGCACAAGATCACAGCGACATAGGGGAATCTATGCAAGGTGCGCAAAAACACAGCGATATAGGGGAAGCTATGAGAGGTGTGCGAAAATACAGCGATATATGGGAAGCTATGGGAGGCGCACGAAAACAGAGCGATATAGGGGAAGGCATGTGAGGTACCAGAGAACACAGCGATATAGGGGAATTTATGTGAGGTGCGCGATAACAGCGCAATATAAGGGAAGCTATGAGAGGTGCGTGAAATCTCGGCGATATAGGGGAAGGTATGAGAGGTGCCTCGCCTCTAGCCTCTAGCCAGAATTCGTCTGTAGCTTCTCGCCTCTAGCCAAGCCTCGCTTCTGGTCTCTAGCCAAGCCTCGACCCTAGCCTCTAGCCTCTAGCCAATACTCGCCACTAGCCATACCTCGCCTCACCACTTTAAACTTGTGCAGACAGATATTTTTTGAATGTTTTTAAATGATTCTTTCTTTGGCATACTCTAATGTGGGTGTGAGAGGGTTTGGTGTTGTTCCCGGATTTGGGTGTGTCTGTGGGTTTTCAATAGTGACGAATCTCAAGTTTGTTTCATTTTTAGGGATTATAGGCACTTCATGTTTTTTTTCAGATTCGTTCGTATTGTGCTTTTACATTGGAGATTGCTACTCAAAATTTGCATACGAACACCTTCCTGTTTGCCTTTAACGCTCACAGCCTAGTCTACTTCCTGACTTCATCTCCGGACCTCGTTCCTTGCAACACAACGACTAAATCTGCGCGCATCTCAATAACCCACATGAGCCACCAGAAGCTGTGTGCACCCCTGCATTTTATGACAAACCCCTAAAGCTACTCAATCCCCAAATCAGTGCGCACCCTCATGCTGCGTTTTTTTAATGTCGAGGCAGCCATTTTCTGAACTGTTTGACACGGTTTATGCTCGAAGATAACCGCATGTGCGTTTGGATTCAATGCGGGCTTGAAGTTACACCAAGATTTGCAAAGAATTTACAATGATTATTTTTATTCCCGAGACAACGATTTTCTGAACGGTTTGAAATGAATGTTGCTCTGAAAAAAATCTGTTATGCCTGCGGGTGTGTCAGCGGGGTTGGGGTGCGCACCAAATTGCGGAAAACACAGATTTAGGGAAGTGGCTGTGAATATACGTGCGCACGGAGTTTTGGGGTGAACATGATTTGGGGGTGCACACTGATTTAGGGCTGCGTTCTCGCACATCAGGGTGCGCATTGATTTGGGGATTGAGTAGCTTTAGAGGTTTGTCATAAAATGCAGGAATGCACACAGATTCTGGTGGCTCACGTGGATTATTGAGATGCGCGCAGATTTAGTCTTGTGTTGCAAGGAACGAGGCCCGGAGATTAAATTAGGAAGTAGACGAGGCTGTGAACGTTAACGGCAAACAGGAACTGTGTTCAGGGAAGCAGAAGGTAAGCAGAACTATCCTGACACGGAGCGTAGAAAGGAAAGCGGCAGGCAAAACCTCTCTTGGCACGGAGAGACGGAATTACACAGGTAAACCTCGGTGCTGAAGTTAAACTTAGAATACTTGACACGGAGAGACTGAGATTCAGAGGTCACCATCGGAACTGAATTGGAAGTTAGAAAATTTACCTTGACACGGAGAGACTGAGTTCCACAGGTAAATCTCGGGACTGGAGCAAACTTAAACACACAATCCGAAGCGGCCGGGAAACGAGAGGTGAAGTATGGCAAGCGGCTCGAGGCTCGAGGCGAGGCACCTCTCATACCTTCCCCCTACATCGCTGTGCTTTCGCTACTCTCATAACTTCCCCTAAATTGGTGTGTTTTCTTGCACCTCTGATACTGTATCGCCATGTTTTCGCGCACCTCTCATACTTTCCTCTAGATTCCGTGTTTTCGCACACCTCTCATAATTTCCCCTATATCGTCGTGTTTTCACGCACCTCCCATAGCTTCCGCTACATCGCTGTGTTTTCGCGCACCTCTCATACCTTCCCCTATATCGCTGTCCTTTCGCACCCTGCCATAGCTTCACCTTTATCGCTGTGTTTTTGCTTACCTCGCCTATATAGCTCTGTTTTCTTGCACCCCTGATACGTTCCCCTGTATCGCTGTGTTTTCGCGCGCCTCTCATCCCTTCCCCTACATCGCCTTGTTTTCGTGCACCTCCCATAGCTGCCCCTACATTGCTGTGTTTTCGCGCACCTCTCATACCTTCCCTATATCGCTGTGTTTTCACGCCCCTCTCATACCTTCCCCTACATCGCTGTGTTTTTGCGCACCTCTCATTACTTCCCCTACATCGCTGTGTTTTCTCGCACCTCTGAAACATTCCCCTGTATCGCTGTGATTTCACGCACCTCTAATAGCTTCCCCTATATTGCTGTGGTTTCCTGCACATCTCATAACTTCCCGTACATCGCTGTCTTTTCGCGCACCTTTCATTGCTTCCCCTATATCGCCGTGTTTTTGCACACCTCTCATAGCGTCCCTGACATCGCTGTGTTTTCGCGCAACCCTCATACATTCCCCTATATCGTTGTGTTTTCATGCACCTTGGTGACATAGGAGAAGCTATGAGAGGTGTGTGAAAACACGGCGATGTAGGGGAAGCTGTGTTAGGTGCGCGAAAACACAGCGATGTAGGAGAATGTATGAGAGGTACGTGAAAACATGGTGAAATATGGGAAGTTAGGAGAGGTAAGCAAAATCACAGCAATGTAGGGAAAGCTATGGTAGGTGCAAGAAAACACGGCGATATAGGGGAAGCTATGGGAGGTGTGCGAAAACATGGCGATATAGGGGAAGCTATGGGAAGTGCGGGAAAACACAGCGATTAAGGAGAAGGCATGAGGGGTGTGCAAAAACAAAGCAATACAGGGGAATCTATGAAAGGTGCGCGAAAACAGCGATATAGCCGAAGGTATGGGAGGTTCGCGAAGACACGGCGATATAGGGGATGGTATGAGAGGTGTACGAAAATATGGCAATGTAGGAGAATGTATGAGAGGTGCACGAAAAAGCAGCGATACAGGGGAAGGTGTGAGAGGTGAGGGAAAACACGGCGATATCAGGGAAGCTATGTGAGGTGCGTAAAAACAGAGCGATATATTGGAAGTTGTAAGAGGTGCGCAAAAACAGCGATTTTGGGAAAGGTGTGGGAGGTGCGCAAAATCACTGCAATATAGGGGAAGCTATAGGAGGTGCGCGAGAACACAGCGATATCGGGGAATCTGTGGGAGGTGTGTGAAAATACTGCAATATGGGGGAAGCTATGAGAGGTGCATGAAAAAACAACGATTTAGGGAAAGGTATGAGAGTTGCGCGAAAACACAGCGATATTGGGGAATCTATGGGAGGTGCGCGAAAACAGCGCAATATAAGGGAAGCTATGAGAGGTGCGCGTAATGTCGGCGATATAGGGGAAGGTGTGAGAGATGCGCGAAAACACGGCGATATGGAGGAAGCTATAAGAGGTGCACGAAAACACAGCGACAAAGGGGAAGCTATGAGAGGTGCGCGAAAACACAGCGATAAAGGGAAAGCTATGGTAGGTGCGTCAAAACACAGTGATGTAGCGGAACATGAGAGGCGTGCAAAAACACGGCAATATAGGGGTAGGTATGAGCGTGCGCAAGAACACGGTGATACAGAGCATTGTATCAGAGGTGTGCTAAAACACAGCGATATAGGGGAAGACATGAGAGGTGCGCGAAAACACGGCGATATAGGGGAATCTATTAGAGGTGCCCGAAAACACTGCCATATAGGGGAATGTATGAAAGGTGCGCGAAAACATGGCAAAATATGGGAAGGTATGAGAGGGGCACGAAAACACAGCGAAATAGGGGAAGTTATGAGAGGTGTGCAAAAACATGGCGATAGAAGGGAAGCTATGGCGGGTGCGCGAAAACACTGCGATATAGGGGAATGGATGAGAGGTGAGCAAAAACACAGTGACCTAGGGGAAGCTATGGGAGGTCTGCGAAAAAAGACGGCGATATAGATGAAGGTATGAGAGGTGCGCGAAAAGCCAGTGATCTGGCAGAAGCTATGAGAGGTGCACAAAAACATAGCGATATAGTGGAAGGTATTAGAGGTGCGCGAGAACACAACGATATGGGGAAGGTAAGCAAGGTGCGCAAAAATACAGCGAGAGAGGGGAAGCTATGAGATGAGCGCAAAAACGCAGCCATATAGGGGAAGGTATGAGAGGTCCACGAAAACACAGCGATATAGGAGAAGCTATGGGAGGTGCACGAAAACACGGCAATATAGGGGAATGTATGAGAGGTGCGGGAAAACCCTGCGATACAGGAGAAGTTTTGAGAGATCAGCGAAAAAACAGAAAAAAAGAAATGTATGAGAGGTTCGCGTAAAAATGGTGATATAGGGGAAGTTATGAGAGGTGCGCGAACACACGGCGATATACGTGAAGATTTGAGAAGTGCGCGAAAACATGGCGATATAGGGGAAGGTATGAGATATGAGTGAAAACACAGCTAAAAAGTGTAAGGTATGGGAGTTGCGCGAGCACACGGCGATATAGGCAAAGCAATGAGAGGTGCGTGAGAACACAGCCATATAGGAGAAGCTATGAGAGGTGCGCGAGAACACAGCGATATAGGAGAAGCTATGAGATGTGCGCGAGAACACAGCGATATAGGAGAAGCTATGAGAGGTGTGTGAAGACACAGCAATACAGGGGAAGGTATGAGAGTGCGCGATAACACGGCGATGAAGGGCAATATATCAGAGGTGCGCTAAAACACAGCGACATAGGGGAAGGTATGAGAGAGCAAAAACAGTGATAAACGGGAAGCTGCGGGAGGTGCATGAAAACACAGCGAGATAGCGGAATGTATTAGAGGTGCGCAAAAATGCTGCAATATAGGGGAAAGTACGAGAAGTGTGCAAAAACACGGCGATGCAGGGTGAGGCATGAGAGGTGCGCGAAAACACGGCGAAGTATGGGAATGTATGAGAGTGGCACGAAAACACGGCGAAATAGGGGAAGTTATGGGGGGAGAGCGAAAACAGAGCGATATAGAGGAAAGTATGAGAGGTGTGCGAAAACAGAGCGATATAGGGAAAAGTATGAGAGGTGCGCGAAAACAGCGATGTAGGGGAAGTTATCAGAGGTTCGAGAACACAGAGTGATACAGGGGAAGCTATGGGAGGTGCATGAAAACACACTGATATAGGGGAAGCTATGGGAGTGCGTGAAAACATGGCGATATAGGGGAAACTATGAGAGGTGCGCGAAAACACCGCAATATAGGGGAAGTTATGGGGGTGAGCGAAAACACAGCGATATAGGGGAATGGATGAGAGGTGAGCAAAAACACAGTGATCAAGGGGAAGGTATGGGAGAGCAAAAACACAGCGATATAGGGGAAGCTGCGGGAGGTGCATGAAAACGCAGCCATATAGGGGAAGGTATGAGACATTTGGGAAAATACAGCGATATAGCGGAAACTATGGGAGGTGCGCGAAAACACCACAATATAGGGGAAGTTATGAGGGTGAGTGAAAACAGAGAGATATAAGGGAAGGTATGAGAACTGTGCAAAAACACAGCGATGTAGGGGAAGTTATCAGAGGTGCGGGAAAACACAGTGATACATGGGAAACTATGGGAGGTGCATGAAAGCACGGCGATATAGGGGAAACTATGAGAGGTGCCCGAAAACCCAGCCATATAGGGGAAGCTATGAGAAGTTAGGGAAAACACAGCAATATAGGGGAAGATATGAGTGGTGCACGGATACACGGTGATATTGGGGTAGATATGAGATGTGCGCGAAAACACAGCAATGTAGGGGAAGCTATGGGAGGTGCTCAAAAACACTGCGATATCAGGGAAGCTATAAGAGGTGCATGAAAATACAGCGATTTAGGGGGAGGTATGAGAGGTGGACGAAAATACAGCAATATTGGGGAATCTATGGGAGGTGTGCGAAAACAGTGCAATATAAGGGAAGCTATGAGAGGTGCGTGAAATGTCGGCGATATAAGGGAAGGTATGAGAGGTGAGCGAAAACACAGCGATATAGAGGAAGCTATGAGAGATGTGCGAAAACACAGCGACAAAGGGGAAGCTATGAGAGGTGCGCGAAAACACAGCGATATAGGAGAAGCTATGAGAGATGTGCGAAGACACAGCGATACAGGGTAAGGTATAAGGGTGCGCAAAAACATGTCGATACAGGGCAATGTATCAGAGGTGCGCAAAACACAGCAACATAAGGTAAGGTATGAGAGAGCAAAAACACAGCGATATAGGGGAAGCTGCGGGAGGTGCACGAAAACACAGCGAGATAGTGGAATGTATTAGAGGTGCACGAAAATGCTGCGATATAGGGGAAAGCATGAGAGGTGTGCAAATACACAGCGATGTTGGGTGAGGCATGAGAGGTGCGCAAAAACACGGCGAAGTATGGGAATGTATGAGAGTGGCACGAAAACACAGCGAAATAGGGGAAGTTATGGGGGCAGAGCGAAAACAGAGCGATATAGGGGAAGGTATGAGAGGTGTGCGAAAACACAGCGATGTAGGGGAAGTTATCAGAGGTTCGGGAACACAGAGTGAGACGGGGAAGCTATGGGAGGTGCATGAAAACACAGTGATATAGGGATGCTATGGGAGGTACGTGAAAACAAGGCGATATAGGGGAAACTATGGGAGGTGCTCGAAAACACTGCAATATAGGGGAGGTTATCAAGGTGCGGGAAAACAGAGTGATACAGGGGAAGCTATGGGAGGTGCACGAAAACGCACCGATATAGCAGAAGCTATGAGAGGTTTGGGAAAATACAGCAATATAGCGGAAGCTATGGGAGGTGCACGAAAACACCGCGATATAGAGGAAGCTATGAGAGGTGTGCGAAAACACAGCGATACAGGGGAAGCTATGAGAGGTGCGTGAAAACACAGTGATATTGGAGAAGCTATGAGAGATGTGCGAAGACACAGTGATACAGGGGAAGTTATGAGAGTGCACGAAAACATGGCGATACAGGGCAATGTATCAGAGGTGCGCTAAAACACAGCAACATAGGGTAAGGTATGAGAGAGCAAAAACACAGCGATATAGGGGAAGCTGCGGGAGGTGCACGAAAACATAGCGAGATAGCGGAATGTATTAGAGGTGCACGAAAACGCTGCGATATAGGGGAAAGTATGAGAGGTGTGCAAAAACACGGCGATGTAGGGTGAGGCATGAGAGGTGTACGAAAACATGGCGAAGTATGGGAATGTATGAGAGTGGCATGAAAACACGGCGAAATAGGGGAAGTTATGGGGGGAGAGCGAAAACAGAGCGATATAGGGGAAGGTATGAGAGGTGTGCGAAAACACAGCGATGTACGGGAAGTTATCAGAGGTTCGGGAACACAGAGTGATACAGGGGAAGCTATGGGATGTGCATGAAAACACAGTGATATAGGAATGCTATGGGAGGTGCATGAAAACAAGGCGATATAGGGGAAACTATGAGAGGTGCTCGAAAACACTGCAATATAAGGGAAGTTATCAAGGTGCGGGAAAATAGAGTGATACAGGGGAAGCTATGGGAGGTGCATGTAAACACAATGATATAGGGATGCTATGGGAGGTGTGTGAAAACAAGGCGATACAGGGGAAGCTATGGGAGGTGCACGAAAATGCAACGATATAGCGGAAGCTATGAGAGGTTTGGGAAAATACAGCAATATAGCAGAAGCTATGGGAGGTGCACGAAAACACCGCGATATAAGGGAAGTTATGGGAGGTGCGCGAAAACACAGCGATATATGGGAATAGATGAGAGGTGCGCAAAAACACAGCGATGTAGGGGAAGTTATCAGAGGTGCAGGAAAACACAGTGATACAGGGGAAGCTATGGGAGGCGCAGCGGTATAGGGAACAGTATGAGAGGTGCGTGAAAAGATAGTGATATAGGGGAAGGTATGATAGGTGCATCAATACACCAATATGGGGAAGCTATGGGAGGTGCACGAAAACACAGCGATATAGGAGAAGGTATGAGAGATGAGCGAACACTCAGCTAAAAAGGGGAAGGTATGAGAGGTGCGCGAAAACACAGCCATATACTGGAAGGTATGAGAGGTGCGCGAAAACACAGAGATATAGGGAAAAGTATGAGAGCTGAGCAAAAACACAGCAGTATATGTTAAGCTATGGGATGTGGACGAGAACAGAGTGATATAGGGAAAAGTATGAGAGGTGTGAGAAAACACAGCGATATAGGGGAAGCTATGGGAGGTGCGGAAAACATGGCAAAATAGGAGAAGGTATGAGAGGTGCGCGAGAACACAGCGAATTTGGGGAAGCTTTGCGAGGTGCGTGAAAACACAGCGATTTAGGGGAAGCCATGAGATGTGCGCGAATACAGCTATCTAGTGGAAGTTATGGGACGTGCGCGAAGACACGGCTGTATAGGGGATGGTATGAGAGGTGGATGAAAACACGACGATATAGGGGCAGCTATAGGAGGTGCGCGAAAAAACGGCGAGATAGGGCAAGTTATGATAGGGAAGCGAAAATACAACGATATATGGGAAGCTATGGGAGGTGTGTGAAAACAGAGTGATATAGGGGAAGCTATAAGAGGTGCGAGAAAACACAGCGATATAGGGGAAGCCATGGGAGGTGTGTGAAAACACGGCGATATAGGAGAATGTATGAGAGATGCACAAAAACACGATGATATAGGGGAACATATGAGAGGTGCGCGAAAACACAGTGCTCTTGGGGAAGCTATAGGAGGTGCACGAAAACACGGCGATATAGGGGCAGGTATGAGAGGTGCGCGAAAGTGAAGCGTTATTGGGGAAACTATTGGAGGTGAAGGAAAACCCAGCGATATTGGGGAAGCTATGGGAGGTGCACCAAAACAGGGCAATTTTGGGAAATGTATGAGAGGTGCGTAATTACATGGCGACATAGGAGAAGCTATGGGAGGTGCGCGAAAAAAAGCGATTTAGGGGAAGTTATGAGAAGGAAGTGAAAACACAGCGATACAGGAGAAACTCTGGGAGTTGCACGAAAACACAGCAATATACGGGAAGGTATGGGACGTACACGAAAACACAGCGAAATAGTGGTAGGTATGAGAGTTGCACGAAAACACAGCGATGTAGCACAACGTATGAGAGCTGCACGAAAACACGGCGATACAGGGGAAGGAATGAGAGGTGAGAGAAAACACAGCTATATAGGGGAAGTTATGAGAGGTGTGCGAAAAAGAGACGATATAAGGGAAGCTATAAGAGGTGAACGAAAACACAGCGATACAGGGGAAGGTATGCGAGGTGCGTGAAAACACAATGATATTGGGGAAGCTAACGGAAGTGCTGGAAAACACAGCGATATAGGGGAAGCTGTGAGAGCTGCACAAAAACACAGCGATATAGGGGAAAATATGGGAGGTGTGCGAAAACACCGCAATACAGCGGAAGGTATGAGAGCTGTGCGAAAACACAGCCATATTGAGGCAGGTATAAGAAGTGCGCGAAAACACAGCGTTATTGGAGAAACTATGGGCGGTGCGCGATAACACAGCGATATAGGGGAAGGTATGGGAGGTGCGCAAAAACACGGTGATATGGGGAAAGGTATGAGAGGTGCGTGAAAACACGGCGATATAGGGATTCTATGAGAGGTGCGCGAAAACACAGCAATTTAGGGGAAGGTATGAGAGGTGTGCAAAACAAAGCAATTTAGGGGAAGCTATGAGATGTGCGCGAAAACAGCAATCTAGTGGAACCTATGGGAGGTGCGTGAAGACACGGAGATATAGGGGATGGTATGAGAGGTGGACAAAAGCACACCGATATAGGGGAGGGTATGAGAAGTGCGCGACAACAGAGAGATGTAGGGGAAGCTATCGGAGGTGTGTGAAAACACGGCGATACAGGGGAACCGATGAGAGGTGCCCGAAAATGCAGTGATATAGGGAACAGTATGAGAGGTGCGTGAAAACACAGCGATATAGGGGAAGGTATGACAGGTGCATCAAAACACCGATATGGGGAAGCTATGGGAGGTGCACAAAAACACAGCGATATAGGAGAAGTTATGAGAGATGAGCGAAAACTCAGCTAAAAAGGGGAAGGTATGAGAGCTGCGCGAAAACGCAGTCATATAGTGGAAGGTATGAGAGGTGAGCGAAAACAGAGATATAGGGAGAAGTATGAGAGATGCGCAAAAACACAGCAATATATGGGAAGCTATGGGATGTGCACGAGAACAGAGTGATATAGGGAAAAGTATGAGAGGTGCGAGAAAACACAGCGATATAGTGGAAACTATGGGAGGTGCGTGAAAACACGGCGGTATAGGAGAAGGTATGAGAGGTGCGCGAGAACACAGCGATTTGGAGAATGCTATGAGAGGTGCACAAAAACACTGCGGTATATGGGAAGCTATGGGAGTTGCGTGAAAACGGCGATACAGGGTAAGTTAGGAGAGGTTTGCGAGAACACAGCTATTTTGGGGAATGTCTGAGAGGTGCGGGAAAACACAGCGATCTAGGGGAAGCTATGCGAGGTGCGCGAAAATACGGCGATATAATGGAAGCTATGAGAGGTACGCGAAAACACAGCGATGTTGGGGAAACTGCGAGGTGCGCGAAAAAACGTCGAGATAACGGAAGCTATGAGAGGTGCACGAAAACACGGCGATATGGGGAATCTATGATAGGTGCGCGAAAACACAGCAATTCAGGGGAAGGTATGAGAGGTGCGCGATAACACAGCCATATTGGGGAAGGTATGAGAGTTGCACAAAAAAACAGCGATATAGGGGAAGCTGTGGGAGGCGTGCGAACACATAGCGATACAGGGGAAGGTATGAGAGGTGCGCGAAAACGCAGCGATATAGAGGAAGTTATGGGATGTGCGCGGGAACTCAGCAATGTAGGGGAAGCTCTAAAGATGTGCTCAAAAAGAAAGTGATGTCGGGGAAACTATGAGAGGTGCGCAAAAACACAGGGATCTATTGGACGCTATGAGAGGTGGGCAAAAGCCCCGTGATATTTTGGAAGCTATGGGAGTTGCACGAAAACATGTCGTGATAGAGGAAGGTATGAGAGGTGCGTGAAAACACTGCGATATTGGGGAAGGTATGAGAGGTGCGCGAAAACACAGCGATATCGTGGAAGCTATGAGAGGTGCCTCGTCTCTTGCCTCTAGCCTCTTGCAATGCCTCGCCTCTCGTTTCCCGGCCGTTTCGGATTGTGTGTTTACGTTTGCTCCAGTCCCGAGATTTACCTGTGGAAGTCAGTCTCTCCGTTTTCCAACTTCCAATTCAGTTCCGGTGGTGACCTCTGAAACTCAGTCTCTCCGTGTCAAGTATTCTAAGTTTTACTTCAGCACCGCAGTTTACCTGTGTAATTCCGTCTCTCCGTGCCAAGCGAGGTTTTGCCTACCGCTTTACTTTCTACGCTCAGTGTCAGGATAGTTCTGCCTTCCTTCTGCTTCCCTGAACACCTTCCTGTTTGCCATTAACGCTCACACAAATCAGTGCGCACCCTCATGTGCGAGAACGCAGCCCTAAATCAGTGTGCACCCCCAAATCATTTTCACCCCCAAAACACCGTGCGCACTCATTTACACAGTCACTTCCTTAGTTCTGCGTTTTCCGCAAATTGGTGCGCACCCCAACCCCGCTGACACACCCGCAGGCATAACAGATTTTTTCAGAGCAACAATCATTTCAAACTGTTCAGAGAATTGTTAAAAATAATCATTGTAAATTCTTTGCAAATTTTGGTGTAACTTTAAACCCGTATTGAATCCAAACGCACATGCGATTTTCTTCGAGCATAAACTGTGTCAAACAGTTCAGAAAATGGCTGCCTCGACATTAAAAAACGCAGCATGAGGGTGCGCACTGATTTGGGGATTGAGGAGATTTAGAGGTTTGTCATAAAATGCAGGGGTGCACACGGCTTCTGGTGGCTCATGTGGATTATTGAGATGCGCGCAGATTTAGTCGTTGTGTTGCAAGGAACGAGTTCCGGAGATTAAGTTAGGAAATACACGAGGGTGTGAGCGTTAACGGCAAACAGGGAGGTGTTCGTATGCAAATTTTGAGTAGCAACCTCCAATTTAAAAACACAATACGAACAGATTTGAAAACATAAAGAGTCTATAATCCCAACGAATGAAATAAATTCGAGATTCGTCACTATTGAAAATCCACAGACACACCCAAATCCGGGAACACCACTAAATCCTCTACACCCGCACTAGAGTATGCCAAAGAAAGAATCATTTGAAAACCTTTTAAAAATATCTGTCTGCACAAGTTTAAAGTGGTGAGCCGAGGTATGGCTAGAGACCAGAGGCTAGTGGCGAGTATTGGCTAAAGGCTAGAGGCGAGGCTTGCCTAGAGGCTAGAGGCAAGGGTCGAGGCTTGGCTAGAGGCTAGAAGCGAGGCTTGGAGAGAAGCTACAGGCGAGTCTTGGCTAGAGGCAAGGTACCTCTCATAGCTTCCTCTATATCAACGTGATTTTGTGCACCTCTCATACCTTACCCAATATTGCCGAGACTTCGCGTACCTCTCATAGATTCCCTTAAATCGTTGTTTTTTCACGCACCTCCCACAGCTTCCCCTACGTTGCTTTGTTTTCGCGCACCTGTCATAGCTTCTCTTAAATCGCTGCATTTTCGCGCACCTCTCATAACTTCCCCTATCCCGCCGTGTTTTCGAGCACCTCCCATAGCTTCCCCTGTATCACTGTGTTTTGGCGCGCCTCCCATAGTTTCCGCAATAACGCTGTGTTTTCGCGCACCTCTCATACCTTCCCCTGTATCGCTGTGTTATCACGCACCTCTCATACCTTCCCCTATATCGCCGTGTTTTTGAACACCTCCCATAGTTTCCCCGCTCTCGCTGTGTTTTCACTCACCTCTCATATCTTCGCCAATATCGCCGTGTTCTCACGCACCTCTCATACCTTCACGTATATTGCTGTGTGTTCGCACACCTCCCATAGCTTCCCCTTACTGCTGTGTTTTCACGCACCTCCCATACATTCCCCAATATGGCTGTGTTTTCGCGCACCTCTCATACCTTCCCCTGTATCGCCGAGTTTTTGCGAACCTCTCATCTGTTGCCCTTTATCGCTGTGTTTTCACGCACCTCCCATACCTTCCCTAATATGGCTGTGTTTTTGCGTACCTCTCATACCTTCCCCTGTATCACTGCGTTTTCGCACACCTCTCATAGCTTCCCCTATATCGCTGTGTTTTGATGCACCTATCATGCTTTCCCCTATAGCGCTGTGTTTTCGCTCACCTCCCATAGCTTCCCGTGTATCGCTGTGTTTTTGTGCACATCTCATCCCTTCCCCTATTTCGCTGTAATTTTGCACTCCTCCTATAGCTTCCCCTATATCTCCGTGCTTTCGCGCACCTCTCATACATTCCCCTACATCGCCGTGTTTTCAAGCACCTCTCATTACTTCCTCTATATCGCTGTGTTTTCGGGCACATCCAATACCTTCCCCAATATTGCTGTGTTTTCGCGCACCTCTCATAGCGTCCCCTATATCGCCGTGTTTTTGAGCACCTCCCATAACTTCCCTGACATCACGTTCTTTCTGCGCACATGTTAGAGCTTCCCCTAGATTGCTGGGTTCTCGTGCACCTCTGATGCGTTCCCCTACATTGCTTTGTTTTCGCACACCTCTCATAGCTTCCCTTAAATCGCTGTGTTTTCGCGCACCTCTGATAGTTTCCCCTATATCACCCCGTTTACGCACACCTCTCATACCTTCCCCTGTATCGCTGTGTTTTTGCTCACCTCTCATATCTTTGCCTATATCGCCGTGTTCTCGCACACCTCTCATATCTTCCACTTTTTAGATGTGTTTTCACTCATTTCTCAAACATTCCCCTATATCGCCTTGTTTCCCACACCTCGCATACCTTTACGTATATCGCCGTGCATTCGCACACCTCTCATAGCTTCCCCAAGTCACTGTGTTTTCGTGCAGCTTTCATAAATTCCCCTATATCACCTTGTTTTCGAGCGCCTCCCATAGCTTCCACTATATCGCTGGGTTTTCGCACACCTCCCATACCTTCCCCAATATGGCTGTATTTACGCACACCTCTCATACCTTGCCCTGTATCGCTGTGTTTTCGCACACCTCCCACAGCTTCCCCTATATTGCATTGTTTTTGAGCACCTCCCATAGCTTCCCCTATATCGCTGGGTTTTCGTACTCCTACCATACCTTCCCCAATACGGCTGTGTTCTTGCGCACCTCTCATACCTTGCCCTGTATCGCTATGTTTTCACGCACCTCCCACAGCTTCCCCTATATTGCTTTGTTTTCGCACACTTCCCATAGCTTCCCCTATATCGCTGTGTTATCCAGCACCTCTCATACCTTCCTCTATATCGCTGTGTTTTCGGGCACATCCAATACCTTCCCCAATATTGCTGTGGTTACGCGCACCTGCCATAGCTGCCCCTCTATTGCGATGTTTTCGCGCACCTCTCATACCTTGCCCTGTATCACTGTGTTTTCGCACACGTCCCACAGCTTCCCCTATATTGCTTTGTTTTCGCGCACCTCTGATAGTTTCCCCTATATCGCTCTGTTTTCGCGCACCTCCCATAGCTTCCCCTATATCGCTGTGTTTTCATGCACCTCTCATACCTTCCCCTATATCATTGAGTTTTAGCTCCCCTCTCATAGCTTCCCCTATATCGCCGTGTTTTCATGCACCTCTCATACCTTCCATTTTTTAACTGTGTTTTCGCTCACCTCTCATATCTTTGCCTATATCGCCGTGTTCTCGCGCACCACTCATACCTTTCACTTTTTAGCTGTGTTTTCGCGCACCTCTCATCCCTTCCCCTATATCGCTGTGATTTTGCGCACCTCCCATAGCTTCCCCTATATTGCTGTGTTTTCGAGCACCTCCCATAACTTCCCCCACTTCACGTTCTTTTCGTGCACATCTTAGAGCTTCCCCTACATTGCTGGGTTTCCTTGCACCTCCCATACCTTCCCCAATATTACTGTGTTTACGCGCACTTCCCATAGCTCCCCCTCTATTGTGATGTTTTCGCGCACCTCTCATAGCTTCCCCTACATCACTGTGTTTTCGCGCACCTCTCATACCTTCCCGTGTCACCGTGTTTGCGAACACCTCCCATAACTTTCCTAACATCACGATCTTTTTGCGCACATCTTAGAGCTTCCCGTACATTGCTGGGTTCTCGTGCACCTCCCATACCTTCCACAATATGGCTGTGTCTTCGCGCACCTCTCATATCTTGCCCTCAATCGCTGTGTTTTTGCACACGTCCCACAGCTTCCCCTACATTGCTTTGTTTTCGCGCACCTGTCATAGCTTCTCTTAAATCGCTGCATTTTCGCGCACCTCTCATAACTTCCCCTATCCCACCGTGTTTTCGAGCACCTCCCATAGCTTCCCCTGTATCACTGTGTTTTGGCGCGCCTCCCATAGTTTCCGCAATAACGCTGTGTTTTCGCGCACCTCTCATACCTTCCCCTGTATCGCAGTGTTATCACGCACCTCTCATACCTTCCCCTATAACGCCGTGTTTTTGAACACCTCCCATAGCTTCCCCACTCTCGCTGTGTTTTCACTCACCTCTCATATCTTCGCCAATATCGCCGTGTTCTCACGCACCTCTCATACCTTCACGTATATTGCTGTGTGTTCGCACACCTCTCATTGCTTCCCCATATCACTGTGTTTTCACGCAGCTCTCACAACTCCCCTATATCGCTGTGATTTTGCACACCTCGAATAGATTCCCCGATATCACTGTCTTTTCACGCACCTCTCATACCTTCCCCTATATCGCCGTATTCTTGCCCACCTCACATACATTCCCCTATATCGCAGTGTTTTCGAGCACCTCTCATACATTCCTCTATATCGCAGTGTTTCCGCGCACCTCCAATACCTTCCCCAAATAGCGTTGTGTTTTTGCGCACCTCCCATACCTTCCCGATATCGCGGTGTTTTCGCGCAGCTCCCATAGCTTCTACTAGATCGCTTTGTTTTTGCGCACCTTACATAGTTTCCCCTATATCACTGTGTTCTCATGCACCTCTCATAGCTTCCCCTGGATTGCGATGTTTTCGCGCACCTCTCATAGATTCCCAAAATTGCTGTGTAGTCGCGCACCTCTCATAGCTTCCACTATATCGCTGTGTTTTCGTGCACTTCTCATACAATCCCCTATATCGCTGTTTTAGCTCCCCTCTCATAACTTCCCCCATATTGCCGTGTTTTTACGCACCTCTCATACCTTCCATTTTTTAGCTGTGTTTGTGCTCATCTCTCATAACTTCCCCTATATCGCTGTGTTTTCGCGCACCTCTCATACATTCCCCTATAGCGCTGTGTTTTTACGCACGTCTCATACCTTCCCCTGTATCGCTGTGTTTTCGCACACCTCCCATAGCTTTCCCTATATCGCCGTGTTTGCGTGAACCTCTCATACCTTCCCCTTTATCACCGTGTTTTCATGCACCTGCCATAGCTTCCCCTATATTGCTGTGTTTTCATGCATCTCCCATAAATTCCCCAATATGACTGTATTTTTGCACACCCCTCATACCTTCCCCTGTATCGCTGTGTTTTCGCACACCTAACATAGCTTCCCTAATATCATTGTTTTTTTGCGCACCTCTCAAAACTTCCCCTGTATCACCATGTATTCACGCACCTCTCATAACTTCCCCTATATCGCTGTGTTTTCGAACACCTCCCATAGCTTCACCACTCTAGCTGTGTTTTCGCGCACCTCACGTACATTCCCCTATAGCGCTGTGTTTTTGCGCACCTCCCATAGCTTCCCCTATATTGCTGTGTTTTCGAGCACCTCCCATAACTTCCCCCACTTCACGTTCTTTTCGTGCACATCTTAGAGCTTCCCCTACATTGCTGGGTTTCCTTGCACCTCCCATACCTTCCCCAATATTACTGTGTTTACGCGCACTTCCCATAGCTCCCCCTCTATTGTGATGTTTTCGCGCACCTCTCATAGCTTCCCCTACATCACTGTGTTTTCGCGCACCTCTCATACCTTCCCGTGTCACCGTGTTTGCGAACACCTCCCATAACTTTCCTAACATCACGATCTTTTTGCGCACATCTTAGAGCTTCCCGTACATTGCTGGGTTCTCGTGCACCTCCCATACCTTCCACAATATGGCTGTGTCTTCGCGCACCTCTCATATCTTGCCCTCAATCGCTGTGTTTTTGCACACGTCCCACAGCTTCCCCTACATTGCTTTGTTTTCGCGCACCTGTCATAGCTTCTCTTAAATCGCTGCATTTTCGCGCACCTCTCATAACTTCCCCTATCCCGCCGTGTTTTCGAGCACCTCCCATAGCTTCCCCTGTATCACTGTGTTTTGGCGCGCCTCCCATAGTTTCCGCAATAACGCTGTGTTTTCGCGCACCTCTCATACCTTCCCCTGTATCGCAGTGTTATCACGCACCTCTCATACCTTCCCCTATAACGCCGTGTTTTTGAACACCTCCCATAGCTTCCCCACTCTCGCTGTGTTTTCACTCACCTCTCATATCTTCGCCAATATCGCCGTGTTCTCACGCACCTCTCATACCTTCACGTATATTGCTGTGTGTTCGCACACCTCTCATTGCTTCCCCATATCACTGTGTTTTCACGCAGCTCTCACAACTCCCCTATATCGCTGTGATTTTGCACACCTCGAATAGATTCCCCGATATCACTGTCTTTTCACGCACCTCTCATACCTTCCCCTATATCGCCGTATTCTTGCCCACCTCACATACATTCCCCTATATCGCAGTGTTTTCGAGCACCTCTCATACATTCCTCTATATCGCAGTGTTTCCGCGCACCTCCAATACCTTCCCCAAATAGCGTTGTGTTTTTGCGCACCTCCCATACCTTCCCGATATCGCGGTGTTTTCGCGCAGCTCCCATAGCTTCTACTAGATCGCTTTGTTTTTGCGCACCTTACATAGTTTCCCCTATATCACTGTGTTCTCATGCACCTCTCATAGCTTCCCCTGGATTGCGATGTTTTCGCGCACCTCTCATAGATTCCCAAAATTGCTGTGTAGTCGCGCACCTCTCATAGCTTCCACTATATCGCTGTGTTTTCGTGCACTTCTCATACAATCCCCTATATCGCTGTTTTAGCTCCCCTCTCATAACTTCCCCCATATTGCCGTGTTTTTACGCACCTCTCATACCTTCCATTTTTTAGCTGTGTTTGTGCTCATCTCTCATAACTTCCCCTATATCGCTGTGTTTTCGCGCACCTCTCATACATTCCCCTATAGCGCTGTGTTTTTACGCACGTCTCATACCTTCCCCTGTATCGCTGTGTTTTCGCACACCTCCCATAGCTTTCCCTATATCGCCGTGTTTGCGTGAACCTCTCATACCTTCCCCTTTATCACCGTGTTTTCATGCACCTGCCATAGCTTCCCCTATATTGCTGTGTTTTCATGCATCTCCCATAAATTCCCCAATATGACTGTATTTTTGCACACCCCTCATACCTTCCCCTGTATCGCTGTGTTTTCGCACACCTAACATAGCTTCCCTAATATCATTGTTTTTTTGCGCACCTCTCAAAACTTCCCCTGTATCACCATGTATTCACGCACCTCTCATAACTTCCCCTATATCGCTGTGTTTTCGAACACCTCCCATAGCTTCACCACTCTAGCTGTGTTTTCGCGCACCTCACGTACATTCCCCTATAGCGCTGTGTTTTTGCGCACCTCCCATAGCTTCCCCTTGCTACTGTGTTTTCGCGCACCTCCCAGACATTCCACAATATGGCTGTGTTTTCCCGCACCTCTCATACCTTCCCCTGTATCGCCGTGTTATCACGCACCTCTCATACCTTCCCCTATATCGCCGTGTTTTCGAACACCTCCCATATCTTCTCCACTCTCGCTGTGTTTTCGCGCACCTGCCATACCTTCCCCTAGATCACTGTGTTTTCCTTCACCTCTCATAGCTTTGCGAATAACGCCGTGTTCTCGTGCACCTCTCATACCTTCCAATTTTTAGCTTTATTTTCGCGCACCTCTCATGCCTTCACGTATATTGCCGTTGTTCGCACACCTCTCATTGCTTCCCCATATCACTGTGTTTTTGTGCAGCTCTCATAACTCCCCTATTTCGCTGTGATTTCACGCACCTCCCATAGCTTCCTCTATATCGCTGTCTTTTCACGCACCTCTAATGCCTTCCCTTATATCGCCTTATTTCTGCCCACCTCTCATACATTCCCCTACATCGCAGTGTTTTCGAGCACCTCTCATACCTTCCTCTATATTGCTATGTTTCAGGGCACCTCCAATACATTCCCCAATATTGCTGTGTTTTCACGCACGTTCCATAGCTTCCCTGCATTGCTGTATTTTCGCGCACCTCCGATACCTTCTCCAATATTGCTATGTTTTTGCAGACATCCCATAGCTTCCCCTATATTGCAATGTTTTCGCACACGTCTCCCAGCTTCCCCTAAATCACTGTTTTCATGCACTTCTCATAGCTTCCCCTATATTGAGATGTTTTTGCGTACCTCTCCTAGCTTCCTCTAAATCGCTGTGTATTCACGCACCTCTCATCGCTTCCCCTATATCGCCGTGTTTTCGTCCACCTCCCATAGCGTCCCTAATATCATTGTGTTTTCGCGCACCTCTCGTACCTTCCCCTGTATCGCCATGTATTCACGCAACTCTCATAACTTCCCCTATATCGCCGTGTTTTCGAACACCTCCCACAGCTTCACCACTCTAGCTGTGCTTTCACGCACCTCTCATACATTCCCCTATAGCACTGTGTTTTTGCGCACCTCTCATAGCTTCCCCTTGCTGCTGTGTTTTCGCGCACCTCCCAGACATTCCACAATATGGCTGTGTTTTCGCGCATCTCTCAATCCTTCCCCTGTATCGCCGTGTTATCACGCACCTCTCATATCTTTCCCTATATGGCCGTGTTTTCGAAAACCTCCCATATCTTCTCCACTCTTGCTGTGTTTTCGCGCACCTGCCATACCTTCCCCTATATCGCTGTGTTTTCCTTCACCTCTCATAGCTTTGCAAATAACGCGTGTTCTCACGCACCTCTCATACCTTCCAATTTTTAGCTTTATTTTCACGCACCTCTCATACCTTCACGTATATTGCCGTTGTTCGCACACCTCTCATAGCTTCCCCTATATCGCTGTGTTTTCGCTCGCCTCTCATACCTTCCACTTTTTAGCTGTGTTTTCGCGCAGCTCTCATACATTCACGTATATCACCGTGTGTTCGCACAACTCCCATACCGTCGTGTATATCGCTGTGTTTTCGTGCACCTCTCATTCCGTCCCCATATCGCTGTGATTTCACGCACCTCCTATACCTTCCTGTATATCACTGTGTTTTCGTGCACCTCTCATTCCTTCCCCATATCGCTGTGATTTTGCGCACCTCCTATAGCTTCCTGCATATCGTTGTGTTTTCGCGCACCTCTCATAGATTTCCCAACATCTCTGTATTTTCGCGCACCTCTTATTACTTCCACTATATCGCTGTGTTTTCGTGCACCTCTCATACCTTCCCCTATATTGCCGTGTTTTCGCGCACCTCCCATAGCTTCCCCTGTATCACTGTGTTTTCGCGCGCCTCCCATAGTTTCCGCAATAACGCTGTGTTTTTGCACACCTCTCATACATTCTCCTACATCGCAGTGTTTTTGCGCACCACTTATACCTTCAACTATATCGCTATGTTCTCGCGCTGTGTCCCATTCCTTCCCAAATATTGCTGTGTTTTCGCACAACTCCCATATGGTCCCCTATATCGCTCTGTTTTTGTGCACGTCTCAGAGCTTACCCTATATTGCTGTGTTTTCGTGCACCTCCCATAGCTTCCCCTCTATCGCTGTGTTTTCATTTCCCTCTCATATATTAACCTAAACCGCTGTGTTTTCGCTCACCTACCATAGCTTCCCTTATATTGTCGTGTTTTTGCGCACCCCTCATATATTCCCCTATAGCACTGTGTTTTCACGCACCTCCGAGACATTCCCTTAATCGCTGTGTTTTCGCGCACCTCCCACACCTTCCCCAATATCGCTGTGTTTTGGTGCACCTCTCATACCTTCCCCTGTATCGCTGTTTTTTCACGCACCTCTCATACCTTCCCCATATCGCTCTGTTTTCACGCACCTCCCATAGTTTCCCCTATATCGTTGTGTTTTTGTGCACCTCCCATAGCTTCCCCTGTATCGTTGTGTTTTTGTGCACCTCCCATAGCTTCCTCTATATCGTTGTGCTTTTGTGCACCTCCCATAGCTTCCCCTGTATCGTTGTGTTTTTGTGCACCTCCCATAGCTCCCCCTGTATCGTTGCGTTTTTGTGCACCTCCCATAGCTTCCCCTGCATTGCTGTGTTTTCGTGCCCCTTCCATCGCTCCCCCGATATCGCTGTGTTTTTCACACCTACCTTAGCTTCCCCTATATCGCGGTGTATTCGCGCACCTCCCATACCTTCCATAATATCGCTGTCTTTTCGCGCACCTCTCATAGCGTCCCCGATATCGCTGTTTTTTCGCGCGACAACCATACCTTCCCCTATATCGCTGTGTTTTCACGCAGCTCCCATAGATTCCCCTATATTGCGGTGTTTTCATGCACCTCAGCGATATAGGGGAAGCTATGAGAAATGTGCAAAAAGCAGGCGATGTAGGAGAAGCTGTGGGAGGTGCGCGAAAACACAGCGATGTAGGAGAATGTATGAGAGGTGCGCGAAAAAAACAGTGAAATATGGGAAGGTAGGAGAGGTACGCGAAATCACAGCAATGTAGGGAAAGCTATGGGAGGTGCAGGAAAACACAGCGATATAGGGGAAGCTATGGGAGGTGCGCAAAAAGACAGTGATATGGGGAAGGTATGAAAGCTGCGTGAGAACAAAGTGATATAGGGGAAGCTATGGGATGTGTGCGAAAACACGGCGATATACGTGAAGGAATGAGAGGTGTGTGAAAACACGTCAATATAGGGCAAGCGATGAAAGGTGTGCGAAAATGCAACGATATAGGTGGATGGTATGCGAGATGCGTGAAAACACAGTGATATAGGGATAGGTATGAGGGATGCACGAAAACACAGCCATATTGGGCAAGGTATCAGAGGTGCGGGAAAACACAGCGATATATTGGAAGCTATGAGAGCTGCGAGAAAACACAGCGATATAGGGGAAGCTATGGGAGCAAAAACACAGCGATACAGAGGAACGTATGAGAGCTGCACGAAAACACAGCGATATATTGGAAGCTATTGGAGTTGCGCGAAAACATAGCGATATAGGGGAAGGTAAGAGAGGTGCGCGAAAACACAGCGACAAAGCGGAAGCTATGAGAGGTGCACGAAAACACAGCGATACAGGGGAAGCTATGTTAGGTGCGTGAAAACAAAGTGATGTAGCGGAAGGTAGGAGAGGCGTGAAAAAACAAGGCGATATAGGGGAAGGTATGAGAGTGCGCGAAAACACAGTGATACAGGGCAATATATCAGAGGTGCGCCAAAAAACACAGCCATATAGGGGAAGGTATGAGAGAGCAAAAACACAGCGATATAGAGGAAGCTATGGGAGGTGCGTTAGAACATGGTGATATAGGAGAATGTATGCGAGGTGCGCGAAAACGCGGCGATACAGGGGAAGCTATGAGAGGTTAAGGAAAGCATGGCAATATAGGTGGAAGCTATGTGAGGTGCGCAAAAACAGAGTGATATATACAGAGGAAGGTACATGAAGTGCGCGAAAACAGCTATTTTGGGGTTGCTGTGGGAGGTGCGGGAAAACACGGCGATATAGGGGAAGATGTGAGAGGTGCGTGAAAAAACAATGCTTTAGGGTAAGGTATGAGAGGTGCGCGAAAACACAGCGATATGGGGAATCTATGGGAGGTGCGCGAAAACAGCGCAATATAAGGGAAGCTATGAGAGGTGCGTGAAATTTCGGCGATATAGGTGAAGGTATGAGAGGTGAATGCAAACACAGCGATATAGGCGAAGGTATGAGAGGTGCACGAAAACACGGCGATATAGAGGAAGCTATGAGAGGTGCGCGAAAACACAGCGACAAAGGGGAAGCTATGAGAGGTGCACGAAAACACAGCGATACAGGAGAAGCTATGGTAGGTGCGTGAAAACGAAATGATGTAGCAGATGGTAGGAGAGGCGTGAAAAAACACGACGATATAGGTGAAGGTATGAGAGTGCGTGAAAACACGGCGATACAGGACAATGTATCAGAGGTGCGCCAAAAAACACAGCCATATAGGGGAAAGTATGAGAGAGCAAAAACACAGCGATATCGGGGAAGGTATGAGAGGTGTGCAAAAACACAGCGATATAGGGTAAGGCATGAGAGGAGCGCGAAAACACGGCGATATATGGGAAGCTATGGCAGGTGCATGAAAACACAGTGATATAGAGGAAGCTATAGGAGATGGGAGAAAACACGGCGATATAGGAGAGGTATGAGAGATGAGTGAAAACTCAGCTAAGAAGGAGACGGTATGAGAGGTGCGCAAAAACACGGTGATATAGGGAAATCTATGAGAGGTGCGGAAAAACACAGCGATATATAGTAAGCTATGGGTGGTGCACGAAAACACAGCGATATAGGGGAAGGCATGAGAGGTGTGAGAAAACACAGCGATATAGGGGAAGGTATGAGAGCTGCGCGAGAACAAAGTGATATAGGGGAAGCTATGGGAGGTGCGCGAAAACATGGCGATATACGTGAAGGAATGAGAGGTGTATGAAAACATGTCAGTATAGGGGAAGCGATGAGAAGTGCGCGAAAACGCAGTGATATAGGTGGATAGGTGGATGGTATGCGAGGTGCGTGAAAACACAGTGATATAGGGGTAGGTATGAGAGATGCACGAAAACACAATGATATAGGGGAAGGTATCAGAGGTGAATGAAAACACAGCGATATCGGGGAAGCTGCGGGAGGTGCGCAAAAACACTGCGATATCGGGGAAGGTATGAGAGGTGAGCAAAAACACAGCGATATAGCGTAAGGCATGAGAGGTGTGCGAAAACACGGCGATATATGGGAAGCTATGGGAGGTGCGTGAAAACACAGTGATATAGAGGAAGCTAAAGGAGATGCGAGAAAACACGGCGATATAGGAGAGGTATGAGAGATGAGTGAAAACTCAGCTAAGAAGGAGACGGTATGAGAGGTGTGCAAAAACACGGTGATATAGGGAAATCTATGAGAGGTGCGGGAAAAAACAGCGATATATGGTAAGCTATGGGTGGTGTGTTAGAATATGGTGATATAGGAGAATGTATGCGAGGTGCGCGAAAACGCGGCGATACAGGGGAATGTATGAGAGGTTAGGGAAAACATGGCAATATAGGGGGAAGCTATGTGAGGTGCCCAAAAACAGAGTGATATAGAGGAAGGTACATGAGGTGCGCGAAAAGAGCGATTTTGGGTATGCTGTGGGAGGTGCGGGAAAACACAGTGACATAGGGGAAGATATGAGAGGTGCATGAAAAAACAATGATTTAGGGTAAGGTATGAGGGGTGCGTGAAAACACGGCGATATAGAGGAAGCTATGAGAGGTGCGCGAAAGCACAGCGATACAGGGGAAGCTATGGTAGGTGAGTGTAAACAAAGTGATGTAACAGAAGGTAGGAGAGGCGTGAAAACATAGCGATATAGGGGAAGGTATGAGAGGTGCGAGAAAACATAGCGATATAGGGGAAGCTATGGGAGGTGCGTTAGAACATGGTGATACAGGAGAATGTATGCGAGGTGCGCAAAAACGCGGCGATACAGGGGAAGCTATGAGAGGTTAAGGAAAACACAGCAATATAGGGGGAAGCTATGTGAGGTGCTCAAAAACAGAGTGATATATATAGAGGAAGGTACATGAAGTGCGCCAAAACAGCTATTTTGGGGATGCTGTGGGAGGTGCACGAAAACACAGTGAGATTGGGGAATCTCTTAGAGGTGCGCAAAAACACTGTGATATCGGGGAAGGTATGAGAGGTGTGCAAAATCACGGCGATATATGGGAAGCTATGGGCGGTGCATGAAAACAAAGTGATGTAGCGGAAGGTAGGAGAGGCGTGAAAAAACACAGCGATATAGGGGAAGGTATGAGAGTGCGCGAAAACTCGGTGATACAGGGCAATGTATCAGAGGTGTGCCAAAAAACACAGCCACATAGGGGAATGTATGAGAGAGCAAAAACACAGCGATATTGGGGAAGCTGCGGGAGGTGCACGAAAACACAGCTAAAAAGGGGAAGGTATAAAAGGTGCGCGAGAATTCGGCAATATAGGCAAAGGTATGAGAGCTGAGCAAAAACACAGCGATATAGGGGATGCTATGGGAGGTGCGCGAAAACACAGCGTTTTTGGGGAACCTATGAGAAGTGTGCGAAAACCTTGCAATATATGGGAAGCTATGACAGGTGCGTGAAAACACTGCGATATATGGGAAGCTATGGGAGGTGCATCAAAACACAGCTATATAGGGGAAAGTATGAGAGGTGCGAGAAAACACAGCGAAAAAGGGGAAGCTATGGGAGGTGCATTAGAACATGGTGATATAGGAGAATGTATGCGGGGTACGGGAAAACACGGCGACATAGGGGAAGATATGAGAGGTGCGTGAAAAAACAATGATTCAGGGTAAGGTATGAGAGGTGCGTGAAAACACAGCGATATGGGGTAATCTATGGGAAGTTCGTGAAAACAGCGCAATATAAGGGAAACTATGAGAGGTGCGTGAAATTTCAGCGATATAGATGAAGGTATGAGAGGTGAATGCAAACGCAGCGATATAGGGGAAGGTATGAGAGGTGCGCGAAAACACGGCGATATATAGGAAGCTATGAGAGGTGCGCGAAAACGCAGCGATACAGGGGAAGCTATGGTAGGTGCGTGAAAACAAAGTGATGTTGCGGAAGGTAGGAGAGGCGTGAAAAAACACGGCGATATAGGGGAAGGTATGAGAGTGCGCGAAAACCCGGCGATATATTGGAAGCTATTGGAGTTGCGTGAAAACATAGCGATATAGGGGAAGGTATGAGAGGTGCGAGAAAACATAGCGATATAGGGGAAGCTATGGGAGGTGCGTTAGAACATGGTGATACAGGAGAATGTATGCGAGGTGCGCGAAAACGCGGCGATACAGGGGAAGCTATGAGAGGTTAAGGAAAACACAGCAATATAGGGGGAAGCTATGTGAGGTGCTCAAAAACAGAGTGATATATATAGAGGAAGGTACATGAGGTGCGCCAAAACAGCTATTTTGGGGATGCTGTGGGAGGTGCACGAAAACACAGTGAGATTGGGGAATCTCTTAGAGGTGCGCAAAAACACTGTGATATCGGGGAAGGTATGAGAGGTGTGCAAAATCACGGCGATATATGGGAAGCTATGGGAGGTGCATGAAAACACAGTGATATAGAGGAAGCTTTAGGAGATGCAAGAAAACACGGCGATATAGGAGAGGTATGAGAGATGAATGAAAACTCAGCTAAGAAGGAGACGGTATGAGAGGTGCGCAAAAACACGGTGATATAGGGAAGTCTATGAGAGGTGCGGGAAAACACAGCGATATATGGTAAGCTATGGGTGGTGCAGGAAAACACAGCGATACAGGGGAAGGCATGAGAGGTGTGAGAAAACACAGCGATATAGGGGAAGGTATGAGAGTTGCGCGAGAACAAAGTGATATAGGGGAAGATATGGGAGGTGCGCGGAAACATGGCGATATACTTGAAGGAATGAGAGGTGTGTGAAAACACGTCAATATATGGGAAGCGATGAGAGGTGCGCTAAAACGCAGTGATATAGGTGGATGGTATGCGAGGTGCGTGAAAACACAGTGATATAGGGGAAGGTATGAGAGGTGTGCGAAAACACAACGATATAGGGAAAGGTATCAGAGGTGAATGAAAACAGCGATATAGGGAAAGCTACGAAAGATGAGCGAAAACTCAGCTAAAAAGGGGAAGGTATAAAAGGTGCGCGAGAACTTGGCAATATAGGCAAAGCTATTAGAGGTGAGCAAAAACCAGCGAAATAGGGGAAGCTATGGGAGGTGCGCGAAAACACAGCGATTTGGGGGAACCGATGAGAAATGCACGAAAACTTCGCAATATATGGGAAGCTATGACAGGTGCGCGAAAACACTGTGATATATGGGAAGCTATGGGAGGTGCGTCAAAACACAGCTATATAGGGGAAGTTATGAGAGGTGCGAGAAAACACAGCGATATAGGGGAAGCCATCGGAGGTGCGTTAGAACATGGTGATATAGGAGAATGTATGCGAGGTGCGCGAAAATGCAGAGATACAGGGGAAGGTATGAGAGGTTAGGGAAATCATGGCAATATAGGGGGAAGCTATGTGAGGTGCGCAAAAACAGAGTGATATAGAGGAAGGTACATGAGGTGTGCCAGAACAGTGATTTTGGGGATGCTGTGGGAGGTGTGGGAAAACACGGTGATATAGGGGAAGATACGAGAGGTGCATGAAAAAACAATGATTTAGGGTAAGGTATGAGAGGTGCGCGAAAACACAGCGATATGGGTGAATCTATGGGAGGTGCGCGAAAACACAGCAACAAAGGGGAAGCTATGAGAGGTGCACGAAAACACAGCGATACAGGGGAAGCTATGGTAGGTGCATGAAAACAAAGTGATGTAGCGGAAGGTAGGAGAGGCGTGAAAAAACACAGCGATATAGGGGAAGGTATGAGAGTGCGCGAAAACTCGGTGATACAGGGCAATGTATCAGAGGTGTGCCAAAAAACACAGCCACATCGGGGAAGGTATGAGAGAGCAAAAGCACAACGATATTGGGGAAGCTGCGAGAGGTGCACGAAAACACAGTGAGATTGGGGAATCTCTTAGAGGTGCGCAAAAACAGTACGATACCGGGGAAGGTATGAGAGGCGTGCAAAAACACAGCGATATAGGGTAAGGCATGAGAGGTGTGCGAAAACATGGCGATATATGGGAAGCTATGGGAGGTGCGTGAAAACACAGTGATATAGAGGAAGCTATAAGAGATGCGAGAAAACACGGCGATATAGGAGAGGTATGAGAGATGAGTGAAAACTCAGCTAAGAAGGGGACGGTATGAGAGGTGCGCAAAAACACGGTGATATAGGGAAATCTATGAGAGGTGCGGGAAACACAGCGATATATGGTAAGCTATGGGTGGTGCACGAAAACACAGCGATACAGGGGAAGGCATGAGAGGTGTGAGAAAACACAGCGATATAGGGGAAGGTATGAGAGCTGCGCGAGAACAAAGTGATATAGGGGAAGCTATGGGAGGTGCGTGAAAACATGGCGATATACGTGATGGAATGAGAGGCGCGTCAAAACACAGCTATATAGAGGAAGGTATGAGAGGTGCGCTAATGTACAGCAATATAGGGGATGTTATGAGAGGTCTGCAAAAACACAGCGATGTATGGGAAGCTATGGGAGGTGTGTGAAATCACGGCGATGTAGGGGAACGTATGAGAGGTGCGCGAAAACACGGCAATATAGTGGAATGTATGAGGGGTGCGCGAAAACAGAGATTTTGGGAAAGCTATGTGAGGTGTGCGAAAACACGGCACGATAGGGGAATATATGAGAACTGCGTGAAAACACGGCGATATAGGGGAAGCTATGGGAGGTGTCCCAAATTACAGCAACATCAGGGAAGGTATGAGAGCTGCGTGAGAACAAAGTGATATAGGGGAAGCTATGGGAGGTGCGCGAAAACACGGCGATATACGTGAAGGAATGAGAGGTGTGTGAAAACGTCAATATAGGGGAAGCGATGAGAGGTGTGCGAAAAAGCAACGATATAGGTGGATGGTATGCGAGGTGCGTGAAAACACAGTGATATAGAGATAGGTATGAGAGATGCACGAGAACACAACCATATTGGGCAAGGTATCAGAGGTGAATGAAAACACAGCGATATAGGGGAAGCTACGAAAGATGAGCGAAAACTCAGCTAAAAAGGGGAAGGTATAAAAGGTGAGCGAGAACTTGGCAATATAGGCAAAGCTATGATAGGTGAGCAAAAAACAGCGATATAGGGGAAGCTATGGGAGGTGCGCGAAAACACAGCGATTTGGGGGAACCTATGAGAAGTGTGCGAAAACTTCGCAATATATGGGAAGCTATGACAGGTGCGCGAAAACACTGCGATATATGGGAAGCTATGGGAGGTGCGTCAAAACACAGCTATATAGGGGAAGGTATGAGAGGTGCGAGAAAACACAGCGATATAGGTGAAGCTATGAGAGCTGCGAAAAAATACAGCGATATAGGGGAAGCTATGGGAGGTGTGCGAAAACACAACGATACAGAGGAACGTATGAGAGCTGCATGAAAACACAGCGATATATTGGAAGCCATTAGAGTTGCGCAAAAACATACCGATATAGGGGAGGGTAAGAGAGGTGCGAGAAAACACAGCGATATAGGGGAAGCTATGCGAGGTGCGTTAGAACATGGTGATATAGGAGAATGTATGCGAGGTGCGCGAAAACGCGGCGATACAGGGGAAGGTATGAGAGGTTAGGGAAAACATGGCAATATAGGGGGAAGCTATAAGAGGTGCGCAAAAACAGAGTGATATAGAGGAAGGTACATGAGGTGCGCGAAAACAGCGATTTTGGGGATGCTGTGGGAGGTGCGGGAAAACACGGTGACATGGGGAAGATATGAGAGGTGCATGAAAAAACAATGCTTTAGTGTAAGGTATGAGAGGTGCGCGAAAACACAGCGATATGGGGGAATCTATGGGAGGTGCGCGAAAACAGCGCAATATAAGGGAAGCTATGAGAGGTGCGTGAAATTTCGGCGATATAGATGAAGGTATCAGAGGTGAATGCAAACACAGCGATATAGGGGAAGGTATGAGAGGTGCGCGAAAACACGGCGATATAGAGGAAGCTATGAGAGGTGTGCGAAAACATAGCGATACAAAGGAAGCTATGGTAGGTGAGTGAAAACAAGGTGATGTAACGGAAGGTAGGAGAGGCGTGAAAAAACACGGCAATATAGTGGAAGGTATGAGAGGTGTGCGAAAGCATGGCGATACAGGGCAATGTATCAGAGTTGCACCAAAAAACACAACCACATAGGGGAAGGTATGAGAGAGCAAAAACACAGCGATATTGGGGAAGCTATGAGTGGTGTACGAAAACACAGCGATACAGGGGAAGGCATGAGGGGTGTGAGAAAACACAGCGATATAGGGGAAGGTATGAGAGTTGCGCGAGAACAAAGTGATATAGGGGAAGCTATGGGAGGTGCGCGGAAACATGGCGATATACGTGAAGGAATGAGAGGTGTGTGAAAACAAGTCAACATATGGGAAGCGATGAGAGGTGCGCGAAAACGCAGTGATATAGGTGGATAGTATGCGAGGTGCGTGAAAACACAGTGATATAGGGGTAGGTATGAGAGATGCACGAAAACACAATGATATAGGAGAAGGTATGAGAGGTATGCGAAAACACAACAGTATAGGGAAAGGTATTAGAGTTGAATGAAAACACAGCGATATAGGAGAAGCTACGAAAGATGAGCGAAAACTCAGCTAAAAAGGGGAATGTATAAAAGGTGCGCGAGAACTCGGCAATATAGGCAAAGCTATGATAGGTGAGCAAAAAATAGCGATATAGGGGAAGCTATGGGAGGTGCGCGAAAACACAGCGATTAGGGGGAACCTATGAGAAGTGTACGAAAACTTCGCAATATATGGGAAGCTATGACAGGTGCGCGAAAACACTGCGATATATGGGAAGCTATGGGAGGTGCGTCAAAACACAGCTATATAGGGGAAGGTATGAGAGGTGCGAGAAAACACAGTGATATAAGGGCAGCTGTCAGAGCTGCGAGAAAATACAGCGAAAGAGGGGAAGCTATGGGAGGTGTGCGAAAATACAGCGATACAGAGGAACGTATGAGAGCCGCATGAAAACACAGCGATATATTGGAAGCTATTAGAGTTGCACGAAAACATAGCGATATAGGGGAAGGTAAGAGAGGTGCGAGAAAACACAGCGATATAGGGGAAGCTATGTGAGGTGCATTAGAACATGGTGATATAGGAGAATGTACGCGAGGTGCGCGAAAACGCGGCGATACAGGGGAAGGTATGAGAGGTTAGGGAAAACATGGCAATATAGGGGGAAGCTATGTGAGGTGCGCAAAAACAGAGTGATATAGAGGAAGGTACATGAGGTGCGCGAAAACAGCGATTTTGGGGATACTGTGGGAGGTGCGGGAAAACACGGTGACATAGGGGAATATATGAGAGGTGCATGAAAAAACAAAGCTTTAGGGTATGGTATGAGAGGTGCGCGAAAACACAGCGATATGGGGAAATCTATGGGAGGTGCGCGAAAACAGCGCAATATAAGGGAAGCTATGAGAGGTGCATGAAATTTCGGCGAGATAGATGAAGGTATCCGAGGTGAATGCAAACACATCGATATAGGGGAAGGTATGAGAGGTGCGCGAAAACACGGCGATATAGAGGAAGCTATGAGAGGTGTGCGAAAACACAGCGATACAGGGGAAGCTATGGTAGGTGAGTGAAAACAAAGTGATGTAACGGAAGGTAGGAGAGGCGTGAAAAAGCACGGCGATATAGGGGAAGGTATGAGAGTGCGCGAAAACACGGCGATACAGGGCAATGTATCAGAGATGCGCCAAAAAACACAAGCCACATAGGGGAATGTATGAGAGTGCAAAAACACAGCGATATTGGGGAAGCTGCGGGAGGTGCACGAAAGCACAGCTAAAAAGGGGAAGGTATAAAAGGTGTGCGAGAATTCGGCAATATAGGCAAAGCTATGCGAGGTGAGCAAAACCACAGTGATATAGGGGAAACTATGGGAGGTGCGCGAAAACACAGCGTTTTGGGGGAAGCTATGAGAAGTGTGCGAAAACCTTGCAATATATGGGAAGCTATGACAGGTGCGTGAAAACACTGCGATATATGGGAAGCTATGGGAGGTGCGTCAAAACACAGCTAAATAGGGGAAATTATGAGAGGTGCGAGAAAACACAGCGATATAGGGGAAGCTATGGGAGGTGCATTAGAACATGGTGATATAGGAGAATGTATGCGAGGTGCGGGAAAACACGGCGATATAGGGGAAGATATGAGAGGTGCGTGAAAAAACAATGATTCAGGCTAAGGTATGAGAGGTGCGCGAAAACACAGCGATATGGGGTAATCTATGGGAGGTTCGCGAAAACAGCGCAATATAAGGGAAATTATGAGAGGTGCGTGAAATTTCGGCGATATAGATGAAGGTATGAGAGGTGAATGCAAACACTGCGATATAGGGGAAGGTATGAGAGGTGCGCGAAAACATGGTGATATAGAGGAAGTTATGAGAGGTGCGCGTAAACACAGCAACAAAGGGGAAGCTATGAGAGGTGCGCAAAAACACAGCGATACAGGGGAAGCTATGGTAGGTGCATGAAAACAAAGTGATGTAGCGGAAGGTAGGAGAAGCGTGAAAAAACACGCCGATATAGGGGAAGTTATGAGAGTGCGCGGAAACACGGCGATACAGGGCAATGTATCAGAGGTGCGCCAAAAACCACAGCCACATAGGGGAAGGTATGAGAGAGCAAAAACATAGCGATATTGGGGAAGCTGCGGGAGGTGCACGAAAACACAGTGAGATTGGGGAATCTTTTAGAGGTGCGCAAAAACACTGCGATATCGGGGAAGGTATGAGAGGTGTGCAAAATCACGGCGATATAGGGTAAGGCATGAGAGGTGCGCGAAAACACGGCGATATATGGGAAGCTATGGGAGTTGCGTGAAAACACAGTGATATAGAGGAAGCTATAGGAGATGCGAGAAAACACGGCGATATAGAAGAAGTATGAGAGAGTTTGAGAGGTGCGCAAAAACACGGTGATATAGGGAAATCTATGAGAGGTGCAGGAAAACACAGCGATATATGGTAAGCTATGGGTGGTGCACGAAAACACAGCGATACAGGGGAAGGCATGAGAGGTGTGAGAAAACACAGCGATATAGCGGAAGGTATGAGAGTTGCGCTAGAACAAAGAGATATAGGGGAAGCTATGGGAGGTGCGCGAAAACATGGAGATATACGTGAAGAAATGAGAGGTGTGTGAAAACACGTCAATAAATGGGAAGCGATGAGAGGTGCGCGAAAATGCAGTGATATAAGTGGATGGTATACGAGGTGCGTGAAAACACAGTGATATAGGGATAGGTATGAGAGATGCACGAGAACACAGCCATATTGGGCAAGGTATCAGAGGTGCGGGGAAACACAGCGATATAGTGGAAGCTATGAGAGCTGCGAGAAAACACAGCGATATAGGGGAAGCTATGGGAGGTGTGCGAACACACAGCGATACAGGGGAACGTATGAGAGCTGCATGAAAACACAGCGATATATTGGAAGCTATTAGGGTTGCGCGAAAACATAGCAATATAGGGGAAGGTAAGAGAGGTTCGAGAAAACACAGCGATATACGGGAAGCTATGCGAAGTGCGTTAGAACATGGTGATATAGGAGAATGTATGCGAGGTGCACGAAAACGCGGCGATACAGGGGAAGGCATGAGAGGTTAGGGAAAACATGGCAATATAGGGGGAATCTATGTGAGGTGCGCAAGAACAGAGTGATATAGAGGAAGGTACATGAGGTGCGCGAAAACAGCGATTTTGGGGATGCTGTGGGAGGTGCGGGAAAACACGGTGAAGTAGGGGAAGATATGAGAGGTGCAAAAAAAAACAATGATTTAGGGTAAGGTATGAGAGGTGCGCGAAAACACAGCGATATGGTGGAATCTATTGGAGCTGTGCGAAAACAGCGCAATATAAGGGAAGCTATGAGAGGTGCGTGAAATTTCGGCAATATAAGTGAGGGTATGAGAGGTGAATGCAAACTCAGCTACAAATGGGAAGGTGTAAAAGGTGCGCGAGAACTCGGCAATATAGGCAAAGCTATGAGAGGTGAGCTAAAACACTGCGATATAGGGGAAACTATGGGAGGTGCGCGAAAACACAGCATTTTGGGGAACCTATGAGAAGTGTGCGAAAACCTCGCAATATATGGGAAGCTATGACAGGTGTGCGAAAACACTGCGATATATGGGAAGCTATGGGATATGCGTCAAAACACAGCTATATAGGGGAATGTATGAGAGGTGCGAGAAAACACAGCGATATAGGGGAAGCTATGGGAGGTTCATTAGTCATGGTGATATACGGGAATGTATGCGAGGTGCACGAAAACGCGGCGATATAGGGGAAGGTATGAGAGGTTAGGGAAAACATGGCAATATAGGGGGAAGCTATGAGAGGTGCGCAAAAACAGAGTGATATAGAGGAAGGTACATGGGGTGCACGAAAACTGCGAATTTGGGGATGCTGTGGGAGGTGCGGGAAAACACGGCGATATAGGGGAAGATATGAGAGGTGCGTGAATAAACAATGATTTAGGGTAAGGAATGAGAGGTGCGCGAAAACACAGTGATATGGGGGAATCTATGGGAGGTGCGTGAAAACAGCGCAATATAAGGGAAGCTATGAGAGGTGCGTTAAATTTCGGCGATATAGATGAAAGTATGAGAGGTGAATGCAAACACAGCGATATAGGGGAAGGTATGAGAGGAGCGCGAAAACACGGCGATATAGAGGAAGCTATGAGAGGTGCGCGAAAACAGCGATACAGGGGAAGCAATGGTAGATGCGTGAAAACAAAGTGATTTTGTGGAAGGTAGGAGAGGCGTGAAAAACACGGCGATATAGGGAAGGTTTGAGAGTGCGCGAAAACACGGCGATATATTGGAAGCTATTGGACTTGCGCAAAAACATAGCGATATAGGGGAAGGCATGAGAGGTGTGAGAAAACACAGCGATATAGGGGTAGGTGTGAGAGCTGCGCGAGAACACAATGATACAGGGGAAGGTATGAGAGGTGTGCGAAAACACAACGATATAGGGAAAGGTATCAGAGGTGAATGAAAACACAGCGATGTATGGGAAGCTATGGGAGGTGTGTGAAAACACAGCGATGTAGGGGAACGTATGAGAGGTGCGCGAAAACACAGCGATATAGTGGAATGTATGAGAGGTGCGCCAAAACACAGCACTATGGGGGAATATATGAGAAGTGCGTGAAAACACGGCGATATAGGGGAAGCTATGGGAGGTGTCCCAAATTACAGCGATATCAGGGAAGGTTTGAGAGCTGCGTGAGAACAAAGTGATATAGGGGAAGCTATGGGAGGTGCGCGAAAACACGGCAATATATGTGAAGGAATGAGAGGTGTGTGAAAACACGTCAATACAAGGGAAGCGATGAGAGGTGTGCGAAAAGCAGCGATATAGGTGGATGGTATGCGAGGTGCGTGAAAACACAGTGATATAGGGATAGGTATGAGAGATGCACGAGAACACAGCCATATTGGGCAAGGTATCAGAGGTGCGGGGAAACACAGCGATATAGTGGAAGCTATGAGAGCTGCACGAAAACACAGCGATATATTGGAAGCTATTAGGGTTGCACGAAAACATAGCAATATAGGGGAAGGTAAGAGAGGTTCGAGAAAACACTGCGATATACGGGAAGCTATGCGAAGTGCGTTAGAACATGGTGATATAGGAGAATGTATGCGAGGTGCACGAAAACGCGGCGATACAGGGGAAGGCATGAGAGGTTAGGGAAAACATGGCAATATAGGGGGAATCTATGTGAGGTGCGCAAGAACAGAGTGATATAGAGGAAGGTACATGAGGTACGCGAAAACAGCGATTTTGGGGATGCTGTGGGAGGTGCGGGAAAACACGGTGACGTAGGGGAAGATATGAGAGGTGCAAAAAAAAACAATGATTTAGGGTAAGGTATGAGAGGTGCGCGAAAACACAGCAATATGGTGGAATCTATTGGAGCTGCGCGAAAACAGCGCAATATAAGGGAAGCTATGAGAGGTGCGTGAAATTTCGGCAATATAGGTGAGGGTATGAGAGGTGAATGCAAACTCAGCTACAAATGGGAAGGTGTAAAAGGTGCGCGAGAACTCGGCAATATAGGCAAAGCTATGAGAGGTGAGCAAAAACACTGCGATATAGGGGAAACTATGGGAGGTGCGCGAAAACACAGCGTTTTGGGGAACCTATGAGAAGTGTGCGAAAACCTCGCAATATATGGGAAGCTATGACAGGTGTGCGAAAACACTGCCATATATGGGAAGCTATGGGATATGCGTCAAAACACAGCTATATAGGGGAATGTATGAGAGGTGCGAGAAAACACAGCGATATAGGGGAAGCTATGGGAGGTGCATTAGCCATGGTGATATACGGGAATGTATGCGAGGTGCACGAAAACGCGGCGATACAGGGGAAGGTATGAGAGGTTAGGGAAAACATGGCAATATAGGGGGAAGCTATGAGAGGTGCGCAAAAACAGAGTGATATAGAGGAAGGTACATGAGGTGCACGAAAACTGCGATTTTGGGGATGCTGTGGGAGGTGCGGGAAAACACGGCGATATAGGGGAAGATATGAGAGGTGCGTGAAAAAGCAATGATTTAGGGTAAGGAATGAGAGGTGCACGAAAACACAGTGATATGGGGGAATCTATGGGAGGTGCGTGAAAACAGCGCAATATAAGGGAAGCTATGAGAGGTGCGTTAAATTTCGGCGATATAGATGAAGGTATGAGAGGTGAATGCAAACACAGCGATATAGGGGAAGGTATGAGAGGAGCGCAAAAACACGGCGATATAGAGGAATTTATGAGAGGTGCACGAAAACAGCGATACAGGGGAAGCAATGGTAGATGCGTGAAAACAAAGTGATTTTGTGGAAGGTAGGAGAGGCGTGAAAAAACACGGCGATATAGGGAAGGTTTGAGAGTGCGCGAAAACACGGCGATATATTGGAAGCTATTGGACTTGCGCGAAATCATAGCAATATAGGGGAAGACATGAGAGGTGTGAGAAAACACAGCGATATAGGGGTAGGTGTGAGAGCTGCGCGAGAACAAAGTGATATAGGGGAAGCTATGGGAGGTACGGGAAAACATGGCAATATACGTGAAGGAATGAGAGGTGTGCGAAAACACAGCGATATAGGGCAAGGTTTCAGAGGTTAATGAAAACACAGCGATATAGGGGAAGCTACGAGAGATGAGCGAAAACTCAGCTAAAAAGGGAAAGGTATAAAAGGTGCGCGAGAACTCAGCAATATAGGCAAAGCTATGAGGGATGAGCTAAAACACAGCGATATCGGGGAAACTATGGGAGGTGCGCGAAAACACAGCAATTTGGGGGAACCTATGAGAAGTGTGCGAAAACCTCGCAATATATGGGAAGCTATGACAGGTGCGCGAAGACACTGCGATATATGGGAAGCTATGGGAAGTGCGTCAAAACACAGCTATATAGGGGAAGGTATGAGAGGTGCGCTAATGCACAGCAATATAAGGGAAGTTATGAGAGGTCTGCGAAAACACAGCGATGTATGGGAAGCTATGGGAGGTGCGTGAAAACACGGCGATGTAGTGGAATGTATGAGAGGTGCGCTAAAACACATCAATATGGGGAGGCTACGAGAGGTGCGCGAAAACAGAGATTTTGGGAAAGCTATGAGAGGTGCGCGAAAACACAACACTATAGGAGAATATATGAGAAGTGCGTGAACACACGGCAATATAGCGGAAGCTATGGGAGGTTTCCCAAATTACAGCAATATCAGGGAAGGTATGAGAGCTGCGCGAGAACAAAGTGATATAGGGGAAGCTATGGGATGTGCGCGAAAACACGGCGATATACGTGAAGGAATGAGAGGTGTGTGAAAACACAGTGATATAGGGATAGGTATGCGAGATGCACGAAAACACAGCCATATTGGGCACGGTATCAGAGGTGCGGGAAAACACAGCAATATAGAAACATAGAAACATAGAAAATAGGTGCAGGATTAGGCCATTCGGCCCTTTGAGCCTGCACCGCCATTTATTATGATCATGGCTGATCATCCAACTCTGAACCCCGCCCCAGCCTTCCCTCCATACCCCCTGACCCCCGTAGCCACAAGGGCCATATCTAACTCCCTCTTAAATATAGCCAATGAACTGGCCTCAACTGTTTCCTGTGGCAGAGAATTCCACAGATTCACCACTCTCTGTGTGAAGAAGTTTTTCCTAATCTCGGTCCTAAAAGGCTTCCCCTCTATTCTCAAACTGTGGCCCCTCGTTCTGGACTTCCCCAACATCGGGAACAATCTTCCTGCATCTAGCCTGTCCAATCCCTTTAGGATCTTACATGTTTCAATCAGATCCCCCTTAAATCTTCTAAATTCCAAGCCCAGTTCATCTAGTCTTTCTTCATATGAAAGTCCTGCCATCCCAGGAATCAATCTGGTGAACCTTCTTTGTACTGTCTCTATGGCAAGGATGTCTTTCCTCAGATTAGGGGACCAAAACTGCACACAATACTCCAGGTGTGGTCTCACCAAGGCCTTGTACAACTGCAGTAGCACCTCCCTGCTCCTGTACTCGAATCCTCTCGCTATAAATGCCAGCATACCATTCACCTTTTTCACCGCCTGCTGTACCTGCATGCCCACTTTCAATGACTGGTGTATAATAACACCCAGGTCTCGTTGCACCTCCCCTTTTCCTAATCGGCCACCATTCAGATAATAATCTGTTTTCCTATTTTTGCCACCAAAGTGGATAACTTCACATTTATCCACATTAAATTGCATCTGCCATGAATTTGCCCACTCACCCAACCTATCCAATTCACCCTGCATCCTCCTCACAGCTAACACTGCCACCCAGCTTCGTGTCATCCGCAAACTTGGAGATGCTACATTTAATTCCCTCATCCAAGTCATTAATATATATTGTAAACAACTGGTGTCCCAGCACTGAGCCTTGCGGTACCCCACTAGTCACCGCCTGCCATTCTGAAAAGGTCCCGTTTATTCCCACTCTTTGCTTCCTGTCTGCTAACCAATTCTCCACCCACACCAATACCTTACCCCCAATACCGTGTGCTTTAAGTTTGCTCACTAATCTCCTGTGTGGGACCTTGTCAAAAGCCTTTTGAAAATCCAAATATACCACATCCACTGGTTCTCCCCTATCCACTCTACTAGTTACATCCTCAAGAAATTCTATGAGATTCGTCAGACATGATTTTCCTTTCACAAATCCATGCTGATTTTGTCCGAAAACACAGCGATTTAGGGGAAGGTATAAGAGGGAGGCAAAAACACAGCGATATAGGGGAAGCTCTGAGACGTGCGCGAAAACACAGCTATATAGGGGAAGCTATAAGAGGTGCGTGAAAACACAGAAACGTAGGGAAATCTATGAGAGGTGCGCGAAACACACAGTGATATATGGGAAGCTATGGGAGGTGCACAAAAACAGAGCGATATAGGGGAAGGCATGGGAGGTGCGAGAAAACACCGCGATATAGAGGAAGACATGAGAGGTGCGCGAAAAGACAGCGATATAGGGGAAGGCATGACAGGAGCGTGAAAACACATCAATATTGGGGAAGGTACGAGAGGTGTGCGAAAACACATCGATATACTTGAAGGTATGAGAGTGCATGAAAACACAACGATGTAGGGAAAGCAATGAAAGGTGCGCGAAAACACAGCGATATAGGGGAAGGTATGAGAGGCCGGTGAAAACACAGCGACATATGGGAAGCTACGAGAGGTGCGTGAAAACACAGCGATATAGTGGAATGTATGAGAGCACGAAAACACAGAGATTTTGGGAAAGCTATGAGAGGTGCGCGTAAATACAGTGCTATAGGTGAATATATGAGAGGTGCGCGAAAACACGGCGATATAGGGGAAGCTATGGGAGGGGCGCGAAAACATAGTGATAAAGGGGAAGGTATGAAAGCTGTGCGAAAACATAGTGATATAAGGGAAGATATGGGAGGTGCGCATAATTACAGCGTTATACATAAAGGAATGAGAGGTGTGTGAAAACATGTTGATATAGGGGAAGCAATGAGAGGTGTGCGAAAACATGGCGATATAGGGGAAGATATGAGAGGTGCGCGGAAAGACAGTGATATGGGGGAAGCTATTAGAGCTGCGTGAAAATGTAGCGATATAGGGGAAGGTATGACAGGTGCGCGAAAACACATCGATATTGGGGAAGCTACGAGAGTTGTGCAAAAGCACATCGATATACTTGAAGGTACGAGAGGTGCGCAAAAACACAACGATGTAGGGGAAGCAATGCGAGGTGCACGAAAAAACAGCGATATAGGGGAAGGTATGAGAGGCCGGTGAAAACACAGCGACATATGGGAAGCTATGAGAGGTGCGTGAAAACACAGCGATATAGTGGAATGTATGAGAGGTGCGCGAAAACACAGAGATTTTGGGAAAGCTATGAGAGGTGCATGTAAACACAGCGCTATAGGTGAATATATGAGAGGTGCGCAAAATTACGGCGATATAGGGGAAGCTATGGGAGGTGCGCGAAAACACAGCGATATCGGGGAAGGTGTGATGGCTGCGTAAAAACACAGTGATATAGGGGAAGCTATGGGAGGTGCGCGAAAATACAGCATTATATGTGAAGGAATGAGAGGTGTGTGAAAACACGTCGATACAGGGGAAACAATGAGTGGTGCGCGAATACATGCCAATATAGGAGAAGGTATCAGAGATGAGCGAAAACTCAGCTAAAAAGGGGAAGGTATGAGAGATGCGAGAGAACACTACGATATAGGCAAATCTATGAGATGTGAGCAAAAACACAGCGATATAGGGGAAGCTATGGGTGGTGCGCCAAACACAGGATATAGGGAAAGGTATTGGAGGTGTGCGAAAACACAGCGATATAGGGGAAGCTATGGGTGGTGTGCAAAAACACAGCGATAAGGGGAAGCTATGGGAGGTGCGTGAAAACACAGCGATTTAGGGGCAGGTATGAGAGGGAGGCGAAAACACAGCGATATAGGGGAAGCTATGAGAGGTGAGCGAAAACACAGCGACATAGGGGACGCTATGGGAGGTGCGAGAAATCACAGCAATATCGAGGAAGGGATGAGAGGAGCGGAAAAACACAGTATTATAGGGGAACCTTTGGGAGGTGAACGAAAACACGGCGATGTAGGGGACTGTATGAGAGGTGTGCGAAACCACGGCGATATAGGGGAAGCTATGAGAGGTGAGCGAAAACACAGCGATACAGAGGAACGCATGAGAGGTGCACGAAAACACAGCGATATATTGGAAGCGAACGGGAGTTGCGTGAAAACAGAGCGATATGGGGAAAGTATGAGAAGTGCGAGAAAACTTTGCGATGTAGGGGAAGCTATGTGAGGTGTTTGAAAACATGGCGATATAGGGGAAGCTATGAGAGGTGAGCGAAAACACAGCGATTTGGGGGAAGCTATGAGAGGTGCGCGAAAACAACGCAACATATGGGAAGCTATGAGAGGTGCAGAAGAATACAGCAGTAGAGGGGAAGCTATGAGGGGTACGCGAAAACACGGCGATATAGGGAAAGGTACGATAGGTTCGCAAAAAAACAGAGATATAGGGAAATCTATGAGAGATATGCGAAAACACGGCGATATAGGGGAAAGTATTTAGGTGAGAGAAAACGCAGCTCTATAGGGGAAGGTATGAGAGCTGCGAGAAAACATGGCGGTATAGTGGCAGCTATGAGAGGTGAGCAAAAACACAGCGATATAGGGGAAGGTATGAAAAGTGCGCAAAAGCAGAGCGATATAGGGCAAGCTATGAGAGATGCGCGATAACACCACGATGTAGGGGAAGGTATGAGAGGTGCGTAGAAACACGGCGATCTAGTGGAATATATGACAGGTGCGCGTAAACAGGGCGATATAGGAGAAGCTATGAGAGGTGAGGGAAAACACTGCGATATAGGGGAAGCTATGGGAGGTGCGCAAAATCACAGCGATGTAGGAGAAAGGATAAGTGCGTGAAAACATCGCAACATATGGGAAGGTATGAGAGGTGCACAAGAAGACAGCGGTAGAGGGGAAGCTATGAGAGGTGCGCGATAACACAGCGATACAGGGAAAAGTATGAGAGGTGCGCTGAAACACAGCGATATATGGGAAGCTATGGGAGGAGCGTGAAAACAGGGTGATATAGGGGAAGGCAAGAGACGTGCGCAAAAGCACAGCGATGTAGGGAAAGATATGGGAGGTGAACGAAAACACAGCGATATAGGTGAAGCTATGGGAGATGTGGAAATCACTGCTATATAGGAGCAGGGATGAGAGATGCATGAAAATACATCGATATAGGAGAAGGTATGGGTGGTGCCCGAGAACACAGCTATATAGGGGAAAGTATGGGAGGTGCGCGAAAACACAGCGATATAAGGGAAGGTATGAGAGGTGCGCAAAAGCACAGCGATGTAGGGGAAGCTATGGGAGTTGCTGAAAGCAGAGAGATATTGGGAAAGTGATGAGAGGTGCACGAGAGCACAGCGACATAGGGGAAGCTATGGGGGGTGCCTGAAAAAAACAGCGATATAGGGGAAGGAATGAGAGGTGCGCTAAAACACAGCAATTTAGGGGAAGGTATCAGAGGTCTGCGAAAACACGGCGATATAGGGGAATGTATGTTAGGTGCCCGAAAACAGCGATGTAGGGGAATGTATGAGAGGTACGCAAAAACACAGCGATATAGGAGAATGTATGAGAGGTACACGAAAACACGGCGATATAGGGGAATGTATGAGAGGTGAGAGAAAACGCAGCTCTATAGGGGAAGCTATGAGAGCTGCGCGAAAACACGGCGATATAGTGGCAGCTATGAGAGGTGAGCAAAAACACAGCGATATAGGGGAAGGTATGAGAAGCGCGAAAACAGAGCGATACAGGGGAAGCTATGAGAGGTACAAAATATCACCGCAATGTAGGTGAAGATATCAGAGGTGCGCAGAAACACGGTGATGTATGGGAATATATGACGGGTGCGCAAAAGCACAGCGATATGGGGGAAGCTATGAGAGGTGAGAGAAAACACATCTCTATAGGGGAAGGTATGAGAGCTGCGTGAAAATACGGTGATATAGGGGAAGGTATGAGAGGTTAGCGATAACACCGTGATATAGGGGAAGTTATGAGATGTGTGCAAAAACATGGTGATGTAGGGGAATGTATAAAAGGTGCACGAAAACACAGCAATATAGGGGAAGCTATGAGAGGTGAGCAAAAACACACCAATATAGGGGAAGCTATGGGAGCTGCGAGAAATCACAGTGATATATGGGAAGGGATGAGCGGTGCACGAAAACACAGTATTATAGGGGAACCTATGGGAGGTGCGCGAAAACACGGCGATATATGGGAAGCCATTGGAGGTGCGCGGAAACACAGCAATATAGTGGAAGGTGTTAGAGGTGCGCGATAACCGCGATATAGGGGAAGGTATGAGAGGTGCGCAAAAACACGGTGATGTAGGGGAAGGTATTAGAGGTCTGTGAAACATGGAGATACATGGGAATGAGTGAGAGATACGCGAAAACACAGCAATATAGGGGAAGGTATGATGGGTGAGAGAAAACGCAGCTCTATAGGGGAAGTTGTGAGAGCTGCGAGAAAACATGGTATAGTGGCAGATATGAGAGGTGAGCAAAAACACAGCGATATAGGGGAAGGTATGAGAGGTGTGCAGAAACACGGCAATCTACTGGAATATATGACAGGTGCTCGAAAACAGGGCGATATAGAGAAAGCTATGAGAGGTGAGCAAAAACACAGCGATATAGGGGAAGCTATGGGAGGTGCGCGAAATTGCAGCGATGTAGGGGAAGGGATGAGAAGTGCGTGAAAACATCGCAACATATGGGAAGCAATGAGAGGTGCGCAATTACACAGCGATACAGGGGAAGCTATGTGAGGAGCGTGAAAACAGGGCGATATAGGGGAAGGCATGAGAGGTGTGCAAAAGCACAGCGATGTAGGGGCAGCTATGAGAGGTGCGCAGAAACACAGCGATGTAGGGGAATATATGACAGGTGCGTGAAAACACGGCGATATGGGGGAAGCTATGAGAGGTGAGCGAAAACACAGCGATATAGGGGAAGCTATGGGAGGTGCGCGGAATCGCAGCGATGTAGGGGAAGAGATGAGAAGTGCGTGAAAATATCGCAACATATGGGAAGCTATGAAAGGTGCGCGATAACACAGCGATACAGGGGAAGGTATGAGAGGAGCGCGAAAACACGGTGATATATAGGAAGCTATGGGAGGAGCGTGAAAACAGGGCAATATAGGGGAAGGCATGAGAAGTGCGCAAAAGCACAGATATGTAGGGGAAGCTATGGGAGGTGAGCGAAAAAAAACAGCGATATAGGGGAAGCTATGGGAGGTGCGCGAAATCACAGCGCTATAGGGGAAGGGATGAGAATTACGTGAAAATACATCAATATAGGAGGAAGTATGGGATGTGCCCGAAAACACAGCTATATAGGGGAATATATGGGAGGTGCGTGAAAACACAGCGATATAGGGGAAGGTATGAGAGGTGCGCAAAAGCACAGCGATGTTGGGGAACCTATGGGAGTTGCTGAAAGCAGAGAGAAATTGGGGAAATGATGGGAGGTACACGAGAGCAGAAAGCCTGAGATGTGCACAGAAACACAGCAATATAGGGGAAGCTATGGGAGATGCGCAAAAACACAGCAATATTTGGGAAAGTATGGGACGTGCGCGAGAACACAGCGATATAGTTGAAGGTATGAGAGGTGCGCGAAAACACGGTAATATAAAGGAAGCTATGGGAGGTGCACGAAAACACAGTAATATATGGAAAGGTATGGGACGTGCACGAAAACACAGCGATATCGTTGATGTTAAGAGAGGTGCGCGAAAACACGGCGATGTAGGAGAATGTATGAGAGGTGCGTGAAAACACAGCAATATAGGGGAAGTTGTGAGAGGTGAGCGAAAACACAGCTATGTAGGGGAAGTTATGAGTGGTGCGCGAAAACACGGCGATATAGAGGAAGCTGTAAGAGGTGAGCGTAAACACAGCGATATAGGGGAAGGTATGAGAGTTGCGCGAAAACACGGTGATGTAGGGGAAGGTATGAGATGTGTTCGAAAACAGAGCAATATGGGGAAGTTATGAGAGGTCAGCGAAAGCACAGCAATATAAGGGAAGTTATGAGAGGTGCGCGAAAACACATTGATATAGTTGAAGGTATGAGAGTTGCACGAAAACACAACGATGTAGAGGAAGCAATGCGAGGTGCGCAAAAACACAGCGATATACTGGAAGCTATGTGAGGTGCGCAAAAACACAGCGATATAGTGGAATGTATGAGAGGTGTGCGAAAACACAGAATTTTGGGAAAGCTATGAGAGGTGCGCGAAAACACAGCGCTATAGGGGAATATATGAGAGGTGAGCGAAAACACGGCGATATAGGGGAAGCTATAGGAGGTGCACAAAAACACGGCCATATAGGCGAAGGTATGAGAGATGAGCGAAAACTCAGGTATAAAGGGAAACTTATGAGAGGTGCGCAAAAACATGGTGATATAGTCAAAGCTATGAGAGATGGGCAAAAACACAGCGATATAGGGGAAGCTGTGGGAGGTGCCCCAAAACACAGCAATGTAATGGAAGCAATCAGAGGTGCGTGAGAACACAGCGATATAGAGGAAGATATGAGAGGCACGCAAAAACACAGCGATATAGCGGAAGCTGTGGGAGATACGCCAAAACACAGCAATATAGGGTAAGCTATGAGAGCTGCGGGAAAACAGTGATATAACGGAAGCGATAGGAGCTGCGCGGAAACACAGCAATATACGGAAATGTATGGGAAGTGAGTGGAAATGCAGTGATATAGTGGAAGATATGACAGGTGCACGAAAACACGGCGAAATAGCGGAAGCTATAAGAGGTGAGCGAAAACACATCCATATAGTTGAAGGTATGAAAGGTGCGCGAAAACACAGCGATATAGGCAAAGATATGAGAGGTGAGCGAAAACACAGCTAAAAAATGGAAGGTATGAGAGATGTGTGAAAACACAGCGATTTGGTGGAAACTATGAGAGGTGTGCGAAAACATCGCAATATATGGGAAGCTATAAGAGGTGCACAAAAACACTGCGATACATGGGAAGCTATGGGCGGTGCGTGAAAACAGGGCGATATAGGGGAAGTTGAGAGAAGTGCACGAGATCATATAGATATAGGGGACGTGATGAGAGGTGCGCGAAAACACAGCGATATAGAGAAAGCTATAGGAGGTGCGTGAAAACACGGCGATATAGGAGAAGGTATGAGAGATGAGCGAAAACTCAGGTATAAAGGGAAACTTATGAGAGGTGCGCAAAAACATGGCGATATAATCAAAGCTATGAGAGATGGGCAAAAACACAGCGATATAGGGGAAGCTATGGGAGGTGCGCCAAAACACAGCAATCTAATGGAATCAATCAGAGGTGCGCGAGGACACAGCGATATAGAGGAAGGTATGAGAGGCACACAAAAACACAGTGATATAGTGGAAGCTATGGGAGATATGCCAATAACAGCAATATAGGGTAAGCTATGAGAGATGTGTGAAAACAGTGCTATAGCGGAAGCTATGGGTGGTGCGCCAATGCACAGCGACATTTGGGAAGTTATGGATGTTGCGCAGAAACACAGCAATATACGGGAAGGTATGGGACGTGCGTGGATACGCAGTGATATAGTGAAAGATATGAGAGGTGCACGAAAACACGGCGAAATAGGGGAAGCTATAAGAGGTGAGCGAAAACATAATGATATTGGGGAAGCAATGGGAGGTGCCAGAAAACACAGTGATATAGAGGAAGCTATGAGAGGTGCGTGAAAACACAGCGATATAGGGGATGCTATGGGAGGTGCGTGAAAACACAGCGCTATTGGGAAATTTATGAGAGGTGCGCAAAAACATGGCGATATATGAGAAGCTATGGCAGGTGTGCAAAAATACAGCGATTTATGTGACGGTATGAGAGGGAAGCGAAAACACAGCGATAGAGCGGAAGTTATGGGATATGTGTGAAAACACAGCAATATAGGGGAAGCTCTGTAACGTGCACGAAAACACAGTGATATAGGAGAAGCTACAGGAGGTGCGCGAAAACACGGCGATATAGGAGAAGGTATGACAGATGAGCAAAAACTCATCTATAAAGGGAAACTTATCAGAGGTGCGCAAAAACATGGCGATATAGTCATAGCTATGAGAGATGAATGGAAAAACAGCAATATATGTGAAGCTATGGGAGGTGTGCCAAAACACAGCAATATATGGGAAGGTATGGGACGTGCGCGAAAACACAGCGATATCGTTGAAGATAAGAGAGGTGTGCGAAAACATGGTGATGTAGGAGAATGTATGAGAGGTGCGCGAAAACATGGCAATATAGGGGAAGTTATGAGAGGTTAGCGAAAACACAGCGATATAGGGGAATTTATGAGGTGTGCGCGAATACACAGCGACGTAGGGGAATATATGAGAGGTGTGCAAAACACGGCGATATTCAGGAAGCTGTGGAAGGTGAGCAAAAACACAGCGATATAGGGGAAGCTATGGGAGGTGCGCGAAAACAGCGATATAGGGTAAGGTATGAGAGGTGCACAAAAACACGGCGATATAGGCAAATCTATGAGATGTAAGCAAAAACACAGCGATTTAGGGGAAGCTATCGGAGGTGCGCCAAAACACAGCAATATAGGGGAAGCTATCAGAGGTGTGCAAAAACACAGCAATATAGGGGAAGCTATGGGAGGTGCCCGAAAACAGAGCGATATAGGGCAAGATATGAGAGGCACGCGAAAACACAGTGATACATGGTAAGCTATGGGAGGTGCGTCAAAACACGACGATATGGGGAAGGTATGCGAGGTGCGCAAAAACACAGCGATATAGGGGAAGCTACGGGAGGTGCGCAAAATCACAGCGATATAGAGGAAGGGATGAGAGGTACGTGAAAACACATCGATATAGCGGAAGCTACGGGAGGTGCGCGAAAACACGTCGATTTACGTGAAGGAATGAGAGGTGTGTGAAAGCACGTCGATATAAAGGAAGCGATGAGAGGTCCGCTAAAACGCAGCAATATAATTGAAGCTACAGGATGCGCGCGAAAACACAGCGATATCGTTGAAGAGAGGTGCGCGAAAACACGGCGATATTGGGGAAGGTATGACAGGTGAGAGAAAACGCAGCTCTGTAGTGGAAGGTATGAGAGCTGCGCGAAAACCCGGCGATATAGTGGACCCTAAGAGAGGTGCGTGAAAACACAGCTATATTGGGGAAGGTATGGGAGGTGCGAGAAATGACAGCGATATAGCGGAAGGTATGAGAGGTGCGCGAAAACACAGCTATATAGGGGAGTTATGAGAGGTGCGCGAATACACAGCGATTTAGGGGAAGGAATGAGAAGTGTGTGAAAACACGTCGCTATAAAAGAAGCGATGAGAGGTGCGCAAAAACGCAGTGATATAGTGGAAGCTACAGGATGTGCGCGAAAACACAGCGATATCATTGATGTTGAGAGAGGTGAGCGAAAACACGGCGATGTAGGAGAATGTATGAGAGGTGCGCGAAAACACAGCAATATAGGGGAAGTTATGAGAGGTGAGCGAAAACACAGCTATATAGGGGAGTTATGAGAGGTGCGCGAATACACAGCGATTTAGGGGAAGCTATAAGAGGTGCGCAAAAACATGGCGATGTAGGGGAATGTATGAGAGGTGCGCAAAACACAGTGATATAGGGGAAGCTATGGGAGGGGTGCAAAATCACAGTGATATAGGGGAAGGGATGTGAGGTGCGAGAAAACACAGTGATATAGGGGTAGCTATGGGAGGTGCGCGAAAACACAGCGATATGAGGTAAGGTCTGAGAGATGCGCAAAAACACGGCGATATAGGCAAATCTATGAGATGTGAGCAAAAACACAGCGATATAGGGGAAGCTATTGGAGGTGCGCCAAAACACAGCAATAAAGGGGAAGCTATCAGAGGTGCTCAAAAACACAGCGATATAGGGGAAGCTATGGGAGGTTCTTGAAAACACGCAATATATGGGAAGGTATGGGATGTGCGCAAAAACACAGCGATATTGTTGAAGGTAGGAGAGGTGCGTGAAAACACGGCGATGTAGGAGAATGTATGAGAGGTGCGCGAAAACACAGCAATATAGGGGAAGTTATGAGAGATGAGCCAAAGCACAGCAATATAGGGGAAGGTATGAGAGGTGCGCGAAAACACAGTGATATAGGTGAAGCTACGGGAGGTGTGCGAAAACACGTCGATTTACGTGAAGGAATGAGAAGTGTGTGAAAACACGGCGATGTAGGAGAATGTATGAGAGGTGCGTGAAAACACAGCAATATAGGGGAAGTTATGAGAGGTGAGTGAAAACACAGCTATATAGGGGAAGTTATGAGAGGTGCGCGTATACACAGCGATTTAGGGGAAGCTATAAGAGGTGCGCAAAAACATGACGATGTAGGGGAATGTATGAGAGGTGCGCAAAACACAGTGATATAGGGGAAGCTATGGGAGGGGCACAAAATCACAGCGATATACGGGAAGGGATGAGAGGTGCGAGAAAACAGCGATATAGGGGTAGCTATGGGAGGTGCGTGAAAACACAGCGATATAGGGTAAGGTCTGAGAGGTGCACGAAGACACGGCGATATAGGCAAATCTATGAGATGTGAGCAAAAACACAGCGATATAGGGGAAACTATCGGAGGTGCGCCAAAACACAGTAATAGAGGGGAAGCTATCAGAGGTGCGCAAAAACACAGCGATATAGGGGAAGCTATGGGAGGTGCCCGCAAACACAGCAATATATGGGAAGGTATGGGACATGCGCGAAAACACAGCGATACCGTTGAAGGTAGGAGAGGTGCGTGAAAACACGGCGATGTAGGAGAATGTATGAGAGGAGTGCGAAAACACAGCAATATAGGGGAAGTTGTGAGAGGTGAGCTAAAACACAGCAATATAGGGGATGGTATGAGAGGTGCGAGAAAACAGCGATATAGGGGAAGCTATGGGAGTTGCATGAAAACACGGCGATATATGGGAAGCTATGAGAGTTGCGTGAAAGCAGAGCGATATAGGGGAAGCTATGAGAGGTGTGCGAAAGCAGAGCGATACAGGGGAATTGATGAGAGGTGCACGTGATCACAGTGACATAGGGGAAGCAATGAGAGGTGCGCGAAAACACAGCCCTAAAGGAGAATGTATGAGAGGCCGGTGAAAACACAGCGATATATGGGAGTCTATGGGAGTTGCGTGAAAACACGGCGTTACAGGCGAAGGTATGAGAGGTGTGCGAAAACATCGCAATATATGGGAAGCTATGAGAGGTGCGCGAAAACACTGCGATACATGGGAAGCTATGGGAGGCGCGTGAAAACAGGGCGACATAGGGGAAGTTGTGAGAGGTGCGTGAAAACACAGCGATATAGGGGATGCTATGGGAGGTGCGTGAAAACACAGCGCTATTGGGAAATTTATGAGAGGTGCGCAAAAACATGGCGATATATGAGAAGCTATGGCAGGTGTGCAAAAATACAGCGATTTATGTGACGGTATGAGAGGGAAGCGAAAACACAGCGATAGAGCGGAAGTTATGGGATATGTGTGAAAACACAGCAATATAGGGGAAGCTCTGTAACGTGCACGAAAACACAGTGATATAGGAGAAGCTACAGGAGGTGCGCGAAAACACGGCGATATAGGAGAAGGTATGACAGATGAGCAAAAACTCATCTATAAAGGGAAACTTATCAGAGGTGCGCAAAAACATGGCGATATAGTCATAGCTATGAGAGATGAATGGAAAAACAGCAATATATGTGAAGCTATGGGAGGTGTGCCAAAACACAGCAATATATGGGAAGGTATGGGACGTGCGCGAAAACACAGCGATATCGTTGAAGGTAAGAGAGGTGTGCGAAAACATGGTGATGTAGGAGAATGTATGAGAGGTGCGCGAAAACATGGCAATATAGGGGAAGTTATGAGAGGTTAGCGAAAACACAGCGATATAGGGGAATTTATGAGGTGTGCGCGAATACACAGCGACGTAGGGGAATATATGAGAGGTGTGCAAAACACGGCGATATTCAGGAAGCTGTGGAAGGTGAGCAAAAACACAGCGATATAGGGGAAGCTATGGGAGGTGCGCGAAAACACAGAGATTTAGGTGAAGGTATGAGAGGGAAACGGTAACACAGCAATATAGGGGAAGATATGGAAGGTGCGTGAAAGCACAGCAATATAGGGGAAGCTCTGAGGCATGCGCGAAAAATAGCAATATAGGGGAAGCAATGAGAGGAGCGCAAAAACAGCGATATCGGGGAAGCTAGGGGAGGTGCATGAAAACACAGCAATATGAGGAAGTTACGATAGGTGCACTAAAACACAGCGATATTGGGGAAGGTATGAGAGGTCTGCGAAACCACGGCGATACAGTGGTAGGTATGAGAGGTGCGCGAAAAGACAGTGATAAGCGGGAAGCTATGAGAGGTGTGCGAAAACAATGTGATATAGGGGAAGGTATGTGAGGTGCGCGAAAACACAGTGATAAGGGGAAGCTATGAGAGGTTCGTGAAAACGCAGCGATATATGGGAAGCTATGGGATGTGCGTGATAACAGAGTGATATAGGGGAAGCTATGGGAGGTGCACGAAAACAGAGCGATATAGGGGAAGGTATGGGAGGTGCGAGAAAATACAGCACGATAGTGGAATATATGAGAAGTGCGCAAAAACACGGCGATATAGAGGAAGCTATGGGAGGTGCGCGGAAACTGAGCAAAGTATGGGAAGGTATGGGATGTGCGAGAAAACACTGCGATATAGAGGAATATATGAGAGTGCGCGAAAACACAGCGCTATAGGGGAAGCCAGGAGAGGTGCATGAAAACACAGCAATATGAGGAAGTTATGAGAGGTGCACTAAAACACAGGAATATTGGGGAAGGTATGAGAGGTCTGCGAAACCACGGCGATATAGTGGTAGGTATGAAAGGTGCGCAAAAAGACAGTGATATGCGGGAAGCTATGAGAGGTGCGCGAAAACACAGCGATATAGGGGAAGGTATGAGAGGTGTGCGTAAACACATCGATATAGGGGAAGCTATGAGAGGTGCGTGAAAACACGGCGATATAGGTGAAGGTATGTGAGGTGCGCAAAAACACAGCTATAAGGGGAAGCTATGAGAGGTTCGCGAAAACGCAGCGATATATGGGAAGCTATGGGAGGTACGCGATTACAGAGAGATATAGGGGAAGGTATGGGAGGTGTGAGAAAACACAACACTATAGTGGAATATATGAGAAGTGTGCGAAAACTGAGCAAAATATGGGAAGGTATGGGACATGCGAGAAAACACGGCGATGTTGGAGAATGTATGAGAGGTGCGCGAAAACACGGCGATATAGGGGAAGGTATGAGGGCTGAGCGAATACTCAGCTAAAAAGGGGAAGGTGTGAGAGGTGCGCTAGAAAACGGCGATATAGGCATAGCTCTGAGAGGTCAGCAAAAACACAGCGACATAGGGGAAGTTATGAGAGGTGCGCGAAAACACAATGATATAGGGGAAGCTATGCGAGGTTAGGGAAAACGGTGATATAGTGGAAGCTATGGGAGGTGTGTTAAAACACAGCCATATGAGGAAGATATGAGAGGTGCACTAAAACTCAGCAATATAGGGGAAGGTATGAGAGGTCTGCGAAAACACGGCGATATAGTGGTAGGTATGAGAGGTGTGCGAAAACACGGCGATATAGGGGAAGGTATGCGAGGTGCGCGAAAACACAATGATATAGGGGAAGCTATGAAAGGTGCGCCAAAACACGGCGATATAGGGGAAGCGATGTGAGGTGCGCGAAAACACTGCGATACATGGGAAGCTATGGGAGGCGCGTGAAAACAGGGCGACATAGGGGAAGTTGTGAGAGGTGCACGAGATCACATCGATATAGGGAACGCAATGAGAGGTTTGCAAAAAGGCAACAATATAGGGCACGGTATATCAGGTGGGTGAAAACACAGTGATATACGGGTAGGTATGCAAGGTGCTTGAAAACACAGTGATATAGGGGAAGGTATGCGAGGTGCACTAAAACACAACGATATAAGGAAAGGTATGAGAGGTGCGCGAAAACACAACGATATACAGGAAGCTATAGGAGGTGCACAAAAACACAGCGATATAGGAGAAGGTATGAGAGATGAGCGAAAACTCAGGTGTAAAGAGAAACTTATGAGGGGTGCGCAAAAACATAGCGATATAGTCAAATCTATGAGAGATGAGCAAAAAAGCAGCGATATGCGGAAGCTATGGGAGGTGCACAAAAACACAGCAATATAGTGGAAGCTATCAGAGGTGCGCGAGAACCCAGCGATATAGAAGAAGGTATGAGAGGCACGCAAAAACACAGTGATATAGCGGAAACTATGGGAGATATGCCAAAACACAGCAATATAGGGTAAGCTATGAGAACTGCTTGATAAAACAGTGATATAGGGGAAGGCATGAGAGGTGCACGAAAACACAATGATATTGGGGAAGTTATGGGAGGTGCGGGAAAACACAGCGATATAGAGGAAGCTATGAGAAGTGCGCGAAAACAGCGATATAGGGGAAGCTATGGGAGGTGCGCGAAAACACAGAGATTTAGGTGAAGGTATGAGAGGGAAACGGTAACACAGCAATATAGGGGAAGATATGGAAGGTGCGTGAAAGCACAACAATATAGGGGAAGCTCTGAGGCATGCGCGAAAAATAGCAATATAGGGGAAGCAATGAGAGGAGCGCAAAAACAGCGATATCGGGGAAGCTAGGGGAGGTGCATGAAAACACAGCAATATGAGGAAGTTACGATAGGTGCACTAAAACACAGCGATATTGGGGAAGGTATGAGAGGTCTGCGAAACCACGGCGATACAGTGGTAGGTATGAGAGGTGCGCGAAAAGACAGTGATAAGCGGGAAGCTATGAGAGGTGTGCGAAAACAATGTGATATAGGGGAAGGTATGTGAGGTGCGCGAAAACACAGTGATAAGGGGAAGCTATGAGAGGTTCGTGAAAACGCAGCGATATATGGGAAGCTATGGGATGTGCGTGTTAACAGAGTGATATAGGGGAAGCTATGGGAGGTGCACGAAAACAGAGCGATATAGGGGAAGGTATGGGAGGTGCGAGAAAATACAGCACGATAGTGGAATATATGAGAAGTGCGCAAAAACACGGCGATATAGAGGAAGCTATGGGAGGTGCGCGGAAACTGAGCAAAGTATGGGAAGGTATGGGATGTGCGAGAAAACACTGCGATATAGAGGAATATATGAGAGTGCGCGAAAACACAGCGCTATAGGGGAAGCCAGGAGAGGTGCATGAAAACACAGCAATATGAGGAAGTTATGAGAGGTGCACTAAAACGCAGGAATATTGGAGAAGGTATGAGAGGTCTGCGAAACCACGGCGATATAGTGGTAGGTATGAAAGGTGCGCAAAAAGACAGTGATATGCGGGAAGCTATGAGAGGTGCGCGAAAACACAGCGATATAGGGGAAGGTATGAGAGGTGTGCGTAAACACATCGATATAGGGGAAGCTATGAGAGGTTCGCGAAAACGCAGCGATATATGGGAAGCTATGGGAGGTACGCGATTACAGAGAGATATAGGGGAAGGTATGGGAGGTGTGAGAAAACACAACACTATAGTGGAATATATGAGAAGTGTGCGAAAACTGAGCAAAATATGGGAAGGTATGGGACATGCGAGAAAACACGGCGATGTAGGAGAATGTATGAGAGGTGCGCGAAAACACGGCGATATAGGGGAAGGTATGAGGGCTGAGCGAATACTCAGCTAAAAAGGGGAAGGTGTGAGAGGTGCGCTAGAAAACGGCGATATAGGCATAGCTCTGAGAGGTCAGCAAAAACACAGCGACATAGGGGAAGTTATGAGAGGTGCGCGAAAACACAATGATATAGGGGAAGCTATGCGAGGTTAGGGAAAACGGTGATATAGTGGAAGCTATGGGAGGTGTGTTAAAACACAGCCATATGAGGAAGATATGAGAGGTGCACTAAAACTCAGCAATATAGGGGAAGGTATGAGAGGTCTGCGAAAACACGGCGATATAGTGGTAGGTATGAGAGGTGTGCGAAAACACGGCGATATAGGGGAAGGTATGCGAGGTGCGCGAAAACACAATGATATAGGGGAAGCTATGAAAGGTGCGCCAAAACACGGCGATATAGGGGAAGCGATGTGAGGTGCGCGAAAAAACAGTGATATAGGGGAAGCTACGGGAGGTGCGCGAACACACCGTGATATACGTAAATGTATGATAGGTGCTTGAAAACAGGTCGATATAGGGGAAGCGGCGAGAGGTGAGCGAAAATGCAGCGATATAGGGCAGAGTATGAGATGTGCGTGAAAATGCAACGATATAGGGGAAGGTATGATAGGCACGCAAAAACAGCGATATATGGGAAGCTATGGGAGGTGTGTGAAAATACGACGATATAGGGGAAGGTATGAGAGGTGTGCGAAAACACGGCAATACAGGGGAATGTATCAGCGGTGCTTGAAACACGTCATCAGAGGGGAAGTTATGAGAGATGAGTGAAAACTCAGCTAAAAAGGGGAAGCTATGAGAGGTGCGCGAAAACATCACAATATATGGCAAGCTATGAGAGGTGTGCAAAAACAGCGATATGGCGGAAGTTCTGGGAGGTATGCGAAAACACAGCAACATAGGGGAAGCTATGAGAGCCGTTTGATAACACAGTGATATAGGGGAAGATATGAGAGGTGCGTGAAAACACGACAATATAGGGGAAGCAATGGGAAGTATGTGAAAACACAGCGATACAGGGGAAGTCATGAGAGGTGCGTGAAAACACAGCCATATTTGGGCAGATATGGGAGGTGCGCGAAAACTCAGCGATAAGGGGAAGGTATGCAACGTGCGCGAAAACACAGCGATATAGGGGAAGGTATGGGAGGTGCACGAAAATGCGGCTATATAGGGGAAGCTATGAGAGGTGCGCGAAAACACAGCGATATAGGGGAAGTTATTAGAGTTGCGAGAAAACATGGCGATAAAGTGGAAAGTATGAGAGGTGCACAGAAGCACGGCTATATAGGGGATGGTATGAGAGGTGCGCGAAAACGCAACGATATATGGGAAGCCATGGGAGATGTATGATAACAGAGCGATATAGGGTAGGATATGAGGGGTGCGAGAAAACACAGCGATATAGGGGAAGCTATCAGAGGTGTGCAAAAACATGGTGATATAGGGGAATGTATGAGAGGTGTGCAGAAACACGGCTGTATAGCGGATCGTATAAGAGTTGCACGAAAACACAGTGATGTAGGGGAAGCTATGAGAAGTGTGTAAAAGCATTGAAATATATAGCAAGCTATGACAGGTGTGCGAAAACAGCGATATAGCGGAAACTATGGGAGGTACGCGACAACATAGCAATATAGGGGAAGCTATGAGAGCTGCTTGATAACACAGCGATATAGAGGAAGATATGAGACGTACAGGAAAACACGCCGATATAGGGGAAGGTGTGGGAGGTGTGCAAAAACACAATGATATTGGGGAAGCTATGGGAGGTGTGCAAAAACACAGCAATACATAGGAAAGTATGAGTGATGCGTGAAAACACAGCCATAATGGGGAAGCTATGGAAGGTGCGCGAAAACACAGCGATAGGGGAAGGTATGGGAGGTGTGCAAAAACACAGCGCTATAGGGGAAGCTATGAGAGGTGCGCAAAAACATCGCAATATATTGCAAGCTATGAGAGGTCTGAACAAACAGCGATATAGCGGAAGCTAGGGGAGGTATGCTACAACACAGCAATATGGGAAAGATTTGAGAGTTGCACGAAAACTCGGCGATATACAGGAAGCAATAAGAGGTAAGCGAAAACACAGCGATATAGGGGAAGGTATGACAGGTGTGCGAAAACACAATTATATGGGGGAAGCTGTGGGAGGTGCACGAAAACTCAACGATATTGGGGAAGCTATGCGAGGTGCGCGAAAACATGGCGATATAGAGGAAGCTATGGGAGCTGCATGAAAACACTGCGATATAGGAGAATGTATCAGTGGTGCGTGAAAATTCTGCGATGTAGGTGATGCTATGAGAGGTGTGCAAAAACATCGCAATATAAGGTAAGCTATGAGAGGTGTGCGAAAGCAGCGATATAGCGGAAGCTATGGGAGGTATGCTACAACACACCAATATAGGGCAAGATATGAGAGGTGCACGAAAACACGGTGATATACGGGAAGCTATAAGAGGTGAGCAAAAACACAGCATTATAGGAGAAGGTATAAGAGGTGTGCGAAAACACAATGATATTGGGGAATTTATGGGAGGTGCGGGAAAACACAGTGATATATGGGGAAGGTATGAGAGGTGTGCGAAAACACATCGATATAGGGGAAGCTATGAGAGGTGCGTGAAAACACGGCGATATAGGTGAAGGTATGCGAGGTGCGCGAAAACACAGCTATAAGGGGAAGCTATGAGAAGTTCGCGAAAACGCAGCGATATATGGGAAGCTATGGGAGGTGCGCGATAACAGAGAGATACAGGGGAAGGTATGGGAGGTGCGAGAAAACACAGTGATATAGGCGAAGCTAAGGGATGTGCGCGAAAACACTGCGATGTATGTGAAGGTATGAGAGTTGCATGAAAACACGTCGATATAGAGGAAGGTATGAGGGATGAGCGAATACTCAGCTAAAAAGGGGAAGGTGTGAGAGGTGCGCTAGAACACAGCGATATAGGCATAGCTCTGAGAGGTCAGCGATGTGAGGTGCGCGAAAAAACAGTGATATAGGGGAAGCTATGGGAGGTGCGCGAACACACCGTGATATACGTAAATGTATGAGAGGTGCTTGAAAACAGATCGATATAGGGGAAGCGGCGAGAGGTGAGCGAAAATGCAGCCATATAGGGCAGGGTATGAGATGTGCGTGAAAACGCAACGATATAGGGGAAGATATGATAGGCACGCAAAAACAGCGATATATGGGAAGCTATGGGAGGTGTGTGAAAATACGACGATATAGGGGAAGATATGGGAGGTGTGCGAAATCACAGCGATAGAGGGGAAGGAAAGAGAGGTGGGTGAAACACGTTGATATAAGGGAAGGTATGAGAGATGAGCAAAAGCTCATCTAAAAAGGGGAAGGTATGAGAGGTGTGTGAAAACACAACGATATTGGGGAAGTTAAGCGAGGTGTGCGAAAACACAGCGATATAGGGGAAGTTATGAGAGGTGCACGTAAACACATTGATATAGGGGAAGCTATGAGAGGTGTGTGAAAACACGGCGATATAGGGGAAGGTATGAGAGGTGCACGAGAAAACAGTGATATAGGGGACGCTATGGGAGGTGCGCGAACACACGGTGATATACGTAAAGGTATGAGAGGTGCTTGAGAACATGTCGATATAGGGGAAGTGACGAGAGGTGCGCGAAAATGCAGCGATATAGGGGACGGTATGAGAGGTGCGTGAAAACACAACGATATAGGGTAAAGTATCAAAGGTGCACAAAAACACAGCGATTTCGAGGAAGCTGTAGGAGATGCGCGAAAACACAGCGATATAGGGGAAACAATCAGAGGTGCGTGAAAACACAGAGATATAGGGGAAGCTATGGGTGTTGCGCAAAAACACAGCGATATAGAGGAAGGTATGATAGGCTCACAAAAACACAGCGATATGTGGGAAGCTATGGGAGGTGCATGAAAACGCGACGATATAGTGGAAAGTATGAGAGGTGCGTGAAACACGTCGATATAGGGGAAGGTATGAGAGGTTAGCGAAAACTTAGCCAAAAAGGGGAAGGTATGTGAGCTGCGTGAAAACACAGTGATTTAGGGGAAGCTATGAGAGCTGCGCGAAAACATCACAATATATGGCAAGCTATGAGAGGTGTGCGAAAACGGCGATATGGCGGAAGCTATGGGAGGCATACAAAAACATAGCAATATAGGGGAAGCTATGAGAGCCGTTTGATAACACAGCGATATAGGGGAAGATATGATAGGTGCGTGAAAACACGACGATATAGGGGAAACTATGGGAAGTGTGCGAAAACACAGCAATACAGGAGAAGTTATGAGTGGTGTACGATAACACAGCCATGTTGGGGAAGGAATGGGAGGTGCGCGAAAACACAGCGATAAGGGGAAGGTATGGGAGGTGCGCGAAAACACAGCACTATAGTGTAATATATGATACGTGTGTGTAAACACGGCGATATAGAGGAAGATATGGGAGGTGCGCGAAAACACAGCAATATAGGGGAAGCTATGAGAGCTGATTGATAACACAGCGATATAGGGGAAGCTATGAAAGGTGCGCAAAACTACAGTAATATAGGAGAAGCTATGCGAGGTGTGCAACAACACAGCCATATTGGGGAAGGTATGGGAGGTGCGGGAAAACACAGCGCTATAGTGGAATATATGAGAGGTGCGCGAAAACACGGCTATATCGGGGAAACTCTGAGACATGCGCGAAAACACAGCGATATAGGGGAAGCTATGGAGGTGTGCAAAACACAGTGATACAGCAGAATGTATGAGATATGCGCGAAAACACAGCAATACAGGGGAAGCTGTGGGAGTTGCAAGAAAACAGCAATATATGGGAAGGTATGGGGCGTGCGTGAAAACACAGTGATATATGGGAAGCTATGGGAGGTGCGGGAAAACGGCGATATAGAGGAAGGTATGAGAGGTGCATTGAAACACAGCAATATAGGGGAATTATGAGAGGTCTGTGAAAACAAGGTGATAGAGAGGTGCACAACAACACAGCGATGTAGGGAAAGGTATGAGAGGTGCGTGAAAGCACAACAATATATTTGAATCTATGGGAGGAGCGCGACAACAGAGCGATATAGGTGAAGGTATCAGAGGTGCACGAAAACATGGTGATATAGAGGAACATAAGTGAGGTGCATGAAAAAAACAGTGATTTAGGGGAAGCTATGGGAGGTACACGAAAACACAGCAATGTAGGGGAATCTATGAGAGCTGCTTGAAAACACAGCGATATAGGGGAAGATATGAGAGATGCGCGAAAACACGGCGATATAGGGGAAGCTATAAGAGGTGAAGGAAAACATGGTGATATAGGGGAAGGTATGAGAGGTGCCCGAAAACACAATGATATTGGGGAGGCTATGGGAGTTGCGGGAAAACACAGCAAAATATGGGAAGCAATGAGAGGTGCACTAGAACACAGCGGTATAGGGGAAGCTATGAGAAGTGTGCGATAACACAGCGATCTAGGGGAAGGTATGAGAGGTGCACAAAAACACGGCGATATATGGGAAGCTATGGAAGGTGCGTGAAAGCAGGGCGATATAGGGGTGGGTATGAGAGGTGCACGAAAACAGAGATATAGGTGAAGCTATGGGAGGTGCATGAAAACACGGTGATATACGTGATATTATGATAGGTGCGCGAAAACACAGCGATTTGAGGGAAGCTATGAGAGGTTTGCGAAAACATTGCAATATATGGAAAGCTATGAGAGGTGCACGAGAACACAGTGATAGAGGGGAAGCTACGGGAGGTGCGCAATAACACAGCGAAAAAGGGGAAGGTATGAGAGGTGCACGAAAACAAGGTGATATATGGGAAACTTTGGGAGGTGCGCGAAAACAGAGCGATATAGGAAAAGTGATGAGTGTGCACGATAGCACAGCGACGTAGGAGAAGCTATGGGAGGTGTGGGAAAACACGTCGATATAGGGGAAGGTATGACAGATGAGTGAGAACACAGAGATATAGGCAAAGCTATGAGAGCTGAGCAAAAACATGGCGATATACGGGAAGATATAGGCGAGGTGCATGAGAACACAACAATATAGGGGAAGCTATGCGAGGTGCGAGAGAACATGGTGATATAGGAGGAAGTATGAGAGGTGCGTGAAAATATCGCAGTATATGGCAAGCTATTAGAGGTTTGTGTAAACAGAGATAAAGCGGAAGATATGGGAGGTACACGAAAACAAAGCAATATAGGGGAAGCTGTGAGAGCTGCTTGATAACAGAGCGATTTCGGGGAAGATATGAGAGGTGCGAAAAACACGGCGATATAGGGGAAGCTGTCGGAAGTGCAAGAAAACAGCAATATATGGGAAGGTATGGGACGTGCGTGAAAACACAGTGATATATGGGAAGCTATGGGAGGTGCAAGAAAACAGAGCGATTTCGGGGAAGGTATGAGAGGTGCACAAAAATACGGCGATATAGGGGAAGCTGTAAGAGGTAAGCCAAAACACAGCGATATATGGGAAGCTATGGGAGGTGCGTGAAAACATAGCAATATAGGGGAATCTATGAGAGCTTATTGATAACACAGCGATATAGGGGAAGCTATGAAAGGTGCACAAAACTACAGCAATATAGGAGAAGCTATGGGAGGTGTGCGACAACACAGCCATATTGGGGAACGTATGGGAGGTGCGGGAAAACACAGCGCTATAGTGGAATATACGAGAGGTGCGCGAAAACACGGCGATATCGGGGAAACACTGAGACGTGCGTGAAAACACAACGATATAGGGGAAGCTATGGAGGTGTGCGAAAACACAGTGATACAGCGGAATGTATGAGATATGCGTGAAAACACAGCAATACAGGGGAAGCTGTGGGAGGTGCAAGAAAACAGCAAAATATGGGAAGGTATGGGACGTGCGTGGAAACACAGTGATATATGGGAAACGATGGGAGGTGCGTGAAAACAGGGCGATATAGGGGAAGGTATGAGAGGTGCATTGAAACACAGCAATATAGGGGAATTATGAGAGGTCTGTGAAAACAAGGCGATATAGGTGAAGGTATGAGAGGTGCACAAAAACACAGCGATGTCGGGAAAGGTATGAGAGGTGCGTGAAAGCACAACAATATATTTGAATCTATGGGAGGAGCGCGACAACAGAGCGATATAGGTGAAGGTATCAGAGGTGCACGAAAACATAGTGATCGTGAGGAAGATACATGAGGTGCATGAAAAAGCAGCGATTTAGGGGAAGCTATGGGAGGTACACGAAAACACAGCAATGTAGGGGAATCTATGAGAGCTGCTTGAAAACACAGCGATATAGGGGAAGATATGAGAGATGCGCGAAAACACGGCGATATAGGGGAAGCTATAAGAGGTGAGGGAAAACATGGTGATATAGGGAAAGGTATGAGAGGTGCCCGAAAACACAATGATATTGGGGAGGCTATGGGAGTTGCGGGAAAACACAGCAAAATATGGGAAGCAATGAGAGGTGCACTATAACACAGCGGTATAGGGGAAGCTACGAGAAGTGCGCGATAACACAGCGATCTAGGGGAAGCTTTGAGAGGTGCACAAAAACACGACGATATATGGGAAGCTATGGAAGGTGCGTGAAAGCAGGGCGATATAGGGGTGGGTATGAGAGGTGCGCGAAGTTACATCAAGATTTGCAAATAATTTACAATAATTATTTTTCTTCCCGAGACAACAATTTTCTGAACGGTTTGAAATGATTGTTGCTCTGAAAAAAATCTGTTATGCCTGCGGGCGTGTCAGCGGGGTTGGGGTGCGCACCAAATTGCGGAAAACGCAGAATTAGGAAAGTGACTGTGAATATGGGTGCGCACGGAGTTTTGGGGTGAACATGATTTGGGGGCGCACACTGATTTAGGGCTGCGTTCTCTCACATGAGGGTGCGCATTGATTTGGGGATTGAGTAGCTTTAGTGGTTTGTCATAAAATGCAGGGGTGCACACGGATTCTGGTGGCTCACTTGGATTATTGAGATGCGCGCAGATTTAGTCTTTCTGTTGCAAGGAACGAGGCCCGGAGATTACGTTAGGAAGTAGACGAGGCTGTGAGCGTTAACGGCAAACAGGAAGGTGTTCAGGGAAGCAGAAGGTAAGCAGAACTATCCTGACACGGAGCGTAGAAAGGAAAGCAGCAGGCAAAACTTCTCTTGGCACGGAGAGACGGAATTATACAGGAAACCTCGGTGCTGAAGTAAAACTTAGAATACTTGACATGGAGAGACTGAGTTTCAGACGTCACCTTCGGAACTGAATTGTAAATTGGAAAATTTACCTTGACACGGAGAGATTGAGTTCCACCGGTAAATCTCGAGACTGGAGCAAACTTAAACACACAATCCGAAGCGGCCGGGAAACGAGAGGCGAAGTATGGCAAGACGCTGGAGGCGAGAGGCGAGGCACCTCTCACACCTTCCCCTACCTCGCTGTGTTTTTGCTCCTCTCATAACTTGCCCTATATCGGTGTGTTTTCTCGCACCTCTGATACATTCCCCTGTATTGCCGTGTTTTCGCACACCTCTCATACCTTCCCCTATATCACTGTGTTTTCGCGCACCTCCCTTTGCTTCCCCAATATCGCTGTGTTTTCACGCACCTCTCATACCTTCCCCTATATCGTTGTGTTTTCACGCACCTCTCATAACTTCCTCTGTATCGCCGTGTTTTCGCGCACCTCTCATACCTTCCCCTATATCGCTGTATATTCGCGCACCTCTCATAACTTCCCCGAAATCGTTGTGTTTTCACGCACCTCTCATAACTTCCGCTGTATCGCCGTGCTTTCGCGCACCTCTCATAGCTTCCCCTATATCGCCGTGATTTCATGCACATCTCATACCGTCCCCTATATCGCTGTGTTTTCGGGCACCTCCCATATCTTCCCCTACATCGCTGTGTTTTTGCGCACCTCTCATACCTTCTCCTATATCACTGTGTTTTCGCGCACCTCTCATAGCTTCCCCTATATCGCCGTGTTTTCATGCACATCTCATACCGTCCCCTATATCACCGTGTTTTCACGCACCTCTCATAACTTCCGCTGTATCACTGTGTATTCGCTCACCTCTCATAGCTTCCTCTACATCGCTGTGTTTTTGCGCACCTCTCATACCTTCCCCTATATCACTGTGTTTTCGCGCACCTCTCATAGCTTCCACTATATCCCCATGTTTTCACGCACCTCTCATAGTTTCCACGACATCGCGTTGTTTTCGCACACATCTTAGAGCTTCCCCTACATTGCTGGGTGCTCGCGCACCTCCCATCTCTTCCCCAATATCGCCGTGTTTTCGCGCACCTCTCATACCTTCCCCTATATCGCCGTGTTTTCGCGCACCTCCCATACTTTCCCCTATATCGCCGTGTTTTCGCACACCTCCCATATCTTCCAATATATATCACTGTGTTTTCACGTACCTTCCATAGCTTCCCCTATATCGCTGTTTTCGCGCACCTCTCATACCTTGCCTTGTATGCTGTTTTTGCGCACCTCCCATAGCTTCCCCGATATCGCTGTGTTTTCACACACCTCCTATAACTTCCCCAATATCATTGTGTTTTCACACACCTCCTACAGCTTCCCCAATATCACTGTGTTATCGCGCTCCTCTCATAGCTAACCCTGTATCTCTGTGTTTTTGCGCACCTCTCATACCTTCCCCTGTATCGCTCTGTTTTTGCGCACCTCCCATAGCTTCCCCGATATTGCTGTGTTTTCACACACCTCCTATAGCTTCCCCAATATCATTGTGTTATCGCGCTCCTCTCATAGCTAACCCTGTGTCTCTGTGTTTTTGCTCACCTCTCATAGCCGCCACTATATCGCCGTGTTTTTACGCAGCTCTCATACCTTCCCCTATAGAGTTGCGTTTTCTCTCACCTCTCATACTTTCCGCTATATTGCCATGTTTTCGCTCACCTCTCATACATTCCCCTACATCCCCATGTTTTCGGGCACCTCTCATACCTTCCTCTATATCGGTGTGTTTTCGCGCACCTTCAATACCTTCCCCTATATTGCTGTCTTTTCGCGCACCTCCCACAGATTCTCCTATATCGCTGTGTTCTCGGGCACCTCTCATAGCTTCACCTATATGGCCGTGTTTTCACGCAGCTCGCATAGCTTCCCCTACATCGCTGTGTTTTCGTGCACCTCTCATAACCTCTCCTATATCGCCGTTTTCACGCAACTCCCATAGCTTTCCCTATATGGCTGTGTTTTGTCACACCTCTCATACCTTCCCCTATATCGCTCTGATTTCATGCATCTCCCATAGCTTCCCCTGTATCGCCGTGTTTTCGCGCACCTCTCATACCTTCCCCTATATCGCCGTGTTTTCGCACACCTCCCATTGCTTCCCCTATATCGCTGTATTTTCGTGCACCTCTCATACCTTCCCCTATATCACTGTATTTTCACGCACCTCTCATCGCCTCCACTATATCGCTGTTTTCGTGCACCTCGCATACCTTCCCCTACATCATTGTGTTCTTGCACACCTCTCATACCTTCCACTGTATCGCTGTGTTTTCACGCTCATCTCGTAGCTTCCCCTATATCGCTGTGTTTTCGCGCACCTCTAGTAGCGTCCCCCATATCACTGTATTTTCGCGCACCTCTCTTTTTAAAGCTTTTTATTAATTTTTCAAAATTATAAACTCAATAACAAAGTTGGTACAAAGAGATTGGAAAAATGTTCATCAGCGTATATAAAATGAATTTTAAGTAACATAGATATAAAAGACTTCCAAACTCATAATGAGATTAAACATTAAAAAAGAAATAAAAAGAAAAATATATATTAACAAAAAAAAATCCTAAAAGAAAAAGAGAAAAAAAAAAACAAGAAAAAAAACAAAACAGGGCTAGACCAACAGTTTGTATCGGACACGTTCAATAATTTCGTTAACTCCCTTCCTCTCATCATATAATTTAAGTTTAGAAAAAGATTCAGAAAAGTCAGATTACATCAGATGAAAATATTGCATAAAAGGTTTCCAGGTTTCTTCAAATTTAACCGAAGGGTCAAAAATATCACTTCTAATTTTTTCTAAATTTAAACTTAATATGGTTTGAGAAAACCTTTGGAATGTAGTTGGAGGATTAGTTTCCTTCCATAGAAACCATAGAAACTACAGCACTGAAACAGGCCTTTTGGCCCTTCTTGGCTGTGCCGAACCATTTTCTGCCTAGTCCCACTGACCTGCACACGGACCATATCCCTCCATACACCTCCCATCCATGTATCTGTCCAATTCATTCTTAAATGTTAAAAAAAGAACCCGCATTTACCACCTCATCTGGCAGCTCATTCCATACTCCCACCACTCTCTGTGTGAAGAAGCCCCCCCTAATGTTCCCTTTAAACTTTTCCCCCCTCACCCTTAACCCATGTCCTCTGGTTTTTTTCTCCCCTTGCCTCAGTGGAAAAAGCCTGCTTGCATTCACTCTATCTATACCCATCATAATTTTATATACCTCTATCAAATCTCTCCTCATTCTTCTACGCTCCAGGGAATAAAGTCCTAACCTATTCAACCTTTCTCTGTAACTGAATTTCTCAAGTCCCGGCAACATCCTTGTAAACCTTCTCTGCACTCTTTCAACCTTATTTATGTCCTTCCTGTAATTTGGTGACCAAAATTGAACACAATACTCCAGATTCGGCCTCACCAATGCCTTATACAACCTCATCATAACATTCCAGCTCTTATACTCAATACTTTGATTAATAAAGGCCAATGTACCAAAAGCTCTCTTTACGACTCTATCTACTTGTGACGCCACTTTTAGGGAATTTTGTATCTGTATTCGCAGATTCCTCTGTTCTACTGCACTCCTCAGTGCCTTACCATTAACCCTTTATGTTCTACCTTGGTTGGTCCTTCAACATGCAATACCTCACACTTGTCAGTATTAAACTCCATCTGCCATTTTTCAGTCCATTTTACCAGCTGGTCCAAGTCCCTCTGCAGGCTCTGAAAACCTTCCTCACTGTCTACTACACCTCCAATCTTTGTATCATCAGCAAATTTGCTGATCCAATTTACCACATTATCATCCAGATCATAGATATAGATGACAAATAACAATGGACCCAGCACTGATCCCTGTGGCACACCACTAGTCACAGGCCTCCACTCAGAGAAGTAATTCTCTACTACCACTCTTTGGCTTCTTCCATTGAGCCAATGTCTAATCCAATTTACCACCTCTCCATCTATACCTAGCGACTGAATTTTCCTAACTAACCTCCCATGCGGGACCTTGTCAAAGGCCTTACTGAAGTCCATGTAGACAATATCCACTGCCTTCCCTTCATCCACTTTCCTGGTAACCTCCTCGAAAAACTCCAACAGATTGGTCAAACATGACCTACCAACACAAAGCCATGTTGACTCTCCCTAATAAGTCCCTGTCTATCTAAATGCTTCTAGATTCTGTCTCTTAGTACTCCCTCCAATAACTTACCTACTACCGACGTTAAACTCACCGGCCTATAATTTCCCGGATTACTTTTCCATTTCAACAAAATAGATCTTCTCGCCATTAAAGTAACAAAAGCTATCATTCGACAGGCTGAAGAAGACCAAGATCTATGTTCTACCACTGGCAATCCAGAGATTGCCATAATAGGATAGGGTTTTAAATCGAAGCATGGAACTGTTGAAATAATATCAAAAATGTCTTTCCAATATTTTTCCAAAAGAGGACAGGACCGAAACATATGATTTAAAGAAAGAAACTTCAGAGTGACATCTATCACAAGTAGGGTTTATATGGGAATAAAAACGAACTAGTTTATCGTTGGACATATGAGCTCTGTGTACTACTTTAAATTGTATTAAAGTATGTTTAGCACACATAGAAGAAATACTAACTAATTGAAAAATGTTATCCCATTTCTCTGTAGGTAGGGAAAGTTGAAGTTCCCTTTCCCATTCATTTTTAGTTTTATCAGATGTATCTGGCTGTAATTTCATAATTATATCATAAATTATTGCTATTAATCCCTTCTGCAAAGGATTAAAACTTAAAATTTTATCAAGAGTGCCAGAAGGATTGGAAGTCGGAAAGGTACACGATGTAATATTTACGTTAATATTTACCTTCCCCTGTACCGCTGTGTTTTTGCGCACCTCCCATAACTTCCACATATCGCTGTGTTTTCATGCACCTCTCATATCTTCCCCATATCGCTGTGATTTCGCACACCTCCAATAGCTTCCCCTATATCGCTGTCTTTTCGCACACCACTCATACCTTCCCGCATATCACCGCGTTTTCGCGCACCTCTCATTCATTCCCCTACATCGCCGTGTTTTCGTGCACCTCCCATAGCTTCCCATGTATCGCTGTGTTTTTGCGCACCACCCATAACTTCCCCATATCGCTGTGTTTTCATGCACCTCTCATACCTTCCCCTATATTGCTCTGTTTTCACTGACATCTCATAGCTTTGCCTATATCACCATTTTCTCGTGCACCTCTCATACCATCCACTTTTTAGCTGTGTTTTCGCTCATCTCTCACACCTTCCCCTATATCGCCGTGTTTTCGCGCATCTCCCATAACTTCCTGTATATCGCTGTGTTTTCGCCACCTCTCATCCCTTTCCCTATATTGCTGTGATTTCGCACACCTCCCATACTTTCCCGTATATCACCGCGTTTTCACGCACCTCTCATTCATTCCCCTACATCGCCGTGTTTTCGTGCACCTCCCATAGCTTCCCCTGTATCACTGTGTTTTTGCGCACCACCCATAACTTCCCCATATTGCTGTGTTTTCAGGCACCTCTCATACCTTCTCCTATATCGCTCTGTTTTCACTCACATCTCATAGCTTTGCCTATATCACTGTTTTCTCGTGCACCTCTCATACCGTCCACTTTTTAGCTGTGTTTTTGCTCATCTCTCATATCTTCCCCTATATCGCCATGTTTTCGCGCACCCCTCATACCTTCACGAATATCGCCGTGTGTTTGTGCACCTCTCATAGCTTCCACATATCACTGTGTTTTCGCACACCTCTCATAACTTGCCCTATATCGCCGTGTTTTCATGCATCTCCCATAACTTCCTGTATATCGCTGTGTTTTCGCCACCTCTCATCCCTTTCCCTATATTGCTGTGATTTCGCACACCTCCCATACTTTCCCGTATATCGCCGCGTTTTCATGGACCTCTCATTCATTCCCCTACATCGCCGTGTTTTCAAACACCTCTCATACCTTCTCCTATATCGCCGTTTTTACACACCTCCCATAGCTTCCCCTATATTGCGATGTTTTTGTGCACCTCTCATAGCTTCCCCTATATTGCTCTGTTTTCGTGCATCTCCCATAGCTTCCCCTACATCGCTGTGTTTTCGCACACCTCTCATACCTTCCCCTATATCGCTGTGTTTTCATGCACATCCGATAGCTTCTCCTATATCACTGTGTTTTCGCGCACCTCCCATGGATTCCCTGATATCGCCGTGTTTTCGTGCATCTCTCATATCTTCCCCTATATCACTGTGTTTTTGCTCACCTCTCATAACTGCCACTATATCGCCGTGTTTTTACGCAGCAATCATACCTTCCCCTATAGAACTGCGTTTTCTCTCACCTCTCATACATTCTGCTATATTGCCGTGTTTTCGTGCACCTCTCATGCATTCCCCTATATCGCCATGTTTTCGTTCACCTCTCATATCTTCCTCTACATCGCCTTGTTTTCACGCACCTCTCATACCTTCTCCTATATCGCCGTTTTTACACACCTCCCATAGCTTCCACTATATTGCTGTGTTTTCTCACACCTCTCATACCTTCCCCTATATTGCTCTGTTTTCGTGCATCTCCCATAGCTTCCCATATATCGCTGTGTTTTTGCGCACCTCGCATACCTTCCACTACATCGTTCTGTTTTTGTGCACTTCCCATATTTTCTGCTATATTGCTGCGTTCTCGTGCATCTCTCATAGCTTTCCCTATATCACCGTGTTTTTGCGCACCTCGCATAGCTTCCCCTATATCGCTGTGTTTTCGTGCACCTCTCATACTTTCTCCTATATCGTTGTGTTTTCATGCAACTCCCAGGGCTTCCCCTGTATCACTGTGTTTTCGCGCATCTCTCATAGCTTTCCCTATATCGCTATGTTTTCACGCACCTCCCATAGCTCCCCCTATAGCACTGCGTTCTCATGCACTTCTCATACCTTCCCCTATATCGCTCCCCTCTCATAGCTTCCCCTATATCGCCCTGTTTTCATGCACCTCTCATACCTTCCCCTTTTTAGCTGTGTTTTTGCTCATCTTACCCTATTTTTTGAGGATGTAACTAGTAAAGTGGACAGGGGAGAATCAGTGGATGTGGTATATTTGGAGTTTCAAAAGGCTTTTGACAAGATCCCACACAGGAGATTAGTGTGCAAACTTAAAGCACACGGTATTGGGGGTAAGGTATTGATGTGGATAGAGAATTGGTTGGCAGACAGGAAGCAAATAGTGGGAATAAACGGGACCTTTTCAGAATGGCAGGCAATGACTAGTGGGGTACCGCAAGGATCAGTGCTGGGACCCCAGTTGTTTACAATATATATTAATGACTTGGATGAGGGAATTAAATGCAGCATCTCCAAGTTTGCGGATGACACGAAGCTGGCCGGCAGTGTTAGCTGTGAGGAGGATGCTAAGAGGATGCAGGGTGACTTGGATAGGTTAGGTGAGTGGGCAAATTCATGGCAGATGCAATTTAATGTGGATAAATGTGAAGTTATCCACTTTGGTGGTAAAAACAGGAAAACAAATTATTATCTGAATGGTGGCCGATTAGGAAAAGGGGAGGTGCAACGAGACCTGGGTGCCATTATACGCCAGTCATTGAAAGTGGGCATGCAGGTACAGCAGGCGGTGAAAAAGGCGAACAGTATGCTGGCATTTATAGCAAGAGGGTTCGAGTACAGGAGCAGGGAGGTACTACTGCAGTTGTATAAAGCCTTGGTGAGACCACACCTGGAGTATTGTGTGCAGTTTTGGTCCCCTAATCTGAGGAAAGACATCCTTGCCATAGAGAGAGTACAAAGAAGGTTCACCATATTGATTCCTGGGATGGCAGGACTTTCATATGATGAAAGACTGGATGAACTAGGCTTATACTCGTTGGAATTTAGAAGATTGAGGGGGGATCTGATTGAAATGTATAAAATCCTAAAGGGATTGGACAGGCTAGATGCAGGAAGATTGTTCCCGATGTTGGGGAAGTCCAATACGAGGGGTCACAGTTTGAGGATAAAGGGGAAGCCTTTTAGGACCGAAATTAGGAAAAACTTCTTCACACAGAGAGTGGTGAATCTGTGGAATTCTCTGCCACAGGAAACAGTTGAGGCCAGTTCATTGGCTATATTTAAGAGGGAGTTGGATATGGCTCTTGTGGCTACGGGAATCAGGGGGTATGGAGGGAAGGCTGGTGCAGGGTTCTGAGTTGGATGATCAGCCATGATCATACTGAATGGAGGTGCAGGCTCGAAGGGCCGAATGGCCTACTCCTTCACCTATTTTCTATGTTTTCTATATCGGTGTATTTTCCTGCACCTCCCACAGCTTCCCCTATATTGTTGTGTTTTCGCGCACCTCTCATACCTTCCCCCATATCGTTATGTTTTCACGCACCTCTCATAGCTACCCCTATATCACCGTATTTACGCAGACCTCCCATACCTTCCCCTATGTCGCTGTGTTTTTGCTCACCTCTAATCCATTTCCCTATATGGCTGTGTTTTCGCGCACCTCCCAAAGCTTTCCCTATATCGCTGTGTTTTCCCGCACCTCCCGCAGCTTCCCCAAAACTGCTATGTTTTTGCGTGCCTCTCATACCTACCCCTATATCGCTGTGTTTTCGTGCACCTCCCATAGCTTCCCCTATAGTGCCGTGTTTTCGCGCACCTCCCATTGCTTCCCCTACATTGCTGTGTTGTCGCGCAAACACAGCAATATAGGGAAATAAATTCTCATAAATTCCCCTATATCGCCGTGATTTCACGTACCTCTCATACATTCCCATATAGCTCTGTGTTTTTGCGCACCTCTCATACCTTCCCCTGTATCGCTGTGTTTTCGCACACCTCCCATAGCTTTCCTTAGATTGCTGTGTTTTCACTCACCTCTCATAGGTTCCCCTATATCGCTGTGTTTTCCTGCACCTCCCATAGCTTCCCCAATATCATTGTGTTCTCGGGCACCTCTCATAAATTCCCCTATATCGCTGCGTTTTTGGTCACCTCTTATAGCTTCCTCTATATCGCCATGTTTCCGCGCACCACTTCTAGCTTCCCCAAAAGAGCTGTGTTTTCGCTCACCTCCAATAGCTTCCCCAATATCGCTGTGTTTGGCGCACTTCCCATAGCTTCCCCTATATCGCTGTGTTTTTGCTCACCTCTCATAGCTTCAGCTATATCGCAACACACATCAAGAATTCCTGTTGTTTTTTTCAGCTATATCGCCATGTTTTTGCGCAGCTCGCATAGCTTCCCCTACATCACTGTGTTTTCACGCAATTCTCATACCTTCTCCTATATCACTCTGTTTTCGTGCATCTCCCATAGCTTCCCCTATATCGCTGTGTTTTCTCACACCTCTCATACCTTCCCCTATATCGCCGTGTTTTCGCGCACTTGCCATCGCTTCCCCATATCGCTGTGTTTTCGGGCACCTCTCATAGCTTCCGCTATATTGCTGTGTTTTCGTGGCCCACGCATACCTTCCCCTATATTGCTGTGTTTTCGCTCACCTCTCATACCTTCCCCTATATCGCTGTGTTTGCGGGCACCTCTCATAGCTTCCGCTATATCGCTGTGTTTTCGTGGCCCACGCATACTTTCCCCTATATCGCTGTGTTTTCACTCACCTCCAATACCTTCCCTTATATTGCTGTCTTTTTGCGCACCTCTTATAGCTTCAGCTATATCGCAATGTTTTTGCGCAGCTCGCAAAGCTTCCTTTACATCGCCGTGTTTTCACTCACCTCTCATACATTCCCCTGTATCACCGTGTTTTTGCGCTCTTCCCATCGCTTCTCCGTATCGTTGTGTTTTCGTGCACCTCTCATGCATACCCCTATATCGCTGTGTTTTCGGGCACCTCTCATGCACACCCCTATATCGCTGTGTTTTCGGGCACCTCTCATAGCTTCCGCTATATTGCTGTGTTTTCGCTCACCTCTCATACCTTCCGCTGTATCGCCGCCTTTTTGCGCACCACTCATACATTCTCCTACATCACCGTGTTTTCGAGCACCTCTCATACCATCCACAATATATTGCTGTGTTTTCGTGCACATTCCATACCTTCCCGTGCATTGCTGTGTTTTCATGCACCTCCCATTGCTTCCCCTATATTGCTGTGTTTTCGCGCAACCCTCAAACCTTCCCTTCTATCGCCGAGATTTCGCGCACCTCTCATACCTTCTCCTATATCGCCGTTTTCACGCAACTCCCATAGCTTCCCCTATAACGATGTGTATGCTCACACCTCTCATACCTCCCCCATATCGCTCTTTTTTCACGCATCTCCCATAGCTTCCCATATATCGCTACGTTTTCGCGCATCTCTGATAGCTTTCTCTATTCTCTATGTTTTCGCGCACCTCCCATAGCTTCACCTATATTGCTGTCTTTTCGTGCACCTCTCATAACTTCCCCAATATCGCTGAGTTTTCATTCCCCTCTCATAGCTTCCCCTATATCGCTGTGTTTTCGCGCACTTCCCATAGCTTACCCTATATTGCTGTGTTTTCACTCACCTCTCATAGCTTTGCCTATATCGCCTTGTTTTCGCACACCTCTCAAACCTTCACGTATATCGCCATGTGTTCGCGCACCTCCCATAGCTTCCCCTATACTGCTGTGTTTTCGTGCACCTCTGATAGTTTCCCCTTTATCGCTGTGTTTTCGCACACCTCCCATAGTTTCCCCTATAACGCTATGTTTTCATGCACCTCTCATACCTTCCCCTATACCGCTGTATTTTCGCTCACCTCTCATAGCTTTGCCTATATCGCCATGTTCTCACGCACCTCTCATACCTTCCCCTATATCGTTGTGTTTCGCGCACCTCTCATACATTCCGCTATAGCGCTGTATTTTCGCACATCTCGCATTGCTTCCCCTACATTGTTGTGTTTTCTCGCACCTCTTATACCTTCAGCTACGTGGATGTGTTTTCGCGCACCTCTCGTAGCTTCCCCCATATCACTGTCTTTTTGCGCACCTCTCATATCTTCTCTTATATCGGGGTGTTTTCGCAGACCTCTTATAACTTCCGCTATAATGCTGTGTTTTAGCGCACCTCTCATACATTCCCATATGTCGCTGTGTTTTGACGCACCTCCCATACCTTCCCATATATCGCAGTGTTTTCACACACCTCTCATAGCTTCCCCTATATCGCAGTGTTTTTGCGCACCTCTCATACCTTCTCCTATATCACCGCGTTTTCTTACACCACCTATAGCTTCCTCTATATCACTGTGTTTTCACACGCCTCGCATACCACCCCCTATATTACTGTGTTTTTAAACACCTCTCATACCGTCCCCTATATCGCTGAGTTTCGCGTACCTCCCATAACTTCCCCTATATATCTGTGTTTTCGGGCAGATCCCATACCTTCCCCTATATCGATGTGTTTTCACGCACCTCCCATACCTTCCCCTAAAGAGCTGTGTTTTCGGGCAGTTCCAATACCTTCCCCTATATCGATGTATTTTCACGCACCTCTCATCCCTTCCCCATATCGCTGTGATTTCACGCACATCCCAGAACTTCCCCTATATCACTGCATTTTCTCTCACCTTTCATACCTTCCCCTATATCGTCGTGTTTTCGCAGACCTCTCATGCCTTCCCCTATATTGCTGTGTTTTAGCACATTCCTGATACCTTCCCCTATATCGCTGTTTTTTCATGCACCTCTCGTCACTTCCCCTATACCGCTCTGCTTTCGCGCACCTCCCATAGTTTCCCCTACATCGCTGTGCTTTTGCACACCTCTCATACCTTCCCCTATATCACTGTGTCATCATGCACCTCTCATAGCTAACGCTCTACTGCTGTGTTCTCGTGCACCTCTCATAGCTTCCCATATATTGCGATGTTTTCACGCACCTCCCATAGCTTCCCAATATCATTGTGTTATCGCACACCTCTGATACCTTCACCAATATCGCTGTGTTTTCGCTCACCTCTTATAGCTTCCCTTAATATTGCGAAGTTTTCGCGCACCACTCATATCTTCCACTATATCGCTGTTTTCGCACGTGTCCCATAACTTCACGTATATTGCTGTGTTTCCGCGCACCTCCCATAATTTCCCATATATCGCCGTGTTTTCGTGCACCTCCCATAGGTTCCCCTATATCGCCTTGTTTTCGCGCACCTCTCATACATTCCCCTATAGTGCTGTGTTTTCGCACACCTCTCATAGCTTTCCCAAAATCTGTGTTTTCGCGCACCTCTCCTAAATTCCACTATATCACTGTGTTTTTGCTCACCTCTCATAGCTGCCACTATATCGCCGTGTTTTCGCGCAGCTTTCATACCTTCCCCTATAGAGGGACGTTTTCTCTCACCTCTCATACCTTCCCCTATATCGCCGTGTTTTCGCGTACCTCTCATACATTCCCTTACATCGCTGTGTTTTCGCGCACCTCTCATACTTTCCCCTGCATCTCCGTGTTTTCGCAGACCTCTCATGCCTTCCCCTATATTGCTGTGTTTTAGCACACCTTCCATAGCTTCCCCTATGTCGCTGTGCTGTCGTGCACTTCTCATCACTTCCCCTATATCGCTCTGCATTCGCGCAGCTCGCATAGCTTCCCGTACATCGCAGTGTTTTAGGGTACCTCTCATAACTTCCCCTATATTGCCTTGTTTGCACTTGCCTCCCATAGCTTCCCATATATCGCCGTGGTTTCGCGCAACTCTCGTAGCTTCCCATATATTGCGATTTTTTCGCACACCTCTCATAGCTTCCCCCAAATCGCTGTGTTTTTGCGCACTTCTCATAGTTTCCCCTATATCGCAGTCTTTTCGCGCACTTCGTTTAGCTTTCCCCGCATCGCTGTGTTTTCATGCACCTCTCATACCTGCTCCTATATCGCTGTTTTCGCGCACCTCTCATGCCTTCCCCTATATCGCTCTCTTTTTGTGCACCTCCCCAAGTCTCCCATATATTGCTGTGTTTTCTCGCGCCTCACATAGATTTCCCTATAACTCTGTGTTTTCGCACACCTCTCATACCTTCCACTATATCACTGTTTTCGCGCACCTCTCGTAGCTTCCCCTATATCAATGTGTTTTCGCGCACCACTCAAACCTTCCCCAATATCGCTGTGTTTTCACGCACCTCTCATCCCTTCCCCTATATCGTTGTGATTTTGCGCCCCTCCCATAGCTTCCCTTATATCGCCATGTCTTGCGCACCACTCATAGCTTCCCCTATATCACTGTGTTTTCGCTCACTTCTTAGAGCTTCCCCTATGTCGCCGTGTTTTCGCTCACCTCTCATAAATTCCCCTATATCTGAGAAGAGCAAGAAGGGGCATGATAAGGCCTTGGTGAGTAGGGTAAAGGAAAACCCCAAGGCATTCTTCAATTATGTGAAGAAAAAAAGGATGACAGGAGTGAAGGTAGGACCGATTAGAGATAAAGGTGGGAAGATGTACCTGGAGGCTGTGTAAGTGAACGAGGTCCTCAATGAATACTTCTCTTCGGCATTCACCAATGAGCAGGAACTTGATGATGGTGAGGACAATATGAGTGAGGTTGATGTTCAGGAGCAGGCTGATTATTAAGGGAGGGGAGGTGTTGGAGTTGTTAAAATACATTAGGATAGATAAGTCCCCGGGGCCTGACGGAATATTCCCCAGGCTGCTCCACGAGGTGAGAGAAGAGATTGCTGAGCCTCTGGCTAGGATCTTTATGTCCTCGTTGTCCACGGGAATGGTACCGGAGGATTGGAGGGAGGTGAATGTTGTTCCCTTGTTCAAAAAAGGTAGTAGGGATAGTCCGGGTAATTATAGACCAGTGAGCCTTACGTCTGTGGTGGGAAAGCTGTTGGAAAAGATTCTTAGAGATAGGATCTATAGACAATTACAGAATCATGGTCTGATCCGGGACAGTCAGCATGGCTTTGTGAAGGGCACATCGTGTGTAACAAGCCTGATAGAGTTCTTTGAGGAGGTGACCAGGCATATAGATGAGGGTAGTGCAGTGGATGTGATCTATATGGATTTTAGTAAGGCATTTGACAAGGTTCCACACGGTAGGCTTATTCAGAAAGTTAGAAGGCATGGGATCCAGGGAAGTTTGGCCAGGTGGATTCAGAATTGGCTTGCCTGCAGAAGCCAGAGGGTGGTGGTGGAGGGAGTACATTCAGATTGGAGGATTGTGACTAGTGGTGTCCCACAAGGATCTGTTCTGGGACCTCTACTTTTCGTGATTTTTATTAAAGACCTGGATGTGGGGGTAGAAGGGTGGGTTGGCAAGTTTGCAGATGACACAAAGGTTAGTGGTGTTGTAGATAGTGTAGAGGATTGTCAAAGATTGCAGAGAGACATTGATAGGATGCAGAAGTGGGCTGAGAAGTGGCAGATGGAGTTCAACCCAGAGAAGTGTGAGGTGGTACACTTTGGAAGGACAAACTCCAAGGCAGAGTACAAAGTAAATGGCAGGATACTTGGTAGTGTGGAGGAGCAGAGGGATCTCGGGGTACATGTCCACAGATCCCTGAAAATTGCCTCACAGGTGGATAGGGTAGTTAAGAAAGCTTATGTTAAGTTAGCTTTCATAAGTCGAAGGATAGAGTTTAAGAGTTGCGATGTAATGATGTAGCTCTAAAAAACTCTGGTTAGGCCACACTTGGAGTATTGTGTCCAGTTCTGGTCACCTCACTATAGGAAGGATGTGGAAGCATTGGAAGGGGTACAGAGGAGATTTACCAGGATGCTGCCTGGTTTAGAAAGTATGCATTATGATCAGAGATTAAGGGAGTTAGGGCTTTACTCTTTGGAGAGAAGGAGGATGAGAGGAGACATGATAGAGGTGTACAAGATAATAAGAGGAATAGATAGAGTGGATAGCCAGCGCCTCTTCCCCAGGGCACCACTGCTCAATACAAGAGGACATGGCTTTAAGGTAAGGGGTGGGAAGTTCAAGAGGGATATTAGAGGAAGGCTTTCTACTCAGAGAGTGGTTGGTGCGTGGAATGCACTGCCTGAGTCAGTGGTGGAGGCAGATACACTAGTGAAGTTTAAGAGTCTACTAGACAGGTATATGGAGGAATCTAAGGTGGGGGCTTATATGGGAGGCAGGGTTTGAGGGTCAGCACAACATTGTGGGCCGAAGGGCCTGTACTGTGCTGTACTATTCTATATATATCTATATATACATCGCTGTGTTTTTGCCCACATCTCATACCTTCCCATATATTGCCGTGATTTCACGCACATCCCATAGCTTCCCCTATATTGCTGCGTTTTTGCGGACATTTCATACCTTCTGCTGTATCGATGTGTATTCGCACACCTCTCACTGCTTCCCCTATATCGCTGTGTTTTCGCGCACGTCTCAGAGCTTCCTCTATATTGCTGTATTTTCGCAGACCTCTCATCCCTTCCCCTATATTGCTGTGTTTTAGCGCACCTCTCATACCTTCCCCTATATCGCCCTGCTTTCACGCACCTCTCATAGCTTCCCATATAATCGCCTTGTTTTTGCGCACCTCTCATATATTCCACTATAGCGCTGTGTTTTTGCGCACATCTCACAGCTTCCCCTATATCGCTATGTTTTCGCGCAACTCCCATAGCTTCCCATATATCGCTGTGTTTTCGTGCACCTCTCATACGTTCCCCTGCATCGCTGTGTTTTCGCACACCTCCCATAGCTTCCTCAAGATCGCTGAGTTTTCCCGCACCTTCCATAGCTTCCCAACATCATTGTGTTTTCGCGCACTTCTGATACCTTCCCCAATATCACTGGTTTTCGCTCACCTCCTATAGCTTCCCCTCTATCGCCATGTTTTCGTGCACCACTCATATCTTCCACTATATCGCTGTGTTTTCGTGTGCGTCCCATAACTTCCCGTATATTGCTGTGTTTCCGCATATCCCAGAGTTTCCCATATATCGCCGTGCTATCGCGCACCTCCCATAGGTTCCCATATATCACCATGTTTTCGTGCACCTCTCATACATTCCCCTATAGCGCTGTGTTTTCGCGCACCTCTTATACTTTCCCCTATATCGCCTGTCTTCGCAGACCTCTCATACCTTCCCCTATATCGCTGTTTTAGCGCACCTCTGATACCTTCCCTTATATCACTGTTTTTTCACGCACCTCCCATAGCTTCCCCTATGTCGCTGTGCTCTCATGCACCTCTCATCACTTCCACTATATCACTCTGCTTTCGCACACCTCCCATAGCTTCCCCTCCATCGCTGTGCTTTCACGCACCTTCCATAGCTTTCCATATATCGCCGTGTTTTTGCGTACCTCTCATACCTTCCCCTATATCACTGTGTTATCGTTCACCTCTCATAGCTTCCCATATATTGCAATGTTTTCATGCACCTCCCATAGATTCCCCTATATCGCTATGTTTTCTCGCACCTCTTACCTTCCCCTATATCGCTATGTTTTCGCGCAACTCCCATAGCTTCCCATATATCGCTGTGTTTTTGTGCACCTCTCATACGTTTCCCTGCATCGCTGTGTTTTCGCACACCTCCTATAGCTTCCCCAAGATCGCTGTGTTTTCCCGCACCTCCCATAGCTTCCCAATATCATTGTGTTTTCGCGCACCTCTGATACCTTCCCCAATATCACTGGTTTTCGCTCACCTCCTGTAGCTTCCCCTATATCGCCATGTTTTCGCGCACCACTCATATCTTCCATTATATCGCTGTGTTTTCACACGCGTCCCATAACTTCCCGTATATTGCTGTGTTTCCGCGCACCTCCCAGAGTTTCTCATATATTGCCGTGCTTTCACGCACCTCCCATAGGTTACCACATATCACCATGTTTTCATGCACCTCTCATACATTCCCCCTATAGCGCTGTGTTTTCGTGCACCTCTCATAGCTTTCCCAAAATCTCTGTTTTAGCACACCTCTCCTACATTCCACTATATCAGTGTTTTTGCTCACCTCTCACAGCTGCCACTATATCGCCGTGTTTTTGCGCAGCTCTCATACCTTCCCCTTTAGAGCTGTGTTTTCTCTCACCTCTCATACCTTCCCCTATAGAGCTGCGTTTTCTCTCACCTCTCATACCTTCCCCTATATCGTCGTTTTTGCGTACCTCTCATACATTCCCCTACATCGCTGTGTTTTCGCGCACCTCTCATTCTTTCCCCTATATCGCCTGTTTTCGCAGACCTCTCGTGCCTTCCCCTATATTGCTGTGTTTTAGCACACCTTCCATAACTTCCCGTGTCACTGTGCTCTCGTGCACCTCTCATCACTTCCCCTATATCGCTCTGCTTTCGCGCACCTTCCATAGCTTCCCCTACATCGCAGTGTTTTAGGGCACCTCTCATAACTTCCCCTTTCTTGCCCTGTTTGCACTTGATTCCCACAGCTTCCCATATATCGCCGTGCTTACACAAACCTCTCGTAGCTTCCCATATATTGCGATTTTTTTCGCACACCTCTCATAGCTTGCCCTCTATCGCTGTGTTTTCACGCACCTCTCATCCCTTCCCCTATATCGCTGTGATTTTGCGCCCCTCCCATTAGCTTCTTCTGTTTCGTTGTGTTTTGGCTCACCTCACATAGCTTCCCCTATATTGCCGTGTTTTCGCGCACCTCTCATACATACCCCTACATCGCCATGTTTTCTTGCACCACTCATACCTTCCTCTATATTGGTGTGTTTTCATGCACCTCGCATAACTTCCCCTATATCGCTGTGTTCTTGGGCACCTCTCATAGCTTCCCCTATATTGCGATGTTTTCGTGCACCTATCATAGCTTCTCCTAAATCGCTGTGTTTTTGCGCACCTCTCATAGCTTCCCTAATATCGACATGTTTTTGCGTACCTCGCATAGCTTCCCCTACGTCGCAGTGTTTTCAGGCACCTCTCATGGCTTCCATAATATCGCCGCCTTTTTGCGCACCTTGCATAGCTTCCCCTACATCGCAGTGTTTTTGTGTACAACTCATAACTTCTCCTATATCGCCGTGTTTTCACGCAACTCCCATAGCTTCCTCTATATCGCTGTTTTCTCGCACCTCTCATACCTTCCCCACATTGCCGTGTTTTCGCGCACCTCTCATACCTTCACCTACATCGCAGTGTTTTCGCGCACCTCTCATACCTTCAACGATATGGCTGTGTTTTCGCGCATGTCCCACACAATCCCATATATTGCTGTGATTTCGCGCACCTTCCATAGCTTCCCCTATATTGCTGTGTTTTTGTGGACATCTCACACGTTCTGTTGTATCGAAGTGTTTTTGCACACCTCTCATAGCTTCCCCCAAATCGCTGTTTTTTCGCGCACCTCTCATAGTTTCCCCTATATCGCGATGTTTTCGCGCACTGCACATAGCTTCCCCTACATCACCGTGTCTTTGCGTACCTCTCATACCTTCTCCTGTATCGCAATGTTTTTGCACAACTCCCATAGCTTCACATATATCGCTGTGTTTTCGTGTACCTCTCCTACGTTCCCCGTATCACTGCGTTTTCGCACACCTCCCATAGCTTTCCCATATCGCTGTGTTTTCGCGCAGGTCTCATAACTTCCCCTATATCCATGTGTTTTCCTGCACCTCCCATAGGTTCCCAAAATCATTGTGTTTTTGCGCACCTCTGATACTTTCCCCAATATCGCTGTGTTTTCGCTCACCTCTTACAGCTTCACCTATGCCGCCATGTTTTCGCGCACTTCTCATACCTTCCCCTATATCGCCGTGTTTTCGCAGACCTCTCCTGCCTTCCCCTATATTGCTGTGTTTCAGCGCACATCTGATACCTTCCCCTATATCGCTGTTTTTTTCAAGCACCTCCCATAGCTTCAACTATGTCTCTGTGATTTTGTGCTCCTCTCATCACTTATTCTATATCGCTCTGCTTTCGCAAACCTCCCATAGCTTCCCCTACATCACTGTGCTTTTGCGCACCTCTCATACCTTCCCCTATATCGCCCTGCTTTCACGCACCTCCCACAGCTTCCCATATATCACTGTGTTATCGTGCACCTCTCATAGCTAACCCTCTACCGCTGCGTTCTCGTGCACCTCTCAGAGCTTCCCAGAAATTGCGATGTTTTCACGCACCTCCCATAGCTTCCCCTGTATTACTGTGCTTTCGCACACCTCCCATAGCTTCTCCTATATCGCAGTGTTTTCCTGCACCTCCCATAGCTTTCCAATATCATTGTGTTTCGGCGCACTTCTGATACCTTCCCCAATATCGCTGTGTTTTCGCTTACCTCTTATAGCTTCCACTATAACGCTGTGTTTTTGCGCGCGTCCCATAACTTCCTGTATATTGCTGTGTTTCCACGCACCTCCCATAGGTACCTCTATATCGCCATGTTTTCGCACACCTCTCATACTTTCCCCTATTTCGCTGTGTTTTCTCTCACCTCCCATAGCTTCCCCTATATCGCTGTGTTTTTGCTCATCTCTCATAGCTTTGCCTATATCGCCATGTTCTCATGCACCTCTCATACCTTCCCCTTTTTAGCTGAGTTTTCGCTCATCTGTCATACCTACTCCTATATCGCCGTGCTTTTGTGCACCTCCTATAGCTTCCTCAATATCGCTGTTTTCGTGCACCTCTCATACCTTCCCCTATATCACTGTGTTTTCCCGCACCTCCCATTGCTTTCCAATATCATTGTGTTTTCGCGCACCTCTGATACCTTCCCCAATATCGCTGTGTTTTCACTTTCCTCTTATAGCTTCTCCTATATCGCGATGTTTTCGTGCACCACTCATATCTTCCACTATATCGCTGTGTTTTTGCGCGCGTCCTATAACTTCCTGCATATTGCTGTGTTTCTGCGCACCTCCCATAGGTTCCCCTATATCGCCATGTTTTTGCGCATCTCTCATAGCTTTCCCAAAATCTCTGTGTTTTCGCGCACCTCTCATAGCTTTCCCAAAATCTCTGTGTTTTCGCGCACCTCTCCTACATTCCACTATATCGCTGTGTTTTCGCGCACTTCTCTTAGCTTCACCATATGGATATGTTTTCGCGCACCTTTCATACCTTCCCCTATATCACTGTGTTTTGCTCACCTTCCATAGCTTCCCCTATATCGCCGTGTTTTCGCACTCTTCTCATACATTCCCCTACATCGCCATGTTTTCTCGCACCGCTCATACCTTCCTCTATATTGGTGTGTTTTCACACACCTCGCATAGCTTCCCCTATATCGCTGTGTTCTTGGGCACCTCTCATATCTTCCCCTATATTGCGATGTTTTCGTGCACCTCTCATAGTTTCCCTAATATCGCCATGTTTTTGCGCACCTTGCATAGCTTCCCCTACTTCGCAGTGTTGTCACGCACCTCTCATAGCTTCCATAATATCGCCATGTTTTTGCGCTCTTCTCATACATTCCCCTACATCGCCATGTTTTCTCGCATCGCTCATACCTTCCTCTATATTGGTGTGTTTTCACACACCTCGCATAGCTTCCCCTATATCGCTGTGTTCTTGGGCACCCTTCATAGCTTCCCCTATATTGCGATGTTTTCGTGCACCTATCATAGCTTCTCCTAAATCGCTGTGTTTTCGCGCACCTCTCATAGCTTTCATAATATTGCCGTGTTTTCGCTCACTTCCCATAGCTTCCCCTATATCGCCGTGTTTTCGCGCTCTTCTCATACATTCCCCTACGTCGCCATGTTTTCATGCACCGCTCATACCTTCCTCTATATTGGTGTGTTTTCACACACCTCGCATAGCTTCCCCTATATCGCTGTGTTCTTGGGCACCTCTCATATCTTCCCCTATATTGCGATGTTTTCGTGCACCTCTCATAGTTTCCCTAATATCGCCATGTTTTTGCGCACCTTGCATAGCTTCCCCTACTTCGCAGTGTTGTCATGCACCTCTCATAGCTTCCATAATATCGCCATGTTTTTGCGCTCTTCTCATACATTCCCCTACATCGCCATGTTTTCTCGCATCGCTCATACCTTCCTCTATATTGGTGTGTTTTCACACACCTCGCATAGCTTCCCCTATATCGCTGTGTTCTTGGGCACCCTTCATAGCTTCCCCTATATTGCGATGTTTTCGTGCACCTATCATAGCTTCTCCTAAATCGCTGTGTTTTCGCGCACCTCTCATAGCTTTCATAATATTGCCGTGTTTTCGCTCACTTCCCATAGCTTCCCCTATATCGCCGTGTTTTCGCGCTCTTCTCATACATTCCCCTACGTCGCCATGTTTTCATGCACCGCTCATACCTTCCTCTATATTGGTGTGTTTTCACACACCTCGCATAACTTCCCCTATATCGCTGTGTTCTTGGGCAGCTCTCATAGCTTCCCCTATATTCCGATGTTTTCGTGCATCTCTCATAGCTTCTCTAAAATCGCCATGTTTTTGCGCACCTTGCATAGTTTCCCCTACATCGCAGTGTTTTCACGCACCTCTCATAGCTTCCATAATATCGCCATGTTTTCGCGCACCTCGCATAGCTTCCCCTATATCGCTGTGTTCTTGGGCACCTCTCATAGCTTCCCCTATATTGCGATGTTTTCGTGCACCTCTCATAGCTTCTCCTAAATCGCTGTGTTTTTGCGCACCTCTCATAGATTCCCTAATATCGCCATGTTTTTGCGTACCTCGCATAGCTTCCTCTACATCGCAGTGTTTTCAGGCACCTCTCATGGCTTCCATAATATCGCCGCCTTTTTGCGCATCTTGCATAGCTTCCCCTACATCGCAGTGTTTTTGCGCACAACTCATACCTTCTCCTATATCGCCGTGTTTTCACGCACCTCCTATAGCTTCCTCTATATCGCTGTTTTCTCGCACCTCTCATACCTTCCCCTACATTGCCATGTTTTCGCACACCTCTCATACCTTCAACGATATGGCTGTGTTTTCGCGCATGTCCCACACATTCCCATATATTGCTGTGATTTCGCGCACCTCCCATAGCATCCCCTATATTGCTGTGTTTTTGTGGACCTCTCACCCCTTCTGCTGTATCGAAGTGTTTTTGCACACCTCTCATGGCTTCCCCCAAATCGCTGCTTTTTCGCGCCTCTCATAGTTTCCCCTATATCGCGATGTTTTTGCGCACTGCACATAGCTTCCCCTACATCTCTGTGTCTTCGCGTACCTCTCATACCTTCTCCTGTATCGCTATGTTTTTGCGCAACTTCCAGAGCTTCACATATATCGCTGTTTTCGTGCACCTCTCATACCTTCCCCTATATCGCTACGTTTTCGCGCAACTCCCATAGCTTCCCCTATATCGCTGTGTGTTCCCACACCTCCCATTGCTTTCCAATATCGCTGTGTTTTCGCTTACCTCTTATAGCTTCAACTATACTGCTGTGTTTTTGCGCGCGTCCCATAGGTACCTCTATATCGCCATGTTTTCGCGCACCTCTCATACTTTCCCCTATTTTGCTGTGTTTTCTCGCACCTCGCATTGCTTCCCTACATCGCCGTGTTTCTGCGCACCTCTCATATCTTCCCATACATCACGGTGTTATCGCATACCTCTCATAGCTTCCCCTATATCGCTCTATTTTCGCGTAATTCTCATACCTTCCCCTATACCGCTGTGTTTTTGCTCACCTCTCATAGCTACAACTATATTGCCATGTTTTCGCGCAGCTCACGTACCTTCCCCTATAGAGCTGCGTTCTCTTTCACGTCTCATACCTTCCGCTAGTTCGCCGTGTTTTCTCGTACCTCTAATACATTTCCCTACATCGCTGTGTTTTTGCGCACCTCTCATACCTTCCCCTATATCGTTGTTTTTTCACGCACCTCTCATACCTTCCCCAGTATCACTGTGTTTTCGCGCACATGTCATATCTTCTCCTATATCGCTGTTTTTTCTGCGCACCTCTCATATCTTCCCCTACATCGCGGTGTTATCGCACACCTCTCATAGATTCCCCTATATCGCTCTATTTTCGCGCATTTCTCATACCTTCCCCTACATCGCTGTGCTTTTCCTCACCTCTCATAGCTGCCACTATATTGCCATGTTTTCGCGCAGCTCACATACCTTCCCCTATAGAGCTGCATTCTGTCTCACCTCACATACCTTCCGCTAATTCGTCGACTTTTCGCGTACCTCCCATACATTCCCCTACATCGCTGTGTTTTTGCGCACCTCTCATACCTTCCCCAATATCGACGTGTTTTCGCAGACCTCTCATGCCTTCCCCTATATTGCTGTGTTTCAGCGCACCTCTGATACCTTCCCCTTTATCACTGTTTTTTCACACACCTCCCATAGCTTCCCCTATGTTGCTGTGTTTTCGTGCACCTCTCATCACTTCCTCTGTATCGCTCTGCTTTCACACACCATCCATAGCTTCCCCTACATCGCTGTGCTTTTGCGCACCTCTCATGCCTTCCCCTATATCGCCCTGCTTTCACGCACCTCCCATAGCTTTCCATATATTAGCGTGTTTTTGCGCACCTCTTATACCTTCCCCTATATCACTACGTTTTCGCGCAACTCCCATAGCTTCCCATATATCGTTGTTTTCGCACACCTCCCATAGCTTCCCCTATATCGCTGTGTTTTCCCACACCTCCCATTGCTTTCCAATATCATTGTGTTTTCGCGCACCTCTGATACCTTCCCCAATATCATTGTGTTTTCGCTTACCTCTTATAACTTCCACTATAACGCTGTGTTTTTGCGCGCGTCCCATAACTTCCTGTATATTGCTGTGTTTCCACGCACCTCCCATAGGTACTGCTATATCGCCATGTTTTCGCGCACCTCTCATACTTTCCCCTATTTCGCCGTGTTTTCTCGCACCTCGCATTGCTTCCCTACATCGCCGTGTTTCTGCGCACCTCTCATATCTTCCCCTACATCATGGTGTTATCGCGCAACTCTCATAGATTCCACGATATCACTCTATTTTCGCGCTCTTCTCATACCTTCCCCTACATCGCTGCGCTTTTCCTCACCTCTCATAGCTGCCACTATATTGCCATGTTTTCGCGCAGCTCACATACCTTCCCCTATAGAGCTGCGTTCTGTCTCACCTCACATACCTTCCGCTAATTCGTCGTGTTTTCGCATACCTCTCATACATTCCCCTACATCGCTGTGTTTTTGCGCACCTCTCATACCTTCCCCTATATCGCCGTGTTTTCGCAGACCTCTCATGCCTTCCCCTATACTGCTGTGTTTCAGTGCACCCCTGATACCTTCTCCTATATCGCTGTTTTTTCACACACCTCTCATACCTTCCCCAATATCACCGTGTTTTCGCGCACATGTCATATCTTCTCCTATATCGCTGTGTCATCAAGCAGCTCTCATAACTTCCCCTATATTGCTCAGTTTTCACGCATCTCCCTTAGCTTCCCCTATGTTGCTGTGCTTTCGTGCACTTCTCATCACTTCCTCTATATCGCTCTGCTTTCACGCACCTCCCATAGCTTCCCCTACATCGCTGGGCTTTTGCGCACCTCTCATACCTTCCCCTATATCGCTGTGTTTCCGCACACCTCCCATAGATTCCCCTATATCGCTGTGTTTTCCCGCACCTCCCATGGCTTCCCAATATCATTGTGTTTTCTTGCACTTCTGATAACTTCCCCAATATCGCTGTGATTTCGCTCACCTCTTATAGCATCTTCTATATATTGCCGTGTTTTCGCGCACCTCTCATATCTTCCACTATATTGCTTTGTTTTCGCGCACGTCCCATAACTTCCCATATATTGCTGTGTTTCCATGCCCCTCCCATTGGTTCCCCTATCTCGCCATGTTTTCGCGCACCTCTCATACATTCCCATACAGCGCTGTGTTTTTGTGCACCTCTCATAGCTTTCCCAAAATCTCTGTGTTTTCGCGCACCTCTCATATCTTCTCCTATATCGCTCTGTTTTCACACACCTCCCATAGGTTCCCAAATATTGCTGTATTTTCTTGCACTTCTCATGCCTTCTTCGATATTGCTCTGTTTTCCTGCACCTCCCATAGACTCCCTTATATTGTTGTGTTTACGCGCACTTCTCATACCTTCCCCTATAGCGCTGTGTTTCCGCACACCTCCCATAGCTTCCCCTATATTGCTGTGTTTTCCGGCACCTTCCATGGCTTCCCAATATCATTGTGTTTTCGTGCACTTCTGATACCTTCCCGAATATCGCTGTGATTTTGCTCACCTCTTATAGCTTCCTCTATATCGCTGTGTGTTCGGGCACGTCCCATAACTTCCCGTATAGTGTTGTGTTTCCGTGCACCTCTCCTAGCTTCGCATATATCGCCGTGGTTTCTCGCACCTCTCATACATTCCCCTACATCGCCCTGTTTTTGCGCACCTCTCATACCTTCCCCTATATCGCTTTGTTATCACGAACTTCTCATAGCTTCCCCTCTACCGCTGTGTTCTCGTGCACCTCTCATAGCTTCCCATATATTGCAACGTGTTCGTGCACCTCTCATATCTTCTCCTATATCGCCATGTTTTCACGCGCTTCCCATAGCTTCCCAGTTATCGCTGTGTTTTTGCGCACCTCTCATTCCTTCCCCTGTATCGCTGTGTTTTCGCGCACCTCCCATAGCTTCCCCTGTATCGCTGTGTTTTTGCTCACCTCTCATAGCTTTGCCTATATCGCCGTGTTCTCACGCACCTCTCATACATTCCCCTTTTTAGCTGAGTTTTTGCTCATCTGTCATACCTACTCCTATATCGCCGTGTTTTTGTGCACCTCCAATAACTTCCTCTATATCACTGTGTTTTCGTGCACCTATCATACCTTCCCCTATATCACTGTGTTTTCACGCACCTCGCGTACCGTCCCCTATATCGCTGCTTTTTCACGCACCTCTCATTGCTTCCGCTATATCGCCGTGTTTTCACGCACCTCTCATATATTCGCCAATAGCGCTGTGTTTACACGCACCTCTCGTAGCTTTCCCAATATCGATGTGTTTTCGTGCACCTCTCATTGCTTCCCCCATATCACTGTCTTTTCGCAGACCTCTCATAACTGCTCTGTTTTAGTGCACCTCTCATACCCTCCCCTATGTCGCTGTGTTTTGACGCACCTCCCATAGCTTCCCATATATCACAGTGTTTTCACACACCTCCCATAGCTTCCGCTATATCGCTGTGTTTTCCCGCACCTCCCATTGCTTTCGAATATCACTGTGTTTTCGCGCTCCTCTGATACCTTCCCCAATATGACTGGTTTTTGCTCACCTCCTATAGCTTCCCCTATATCGCCATGTTTTCGCGCACCACTCATATCTTCCACTATATCGCAGTGTTTTTGCGCGCGTCCCATAAATTCCCGTATATTGCTGTGTTTCCGCATATCCCAGAGTTTCCCATATATCGCCGTGCTTTCACGCACCTCCCATAGGTTACCATATATCACCATGTTTTCGTGCACCTCTCATACATTCCCCTATAGTGCTGTGTTTTCGCGCACCTCTCATAGCTTTCCTAAGATCTCTGTGTTTTAGCACACCTCTCCTACATTCCAGTATATCAGTGTTTTTGCTCACCTCTCATAGCTGCCACTATATCGCCGTGTTTTCACGCAGCTCTCATACCTTCCCCTTTCGAGCTGTGTTTTCTCTCACCTCTCATACCTTCCCCTATATCGCCGTTTTTGCGTACATCTCATACATTCCCCTACATCGCTGTGTTTTTGCGCACTTCTCATTCTTTCCCCTATATCGCCTGTTTTCGCAGACCTCTCGTGCCTTCCCCTATATTGCTGTGTTTTAGCACACCTTCCATATCTTCCCCTGTGTCACTGTGCTCTCGTGCACCTCTCATCACTTCCCCTATATCGCTCTGCTTTCGCGCACCTTCCATAGCTTCCCCTACATCGCAGTGTTTTAGGGCACCTCTCATAACTTCCCCTTTCTTGCCCTGTTTGCACTTGACTCCCATAGCTTCCCATATATCGCCGTGCTTTCGCGCACCTCTCGTAGCTTCCCATATATTGCGACTTTTTTCGCACACCTCTCATAGCTTCCCCCAAATCACTGTGTTTTCGCACACCTCTCATAGCTTTCCCTACATTACTGTGTTCTCGCGTACCTCTCATACCATCTCCTATATTACCATGTTTTGACGCACCTCCCATCGCTTCCCCTATATCGCTGAATTTTCTCGTACCTCTCATGCCTTCCCCTATATCGCTTTGTTTTCGCGCACCTCTCATAGATTTCCCTATAACTCTGTTTTCGCGCATCTCTCATACCTTCCACTATATCACTGTGTTTTCGCGCACCTCTCGTAGCTTCCCCAATATCGCTGTGTTTTCATGCACATCCCATAGCTTGCCCTATATCGCTCTGTTTTCGCTCACCTCTCATAGATTTCCCTATAACTCTTTGTTTTCACGCAACTCTCATACCTTCCACTATATCACTGTGTTTTCGCGCACCTCTCGTAGATTCCCCAATATCGCTGTGTTTTCATGCACATCCCATAGGTTGCCGTATATCGCTGTGTTTTCACACACCTCTCATCCCTTCCCCTTTACGCTGTGGTTTTGCGCCCTTCCCATTAGCTTCTCCTGTTTCGTTGTGTTTTCGCTCACCTCCCATAGCTTCCCTTATATCGCTGTGTTTTCGCGCTCTTCTCATACATTCCTCTACATCGCCATGTTTTCTCGCACCGCTCATACCTTCCTCTATATTGGTGTGTTTTCACGCACCTCGCATAGCTTCCCCTATATCGCTTTGTTCTTGGGCACCTCTCATAGCTTCCCCTATATTGCGATGTTTTCGTGCACCTCTCATAGCTTCCATAATATCGCCATGTTTTTGCGCACCTCGCATAGCTTCCCCTATATTGCCGTGTTTTCGCGCTCTTCTCATACATTCCCCTACATCGCCATGTTTTCTCGCATGGCTCATACCTTCCTCTATATCGGTGTGTTTTCACACACCTCGCATAGCTTCCCCTATATCGCTGTGTTCTTGGGCACCTTTCATAGCTTCCTATATATTGCAATGTTTTCGTGCACCTCTCATAGCTAACCCTCTACCGCTGTGTTCTCGTGCACCTCTCATAGCTTCCCATATATTGAGATGTTTTCACGCACCTCCCATAGCTTCCCCTGTATCACTGTGTTTTCGCACACCTCCCATAGCTTCCCCTATATTGCAGTTTTTCCTGCAGCTCCCATAGCTTTCCAATATCATTGTGTTTTCGCGCACTTCTGATACCTTCCCCAATATCGCTGTGTTTTCGCTCACCTCTTATAGCTTCCCCTATATCGCGATGTTTACACGCATCACTCATATCTTCCACTATATCGCTGTGTTTTTGCACGCATCCCATAACTTCCTGCATATTGCTTTGTTTCCGTGCACCTCACATAGGTTACCTTATATCAACATGTTTTCGCGCACCTCGCATAGCTTTCCCAAAATCTCTGTGTTTTCGTGCACCTCTCCTACATTCCACTATATCGCTGTGTTTTACTCAGCTCTCATAGCTGCCACTATATTGCCATGTTTTCGTGCAGCTCTCATACCTTCCCCTACAGAGCTGCATTCTGTCTCACTACTCATTCTTTCTGCTAATTCGCCGTGTTTTCGCGTTCCTCTCATACCTTCCCCTATATCGCCGTGTTTTCGCAGACCTCTCATGCTTTCCCCTATATTGCTGTGTTTCAGCGCACCTCTGATACCTTCCCCTATATCGCTGTTTTTTCACACATCTCCCATAGCTTCCCCTATGTTGCTGTGCTTTAGTGCACCTCTCATCACTTCCTCTATATCGCTCTGCTTTCGCGCACATCCCTTAGCTTCCCCTACATCGCTGTGCTTTTGCGCACCTCCCATAGCTTCCCATATATCGCCATGTTTTTGTGCACCTCTCATACCTTCCCCTATATCACTGTGTTATCGTGCACCTCTCATAGTTAACCCTCTACCGCGCGTCCCATAACTCCCTGCATATTGCTGTGTTTCCGCGCACCTCCCATAGGTTCCCCTATATCGCCATGTTATCGCGCACCTCTCATACATTCCCCTATAGCGCGGTTTTCGCGCGCCTCTCATAGCTTTCCCAAAATCTCTGTGTTTTCGCTCACCTCTCTTACATTCCACTATATCGCTGTGTTTTCGCGCACTTCTCTTAGCTTCCCCTACATCATTGTGTTTTCGCACACCTCTCATACCTTCCCCTATATCGCCGTGTTTTCGCAGACCTCTCATGCCTTCCCCTATATTGCTGTGTTTCAGCGCACCTCTGATACCTTCCCATATATCGCTGTTTTTTCACACACCTCCCATAGCTTCCCCTATGTCGCTGTGCTTTTCCGCACCTCCCATAGCTTCCCATATATCGCCATGTTTTTGCGACCCTCTCATACCTTCCCCTATATCACTGTGTTATCGTGCACCTCTGATAGCTAACCCTCTACCGCACGTCCCATAACTTCCTGTATATTGCTGTGTTTTTGCTCACCTCTCATAGCTGCCACTACATCGCCGTGTTTTCGCGCACCCCTCATACCTTCCCCTATATCTCTTTATTATCACGCACTTCTCATAGCTTCCCCTCTACCGTTGTGTTCTCGTGCACCTCTCATAACTTCCCATATATTGCGACGTGTTCGTGCACCTCTCATAGCTTCCCCCAAATCGCTGTGTTTTCACACACCTCTCATAGCTTCCCCTATAATGCTGTGTTTTCGCGCACCTCGCATCGCTTCCCCTACATCTCTGTTTTTTCGCGCACCTCTCATATCTTCTCCTATATCGCTGTGTTTTCACACGCTTCCCATAGCTTCCCAGTTATCGCTGTGTTTTTGCGCACCTCTCATTCCTTTCCCTGTATCACTGTGTTTTCCCGCTACTCCCATTGCCTTCCAATATCATTGTGTTTTCGCACACCTCTGATACCTTCCCCAATATCATTGTGTTTTCACTTACCTCTTATAGCTTCCCCTATATCGCGATGTTTTCGCTCACCACTCATATCTTCCACTATATCACTGTGTTTTCGCTCATTTCTCATAGCTTTGCCTATATCGCCGTGTTCTCACGCACCTCTCATACCTTCCCCTTTTTAGCTGAGTTTTCGTTCATCTGTCATACCTACTCCTATATCGCCGTGTTTTTGTGCACCTCCTATAGCTTCCTCAATATCGCTGTGTTTTCGTGCACCTCTCATACCTTCCCCTATATCACTGTGTTTTCCCGCAACTCCCATTGCTTTCCAATATCATTGTGTTTTCGCGCACCTCTGATACCTTCCCCAATATCACTGTGTTTTCGCTTACCTCTTATAGCTTCCCCTATATCGCGATGTTTTCGCTCACCACTCATATCTTCTACTATGTCGCTGTGGTTTTGCGTGCGTCCCATAACGTCCTGTACATTGCTGTGTTTCCGCGCACCTCCCAAAGGTTCCCCTATATTGCCATGTTTTCGCGCACCTCTCATACGTTCTCCTGTAGCGCTGTTTTCGCGCACCTCTCATAGCTTTTCCAAATCTCTGTGTTTTCATGCACCTCTCCTACATTCCACTATATCGCTGTGTTTTTGCGCACTTCTCTTAGATTCCCCATATCGATGTGTTTTCGTGCACCTCTCATACCTTCCCCTATTTCGATGTGTTTTCACGCACCTCGCATTGCTTCCCTTACATCGCCGTGTTTCTGCGCACCTCTCATATCTTCCCCTATATCGCGGTGTTATCGCACACATCTCATAGCTTCCCATATATCGCTCTATTTTTGCGCACTTCTCATACTTTCCCCTATATCGCTGTGTTTTTGCTCACCTCTCATAGCTGCCACAATATTGCCATGTTTTCGCGCAGTTCTCATACCTTCCCCTATAGAGCTGCATTCTGTCTCACCTCTCATACCTTCCGCTAGTTCGCCGTGTTTTCGCGTACCCTTCTACATTCCCCTACATCGCTGTGTTTTTGTGCACCTCTCATACCTTCCCCTATATCGCCGTGTTTTCGCAGACCTCTCATGCCTTCCCCTATATCTCTGTGTTTTCCCGCACCTCCCATGGCTTCCCAATATCATTGTCTTTTCATGCACTTCTGATACCTTCCCCAATAGCGCTGTGATTTTGCTCACCTCTTATAGCTTCCTCTATATTGCCGTGTTTTCGCGCACCTCTCATATCTTCCACTATATCGTTGTTTTCGCGCACGTCCCATAACTTCCCGTATATCGCTGTGTTTTCGCACACCTCCCATAGCTTCCCTTATATCGCTGTGTTTTCCCGCAACTCCCATTGCTTTCCAATATCATTGTGTTTTCGCGCACCCCTGATACCTTCCCCAATATCGCTGTGTTTTCGCTTACCTCTTATAGCTTCCCCATATCGCGATGTTTTCGCGCACCACTCATATCTTTCACAATATCGCTGTATTTTTGAGCGCCTCTCATAACTTCCTGTATATTGCTGTGTTTCCGCGCACCTCCCATAGGTTCCCCTATAGCACTGTTTTAGCGCCACTCTCATACATTCGCCTATAGTGCTGTTTTCGCGCACCTCTCATAGCTTTTCCAAAATCTCTGTGTTTTCGCGCACCTCTCCTACATTCCACTATATCGCTCTGTTTTCGCTCACTTCTCTTAGCTTCCCCATATTGATGTGTTTTCGTGCACCTCTCATACCTTCCCCTATTTCGCTGTGTTTTCACACAACTCGCATTGCTTCCCTACATCGCCGTGTTTCTGCGCACCTCTCATATCTTCGCCCACATCACGCTGTTATTGCACACCTCTCATAGCTTCCCCTATATCGCTCTATTTTCGCGCACTTCTCATACCTTCCCCTATATCACTGTGTTTTTGCTCACCTCTCATAGCTGCCACTATATTGCCATGTTTTCGTGCAGCTCACATACCTTCCCCTATAGAGCTGCGTTCTGTCTCACGTCTCATACCTTCCGATAATTTGCCCTTTTTTTTCGCATACCTCTCATACATTCCCCTACATCGCTGTGTTTTCGTGCACCTCTCATACCTTCCCCTATATCGCCGTGTTTTCGCAGACCTATCATGCCTTCCCCTATATTGCTGTGTTTCAGCGCACCTCTGATACCTTCACCTATATCGCTGTTTTTTCATGCACCTCTCATACCTTCCCCAATATCACTGTGTTTTCGCACACATGTCACATATTCTCCTATTTCGCTGTGTCATCAAGCAGCTCTCATAACTTCCCCTATATTGCTCAGTTTTCACGCATCTCCCATAGCTTCCCCTATGTTGCTGTGCTTTTGTGCACCTCTCATCACTTCCTCTATATCGCTCTGCTTTCACGCACCTCCCATAGCTTCCACTACATCGCTGTGCTTTTGCGCACCTCTCATGCCTTCCCCTATATCGCCCTGCTTTCACGCACCTCCCATAGCTTCCCATATATCGGCGTGTTTTTACACACCTCTCATACCTTCCCCTATATCACTGTGTTATCGTGCACCTCTCATAGCTTCCCATATATTGAGATGTTTTCACGCACCTCCCATAGGTTCCCCTATATCACTATGTTTTCTCGCACCTCTCATACCTTCCCCTATATCGCTATGTTTTTGCGCACCTCCCATTGCTTTCCAATATCATTGTGTTTTCGCGCACCAATGATACCTTCCCCACTATCGCTGTGTTTTCACTTGCCTCTTATAGCTTCCTCTATATCACGATGTTTTCGCACACCACTCATAGCTTCCACTATATCGCTGTTTTTTTGTGCGCGTCCCATAACTTCCTGTATATTGCTGTGTTTCTGCGCACCTCCCATAGGTTCCCCTATATCACCATGTTTTCACGCACCACTCATACATTCCCCTATAGCGCTGTTTTCGCGCACCTCTCATAGCTTTCCCAAAATCTCTGTTTTCGCGCACCTCTCCTACATTCCACTATATCGCTGTGTTTTCGTGCACATGTCATATCTTCTCCTATATCACTGTGTCATCAAGCAGCTCTCATAACTTCCCCTATATTACTCAATTCTCACGCATCTCCCATAGCTTCCCCTATGTTGCTGTGCTTTCGTGCACCTCTCATCACTTCCTCTATATCGCTCAGCTTTCACGCACCTCCCATAGCTTCCGCTACATCGCTGTGCTTTTGTGCACCTCTCATGCCTTCCCCTATATTGCCCTGCTTTCATACACCTCCCATAGCTTCCCATATATCGGCGTGTTTTCGCGCACCTCTCATACTTTCCCCTATATCACTGTGTTTTCGCACACATGTCACATATTCTCCTATTTCGCTGTGTCATCAAGCAGCTCTCATAACTTCCCCTATATTGCTCAGTTTTCACGCATCTCCCATAGCTTCCCCTATGTTGCTGTGCTTTTGTGCACCTCTCATCACTTCCTCTATATCGCTCTGCTTTCACGCACCTCCCATAGCTTCCACTACATCGCTGTGCTTTTGCGCACCTCTCATGCCTTCCCCTATATCGCCCTGCTTTCACGCACCTCCCATAGCTTCCCATATATCGGCGTGTTTTTACACACCTCTCATACCTTCCCCTATATCACTGTGTTATCGTGCACCTCTCATAGCTTCCCATATATTGAGATGTTTTCACGCACCTCCCATAGGTTCCCCTATATCACTATGTTTTCTCGCACCTCTCATACCTTCCCCTATATCGCTATGTTTTTGCGCACCTCCCATTGCTTTCCAATATCATTGTGTTTTCGCGCACCAATGATACCTTCCCCACTATCGCTGTGTTTTCACTTGCCTCTTATAGCTTCCTCTATATCACGATGTTTTCGCACACCACTCATAGCTTCCACTATATCGCTGTTTTTTTGTGCGCGTCCCATAACTTCCTGTATATTGCTGTGTTTCTGCGCACCTCCCATAGGTTCCCCTATATCACCATGTTTTCACGCACCACTCATACATTCCCCTATAGCGCTGTTTTCGCGCACCTCTCATAGCTTTCCCAAAATCTCTGTTTTCGCGCACCTCTCCTACATTCCACTATATCGCTGTGTTTTCGTGCACATGTCATATCTTCTCCTATATCACTGTGTCATCAAGCAGCTCTCATAACTTCCCCTATATTACTCAATTCTCACGCATCTCCCATAGCTTCCCCTATGTTGCTGTGCTTTCGTGCACCTCTCATCACTTCCTCTATATCGCTCAGCTTTCACGCACCTCCCATAGCTTCCGCTACATCGCTGTGCTTTTGTGCACCTCTCATGCCTTCCCCTATATTGCCCTGCTTTCATACACCTCCCATAGCTTCCCATATATCGGCGTGTTTTCGCGCACCTCTCATACTTTCCCCTATATCACTGTTTTATCGTGCACCTCTGACAGCTTCCCATATATTGAGATGTTTTCACGCACCTCCCATAGGTTCCCCTATATCGCTATGTTTTCTCGCACCTCTCATACCTTTCCCTATATCGCTACGTTTTCGCGCAACTCCCATAGCTTCCCATATATCGCTGTGTTTTTGCACACCTCTGATACCTTCCCCAATATCGCTGTACTTTCGCTTACCTCCTATAGCTTCCCCTATATCGCGATGTTTTCACGCACCACTCATATCTTCCACTATATCACTGTATTTTCACGTGTGTCCCATAACTTCCCGTATATTGCTGTGTTTCCACGCACCTCCCATAGGTTCCACTATTTTGCCATGTTTTCGCGCACCTCTCATATATTCCCCTACAGCACTGTGTTTTTGCGCACCTCTCATAGCTTTCCCAAAATCTCTGTGTTTTTGCGCACCTCTCATATCTTCTCCTATATCGCCGATTTGTCACGCACCTCACATAGGTTCCCCAATATCGCTGTATTTTCTCACACCTCTCATGCCTTCCCCTATATCGCTCTGTTTTCCTGCACCTCCCATAAACTCTCATATATTGCTGTGTTTTCGCGCACTTCTCATACCTTCCACTATATCGCTGTTTTTGCTCACATCTCATAGCTGCCACTATATAGCCGAGTTTTCGCACCGCTCTCATACCTTCCCCATATTGCTGTGTTTTCGCACACCTCCCATAGCTTCCCCTATATCGCTGTGTTTTCCCGCGCCTCCCATGGCTTCCCAATATCATTGTCTTTTCATGCACTTCTGATACCTTCCCCAATAGCGCTGTGATTTTGCTCACCTCTTATACCTTCCTCTATATTGCCGTGTTTTCGCGCACCTCTCATATCTTCCACTATATCGTTGTTTTCGCGCACGTCCCATAACTTCCCGTATATAACTGTGTTTTCGCACACCTCCCATAGCTTCCCCTATATCGCTGTGTTTTCCCGCAACTCCCATTGCTTTCCAATATCATTGTGTTTTCGCGTACCCCTGATACCTTCCCCAATATCGCTGTGTTTCCGCTTACCTCTTATAGCTTCCCCATATCGCGATGTTTTCGCGCACCACTCATATCTTTCACAATATCGCTGTGTTTTTGAGCGCCTCCCATAACTTCCTGTATATTGCTGTGTTTCCGCGCACCTCCCATAGGTTCCCCTATAGCGCTGTTTTTGCGCACCTCTCATACATTCCCCTATAGTGCTGTTTTCGCGCACCTCTCATAGCTTTTCCAAAATCTCTGTGTTTTCGCGCACCTCTCCTACATTCCACTATATCGCTCTGTTTTCGCTCACTTCTCTTAGCTTCCCCATATTGATGCATTTTCGTGCACCTCTCATATCTTCCCCTATTTCGCTGTGTTTTCACACAACTCGCATTGCTTCCCTACATCGCCGTGTTTCTGTGCACCTCTCATATCTTCGCCCACATCATGCTGTTATTGCACACCTCTCATAGCTTCCCCTATATCGCTCTATTTTCGCGCACTTCTCATACTTTCCCCTATATCGCTGTGTTTTTGCTCACCTCTCATAGCTGCCACTATATTGCCATGTTTTCGTGCAGCTCACATACCTTCCCCTATAGAGCTGCGTTCTTTCTCACGTCTCATACCTTCCGCTAATTTGCCCTTTTTTCGCGTACCTATCATACATTCCCCTACATCGCCGTGTTTTTGCAGACCTCTCATGCCTTCCCCTATATTGCTGTGTTTCAGCGCACCTCTGATACCTTCACCTATATCGCTGTTTTTTCACGCACCTCTCATACCTTCCCCAATATCACTGTGTTTTCGCGCACATGTCACATATTCTCCTATATCGCTGTGTCATCAAGCAGCTCTCATAACTTCCCCTATATTGCTCAGTTTTCACGCACCTCCCATAGCTTCCACTACATTGCTGTGCTTTTGCGCACCTCTCATGCCTTCCCCTATATCGCCCTGCTTTCACGCACCTCCCATAGCTTCCCATATATCGCTGTGTTTTTGCTCACCTCTCATAGCTTTGCCTATATCGCTGTGTTCTCACGCACCTCTCGTACCTTTCCCTTTTTAGCTGAGTTTTCACTCATCTGTCATACCTACTCCTATATCGTCGTGTTTTTGTGCACCTCCTATAGCTTCCTCTATATCGCTGTTTTCGTGCACCTATCATACCTTCCCCTATATCACTGTTTTCTCGCACCTCCTATGGCTTTCCAATATCATTGTGTTTTCGCGCACCTCTGATACCTTCTTCAATATCGCTGTGTTTTCACTTACCCCTATATCGCGATGTTTTCGTCAACCACTCATATCTTCCACTATATCACTGTGTTTTCGCGTGCGTCCCATAACTTTCCGTATATTGCTGTGTTTCCACGCACCTCCCATAGGTTCCCCTATCTCGCCATGTTTTCATGCACCTCTCATATATTCCCCTATAGCGCTGTGTTTTTGCGCACCTCTCATAGCTTTCCCCAAATCTCTGTGTTTTCGCGCACCTCCCATGGGTTCCCAAATATTGCTGTATTTTCTTGCACTACTCATGCCTTCTCCTACATCGCTCTGTATTCCTGCACCTCCCATAGACTCCCATATATTGCTGTGTTTTCGCGCACTTCTCATACCTTTCCCTATATCGCTGTGTTTTTGTTCACCTCTCATAGCTGCCACTATATAACCGAGTTTGGGGGAACCTATGAGAAGTGTGCAAAAACCTTGCAATATATGGGAAGCTATGACAGGTGCCTGAAAACACTGCGATATATGGGAAGCTATGGGAGGTGTATCAATACACAGCTATATAGGGGAAGGTATGAGAGGTGCACAAATGCACAGCAATATAGGGGAAGTTATGAGAGGTCTGTGAAAACACAGTGATGTATCGGAAGCTATGGGAGGTGCGAGAAAACACGGCGATGTAGGGGAAGGTATGAGAGGTGCGCGAAAACACATCAATATGGGGAAGCTATGAGAGGTGCGCGAAAACAGAGATTTTGGGAAAGCTATGAGAGGTGTGCGAAAACACAGCACTATAGGGGAATATATGAGGGGTGCGCGAAAACACGGCAATATAGGGGAAGCTATGGGAGGTTTCCCAAATTACAGCGATATCGGGGAAGATATGAGAGCTGTGTGAGAACAAAGTGATATAGAGGAAGCTATGAGAGGTGCGTGAAAACACGGCGATATACGGGAAGGAATGCGAGGTGCGTGAAAACACAGTGATATAGGGATAGGTATGAGAGATGCACGAAAACACAGCCATATTGGGCACGGTATCAGAGGTGCGGGAAAACACAGCGATATAGAAACATAGAAACATAGAAAACAGGTGCAGGAGTAGGCCATTCGGCCCTTCGAGCCTGCACCGCCATTTATTATGATCATGGCTGATCATCCAACTCAGAACCCCGCCCCAGCCTTCCCTCCATACCCCCTGACCCCCGTAGCCACAAGGGCCATATCTAACTCCCTCTTAAATATAGCCAATGAACTGGCCTCAACTGTTTCCTGTGGCAGAGAATTCCACAGATTCACCACTCTCTGGGTGAAGAAGTTTTTCCTCATCTCGGTCCTAAAAGGCTTCCCCTTTATCCTCAAACTGTGAGCCCTCGTTCTGGACTTCCCCAACATCGGGAACAATCTTCCTGCATCTAGCCTGTCCAATCCCTTTAGGATCTTATACGTTTCAATCAGATCCCCCCTCAATCTTCTAAATTCCAACGAGTACAAGCCTAGTTCATCCAGTCTTTCTTCATATTAAAGCCCTGCGATCCCAGGAATCAATCTGGTGAACCTTCTTTGTACTCCCTCTATGGCAAGGATGTCTTTCCTCAGATTAGGGGACCAAAACTGCACACAATACTCCAGGTGTGGTCTCACCAAGGCCTTGTACAACTGCAGTAGTACCTCCCTGCTCCTGTACTCGAATCCTCTCGCTATAAATGCCAGCATACCATTCGCCTTTTTCACAGCCTGCTGTACCTGCATGCCCACTTTCAATGACTGGTGTATAATGACACCCAGGTCTCGTTGCTCCTCCCCTTTTCCTAATCAGCCACCATTCAGATAATAATCTGTTTTCCTATTTTTGCCACCAAAGTGGATAACTTCACATTTATCCACATTAAATTGCGTCTGCCATGAATTTGTACACTCACCCAACCTATCCAAGTCACCCTGCATCCTCTTAGCATCCTCCTCACAGCTAACACTGCCACCCAGCTTCGTGTCATCCGCAAACTTGGAGATGCTGCATTTAATTCCCTCATCCAAGTCATTAATATATATTGTAAATAACTGGGGTCCCAGCACTGAGCCTTGCGGTACCCCACTAGTCACCGCCTGCCATTCTGAAAAGGTCCCGTTTATTTCCACTCTTTGCTTCCTGTCTGCTAACCAATTCTCCACCCACACCAATACCTTACCCCCAATACCATGTGCTTTAAGTTTGCACACTAATCTCCTGTGTGGGACCTTGTCAAAAGCCTTTTGAAAATCCAAATATACCACATCCACTGGTTCTCCCCTATCCACTCTACTAGTTACATCCTCAAAAAATTCTATGAGATTCATCAGACATGATTTTCCTTTCACAAATCCATATCACTGTGTTTTTGCCCACCTCTCATAGCTGCCACTATATCGCCATGTTTTCTCGCAGCTCTCATACCTACTCCTATATCGCTGTGTTGTAGCGCACCTCCCATAGCTTCCCCTATATCGCTGTGTTTTCTCGCACCTCTCATACCTTCCCCTATCTCACTCTGTTTTTGCACAACTTCCCCTATATCGCTGGTATTCGCTCACCTCTCATAGCTTCCCTTGTATCACCGTGGTTTCGCGCATCTCTCATACATTCTCCTACATCGCTGTGTTTTTGCCAAACTTTCATACCTTCCCCTATATTGCTTTGCTATCGCACACCTATCATAGCTTCCCCTCTACCGATGTGTTCTCGTGCACCTCTCATAGTTTCCCATATATTGCGATGTTTTCATGCACTTCTCATAGCTTCCCCCAAGTCGCTGTGTTTTCGTGCAGCTCTCATAGCTTCCTCTACATCGATGTGTTTTTCCGCACTTCCCGTAGCTTCCCAATAACATTATGTTTTTGCACACCTCTGATACCTTCCCCAATATCGCTGCATTTTTGCTCACCTCTTATAGCTTCCCCTATATCGCCCTGTTTTTGCGCACTTCTCATATCTTCCACTATATTGCTGTGTTTTCTCGCACGTGGCATAACTTCCCTTATATTGCTGTTTTTCCGCGCACCTCCCATAGCTTCCCATATATCGCCATGGTTTTGCGCACCTCTCATGTATTCCCCCACATCGCCGTGTTTTGCGCACCTCTCATGTATTCCCCCACATCGCCGTGTTTTGCGCACCTCTCATACCTTCCCCTATATCGCTTTGTTATCGTGCACCTCTCATAGATTCCCCTCTACCGCTGTGTTCTCATGCACCTCTCATAGCTTCCCATACATTGCAATGTTTTCATGCACCTCTCATAGCTTCCCCTATAACGCTGTGTTTTCGTGCACCTACCATAGATTCCCCTATATTACTGTATTTTTCGTGACCTCTCATCCTTTCTCCTATATAGCTGTGATTTCTCGCACCTCCCATAGCTTCCCCTATATCGGTGTGCTTTCGCTCACCTCTCATAGCTTCCCGTATATCGCCGTGTTTTGGCGCACCTCACATACAGTCCCCTACATCACCAGGTTTTTGCGCACCTCTCATACCTTCCACTATATCGCTGTGTTTTCGCACACCTCTCGTAGCTTCCCCTATATTGCCGTGTTTTTGCGCAACTCTCATAGCTGCAACTATATCACAGTATTTTCACGCAGCTCTCATACCTTTCGCTATAGAGATGTGTTTTCTCTCACCTCTCATAACTTCCCTTGAATCGCCGTGTTTTTGTGCATCTCTCATACATTCACCTGCATCGCTGAGTTTTCGCGCACGTCCCATACCTTCCCATATATTGCTGTGTTCGTTCACCTCTCATAGCTTTGCCTATATCGCCGTGTTCTCACGCACCTTTTATACCTTCGCATTTTTAGCTGAGTTTTCACTCATCTCTCATAACTACTCCTATATTGCCGTGTTTTTGCGCACCTCCTACAGCTTCCTCTATACCGCTGTGTTTTTGCGCACCTCTTATACCTTCCCCTATATCGTTGTTTTTTTGCTCACCCCCCATACCTCTATATCACTGTGTTTTCACGAACCTCGCATACCGTCCCCTATATCGCTGCTTTTTCGCGCACCTCTCATCGCTCCCTCTATATCGCCCTATTTTCGCGCACCTCTCATATATTCGCCAATAGCGCTGTGTTTATGTGCACCTCTCGTAGCTTTCCCAATATCGATGTGTTTTCGCGCACCTCTCATATCTTCCCCTATATTGCCATGCTTTCTCGCACCTCTCATGCCTTCCCTATATCGCTCCGTTTTTGTGTACCTCCCATAGCTTCCCATATACCACTGTGTTTTTGCACACCTCTCATAGATTTCCCTATATATCTGGGTTTTCGCGCACCTCTCATAGCTTCCCCTATATCGCCGTGTTTTCGCACACCTGTCATATATTCCCGTACATCGCCGTGTTTCTGCGCACGTCTCATATCTTCCCCTACATCGCGGTGTTATCGCACACCTCTCATAGCTTCACCTATATAGCTCTGATTTCGCACACTTCTCATACCTTCCCCTATATCGCTGTGTTTTTGCTGACATCTCATAGCTGCCACTATATCGCCGTGTTTTCGCACAGCTCTCGTACCTTCCGCTATAGAGCTGCGTTTTCTCTCACCTCTTATACATTCCCCTATATTGCCATGTTTTAGCGTACTTCTCGTACATTCTCCTATATCACTGTGTTTTCATGCACCTCACATACCTTCCCCTATATCGCCGTGTTTTCGCTCACCTCTCATAGCTTCCCCTATATCGCCCTGTTTTCACGCACCTGTCATATATTCCCCTACATCGCTGTGTTTCTGCGCACCTCTCATACCTTCCCCTACATCGCGGTGTTATCGCGCACCTCTCATAGCTTCCCCAATATTGCTCTGTTTTTGCTCACTTTTCATACCTTCCCCTATATCGCTGTGTTTTTGCTCACCTCTCATAGCTGACACTATATCGCCGTGTTTTCCCGCAGCTCTCATAAATTCCCCTACATCACTGTGTTTTCGTGCACCTCTCATACCTTCTCCTATATCACTGTGCTGTAGCGCACCGCCCATAGTTTCTCCTGCATCTGTGTGTTTTCTCGCACCTCTCATACCATCCCCTATATCGCTCTGTTTTCGCGCAACTCCCTTTAGCTTCCTATATATCGCTGTGTTTTCATGCACCTCTCATACATTCCACTGTATTGCTGTGTTTTCGCACACCTCTCATAGCTTCCACTATATCGCCGTGTTTTCCCGCACCTGCCATGGCTTCCCAATATCATTGTGTTTTCGCGCACTTCTGATACCTTCCCCAATATCGCTGCATTTTTGCTCACCTCTTATAGTTTCCCCTATATCGCCCTGTTTTTGCGCACTTCTCATATCTTCCACGATATTGTTGTGTTTTCGCGCACGTCCCATAACTTCCCTTATATTGCTGTGTTTCCGTGCACCTCCAATAGCTTCCCATATATCGCGCTCCTCTCATACCTTCCCCTATATCGCTGTGTTTTTGCTCACCTCTTGTAGCTTCCCCTATATCGCTGTGTTTTTGCACACCTCTCATAGCTGCAACTATTTCGCCGTATTTTCACGCAGCTCTCATACCTTCCCCTATAGAGATGTGTTTTCTCTCACCTCCTATAACTTCCCCTGAATCACCATGATTTTGTGCACCTCTCATACATTCACCTGCATCGCTGTGTTTTCGCGCACGTCCCATACCTTCCCCTATATTGCTGTGTTTTTGCGCACCTCTCATACCTTCCCCTGTGTCGCTGTGTTTACGCACACCTCCCATAGCTTCCCCTATATCGCTGTGTTTTTGCTCACCTCTCATAGTTGCCACTATATCGCTGTGTTTTCCCGCAGCTCTCATATATCCGCCAATAGCGCTGTGTTTATGCGCACGTCTCGTAGCTTTCCCAATATCGATGTGTTTTCGTACACCTGTCATACCTTCCCCTATATCGCTGCGTTTTCACGCACCTCTCATAGCTCCGTTTTTCATGTTCCGCTCATAGCACCTCTCATAGCTCCGTTTTTGTGCACCTCCCATAGCTTCCCATATATCACTGTGTTTTTGCACACCTCTCATAGATTTCCCTATATTTCTGTGTTTTCGCGCACCTCTCATACCTTACACGATATCGCTCTGTTTACGCGCACCTCTTATACCTTCCCCTATATCGTTGTCTTTGCTCACCTCTCATACCATCCCCAATATCGCTGTTTTCATGCACATCCCACAGCTTCACCTACATTTCTGTTTTTGTGCACCTCACATACCTTTCCCTATTTCGCCGTGTTTTCACGCACCTTCCGGAACTTCCCATGTATCGCTGTGTTTTCGCGTGCCTCTTATACCTTCCCCTATATCGCTGTGATTTCACGCACCTCCCATAGCTACCCCTACATCGCTGTGATTTCACGCACCTGTCATATATTCCCCTACATTGCTGTGTTTCTGTGCACATCTCATTTCTTCCCCTACATCACGGTGTTATCGTGCACCTCTCATAGCTTCACCTATATAGCTCTGATTTCGTGCAATTCTCATACCTTCTCCTATATCGCTGTGTTTTTGCTCACCTCTCATAGCTGCCACTATATCACCGTGTTTTCCCGCAGCTCTCATACATTCCCTTACATCACTGTGTTTTCGCGCATCTCTCATACCTTTTCCTATATCACTGTGTTGTAGTGCACCTCCCATAGCTTCTCCTGCATCTGTGTGTTTTCGCGCACCTGTCATACCTTCTCCTATATCGCTCTGTTTTCTCGCACCTCCCATAGCTTCCCCTACATCGCTGTGTTCTTGCGCACCTCGTATACCTGCCCCTATATCGCCGTCTTTCATGCACCTCCCATAGCTTTCCATATATCACTGTTTTCGCGTGCATCTCTTACCTTCCACTATATCGCTGTATTTTCGCACGCCTCCCATAGTATCCCCTATATCGCTGTGTTTTCGTGCACCTCCGATAGCTTCCCCTACGTCGCTGTATTTTGGCGCACCTCCCATAGCTTCCCCTATATCGTTGCATATTTGCTCACCTCTGATAGATTTGCCTATATCGCCGTGTTTTTGCAAAACTCTCATAGCTTCCCCTTTTTAGCTGAGTTTTCGCTCATCTCTCATACCTTCTCCTATATTGCCGTGCTTTCGCGCACCTCCTATAGCTTCCTCTATATCACTGTGTTTTCACGCACCTCTCATACCGTCCCCTATATCGCTGCATTTTTGCACACCTCTCATCGCTTCCCCGATATTGACTTGTTTTCACACACCTCTCATTCCTTCATGTATATCGACGTGTTTTCATGCAAGTCCCATAGCTTCCCCTGTATCACTGTGCTTTCGCACACTTCCCATAGCTTCCCCTATATTGCTATGTTTTCGCGCACCTCCCATACCTTCTCCTATATCGATGTATTTTCACACACTTCTCATCCTTTCCTCTATATCGCTGTGATTTCGCGCACCTCCCATAGCTTCCCCTATATCGCTGTGTTTTCGCGCACCTGTCATATATTCCCCTACATCGCCGTGTTATCGTGCACCTCTCATAACTTCACCTATATCGCTCTGTTTTTGCGCTTCTCATACCTTCCCCTATATCGCTGTGTCTTTGTGCACCTCTCATAGCTTCCCATATGCTGCATTGTTTTCGCGCACCTCTCATAGCTTCCCCCAAATCGCTGTTTTCGCGCACATCTCATAGCTTCCCCTATATTGTCATGTTTTCGTGCACCTCACATAGTTTCCCCTACATCACTATGTTCTCTCACACCTCTCATACCTTCCCCTATATCACATAGTTTTCGAGCAACTCCCGTTAGCTTCCAATATATCGCTGTGTTTTCGTACACCTCCCATAGCTTCCACTATATCACTGTATTTTCGCGCAGTTCTCATACCTTCCCCTTTAGAGCTGCGTTTTCTCTCATCTGTCATACATTCCCGTATATCGCTGTTTCCGGGCACCTAATATACGTTCCCCTATATGGCTGTGTTTTCGCAGACCTCTGATACCTTCCCCTATATCGTTGTGTTTCAGCGCACCTCTCATTCCTTCCTCTATATCGCTTTGTTATCGCGCACCTCTCATAGCCTCCCCTCTTCCGCTGTGTTCTCCTGCACCTCTCATAGCTTCCCATATCTTGCGATGTTTTCGTGCACCTCTCATAACTTCCCCCAAATTGCTGTGTTTTGGCGCACCTCTCATAGGTTCCCCTACATCTCTGTGTTTTGTCACTCCTCTCATACCTTCTCGTATATCGCAGTGTTTTCACGCACCTCCCATAGCTTCCCCTATATCGCTGTGGTTTCGCGCACCTCTCATAGCTTCCCCCAAATCGCTGTGTTTTCCTGCTCCTCTCATAGCTTCCCCTATAACGCTGTGTTTTCGCGCACCTTGCATAGCTTCCCCAATATGGCTGTGTTTTCACACAGCTCTTATAGCTTCCTCTACATCCATGTGTTTTTCCGCACCTCCCGTAGCTTCCCAATAACATTATGTTTTCGCGCACCTCTGATAACTTCCCCAATATTGCTGCATTTTTGCTCACCTCTTATAGCTTCCCCTATATCGCCCTGTTTTCTCACGCTTCTCATATCTTCCACTATATTGCTGTGTTTTCTCGCACACCACATAACTTCCCTTATATTGCTGTGTTTCCGCGCATCTCTCATAGCTTCCCATATATTGCGATGTTTTCATGCACCTCTCATAGCTTCCCCCAAATCACTGTGTTTTCACGCACCTCTCATAGTTTCCCCATAACGTTGTTTTCGCACACCTCCCATAGGTTCCCCTATAATACTGTGTTTTCGTGAACTCTCATCCTTTCCCCTATATCACTGTCATTTCTCGCACCTCCCATAGCTTCCCCTATATCGGTGTGTTTTCGCTCACCTCTCATAGGTTCCCTTATATCGCCGTGTTTTCGCGCACTTCACATACAGTCCCCTACATCACCATGTTTTTGCGTACCTCTCATACCTTTCCCTATGTCGCGGTGTTATCACGCAATTCTAATAACTTCCCCTATATCACTGTGTTTTTGCTCACCTCTCATAGCTGCAACTATATCACCATATTTTCGTGCTGCTCTCATACCTTCCCCAATAGAGATGCATTTTCTCTCACCTCTCATAACTTCCCCTGAATCGCCGTGTTTTCGCACACCTCTCATAGATTCACCTGCATCGCTGTGTTTTCGCTCACGTCCCAACGTCCCATACCTTCCCATATATTGCTGGATTTTCACGCACCTCCCATAGCTTCCCCAATATCACTGTATTTTCACGCACCTGATATACCGTCCTCTATATCGCTGTGTATTTGCGCACCTCTCATCGCTTCCCCTCTATCGACGTGTTTTCACGCACCTCTCATACCTTCCTCTATATCACCGTGTTTTCGCACACCTCTCATACCTTCCCCAACATCACTGTGCATTCATGCACATCCCATAGCTTCCCCTATATCGCTTTGTTTTCGCTCACCTCTTATAGCTTCCCCTATATCGCCGTGTTTTCGCGCACCTCTCTTATCTTACCCTATATAGTTGTGTTTTCTCTCACCTCTCATATCTTACCCTGAATCGCCGTGTTTTCGCACACCTCTCATATATTCTCCTGCATCGCTCTGTTTTCGCGCACCTCCAATAGCTGCCCCTATATTACTGTGTTTTCGCACACATCTCATACCTTCTGCTGTATCGCTGTGTTGTCGCGCACCTCCCATAACTTCCCCTATATAGCTGTGTTTTCGGGCACCTCCCATGCCTACTCCTATATCGATGTATTTTCACGCACTTCTCATCCCTTCCCCTATATCGCTGTGATTTCGCGCACCTCTCATATCTTCCCCTACATCGCGGTGTTATTGTGCACCTCTCATAGCTTCATCTATATCGCTCTGTTTTTTCGCTTCTCATACCTCCCCCTATATCGCTGTGTTTTTGCTCACCTCTCATAGCTGCCACTATATCGCCGTGTTTTCGCGCAGCTCTCATACCTTCCCCAATAGAGTTGCGTTTTCTCTCACCTCTCATACATTCCCCTATATCGCCGTGTTTACGCGTACCTCTCATACATTCCCATGTATCGCTGTGTTATCGTGCACCTCTCATAGCTTCCCGTCTACTGCCGTGTTCTCGCGCACCTCCCATAGCTTCCCCTATATCGCTGTGTTTTTGCTCACCTCTCATAGCTTCCCCTATATCGCCCTGTTTTCACGCACCTGTCATATATTCCACTAGATCGCCATGTTTCTGCACACATCTCATACCTTCCCCTACATCGCGGTGTTATCGCGCAGCTCTCATAGCTTCACCTATATAGCTCTGATTTTGCGCACTTCTCATACGTTCCTCTATATCGCTGTATTTTTGTTCACCTCTCATAGCTGCCACTATACTGCAATGTTTTCTCGTAGCTCTCATAACTTCCCCTATAGAGCTGTGTTTTCTCTCACCTATCATACCTTCCCCTATATCGCCATGTTTTTGGCACCTCTCATAGATTTCCCTATATCTCTGTTTTTTTTGCGAACCTATCATACCTTCCCCTATATCGTCGTGTTTTCACGTACCTCTCATTCATTCCCCTATATCGCCATGTTTCGCAGACCTCTCATACCTTCCCCTATAATACTGTGTTTTAGCGCACCTACCATAGCCTCCCATATATCGCATTGCTTTCGCGCACCTCTCATAGCTTCCCTTCTACCGCTGTGTTCTCGTGCACCTCTCATAGCTTCCCATATGTTGCGTTGTTTTCGCGCACCTCTCATAGCTTCCTCCAAATCGCTGTGTTTTCGCACACATCTCATAGCTTCCCCTATATTGCCATGTTTTCGCGCACCTCGCATAGCTTCCCCTACATCGCTATGTTTTCTCTCATCTCTTATACATTCCCCTATATTGCTATGTTTTCGGGCACCTAACATACGTTCCCCTATATGGCTGTGCTTTCGCAGACCTCTGATACCTTCCCCTATATTGCTGTGTTTTAGCGCACCTCTCATTCCTTCCCCTATAGTGCTGTTTTTTTCAGAAACCTCTCATAGCTTCCCCTATGATGCTGTGCTCTCGTGTACCTCTCATCACTTCCCCTACATCGCTCTGCTTTTAGCAACACCCATAGCTTCCCCTAAATCGCTGTGCTTTTGCACACCTCTCATTCCTTCCCCTATATCACCATGTTTACACGCACCTCCTATAGCTACCCCTTTATCGCCGTTTTTAAGGGCACCTCTCATAGCTTCCTCTATATTTCCGTGTTTTCGGGCACCTCTCATAGCTTCCCCTCTACCGCTGTGTTCTCGTGCACCTCTCATAGCTTCCCATATGTTGCGATGTTTTCACGCACTTCTCATCCCTTCCCCTACATCGCTGTGATTTCGCGCAACTCCCATAGCTTCCCCTATATCGCTGTGTTTTTGCTCACCTCTCATAGCTACCCCTATATCGCCCTGTTTTCATGCATCTGTCATATATTCCACTAGATCGCCGTGTTTCTGCACACATCTCATACCTTCCCCTACATCGCGGTGTTATCGCGCAGCTCTCATAGCTTCACCTATATGGCTCTGATTTTGCGCACTTCTCCTATGTTCCCCTATATCGCTGTATTTTTGTTCACCTCTCATAGCTGCCACTATATCGCCGTGTTTCCCGCAGCTCTCATGCATTCCCCTACATCACTGTGTTTTCGCGCATCTCTCATACCTTCTCCTATATCACTGTGTTGTAGCGCACCTCCCATAGCTTCCCCTATATCGCTGTGTTTTTGTTCACCTCTCATAGCTGCCACTATACTGCCATGTTTTCTCGTAGCTCTCATAACTTCCCCTATAGAGCTGCGTTTTCTCTCACCTCTCATACCTTCGGCTATACCGCCGTGTTTTCGCGCATCTCTCATAGATTTCCCTATATCTCTGTTTTTTTTTGCGAACCTATCATACCTTCCCCTATATCGTCGTGTTTTCCCGTACCCCTCATTCATTCCCCTATATCGCCGTGTTTCGCAGACCTCTCATACCTTCCCCTATATTAGTGTGTTTTAGCGCACCTACCATAGCCTCCCATATATCGCATTGCTTTCGTGCACCTCTCATAGCTTCCCTTCTACCGTTGTGTTCTCGTGCACCTCTCATAGCTTCCCATATGTTGCGTTTTCGCGCACCTCTCATAGCTTCCTCCAAATTGCTGTTTTCGCACACATCTCATAGCTTCTCCTGTATTGCCATGTTTTCGCGCACCTCGCATAGCATCCCCTACATCGCTATGTTTTCTCGCACCTCTCATACCTTCCCCTATATCGCTGTGTTTTCGTACACCTCCCATAGCTTCCACTATATCGCTGTATTTTCCCGCAGCTCTCATATCTTCCCCTATAGAGCTGCATTTTCTCTCATCTCTCATACTTTCCCCTATATTGCTACATTTTCGGGCACCTAACATACGTTCCCCTATATGGCTGTGTTTTCGCAGACCTCTGATACCTTCCCCTATATGGCTGTGTTTTAGCGCACCTCTTATTCCTTCCCCTATAGCGCTGTTTTTTTCAGAAACCTCTCATAGCTTCCCCTATGATGCTGTGCTCTCGTGCACCTCTCTTCACTTCCTCTATATCTCTCTGTTTTTAGCAACACCCATACCTTCCCCTACATCGCTGTGCTTTTGCACACCTCTCATGCCTTCCCCTATATCGCTGTGTTTTCGCGCACCTCTCATCCCTTCCCCTACATCGTTCTGATTTCGTGCACCTCCCATAGCTTCCCCTATATCACCATCTTTACGCGCACCTCTCATAGATTTCCCTATATCTCTGTTTTTTTTGCGAATCTATCATACCTTCCCCTATATCGTCGTGTTTTCGTGAACCTCTCATTCATTCCCCTATATCACCATGTTTCGCAGACCTCTCATACCTTGCCCTATATTACTGTGTTTTAGCGCACCTACCATAGCCTCCCATATATCGCCATGCTTTTGCGCACCTCTCATAGCTTCCCCTCTACCACTGTGTTCTCGTGCACCTCTCATAGCTTCCCATATGTTGCGTTGTTTTCGCGCACCTCTCATAGCTTCCTCCCAATCGCTGTGTTTTCGCACACATCTCATAGCTTCCCCTATATCACCATGTTTTCTCGCACCTCGCATAGCTTCCCCTATATCGCTGTGTTTTCGTACACCTCCCATAGCTTCCACTATATTGCTGTATTTTCCTGCAGCTCTCATATCTTCCCCTATAGAGCTGCGTTTTCTCTCATCTCTCATACATTCCCCTATATCGCCGTGTTTTCACGCACCTCTCATCCCTTTCCCTACATCGCTCTGATTTTGTGCACCTCCCATAGCTTCCCCTATATCGCTGTGTTTCTGCGCACCTCTCATACCTTCCCCTATATCACCATGTTTACGCGCACCTCCTACAGCTACCCCTTTATCGCCATTTTTAAGGGCACCTCTCATACCTTCCCCTATATCGCTGTGTTTTCAGAAACCTCTCATACAGTCCCCTATATCGCCTTGTTTTCGCGCACACCTGATACCTACCCCTATATCGCTATGTTTTCGCGCACCTCCCATAGCTTCCCCTAAATCGCTGTGTATTTGCACATCTCCCATAGCTTCCCCTACATCGCTGCGTTTTCGCGTACCTCTCATACTTTCTCCTATATCACTGTGTTTTCGTTCACCTCCCATACCTTCCCCTATATCGCCGTGTTTTCACGCACCTCTCATACCTTCCCCTATATCGCTGTGTTTTCGTACACCTCCCATAGTTTCCACTATATCACTGTATTTTCGCACAGCTCTCATATCTTCCCCTATAGAGCTGCGTTTTCTCTCATCTCTCCTACATTCCCCTATATCGCTATGTTTTCGGGCACCTAACATACGTTCTCCTATATGGCCGTGTTTTCGCAGACCTCTGATACCTTCCCTATATTGCTGCTTTTTAGCGCACCTCTCATTCCGTCCCCTATAGTGCTGTTTTTTTCAGAAACCTCTCATAGCTTCCCCTATGATGCTGTGCTCTCGTGCACCTCTCTTCACTTCCCCTATATCGCTCTGTTTTTAGCAACACCCATAGATTCCCCAAAATCGCTGTGCTTTTGCACACCTCTCATGCCTTCCCCTATATCGCCGTGTTTTTACGCACCTCTCATCCCTTCTCGTACATCGCTCTGATTTCGTGCACCTCCCATAGCTTCCCCTATATCGCTGTGTTTTTGCTCACCTCTCATACCTTCCCCTATATCACCATGTTTACGTGCACCTCCTTTTGCTACCACTTTATCGCCTTTTTTAAGGGCACCTCTCAAAGCTTCCCCTATATCACTGTGTTTTTGCTCACCTCTCAAAGCTTCCCCTAAATCGCCCTGTTTTCACGCACCTATCATATATTCCACTAGATCGCCGTGTTTCTGCACACATCTCATACATTCCCCTACATCGCGGTGTTATCGCGCAGCTCTCATAGCTTCACCTATACAGCTCTGATTTTGCGCACTTCTCATACATTCCCCTATATCACTGTATTTTTGTTCACCTCTCATAGCTGCCGCTATACCGCCATGCTTTCTCGTAGCTCTCATAACTTCCCCTATAGAGCTGCGTTTTCTCTCACCTATCATACCTTCCCCTATATCGCCATGTTTTCGGCACTTGTCATAGATTTCCCTATAACTCTGTTTTTTTTGCGAATCTATCATACCTTCCCCTATATCGTCGTGTTTTCGTGAACCTCATTCATTCCCCTATATCACCATGTTTCGCAGACCTCTCATACCTTGCCCTATATTACTGTGTTTTAGCGCACCTACCATAGCCTCCCATATATCGCCATGCTTTTGCGCACCTCTCATAGCTTCCCCTCTACCACTGTGTTCTCGTGCACCTCTCATAGCTTCCCATATGTTGCGTTGTTTTCGCGCACCTCTCATAGCTTCCTCCCAATCGCTGTGTTTTCGCACACATCTCATAGCTTCCCCTATATCACCATGTTTTCTCGCACCTCGCATAGCTTCCCCTATATCGCTGTGTTTTCGTACACCTCCCATAGCTTCCACTATATTGCTGTATTTTCCTGCAGCTCTCATATCTTCCCCTATAGAGCTGCGTTTTCTCTCATCTCTCATACATTCCCCTATATCGCCGTGTTTTCGCGCACCTCTCATCCCTTTCCCTACATCGCTCTGATTTTGTGCACCTCCCATAGCTTCCCCTATATCGCTGTGTTTCTGCGCACCTCTCATACCTTCCCCTATATCACCATGTTTACGCGCACCTCCTACAGCTACCCCTTTATCGCCATTTTTAAGGGCACCTCTCATACCTTCCCCTATATCGCTGTGTTTTCAGAAACCTCTCATACAGTCCCCTATATCGCCTTGTTTTCGCGCACACCTGATACCTACCCCTATATCGCTATGTTTTCGCGCACCTCCCATAGCTTCCCCTAAATCGCTGTGTATTTGCACATCTCCCATAGCTTCCCCTACATCGCTGCGTTTTCGCGTACCTCTCATACTTTCTCCTATATCACTGTGTTTTCGTTCACCTCCCATACCTTCCCCGATATCGCCGTGTTTTCGTGCACCTCTCATACTTTCCCCTATATCGCTGTGTTTTCATGAACCTCTCATAGCTTCCCCCATATCACTGTGTTTTTGCACACCTGTCATAGCTTCCCCTATATTGCTGTGTTTTCGCGCACCTCTCATACCTTCCCCTATAACGCCATGTTTTCGTGCACCTCCTATAGCTACTCCTTTATCGTGTTTTTAAGGGCACTTCTTATAGCTTCCCCGACATCACTTTGTTTTCGCGCACCGCTCATACCTTCACCTACATCGCTGTGTTTAAGTACTCGTCTCATATCTTCCCCTATATCGCCGTGTTTTCACGCACCTCTCATGCCTTCCCCTATATCGCTGTGTTTTCGTACACCTCCCATAGTTTCCACTATATCACTGTATTTTCGCACAGCTCTCATATCTTCCCCTATAGAGCTGCGTTTTCTCTCATCTCTCCTACATTCCCCTATATCGCTATGTTTTCGGGCACCTAACATACGTTCTCCTATATGGCCGTGTTTTCGCAGACCTCTGATACCTTCCCCTATATTGCTGCTTTTTAGCGCACCTCTCATTCCGTCCCCTATAGTGCTGTTTTTTTCAGAAACCTCTCATAGCTTCCCCTATGATGCTGTGCTCTCGTGCACCTCTCTTCACTTCCCCTATATCGCTCTGTTTTTAGCAACACCCATAGATTCCCCAAAATTGCTGTGCTTTTGCACACCTCTCATGCCTTCCCCTATATCGCCGTGTTTTTACGCACCTCTCATCCCTTCTCGTACATCGCTCTGATTTCGTGCACCTCCCATAGCTTCCCCTATATCGCTGTGTTTTTGCTCACCTCTCATACCTTCCCCTATATCACCATGTTTACGTGCACCTCCTTTTGCTACCACTTTATCGCCTTTTTTAAGGGCACCTCTCAAAGCTTCCCCTATATCACTGTGTTTTTGCTCACCTCTCAAAGCTTCCCCTAAATCGCCCTGTTTTCACGCACCTATCATATATTCCACTAGATCGCCGTGTTTCTGCACACATCTCATACATTCCCCTACATCGCGGTGTTATCGCGCAGCTCTCATAGCTTCACCTATACAGCTCTGATATTGCGCACTTCTCATACATTCCCCTATATCACTGTATTTTTGTTCACCTCTCATAGCTGCCGCTATACCGCCATGCTTTCTCGTAGCTCTCATAACTTCCCCTATAGAGCTGCGTTTTCTCTCACCTATCATACCTTCCCCTATATCGCCATGTTTTCGGCACTTGTCATAGATTTCCCTATATCTCTGTTTTTTTTGCGAATCTATCATACCTTCCCCTATATCGTCGTGTTTTTGTGAACCTCTCATTCATTCCCCTATATCACCGAGTTTCGCAGACCTCTCATACCTTCCCCTATATTACTGTGTTTTAGCGCACCTACCATAGCCTCCCATATATCGCATTGCTTTCGTGCACCTCTCATAGCTTCCCCTCTACCGCTGTGTTCTCGTGCACCTCTCATAGCTTCCCATATGTTGCGTTTTCGCGCACCTCTCATAGCTTCCTCCAAATCGGTGTGTTTTCGCACACATCTCATAGCTTCCCCTATATTGCCATGTTTTCTCGCACCTCGCATAGCTTCCCCTATATCGCTGTGTTTTCGTACACCTCCCATAGCTTCCACTATAGCACTGCATTTTCGCGCAGCTCTCATAACTTCCCCTATAGAGCTGCATTTTCTCTCATCTCTCATACATTCCCCTGTATCGCTATGTTTTCGGGCACCTAACATACGTTCCCCTATATGGCTGTGTTTTCGCAGACCTCTGATACCTTCCCCTATATTGCTGTGTTTTAGCGCACCTCTCATTCCTTCCCCTATAGCGCTGTTTTTTTCAGAAACCTCTCATAGCTTCCCCTATGTCGCTGTGCTCTCGTGCATCTCTCATCACTTCCCCTATCTCTCTGCTTTTAGCAACACCCATAGCTTCCCCAAAATCGCTGTGCTTTTGCACACCTCTCATGCCTTCCCCTATATCGCCGTGTTTTCGCGCACCTCTCATCCCTTCCCCTACATTGCTCTGATTTCGTGCACCTCCCATAGCTTCCCCTATATCGCTGTGTTTCCACGCACCTCTCATACCTTCCCCTATATCACCATGTTTACGCGCACCTCCTATAGCTACCCCTTTATCGCCGTTTTTAAGGGCACCTCTCATAGCTTCCTCTAAATTTCCGTGTTTTCGGGCACCTCTCATAGCTTCCCCGACATCGCTTTGTTTTCGCGCACCGCTCATAGTTTCACCAACATCGCTGTGTTTAAGTGCTCCTCTCATACCTTCCCCTATATCACCGTGTATTCATGCACCACTCATACCTTCCCCTGTAATGCTGTGTTGCCGCGCACCTCTCATACCTTCCGCTACATCGCTGTGCTTTCGTGCAACTCCAATAGATTCCACTATATCCCGGTGGTTTCGCGCACCTCTCATACCTTCCCCTATATCGCTGTGTTTTCACGAATCTCTCATACAGTCCCCTATATCGCCTTGTTTTCGCACACACCTGATACCTACCCCTATATCGCTATATTTTCGCGCACCTCCCATAACTTCCCCTAAATCGCTGTGTATTTGCACATCTCCCATAGCTTCCCCTACATCGCTGCGTTTTCGCGTACCTCTCATACCTTCTCCTATATCACTGTGTTTTCGTTCACCTCCCATACCTTCCGCTATATCGCTGTGTTTTTGTGCACCTCTCATAGCTTCCCCCATATCGCTGTGTTTTCGCACACCTGTCATAGCTTCCCCTACATTGCTGTGTTTTCGCGCACCTCTCATACCTTCCCCTATAACGCCATGTTTTCGTGCACCTCCTACAGCTACACCTTTATCGCCGTTTTTAAGGGCACCTCTCATAGCTTCCCCGACATCGCTTTGTTTTCGCGCACCGCTCATGTCTTCACCTACATCGCTGTGTTTAAGTGCTCGTCTCATACCTTCCCCTATATCGCCGTGTTTTCACGCACCTCTCTTACCTTCCCCTGTATCGCTGTATTGCTGCGCACCTCTCCTAGCTTCCCATATATCGCTGTGTTCTCGTGCACCTTCGATAGCTTCCGCACAACCGCTTTGTTTTCGCGCACCTCTCATAGCTAACCCTACATCGCTGTGTCTTTGCGCACCTCTCATATCTTCCCCTATATATCTGTGTTTTCGCACTCCTCCCATAGCTTCCCCTACATCGCTGTGATTTCGCGCAACTCCAATAGCTTCCACTATATCACTGTGTTTTCGCGCACCTCTCACACCTTCCCCTGTATAGCCATGTTTTTGCGCACCTCTCATACCTTCCCCTATATCGCCTTGTTTTCGCACACCCCTGATACCTACCCCTATATCGCTATGTTTTTGCACACCTCCCATAGCTTCCCCTACATCGCTGATAAAGGGGAAGCTAGGAGAGGTGTGCGAAAACACAGTGATATAGTGGAAGCTATTGGAGTTGCATGAAATCACAGCAATGTAGGGGAAGCTGTGGGAGGAGGACGAAAACACAGATATATAGGGGAAGGAATGAGAGGCGCGCAAAAACACAGCGATGTAGGGTTAGCTATGAGAGGTGCGCGAAAACAAAGCAGTGGTGCGGAAGCTATCGGAGGTGCACGAAAACACAGCGATATATGGGAAGCTATGGGAGATGTGCTAATACACAGGGATGTAGGGGAAGTTATGGGAGGTGTGAGAAAACACAGCGATATAGGGGAAGGTACGAGAGGTGCGCGAGAACACGGCGATATAGGGGAGGGTAGGAGAGGTGTGCGGCAACACACCGATACAGGGGAAGGTAAGAGAGGTGCGTGAAAACACTGCGATATAGTGGAAGGTATGAGAGGAGCACTTAAACACAGCGATAAAAGGGTATCTATAGGACGTGCGTGAAAACATGGCGTTATAGGGGAAGGTATGAGAGGTGCGCGAAAACACAGCAATATAGGGGAAGCTATGATAGATGTGCGAAAACACAGCGATATGGGGGAAGCTATGACAGGTTCACAAAAACACAGCGATATAGGGGAAGGTATGAGAGGTGCACGAAAACACGGCGATATAGGGGAAGGTATGGGAGGTTGACGAAAACACAGCGATATAGGGAAGTGTATGAGAGGTACGCGAAAACGCAGCGATATTGAGGAAGCTATGGGAGATGTGCAAATACACAGCGATGTAGGGGAAGCTATGGGAGGTGCGCGAAAACATAGCGATATAGGGGTAGGTATCAAAGGTGCGCGAAAACAAGGCGATATAGGGGAAGGCATGAGAGGTGCGCGAAAACACAATGATGTAGGGAAAGGTAGGAGAGGTGCGCGAAAACACAGTGATATATGGGAAGCTATGGGAGGTGTGCAAATATACAGCGATGTAGGGAAAGCTATGGGAGGTGTGCGAAAACATAGCGGTATAGGGGTAGGTATCAGGGGTGCGCGAAAACAAGGCGATATAGGGGAAGGTGTGAGAGGTGCGTAAAAACATGGCTATATAGGGGAAGGTATGAGAGGTGCGCGAAAACACAGTAATATATGGGAAGCTATGGGAGGTGTGCAAATAAACAGCGATGTCGGGGAAGCTATGGGAGGTGTGCGAAAACATAGCGATATAGGGGTAGGTATCAGGGGTGTGCGAGAACAAGGCAATACAGGGGAAGGTATGAGAGGTGCGCGAAAACACGGTGATATAGTGGAAGATATTGGAGTTGCGCGAAATCACAGCACTGTAGGGGAAGCTATGGGAGGAGTGCGCAAACACAGATATATAGGGGAAGGTATGAGAGATGCGCAAAAACACAGCGATGTAAGTTTAGCTTTGAAAGGTGTGCGAATACAAAGCGGTGGTGCGGAAGCTATCAGAGGTGCATGACAATACAGCGATATATGGGAAGCAAGGAGAGGTGCGCGGCAACAGCGATACAGGGGAAGGGAAGAGAGGTGCGTGAAAACACGGCGATATAGGGGAAGGTATGAGAGGTTCACGAAAACACAGCGATATAGGGGAAGCTATGGGAGATGTGCAAATACGCAGCAATGTAGGGGAAGCTATGGGAGGTGTGCGAAAACATAGCGATATAGGGGTAGTTATCAGGGGTGTGCAAAAACAAGGCGATATAGGGGAAGGTATGAGAGGTGCGCAAAAACATGGCTATACAGGGGAAGGTATGAGAGGTGCGCGAAAACACGGTGATATAGTGGAAGAGATTGGAGTTGCGCGAAATCACAGCACTGTAGGGGAAGCTATGGGAGGAGTGCGAAAACACAGATATATAGGGGAAGGTATGAGAGGTGCGCAAAAACACAGCGATGTAAGTTTAGCTATGAGAGGTGCGCGAATACAAAGCGGTGGTGCGGAAGCTATCGGAGGTGCACGAGAACACAGCGATATATGGGAAGCAAGGAGAGGTGCGCGGCAACACAGCGATACAGGGGAAGGGAAGAGAGGTGCGTGAAAACACGGCGATATAGAGGAAGGTATGAGAGGTTCACGAAAACACAGCGATATAGGGGAAGCTATGGGAGATGTGCGAAAACATAGTGATATAGGGGTAGGTATCAGGGGTGCGCGAAAACAAGGCGATATAGGGGAATGTATTAGAGGTTCGTAAAAACACAGCGATATAGGGGAAGGTATGAGAGGTGCGCGAAACCACTGGGATATAGTGGAATCTATTGGAGTTGTGCGAAAGCACAGCGATGTAGCGGAAGGTATGAGAGGTGCGCGGCAACACAGCATTACAGGGGAAGGTATGAGTGGTGCATGAATACACGGTGATATAGGGGAAGGTATGAGAAGAGCACTTAACACAGCGATGTAGGTGAAGCTATGAGCGGTGCGCGAAAACAAAGTGATGTCGGGGAAGCTATGAGAGGTGCCCGAAAACACGGAAATATAGGGGAAGCTATGAGAGGTGCCCTTAAAAACGGCGATAAAGGGGTAGCTATAGGAGGTGCGTGTAAACATGGTGATATACGGGAAGGTATGAGAGGTGCGCGAAAACACAGCGATATAGTGGAAGCTATGGGAGGTGTACGAAATCAGAGCGATGTAGGGGAAGGAATGAGAGGTGCGCTGAAACACAGCGATATAGGGGAAGGTATCAGAGGTCTGCGAAAACACAGCCATATAGGGGAAGGTATGTTAGGTGCCAGAAAACAGCGATATAGGGGAATGTATGACAGATGAGAGAAAACGCAGCTCTATAGGAGAAGGTATGAGAGCTGCGTGAAAATACAGCGATACAGTGGAACGTATGAGAGGTGCACGAAAACAGAGCGATATATTGGAAGCTAACAGGAGTTGCTCGAAAACAGAGTGATATAGGAGAAGGTATGAGAGGTGCGAGAGAACATAGTGATGTAGGGGAAACTATGCGAGGTGCACGAAAACATGGCAATATAGGGGAAGCTATGAGAGGTGCGCGAAAACAACGCAACATATGGGAAGCTATGAGAGGTGCACAAAAACAGAGCGATATAGGTGAAGTTATGAGAGGTGCACGATAACACGGCGATGTAGGGGAATATATGACAGGCGCACGAAAACACAGCGATATAGGGGAAGCTATGGGAGGTGCACAAAATCACAGCGATATAGAGGAAGGGATGAGAAGTGCATGAAAATACATCGATATAGGAGAAGGTATGGGACGTGCGCGAAAACACAGCGATATAGGGGAAGGTATGAGAGGTGCGCAAAAACATAGCGATATAGGGGAAGCTATGGGAAGTGCGAAAACACAGTGATATAGGGCTTGCTATGGGAGGTACATGAAAACACAGCGATATACATGAAGGAATGAGAGGTGTATGAAAACATGTCAATATCGGGGAAGCGATGAGAGGTGCGCAAAAATGCAGCGATATAGGGAACGGTATGAGAGGTGCGTGAAAACAGTGATATAGTGGAAGCTATAGGAGGTGCGCGAAAGCATGGCAATATAGGAGAATGTATGAGACATGAGCGAAAACTCAGCTAAAAAGGGGAAGCTATGAGAGTTTTGCAAAAACACGGTGATATAGGCAAATCTATGAGAGGCGAGCAAATATGCAACGATATAGAGGAAGCTATGGGAGGTGCGCCAAAATACAGCGATATAGGGGAAACTATCAGAGGTGCGCGAAAACACAGCAAGAAAGGGAGGTGCGCGAAAATACAGCGATATAGTGGAAGGTAAGAGATGCACGTGAAAACACAGTGATATATGGGAAGCTATGGGAGGTGCGTGAAAGACGGCGGTATTAGGGCAGGTATGCGAGGTGCGCAAAAACACAGCAATGTAGAGGAAGCTATGGGAGGTGCGTGAAAACAGAGCGATATAGGAGAAGGTATGACAGGTGCGCGAAAACTCACAGATGCAGGAGAAGCTATGGGAGGTGCGCTACAACAGAGTGATATAGGAGAAGGTATGAGAGGTGCGCGAAAGCACAGTGATGTAGGGGAATGTATGAGAACTGCGTGAAAACACGGCAATATAGTGGCAGCTATGAGAGGTGAGCAAAAACACAGCGATATGGGGAAGGTATGAGAAGTGCTCGAAATCAGAGCTATGTAGGTGAAGCTATGAGAGGTGCACGATAACACCGCGAATTTGGGGAAGATATGAGATGTGCGCAGAAACACGGCGATGTAGGGGAATATATGACAGGTGCGCGAAAACACGGCGATATAGGGGAAGCTATGAGAGGTGAGCGAAAACACAGCGATATAGGGGAAGCTATGGGAGGTGCGTGAAATCACAGCGATATAGGGGAAGGTATAAGAGGCACGCGAAAACACAGCGATACATGGGAAGTTCTGGGAGGTGCGTGAAAAAACACGGTGAAATAGAGGAAGGTATGCGAGGTGCACAAAAACACAGCAATGTAGGTGAAGCTGTGGGATGTGCATGAAAACAGCGATATTGGGGATGGTATGAGAGGTGAGCAAAGACACAACGATATAGGGGAAGGTATAAGAGGTGCGCGTAAACACAGCGATACAGTGTAAGGTATGAGAGGTGCACGAAAACACAGAAATTTAGGGAAATCTATGAGCGGTGTGCAAAAACACAGTGATATATGGGAAGCTATGGGAGGTGCACAAAAATGGGGCTATGAGAGGTGCTATGAGAGGAGCATGAAAAACGGAGCTATGAGAGGTGCGTGAAAACGCAGCGATATAGGGGAAGGTATGACAGGTGCATGAAAACACATCGATATTGGGAAAGCTACAAGACGTGCGCATAAACACAGAGCTATTAGCGAATATATGAGAGGTGTGCGAAGATACGGCAATATAGAGGAAGCGATGAGAGGTGCTCGAAAACGCAACGATATAGGGGACTGTATGCGAGGTGCGTGAAAACACAGTGATATAGAGGAAGGTATGGGAGGTGAGCAAAGACACAACGATATAGGGGAAGGTATAAGAGGTGCGCGAAAACTGCGATATAGAGGAAGCTATAGGAGGTGGGCAAAAAAACGGCGATATAGGAGTAGGTATGAGAGATGAGCGAAAACTCAGCTAAAAAGGTGAAGGTATGAGAGGTGCGTGAGAACACGGCGATATGGGCAAAGCTATGAGAGGTGAGCAAAAACATAGCGATATAGGGGAAGCTGTGGGAGGTGTGCGAAAACACAACGATACAGGGGAAGGTATGACAGGTGCGCGAAAACACAGCAATATAGAGGAAGGTATGGGAGATGCGTGAAAACACAGCGATTTAGGGGAAGGTATGAGAGGGAGGTGAAAACACAGCGATATAGGGGAAGCTATGGGAGGTGCGCGAAAACACAGCAATATATGGGAAGGTATGGGACGTGCACGAAAACACAGCGATGCAGGTGAATGCATGAGAAGTGCACAAAAATACGGCGATTCAGGGGAAGTTATGAGAGGTGAGAGAAAACACATCTCTATAGGGGAAGGTATGAGAGCTGCGTGAAAATACGGCGATATAGTTGCAGCTATGAGAGGTGCGCAAAAACACCGCGATATAGGGGAAGGTATGAGAGGTGAGCAAAAACCTGGTGATGTAGGGGACTGTATGTGAGGTGCGCGAAAACACAGCAATATATGGGAGCTATGGGAGGTGAGCGAAAACACACCGATATAGGGGAAGCTATGAGAGGTGCGAGAAATCACAGCGATATCAGGGAAAGGATGAGAGGTCACGAAAATACAGTATTATAGGGGAACCTATGAGAGGTGCGCAAAACCATGGCGATATATGGGAAACTATGGGAGGTGCACGGAAACACAGCAATATAAGGGAAGTTATGCGGCGTGCGAGAAAACACAGCAATATAGTGGAAGATATGAGAAGTGCGCGAAAACAGGTCAATATAGGGGAAGCTATAAGAGGTGAGCAAAAATGCAGCGATATTGGGGAAGGTATCAGAGGTGCGCAAAAACATAATGTTATTGGGAAGCTATGGGAGGTGCGGAAAAACACATCGATGTAGAGGAAGCTATGACAGCTGCTTGAAAACACAGCCATATAGGGGAAGCAATGCAAGGTGCACGAAAACACAGAGATTTGGGGGAAGCTATGAGAAGTGCATGAAAACAACGCAATATATGGGAAGCTATGAGAGGTGTACGAGAACACATCGGTAGAGGGGAAGCTATGATAGGTGTGCGATAACAAAGCAATATAGGGGAAGGTATGAAAAGTTGGCAAAAACACAGCGATGTAGGAGAATGTATGAGAGGTGCGCGAAACCACGGCGATATAGGGGAAGCTATGAGAGGTGAGCGAATACACAGCGATATAGGGGAAGCTATGGGATCTGCATGAAAACACAGCAATATCGGTGAAGGTGTGGCAGTAGCGCGAAAACACATCAATATATGGGAAGGTATGGGACGTGCGCGAAAACATAGCGATACTGTGGAACGTATGAGAGGTGTACGAAAACACAGCGATATATGGGAAGATAAAGGAAGTTGCGCAAAAACAGAGTGATATAGGGGAAGGTATGAGAGGTGCGCTACAACACAGCGATATAGGGGAAGCTATGGGAGGTGCGCTACAACACAGCGATATAGGAGTAGGTATGAGAGCTGCGAGAAAACACGGCGATATAGTGGCAGCTATGAGAGGTGAGCAAAAACACAGTGATGTATGGGAAAATATGGGAGGTGTCCAAAAACACAGCGATATAGCGGAAGGTATGAGAGGTGCGAGAAAACACTGCGATATAGGGGAAGCTATGGGAGGTGTGCGAAAACACAGCGATATTGGGGAAGGTATCAGGGATGCGCAAAAACACAATGATATTGGGAAGCTATGGGAGGTGTGCGAAAATGCAGTGATACGGGGAATGTAGGAGAGGTGCACGAAAACACAGCGATATATGTGAAGCTATGGGAGTTGTGCAAAAACATAGCGATACAGGAGAAGGTATGAGAGGTGCGCGAAGACACGGAGATGTAGGGGAAGCTATGTGCAGTGCGCGAAAACATGGCAATATAGGGGAAACTATGAGAGGTGCACGAAAAATCAGCGATTTGGAGGAAGCTATGAGGGGTGCATGATAACACAGCAGTAGAGGGGAAGCTATGAGAGGTGCGCGATAACACAGCGGTATAGGGGAAGCTCTGAGATGTGCACGAAAACACAGCGATATAGGGCTAGCAATGAGAGGTGTGCGAAAACACTTCGATACAGCAGAAGGTATGAGATGTCCGCAAAAACATAGCAATATAAGGGAAGCTATGGGAGGTGCGCGAAACCACAGCAATATATGGGAATGTGTGGGACATACGCGAAAACACAGCAATATTGTTGAAGGTACGAGAGGTGCACGAAAACACGGCGATGTAGGGGAAGGTATGAAAGGTGCACGAAAACACGGCGATGTAGGGGCAGGTATGAGAGGTGCGAGAAAACAGTGATATAGAGGAAGCTATGGGACTTGCGTGAAAACACAGCGATATAGGAGAATGTATGAGATGTGCGCAAAAACACTGCGATGTAGGGGAAGCTATGCAAGGTGCGCAATAACACGGCGATATTATGTAAGCTATGAGAGGTGCCTGAAAACACTGGGATGTAGGGGAATCTATGCGAGGTACGCAAAAACATGGCGATATTAGGGAAGCTATGAGAGGTGCGCGAAAACATCGCAATATAGGGGAAGCTATGAGAGGTGCCCAAGAACACAGCGATATAGGGGAAGCTATGCGAGGTGCGCAAAAACACGGCGATATTATGGAAGCTATGAGAGGTGCGTGAAAACACTACAATGTAGGGGAAGCTATGCGAGGTGCGCAAAAACATGGCAATATTAGGGAAGCTATGAGAGGTGCGCGAAAACAAAGCAATGTAGGGGAATGTATGAGAGGTGCGCAAAACCACAGCGATATAGGGGAAGCTATGAGAGGTGAGCGAATACACAGCGATATAGGGGAAGCTATGGGAGGTGTGTGAAAACACTGCGAGATACGAGAAGATATGGGAGGAGCGCCAAAACACAGAGATGTAGGGGAACCTATGAGAGGTGCGCCAAAACACAGCAATTTTGGGGAAGTTATGAGAGGTGCACGAAAACATCGCAAGATATGGGAAGCTATGAGAAGTGCAGGACAACACAGCGGAAGAGGGGAGGCTATGAGAGGTGCGCGATAACAAAGCGATATAGGGGAAGGAATGAGAGGTGCGCTAAAACACAGCAATATAGGGGAAGGTATCAGAGGTCTGCGAAAACACAGCCATATAGGGGAAGGTATGTTAGGTGCCAGAAAACAGTGATATAGGGGAATGTATGACAGATGAGAGAAAACGCAGCTCTATAGGAGAAGGTTTGAGAGCTGCGTGAAAATACAGCGATACAGTGGAACGTATGAGAGGTGCACCAAAACAGAGCGATAAATTGGAAGCTAACGGGAGTTGCTCGAAAACAGAGTGATATAGGAGAAGGTATGAGAGGTGCGAGAGAACATAGCGATGTAGGGGAAACTATGCGAGGTGCGCGAAAACATGGCAATATAGAGGAAGCTATGAGATGTGAGTGAAAACACAGCGATTTGGGGGAAGCTATGAGAGGTGCGCTAAAACAACGCAACATATGGGAAGCTATGAGAGGTGCACAAAATCACAGCAATATAGAGGAAGGGATGAGAAGTGCGTGAAAAGACATCGATATAGGAGAAGGTATGGGACGTGCGCGAAAACACAGCGATATAGGGGAAGGTATGAGAGGTGCGCAAAATCATAGCGATATAGGGGAAGCTATGGTAAGTGTGCGAAAACACAGTGATATAGGGCTTGCTATGGGAGGTGCATGAAAACACAGCGATATACATGAAGGAATGAGAGGTGTATGAAAACATGTCAATATCGGGGAAGCGATGAGAGGTGCGCAAAAATGCAGCGATATAGGGGACGGTATGAGAGGTGCGTGAAAACAGTGATATAGTGGAAGCTATAGGAGGTGCGCGAAAGCATGGCAATATAGGAGAATGTATGAGACATGAGAGAAAACTCAGCTAAAAAGGGGAAGCTATGAGAGTTTTGCGAAAACACAGCAAGAAAGGGGAAGCTATGGGAGGTGCGCGAAAATACAGCGATATAGTGGAAGGTAAGAGATGCACGCGAAAACACAGTGATATATGGGAAGCTATGGGAGGTGCGTGAAAGACGGCGATATTAGGGCAGGTATGCGAGGTGCGCAAAAACACAGCGATGTAGGGGAAGCTATGGGAGGTGCGTGAAAACAGAGTGATATAGGAGAAGGTATGACAGGTGCGCGAAAACTCACAGATGCAGGAGAAGCTATGGGAGGTGCGCTACAACAGAGTGATATAGGAGAAGGTATGACAGGTGCGCGAAAACACAGTGATGTAGGGGAATGTATAAGAGCTGCGTGAAAACATGGCGATATAGTGGCAGCTATGAGAGGTGAGCAAAAACACAGCGATATGGGGAAGGTATGAGAAGTGCTCGAAATCAGAGCTATATAGGTGAAGGTATGGGACGTGCACGAAAACACAGCGATGCAGGTGAATGCACGAGAAGTGCACAAAAACACGGCGATTCAGGGGAAGTTATGAGAGGTGAGAGAAAACACATCTCTATAGGGGAAGGTATGAGATCTGCGTGAAAATACGGCGATATAGTTGCAGCTATGAGAGGTGCGCAAAAACACCGCGATATAGGGGAAGGTATGAGAGGTGAGCAAAAATCTGGTGATGTAGGGGACTGTATGTGAGGTGCGCGAAAACACAGCAATATATGGGAGCTATGGGAGGTGAGCGAAAACACACCGATATAGGGGAAGCTATGAGAGGTGCGAGAAATCACAGCGATATCAGGAAAAGGATGAGAGGTCACGAAAATACAGTATTATAGGGGAACCTCTGAGAGGTGCGCAAAACCATGGCGATATATGGGAAACTATGGGAGGTGCACGGAAACACAGCAATATAAGGGAAGTTATGCGGTGTGCGAGAAAACACAGCAATATAGTGGAAGATATGAGAAGTGCGTGAAAACAGGGCAATATAGGGGAAGCTATACGAGGTGAGCAAAAATGCAGCGATATTAGGGAAGGTATCAGAGGTGCGCAAAAACATAATGTTATTGGGAAGCTATGGGAGGCGCGGAAAAACACATCGATGTAGAGGAAGCTATGAGAGCTGCTTGAAAACACAGCCATATAGGGGAAGCTATGCAAGGTGCGCGAAAACACAACGATTTGGGGGAAGCTATGAGAAGTGCATGAAAACAACGCAATATATGGGAAGCTATGAGAGGTGCACGAGAACACAGCGATATAGAGGAAGCTATGAGAGTGGACCATTAACTCATCGATTATGTGCGATGGTATGAGAGCTGCATGAAAACACATCGGTATAGGGAAATCTATGAGAGGTGCGCGAAAACGCAGCGATATATGGGAAGCTACTGGAGGTGCACGAAAGTACAGGGATATAGGGGAAGGTATGAGAGGTGCGAGAAAACACAGTGATATAGGGGAAGCTATGGGAGGTGTGCGAAAACACAGCGATATAGGAGAAGGTATGAGAGGTGCGAGAACAACAGAGTGATATAGGGGAAACAATGGGAGGTGAGTGAACACAAGGCGATATATGTGAAGGTATGTGAGGTGCTTGAAAATACGTCGATATAGGGGAAGTGATGGGAGGTGCGCGAAAGTGCAGCGAAATACGGAACGGTATGCGAGGTGCGTGTATACACATTGATACAGGGGAAGGTGGGGAAGGTATGAGAGGTACGCGAAAACACATCGATATAGTGGAAGGTATGTGAGGTGCGCGATAACACAGCAATATAGAGGAAGCTATGAGAGGTCTGCGAAAACACGCGTTATAAGGACCGCTATGAGAGGTGCGCGAAAACACAGCAATATAGGGGAAGCTATAAAAGCTGCTTGACCACACAGCGATATAGGGGAAGATGTGAGAGGTGCGCAAAAAAATGGTGATATGGGGGAAGCTATAAGAGCTGAATGAAAACACAGATAAATAGGAGAAGGTATCAGAGGTGTGCGAAAACACATTGATATTGGGGAAGCTATGGGAGGTGCGGGAAAACACAGCGATATAGGAGAAGCTATGAGAAGTGCGCGAAAACACAGCGATATAAGGGAAGCTATGGGAGGTGTGCGGAAACACAGTGATACAGGGGAAGGTAAGAGAAGTGCGCGAAAACACAGTGATATATGGGAAGCTATGAGAGGTGCAAGAAAACACAGCAATATACGGGAAGCTACAGGAGGTGCGTGAAAAGATGGCAATAACGTAGAAGGCATGAGAGGTGCGCAAAAACATCGCGATGTAGGTGAAGCTATGCGAGGTGCGCCAGAGCACGGCAATATGGGGGAAGATATGAGAGGTGCGCAAAAACACAGCGATTTGGGGAAAGTGATGAGAGGTGCGCAAAAACATTGCAATATATGGGAAGCTATGAGAGGTGCGTGAAAACACAGCAATATAGGGGAAGCTATGAGAGGACTGCGAAAACACGCGTTATAGGGGCAGGTATGAGAGGTGCGTGTAAACACATCAATACAGGGGAAGCTACGAGAGGTGCACGAAAACACATGGATATAGTGGAAGCTATGAGAACTGCATGAAAACACAACGACATAGGGGAAGGTATGCGAGGTGCGCGAAAGCACGGTGATATAGGGGAAGCTACGAGAGGTGCGCGAAAACACGCTAATATAGGAGACGCTATTAGAGGGGACCATTAACTCAGCGATATGTGCGACGGTATGCGAGGTGCACGAAAACACAACAATATAGGGGAATCTATGGGAGGTGAGCGAAAACATAGCGATATAGGGAAAGCTATAAGAGGTGCGTGAAAACGCAGCGATACATGGAGAGCTACAGGAAATGCGCGAAAACAGACGGATATAAAGGAAGGTATGAGAGGTGCGGAAAAACACAGCGATATAGTGGAAAGGTATGCGAGGTGCACGAAAACACGGCAAAATAAGGGAAGCTATAAGAGCTGAGCGAAAACACAGCAATAGAAGGTAAGCTATGGGAGGTGCTCGAAAACACGGCGATATAGGGGAAGGTATAAGATGTACAGAAAAAGACGGCTATACAGGGGAAGGTATGAGATGTGCGCGAAAACACAGCCATATTGGGAAATGCATGGGATGTGCATGAAAACACAGCAGTAAGGGGAAACTGTGGGAGGTGTGCGAAAACATGGCATTAAAGGGCAACTTATGAGAGGTGCGCGAAAACACAGCCATATTGGGAACGTATGTGAGGTGCGCGAAAACACAGCTATAGAGAGGAACCTACGGGAGGTGCTCGAATACACGGCGGTATAGGGGAAGGTATGAGAGGAGCATGATAACATGGTGATACAGGGGAAGGTTTGAGAGGTGTGCGAAAACACAGCAGTAAGGGGAAGCTATGGGAGGTGTGCGAAAACACGGCGATACAGGGGAAGGTATGAGAGGTGCGTGAAAAAACAGCGTTACTGGATAAACTATGGGAGGTGCACAAAAACACTGTGATATAGGGGAAAATATTTGAGCTGAGCGAAAACACTATGTAGAGGGAAAGCTATGGAAGGTGCTCGAAAACACGGCGATATAGGCGAAGGTATGAGAGGTGTGCGAAAAAACTGTGTTATTGGGGAAAATATGGGAGGTGCGGGAAAACACAGCGATATAAGGGAAGTTCTAGGAGGTGCGCGTAAACACATCGATATATTGGAAGGTATGCGAGGTGCGTGAAAACACAGCGATATAGGGGAAGCTATGAGTGGTCTGCGAAAACACGCGTTATAGGTGCCGATATGAGAGGTGTGCGAAAGCACATCAATACAGGGGAAGCTACGAGAGGTGCGCGAAAACACGTCGATATAGTGGAAGGTATGAGAGGTGCATGAAAACGCACCGACATAGGGGAAGGTATGCGAGGTGCGCGAAAACACGGCGATATAGGGGAAACTATGGGAGGTGCGCGAAAACACGCTGATATAGGGGAAGCTATTAGAGGGGACCATTAACTCAGCGATATGTGCGACGGTATGCGAGGTGCACGAAAACACAACAATATAGGGGAAACTATGGGAGGTGAGCGAAAACATAGCGATATAGGGAAAGCTATAAGAGGTGTGTGAAAACGCAGCGATACATGGGAAGCTACAGGAAATGCGCGAAAACAGAGGGATATAAGGGAAGGTATGAGAGGTGCGAAAAAAACAGCGATATAGGGAAAGCTACGAGAGGTGCATGAAAACATAACGTTATAGGAAAAGTATGAGAGGTGCGTGAAAACACATCGATATAGTGGAAAGGTATGCGAAAACACGGCAAAATAAGGGAAACTATAAGAGCTGAGCGAAAACACAGCGATAGAAGGGAAGCTATGGGAGGTGCTCGAAAACACGGCGATATAGGGGAAGGTATAAGATGTACACAAAAAGACGGCGATACTGGGGAAAGTATGAGAGGTGCGTGAAAACACAGCCATATTGGGGAATGCATGGGATGTGCGTGAAAACACAGCAGTAAGGGGAAACTGTGCGAGGTGTGCGAAAACATGGCATTAAAGGGCAACGTATGAGACGTGCGCGAAAACACAGCCATATTGGGCAAGTTATGGGAGGTGCGCGAAAACACAGCGATATAAGGGAAGGTATGAGAGGTGTGTGAAATTACAGCGATATAAAGGAAGGTATGGGAGGTGCGCGAAAACACAGCGATATAGGGGAAGTTAGGCGAGGTGCGTGAAAACACAGCGATATAAAGGAAGGTATGGGAGGTGCGCGAAAGCACTGCGATTTAGGGGAAGTTATGAGAGCTGCGCGAAAACACAGTGACATGGGGAATTTATGAGAGGTGTGCGAAAACATCCAAATACAGGGTCAGCTGTGGTAGGTGCGCGAAAACATCGCAATAGAGGGGCAGCTATGGGAGGTGCGCGAAAACACTATGATTTGGGGAAGCTATGAGAGCTGCGCGAAAACACAGCGACAGAAGGGAAGCTATGGGATGTGCTCGAATACACGGCAATATACGGGAAGGTATAAGATGTACACAAAAAGACGGCGATTCAGGGGAAGGTATGAGATGTGTGCGAAAACACAGCCATATTGGGGAATGCATGGGAGGTGCGCGAAAACTCAGCAGTAAGAGGAAGCTATGGGAGGTGTGCAAAAACACGGCGATATAGTGGAAGTTATGAGAGGTGCGCGAAAAAACAGCGTTACTGGGTAAACTATGCGAGGTGCACGAAAACACAGCTATAGAGGGGAACCTATGGGAGGTGCTCGAAAACACGGCAAGATAGGTGAAGGTATGAGAGGTGCGCGAAAAACAGCATTATTGGGGAAACTATGGGAGGTGCAGGAAAACACAGCGATATAAGGGAAGCTCTGGGAGGTGCTCGAAAGCATAGCGATATAGGGGAAGCTATAAGAGCTGAGCGAAAACACAGCGATATAGGGGAAGGTATGAGAGGTATGTGAAAACACAATTATATATGGGAACCTATGGGAGGTGCGGGAAAACAGAGCGATATAGCAGAAGCTATTAGAGGTGCGCGAAAACACAGCGATGTAGGCAAAGCTATGGGTGGTGTGCGAAAAAACAGCGATATACAAGAAGTAATGGGAGGTGCTCGAAAGCACTGCGATATAGGGGAAGTTATGAGAGCTGCGTGAAAACACAATGACATGGGGAAGCTATGAGAGGTGTGCGAAAGCATGGCGATATACGTGAGGATATGCGAGGTGCGGGAAAACACGGCGATATAGGGGAATGCATGAGAGATGAACAAAAACAGCTAAAAAGTGGAAGGTATGAAAGGTGCGCGAGAACAGGGCGATATAGGCAAAGCTTTGAGAGGCCAGCAAAAACACTGCGATATAAGGGAATGTATAATAGGTGCATCAAAACACAGCAATATAGGGGAAGCTATGGGAGGTGCGTGAAAACACAGCGATATAGGGGAAGCTATAGGAGGTGTGTGAAAACACAACGATACAGGGGAAGGTATTAGTGGTGAGCGAAAACACAGCCATATTGTGGAAGGTATGTGAAGTGCGTGAAAACACAGCGATAGTAGGGAAGCTATGGGAGGTGCTCGACAACAAGGCGATATAGGAGAAGGTATTGGAGGTGCGCGAAAACATGGCGATACAGTGGAAGGTATGAGAGGTGCGCAAAAACACAGCCATATTTGGAAATGTATGGGAGGTGTGGGAAAACACAGCAGTAAGGGGAAGCTATGGGAGGTGTCCGTAATCACGGCAATCAGGGGAATGTATGAGAGGTGCGAGAAAACACAGCAATATAGCGGAAACTATGGATCTCTACCAAAACACAGCGATACAAGGGAAGGTATTAGAGGTGAGCAAAAACACAGCCATATTGGGTAAGGTATGAGAGGTGCGTGAAAACACAGCCATATTGGGGAAGGTATGTGAGGTGTGCGAAATCATGTCCATACAGTTGAAGGTATGAGAGGTGCGCGAAAACAAGGCGATATAGGGGAAACTATCAGAGGTGCGCAAAAACACAGCGATTTAAGGGAAGCTATGAGAGGTGCCTGAAAACAAAGCAATATAGGGGATGCTGTGGGAGGTGTGCAAAAACACAGCGATACATGGCAAGGTATGAGAGGTGCGCAAAAACACAGCCATATTGGGCAAGTTATGGGAGGTGCGCAAAAATACAGCGATATAGGGGAAGTTATGCGAGGTGCTCGAAAACACAGCGGTATAGGGGAAGGTATGAGAGGTGCGCGAAAACACAGCGATGTAAGGGAATGTATGAGAGGTGCGTGAAATCACAGCGATATAAAGGAAGGTATGGGAGGTGCGCGAAAGCACTGCGAAAGGGGAACTTACGAGAGCTGCGCGAAAACACTGTGACATGGGGAATTTATGAGAGGTGTGTGAAAACATCACAATACAGGGTCAGCTGTGGGAGGTGCGTGAAAACATCGCAATAGAGGGGCAGCTATAGGAGGTGTGCAAAAACACAGCAATACTGGGGAAGGTATTGGAGGTGCCCGAAAACACAGCGATATACAGGAAGGAATGGGAGGTGCTCGAAATTATGTCGCTGTAGGGGAATGTATGAGAGGTGTGCGAAAACACTGCGATACAGGGCAAGTTATGAGAGGTGTGCGAAAACACAGCCATATTGGGGAAGTTATGGGTCGTGCACGAAACCAAAGCGATCTAGGGGCAGCTATGGGAGGTTTGCGAAAACACAGCAATATTGGGGAAGGTATTGGAGATGCCCGAAAACACAGCGATATAGAGGAAGGTATGAGAGGTGCTCAAAAACACGGCGATGTAGGGGACTGTATGATAGGTGCGTGAAAAACGGCGATATAGAGAAGGTATGAGAGGTACGCGAAATCACAACGATATAGGGGAAGGGATGAGAGGTGCGCAAAATCATAGTGATGTAGGGGAAGGGATGAGAGGTGCATGAAAACACAGCAATATAGGGGAAGCTCTGGGAGGTGCGCGAAAACACGGCGAAATAAGGGAAGCTATAAGGGCTGAGCGAAAACACAGTGACAGAAGGGAAGCTATGGGACGTGCTCAAATACACGGCAATATACGGGAAGTTATAAGATGTACACAAAAAGACGGCGAATCAGGGGAAGGTATGAGATGTTCGCGAAAAAGCAGCCATATTGGGGAATGCATGGGAGGTGCGCGAAAACACAGCAGTAAGAGGAAGCTATGGGAGGTGTGCAAAAACACGGCGATATAGGGGAAGGTATAAGAGGTGCACGAAAACACAGCCATATTGGGGAAGGTATGTGAGGTGCGCGAAAACACAGCTATAGAGGGGAACTTACGGGAGGTTCTCGAAAAGACGGCAAGATAGGGGAAGGTATGAGAGGAGCACGAAAACACAACCATACGGCGATACAGGGGAAGGTATGAGAGGTGCGTGAAGAAACAGCGTTACTGGGTAAACTATGGGAGGTGCACAAAAACACAGCGATATAGGGGAAGGTATATGAGCTGAGTGAAAACACAGCGGTAGAAGGGAAGCTATGGGAGGTGCTCGAAAACACGGCGATATAGGCGAAGGTATGAGAGGTGCGCGAAAAAACAGCGTTAATGGGGAGACTATGGGAGGTGCAGGAAAACACAGCGATATAAGGGAAGCTCTGGGAGGTGCTCGAAAACACTGCGATATAGGGGATGTTATGAGAGCTGCGCAAAAACATAGTGACATGGGGAAGCTATGAGAGGTGTGCGAAAGCATGGCGATATACGTGAGGATATGTAAGGTGCGGGAAAACACGGCGATATAGGGGAATGTATGAGAGATGACCAAAAACAGCTAAAAAGTGGAAGGTATGAAAGGTGCGCGAGAACAGGGCAATATAGGCAAAGCTATGAGAGGCCAGCAAAAACACTGCGATATAAGGGAATGTATAATAGGTGCATCAAAACACAGCGATATAGGGGAGCCTATGGGAGGTGCGCGAAAACACAGCTTTATTGGAAAACTATGGGAGGTGCACGAAAACACAGCAATATAGTGGAAGCTCTGGGAGGTGCGTGAAAACATGACGATATAGGGGAAGCTATAAGAGCTGAGCGAAAACACAGCAATAGAGGGGAAGCTATGAGAGGTGCGCGAAAACACGGCCATACAGGGGAAGGTATGAGAGGTGAGTGAAAACACTGTGATATAGTGGAATGTATGATAGGTGCATCAAAACACAGTGATATAGGGGAAGCTATGGGAGGTGCGCGAAAACACAGCGTTATTGGGAAAATATGGGAGGTGCATGAAAACACAACGATATAGGGGAAGCTCTGGGAGGTGCGTGAAAACACAACGATATAGGGGAATCAATAAGAGCTGAGCGAAAACACAGCGATATAGGGGAAGTTATGGGAGCTGTGCGAAAACGCAGCAATACAAGGGAAGGTATGAGAGGTGCGGGAAAGCACTGCTTATAGGAGAAGTTATGAGGAATGAGCGAAACCACAGCTAAAAAGGGGAAGGTATGCGAGGTGCATGAAAGCACGGCGATATAGGGGAAGCTATGAGAAGTGAGTGAAAACACTGCGATATAGTGAATGGTATGATAGGTGCATCAAAACACAGCAATATAGGGGAAGCTATGGGAGGTGCGAGAAAGCAGTGATATAGTGGAAGGTATGAGAGGTGCGCGAAAACACGGTGACATTGTGGAAGGTATTGGAGGTGCGCGAAAGCACGTCGATATAGCAGAAGGTATGAGAAGTGCATCAAAACACAGCGATAGAGGGGAAGCTATGCGAGGTACTCGAAAGCACGGCGATATAGGGGAAGGTATGAGAGGTGCGCGAAAACACTACGATATAGGGAATGCTATGCGAGGTGCACAAAAGCAGAGCGATATAGGGGAAGTGATGAGAGGTGTACGGGAACACAGCAATATAGGGGAAGGTATGAGAGGTCTGCAAAACATGGCGATACAGGGGAAGGTATGAGAGATGCGCGAAACACAGCATTATTGGGGAATCTATGGGAGGTGCACGAAAACACAGCAATATAGGGGAAGGAAAGAGAGGTGCATGAAAACACAGTGATATAGGGGAATCTACAAGAACTGAGCGAAAACACAGAGATATAGGGGAAGCTATAACTGCTGAGTGAAAACACAGCGATATAGGGGATGGTATGTGAGGTGCGCGCCAAACATTGATATTTGGGAAGCTATGGGAGGTGCGGGAAAACACAACGATATCGGAGAAGCTATGAGAGGTGCGCAAAAACATGGGGACATAGGGGAAGGTATGAGAGGTGCGCAAAAACATGGCGATATAGGGGAAGCTATGGAAGGTGCACAAAAACACAGCGATATACAGGAAGTTATGGGAGGTGCGCGAAAACACGGCGATATAGGGGAAGCTATAAGAGCTGAGCGAAAACACAGCGATATAGGGGAAAGTATCAGAGGTGCGCGAAAACACAATGACATTAGTGAGCCTATGCGAGGTGCGGGAAAACAGAGCGATATAGAGGAAGCTATGAGAGGTGCGTGAAAACACAGCGATATAGGTGAAGCTATGATAGCTGCACGAAAACACAGTGATATGGGGAAGCTATGGGAGTTGTGCGAACGCACGGTGATATACGTGAAAGTATGAGAGTGCGCGAAAACACGGTGATACAGGGGAATGTAAGAGAGATGAGCGAAAACACAGGTGAAAAGTGGAAGGTATGAGAGATGCACGAGAACACGGCGATATAGGGCAAGGTATGATAGGTGCATCAAAACACAGCCATATAGTGGAAGCTAAGGGAGGTGCGCGAAAACACAGCGATATAGGAGAAACTAACAGAGGAGCACAAAAACACAGCAATATAGGGGAAGCTATGGGAGGTGCGAGAAAACAGAACGATATAGGGGAAGCTATTGGAGGTGTGCAAAAACGCAACGATACAGGGGTAGGTATGAGAGGTGCATCAAAACACAGCAATATAGGGGAATCTCTGAGAGGTGCGCGAAAACAGAGCCTTATATGGTAATGTATAAGAGGTGTACGAAAACACAGCAATAGAGGGGAAGTAATGGGAGGTGTACGAAAACACTGCGAGAAAGGGGAATGTATGAGAAGTGCGTGAAAACACAGCGATATAGGGGAAGCTATGGGAGGTGCGAGAAAACATAGTGATATAGGGGAAGGTATGAGAGGTGCGCAAAAACACGCCGATGTAGTGGAATGTATGAGAGGTGCTCGGAAACAGCAATATAGGGGAATCTGTGGGAGGTGTGCGAAAACACAGCGATAAAGGGCAACTTATGAGAGGTGGGCGAAAACACAGCCATATTGGGGATATTATGGGAGATGCGCGAAAACACAGTGATAGAGGGGAAGATATGCGAGGTGCTCGAAAACACGGCAATATAGGGGAAGGTGTAGGAGGTGTGCGAAAACACGGCTATACAGGGGAAGGTATGAGAGATGCGCGAAAAAAAAGCGTTATTGGGGAATCTATGGGACGTGCACGAAAACACAGCGATATAGGGGAAGGAAAGAGAGGTGCATGAAAACACAGTGATATAGGGGAATCTACAAGAACTGAGTGAAAACACAGAGATATAGGGGAAGTTATAAGAGCGGAGTGAAAACACAGAGATATACAGGAAGCTATGGGAGGTGGCCGAAAACACAGCGCTACAGGGGAAGGTATGAGATGTGTGTGAAAACAGACCATATTTTGAAAGGTATGAGAGGTGCATGAAAACACAGCGATAACGGGAAGGTATGGGAGGTTCGCGAAAACACAGCGCTATAGGGGAATGTATGAGAGGTGCGCGAAAACAATACAATATCGGGGAAGGTATGTGAGGTGTGCAAAAACACAGTGATATAGAGGAAGCTATGGGAGCTGTGCGAAAAAACAGCGATATCGGGGAAGGTATGGGAGATGCGCAACAGCACAGCGCTATTGGGGAAGGTATGAGAGGTGAGCGAAAACATGGCAATTTAGGGGAAGCTATGGGAAGAGCGCAAAAACACGGCAATATAGGGGAAGGTACAAGAGGTGTGCGAAAACAGCAATTTAGGGGAAGCTATGAGAGGTGCGCGAAAACACAGCAATATTGGGGAAGGTATTAGAGGTGCGCGAAAACACAGCGATATAGAGGAAGGTATGAGAGGTGGTTGAAAACATGGCAATGTATCGTGAAAAGACAGCGTGAAAAGACAGCGATATAGGGGAAGCTATGGGAGGTGCGCGAAAACATGGCGATATAGGGGAAGTTATTAAAGGTGCGCGAAAACACAATGACATTAGTGAGCCTATTGGAGGTGCGGGAACACAGAGCGATATTGAGGAAGCTATGAGAGGTGCGTGAAAACACAGCGATATAGGGGAAGTTACGGGAGCTGTGCGAAAACGCAGCGATACAGGGGAATGTATGAGAGGTGCGGGAAAATACTGCTTATAGGAGAAGTTATGAGACGAGCGAAAACACAGCTAAAAAGGGGAAGGTATGCGAGGTGCATGAAAGCACGGCGATATAGGGGAAGCTATGAGAAGTGAGTGAAAACACTGCGATATAGTGGATGGTATGATAGGTGCATCAAAACACAGCGATATAGGGGAAGCTATGGGAGGTGCGAGAAAACAGTGATATAGTGGAAGGTATGAGAGGTGCGCGAAAACACGGCGACATTGGGGAAGGTATTGGAGGTGCGCGAAAACACGGCGATATAGGAGAAGGTATGAGAAGTGCATCAAAACACAGCGATATAGGGGAATCTGTGTGAGGTGTGCGATAACGCAGCGATAAAGGGCAATGTATGAGAGGTGGGCGAAAACACATCCATATTGGGGATGTTATGGGAGGTGCGTGAAAACACAGCGATAGAGGGGAAACTATGCGAGGTGCTCGAAAGCACGGCGATATAGGGGAAGGTATGAGAGGTGCGCGAAAACACAGCGATATAAGGAATGCTATGCGAGGTGCGCAAAAGCAGAGCGATATAGGGGAAGTGATGAGAGGTGTACGGAAACACAGCAATATAGGGGAAGGTATTAGAGGTCTGCAAAAACACGGCGATACACGGGAAGGAATGAGAGATGCGCGAAACACAGCATTATTGGGGAATCTATGGGAGGTGCACGAAAATACAGCAATATAGGGGAAGGAAAGAGAGGTGCATGAAAACACAGTGATATAGGGGAATCTACAAGAACTGAGCGAAAACACAGAGATATAGGGGAAGCTATAACAGCTGAGCGAAAACACAGCGATATAGGGGATGGTATGAGAGGTGCGCGCCAAAACATTGATATTTGGGAAGCTATGGGAGGCGCGGGAAAACACAACGATATCGGAGAAGCTATGAGAGGTTCGCAAAAACACGGGGACATAGGAGAAGGTATGAGAGGTGCGCAAAAACATGGCGATATAGGGGAAGCTATGGAAGGTGCACAAACACACAGCGATATACAGGAAGTTATGGGAGGTGTCCGAAAACACAGCACTACAGAGGAAGATATGAGATGTGTGTGAAAACAGAGCCATATTTTGAAAGGTATGAGAGATGCGCGAAAATACAGCCATATTGGGGAAACTATGGGAGGTGAACGAAAACACAGTGATATAGGGAAAGCTCTGGGAGGTGCGCGAAAACACAGCGATATAGGGGAAGCTATAAGAGCTGAGCGAAAAGACAGCGATATAGGGGAAAGTATCAGAGGTGCGCGAAAACACAATGACATTAGTGAGCCTATCTGAGGTGCGGGAAAACAGAGCGATATAGAGGAAGCTATGAGAGGTGCATGAAAACACAGCAATATAGGCAAAGCTATGAGAGCTGCACGAAAGCACAGTGATATGGGGAAGCTATGGGAGGTGTGCGAACGCACGGCGATATACGTGAAGCTATGAGAGGTGCGCGAAAACACGGTGATACAGGGGAATGTAAGAGAGATGAGCGAAAACACAGGTGAAAAGTGGAAGGTATGAGAGGTGCACGAGAACACGGCGATATAGAGCAAGGTATGATAGGTGCATCAAAACACAGCCATATAGTGGAAGCTATGGGAGGTGCGCGAAAACACAGCGATATAGGAGAAACTAACAGAGGAGCACAAAAACACAGCAATATAGGGGAAGCTATGGGAGGTGCGAGAAAACAGAGCGATATAGGGGAAGCTATTGGAGGTGTGTAAAAACACAGCGACACAGGGGTAGGTATGAGAGGTGCATCAAAACACAGCAATATATGGGATTCTCTGTGAGAGGTGCGCGAAAACAGAGCCTTATATGGTAATGTATGAGAGGTGTACGAAAACACAGCAATATAGGGGAAGCTATGGGAGGTGCAAGAACACATAGTGATATAGGGGAAGTTATGAGAGGTGCGCAAAAACATGCCGATGTAGGGGAATGTATGAGAGGTGCTCGGAAACAGCAATATAGGGGAATCTGTGGGAGGTGTGCGAAAACACAGCGATAAAGGTCAACGTATGAGAGGTGGGCGAAAACACAGCCATATTGGGGATGTTATGGGAGGTGCGCGAAAACACAGCGATATAAAGGAAGGTATGGGAGGTGCACGAAAGCACTGCGATTTAGGGGAAGTTATGAGAGCTGCACGAAAACACAGTGACATGGGGAATTTATGAGAGGTGTGCGAAAACATCCAAGTACAGATCCAGCTATGGTAGGTGCGCGAAAACATCGCAATAGAGGGGCAGCTATGGGAGGTGTGCAAGAACACAGCAATATTGGGGAAGGAATTGGAGGTGCCCGAAAACACAGTGATATACAGGAAGGAATGGGAGGTGCTCGAAATCATGTCGCTGTAAGGGAATGTATGAGAGGTGTACGAAAACACGGCGATATAGGGGAAGGTATGAGAGGTGCCCGAAAACACAGCCATATTGTGGAAGTTATGGGAGGTGCGCGAAAACACAGACATATATGGGACGGTATGACAGGTGCGCGAAAACACAGTAATGTAGGGGAAGCTATGCAAGATGCGCGAAAACAAGGTGATATAGGGGAAACTCTCAGACGTGCGCGTAAACACAGCGACTTAAGGGAAGCTATGAGAGGTGCCCGAAAACAAAGCAATACAGAGGAAGCTGCAGGAGGTGTGCGAAAACACAGCGATACAGGGCAAGTTATGAGAGTTGCGCGAAAACACAGCCATATTGGGGAAGTTATGGGTGGTGCACGAAAACAAAGCGATCTAGGGGCAGCTATGGGAGATTTGCGAAAACACAGCAATATTGGGGAAGGTAATGGAGGTGCCCGAAAACACAGCGATATAGAGGAAGATATGAGAGGTGCTCAAAAATACGTCGATGTAGGGGTATGTATGATAGGTGCGTGAAAAGACAGCGATATAGGGAAGGTATGAGAGGTGCGCGAAATCACAGCGATATAGGGGAAGCGCTGGGAGGTGTGCGAAAACATGGCGAAATAAGGGAAGCTATAAGAGCTGAGCGAAAACACAGCGACAGAAGGGAAGCTGTGGGACGTGCTCGAATACACGGCAATATACGGGAAGGTATAAGATGTAAACAAAAAGACGGCGATACAGGGGAAGGTATGAGAGGTGCGCAAAGACACAGCCATATTTGGGAATGCATGGGAGGTGCGCGAAAACACAGCAGTAAGAGGAAGCCGTGGGAGGTGTCCGTAATCACGGCGATACAGGGGAAAGTATGAGAGCTGCGCGAAAACACAGCCATATTGGGGAAGGTATGTGAGGTGTGCGAAATCACGGCGATACAGTTGAAGGTATAAGAGGTGCGCGAAAACAAGGCGATATAGGGGAAACTCTCAGAGGTGCGCGTAAACACAGCAACTTAAGGGAAGCTATGAGAGGTGTCCGAAAACAAAGCAATACAGGGGAAGCTGTGAGAGGTGTGCGAAAACACAGCAGTAAGAGGAAGCTATGGGAGGTGTGCAAAAATACGGCGATATAGGGGAAGGTATGAGAGGCGCGCGAGAAAACAGCGTTACTGGGTAAGCTATGGGAGGTGCGCGAAAACACAGCTATAGAGGAGAACCCACGGGAGGTGCTCGAAAACACGGCAAGATAGGGGAAGGTATGAGAGGAGCACCGAAACACGGCGATACAGGGGAAGGTATGAGAGGTGCGCAAAAAAACAGCGTTACTGGGTAAACTATGGGAGGTGCACGAAAACACAGCCATATTGGGGAAGGTATGTGAGGTGTGCGAAATCACGTCGATACAGTTGAAGGTATAAGAGGTGCGCGAAAACAAGGCGATATAGGGGAAACTCTCAGAGGTGCGCGTAAACACAGCAACTTAAGGGAAGCTATGAGAGGTGCCCGAAAACAAAGCAATACAGGGGAAGCTGTGGGAGGTGTGCGAAAACACAGCAGTAAGAGGAAGCTATGGGAGGTGTGCAAAAATACGGCGATATAGGGGAAGGTATGAGAGGCGCGCGAAAAAACAGCGTTACTGGGTAAACTATGGGAGGTGCGCGAAAACACAGCTATAGAGGAGAACCCACGGGAGGTGCTCGAAAACACGGCAAGATAGGGGAAGGTATGAGAGGTGCATGAATAAACAGCGTTACTGGGTAAACTATGGGAGGTGCACAAAAACACAGCGATATAGGGGAAGGTATATGAGCTGAGTGAAAACACAGCGATAGAAGGGAAGCTATGGGAGGTGCTCGAAAACACGGCGATATAGGCGAAGGTATGAGAGGTGTGCGAAAAAACAGCGTTAATGGGGAAACTATGGGAGGTGCAGGAAAACACAGCGATATAAGGGAAGCTCTGGGAGGTGCTCGAAAATACGGCGATATAGGGGAAGCTATAAGAGCTGAGCGAAAACACAGCGATATAGGGGAAGGTATGAGAGGTGTGTGAAAACACAATTATGTATGGGAACCTATGGGAGGTGCGGGAAAACAGAACAATATAGCGGAAGCTATGACAGATGCGCGAAAGCACTGCGATGTAGGCAAAGCTATGGGTGGTGCTTGAAAGCACTGCGATACAGGGGAAGGTGTGAGAGCTGTGCGAAAAAAACACAGTGACATGGGGAAGCTATGAGAGGTGTGCGAAAGCATGGTGATATACGTGAGGATATGCGAGGTGCGGGAAAACACTGCGATATAGGGGAATGTATGAGAGATGAGCAAAAACAGCTAAAAAGTGGAAGGTATGAAAGGTGCACAAGAACAGGGTGATATAGGCAAAGCTATGAGAGGCCAGCAAAAACACTGCAATATAAGGGAATGTATAACAGGTGCATCAAAACACAGCGATATAGGGGAAGCTATCGGAGGTGCACGAAAACACAGCGATTTGGGGGAAGTTATGGGGGGTGTGAGAAAACACCGCGATACAAGGGAAGGTATTAGTGGTGAGCAAAAACACAGCCATATTGTGGAAGGTATGTGAAGTGCGTGAAAACACAGCGATAGTAGGGAAGCTATGGGAGGTGCTCGACAACACGGCGATATAGGGGAAGGTATTGGAGGTGCGTGAAAACATGGCGATACAGTGGAAGGTATGAGAGGTGCGCAAAGACACAGCCATATTTGGGAATGTATGGGAGGTGCACGAAATCACAGCAGTAAGAGGAAGCCGTGGGAGGTGTCCGTAATCACGGCGATACAGGGGAAAGTATGAGAACTACGCGAAAACACAGCCATATTGGGGAAGGTATGTGAGGTGTGCGAAATCACGGCGATACAGTTGAAGGTATAAGAGGTGCGCAAAAACAAGGCGATATAGGGGAAACTCTCAGAGGTGCGCGTAAACACAGCAACTTAAGGGAAGCTATGAGAGGTGCCCGAAAACAAAGCAATACAGGGGAAGCTGTGAGAGGTGTGCGAAAACACAGCAGTAAGAGTAAGCTATGGGATGTGTGCAAAAATACGGCGATATAGGGGAAGGTATGAGAGGCGCGCGAAAAAACAGCGTTACTGGGTAAGCTATGGGAGGTGCGCGAAAACACAGCTATAGAGGAGAACCCACGGGAGGTGCTCGAAAACACGGCAAGATAGGGGAAGGTATGAGAGGAGCACCGAAACACGGCGATACAGGGGAAGGTATGAGAGGTGCACAAAAACACAACCATATTGGGGAATGTATGGGAGGTGCACGAAAACACAGCAGTAAGGGGAAGCTATGGGAGGTGTGTGAAAACACGGCGATACAGGGGAAGGTATGAGAGGTGCATGAAAAAACAGCGTTACTGGGTAAACTATGGGAGGTGCACAAAAACACAGCGATATAGGGGAAGGTATATGAGTTGAGTGAAAACACAGCGATAGAGGGGAAGATATGGGAGGTGCTCGTAAACATGGCTATATGGGTGAAGGTATGAGAGGTGCGCGGAAACACAGCGATACAGGGGAAGGTGTGAGAGGTGCGAAAAAAACACAGCCATATTGGGGAAGGTATGGGAGGTGCGCGAAAACACAGCGATACAGGGGAAGGTGTGAGAGGTGCATGAAAACACAGCGATATACAAGAAGGTATGGGAGGTTCTCGAAAGCACTGCGATATAGGGCAAGTTATGAGAGCTGCGTGAAAACACAGTGACATGTGGAATCTATGAGAGGTGTGCGAAAGCATGGCGATATACGTGAGGATATGCGAGGTGCAGGAAAGCACGGTGATATAGGGGAATGTATGAGAGATGAGCAAAAGCAGCTAAAAAGTGGAAGGTATGAAAGGTGCGCGAGAACAGGGCGATATAGGCAAAGCTATGAGAGGCCAGCAAAAACACTCTGATATAAGGCAATGTATAATAGGTGCATCAAAACACAGCGATATAGGGGAAGCTATAGGAGGTGTGTGAAAACACAGCGATACAGGGGAAGGTATTAGTGGTGAGCAAAAACACAGCCATATTGTGGAAGGTATGTGAAGTGCGTGAAAACACAGCGATAGTAGGGAAGCTATGGGAGGTGCTCGACAACACAACGATATAGGGGAAGGTACTGGAGGTGCACGAAAACATGGTGATACAGTGGAAGGTATGAGAGGTGCGCAAAAACACAGCCATATTTGGAAATGTATGGGAGGTGCACGAAAACGCAGCAGTAAGAGGAAGCTGTGGGAAGTGTCCGTAATCACGGCGATACAGGGGGAAGTATGAGAGGTGCGAGAAAACACAGCAATATAGCGGAAGCTATGGGATGTGTACCAAAACACAGCGATACAAGGGAAGGTATGAGAGGTGAGCAAAAACACAGCCATATTGGGTAAGGTATGAGAGGCGCGTGAAAACACAGCCATATTGGGGAAGGCATTGGAGGTGCCCGAAAACACAGCGATATACAGGAAGGAATGGGAGGTGCTCGAAATCATGTCGCTGTAGCGGAATGTATGAGAGGTGCGTGAAAACACGGCGATATATGTTAAGGTATGAGAGGTGCTCGAAGACACAGCCACATTGTGGAAGTTATGGGAGGTGTGCGAAAACACAGACATATATAGGATGTTATGAGAGGTGCGCGAAAACACAGTAATGTAGGGGAAGCTATGCGAGGTGCGCGAAAACAGGGCGATATAGGGGAAACTCTCAGAGGTGCGCGTAAACACAGCGACTTAAGGGAAGCTATGAGAGGTGCCCGAAAACAAAGCAATACAGAGGAAGCTGCAGAAGGTGTGCGAAAACACTGCGATACAGGGCAAGTTATGAGAGGTGCACGAAAACACAGCCATATTGGGGAAGTTATGGGTGGTGCACGAAAACAAAGCGATCTCGGGGCAGCTATGGGAGGTTTGCGAAAACACAGCAATATTGGGGAAGGTATTGGAGGTCCCTGAAAACACAGCAATATAGAGGAAGTTATGAGAGATGCTCCAAAACACGGCAATGTAGGGGAATGTATGATAGGTGCATGAAAAGACGGCGATATAGAGAAGGTATGAGAGATGCGCAAAATCACAGCGATATAGGGGAAGTGATGAGAGGTGCATGAAAACACAGCGAAATAAGGGAAGCTATGGGAGGTGTGTGAAAACACCGCGATACAGGGGAAGGTATTAGTGGTGAGCAAAAACACAGACATATTGTGGAAGGTATGTGAGGTGCACGAAAAAACAGTGTTACTGGGTAAACTTTGGGAGGTGCACGAAAACACAGCCATATTGGGGAAGGTATGTGAGGTGCTCAAAAACACGGCAAGATAGGGGAAGGTATGAGAGGTTTACGAAAACACAGCGTTACTGGGTAAACTATGGGAGGTGCACAAAAACACAGCGATATAGGGGAAGGTATATGAGCTGAGTGAAAACACAGCGGTAGAAGGGAAGCTATGGGAGGTGCTCGAAAACACGGCTATATAGGTGAAGATATGAGAGGAGTGCGAAAAACAGCGTTATTGGGGAAACTATGGGATGTATACCAAAACACAGCGATATAAGGGAAGCTCTGGGAGGTGCTCGAAAACATAGCGATATAGGGGAAGCTATAAGAGCTGAGCGAAAACACAGCAATATAGGGGAAGGTATGAGAGGTGTGTGAAAACACAATTATATATGGGAACTTATGGGAGGTGCGGGAAAACAGAGCGATATAGCGGAAGCTATGACAGATGCGCGAAAACACTGCGATGTAGGCGAAGCTATGGGTGGTGCTCGAAAGCACTGCGATACAGGGGAAGTTGTGAGAGCTGTGCGAAAAAAACACAGTGACATGGGGAAGCTATGAGAGGTGTGCGAAAGCATGGTGATATACATGAGGATATGCAAGGTGCGGGAAAACACGGCGATATAGGGGAATGTATGAGAGATGAGCAAAAACAGCTAAAGAGTGGAAGGTATGAAATGTGCGCGAGACCAGGGCGATATAGGCAAAGCTATGAGAGGCCAGCAAAAACACTGCGATATAAGGGAATGTATAATAGGTGCAGCTATGGGGGTGCGCGAAAACACAGCAATATAGGGGAAGCTATGGGAGGTGTGTAAAAACGCCGCGATACAGGGGAAGGTATTAGTGGTGAGCAAAAACACAGCCATATTGTGGAAGGTATGTGAGGAGCGCAAAAAAAACAGCGTTACGGGTAAACTATGGGAGGTGCACGAAAACACAGCGATATAGGGGAAGGTATATGAGCTGAGTGAAAACACAGCGATAGAAGGGAAGCTATGGGAGGTGCTTGAAAACACGGCTATATAGGTGAAGGTATGAGTGGTGCGCGAAAAACAACGTTATTGGGGAAACTATGGTAGGTGCAGGAAAACACAGAGATATAAGGGAAGCTCTGGGAGGTGCTCGAAAACATAGCGGTTTGGGGGTAGCTATAAGAGCTGAGCGAAAACACAGCGATATAGGGGAAGGCATGAGAGGTGTGTGAAAACACAATTATATATGGGAACCTATGGGAGGTGTGGGAAAACAGAGCGATATAGCGGAAGCTATGAGAGGTGCGCGAAAACACAGCGATGTAGGCGAAGCTATGGGTGGTGTGTGAAAACACAGCGATAAACAGGAAGGCATGAGAGGTGTGTGAAAACACAATTATATATGGGAACCTATGGGAGGTGCGAAAGAAACACAGCTATATTGGGGAAGGTATGGGAGGTGCGCGAAAACACAGCGATATAGAAGAAGGGAAGAGAGATGCACGAAAACACAGCGATATACAAGAAGGTATGGGAGGTGCTCGAAAGCACTGCGATATAGGGGAAGTTATGAGAGCTGCGTGAAAACACAGTGACATGGGGAAGCTATGAGAGGTGTGCGAAAGCATTGCGATATACGTGAGGATATGCGAGGTGCGGGAAAACACGGCGATATAGGGGAATGTATGAGAGATGAGCAAAAACAGCTAAAAAGTGGAAGGTATGAAAGGTGCGCGAGAACAGGGCGATATAGGCAAAGCTATGAGAGGCCAGCAAAAACACTGCGATATAAGGGAATGTATAATAGGTGCATCAAAACACGGCGATATAGGGGAAGCTATCGGAGGTGCGCGAAAACACAGCGATATAGGGGAAGCTATGGGAGGTGTGTGAAAACACCGCGATACAAGGGAAGGTATTAGTGGTGAGCAAAAACACAGCCATATTGTGGTAGGTATGTGAAGTGCGTGAAAACACAGCGATAGTAGGGAAGCTATGGGAGGTGCTCGACAACACGGCGATATAGGGGTAGGTATTGGAGGTGCGTGAAAACATGGCGATACAGTGGAAGGTATGAGAGGTGCGCGAAAACAAGGCGATATAGGGGAAACTCTCAGGGGTGCACGTAAACACAGCAACTTAAGGGAAGCTATGAGAGGTGCCCGAAAACAAAGCAAAACAGGGGAAGCTGTGAGAGGTGTGCGAAAACACAGCAGTAAGAGGAAGCTATGGGAGGTGTGCAAAAATACGGCGATATAGGGGAAGGTATGAGAGGCGCGCGAAAAAACAGCGTTACTGGGTAAACTATGGGAGGTGCGTGAAAACACAGCTATAGAGGAGAACCCATGGGAGGTGCTCGAAAACACGGCAAGATAGGGGAAGGTATGAGAGGAGCACCGAAACACGGTGATACAGGGGAAGGTATGAGAGGTGCACAAAAACACAACCATATTGGGGAATGTATGGGAGGTGCACGAAAACACAGCAGTAAGGGGAAGCTATGGGAGGTGTGTGAAAACACGGCGATACAGGGGAAGGTATGAGTGGTGCATGAAAAAACAGCGTTACTGGGTAAACTATGGGAGGTGCACAAAAACACAGCGATATAGGGGAGGGTATATGAGCTGAGTGAAAACACAGCGGTAGAAGGGAAGCTATGGGAGGTGCACGAAAACACAGCAGTAAGAGGAAGCCGTGGGAGGTGTCCATAATCACGGCGATACAGGGGAAGGTATGAGAGGTGCACGAAAACGCAGCCATATTAGGGAAGGTATGTGAGGTGCGCAAAAACACAGCGATACAGGGAAAGGTATGAGAGGTGCACAAAAACACACCCATATGGGGGAAGGTATGGGAGGTGCACGAAAACGCAGCAATATAGGGGAATCTGTCAGAGGTGCGCGAAAACAGAGCCATATAGGGGAAGGTATGAGAGGTGCACGAAAACACAGCGATATAGGGGAGGCTATGGGAGGTGCGCGAAAACACAGCGATATTGAGGAAGCAACTGGAGGTGCCCGAAAACAGAGCGATATAGAGGAAGGTATGAGAGGTGCTCGAAAACACGCCGATGTAGGGGAATGCATGGGAGGTGCGCAAAAACAAGGCAATATAGGGCAAGGTATGAGAGGTGCTCAGAAACAGCGATATAGGGGAAGCTGTGGGAGGTGTGCGAAAACACAGCGATAAAGGGCAACGCATGAGAGGTGGGCTAAAATACAGCCATATTGGGGATGTTATGGGAGGTGCGCGAAAACACAGCGATAGAGGGGAAGGAAAGAGAGGTGCATGAAAACACGGTGATATAGGGGAATCTGTAAGAACTGAGCGAAAGCACAGATATATAGCGGAAGCTATAAGAGCTGAGCGAAAACACAGCGATATAGGGGATGGTATGAGATGTGTGCGCAAACAGATTGATATTTGGGAAGCTATGGGAGGTGCTGGAAAACACAGCGATATCAGGGAAGCTATGAGAGGTGTGCAAAACCACAGCGATACAGGGTAAGGTATGAGAGAGCCCAAAAACACAGTCATATTAGGGAAGGGATCGGAGGTGCATGAAAACAATGCAATATCGGGGAAGGTATGCGAGGTGCGCAAAAACACAGAGATATAGGGGAAGCTATGGGAAGAGCACAAAAACATGGCAATATAGGGGAAGGTACGAGATGTGCGCGAAAATAGCAAATTAGGGGAAGCTATGAGATGTGCGCGAAAAAATTGCAGTATAGGGGCAGCTATGGGAGGTGCGCGAAAACACGGTGATATAAGGGAAGCTATAAGAGCTGAACGAAAACACAGCGATATGGGGGAAGCTGTGAGAGGTGCTCAAAAACAGCGATTTAGGGGAAGCTATGAGAGGTGCATGAAAACATCGCAATATAGGGGCAGCTATGGAAGGTGCGCGAAAACACAGCAATATTGTTGAAGGTATTGGAGGTGCCCGAAAACAAACGAGAAAGGGGAATGTATGAGAGGTGCGGAAAAACATTGCGATATAGGTGAAGTTATGAGAGATGAGCGAAAACACAGCTAAATAGGGGAAGATATGAGAGGTGCGCGAAAACACAGCGCTATAGGGGAAGCTATGGAAGGTGCACAAAAACACAGTGAAAAAGGGGAATATATGAGAGGTGCGTGAAAACACTGCGATATAGGGGAAGTTATCAGAGCTGCGCGAAAACACGGCGATATAGGGGAATGTAAGAGAATTGAGCGAAAACACAGCCAGATGGGGGAAGGTATGGGAGGTGCACGAAAACACAGCATTATAGGGGAATCTGTGAGAGGTGCGCGAAAACAGAGCCATGTAGGGGAAGGTATGAGAGGTGTACGAAAACACGGCGAAAAAGGGGAAGGTATGAGAAGTGTATGAAAACACAGCGATATAGGAAAAGCTATGGGAGGTGCGAGAAAACACAACGATATAGAGGAAGGTATGAGTGGTGCTTGAAAACACGCTGATGTAGAGGAATATATGAGAGGTGCGCGAAAACACGGCGATATAGGGGAAAATATCAGAGCTGCGTGAAAACACAGCGATATAGGGGAAGTTATGCGAGGTGCGCGAAAACACAGCGATTTAGGGGAAACTAACAGAGGTGCATCAAAACATAGCAGTATAGGGGGAGCTATAGGAGGTGCGAGAAAACAGAGCGATATCGGTGAAGCTACTGGAGGTGTGCAAAAACACAGCGATACAGGGAAAGGTATGAGAGGTGCACAAAAACACAGCCATAAGGAGGAAAGTATGGGAGGTGCACGAAAACACAGCAATATAGGGGTATCTGTCAGAGGTGCGCGAAAACAGAGCTATATAGGGGAAGGTATGAGAGGTGTGCAAAAAAGCAGCGTTATGGAGGAAACAATGGGAGGTGCACGAAAACACAGTGATATAGGGGAAGGTATCAGAGGTGCACGCAAACACAATTACATTAGTGTGCCTATGGGAGGTGCGGGAAAACAGAGCGATATAGAGGAAGCTATGAGAGGTGCAGGAAAACACAGCAATATAGGCGAAGCTATGGGAGGTGTACGAAAACGCAGCGATACAGGGGAAGGTATGAGAGGTTTGCAAAAGCATAGCCATATTGGGGAAGGTATGGGAAGTGCGTGAAAACACAGCGATATAGGGGAAGCTATGAGAGGTGCTCGAAAACAGCGATTTAGGGGAAGCTATGAGAAGTGCACAAAAACTTCGCAATATAGGGGCAGCTATGGGAGTTGCGCAAATACACAGCAATATTGGTGAAGATATTGGTGGCGCCCGAAAACACAGTGAGAAAGCAGAATGTATGAGAGGTGCGGAAAAACATTGCGATATAGGGGAAGTTATCAGAGCTGCGCGAAAACACAGCGATATAGGGGAATCTATGGGAGGTGCACGAAAACACAGCGATATAGGGGAAACTAACAGAGGTGCATCAATACACAGCAATATAGGGGAAGCTATGGGACGTGCGAGAAAACAGAGCGATATAGGTGAAGCTACTGGAGGTGTGCAAAAACACAGCGATACAGGGGAAGGTATGAGAGGATCGCAAAAGCATAGCCATATTGGGGAAGGTATGGGAAGTGCATGAAAACACAGCAATATAGGGGAATCTGTCAGAGGTGCGCGAAAACAGAGCCATATAGGGGAAGGTATGAGAGGTGCGCAAAAAAACAGCGTTATTGCGGAAACAATGGGAGGTGCACGAAAACACATCGATATAGGGGAAGCTATAAGAGCTGAGCGAAAACACAGTGATATAAGGGAAGGTATCAGAGGTGCACGCAAACACAATTACATTAGTGAGCCTATGGGAGGTGCGGGAAAACAGAGCGATATAGAGGAAGCTATGAGAGGTGCGGGAAAACACAGCAATATAGGCGAAGCTATGGGAGGTGTACGAAAACGCAGCGATACAGGGGGAAGGTATGAGAGGTTCGCAAAAGCATAGCCATATTGGGGAAAGTATGGGAAGTGCGTGAAAACACAGCGATATAGTGGAAGCTATGAGAGGTGCTCGAAAACAGAGCGATATAGGGGAAGCTATTGGAGGTGTGCAAAAACACAGCGATACAGGGGAAGGTATGAGAGGTGCGCAAAAACACAGCCATATGGGGGAAGGTATGGGAGGTGCACGAAAACACAGCAATATAGGGGAATCTGTGAGAGGTGCGCGAAAACAGAGCCATGTAGGGGAAGGTATGAGATGTGTACGAAAACACAGCGATATAGGAGAAGCTATGGGAGGTGCGAGAAAACACAGCGATATAGAGGAAGGTATGAGTGGTGCTTGAAAACACGCCGATGTAGAGGAATATATGAGAGGTGCGCGAAAACACGGCGATAAAGGGAAGTTATCAGAGCTGCGCGAAAACACAGCGATATAGGGGAAGTTATGCGAGGTGCGCGAAAACACAGCGATATAGGGGAAACAAACAGAGGTGCATCAAAACATAGCAATATAGGGGAAGCTACAGGAGGTGCGAGAAAACAGAGCGATATCGGTGAAGCTACTGGAGGTGTGCAAAAACACAGCGATACAGGGAAAGGTATGAGAGGTGCACAAAAACACAGCCATAAGGAGGAAAGTATGGGACGTGCACGAGAACACAGCAATATAGGAGAATCTGTCAGAGGTGCGCGAAAACAGAGCCGTATAGGGGAAGGTATGAGAGGTGCGCAAAATAACAGCGTTATTGGGGAAACAATGGGAGGTGCACGAAAACACAGCGATATAGGGGAAGCTATAAGAGCTGAGCAAAAACACAGCGATATAAGGGAAGGTATCAGAGGTGCACGCAAACAAAATTACATTAGTGTGCCTATGGGAGGTGCGGGAAAACATAGCGATATAGAGGAAGCTATGAGAGGTGCGGGAAAACGCAGCAATATAGGCGAAGCTATGGGAGGTGTATGAAAACGCAGCGATACAGGGGAAGGTATGAGAGGTTCGCAAAAGCATAGCCATATTGGGGAAAGTATGGGAAGTGCGTGAAAACACAGCGATATGGGGGAAGCTATGAGAGGTGCTCGAAAACACTGATTTAGGGGAAGCTATGAGAAGTGCACAAAAACTTCGCAATATAGGGGCAGCTATGGGAGTTGCGTGTAAACACAGCAATATTGGTGAAGGTATTGGAGGTGCCTAAAAACACAACGAGAAAGGGGAATGTATGAGATGTGCGGAAAAACATTGCGATATAGGGGAAGTTATGAGAGATGTGTGAAAACTCAGCTGAAAAGGGGAAGGTATGAGAGGTGCGCGAAAACACGGCGATATAGGGGAAACTATGTCAGGTGCGCGAAAACACGGCGATATAGGGGAAACTAACAGAGGTGCATCAAAACACAGCAATATAGGGGAAGCTATGGGAGGTGCGAGAAAGCACAGCGATACAGGGGAAGGTATGAGAGGTGCACAAAAACACAGCCATTAGGGGAAGCTATGAGAGGTGCACGAAAACACAGCGATATAGGGGAGGCTATGGGAGGTTCGCGAAAACACAGCGATACTGGGGAAGCTATTGGAGGTGCCCGAAAACACAGCGATATAGAGGAAGGTATGAGAGGTGCTCGAAAACACGCCAATGTAGGGGAATGTATGGGACGTGCGCAAAAACAAGGCAATATAGGGCAAGGTATGAGAGGTGCTCGGAAACAGCAATATAGGGGAAGCTGTGGGAGGTGTGCGAAAACACAGCGATAAAGGGCAACGCATAAGAGGTGGGCTAAAACACAGCCATATTGGGGATGTTATGGGAGGTGCGCGAAAACACAGCGATAGAGGGGAAGGAAAGAGAGGTGCATGAAAACACGGTGATATAGGGGATTCTGTAAGAACTGAGCGAAAGCACAGAGATATAGCAGAAGGTATAAGAGCTGAGCGAAAACACAGCGATATAGGGGATGGTATGAGAGGTATGAGCAAACGGATTGATATTTGGGAAGCTATGGGAGGTGCTGGAAAACACAACGATATCGGGGAAGCTATGAGAGGTGTGCAAAACCACAGCGATACAGGGTAAGGTATGAGAGAGCCCAAAAACACAGTCATATTAGGGAAGGGATCGGAGGTGCACGAAAACAATACAATATCGGGGAAGGTATGCGAGGTGCGCAAAAACACAGTGATATAGGGGAAGCTATGGGAAGAGCACAAAAACATGGCAATATAGGGGAAGGTACGAGATGTGCGCAAAAATAGCAAATTAGGGGAAGCTATGAGAGGTGCGCGAAAAAATTGCAGTATAGGTGCAGCTATGGGAGGTGCGCGAAAACACGGTGATATAGGGGAAGCTATAAGAGCCGAACGAAAACACAGCGATATGGGGGAAGCTGTGAGAGGTGCTCAAAAACAGCAATTTAGGGGAAGGTACGACAGGTGCACGAAAACATCGCAATATAGGGGCAGCTATGGAAGGTGCGCGAAAACACAGCAATATTGTTGAAGGTATTGGAGGTGCCCGAAAACACAATGAGAAAGGAGAATGTATGAGAGGTGCGGAAAAACATTGCGATATAGGAGAAGTTATGAGAGATGAGGGAAAACACAGCTAAATAAGGGAAGATATGACAGGTGCGCGAAAACACAGCGCTATAGGGGAAGCTATGGAAGGTGCACAAAAACACGGTGAAAAAGGGGAATATATGAGAGGTGCGTGAAAACACTGCGATATAGTGGAAGTTATCAGAGCTGCGCGAAAACACGGCGATATAGGGGAATGTAAGAGAATTGAGCGAAAACACAGCAATATAGGGGAAGCTATGGGAGGTGTGCAAAAACACAGCGATACAGGGGAAGGTATGAGAGGTGCGCAAAAACACAGCCATATGGGGGAAGGTATGGGAGGTGCACGAAAACACAGCAATATAGGGGAATCTGTGAGATGTGCGCGAAAACAGGGCCATGTAGGGGAAGGTATGAGAGGTGTACGAAAACACTGCGAAAAAGGGGAAGGTATGAGAAGTGCACGAAAACACAGCGATATAGGAGAAGCTATGGGAGGTGCGAGAAAACACAGTGAGAAAGGGGAATGTATGAGAGGTGCGGAAAAACATTGCGATATAGGGTAAGTTATGAGAGATGTGTGAAAACTCAGCTAAAAAGGGGAAGGTATGAGAGGTGCACGAAAACACAGCGATATAGGGGAGGCTATGGGAGGTTCGCGAAAACACAGCGATATTGGGGAAGCTATTGGAGGTGCCCTAAAACACAGCGATGTAGAGGAAGGTATGAGAGGTGCTCGAAAACACGCCGATGTAGGGGAATGTATGGGAGGTGCGCAAAAACAAGGCAATATAGGGCAAAGTATGAGAGGTGCTCGGAAACAGCAATATAGGGGAAGCTGTGGGAGGTGTGCAAAAACACAGCGATAAAGGGCAACGCATGAGAGGTGGGCTAAAACACAGCCATATTGGGGATGTTATGGGAGGTGCGCGAAAACACAGCGATAGAGGGGAACGAAAGAGAGGTGCATGAAAACACGGTGATATAGGGGATTCTGTAAGAACTGAGCGAAAACACAGAGATATAGGGGAAGCTATAAGAGCTGAGCGAAAACGCAGCGATATAGGAGATGGTATGAGAGGTACGCGCAAACACATTGATATTTGGGAAGCTATGGGAGGTGCAGAAAACACAGCGATATCGGGGAGTCTATGAGAGGTGTGCAAAACCACAGCGATACAGGCTAAGGTATGAGAGAGCCCAAAAACACAGTCATATTAGGGAAGGGATGGGAGGTGCACGAAAACAATACAATATCGGGGAAGGTATGCGAGGAAGCTATGGGAGCTGCCCGAAATAACCGCGATATCGGGGTAGGTATGGGAGATGCGCAACAACACAGCTCTATTGGGGAAGGTATGAGTGGTGAGCGAAAACATGGCTATTTAGGTATGAGAGGTGCATGAAAACACAGCAATACAGGGGAAGCTATGGGAAGAGCGCAAAAAATGGCAAAATAGGGGAAGGTACGAGATTGTCGCGAAAATAGCAATTTAGGGGAAGCTATGAGAGGTACGCGAAAAAATTGCAGTATAGGGGCAGCTATGGGAGGTGCGCGAAAACACGGTGATATAGGGGAAGCTATAAGAGCCGAATGAAAACACAGCGATATGGGGGAAGCTGTGAGAGGTGCTCAAAAACGGCGATTTAGGGGAAGCTATGAGAGGTGCACGAAAACATCGCAATATAGGGGCAGCTATGCAAGGTGCGCGAAAACACAGCAATATTGTTGAAGGTATTGGAGGTGCCCGAAAACACAACGAGAAAGGGGAATGTATGAGAGGTGCGGAAAAACATTGCGATATAGGGGAAGTTATGAGAGATGAGGGAAAACACAGCTAAATAGGGGAAGATATGACAGGTGCGCGAAAACACAGCGCTATAGGGGAAGCTATGGAAGGTGCACAAAATCACGGTGAAAAAGTGGAATATATGAGAGGTGCGTGAAAACACTGCGATATAGGGGAAGTTATCAGAGCTGCGCGAAAACACGGCGATATAGGAGAATGTAAGAGAATTGAGCGAAAACACAGCGATATAGGGGAAGCTATGGGAGGTGCGCAAAAACAGAGCGATATAGGGGAAGCTATGGGAGGTGCGCGAATACAGAGCAATATAGGGGAAGCTATTGGAGGTGTGCAAAAACACAGCGACACAGGGGAAGGTATGAGAGGTGCGCAAAAACACAGCCATATGGGGGAAGGTATGGGAGGTGCACGAAAACACAGCAATATAGGGGAATCTGTGAGAGGTGTACGAAAACAGAGCCATGTAGTGGAAGGTATGAGAGGTGTACGAAAACACTGCGAAAAAGGGGAAGGTATGAGAAGTGCACGGAAACACAGCGGTATAGGAGAAGCTATGGGAGGTGCGAGAAAACACAGCGATATAGAGGAAGGTATGAGTGGTGCTTGAAAACATGCCGATGTAGAGGAATATATGAGAGGTGCGCGAAAACACGGCGATATAGGGGAAGTTATGCGAGGTGCGCGAAAACACAGCGATATAGGGGAAACTAACAGAGGTGCATCAAAACATAGCAATATAGGGGAAGCTATAGGAGGTGCGAGAAAACAGAGCGATATCGGTGAAGCTACTGGAGGTGTGCAAAAACACAGCGATACAGGGAAAGGTATGAGAGGTGCACAAAAACACAGCCATAAGGAGGAAAGTATGGGAGGTGCACGAAAACACAGCAAGATAGGGGAATCTGTCAGAGGTGCGCGAAAACAGAGCCATATAGGGGAAGGTATGAGAGGTGCGCAAAAAAACAGCGTTATTGGGGAAACAATGGGAGGTGCACGAAAACACAGCGATATAGGGGAAGCTATAAGAGCTGAGCGAAAACACAGCGATATAGGGGAAGGTATCAGAGGTGCACGCAAACGCAATTACATTAGTGTGCCTATGGGAGGTGCAGGAAAACAGAGCGATATAGAGGAAGCTATGAGAGGTGCGGGAAAACACAGCAATATAGGCGAAGCTATGGGTGGTGTACGAAAACGCAGCGATACAGGGGAAGGTATGAGAGGTTCGCAAAAGCATAGCCATATTGGGGAAAGTATGGGAAGTGCGTGAAAACACAGCGATATGGGGGAAGCTATGAGAGGTGCTCGAAAACACCGATTTACGGGGAAGCTATGAGAAGTGCTCAAAAACTTCGCAATATAGGGGCAGCTATGGGAGTTGCGCGTAAACACAGCAATATTGGTGAAGGTATTGGAGGTGCCTAAAAACACTGTGAGAAAGGGGAATGTATGAGAGGTGCGGAAAAACATTGCGATATAGGGTAAGTTATGAGAGATGTGTGAAAACTAAGCTAAAAACGGGAAGATATGAGAGGTGCGCGAAAACACAGCGATATTGGGGAAACTAACAGAGGTGCATCAAAACACAGCAATATAGGGGAAGCTATGGGAGGTGCGAGAAAACACAGCAATACAGGGGAAGTTATGAGAGGTGCACAAAAACACAGCCATATGGAGGAAGGTATGAGAGGTGCATGAAAACACAGCGATATAGGGGAGGCTATGGGAGGTTCGCGAAAACACAGCGATATTGGGGAAGCTATTGGAGGTGCCCTAAAACACAGCGATGTAAAGGAAGGTATGTGAGGTGCTTGAAAACACGCCGATGTAGAGGAATGTATGGGAGGTGCGCAAAAACAAGGCAATATAGGGCAAGGTATGAGAGGTGCTCGGAAACAGCAATATAGGGGAAGCTGTGGGAGGTGTGCAAAAACACAGCGATAAAGGGCAACGCATGAGAGGTGGGCTAAAACACAGCCATATTGGGGATGTTATGGGAGGTGCGCGAAAACACAGCAATAGAGGGGAAGGAAAGAGAGGTGCATGAAAACACGGTGATATAGGGGATTCTGTAAGAACTGAGCGAAAACACAGAGATATAGGGGAAGCTATAAGAGCTGAGCGAAAACACTGTGATATAGGAGATGGTATGAGAGGTACGCGCAAACACATTGATATTTGGGAAGCAATGGGAGGTGCGGAAAACACGGCGATATCGGGGAGGCTATGAGAGGTGTGCAAAACCACAGCGATACAGGGTAAGGTAAGACAGAGCCCAAAAACACAGTCATATTAGGGCAGGGATGGCAGGTGCACGAAAACAATACAATATCGGGGAAGGTATGCGAGGTGCACAAAAACACAGTGATATAGGGGAAGCTATGGGAGCTGCCCGAAAAAACCGTGATATCCGGGTAGGTATGAGAGAGCCCAAAAACACAGTCATATTAGGGAAGGGATCGGAGGTGCACGAAAACAATACAATATCGAGGAAGGTATGCGAGGTGCGCAAAAACGCAGTGATATAGCGGAAGCTTGGGAAGAGTGCAAAAACAGGCAAAATAGGGGAAGGTACGAGATGTGCGCGAAACGCGAAAATAGCAATTTAGGGGAAGCTATGAGAGGTGCGCGAAAAAATTGCAGTATAGAGGCAGCTATGGGAGGTGCGCGAAAACACGGTGATATAGGGGAAGCTATAAGAGCCGAACGAAAACACAGCGATATGGGGGAAGCTGTGAGAGATGCTCAAAAACAGCGATTTAGGGGAAGGTACGACAGGTGCACGAAAACATCGCAATATAGGGGCAGCTATGGAAGGTGCGCGAAAACACAGCAATATTGTTGAAGGTATTGGAGGTGCCCAAAAACACAACGAGAAAGGGGAATGTATGAGAGGTGCGGAAAAACATTGCGATATAGGGGAAGTTATGAGAGATGAGCGAAAACACAGCTAAATAAGGGAAGATATGACAGGTGCGCAAAAACACAGCACTATAGGGGAAGCTATGGAAGGTGCACAAAAACACGGTGAAAAAGGGGAATATATGAGAGGTGCGTGAAAACACTGCGATATAGGGGAATGTAAGAGAATTGAGCGAAAACACAGCGATATAGGGGAAGCTATGGGAGGTGTGCAAAAACACAGCGATACAGGGGAAGGTATGAGAGGTGCGCAAAAACACAGCCATATGGGGGAAGGTATGGGAGGTGCACGAAAACACAGCAATATAGGGGAATCTGTGAGATGTGCGCGAAAACAGGGCCATGTAGGGGAAGGTATGAGAGGTGTACGAAAACACTGCGAAAAAGGGGAAGGTATGAGAAGTGCACGAAAACACAGCAATATAGGAGAAGCTATGGGAGGTGCGAGAAAACACAGTGAGAAAGGGGAATGTATGAGAGGTGCGGAAAAACATTGCGATATAGGGTAAGTTATGAGAGATGTGTGAAAACTCAGCTAAAAAGGGGAAGGTATGAGAGGTGCACGAAAACACAGCGATATAGGGGAAACTAACAGAGGTGCATTAAAACACAGCAATATAGGGGAAGCTATAGGAGGTGCGAGAAAACACAGCGATACAGGGGAAGGTATGAGAGGTGGACAAAAAAACAGCCATATGGGGGAAGGTATGAGAGGAGCACGAAAACACAGCGATATAGGGGAGGCTATGGGAGGTTCGCGAAAACACAGCGATATTGGGGAAGCTATTGGAGGTGCCCTAAAACACAGCGATGTAGAGGAAGGTATGAGAGGTGCTCGAAAACACGCCGATGTAGGGGAATGTATGGGAGGTGCGCAAAAACAAGGCAATATAGGGCAAGGTATGAGAGGTGCTCGGAAACAGCAATATAGGGGAAGCTGTGGGAGGTGTGCAAAAACACAGCGATAAAGGGCAACGCATGAGAGGTGGGCTAAAACACAGCCATAATGGGGATGTTATGGGAGGTGCGCGAAAACACAGCGATAGAGGGGAACGAAAGAGAGGTGCATGAAAACACGGTGATATAGGGGATTCTGTAAGAACTGAGCGAAAACACAGAGATATAGGGGAAGCTATAAGAGCTGAACGAAAACGCAGCGATATAGGAGATGGTATGAGAGGTACATGCAAACACATTGATATTTGGGAAGCTATGGGAGGTGCGGAAAACACAGCGATATCGGGGAGTCTATGAGAGGTGTGCAAAACCACAGCGATACAGGGGAAGGTATGTGAGAGCCCAAAAACACAGTCATATTAGGGAAGGGATGGGAGGTGCACGAAAACAATACAATATCGGGGAAGGTATGCGAGGAAGCTATGGGAGCTGCCCGAAAAAACCGCGATATCGGGGTAGGTATGGGAGATGCGCAACAACACAGCTCTATTGGGGAAGGTATGAGTGGTGAGTGAAAACATGGCTATTTAGGTATGAGAGGTGCATGAAAACACAGCAATACAGGGGAAGCTATGGGAAGAGCGCAAAAAATGGCAAAATAGGGGAAGGTACGAGATTGTCGCGAAAATAGCAATTTAGGGGAAGCTATGAGAGGTACGCGAAAAAATTGCAGTATAGGGGCAGCTATGGGAGGTGCGCGAAAACACGGTGATATCGGGGAAGCTATAAGAGCCGAATGAAAACACAGCGATATGGGGGAAGCTGTGAGAGGTGCTCAAAAACGGCGATTTAGGGGAAGCTATGAGAGGTGCACGAAAACATCGCAATATAGGGGCAGCTATGGAAGGTGCGCGAAAACACAGCAATATTGTTGAAGGTATTGGAGGTGCCCAAAAACACAACGAGAAAGGGGAATGTATGAGAGGTGCGGAAAAACATTGCGATATAGGGGAAGTTATGAGAGATGAGGGAAAACACAGCTAAATAGGGGAAGATATGACAGGTGCGCGAAAACACAGCGCTATAGGGGAAGCTATGGAAGGTGCACAAAATCATGGTGAAAAAGTGGAATATATGAGAGGTGCGTGAAAACACTGCGATATATGGGAAGTTATCAGAGCTGCGCGAAAACACGGCGATATAGGAGAATGTAAGAGAATTGAGCGAAAACACAGCGATATAGAGGAAGCTATGGGAGGTGCGCGAAAACACAGCGACACAGGGGAAGGTATGAGAGGTGCGCAAAAACACAGCCATATGGGGGAAGGTATGGGAGGTGCACGAAAACACAGCAATATAGGGGAATCTGTGAGAGGTGCACGAAAACAGAGCCATGTAGTGGAAGGTATGAGAGGTGTACGAAAACACTGCGAAAAAGGGGAAGGTATGAGAGGAGCACGGAAACACAGCGATATAGGAGAAGCTATGGGAGGTGCGAGAAAACACAGCGATATTGGGGAAGCTATTGGAGGTGCCCTAAAACACAGCGATGTAGAGGAAGGTATGAGAGGTGCTCGAAAACACGCCGATGTAGGGGAATGTATGGGAGGTGCGCAAAAACAAGGCAATATAGGGCAAGGTATGAGAGGTGCTCGGAAACAGCAATATAGGGGAAGCTGTGGGAGGTGTGCAAAAACACAGCGATAAAGGGCAACGCATGAGAGGTGGGCTAAAACACAGCCATATTGGGGATGTTATGGGAGGTGCGCGAAAACACAGCGATAGAGGGGAAGGAAAGAGAGGTGCATGAAAACACGGTGATATAGGGGATTCTGTAAGAACTGAGCGAAAACACAGAGATATAGGGGAAGCTATAAGAGCTGAGCGAAAACGCAGCGATATAGGAGATGGTATGAGAGGTACATGCAAACACATTGATATTTGGGAAGCTATGGGAGGTGCGGAAAACACAGCGATATCGGGGAGTCTATGAGAGGTGTGCAAAACCACAGCGATACAGGGGAAGGTATGTGAGAGCCCCAAAACACAGTCAAATTAGGGAAGGGATGGGAGGTGCACGAAAACAATACAATATCGGGGAAGGTATGCGAGGAAGCTATGGGAGCTGCCCGAAAAAACCGCGATATCGGGGTAGGTATGGGAGATGCGCAACAACACAGCTCTATTGGGGAAGGTATGAGTGGTGAGTGAAAACATGGCTATTTAGGTATGAGAGGTGCATGAAAACACAGCAATACAGGGGAAGCTATGGGAAGAGTGCAAAAAATGGCAAAATAGGGGAAGGTACGAGATTGTCGCGGAAATAGCAATTTAGGGGAAGCTATGAGAGGTACGCGAAAAAATTGCAGTATAGGGGCAGCTATGGGAGGTGCGCGAAAACACGGTGATATCGGGGAAGCTATAAGAGCCGAATGAAAACACAGCGATATGGGGGAAGCTGTGAGAGGTGCTCAAAAACGGCGATTTAGGGGAAGCTATGAGAGGTGCACGAAAACATCGCAATATAGGGGCAGCTATGGAAGGTGCGCGAAAACACAGCAATATTGTTGAAGGTATTGGAGGTGCCCAAAAACACAACGAGAAAGGGGAATGTATGAGAGGTGCGGAAAAACATTGCGATATAGGGGAAGTTATGAGAGATGAGGGAAAACACAGCTAAATAGGGGAAGATATGACAGGTGCGCGAAAACACAGCGCTATAGGGGAAGCTATGGAAGGTGCACAAAATCACGGTGAAAAAGTGGAATATATGAGAGGTGCGTGAACACACTGCGATATAGGGGAAGTTATCAGAGCTGCGCGAAAACACGACGATATAGGAGAATGTAAGAGAATTGAGCGAAAACACAGCGATATAGAGGAAGCTATGGGAGGTGCGCGAAAACACAGCGACACAGGGGAAGGTATGAGAGGTGCGCAAAAACACAGCCATATGGGGGAAGGTATGGGAGGTGCACGAAAACACAGCAATATAGGGGAATCTGTGAGAGGTGCACGAAAACAGAGCCATGTAGTGGAAGGTATGAGAGGTGTACGAAAACACTGCGAAAAAGGGGAAGGTATGAGAAGTGCACGGAAACACAGCGATATAGGAGAAGCTATGGGAGGTGCGAGAACACACAGCGATATTGGGGAAGCTATTGGAGGTGCCCTAAAACACAGCGATGTAGAGGAAGGTATGAGAGGTGCTCGAAAACACGCCGATGTAGGGGAATGTATGGGAGGTGCGCAAAAACAAGGCAATATAGGGCAAGGTATGAGAGGTGCTCGGAAACAGCAATATAGGGGAAGCTGTGGGAGGTGTGCAAAAACACAGCGATAAAGGGCAACGCATGAGAGGTGGGCTAAAACACAGCCATATTGGGGATGTTATGGGAGGTGCGCGAAAACACAGCGATAGAGGGGAAGGAAAGAGAGGTGCATGAAAACACGGTGATATAGGGGATTCTGTAAGAACTGAGCGAAAACACAGAGATATAGGGGAAGCTATAAGAGCTGAACGAAAACGCAGCGATATAGGAGATGGTATGAGAGGTACATGCAAACACATTGATATTTGGGAAGCTATGGGAGGTGTGGAAAACACAGCGATATCGGGGAGTCTATGAGAGGTGTGCAAAACCACAGCGATACAGGGGAAGGTATGTGAGAGCCCAAAAACACAGTCATATTAGGGAAGGGATGGGAGGTGCACGAAAACAATACAATATCGGGGAAGGTATGCGAGGAAGCTATGGGAGCTGCCCGAAAAAACCGCGATATCGGGGTAGGTATGGGAGATGCGCAACAACACAGCTCTATTGGGGAAGGTATGAGTGGTGAGCGAAAACATGGCTATTTAGGTATGAGAGGTGCATGAAAACACAGCAATACAGGGGAAGCTATGGGAAGAGCGCAAAAAATGGCAAAATAGGGGAAGGTACGAGATTGTCGCGAAAATAGCAATTTAGGGGAAGCTATGAGAGGTACGCGAAAAAATTGCAGTATAGGGGCAGCTATGGGAGGTGCGCGAAAACACGGTGATATAGGGGAAGCTATAAGAGCCGAATGAAAACACAGCGATATGGGGGAAGCTGTGAGAGGTGCTCAAAAACGGCGATTTAGGGGAAGCTATGAGAGGTGCACGAAAACATCGCAATATAGGGGCAGCTATGCAAGGTGCGCAAAAACACAGCAATATTGTTGAAGGTATTGGAGGTGCCCGAAAACACAACGAGAAAGGGGAATGTATGAGAGGTGCGGAAAAACATTGCGATATAGGGGAAGTTATGAGAGATGAGGGAAAACACAGCTAAATAGGGGAAGATATGACAGGTGCGCGAAAACACAGCGCTATAGGGGAAGCTATGGAAGGTGCACAAAATCACGGTGAAAAAGTGGAATATATGAGAGGTGCGTGAAAACACTGCGATATAGGGGAAGTTATCAGAGCTGCGCGAAAACACGGCGATATAGGAGAATGTAAGAGAATTGAGCGAAAACACAGCGATATAGGGGAAGCTATGGGAGGTGCGCGAATACAGAGCGATATAGGGGAAGCTATTGGAGGTGTGCAAAAACACAGCGACACAGGGGAAGGTATGAGAGGTGCGCAAAAATACAGCCATATGGGGGAAGGTATGGGAGGTGCACGAAAACACAGCAATATAGGGGAATCTGTGAGAGGTGCACGAAAACAGAGCCATGTAGTGGAAGGTATGAGAGGTGTACGAAAACACTGCGAAAAAGGGGAAGGTATGAGAAGTGCACGGAAACACAGCGATATAGGAGAAGCTATGGGAGGTGCGAGAAAACACAGCGATATAGAGGAAGGTACGAGTGGTGCTTGAAAACATGCCGATGTAGAGGAATATATGAGAGGTGCGCGAAAACACGGCGATATAGGGGAAGTTATGCGAGGTGCGCGAAAACACAGCGATATAGGGGAAACTAACAGAGGTGCATCAAAACATAGCAATATAGGGGAAGCTATAGGAGGTGCGAGAAAACAGAGCGATATCGGTGAAGCTACTGGAGGTGTGCAAAAACACAGCGATACAGGGAAAGGTATGAGAGGTGCACAAAAACACAGCCATAAGGAGGAAAGTATGGGAGGTGCACGAAAACACAGCAAGATAGGGGAATCTGTCAGAGGTGCGCGAAAACAGAGCCATATAGGGGAAGGTATGAGAGGTGCGCAAAAAAACAGCGTTATTGGGGAAACAATGGGAGGTGCACGAAAACACAGCGATATAGGGGAAGCTATAAGAGCTGAGCGAAAACACAGCGATATAGGGGAAGGTATCAGAGGTGCACGCAAACACAATTACATTAGTGTGCCTATGGGAGGTGCAGGAAAACAGAGCGATATAGAGGAAGCTATGAGAGGTGCGGGAAAACACAGCAATATAGGCGAAGCTATGGGTGGTGTACGAAAACGCAGCGATACAGGGGAAGGTATGAGAGGTTCGCAAAAGCATAGCCATATTGGAGAAAGTATGGGAAGTGCGTGAAAACACAGCGATATGGGGGAAGCTATGAGAGGTGCTCGAAAACACCGATTTACGGGGAAGCTATGAGAAGTGCACAAAAACTTCGCAATATAGGGGCAGCTATGGGAGTTGCGCGTAAACACAGCAATATTGGTGAAGGTATTGGAGGTGCCTAAAAACACTGTGAGAAAGGGGAATGTATGAGAGGTGCGGAAAAACATTGCGATATAGGGTAAGTTATGAGAGATGTGTGAAAACTCAGCTAAAAACGGGAAGATATGAGAGGTGCGCGAAAACACAGCGATATTGGGGAAACTAACAGAGGTGCATCAAAACACAGCAATATGGGGGAAGCTATGGGAGGTGCGAGAAAACACAGCAATACAGGGGAAGGTATGAGAGGTGCACAAAAACACAGCCATATGGGGGAAGATATGAGAGGTGCACGAAAACACAGCGATATAGGGGAGGCTATGGGAGGTTCGCGAAAACACAGCGATATTGGGGAAGCTATTGGAGGTGCCCTAAAACACAGCGATGTAAAGGAAGGTATGTGAGGTGCTTGAAAACACGCCGATGTAGAGGAATGTATGGGAGGTGCGCAAAAACAAGGCAATATAGGGCAAGGTATGAGAGGTGGGCTAAAACACAGCCATATTGGGGATGTTATGGGAGGTGCGCGAAAACACAGCGATAGAGGGGAAGGAAAGAGAGGTGCATGAAAACACGGTGATATAGGGGATTCTGTAAGAACTGAGCGAAAACACAGAGATATAGGGGAAGCTATAAGAGCTGAGCGAAAACACTGTGGTATAGGAGATGGTATGAGAGGTACGCGCAAACACATTGATATTTGGGAAGCAATGGGAGGTGCGGAAAACACGGCGATATCGGGGAGGCTATGAGAGGTGTGCAAAACCACAGCGATACAGGGTAAGGTAAGACAGAGCCCAAAAACACAGTCATATTAGGGCAGGGATGGCAGGTGCACGAAAACAATACAATATCGGGGAAGGTATGCGAGGTGCACAAAAACACAGTGATATAGGGGAAGCTATGGGAGCTGCCCGAAAAAACCGTGATATCCGGGTAGGTATGGGAGATGCGCAACAACACAGCTCTATTGGGGAAGGTATGAGTGGCGAGCGAAAACATGGCTATTTAGGGGAATGTATGAGAGGTGCATGAAAACACAACAATACAGGGGAAGCTATGGGAAGACCGCAAAAAATGGCAAAATAGGCGAAGGTACGAGATGTGCGCGAAACGCGAAAATAGCAATTTAGGGGAAGCTATGAGAGGTGCGCGAAAAAATTGCAGTATAGAGGCAGCTATGGGAGGTGCGCGAAAATACGGCGATATAGGGGAAGCTATAAGAGCCGAATGAAAATACAGCGATATGGGGGAAGCTGTGAGAGGTGCTCAAAAACGGCGATTTAGGGGAAGCTATGAGAGGTGCACGAAAACATCGCAATATAGGGGCAGCTATGGAAGTTGCGCGAAAACACAGCAATATTGTTGAAGGTATTGGAGGTGCCCGAAAACACAACGAGAAAGGGGAATGTATGAGAGGTGCGGAAAAACGTTGCGATATAGGGGAAGTTATGAGAGATGAGGGAAAACACAGCTAAATAGGGGAAGATATGACAGGTGCGTGAAAACACAGCGCTATAGGGGAAGCTATGGAAGGTGCACAAAAACACGGTGAAAAAGGGGAATATATGAGAGGTGCAGGAAAACACTGCGATATAGGGGAAGTTATCAGAGCTGCGCGAAAACACGGCGATATCGGGGAATGTAAGAGAATTGAGCGAAAACACAGCGATATAGGGGAAGCTATGGGAGGTGCGCGAAAACAGAGCGATATAGGGGAAGCTATTGGAGGTGTGCAAATACACAGCGATAAAGGGGAAGGTATGAGAGCTGCGCAAAAACACATGGAGAAGGTATGGGAGGTGCATGAAAACACAGCAATGTAGGGGAATCTGTGAGAGGTTCTCAAAAACAGAGCCATGTAAGGGAAGGTATGAGAGGTGTACGAAAACACTGCGAAAAAGGGGAATCTATGAGAGGTGCGTGAAAACACTGCGATATAGGGGAAGTTATGAGAGATGAGCGAAAACACAGCTAAAAAGGGGAATGTATGAGAAGTGTACGAAAATACAGCGATATAGGGGAAGCTATGGGAGGTGCAAGAAAACACAGCGATATAGAGGAAGGTATGAGTGGTGCTTGAAAACACGCCGATGCAGAGGAATATTTGAGAGGTGCGCGAAAACATGACAATACAGGGGACTTTATCAGAGCTGCGCGAAAACACAGCGATATAGGGGAAGCTATGGGAGGTGCGCGAAAACACAGCGATATAGGGGAAACTAACGGAGGTGCATCAAAACACAGCAATATAGGGGAAGCTATAGGAGGTGCGAGAGAACAGAGCGATATAGGTGAAGCTACTGGAGGTGTGCAAAAACACAGCGATACAGGGGAAGGTATGAAAGGTGTGCAAAAACACAGCCATAAGGGGGAATGTATGGGAGGTGCACGAAAACACAGCAATATAGGGGAATCTGTCAGAGGTGCGCGAAAACAGAGCCATATAGGGGAAGGTATGAGAGGTGCACAAAAAAACAGCGTTATTGGGGAAACAATGGGAGGTGCACGAAAACACAGCAATATAGCGGAAGGTATCAGATGTGCACACAAACACAATTACATTAGTGAGCCTATGGGAGGTGCGGGAAAACAGAGCGATATAGAGGAAGCTATGAGAGGTGCGGGAAAACACAGCAATATAGGCGAAGCTATGAGAGGTGTACGAAAACGCAGCGATACAGGGGAAGGTATCAGAGGTTCGCAAAAGCATAGCCATATTGGGGAAGGTATGGGAAGTGCGTGAAAACACAGCGATATAGGGGAAGCTATGAGAGGTGCTCGAAAACAGCGATTTAGGGGAAGCTATGAGAAGTGCACAAAAACTTCGCAATATAGGGGCAGCTATGGGAGTTGCGCGAAAACACAGCAATATTGGTGAAGATATTGGTGGCGCCCGAAAACACAGTGAGAAAGCAGAATGTATGAGAGGTGTGGAAAAACATTGCGATATAGGGGAAGTTATGAGAGATGAGTGAACACACAGCTGAAAAGGGGAAGGTATGAGAGGTGCACGAAAACACGGCGATATAGGGGAAGCTATGTGAGGTGCACGAAAACACGGTGATATAGGGGAAGGTATGATAGGTGCATCAAAACACAGCGATATAGGGGATTCTATGGGAGATGCGCGAAAACACAGCGATATAGGGGAAACTAACAGAGGTGCATCAAAACACAGCAATATAGGGGAAGCTATAGGAGGTGCGAGAAAACAGAGCGATATAGGGGAAGCTATTGGAGGTGTGCTAAAACACAGCGATACAGGGGAAGATATGAGAGGTGCGCGAAAGCACAGCGATATAGGGGAAGCTATGAGAGGTGCGCGAAAGCATGGAGATATAGGGGAAGTTATGAGAGTGGAGCGAAAACTCTGTGATATAACAGAAAGTATGAGAAGTGCCCGAAAACACAGCGATATAGGGGAAGGTATTGGAGGTACCCGAAAACACAGCGATATAGAGGAAGGTATGAGAGGTGCTCGAAAACACGCCGATGTAGGGGAATGTATGAGAGGTGCGCGAAAACACAGCGATATATGAGAAGGTGTGAGAGGTGCATCAAAACACAGACATATTGGGGAAGTTATGGGAGGTGAGAGAAAACACAACGATAGAGGGGTAGCTATGAGAGCAGAGCGAAAACACGGCGATACAGGGGAAGGTATCGGAGGTCCGCAAAAACAGGATGATATAGGGGAAGTTATGAGAGCTGCGCAAAAACACAGCGATATGGGGAAGCCTTGAGAGGTGTGCGAACGCACGGCGATATACGTGAAGGTATGAGAGGTGTGCGAAAACATGGCGATATAGGGAAAGCTGGGAGGTGCGTGAAAACACAGCGTTATTGGGAACCTATGGGAGGTGCACGAAAACTCAGCGATATTGGGGAAGCTCTGGGAGGTGCGTGAAAACTCGACGATATAGGGGAAGCTATAAGGGCTGAGCGAAAACACGGTGATATAGGGGAATGTAAGAGAGATGAGCGAAAACACAGCTGAAAAGTGGAATTTATGAGAGGTGCGTCAAAACACAACCATATTCGGGAATGTGTGGGAGGTCCGCGAAAACACAGCAGTAAGGGGAAGCTATGGGAAGTGTGCCAAAACACAGCGATAAAGGGCAACGTATGAGAGGTGCACGAAAACACAGCCATATTGGGGAAGGTATGTGAGGTGCACGAAAACACGGCGATAGTGGGAAAGCTATGGGAGGTGCTCGAAAACACGGCTATATAGGGGAAGGTATGAGAGGTGCGCGAAAGCACGGCGATTCAGGGGAAGGTATCGGAGGTGCACGAAAACAGGATGATATAGGGGAAGTTATGAGAGCTGTGCGAAAACACAGTGATATGGGGAAGCCTTGAGAGGTGTGCGAACGCACGGCGATATACGTGATGGTATGAGAGGTGCGCGAAAACACGGCGATATAGGGGAATGTGTGAGAGATGAGCGAAACGCAGCTAAAAAGTGGAAGGTATGAGAAGTGCGCGATAACACGGTGATATAGGCAAAGATATGAGAGGTGGGCCAATACACAGCGATATAAGGGAAGGTATGACAGGTGCATCAGAACACAGTGATATAGGGGAAGCTATGGGAGGTGCGCGAAAACAGAGCGATATAGGGGAAGCTCTGGGAGGTGCGTGAAAACACAACGATATAGGGGAAGCTATAAGGGCTGAGCGAAAACACAGTGATACAGGGGAAGCTATGGGAGGTGCTCGATAACACGGCGATAAAGGGGAAGGCATCAGAGATGCGCGAAAACACAGCCGTATTGGGGAATGTATGGGAGGTGCGGGAAAACACAGCAGTAAAGGGAAGCTATGGGAGGTGTGCGAAAACACGGCGATAGAGGGGAAGCTATGGGAGGCGCTCAAAAACACGCGATATATGGGAAACTAACAGAGGTGCATGAAAACACAGCAATATAGGGGAATCTATGGGAGGTGTGGGAAAACAGAGCGATATAGGGGAAGGTATGAGAGTTGCGTGAAAACACAGCGATATAGGGGAAGCTATGAGAGCTGTACGAAAACGCAGCGACACAGGTGAAGGTATGAGACGTGCGGGAAAACACTGCGATATAGGGGAATTTATGAGACATGAGCGAAAACACAGCTAACAAGGGGAAGGTATGAGAGGTGCATGAAAGCACGGCGATATAGGGGAAGCTATGAGAAGTGAGTGAAAACACTGCGATATAGTGGATGGTATGATAGGTGCATCAAAACACAGTGATAGAGGGGAAGCTATGGGAGGTGCGTGAAAGCACGGCGATATGGGGAAGCTATAAGAGCTGAGCGAAAACACAGCGATAGAGGGGAAGCTATGGGAGGTGTGCGAAAACGCAGCAATACAAGGGAAGGTATGAGAGGTGCGCAAAAGCGCAGCCATATTGGGGAAGGTATGGGAGGTGCACGAAAACACGGCAATATGGGGGAAGCTATGAGAGGAGCTCGAAAACAGTGATTTAGGGGAAGATATGAGAGGTGCATGAAAACATCGCAATATAGGGGCAGCTGTGGGAGCTGCGCGAAAACACAGCAATATTGGTGAAGTTATTGGAGGTGCCCGAAAGCATAGCGAGAAAGGGGAATGTATGAGAGGTGCAGAAAAACATTGCGATATAGGAGAAGTTATGATAGATGAGCGAAAACGGAGGACTTCCGGGTCATCAAGGGAATGGCGGCGTAAGGAAAAGGTCTCTCGACAAAAAAGAAGGAAAACTGCCCCAGAATCGAATTTAGACAAATACTTAATATTGCATAAGTATATTAATAAAAGGGGCAAGGATGATTTCTAAGAACAAGATTAAAAAGTCCGCTCTGAAGGCTGATAAACATAAACAGATGCAGCAAGGCAACGGGCCTAGCTCCCCCACGGCAAGCCAGGACGGAGATAATGAGGGGGAATCGGTGACTGTCCTTGATTCTCGGAGTGATTCGCGAGTTCCGACAAGATAACAGCAAACAGCTGGAAGATGTTAAAGGAGAAATAGTAAAAACTAACTCGCGGATAGATGAAGCCGAAGCGAGGATTGTTGGAATTGAAGAGAAGCTACAAAACGCAGAGGAGGTGATAGCAGAAATGCTGAAGCTGCAAGACCAGCTCCAGTGTTTACTAATAGATCAAGAAGGCCGCTCGAGAAGGGAAAATGTGAGGATTTACGGAGTTCCCGAAGGAACTGAAGGTAAACCCGGATTGATGATTCCCTTCGTGGAGAAGCTACTTAGAGAGAACCTTGATATACCGGCCGCAAAAGACCTACAGATAGAAAGAGCTCACCGTGCGTTGGCACCACAGCCTCCGGGAGGCGCCCAGCCCAGATCGATTCTGGTCAGAATTCTCAGTTACAGAACGAAGGAAGAGGTGCTTAAAAGGGCATGGCAAAAGAAAGGTTTCATGTGGAACAACCGTAGAATCAGTTTAGACCATGACTACGCACCGGGGATTCTTGCCAGATGGAAGGAATATACGGAAGCACGGAGAGTCCTGAAGGAAAACAACATCAGATTCCAGACCCTGTATCCAGCTCGGCTGAGAGTCTTTTACGACGAAGGGACAAAAACTTACGCTACGGTGGAGGAGGCAACGTTGGACCTGGCGGACCGGGGACTACCTATTAAAGTTATCACCCAACCGGAGTCGCTACTGGAGAGGATTCAGCAGAAGTCGTGGCAGTTAGTGGGGCGAGGACGTTCCACACGAACCAGAGTGTCAAACTACAAGGAAAAGCTGCAAGTATTCAGACGCGAATGTACAGAGAATACAGACTAATTAAGAGAAATGACTGAAAAGAGTAAATCGGACTTAAAGGTAAAATGAAAACTGGTATCTGAAAATAAACTAGACGGAATAACTTGAATGATAGCAATATGTTCAAGACATAAATAGGAGAAAATTCTCTATGATTATTCAAACTGCTGAGGGCCCTCTAACACAGGGTGAAGATAGAGGTTATCCCTCTGAACTGAGGCGGGTCGGTGCTCAGGCCTCACTGCGGGAAGTCAGGAAAAATTTTCAAATGTTGCACGTTCAAAAATGTCTAGGGTGTGGTTATATGTCTTGGTTTACTGTTGAGAAGGGATTGCTTACTGTTTGGTTAGAAAAGGAGAGTTTTTTTTTCTACTAGAGAAAAATGCAAACTGAATTGGTAAAAAAAATTTCCTATAATGTTAATGGGGTTTTGAATCCAGTTAAAAGAAATAAGATTATGTCTAAATTGAAAAAAGAGAGGGCACAAATAGCTTTCCTCCAGGAAACACATATGAGCCAATCTGAACATGGAAAATTAAAAAGAATGGGCTTTAAGCATGTATTTTATTCATCATATAAATTGAGTCACAAAAGAGGGGTACCTACTTTAATATCAAGTACTCTTAATTATGAACATATTTCAGAGACTAGAGACAAAGAAGGACAGTTCGTAAAAATCACAGGAAGAATAGAAGGTACAGAAATAACATTGCTGAATGTTTATGCTCCTCCAGGTTGTGAATGGCCATTTTATAGACACATTTTTGACCTAATGGTCAGTTCTCAAGGGGTAGTAATTTGTGGAGGGGATTTTAATATTAGATTAAATCCTATATTAGATTCTTCAAGAATAGTTACTCAGAATAAACCTCTGACTCGGAAAGTGAATTCATTGATGGAGGAGTTGGGAATTATAGATGTCTGGAGGGAATTACACCCTACTAGTAAAGATTATACACATTACTCTTTCCCTCATTCAGCCTATTCAAGGATAGACTATTTCTTTATCTTTAATACAGATAGACTCAGGATAAAAAACTGTAATATTGCAACAATTGATCTGTCCGATCATAGCCCAGTCTCTGTGTCTCTAATCCTGGAAAGGAAAATGAGGAAAACACTATGGAGACTAAACTCACATATACTCAATAACCCGAAAGTAATGGAGAGATTAAGGGGAGAAATCAAAGAATATCTAGACCTTAATGACACGGGAGAAACATCACCAGTGATCTTATGGGATACATTGAAAGCTGTACTGAGAGGGAAAATTATTTCCATTACCACTCACATGAAAAAAATCAATGCACAAAAATTAGCAGACCTTCAAGGAAAATTAAAACAACTCCAAGTTGTAGATAGCAACAAAAGTAATTCAAATTGAAAACAGGAAATTAGGAAATTGCAAAGTGAAATTGACGATATTTATACGTTGGAAACTCAAAGAAATTTTCTTTACCTGAGACAAAAGAATTATGGAGTAGGAGGTAAATCAGCTAGATTATTAGCATATAAATTACGAAAACAACAAGCAGACAATACAATTCATAAAATAAAGAATCCAAAGACAAAGCTTGTGGAGAGTACAATAGGGAACATTCAAGAGAGTTTTGAAACATATTATCGAGAGCTGTACTCCCAACCCCGGGCCCCCAATGAGCCCTATATAGATAGTGTATTGAATTTTTTAGATCTACCTAAACTTACAGACTTACAAAATGAAAGTTTATTAGAACCAGTAACTGTCAAAGAACTGAACGTGGTTAAAGGCTGGAAAGTCCCCGGGTTCTGATGGGTTTACCTCAGAGTGGTACAAGTCCCTGAAGACACAGTTAGCCCCATTACTACTTAACACCTTTAATTGGATCTTGCAGAGAGGAGAAACTCCACCTTCCTGGAGAGAAGTGATTATTTCAGTTATTCCTAAAGAGGGTAAAGATAAACTAGAATGTGGCAATTATCGGCCAATTAGTGTTCTTAATTTAGATTACAAACTATTTACATCTATATTAGCACGCAGATTGGAAAAGCTTTTACCTGGCCTAATCCACTTAGACCAGACTGGATTTATTCAACAAAGACAAACACAGGACAACATAAGGAGAACTCTGCCCATATTAGAACAGGTTAATAAGAACGAGACAGAGACAATGGTAGTAGGATTGGACGCTGAGAAAGCTTTTGATTCGGTTAGTTGGGCATTCCTATACAGAGTGTTAGGAAGATTCGGCTTTCAAGAAAAGTTTATTAAAGTAATTCAGACTCTATATGTCAGCCCTACAGCCCGAATTAAGATAAATGGGGACCTCTCTGACTCCTTCATCTTAGAGAGAGGCACTAGACAGGGATGCCCAATTTCTCCTCTCCTTTTTGCGCTATATATTGAACCGCTTGCCCAACTAATAAGACAGAGCGAAATCGTAAAAGGTATCAAGGTGGCAGGGATTGAACAGAAAGTGGCGTTATTCGCAGATGATGTTTTGGTCTATCTGAGTGAACCAGAAAAATCATTTATAGGATTGTTTACCATGTTGGATGACTTTGGGAAAATATCAGGTTATAAAATAAATGTAAAGAAAATGCAGTTTATGTCCCTAAATTATACACCATCCAAAAAGTTGCAGGATACATATGATCTTAAGTGGGAAGCTAAATCATTAAAATATTTAGGAATAACCCTGCCGAAGGATCTTTCAACACTGTCACAGGTAAATTATGGGCCATTAATCTCAGAGATAAAAGCAGATATGCATAGATGGAATCTTATCCCCTTTTTAAGTTTAAATTCAAGGATAAATACTATAAAAATGAATATTCTTCCTCGGTTATTGTATCTTTTCCGTACTTTACCGGTGGAGGTGGATGATAATCAATTCAGGGAATGGGACAAATGGATTTCCCGCTTCATTTGGCAAGGGAAGAAACCTAGAATTCGATATAACACCTTACAGTTAGGGAAGGAATGAGGAGGTATGGTTCTTCCTTGCCTGAGAAATTATTTTTATGCCTCACAGATAACCCCTCTGTTATATTGGTGTAATAGGGAATATAAGGCTAGATGGAAGGAAATAGAATTTGGACTAGTTGACAGTTTTCCTCTTCAGGCCTCAATAGCTGACAAAGGATTGATGGCCCAGTTGGAAAAATTTAAAAACGCTTGGATAAATCTTACATTAAAAGTATGGCAGAAGGTGGTTAATTCATGTGGAATTAATAACATGTTAAAACTCTTTAGGTGGTGTGCATATGATACCGAATTCCTTCCCAGCAGAGGAGATAAAAGATTTGAGCTATGGATAAAGAAAGGTCTTACAACCTACCTCTCATTTATAGATAAAAGAGTATTACAAAGTTTCCAAATCCTGCAGGACAAACATGGCCCAGAACATAATGACTTTTTTAGGTACCTTCAAGTACGAAACTATGTTAACCAGAGTTGTAGGTATACAGACCTATCAACAGTAGAATTTGAATTTTTCAAGATTCTGAATTCGGCTTGCAGTTCAATACCTAGTAAATCAGTTTCTCGATTATATAATGCACTCTCCCATGCTAAAAATGTAAATACACTGTATATTAAAGAGAAGTGGGAGAAAGAAGCGGGGTTGGTACTTTCAGAGGAGGCTTGGGGGAAAATCTGCAGCTTTCAATGGTCCTCGACTAATTCTTTGACTTGGAGAGAACATTGTTGGAAAAACATTATAAGATACTTCAAGACTCCATATCAGGAAAAATATAGAGATACAAATGTGATGTGTTGGAGAAGGTGCGGCTCCAAGGAGGCAAATCATTTTCATATTTTTTGGGATTGCCCTAAATTAAGTCTATTTTGGGAAGGTATTCATAGAACATTAGTTAAGGTACTTAGGACCCAGATACCTCTGAACTTTGAGACGCTCCATTTGGGACATGTATTGTTTCTTGAACAGAAGGAAGATATAAAGTTGCTGCAGGCCCTCTTAGTGGCAAGTAAGAAATCAATCACTAGAAAATGGCTAAATCCAATACCACCTACATTAGAAGATTGGTACGAAATTATCTTGGAAATATTTAAAATGGAAAAGTTGACTTACTCCCTGAGAACTCAAAAAGAAAAATTTTATCAAATCTGGAATAAATGGATTGAATATATAACCCCAATGCGAGCAGACTTTAGATGACTCTCCTAATGATTTATACTGCTCTTCTCATCAACACAGTAATATTGCTAACGTAAGCACCCCTAGTCTAAATGTTTGTTTTTTGTTTTCTTTTGGAAAATAGAGAATTAACACAAGTAAAGGGAAAGATTTGGGAAAGGGATAAAAAAATGAAAAAATTAAGTAAATAAGTACATAGGGATTGGATAATTATGTCTGCGGGCAGGAGCAAGCATGAACAAATTAGGATATAAACATCTACAATGGTTGATACATAGGCTTATATACAACATTTTGGACCAGTGGAAATGGTCCAGAAGGGTTATATGGAAACTATTATTACCATTTTTCTTAACAACTAATTCCATTACTTAGCCTAATAGGTTAGATTTACCACAGTACATAATTATCTATTTAAATGTTTATTTTCATTTTATATCATCTCAATGTGTACTTAAGAACGTATAAATAATTGTAGTTTTATACATATAAAAAATGGAAAAGGTTATATGAGTGAAAAAAGTACATGATATTTGTGAATTCCTTATCCAAATAAAAATAAAATTTAAAAAAAAGATGAGCGAAAACACAGCTAAAAAGGGAAGGGTATTAGAGGTGCGCGAAAACACAGCGCTATAGGGGAAGCTATGGGAGGTGCACGAAAACAGGGCGATATAGGGGAAGTTATCAAAGCTTCGCGCAAACACGGCGATGTAGGGGAATGTAAGGGAGATGAGCGAAAACACAGCTGAAAAGGGGAAGGTATGAGAGATGCACGAGAACACGGCGATATAGGGAAACTAACACAAGTGCGCAAAAACACAGCAATATAGGGGAAGCTATGGGAGGTGCTCGAAAACACGGCGATAAAGGGCAATGTATGAGAGGTGCGCGAAAACACAGCCATATTGGGGAAGGTATGTGAGGTGCGCGAAAACACAGCGATAGAAGGGAAACTATGGGAGGTGCTCAAAAACACGTCGATATATGGGAAACTAACAGAGGTGCACGGAAACACAGCAATATAGGGGAACCTATGGGAGGTGTGGGAAAACAGAGCGATATAGAGGAAGCTATGAGAGGTGCGTGAAAACACAGCGATATAGGGGAGGCTATAGGAGGTGCATGAAAGCATGGCGATATAGGGGAAGCTATGGGAGCTGTGCAAAAACGCAGCGATACAGGGGAAGGTATGAGAGGTGCGGGAAAACACTGTGATAGAGGAGAAGTTATGAGAGGTGAGCAAAAACACAGCTAAAAAGGGGAAGGTATTAGAGGTGCGCGTCAACATGGTGATATAGGGGAAGCTATGAGAGGGGAGCAAAAACTCAGCGATATAAGGGAAGGTATGAAAAGTGCACGAAAACACAGCGCTATAGGGGAAGGTATGAAAAGTGCACAAAAACACAGCGCTATAGGGGATGCTACAGGAGGTGCGCAAAAACAGGGCGATATAGAAGAAGCTATGGGAGGTGCATGAAAACACTATGATAAAGGGGAATATATGAGAGGTGCGGGAAAACACTGCGATATTGGGTAAGTTATGAGAGATGAGTGAAAACATAGCTCAAAAGGAGAAGGTATGAAAGGTGTGAGAAAACACTGTGACATGGGGAAGCTATGGGAGGTGCGCGAAAACACGGCGATATAGGGGAATGTTAGAGAATTGAGCGAAAACACAGCTGAAAAGTGGAAGGTGTGAGAGGTGGGAGAAGACGGCGATATAGGGCAAGGTATGATAGGTGCATCAAAACACAGCGATATAGGGGAAGCTATTGGAGGTGCGCGAAAACACAGCGATATAGTGGAAACTAACAGAGGTGTGCAAAAACACAACAATATAGGAGAAGCAATGGGAGGTGTGCAAAAACAAAGCGATATAGGGGGTGCTATGAGAGGTGCACGAAAACATCAATATAGGAGAAGCTGTGGGAGGTGTGCGAAAACACAGCAATATAGGGGAACGTGTGAGAGATGAGCGAAACGCAGCTTAAAAGTGGAAGGTATGAGAAGTGCGCGATAAGATGGTGATATAGGCAAAGATATGAGAGGTGGGCGAATACACAGTGATGTAGGGGAAGGTATGATGGGTGCATCAAAACACAGTGATATAGGGGAAGCTATAGGAGGTGCGCGAAAACACAGCGTTATTGGGAAACTATGAAAGGTGCACGAAAACACGCCGATATATGGGAAACTAACAGAGGTGCACGAAAACACAGCAATATAGGGGAACCTATGGGAGGTGTGGGAAAATAGAGCGATATAGAGGAAGTTATGAGAGATGAACAAAAACACAGCGATATAAGGGACGGTATGAAAAGTGCACGAAAACACAGCGCTATAGGGGATGCTACAGGAGGTGCACAAAAACAGGGCGATATAGGAGAAGCTATGAGAAGTGCACGAAAACACTGTGAAAAAGGGGAATATATGAGAGGTGCGGGAAAATACTGCGATATAGGGTAAGTTATGAGAGATGAATGAAAACATAGCTCAAAAGGGGAAGGTATGAAAAGTGTGAGAAAACACCGTGACATGGGGAAGCTATGGGAGGTGTGCAAAATCACAGCCATATTGGGGAATGTATGGGAGGTGCGGGAAAACACAGCAGTAAGGGGAAGCTATGGGAGGTGTGCGAAACACAGCGATAAAGGGCAACGTATGAGGGGTGCATCAAAACACAGCCATATTGGGGAAGTTATGGGAGGTGAGCGAAAACACAACGATAGAGGGGTAGCTATGAGAGCAGAGCGATAACACGGTGATACAGGGGAAGGTATCGGAGGTGCGCGAAAACAGGATGATATAGGGGAAGTTATGACAGCTGCGCGAAAACACAGCGATATGGGGAAGCCTTGAGAGGTGTGCGAACGCACGGCGATATACGTGAAGGTATGAGAGGTGCGCAAAAACACGGCTTGTAGGGAAAGCTACGGGAGGTGCGCGAAAACACAGCGTTATTGGGAACCTATGGGAGGTGCACGAAAACTCAGCGATATTGGGGAAGCTCTGGGAGGTGCGTGAATACTCGACGATATAGGGGAAGCTATAAGAGCTGAGCGAAAACACAGCAATAGAGGGGAAGCTATGGGAGGTGCTCGAAATCACGGCGATACAAGGGAAGGTATGAGAGGCGTGCGAAAACACAGCCATATTGGGGAATGTATGGGAGGTGCGGGAAAACACAGCAGTAAGTGGAAGCTATGGGAGGTGTGCGAGACACAGCGATAAAGGGCAACGTATGAGAGGTGCGTGAAAAATCAGCCATATTGAGGAAGGTATGTGAGGTGCGCGAAAACACAGCGATAGAGGGGAATGTACGAGAGATGAGCGAAAACACAGCTGAAAAGTGGAAGTTATGAGAGGTGCGTCAAAATACAACCATATTCGGGAATGTGTGGGAGGTCCGCGAAAACACAGCAGTAAGGGGAAGCTATGGGAAGTGTGCGAAAACATGGTGATAAAGGGCAACGTATGAGAGGTGCACGAAAACACAGCCATATTGGGGAAGTTATGAGAGGTGCACTAAAACACAGCAATATAGGGGAAGGTATGAGAGGTCTGCGAAAACACGGCGATAAAGGGCAATGTATGAGAGGTGCACGAAAACGCAGCCATATTGGGGAAGGTATGTGAAGTGCGCGAATGCACGGCGATACAGAGGAAGGTATGAGAAGTGTCCGAAAACATAGCCATATTGGGGAAACAATGGGAGGTGCACGAAAACACAGCGATATAGGGAAAGCTCTGAGAGGTGCGCGAAAACACGACAATATAGGGGAAGCTATAAGAGCTGAGCAAAAGCACTGCAATAGAGGGGAAACTATGGGAAACTATGGGAAACTCCAAAACACGGCGATACAGGGGAAGGCTTGAGAGGTGAGCGAGAAAACAGCGTTATTGGGGAAACAATGGGAGGTGCACGAAAACAGCGATATAGGGGAAGCTCTGGGAGGTGCGCGAAAACACGGCGATATAGGGGAAGCTATGTGAGGTGTGCGAAAACGCAGCAATACAGGGGAAGGTATGAGAGGTGCGGGAAAACACTGCGATATAGGGGAAGCTCTGAGAGTTGCGCGAAAACACAGTGACATGGGGAAGCTATGGGAGGTGCGAGAAAACAGAGCGATATAGGGGAAGTTATGGGAAGAGTGGAAAAACACGGCAATATAGGGGAAGGTACGAGAGGTGCGCGAGAACAGCAATTTAGGGGAAGCTATGGGAGGTGCGCGAAAACACAGCAATATTGAGGAAGGTATGAGAGGTGCTCGAAAACATGGCTATGTACGGGAATGTATGAGAGGTGCGCAGAAACATGGCTATATAGGGAAATGTATGAGAGGATCGTGAAAACACAGCGATATAGGGGAAGCTATGGGAGGTGCGCGAATACACGGCGATATAGGAGAAGTTACGAGAGGGGCGCGAAAACACAGTGATATGGGGAAGCTATGAGTGGTGTGTGAACACACGGCCATACAGGGGAACGGATGATAGGTGTGCGGAAAAACAGCGATATAGGGGAAGCTCTGGGAGGTGCGCGAAAACATGGCGATATAGGGGAAGCTATAAGAGCTGAGTGAAAACACAGCGATAGAGGGGAAGTTATGGGAGGTGCGTGAAAACACGGCAATATAGGGGAAGGTATGAGAGGTGCGTGAAAACACAACCATATTTGGGAATGTATGGGAGGTCCGCGAAAACACAGCAGTAAGGGAAAGCTATGGGAGGTACATCAAAACACAGCGATATAGGGCAAGCTATGGGAGGTGTGCGAAAACGCAGTGATACATGGTAAGGTATGAGGGGTGCGCAAAAGTGCAGCCTTTTTAGGGAAGGAATGGGAGGTGCACGAAAACACGGCGATATGGGGGAAGCTATGAGAGGTGCTCGAAAACAGCGATTTAGGGGCAGCTATGGGAGGTGCGCGAAAATACAGCAATATTGGTGAAGGTATTGGAGGTGCCCGAAAACACAACGAGAAAGGGGAATATATGAGAGGTGCGGAAAAACACTGCGATATAGGGGAAGTAATGAGACATGAGCGAAAACACAGCTAAAAAGGGGAAGGTATGAGAGGTGCACGAAAACATGGTGATATAGGGAAAGCTATGAGAGGGGAGCAAAAACTCAGCGATATAAGGGAAGGTATGAAAAGTGCACGAAAACACAGCGCTATAGGGGAAGCTATGGGAGGTGCGCGAAAACAGGGCGATATTGAAGAAGCTATGGGAGGTGCACGGAAACACGGTGAAAAAGGGGAATATATGAGAGGTGCGGGAAAACACTGCGACATAGGGTAAGTTATGAGAGATGAGCGAAAACACAGCTCAAAACGGGAAGGTATGAGAGGTGCACGAAAACACAGCGATATAGGGCAAGCTATGGGAGGTGTGCGAAAACGCAGTGATACATGGTAAGGTATGAGGGGTGCGCAAAAGTGCAGCCTTTTTAGGGAAGGAATGGGAGGTGCACGAAAACACGGCGATATGGGGGAAGCTATGAGAGGTGCTCGAAAACAGCGATTTAGGGGCAGCTATGGGAGGTGCGCGAAAACACAGCAATATTGGTGAAGGTATTGGAGGTGCCCGAAAACACAGCGAGAAAGGGGAATATATGAGAGGTGCGGAAAAACACTGCGATATAGGGGAAGTAATGAGACATGAGCGAAAACACAGCTAAAAAGGGGAAGGTATGAGAGGTGCACGAAAACATGGTGATATAGGGAAAGCTATGAGAGGGGAGCAAAAACTCAGCGATATAAGGGAAGGTATGAAAAGTGCACGAAAACACAGCGCTATAGGGGAAGCTATGGGAGGTGCGCGAAAACAGGGCGATATTGAAGAAGCTATGGGAGGTGCACGGAAACATGGTGAAAAAGGGGAATATATGAGAGGTGCGGGAAAACACTGCGACATAGGGTAAGTTATGAGAGATGAGCGAAAACACAGCTCAAAAGGGGAAGGTATGAGAGGTGCACGAAAACACAGCGATATAGGGCAAGCTATGGGAGGTGTGCGAAAACGCAGTGATACATGGTAAGGTATGAGGGGTGCGCAAAAGTGCAGCCTTTTTAGGGAAGGAATGGGAGGTGCACGAAAACACGGCGATATGGGGGAAGCTATGAGAGGTGCTCGAAAACAGCGATTTAGGGGCAGCTATGGGAGGTGCGCGAAAACACAGCAATATTGGTGAAGGTATTGGAGGTGCCCGAAAACACAGCGAGAAAGGGGAATATATGAGAGGTGCGGAAAAACACTGCGATATAGGGGAAGTAATGAGACATGAGCGAAAACACAGCTAAAAAGGGGAAGGTATGAGAGGTGCACGAAAACATGGTGATATAGGGAAAGCTATGAGAGGGGAGCAAAAACTCAGCGATATAAGGGAAGGTATGAAAAGTGCACGAAAACACAGCGCTATAGGGGAAGCTATGGGAGGTGCGCGAAAACAGGGCGATATTGAAGAAGCTATGGGAGGTGCACGGAAACACGGTGAAAAAGGGGAATATATGAGAGGTGCGGGAAAACACTGCGACATAGGGTAAGTTATGAGAGATGAGCGAAAACACAGCTCAAAAGGGGAAGGTATGAGAGGTGCACGAAAACATGGCGATATAGGGGAAGCTATGGGAGGTGCGAGAAAACAGCAGTATAGGGGAAACTGTGGGAGCTGCCCGAAAACACAGCGATATAGGGGAAGGTATGATAGGTGCATCAAAACACAGCGATATAAGGGAAGCTATGGGAGGTGCACAAAAACACAGCGATATAGTGGAAACTAACAGAGGTGTGCAAAAACACAACAATATAGGGGAAGCTATGGGAGGTGCGTGAAAACACGGCGATATAAGGGAAGGTATAAGAGCTGAGCGATAACACAGTGATACAGGGGAAGCTATGGGAGGTGCTCAAAAACACGCCCATACAGGGGAAGTTATGAGAGGTGCACAAAAACACAGCCATATTGGAGAATGTATGGGAGGTGCGGGAAAACACAGCAGTAAGGGGAAGCTATGGGAGGTCCGCAAAAACACAGCAGTACGGGGAAGCTATGGGAGGTGTACGAAAACACGGCGATACAGGGGAAGGCTTGAGAGGTGAGCGAGAAAACAGCGTTATTGGGGAAACAATGGGAGGTGCACGAAAACAGCGATATAGGGGAAGCTCTGGGAGGTGCGCGAAAACACGGCGATATAGGGGAAGCTATGTGAGGTGTGCGAAAACGCAGCAATACAGGGGAAGGTATGAGAGGTGCGGGAAAACACTGCGATATAGGGGAAGCTCTGAGAGTTGCGCGAAAACACAGTGACATGGGGAAGCTATGGGAGGTGCGAGAAAACAGAGCGATATAGGGGAAGTTATGAGAGATGAGCGAAAACACAGCTAAAAAGGGGAAGGTATTAGAGGTGCACGACAACATGGTGATATAGGGGAAGCTATGAGAGGGGAGCAAAAACTCAGCGATTTAAGGGAAGGTTTGAAAAGTGCACGAAAACACAGCGCTATATGAGATGCTACGGGAGGTGCGCAAAAACGGCGATATAGGAGAAACTATGGGAGGTGCACAAAAACACTGAAAAAGGGGAATATATGAGAGGTGCGGGAAAATACTGCGATATAGGGTAAGTTATGAGAGATGAGCGAAAACACAGCTCAAAAGGGGAAGTTATGAGAGATACACGAATACACAGAGATATAGGGGAAACTATGCGAGGTGCGAGGAAACAGAGCGATATAGGGGAAGCTATTGGAGGTGTGCAAAAACACAGCGATACAGGGGAAGGTATGAGAGGTGCATCATAACACAGCAATATAGGAGAATCTGTGAGAGGTGCGCGAAAACAGAGCCTTATATGGGAATGTATGAGAGGTGTACGAAAACACAGCAATATAGGGGAAGCTATGGGAGGTGCACGAAAACACTGCGTAAAAGGGGAATGTATGAGAAGTGCGCAAAAACACAGCGATATAGGGGAAGCTATGGGAGGTGCGAGAAAACATAGTGATATAGGGGAAGGTATGAGAGGTGCGCAAAAACACGCCGATGTAGGGAAATGTATGAGAGGTGCGGAAAAACATTGCGATGTAGGGGAATTTATGAGGGATGAGCGAATACACAGCTAAAAAGGGGAAGGTATGAGAGGTGCGCGAAAACATGGCGATATAGGGGAATCTATGGGAGGTGCGTGAAAACACGATGATATGGGGAAGTTATGAGAGTTGCGCGAAAACACAGTGACATGGGGAAGCTATGGGAGGTGCGTGAAAACACAGCAATATTGGGGAATGTATTGGAGGTGCCCGAAAACACAGCAAAATAGAGGAAGGTATGAGAGGTGCTCGAAAACACGGCGATACAGGGGAAGATATGAGAAGTGCGTCAAAACACAGTGATATAGGGGAAGCTGTGGGAGGTGTGTGAAAACACAGTGAGAAAGGGCAACATATGAGAGGTGGGCGAAAACACAGCCATATTGGGGATGTTATGGGAGGTGCGCGAAAACACAGCGATAGAGGGGAAGCTATGCGAGGTGATTGAAAACACGGCGATACAGGGGAAAGTATGCGAGATGCGCGAGAAAAGTGTTATTGGGGAATCTATGGGAGGTGCACGAAAACACGGCGATATAGGGGAAGGAAAGAGAGGTGCATGAAAAAACAGTGATATAGGGGAATCTATAAGAACTGAGTGAAAACACAGAGATACAGGGGAAGCTATAAGAGCTGAGCGAAAACACAGCGATATAGGGGATGGTATGAGAGGTGTGCACAAACACATTGATATTTGGGAAGCTGTGGGAGCTGCGCGAAAAAACAGCGATATCGGGGAAGGTATGGGAGATGCGCAACAACATAGCGCTATTGGGGAAGATATGAGAGGTGAGCGAAAACATGCCCATTTTGGGGAATGTATGAGAGGTGCATGAAAACACAGCGATATAGGGGAAGCTATGGGAAGAGTGGAAAAACACGGCAATATAGGGGAAGGTACGAGAGGTGCGCGAGAACAGCAATTTAGGGGAAGCTATGGGAGGTGCGCGAAAACACAGCAATATTGAGGAAGGTATGAGAGGTGCTCGAAAACATGGCTATGTACGGGAATGTATGAGAGGTGCGCAGAAACATGGCTATATAGGGAAATGTATGAGAGGATCGTGAAAACACAGCGATATAGGGGAAGCTATGGGAGGTGCGCGAATACACGGCGATATAGGAGAAGTTACGAGAGGGGCGCGAAAACACAGTGATATGGGGAAGCTATGAGTGGTGTGTGAACACACGGCCATACAGGGGAACGGATGATAGGTGTGCGGAAAAACAGCGATATAGGGGAAGCTCTGGGAGGTGCGCGAAAACATGGCGATATAGGGGAAGCTATAAGAGCTGAGTGAAAACACAGCGATAGAGGGGAAGTTATGGGAGGTGCGTGAAAACACGGCAATATAGGGGAAGGTATGAGAGGTGCGTGAAAACACAACCATATTTGGGAATGTATGGGAGGTCCGCGAAAACACAGCAGTAAGGGAAAGCTATGGGAGGTACATCAAAACACAGCGATATAGGGCAAGCTATGGGAGGTGTGCGAAAACGCAGTGATACATGGTAAGGTATGAGGGGTGCGCAAAAGTGCAGCCTTTTTAGGGAAGGAATGGGAGGTGCACGAAAACACGGCGATATGGGGGAAGCTATGAGAGGTGCTCGAAAACAGCGATTTAGGGGCAGCTATGGGAGGTGCGCGAAAATACAGCAATATTGGTGAAGGTATTGGAGGTGCCCGAAAACACAACGAGAAAGGGGAATATATGAGAGGTGCGGAAAAACACTGCGATATAGGGGAAGTAATGAGACATGAGCGAAAACACAGCTAAAAAGGGGAAGGTATGAGAGGTGCACGAAAACATGGTGATATAGGGAAAGCTATGAGAGGGGAGCAAAAACTCAGCGATATAAGGGAAGGTATGAAAAGTGCACGAAAACACAGCGCTATAGGGGAAGCTATGGGAGGTGCGCGAAAACAGGGCGATATTGAAGAAGCTATGGGAGGTGCACGGAAACACGGTGAAAAAGGGGAATATATGAGAGGTGCGGGAAAACACTGCGACATAGGGTAAGTTATGAGAGATGAGCGAAAACACAGCTCAAAACGGGAAGGTATGAGAGGTGCACGAAAACACAGCGATATAGGGCAAGCTATGGGAGGTGTGCGAAAACGCAGTGATACATGGTAAGGTATGAGGGGTGCGCAAAAGTGCAGCCTTTTTAGGGAAGGAATGGGAGGTGCACGAAAACACGGCGATATGGGGGAAGCTATGAGAGGTGCTCGAAAACAGCGATTTAGGGGCAGCTATGGGAGGTGCGCGAAAACACAGCAATATTGGTGAAGGTATTGGAGGTGCCCGAAAACACAGCGAGAAAGGGGAATATATGAGAGGTGCGGAAAAACACTGCGATATAGGGGAAGTAATGAGACATGAGCGAAAACACAGCTAAAAAGGGGAAGGTATGAGAGGTGCACGAAAACATGGTGATATAGGGAAAGCTATGAGAGGGGAGCAAAAACTCAGCGATATAAGGGAAGGTATGAAAAGTGCACGAAAACACAGCGCTATAGGGGAAGCTATGGGAGGTGCGCGAAAACAGGGCGATATTGAAGAAGCTATGGGAGGTGCACGGAAACATGGTGAAAAAGGGGAATATATGAGAGGTGCGGGAAAACACTGCGACATAGGGTAAGTTATGAGAGATGAGCGAAAACACAGCTCAAAAGGGGAAGGTATGAGAGGTGCACGAAAACACAGCGATATAGGGCAAGCTATGGGAGGTGTGCGAAAACGCAGTGATACATGGTAAGGTATGAGGGGTGCGCAAAAGTGCAGCCTTTTTAGGGAAGGAATGGGAGGTGCACGAAAACACGGCGATATGGGGGAAGCTATGAGAGGTGCTCGAAAACAGCGATTTAGGGGCAGCTATGGGAGGTGCGCGAAAACACAGCAATATTGGTGAAGGTATTGGAGGTGCCCGAAAACACAGCGAGAAAGGGGAATATATGAGAGGTGCGGAAAAACACTGCGATATAGGGGAAGTAATGAGACATGAGCGAAAACACAGCTAAAAAGGGGAAGGTATGAGAGGTGCACGAAAACATGGTGATATAGGGAAAGCTATGAGAGGGGAGCAAAAACTCAGCGATATAAGGGAAGGTATGAAAAGTGCACGAAAACACAGCGCTATAGGGGAAGCTATGGGAGGTGCGCGAAAACAGGGCGATATTGAAGAAGCTATGGGAGGTGCACGGAAACACGGTGAAAAAGGGGAATATATGAGAGGTGCGGGAAAACACTGCGACATAGGGTAAGTTATGAGAGATGAGCGAAAACACAGCTCAAAAGGGGAAGGTATGAGAGGTGCACGAAAACATGGCGATATAGGGGAAGCTATGGGAGGTGCGAGAAAACAGCAGTATAGGGGAAACTGTGGGAGCTGCCCGAAAACACAGCGATATAGGGGAAGGTATGATAGGTGCATCAAAACACAGCGATATAAGGGAAGCTATGGGAGGTGCACAAAAACACAGCGATATAGTGGAAACTAACAGAGGTGTGCAAAAACACAACAATATAGGGGAAGCTATGGGAGGTGCGTGAAAACACGGCGATATAAGGGAAGGTATAAGAGCTGAGCGATAACACAGTGATACAGGGGAAGCTATGGGAGGTGCTCAAAAACACGCCCATACAGGGGAAGTTATGAGAGGTGCACAAAAACACAGCCATATTGGAGAATGTATGGGAGGTGCGGGAAAACACAGCAGTAAGGGGAAGCTATGGGAGGTCCGCAAAAACACAGCAGTACGGGGAAGCTATGGGAGGTGTACGAAAACACGGCGATACAGGGGAAGGTTTGAGAGGTGCGCGAAAAAACAGCATTATTGGGGAAACAATGGGATGTGCACGAAAACGGCGATATAGGGGAAGCTCTGAGAGTTGCGCGAAAACACAGTGACATGGGGAAGCTATGGGAGGTGCGAGAAAACAGCGATATAGGGGAAGTTATTGGAGGTGTGCAAAAATACAGCGATACAGGGCATGGTATGAGAGGTGCATCAAAACACAGCAATATAGGGGAAGCTATGGGAGGTGCGTGAAAACACAGCAATATTGGAGAATGTATTGGAGGTGCCCGAAAACACAGCAAAATAGAGGAAGGTATGAGAGGTGCTCGAAAACAGGCTAATGTAGGGGAATGTATGAGAGGTGCGCGAAAACACGGCGATACAGGGGAAGATATGAGAAGTGCATCAAAACACAGCGATACAGGGGAAGCTATGGGAGGTGCTCAAAAACACGCCCATACAGGGCAAGTTATGAGAGGTGCACAAAAACACAGCCATATTGGAGAATGTATGGGAGGTGCGGGAAAACACAGCAGTAAGGGGAAGCTATGGGAGGTCCGCGTAAACACAGCAGTACGGGGAAGCTATGGGAGGTGTACGAAAACACGGCGATACAGGGGAAGGTTTGAGAGGTGCGCGAAAAAACAGCATTATTGGGGAAACAATGGAATGTGCACGAAAACAGCGATATAGGGGAAGCTCTGAGAGTTGCGCGAAAACACAGTGACATGGGGAAGCTATGGGAGGTGCGAGAAAACAGAGTGATATAGCGGAAGTTATTGGAGGTGTGAAAAAATACAGCGATACAGGGGATGGTATGAGAGGTGCATCAAAACACAGCAATATAGGGGAAGCTATGGGAGGTGCGTGAAAACACAGCAATATTGGGGAATGTATTGGAGGTGCCCGAAAACACAGCAAAATAGAGGAAGGTATGAGAGGTGCTCAAAAACACGCCGATGTAGGGGAATGTATGAGAGGTGCGTGAAAACACGGCGATACAGGGGAAGATATGAGAAGTGCATCAAAACACAGCGATATAGGGGAAGCTGTGGGAGGTGTGCGAAAACACAGTGATAAAGGGCAACATATGAGAGGTGGGCGAAAACACAGCCATATTGGGGATGTTATGGGAGGTGCGCGAAATCACAGCGATAGAGGGGAAGCTATGCGAGGTGATTGAAAACACGGCGATACAGGGGAAGGTATGAGAGATGCGCGAGAAAAGTGTTATTGGGGAATCTACGGGAGGTGCACGAAAACACGGCGATATAGGGGAAGGAAAGAGAGGTGCATGAAAAAACAGTGATATAGGGGAATCTATAAGAACTGAGTGAAAACACAGAGATATAGGGGAAGCTATAAGAGCTGAGTGAAAACACAGCGATATAGGGGATGGTATGAGAGGTGTGCACAAACACATTGATATTTGGGAAGCTACGGGAGGTGCGCAAAAGCACAGCGATACAGGGTAAGTTATGAGAGGTGCACGAAAACACAGTAATATTGGTGAAGGTATTGGAGGTGCCCGAAAACACAGCGAGAAAAGGGAATATATGAGAGGTGCGGAAAAACATTGCGATATTGGGGAAGTAATGAGAGATGAGCGAAAACACAGCTAAAAAGGGGAAGGTATGAGAGGTGCACGAAAACACGGTGATATAGGGAAAGCTATGAGAGGGGAGCAAAAACTCAGCGATATAAGGGAAGGTATGAAAGGTGCATCAAAACACAGGGATATGGGGGAAGCTCAGGGAGGTGTGTGAAAACACGATGATATAGGGGAAGCTATAAGAGCTAAGCGAAAACACAGCGATAGAGGGGAAGCTATGGGAGGTGCTCGAAAACACAGTGATACAGGGGAAGGTATGAGAGGTGCGCGAAAACACAGCCATATTGGGGAAGGTATGTGAGGTGTGCGAAAACACAGCGATAGAGGGGAACCTATGGGAGGTGTGGGAAAATAGAGCGATATAGAGGAAGTTATGAGAGATGAACAAAAACACAGCGATATAAGGGACGGTATGAAAAGTGCACGAAAACACAGCGCTATAGGGGATGCTACAGGAGGTGCACAAAAACAGGGCGATATAGGAGAAGCTATGAGAAGTGCACGAAAACACTGTGAAAAAGGGGAATATATGAGAGGTGCGGGAAAATACTGCGATATAGGGTAAGTTATGAGAGATGAATGAAAACATAGCTCAAAAGGGGAAGGTATGAAAAGTGTGAGAAAACACCGTGACATGGGGAAGCTATGGGAGGTGTGCAAAATCACAGCCATATTGGGGAATGTATGGGAGGTGCGGGAAAACACAGCAGTAAGGGGAAGCTATGGGAGGTGTGCGAAACACAGCGATAAAGGGCAACGTATGAGGGGTGCATCAAAACACAGCCATATTGGGGAAGTTATGGGAGGTGAGCGAAAACACAACGATAGAGGGGTAGCTATGAGAGCAGAGCGATAACACGGTGATACAGGGGAAGGTATCGGAGGTGCGCGAAAACAGGATGATATAGGGGAAGTTATGACAGCTGCGCGAAAACACAGCGATATGGGGAAGCCTTGAGAGGTGTGCGAACGCACGGCGATATACGTGAAGGTATGAGAGGTGCGCAAAAACACGGCTTGTAGGGAAAGCTACGGGAGGTGCGCGAAAACACAGCGTTATTGGGAACCTATGGGAGGTGCACGAAAACTCAGCGATATTGGGGAAGCTCTGGGAGGTGCGTGAATACTCGACGATATAGGGGAAGCTATAAGAGCTGAGCGAAAACACAGCAATAGAGGGGAAGCTATGGGAGGTGCTCGAAATCACGGCGATACAAGGGAAGGTATGAGAGGCGTGCGAAAACACAGCCATATTGGGGAATGTATGGGAGGTGCGGGAAAACACAGCAGTAAGTGGAAGCTATGGGAGGTGTGCGAGACACAGCGATAAAGGGCAACGTATGAGAGGTGCGTGAAAAATCAGCCATATTGAGGAAGGTATGTGAGGTGCGCGAAAACACAGCGATAGAGGGGAATGTACGAGAGATGAGCGAAAACACAGCTGAAAAGTGGAAGTTATGAGAGGTGCGTCAAAATACAACCATATTCGGGAATGTGTGGGAGGTCCGCGAAAACACAGCAGTAAGGGGAAGCTATGGGAAGTGTGCGAAAACATGGTGATAAAGGGCAACGTATGAGAGGTGCACGAAAACACAGCCATATTGGGGAAGTTATGAGAGGTGCACTAAAACACAGCAATATAGGGGAAGGTATGAGAGGTCTGCGAAAACACGGCGATAAAGGGCAATGTATGAGAGGTGCACGAAAACGCAGCCATATTGGGGAAGGTATGTGAAGTGCGCGAATGCACGGCGATACAGAGGAAGGTATGAGAAGTGTCCGAAAACATAGCCATATTGGGGAAACAATGGGAGGTGCACGAAAACACAGCGATATAGGGAAAGCTCTGAGAGGTGCGCGAAAACACGACAATATAGGGGAAGCTATAAGAGCTGAGCAAAAGCACTGCAATAGAGGGGAAACTATGGGAAACTATGGGAAACTCCAAAACACGGCGATACAGGGGAAGGCTTGAGAGGTGAGCGAGAAAACAGCGTTATTGGGGAAACAATGGGAGGTGCACGAAAACAGCGATATAGGGGAAGCTCTGGGAGGTGCGCGAAAACACGGCGATATAGGGGAAGCTATGTGAGGTGTGCGAAAACGCAGCAATACAGGGGAAGGTATGAGAGGTGCGGGAAAACACTGCGATATAGGGGAAGCTCTGAGAGTTGCGCGAAAACACAGTGACATGGGGAAGCTATGGGAGGTGCGAGAAAACAGAGCGATATAGGGGAAGTTATGGGAAGAGTGGAAAAACACGGCAATATAGGGGAAGGTACGAGAGGTGCGCGAGAACAGCAATTTAGGGGAAGCTATGGGAGGTGCGCGAAAACACAGCAATATTGAGGAAGGTATGAGAGGTGCTCGAAAACATGGCTATGTACGGGAATGTATGAGAGGTGCGCAGAAACATGGCTATATAGGGAAATGTATGAGAGGATCGTGAAAACACAGCGATATAGGGGAAGCTATGGGAGGTGCGCGAATACACGGCGATATAGGAGAAGTTACGAGAGGGGCGCGAAAACACAGTGATATGGGGAAGCTATGAGTGGTGTGTGAACACACGGCCATACAGGGGAACGGATGATAGGTGTGCGGAAAAACAGCGATATAGGGGAAGCTCTGGGAGGTGCGCGAAAACATGGCGATATAGGGGAAGCTATAAGAGCTGAGTGAAAACACAGCGATAGAGGGGAAGTTATGGGAGGTGCGTGAAAACACGGCAATATAGGGGAAGGTATGAGAGGTGCGTGAAAACACAACCATATTTGGGAATGTATGGGAGGTCCGCGAAAACACAGCAGTAAGGGAAAGCTATGGGAGGTACATCAAAACACAGCGATATAGGGCAAGCTATGGGAGGTGTGCGAAAACGCAGTGATACATGGTAAGGTATGAGGGGTGCGCAAAAGTGCAGCCTTTTTAGGGAAGGAATGGGAGGTGCACGAAAACACGGCGATATGGGGGAAGCTATGAGAGGTGCTCGAAAACAGCGATTTAGGGGCAGCTATGGGAGGTGCGCGAAAATACAGCAATATTGGTGAAGGTATTGGAGGTGCCCGAAAACACAACGAGAAAGGGGAATATATGAGAGGTGCGGAAAAACACTGCGATATAGGGGAAGTAATGAGACATGAGCGAAAACACAGCTAAAAAGGGGAAGGTATGAGAGGTGCACGAAAACATGGTGATATAGGGAAAGCTATGAGAGGGGAGCAAAAACTCAGCGATATAAGGGAAGGTATGAAAAGTGCACGAAAACACAGCGCTATAGGGGAAGCTATGGGAGGTGCGCGAAAACAGGGCGATATTGAAGAAGCTATGGGAGGTGCACGGAAACACGGTGAAAAAGGGGAATATATGAGAGGTGCGGGAAAACACTGCGACATAGGGTAAGTTATGAGAGATGAGCGAAAACACAGCTCAAAACGGGAAGGTATGAGAGGTGCACGAAAACACAGCGATATAGGGCAAGCTATGGGAGGTGTGCGAAAACGCAGTGATACATGGTAAGGTATGAGGGGTGCGCAAAAGTGCAGCCTTTTTAGGGAAGGAATGGGAGGTGCACGAAAACACGGCGATATGGGGGAAGCTATGAGAGGTGCTCGAAAACAGCGATTTAGGGGCAGCTATGGGAGGTGCGCGAAAACACAGCAATATTGGTGAAGGTATTGGAGGTGCCCGAAAACACAGCGAGAAAGGGGAATATATGAGAGGTGCGGAAAAACACTGCGATATAGGGGAAGTAATGAGACATGAGCGAAAACACAGCTAAAAAGGGGAAGGTATGAGAGGTGCACGAAAACATGGTGATATAGGGAAAGCTATGAGAGGGGAGCAAAAACTCAGCGATATAAGGGAAGGTATGAAAAGTGCACGAAAACACAGCGCTATAGGGGAAGCTATGGGAGGTGCGCGAAAACAGGGCGATATTGAAGAAGCTATGGGAGGTGCACGGAAACATGGTGAAAAAGGGGAATATATGAGAGGTGCGGGAAAACACTGCGACATAGGGTAAGTTATGAGAGATGAGCGAAAACACAGCTCAAAAGGGGAAGGTATGAGAGGTGCACGAAAACACAGCGATATAGGGCAAGCTATGGGAGGTGTGCGAAAACGCAGTGATACATGGTAAGGTATGAGGGGTGCGCAAAAGTGCAGCCTTTTTAGGGAAGGAATGGGAGGTGCACGAAAACACGGCGATATGGGGGAAGCTATGAGAGGTGCTCGAAAACAGCGATTTAGGGGCAGCTATGGGAGGTGCGCGAAAACACAGCAATATTGGTGAAGGTATTGGAGGTGCCCGAAAACACAGCGAGAAAGGGGAATATATGAGAGGTGCGGAAAAACACTGCGATATAGGGGAAGTAATGAGACATGAGCGAAAACACAGCTAAAAAGGGGAAGGTATGAGAGGTGCACGAAAACATGGTGATATAGGGAAAGCTATGAGAGGGGAGCAAAAACTCAGCGATATAAGGGAAGGTATGAAAAGTGCACGAAAACACAGCGCTATAGGGGAAGCTATGGGAGGTGCGCGAAAACAGGGCGATATTGAAGAAGCTATGGGAGGTGCACGGAAACACGGTGAAAAAGGGGAATATATGAGAGGTGCGGGAAAACACTGCGACATAGGGTAAGTTATGAGAGATGAGCGAAAACACAGCTCAAAAGGGGAAGGTATGAGAGGTGCACGAAAACATGGCGATATAGGGGAAGCTATGGGAGGTGCGAGAAAACAGCAGTATAGGGGAAACTGTGGGAGCTGCCCGAAAACACAGCGATATAGGGGAAGGTATGATAGGTGCATCAAAACACAGCGATATAAGGGAAGCTATGGGAGGTGCACAAAAACACAGCGATATAGTGGAAACTAACAGAGGTGTGCAAAAACACAACAATATAGGGGAAGCTATGGGAGGTGCGTGAAAACACGGCGATATAAGGGAAGGTATAAGAGCTGAGCGATAACACAGTGATACAGGGGAAGCTATGGGAGGTGCTCAAAAACACGCCCATACAGGGGAAGTTATGAGAGGTGCACAAAAACACAGCCATATTGGAGAATGTATGGGAGGTGCGGGAAAACACAGCAGTAAGGGGAAGCTATGGGAGGTCCGCAAAAACACAGCAGTACGGGGAAGCTATGGGAGGTGTACGAAAACACGGCGATACAGGGGAAGGTTTGAGAGGTGCGCGAAAAAACAGCATTATTGGGGAAACAATGGGATGTGCACGAAAACGGCGATATAGGGGAAGCTCTGAGAGTTGCGCGAAAACACAGTGACATGGGGAAGCTATGGGAGGTGCGAGAAAACAGCGATATAGGGGAAGTTATTGGAGGTGTGCAAAAATACAGCGATACAGGGCATGGTATGAGAGGTGCATCAAAACACAGCAATATAGGGGAAGCTATGGGAGGTGCGTGAAAACACAGCAATATTGGAGAATGTATTGGAGGTGCCCGAAAACACAGCAAAATAGAGGAAGGTATGAGAGGTGCTCGAAAACAGGCTAATGTAGGGGAATGTATGAGAGGTGCGCGAAAACACGGCGATACAGGGGAAGATATGAGAAGTGCATCAAAACACAGCGATACAGGGGAAGCTATGGGAGGTGCTCAAAAACACGCCCATACAGGGCAAGTTATGAGAGGTGCACAAAAACACAGCCATATTGGAGAATGTATGGGAGGTGCGGGAAAACACAGCAGTAAGGGGAAGCTATGGGAGGTCCGCGTAAACACAGCAGTACGGGGAAGCTATGGGAGGTGTACGAAAACACGGCGATACAGGGGAAGGTTTGAGAGGTGCGCGAAAAAACAGCATTATTGGGGAAACAATGGAATGTGCACGAAAACAGCGATATAGGGGAAGCTCTGAGAGTTGCGCGAAAACACAGTGACATGGGGAAGCTATGGGAGGTGCGAGAAAACAGAGTGATATAGCGGAAGTTATTGGAGGTGTGAAAAAATACAGCGATACAGGGGATGGTATGAGAGGTGCATCAAAACACAGCAATATAGGGGAAGCTATGGGAGGTGCGTGAAAACACAGCAATATTGGGGAATGTATTGGAGGTGCCCGAAAACACAGCAAAATAGAGGAAGGTATGAGAGGTGCTCAAAAACACGCCGATGTAGGGGAATGTATGAGAGGTGCGTGAAAACACGGCGATACAGGGGAAGATATGAGAAGTGCATCAAAACACAGCGATATAGGGGAAGCTGTGGGAGGTGTGCGAAAACACAGTGATAAAGGGCAACATATGAGAGGTGGGCGAAAACACAGCCATATTGGGGATGTTATGGGAGGTGCGCGAAATCACAGCGATAGAGGGGAAGCTATGCGAGGTGATTGAAAACACGGCGATACAGGGGAAGGTATGAGAGATGCGCGAGAAAAGTGTTATTGGGGAATCTACGGGAGGTGCACGAAAACACGGCGATATAGGGGAAGGAAAGAGAGGTGCATGAAAAAACAGTGATATAGGGGAATCTATAAGAACTGAGTGAAAACACAGAGATATAGGGGAAGCTATAAGAGCTGAGTGAAAACACAGCGATATAGGGGATGGTATGAGAGGTGTGCACAAACACATTGATATTTGGGAAGCTACGGGAGGTGCGCAAAAGCACAGCGATACAGGGTAAGTTATGAGAGGTGCACGAAAACACAGTAATATTGGTGAAGGTATTGGAGGTGCCCGAAAACACAGCGAGAAAAGGGAATATATGAGAGGTGCGGAAAAACATTGCGATATTGGGGAAGTAATGAGAGATGAGCGAAAACACAGCTAAAAAGGGGAAGGTATGAGAGGTGCACGAAAACACGGTGATATAGGGAAAGCTATGAGAGGGGAGCAAAAACTCAGCGATATAAGGGAAGGTATGAAAGGTGCATCAAAACACAGGGATATGGGGGAAGCTCAGGGAGGTGTGTGAAAACACGATGATATGGGGAAGCTATAAGAGCTAAGCGAAAACACAGCGATAGAGGGGAAGCTATGGGAGGTGCTCGAAAACACAGTGATACAGGGGAAGGTATGAGAGGTGCGCGAAAACACAGCCATATTGGGGAAGGTATGTGAGGTGTGCGAAAACACAGCGATAGAGGGGAACCTATGGGAGGTGTGGGAAAATAGAGCGATATAGAGGAAGTTATGAGAGATGAACAAAAACACAGCGATATAAGGGACGGTATGAAAAGTGCACGAAAACACAGCGCTATAGGGGATGCTACAGGAGGTGCACAAAAACAGGGCGATATAGGAGAAGCTATGAGAAGTGCACGAAAACACTGTGAAAAAGGGGAATATATGAGAGGTGCGGGAAAATACTGCGATATAGGGTAAGTTATGAGAGATGAATGAAAACATAGCTCAAAAGGGGAAGGTATGAAAAGTGTGAGAAAACACCGTGACATGGGGAAGCTATGGGAGGTGTGCAAAATCACAGCCATATTGGGGAATGTATGGGAGGTGCGGGAAAACACAGCAGTAAGGGGAAGCTATGGGAGGTGTGCGAAACACAGCGATAAAGGGCAACGTATGAGGGGTGCATCAAAACACAGCCATATTGGGGAAGTTATGGGAGGTGAGCGAAAACACAACGATAGAGGGGTAGCTATGAGAGCAGAGCGATAACACGGTGATACAGGGGAAGGTATCGGAGGTGCGCGAAAACAGGATGATATAGGGGAAGTTATGACAGCTGCGCGAAAACACAGCGATATGGGGAAGCCTTGAGAGGTGTGCGAACGCACGGCGATATACGTGAAGGTATGAGAGGTGCGCAAAAACACGGCTTGTAGGGAAAGCTACGGGAGGTGCGCGAAAACACAGCGTTATTGGGAACCTATGGGAGGTGCACGAAAACTCAGCGATATTGGGGAAGCTCTGGGAGGTGCGTGAATACTCGACGATATAGGGGAAGCTATAAGAGCTGAGCGAAAACACAGCAATAGAGGGGAAGCTATGGGAGGTGCTCGAAATCACGGCGATACAAGGGAAGGTATGAGAGGCGTGCGAAAACACAGCCATATTGGGGAATGTATGGGAGGTGCGGGAAAACACAGCAGTAAGTGGAAGCTATGGGAGGTGTGCGAGACACAGCGATAAAGGGCAACGTATGAGAGGTGCGTGAAAAATCAGCCATATTGAGGAAGGTATGTGAGGTGCGCGAAAACACAGCGATAGAGGGGAATGTACGAGAGATGAGCGAAAACACAGCTGAAAAGTGGAAGTTATGAGAGGTGCGTCAAAATACAACCATATTCGGGAATGTGTGGGAGGTCCGCGAAAACACAGCAGTAAGGGGAAGCTATGGGAAGTGTGCGAAAACATGGTGATAAAGGGCAACGTATGAGAGGTGCACGAAAACACAGCCATATTGGGGAAGTTATGAGAGGTGCACTAAAACACAGCAATATAGGGGAAGGTATGAGAGGTCTGCGAAAACACGGCGATAAAGGGCAATGTATGAGAGGTGCACGAAAACGCAGCCATATTGGGGAAGGTATGTGAAGTGCGCGAATGCACGGCGATACAGAGGAAGGTATGAGAAGTGTCCGAAAACATAGCCATATTGGGGAAACAATGGGAGGTGCACGAAAACACAGCGATATAGGGAAAGCTCTGAGAGGTGCGCGAAAACACGACAATATAGGGGAAGCTATAAGAGCTGAGCAAAAGCACTGCAATAGAGGGGAAACTATGGGAAACTATGGGAAACTCCAAAACACGGCGATACAGGGGAAGGCTTGAGAGGTGAGCGAGAAAACAGCGTTATTGGGGAAACAATGGGAGGTGCACGAAAACAGCGATATAGGGGAAGCTCTGGGAGGTGCGCGAAAACACGGCGATATAGGGGAAGCTATGTGAGGTGTGCGAAAACGCAGCAATACAGGGGAAGGTATGAGAGGTGCGGGAAAACACTGCGATATAGGGGAAGCTCTGAGAGTTGCGCGAAAACACAGTGACATGGGGAAGCTATGGGAGGTGCGAGAAAACAGAGCGATATAGGGGAAGTTATGAGAGATGAGCGAAAACACAGCTAAAAAGGGGAAGGTATTAGAGGTGCACGACAACATGGTGATATAGGGGAAGCTATGAGAGGGGAGCAAAAACTCAGCGATTTAAGGGAAGGTTTGAAAAGTGCACGAAAACACAGCACTATATGAGATGCTACGGGAGGTGCGCAAAAACGGCGATATAGGAGAAACTATGGGAGGTGCACAAAAACACTGAAAAAGGGGAATATATGAGAGGTGCGGGAAAATACTGCGATATAGGGTAAGTTATGAGAGATGAGCGAAAACACAGCTCAAAAGGGGAAGTTATGAGAGATACACGAATACACAGAGATATAGGGGAAACTATGCGAGGTGCGAGGAAACAGAGCGATATAGGGGAAGCTATTGGAGGTGTGCAAAAACACAGCGATACAGGGGAAGGTATGAGAGGTGCATCATAACACAGCAATATAGGAGAATCTGTGAGAGGTGCGCGAAAACAGAGCCTTATATGGGAATGTATGAGAGGTGTACGAAAACACAGCAATATAGGGGAAGCTATGGGAGGTGCACGAAAACACTGCGTAAAAGGGGAATGTATGAGAAGTGCGCAAAAACACAGCGATATAGGGGAAGCTATGGGAGGTGCGAGAAAACATAGTGATATAGGGGAAGGTATGAGAGGTGCGCAAAAACACGCCGATGTAGGGAAATGTATGAGAGGTGCGGAAAAACATTGCGATGTAGGGGAATTTATGAGGGATGAGCGAATACACAGCTAAAAAGGGGAAGGTATGAGAGGTGCGCGAAAACATGGCGATATAGGGGAATCTATGGGAGGTGCGTGAAAACACGATGATATGGGGAAGTTATGAGAGTTGCGCGAAAACACAGTGACATGGGGAAGCTATGGGAGGTGCGAGAAAACAGAGCGATATAGGGGAAGTTATTGGAGGTGTGCAAAAGCACAGCGATACAGGGGAAGGTATGAGAGGTGCATCAAAACACTGCAATATAGGGGAAGCTATGGGAGGTGCGTGAAAACACAGCAATATTGGGGAATGTATTGGAGGTGCCCGAAAACACAGCAAAATAGAGGAAGGTATGAGAGGTGCTCGAAAACACGGCGATACAGGGGAAGATATGAGAAGTGCGTCAAAACACAGTGATATAGGGGAAGCTGTGGGAGGTGTGTGAAAACACAGTGAGAAAGGGCAACATATGAGAGGTGGGCGAAAACACAGCCATATTGGGGATGTTATGGGAGGTGCGCGAAAACACAGCGATAGAGGGGAAGCTATGCGAGGTGATTGAAAACACGGCGATACAGGGGAAAGTATGCGAGATGCGCGAGAAAAGTGTTATTGGGGAATCTATGGGAGGTGCACGAAAACACGGCGATATAGGGGAAGGAAAGAGAGGTGCATGAAAAAACAGTGATATAGGGGAATCTATAAGAACTGAGTGAAAACACAGAGATACAGGGGAAGCTATAAGAGCTGAGCGAAAACACAGCGATATAGGGGATGGTATGAGAGGTGTGCACAAACACATTGATATTTGGGAAGCTGTGGGAGCTGCGCGAAAAAACAGCGATATCGGGGAAGGTATGGGAGATGCGCAACAACATAGCGCTATTGGGGAAGATATGAGAGGTGAGCGAAAACATGCCCATTTTGGGGAATGTATGAGAGGTGCATGAAAACACAGCGATATAGGGGAAGCTATGGGAAGAGTGGAAAAACACGGCAATATAGGGGAAGGTACGAGAGGTGCGCGAGAACAGCAATTTAGGGGAAGCTATGGGAGGTGCGCGAAAACACAGCAATATTGAGGAAGGTATGAGAGGTGCTCGAAAACATGGCTATGTACGGGAATGTATGAGAGGTGCGCAGAAACATGGCTATATAGGGAAATGTATGAGAGGATCGTGAAAACACAGCGATATAGGGGAAGCTATGGGAGGTGCGCGAATACACGGCGATATAGGAGAAGTTACGAGAGGGGCGCGAAAACACAGTGATATGGGGAAGCTATGAGTGGTGTGTGAACACACGGCCATACAGGGGAACGGATGATAGGTGTGCGGAAAAACAGCGATATAGGGGAAGCTCTGGGAGGTGCGCGAAAACATGGCGATATAGGGGAAGCTATAAGAGCTGAGTGAAAACACAGCGATAGAGGGGAAGTTATGGGAGGTGCGTGAAAACACGGCAATATAGGGGAAGGTATGAGAGGTGCGTGAAAACACAACCATATTTGGGAATGTATGGGAGGTCCGCGAAAACACAGCAGTAAGGGAAAGCTATGGGAGGTACATCAAAACACAGCGATATAGGGCAAGCTATGGGAGGTGTGCGAAAACGCAGTGATACATGGTAAGGTATGAGGGGTGCGCAAAAGTGCAGCCTTTTTAGGGAAGGAATGGGAGGTGCACGAAAACACGGCGATATGGGGGAAGCTATGAGAGGTGCTCGAAAACAGCGATTTAGGGGCAGCTATGGGAGGTGCGCGAAAATACAGCAATATTGGTGAAGGTATTGGAGGTGCCCGAAAACACAACGAGAAAGGGGAATATATGAGAGGTGCGGAAAAACACTGCGATATAGGGGAAGTAATGAGACATGAGCGAAAACACAGCTAAAAAGGGGAAGGTATGAGAGGTGCACGAAAACATGGTGATATAGGGAAAGCTATGAGAGGGGAGCAAAAACTCAGCGATATAAGGGAAGGTATGAAAAGTGCACGAAAACACAGCGCTATAGGGGAAGCTATGGGAGGTGCGCGAAAACAGGGCGATATTGAAGAAGCTATGGGAGGTGCACGGAAACACGGTGAAAAAGGGGAATATATGAGAGGTGCGGGAAAACACTGCGACATAGGGTAAGTTATGAGAGATGAGCGAAAACACAGCTCAAAACGGGAAGGTATGAGAGGTGCACGAAAACACAGCGATATAGGGCAAGCTATGGGAGGTGTGCGAAAACGCAGTGATACATGGTAAGGTATGAGGGGTGCGCAAAAGTGCAGCCTTTTTAGGGAAGGAATGGGAGGTGCACGAAAACACGGCGATATGGGGGAAGCTATGAGAGGTGCTCGAAAACAGCGATTTAGGGGCAGCTATGGGAGGTGCGCGAAAACACAGCAATATTGGTGAAGGTATTGGAGGTGCCCGAAAACACAGCGAGAAAGGGGAATATATGAGAGGTGCGGAAAAACACTGCGATATAGGGGAAGTAATGAGACATGAGCGAAAACACAGCTAAAAAGGGGAAGGTATGAGAGGTGCACGAAAACATGGTGATATAGGGAAAGCTATGAGAGGGGAGCAAAAACTCAGCGATATAAGGGAAGGTATGAAAAGTGCACGAAAACACAGCGCTATAGGGGAAGCTATGGGAGGTGCGCGAAAACAGGGCGATATTGAAGAAGCTATGGGAGGTGCACGGAAACATGGTGAAAAAGGGGAATATATGAGAGGTGCGGGAAAACACTGCGACATAGGGTAAGTTATGAGAGATGAGCGAAAACACAGCTCAAAAGGGGAAGGTATGAGAGGTGCACGAAAACACAGCGATATAGGGCAAGCTATGGGAGGTGTGCGAAAACGCAGTGATACATGGTAAGGTATGAGGGGTGCGCAAAAGTGCAGCCTTTTTAGGGAAGGAATGGGAGGTGCACGAAAACACGGCGATATGGGGGAAGCTATGAGAGATGCTCGAAAACAGCGATTTAGGGGCAGCTATGGGAGGTGCGCGAAAACACAGCAATATTGGTGAAGGTATTGGAGGTGCCCGAAAACACAGCGAGAAAGGGGAATATATGAGAGGTGCGGAAAAACACTGCGATATAGGGGAAGTAATGAGACATGAGCGAAAACACAGCTAAAAAGGGGAAGGTATGAGAGGTGCACGAAAACATGGTGATATAGGGAAAGCTATGAGAGGGGAGCAAAAACTCAGCGATATAAGGGAAGGTATGAAAAGTGCACGAAAACACAGCGCTATAGGGGAAGCTATGGGAGGTGCGCGAAAACAGGGCGATATTGAAGAAGCTATGGGAGGTGCACGGAAACACGGTGAAAAAGGGGAATATATGAGAGGTGCGGGAAAACACTGCGACATAGGGTAAGTTATGAGAGATGAGCGAAAACACAGCTCAAAAGGGGAAGGTATGAGAGGTGCACGAAAACATGGCGATATAGGGGAAGCTATGGGAGGTGCGAGAAAACAGCAGTATAGGGGAAACTGTGGGAGCTGCCCGAAAACACAGCGATATAGGGGAAGGTATGATAGGTGCATCAAAACACAGCGATATAAGGGAAGCTATGGGAGGTGCACAAAAACACAGCGATATAGTGGAAACTAACAGAGGTGTGCAAAAACACAACAATATAGGGGAAGCTATGGGAGGTGCGTGAAAACACGGCGATATAAGGGAAGGTATAAGAGCTGAGCGATAACACAGTGATACAGGGGAAGCTATGGGAGGTGCTCAAAAACACGCCCATACAGGGGAAGTTATGAGAGGTGCACAAAAACACAGCCATATTGGAGAATGTATGGGAGGTGCGGGAAAACACAGCAGTAAGGGGAAGCTATGGGAGGTCCGCAAAAACACAGCAGTACGGGGAAGCTATGGGAGGTGTACGAAAACACGGCGATACAGGGGAAGGTTTGAGAGGTGCGCGAAAAAACAGCATTATTGGGGAAACAATGGGATGTGCACGAAAACGGCGATATAGGGGAAGCTCTGAGAGTTGCGCGAAAACACAGTGACATGGGGAAGCTATGGGAGGTGCGAGAAAACAGCGATATAGGGGAAGTTATTGGAGGTGTGCAAAAATACAGCGATACAGGGCATGGTATGAGAGGTGCATCAAAACACAGCAATATAGGGGAAGCTATGGGAGGTGCGTGAAAACACAGCAATATTGGAGAATGTATTGGAGGTGCCCGAAAACACAGCAAAATAGAGGAAGGTATGAGAGGTGCTCGAAAACAGGCTAATGTAGGGGAATGTATGAGAGGTGCGCGAAAACACGGCGATACAGGGGAAGATATGAGAAGTGCATCAAAACACAGCGATACAGGGGAAGCTATGGGAGGTGCTCAAAAACACGCCCATACAGGGCAAGTTATGAGAGGTGCACAAAAACACAGCCATATTGGAGAATGTATGGGAGGTGCGGGAAAACACAGCAGTAAGGGGAAGCTATGGGAGGTCCGCGTAAACACAGCAGTACGGGGAAGCTATGGGAGGTGTACGAAAACACGGCGATACAGGGGAAGGTTTGAGAGGTGCGCGAAAAAACAGCATTATTGGGGAAACAATGGAATGTGCACGAAAACAGCGATATAGGGGAAGCTCTGAGAGTTGCGCGAAAACACAGTGACATGGGGAAGCTATGGGAGGTGCGAGAAAACAGAGTGATATAGGGGAAGTTATTGGAGGTGTGAAAAAATACAGCGATACAGGGGATGGTATGAGAGGTGCATCAAAACACAGCAATATAGGGGAAGCTATGGGAGGTGCGTGAAAACACAGCAATATTGGGGAATGTATTGGAGGTGCCCGAAAACACAGCAAAATAGAGGAAGGTATGAGAGGTGCTCAAAAACACGCCGATGTAGGGGAATGTATGAGAGGTGCGTGAAAACACGGCGATACAGGGGAAGATATGAGAAGTGCATCAAAACACAGCGATATAGGGGAAGCTGTGGGAGGTGTGCGAAAACACAGTGATAAAGGGCAACATATGAGAGGTGGGCGAAAACACAGCCATATTGGGGATGTTATGGGAGGTGCGCGAAATCACAGCGATAGAGGGGAAGCTATGCGAGGTGATTGAAAACACGGCGATACAGGGGAAGGTATGAGAGATGCGCGAGAAAAGTGTTATTGGGGAATCTACGGGAGGTGCACGAAAACACGGCGATATAGGGGAAGGAAAGAGAGGTGCATGAAAAAACAGTGATATAGGGGAATCTATAAGAACTGAGTGAAAACACAGAGATATAGGGGAAGCTATAAGAGCTGAGTGAAAACACAGCGATATAGGGGATGGTATGAGAGGTGTGCACAAACACATTGATATTTGGGAAGCTATGGGAGGTGCGCAAAAGCACAGCGATACAGGGTAAGTTATGAGAGGTGCACGAAAACACAGTAATATTGGTGAAGGTATTGGAGGTGCCCGAAAACACAGCGAGAAAAGGGAATATATGAGAGGTGCGGAAAAACATTGCGATATTGGGGAAGTAATGAGAGATGAGCGAAAACACAGCTAAAAAGGGGAAGGTATGAGAGGTGCACGAAAACACGGTGATATAGGGAAAGCTATGAGAGGGGAGCAAAAACTCAGCGATATAAGGGAAGGTATGAAAGGTGCATCAAAACACAGGGATATGGGGGAAGCTCAGGGAGGTGTGTGAAAACACGATGATATAGGGGAAGCTATAAGAGCTAAGCGAAAACACAGCGATAGAGGGGAAGCTATGGGAGGTGCTCGAAAACACAGTGATACAGGGGAAGGTATGAGAGGTGCGCGAAAACACAGCCATATTGGGGAAGGTATGTGAGGTGTGCGAAAACACAGCGATAGAGGGGAAGCTATGGAAGGTGCTTGAAAACACGGCGATATAGGGGAAGGTATGAGAGGTGCACGAAAGCACGGCGATACAGGGGAAGGTATGAGAGGTGTGCGAAAACACAGCCATATTGGGGAAACTATGGGAGGTGCACGAAAACACAGCGATATAGGGAAAGCTCTGGGAGGTGCGCGAAAACACGGCTATATAGGGGAAACTATGAGAGGTGCTCAAAAACAGCGATTGAGGAGAAGCTATGAGAGATGCACGGAAACACCGCCATATAGGGGCAGCCATGGGAGGTGCACAAAAACACAGCAATATTGGTGAAGGTACTGGAGGTGCCCGAAAACACAGCGAGAAAGGGGAATGTATGAGAGGTGCGGAAAAAACATTGCGATATAGGGGAAGTTATGAGAGATGAGCGAAAACACAGCTAAAAAGGAGAAGGTATGAGAGATGCGCGAAAACACAGCGATATGGGCGAAGCTATGGGAGGTGTGCGAAAACGCAACGATACAGTGGAAGGTATGAGAGGTGCGCAAAAGCACAGCCATATTGGGGAAGGTATGGGAGGTGCATGAAAACACGGCTATATAGGGGAAGTTATGAGAGGTGCTCAAAAACAGCGATTGAGGAGAAGCTATGAGAGATGCACAGAAACATCGCCATATAGGGGCAGCCATGGGAGGTGCACAAAAACACAGCAATATTGGTGAAGGTACTGGAGGTGCCCGAAAACACAGCGAGATAGGGGAATGTATGAGAGGTGCGGAAAAAACATTGCGATATAGGGGAAGTTATGAGAGATGAGCGAAAACAGCTAAAAAGGAGAAGGTATGAGAGGTGTGTGAAAACACGGCGATATAGGGGAAGCTATGGGAGGTGCGCTAAAAGACGATGATATGGGGAAGTTATGGGAGGTGCGCGAAAACATGGCGATATAGGGGAAGTTATCAGAGCTGCGCGAAAACACAGTGATATGGGGAAGCTATGAGAGGTGTGAGAAAACAGAGCGATATAGGGGAAGCTATGGGAGGTGCGCGAAAAGACAATGATATAGGGAAGTTATGGGAGGTGCGTGAAAACATGGCGATACAGAGGAGGCTATTGGGGAAGCTATGGAAGGTGCACAAAAACACGGTGAAAAAGGGGAATATATGAGAGGTGCCCGAAAACACAGCGATATAGAGGAATCTGTGCGAGGTGCGCGAAAACAGAGCCATATATGGGAAGGCATTAGAGGTGTACGAGAACACTGCGAAAAAGGGGAATGTATGAGAGGTGCTCGAAAACACAGCGATATAGGGGAAACTAACAGAGGTGCGCAAAAACACAGCAATATAGGGGAAGCTATGGGAGGTGCGAGAAAACAGTGCGAAATATGGGAAGCCATGGGAGGTACGAGAAAATAGAGCGATAAAGAGTGAAGCTATTGGAGGTGTGCAAAAACACAGCGATACAGGGGAAGGTATTAGAGATTCATCAAAACACAGCAATATAGGGGAATCTGTGAGAGGTGTGCGAAAACAGAGCCATATATGGGAAGGTATTAGAGGTGTACGAAAACACTGCGATATGGGAAAGCTATGGGAGGTGCATGAAAACACTGCGATAAAGAAGAATGTATGAGAGGTGAGTGAAAACACTGCGATATAGGGGAAGTTATGAGCGATCAGCAAAAAAACAGCTAAAAAGGGGAAGTTATGAGAAGTGCACGAAAACACAGTGATATTGGGGAAGCTATGGGAGGTGCGAGAAAACATAGCGATATAAGGGAAAGTATGAGAGGTGCGCGAAAACACAGCAATATAGGGGAGGCAATGGGAGGTGCCCGAAAACACAGCGATATAGAGGAAGGTATGAGAGGTGCTCGAGAACACGCCAATGTAGGGGAATGTACGAGCGGTGCTTGAAAACACGGTGATACAGCAAAAGGTATGAGAAGTGCATCAAAACACAGCGATATAGGGGAAGCTATGGGAGGTGCGAAAAAACAAGGCAATATAGGGGAAGGGATGAGAGGTGCTCAGAAACAGCAATATAGGGGAAGCTGTGGGAGGTGTGCGAAAACACAGGTGGGCGAAAACACAGCCATATTAGGGATGTTATGGGAGGTGCGCGAATACACAGCGATAGAGGGGAAGCTATGTGAGGTGCTCAAAAACACGGCAATATAGGAGAAGGTATGAGAGGTGCGTGAAAACACAGCGTTATTGGAGAATCTATGGGAGGTGCACAAAAACACGGCGATATAGGGGAAGCTCTGGGAGTTTCGCAAAAACACAGCCATATTTTGGAAGGTATGGGAGGTGTGCGAAAACACAGCGATACGGGGAAGGTATGGGAGGTGTGCAAATACACGGCGATATAGGGGAAGTTATGAGAGGGGCGCGAAAACAGTGACATGGGTAAGCTATGAGTGGTGTGCGAACACAGCGATATGCGTGAAGGTACGAGAGTTGTGCGAAAACACGGCAATATAGGGGAAGGTATGAGAGATGAGCGAAAACAGAGCCATAGAGGGAAAGTTATGGGAGGTGCACGAAAACACAGCGATAGAGGGGAAATGATTGGAGATGCTCTAAAACACGGCGATACAGGGAAGGTATGAGAGGTACGCGAAAACACAGCCATATTGGGGAATGTATAGGAGGTGCGCGAAAACACAGCAGTAAGGGGAAGCTCTGGTAGGTGCGCGAATACAGGGTGATACAGGTGAAGGTATGAGAGGTGCGCGAAAACAGCGTTATTGTGGAAACTATGGGAGGTGCATGAAAACACAGCAATATAGGGGAAGGTATGAGAGGTGCGTGAAAACACAGTGATATTTGGGAAGATATGGGAGGTGCGGGTAAACAAAGCGATATGGGGAAGGTATGAGAGGTGCGTGAAAACACAGCCATATTTTGGAAGGTATGCGAGGTGCGCGAAAACACAGCTATAAGTGGAAGGTATGGGAGGTGCACGAAAACACGGCGATACAGGGGAAGATATGAGAGGTGCGCGAAAACAGCGTTATTTTGGAAACTATGGGAGGTGCATGAAAACACAATGATATACGGGAAAATATGGCAGGTTCGCGACAACACGGAGATATAGGAGAAGCCATGAGAGGTGCGTGAAAACGCGGTGATATAGGGGAAGCAATGGGAGGTGCGGGAAAATACAGTGACATACGGAAAGCTATGAGAGGTGTGCGAAAACACAACAATATAGGGGAAGGTATGAGACGTGCGCGAAAACAAAGTGTTATTGTGGAAACTATGGCAGGTGCATGAAAACACAGCGATACAGGGAAAAATCTGGGAGGTTCGCGAAAACACGGCGATATAGGGGAAGCATTGAGAGGTACGCGAAAACGCGGCGATATAAGGTAAGGTATTCGAGGTGCGCGAAAACACAGCTATATAGGGGAAACTAACAGAGGTGTGCAAAAACACAGCAATATAGGGAAAGGTATGAGAGGTGCATCAAAACACAGCAATATAGGGGAATCTCTGAGAGGTGCACGAAAACAGAGCCATATATGGGAAGGTATGAGAGGTGCGCAACAACACAGCCATATGGGGGAAGGTATGAGAGGTGCACGAAAACACAGCAATATAAGGGATTCTGTGAGAGGTGTGCAAAAACAGAGCCATATAGGAGAAGGTATGAGAGGTGTACGAAAATGCAGCGATATAGGGGAAGCTATGGGAGGTGTACAAAAACACAGTGATATAGGGGAATGTATGAGAGCTGCGCAAAAATACGGCAACACAGGGGAAGGTATGAGATATGAGCGAAAACACAGCTAAAGGGGAAGCTATGGCAGGTGCGTGAAAACACAGCCATATAGGGGAAGCTATGGGAGGTGCGCGAAAATACAGTGACATACGGAAAGCTATGAGAGGTGTGCGAAAACACAACAATACAGGGGAAGGTATGAGAGGTGCGCGAAAACAAAGTGTTATTGTGGAAACTATGGCAGGTGCATGAAAACACAATGATATAGGGGAAAACCTGGGAGGTTCGCGAAAACACGGCGATATAGGGGAAGCTATGAGAGGTACGCGAAAACGCGGCGATATAGGGGAAGGTATGGGAGGTGCGCGAAAACACAGCGATATAGGGGAAACTAACAGAGGTGTGCAAAAACACAGCAATATAGGGGAAGCTATGGGAAGTGAGAGAAAACAGAGCGATATAGGGGAAGCTATTGGAGGTGTTCAAAAACACAGCGATACAGGGGAAGGTATGAGAGGTGCATCAAAATACAGCAATATAGGGGAATCTCTGAGAGGTGCACGAAAACAGAGCCATATATGGGAAGGTATGAGAGGTGCGCAAAAACACAGCCATATGGGGGAAGGTATGGGAGGTGCACGAAAACACAGCAATATAGGGGATTCTGTGAGAGGTGCGCGAAAACAGAGCCATATAGGGGAAGGTATGAGAGGTGTACGAAAACGCAGCGATATAGGGGAATCTATGGGATGTGTACGAAAACACAGCGATATAGGGGAATGTATGAGAGATGCGCGAAAATACGGTGACATAGGGGAAGGTATGAGATATGAGCGAAAACACAGCTAAAAAGGGGAAGCTATGGGAGGTGCGCGAAAACACAGCGATATGGGGAAACTAACAGAGGTGCACAAAAACACAGCGATAGAGGGGAAGGTATGGGAGGTGTGCAAAAACACAGCGATACAGGGGAAGGTATGAGAGGTGCGCAAAAACACAGCCATATGGGGAAAGGTATGGGAGGTGTACGAAAACACAGCAATATAGGGGAATCTGTGAGGGGTGAGCGAAAACAGAGCCATATAGGGGAAGGTATGAGAGAGGTACGAAAACAAAACGATATAGGGGAATGTATGAGAGGTGCACGAAAACACAGAGAGGTAGGGGAATCTATGGGAGGTGCACGAAAACACGGCGACATAGGGGAATGTATAAGGGGTGCGGGAAAACACGGCGACATAGGGGAAGTTATGAGAGATGAGCGAAAACACAGCTAAAAAGTGGAAGTTATGGCGGGTGCGTGAAAACACAGCGATATAGGGGAAACTAACAGAGGTGCGCAAAAACACAGCAATATAGTGGAAGCTATGGGAGGTGCGAGAAAACAGAGCGATATAGGGGAAGCTATTGGAGGTGTGCAAAAACACAGCGATACAGGGGTTGGTATGAGAGGTGCACGAAAACTGAGCAATATAGGGGAATCTGTGAGAGGTGCGCAAAAACAGCCATATGGGGGAAGGTATGGGAAGCTATGACGAAAGAACCAGTTATCAGAAGATTGATGCCGATAAGAGGACAATGGGGGAACATGCAAGGTGCAAATAAGAGAGAGACGAGGGAGATTACCGAAAGGAGACACGGTTCCGAGTATTGTCAGAGACCGGTGGCTTTGAACCCTGAACTGTTTGAAGTTTGATGGACAGGCGATACCCCAGCAGGGGGATAAAAACGGACAGGTTCGCTAAGGCAATAGACACACGACTCCACGAGGTAACGAGACCCTGAAAGTGGTGTGCCCCCCCACAAGTTGGTGGGAGTTTTTGGAGGTCTGGTCACGGGACCAGCCATAGACGCACAGGGTGGAAAGATACAGTCGGGCGGGTACCTGGTGTGTGTGTCCGCCCTTGCCTGGGTGCCGGGTTCACCACAGAAGAACGATTGTATCTGGAATGGAGGGGTCACAGTCGGTGACCTCAGAAGACATTACAAAGGGCTCGCCCGAAAGCTAACTGCGAGGAAAATCGAAGGTCTGTTTGGAAACTGATTTGCATATTCATTCGTTTTCTCTCTCTCTCTCTCCCCAACGGCACGACGGTGATTACTGCGAACTGAATTAAACTGAACTCTGTGTCACTTGATGACTGATCATTTGACCCCTAGACTGCGATAGAGCTTGATTGATCCGATTATCCTAGTTCTGTGTACATGTGTGTTTATTCATTGCTAAACTGTTGCATTTATATCCTTTTGATTAGAGTACTGTGTTGCTTCTTTCTTTAATAAAACTTTCTTAGTTCCAGTAATCCAGACTCCAACTGAGTGATCTATTTCTGCTGGTTTAGCAACCCAGTTACGGGGTACGTAACATAAGTGGGGTTCTCATTCGCAATTTTGAACGCTAAATTTGGGACTGGGTAAATTGCTGGGGTTAAAATTCCCGAAAGAAAGAAAAGGCAAACAGCAGAAATGGACATTGAGGAATTTCTAAAGGCACCGACCTCGGAGGCATTAGAGGATGCCAGGAAAGTGGAATTGGCAGCTGTGGCCAAACGGTTGAATCTTGTTAAGGGGAAGTCGACAATGAGGAGAGAGGAGATACACAGAGCTATCATGGAGCACTATGTATCTAAAGGTGTGTTTCCCCAAGGGGAGCTGGAGGTGATATCTATTGGAAAACCTGGTGGAGACGCAGTACAGGTGCAGCTTGAAAAATTAAAACTCGAGCACCAGTTCCGGATACGGCAGCTAGAACACGAAGAGAAACAGAGGGAAAGGGAATTCGAGTTGGAGAGGTTAAAGATAAGGGCAGAGCATGGGGCCATGCCGAACCACGGTGGAGGGTTCAGGGCGACCCAGGAGGTTAGGCTGGTTCCCCCATTTGACGATACCGATGTGGATCGGTACTTTCTCCATTTCGAAAAAGTTGCGGCAAGTCAGGACTGGCCGAGGGATAAGTGGGCTGTTTTGCTTCAGAGTGTACTTAAAGGAAAAGCCCAACAAGCTTACTCGGCTTTGTCCGCAGAAGATGCCCAGAGGTATGAGGTGGTGAAAGAGGCCATCCTCAGGATTTATGAGTTGGTCCCGGAGGCATACCGGCAGAGGTTCCGGAATGCAAGGAAGCAGTGGGGCCGCATGTATTTAGAGTTTGCCCTTGAGATGCAGACATATTGTGAGCGTTGGTGCGCGTCGAAGGGGGTAAGACTGCTACAGCTGATCCTGATTGAGTAGTTTAAAGGTTGTGTCCCTGACGGTATGAGACCCTATCTAGATGAGAAAGAGGCAGACACTTTAGCCGCAACTGCGAAGTTAGCGGATGAGTACGCGTTGACACATAAAACGAAGTTTGCCCCGAGTAATGTCTACCAGAAGGGTAGTCAGGACAGCAGGGATAGTCTGCCAGAAAAGTCAGAAAGTAAGCCGGGGACTAGTGAGAAGGATAAGGTAGACCGGGTGCAGTCTGGTAGGAAGTCTCCTGGGGTCATATGTTACAATTGTGGGAAAGTCGGACACTTTGAGTCCAGGTGCTTTGCCCCAAAGAAGGAGACGGGAAAGGGAAAGGCGGCGTTTCCGACTGGCTGTATTGAGCTGGTAAGCAAACCGCTAGGAGAGGAGAGGGCTAACAAAGTTCAGGAAGGGCGCGAGAGGTTTATCTCAACCGGATTGGTGTCGGTGAAGGAGGGGTTAAACCCAGTTCCAGTGCGGATCTGGAGAGACAGGGGAGCGTGTCAGTCATTGATATTTAAGAGTGTATTAGAGTTTAGCTCAGAGACCCAGACTGGGGAGGTCAGGGTCAAAGGTATTGGGGAAGGGACTGAAGCAGTGTCTTTGCACCAGGTACACCTACAAAGCGACTTGGTCTCTGGACTAGTCACGATCGGGGTGAGGCCCGAACTACTGATGAAAGGCGTGGAAGTCTTACTCGGTAATGACCTCACCGGCGGAAATGTGTTCTCAGCAGTAAAACTGACAGGCCAGCCTACCAGCATTGAGGCCCCGCCCATGGACTCACAGGTTCATCCTGGTTGCGCAGTGACGCGGCCTGTGTCCAGAAAGGCTGCAGAGGCTGATATAGAGTTAGCTGAGATGTTTCTTGTACCAGGGGGAGGTAGAAAGTGAAAAGAAGGAGCGTAGTGAGACAGGAGGAAGTGAGGGAGGTGAGGCTGACTTAGCATTAGCAAGGAAGGACTTTGTACAGACGCAGGAGCAAGACGAGGAGCTGATGGTTTCGGCGGAGACAGCTCTCTCTGAAGCAGAATTAAAAAGAGAGCCAGTAGGCTATTGTGTGGAGGAGGGAGTGCGAAGGAAGAAAGGGAGACCTAGTACCGTGCCCGCAGATGAGGAATGGGGGATGGTGCCAATAATTTATGGGGATGAGATTCTTAACCTGGCCCACAAGATACCCCTCGGTGGATATTTTGGGGGGAGGAAAACAGTCAGCGGAATCATGAAAGGGTTTTACTGGCTGCACAGGAGGAAGGATGTTACTGACTATTGTAGACGTGAGTTAACACAGTTAGAGGCTATTAACATGTTAAAAGCTCGCCACGATCAGAAAACAGATCTAGCTGGTGATATCATGAAAATTAATGAGGCTAGGATGCCACCTGATAAGGGGAAAACCCATTTTGAAAAGATAAGTGTGGTGCTGACCAGATGGGAGAACACTATTGTGTTGACAGACTTTGCTGTTGAGTTCTCTCCCTTAATCCCCGAACAAAGCAAACCGCTAAGAGAGCTAATTAAACGACACGTCCACGTAGGTCCAGATGTCCCGAGGTGATGCAAAGAGCTGGGACATGGAGCTGTTGCCACATCAGGTCAGCCTAGTGAGCAACACCCCTATAGAATGATTAATTCAGTGACAAACGGGCTAAAGAGCACAGAAGTGTATATTGGCGATATAGTGGTCTGGAGTGACATGTAGGGGGGAGCACATTATGGCGGTAGAGGAGCTGTTTAAATGGCTGTCTGAAGTCAGCCTGACAGTGAACCTCGCAAAAAGTGAGTTCGGCCGCGCGAAGGTCACTTATCTGGGATTTGTAGTAGGACAGGGGCAGCTGGCTCCGATGCAAGCTAAGGTGCGGGCTGTCTCTGAAGTCCCCACCCCGACAGACAAGAGAGCCCGAAGAAGGCTCTTGGAGATGGTGGGGTACTATCGGAAGTTTTGCAGAAAAAAAAACAACTTTGCGGATAGTACCCACCCTCTTACTAAGCCCTTGCCAAAGAATGCTATGTTGGTATGGGACGACCCTTGTTATCTGTGTCCGGGGCGAAATCCACTGAGAAGTTACACTGATCACAATTCATTAGTGTTTTCGGGCACTATGAAGTTTGCTAAATTGGAGCATGGTTTTAGAGGATTATTAAAATTACACATATAAAAGGAACACGGAAAATGTGATTGCTGACTGTCTGTCCAGGTGTTGACAACTTAAAATTCTCCATATTATCCAAATAGCCGATGACAATGTATATTTGTGTGTATCTAAGAATGTATTCCTGCCTATTATTTTTACCCTGGTAAAAATCCTTTGAAAGGTTCTTTGTGACAAAAGAAGCAGTTATCAGAAGATTGATGCCGATAAGAGGACAATGGGGAAACATGCAAGGTGCAAATAAGAGAGAGACGAGAGAGATTACCGAAAGGAGACACGGTTCCAAGTATTGTCAGAGACCGATGGCTTTGAATCCTGAACTGTTTGAAGTTTGATGGACAGGCGATACCCCAGCAGGGGGATAAAAAGGGACAGGTTCGCTAAGGCAACAGACACACGACTCCACGAGGTAACGAGACCCTGAAAGCGGTGTGCCCCCCCACAGTTGGTGGGAGCTTTTGGAGTTCTAGTCACGGGACCAGCCACAGACGCACAGGGTGGAAAGATAAGGTCGGGCGGGAACCTGGTGTGTGTGTCCACCCTTGCCTGGGTGCCGGGTTCACCGCAGAAGAACGATCGTATCTGGAACGGAGGGGTCACAGTCGGTGACCTCAGAGGACATTACAAAGGGCTCGCCTGAAAGCTAACTGCGAGTTATATGGAAGGTCTGTTTGGAAACTGATTTGCATATTCATTTGTTCTCTCTCTCTCTCCCCAATGACACGACGGTGATTACTGCGAACTGAATTAAACTGAACTCTGTGTCACTTGATGACTGATCATTTTACCCCTAGACTGCGATAGAGCTTGATTGATCCAATTATCCTAGTTCTGTGTACATGTGTGTTTATTCATTGCTAAACTGTTGCATTTATATCCTTTTGTTAGAGTACTGTGTTGCTTCTTTCTTTAATAAAACTTTCTTAGTTCCGGTAATCCAGACTCCAACCCAGTTTGGCAACCCAGTTACGGGGTACGTAACAGTGAAAACACAGCAATATAAGTTAAGCTATGGGAGGTGCATGAAAGCACAGCGAGAAAGGGGAAGCTATGAGAGGTACCCGAAAACACAGCCATATAGGGGAAGGTATGAGAGGTGAACGAAATCACAGCGATATAGGGGAAGGTATGAGAGGTGCGCTAAAACACATCGGTACAGGGGAAGCTAAAAGAGGTGCGCAAAAACACAGCGATATAGTGGAAGATATGAGAGGTGCGTGAAAACACAACGATATAGGGGAAGGTATGCGAGGTGCGTGAAAACACAGCGAGAAAGGGGAAGGTATGAGAGGTGCGCAAAAACACAGCCATATAGGGGTAGTTATGAGAGGTGCACGAAAACACGCCAATATATGTGAAGGTATGAGAGGTGCGTGAGAACACGGCAATATAGGCAAAGCTATGAGAGGTGAGCGAAAACACAGTGATATAGGGGAAGGTATGAGAGGTGCATGAAAAGACAGCGATATAGGGGAAACAATGGGAGGTGTGCAAAAACACAGCGATATTGGGGAAGGTATGAGAGGTGCATGAAAACACAGCGATATAGGGGAAGCTATGGGAGGTGTGTGAAAACACAGCGAGATAGGGGAAACTATGTGAGGCACACAAAAACACAGCAATACACCGGAAGCTATGGGAGGTGCATGAAAACACGGTGACATAGGGGAAGGTATGAGAGGTGAGCGAAAGCACAGTGATATAGCGGAAGATATGAGAGGTGCACGAAAAGACAGCGATATAGGGGAAGGTATAAGAGGTGCACGAAAATGCAGCGATATGCGGAAGTGATGGGAGGGGCGCGAAAGCACAGCGATGTAGTGGAATGTATGAGAGGTGCATGAAAACCTGGCGATATAGGAGAAGCTATGTGAGGTGCTAGAAAACATAGCGAATAGAGAAAGCTATCAGAGATGCGCGAAAATGCAGCGACATATGGGAAGCTATGGGAGATGTGCGAAAACAAAGCGATATAGGGGAAGGTATGAGAGGTGCGAGCAAACACATCAATATAGGGGAAGCTATGGGAGTTGTGTGAAAACAGGGCGATATAGGAGACGGTATGAGAGGTGCGCAAAAACACAGCGATGTAAGGGAAGCTATGGGAGTTGAGTGAAACCAGGGCGATACAGGAGAAGGTATGAGAGGTGTGCGAAAACACAGCGATGTAGGGGTAGCTATGTGAGATATCGAAAACACGGCGATATAGGTGAAGCTATGAGAGGTGCCTGAGAACACAGCGATATAGGGGAAGCTGTGGGAGGTGTGTGAAAACACACCGATATAGAGGAATGTATGAGAGGTGCGCGAAAACACGGCGATACAGGGAAGGTTTGAGGTTTGCGCAAAAACACAGCAGTATAGGGGAAGCGATGGGAGGTGTGCATAAACACGGCGATATAGGGTAATGCATGAGAGATGAGCGACAACACAGTTAAAAAGTGGAAAGTATGAGAGGTGCGTGACAACGCGGCGATATAAGGGAAGCTATGAGAGGTGCGCGAACACAGGGCGATATAAGTGAAGGTATGAGAGGTGTGCGAAAACAGGGCGATATAGGGGGAGGTATGCGGTATGAGTGAAAGCACAGCTAAAAAGTGCAAGGTATGAGAGCTGCGCGAGAACACGGCGATATAGGCAAAGCTATGAGAGGTGAGCGAAAACACAGCGTTGTAGGGGAAGCTATGCGAGTTATCGACAACACGGCGATATAGGTGAAGCTATGAGAGGTGCCCGAGAACACAGCAATATAGGGGAATCTGTGCAGGGTGCATGAAATGACAGCAATATAGGGGAAGGTACTGGAGGTGCGCGAAAACACACCGATATAGGGGAAGGTATGAGAGGTGCGCGAAAACACGGCGATACAGGGGAAGGTTTGAGGGTTGCGCAAAAATACAGTAATATAGGGGAAGGTATAAGAGGTGCGCGACAACGCGGTGATATAGGCAAAGCTAGGAGAGGTGAGCGAAAACACAGCGATATAGGGGAAGGTATGAGAGGTGCGCGAAAACACAACGATATAGGGGAAGGTATGAGAGGGGAGCGAAAACTCAGCGATATATGGGACTGTATGAGAGGTGCACAAAAGCACAGCGATATAGGGGAAGGTAAGAGAGGTGCGCGAAAACACAGCCGTATAGGGGAAGGTATGAGAGGTGTACGAAAATACGGCGATATAGGGGAAGCTATGGGAGGTGCAGGAAAACACGGCGATATACGCAAAGGTATGAGAGGTGCGCAAAAACATGGTGATATAGGGGAATGTATAAGATATGCGTGACAACACAGCTAAAAAGTGGAAACTATGAGAGGTGCGTGAGAACACGGAGATATAGGCAAAGCTATGAGAGGTGCGCGAAAATACAGTGATATGGGGGAAGCTATTAGAGATTGTGGAAACACATCGATATAGGCGAAGCTACGAGAGGAGTGTGAAAACACAGCAATATAGTGGAAGGTATGAGAGGTGCGCAAAAACACAATGACATAGGGGAAGGTATGCGAGGTGCACGAAAACACAGCGATATAGCGGAAGCTATGAGGGGTGCGTGAAAACACAGCGATGTAGGGGTAGGTATGAGAGGTGCACGAAAACAGTGATATGGGGAAGCGATTGGAGGTGTGCGATAACACAGCGATATAGGGGAATGTATGAGAGGTGTGTGAAACATGGCGATATAGGGGAAGGTATGAGAGATGAGCAAAAACACAGTTAAATATGGGAAGGTATGAGAGGTGCACGAAAACACGGCAATATAGGTAAAGCTATGAGAGGGGAGTGAAAACTTAGCGATATAGGAGAAGGTATGAGAGGTGCACGAAAACACAGCACTATAGGGGAAGCTATAAGAGTTGTGTGAAAACACAGCGATATAGTGGAAGGTATGAGAGGTGTGCGAAAATACAACGATATATGGGAAGGTATGAGAGGTGCGCAGAAACACTGCCATACAGGGGAAGGTATGAGAGGTGTACAAAAACACAGCGATATAGGGGAAGCTATGGGAAGTGCAGGAAAACACGGCGATATATGAGAAGTTATGAGAGGTGCGCGAAAACATGGCGATATAGGGGAAGATATGAGAAGTGCACGAAAACACGGCGATATAGGGGAAGGTATGAGAGATGAGCGAAAACAGAGTTAAAAAGGGGAAGGTATGAGAGGTGCGCAAAAACACAGCGATATAGGGAAAGCTATGGGAGGGGCGCAAAAGCATAGCGAATAGGGAAAGCTATTAGAGATGCGCGGAGACGCAGCGATATATGGGAAACTATGGGTGATGCGCGAAAACAGAGTGATATAGGGGAAGGTATGAGAGGTGCGAGCAAACACATCGATATAGGGGAAGCTATGGGAGATGCGTGAAAATAGGGTGATATAGATGAAGCTATGAGAGGTGCCCGAGAACACAGCGATATACGGGAAGCTGTGGGAGGTGCACGAAAAGACAGCAATATAGGGGATGGTATTGGAGGTGCGCGAAAACACACCGATATAGAGGAAAGTATGAGAGGTGGGCGAAAACACAGCGATATACATGAAGGTATGAGAGGTGCGCGAAAACATGGCGAAATAGGGGAAGGTATGAGATATGAGGGAAAACACAGCTAAAAAGTGGAAAGTATCAGAGTTGCGTGAGAACACGGCGATATCGTCAAAGCAATGAGAGGTGAGCAAAAACACAGTGATATAGCGGAAGGTATGAGAGCTGCATGAAAACACTGCGATGTAGGGGAAGTTATGCGAGTTATGGACAACGTGGCGATAGAGGTGAAGCTCTGAGAAGTACCCAAGAACACAGTGATATAGGGGAAGTTGTGGGAGGTGTTCGAAAAGACAGTAATATAGGCGAAGGTATTAGAGGTGCGCGAAAACACACCGATATAGAGGAATGTATGAGAGGTGCACGAAAACACGGCGACATACGTGAAGGTATGAGAGGTGCGTGAAAACACGGCGATATACGTGAAGGTATGAGAGGTGCGCGAAAACACGGCGATATACATGAAGGTATGAGAGGTGCGCGAAAACACAGCGATATAGGGGAAGGTATGAGAGGTGCATGAAAACACAGCGATATAGGGGAAGCTATGGGAGGTCTGCAAAAACAGAGCGATATAGGGGAAACTATCAGAGGTGCGCGAGAACACCGATATAGGGGACGGTATGAGAGGCACACGAAAACACAGCAATATAGGGGAAGCTATGGGAGGTGCGTGAAAACACGGTGAAGTAGCGGAGTGTATGAGAGGTGCGCAAAAGCACAACGATGTAGGGGAAGCTATCGGAGGTGAGCGAAAACACAGTGACATAGGGGAAGCTACGGGAGGTTCCTGAAAACACAGGGATATAGGGGACGGTATGAGAGGTGCGCTAAAACAGAGCGATATAGGGGAAGGTTTCGCAGGTCTACAAAGCCACGGTGATATAGCAGAAGGTATGAGAGGAGCGCGAAAATGCAGTGATATGGGGGAAGCTATTAGAGTTCGTGGAAACACATCGATATAGGGGAAGCTATGAGAGAAGCGCGAAAACACAGCAATATAGTGGAAGGTATGCGAGGTGAACGAAAACAGCGATATAGCGGAAGCTATGAGAGGTGCGCGAAAACACAGCGATGTAGGGGTAGGTATGAGAGGTGCACGAAAACACAGCGATATGGGGAAGCTATGGGAGGTGTGCTAAAACATAGTGAATAGAGAGGTAAAGGTTTGAGAGGTGTACGAAAACAGGGCGATATAGGCAAGGTATGAGATATGAGCGTATACACAGCTAAAAATTGGAAGGTATGAGAGTTGCGCAAGAACACAGCGATATAGGCAAAGCTGTGAGAGCTGCGCTAAAACACAGCGATATAGTGGAAGGTATGAGAGGTGCGCTAAAACAAAACGATATAGTGAAAGGTATGCGAAGTGCAGGAAAACACGACGATTTAGCGTAAGCTATGAGAGGTGCGTGAAAATACAGGGATATAGGGAAAGGTATGAGAGGTGCGCAAAAGCACAGCGATATAGGGGAAGCAATGATAGGAGCGCGAAAACACGGTGATATAGGGGAAGGTATGAGAGGTGTGTGAAAACAGGGCGATATAGGCAAGGTATGAGATATGAGCAAAAACACAGTTAAAAGGGGAAGGTATGAAAGATGCGCGAAAACACAGCGATATAGGGGAAGGTATGAGAGGTGCGCGAAAACACAGCGATATAGGGGAAGGTATGAGAGGTGCACGAAAACACAGCGATATAGGGGAAGCTATGAGATGGGTGCGAAAATACAGTGATATAGGGGAAGCTATGGGAGGTGCACAAAAACACAGCGATATACGGGAAGCTAGGAGAAGCGCACGAGAAAGCAGCGAGAAAGCAGCGATACAGAGGAAACTATGGAAGGTGCGCGAAAATACAGCGAGAAAGGAGAAGCTATGAGATGTGCGCGAACACATGGCGATATACGTGAAGGTTTGAGAGGTGTGCGAAAACAAGGCGATATAGGCAAAGCTATGAGACGTGCACAGAAACACGGTGATATCAGGGAATGTATGAGAGGTGCAGGAAAACACAGCCATATAGGGGAAGTTAAGAGAAATGAGTGAAATCTCAGCTAAAAAGGGGAAGCTATGGCAGGTGCGTGAAAACACAGTGATCTAGGGGATGCCATGTGAGGTGCACAAAAACACAACGATATTGGAGAATCTATGAGGGGTGCACAAGAACACAGCGATATAGGGGAAGCTATGGGAGGTGCGCAAAAACACAGCAATATAGGGGAACGGATGAGAGGTGAGCAAAAACAGAGCGACATAATGGAAGGTATGGAAGGTCTCATAAACACGTTGATATAGGGGAAGGTATGAGTGGTCCGCGAAAAGACAGTGATATGGGGGAAGCTATGAGAGGTGCGTGAAAACTCAGCGATATAGTGGAAGGTATGAGAGGTGCGCGAAACACAACGATATAGGGGAAGGAATGCAAGGTGCACGAAAACACAATGAGAAAGGAGAAGCTATGAGAGGTGCACGAAAACACAGCCATATAGGGGAAGGTATGAGAGGTGCGTGAGAACATGGCGATATAGGCAAAGCTATGAGAGGTGAGCGAAAATACAGCAGTATAGGGGAAGGTATGAGAGGTGCAAAAAAACACAGCGTTATAGGGGAAACTATGGGAGGTGTGCGAAAACACAGCGATATAGGGGAAACTATGGGAGGTGTGCGAAAACACAGCGATATAGGGGAAACTATCAGAGGTGCATGAAAACACAGCAATATAGAGGAAGCTATGGGAGGTGCGCGAACACATGGCGATATACGTGAAGGTTTGAGAGGCTTGCGAAAACAAGGCGATATAGGCAAAGCTATGAGAGGTGAGCGAAAACACAGCAATATAGGGTAAGCTATGGGAAGTGCGCGAAAACACGGCAATATAGGGGAAGCTATGAGAGGGGAGTGAAAACTCAGCGATATTGGGGAAGGTATGAGAGGTGCACGAAAACACAGCGATATAGGTGAAGCTATGGGATGTGCGCGAAAACATAGAGAATAGAGAAAGCTATCAGAGATGCGCGAAAACGTAGCGATATATGGGAAGCTATGGGAGATGCGTGAAAAAAGAACGATATGGGGGAGGTATGAGAGGTGTGAGCATACACATTGATATAGGGGAAGCTATGGGAGTTGCGTGAAAACGGCGATATAGGAGAAGGTATGAGAGGTGCGCGAAATCTCGGCGATAGAAGGGAAGGTTTGAGGGTTGCGCGAAAACACAGCAATATAGGGGAAGCAATGGGAGGTGCATGAAATCACAGCAATGCACGGGAAGGTATGGAATGTGCACAAAAACACAGCAATATATTGTGGATCGTATGAGAGGTGCTCGAAAACACGGTGATGTAGGAGAATGTATGAGTGGTGCGCAAAAAGGCGGCGATACAGCGGAAGCTATGAGAGCTGCCCGAAAACACAGCGATATAGGGGTATGCATGAGAGGTGCACGAAAACACAGTGATACAGAGAAGCAATGGGAAGAGCACAAAAACACGGCGATACAGGGGAATGTATGAGAGATGAGTGAAAACAAGGCGATGTAAGGGAAGCTTTGCGAGCTGCGCAAAAACATGGCGATATAGCTGAAGCTATAAGAGGTGCGCGAAAAGACAGCAATATAAGGGAAGGTATTGGAGGTGAGCGAAAACACAGCGATATAGGGGAAAGTATGTGTGGGCCACGAAAACACAGCGATATAGCGGAAGCTATGAGAGGGGCCCGCAAACACAGCGATATAGGGGAAGGTATGAGAGTTGCACGAAAACACAGCGATACGGGGAAGCGATGGGAAGTGCGCAAAATCACGGCGATATAGGGGAAGGTATGAGAGGTGTGAGAAAACACAGCGATATAGGGGAAGCTATGGGAGATGCGTGAAAACGGCGATATAGGAGAAGGTATGAGAGGTGAGAGAAAACACAGCTCTTTTGGGGAAGCTAGAAGTGGTGCGCACAAACATGGCGATATAGAGGAAGCTATAAGAGGTGACCAAAAACACAGCGATATAGGGGAATTTATGAGAGGTGCCCGAGAACACAATGATATTGGGGAAGCTATGGGAGGTGCAGGAAAACACAGCGATATAGGGGAACCTATGAGAGGTGAGTGAAAACACAGCAATCTAAGGGAAGCTATGGGAGGTGTGCGAAAACACAGCGATACAGGGGAAGGTATGAGAGGTGCGCAAAAACACAGTCATATTGGGGAAGGTATGGGAGGTGCGCGAAAACAGAGCTATATGGGAATGTATGAGAGGTACGCGAAATCACGGTGAAATAGGGGAATTTATGAGAAGTGCGCGACAACACAGCAATGCAGGGGAAGCAATGGGAGGTGCGCGAAAACACGGCACTATAGGGGAAGCTATGGGAGGTTCGCGAAAAGACAGCAATATAGGGAAGTGGATTAGAGGTGAGCAAAAACACAGCGACATAGGGGAATGTATGGGAGGTCTGCGTAAATACGGTGATATTTGGGAAGCTATGAGAGTTGCGTGAAAACACAACGATATGGGGGAAGGTATGAGAGGTGCGCGAAAACACAACAATATAGGGGAAGCTATGGGAGGTGCAGGAAAATACGCCTATATAGAAAACATAGAAAACATAGAAAATAGGTGCAGGAGTAGGCCATTCGGCCCTTCGAGCCTGCACCCCCATTCAGTATGATCATGGCTGATCATCCAACTTAGAACCCTGCACCAGCCTTCCCTCCATACCCTCTGATTCCCGTAGCCACAAGAGCCATATCCAACTCCCTCTTAAATATAGCCAATGAACTGGCCTCAACTGTTTCCTGTGGCAGAGAATTCCACAGATTCACCACTCTCTGTGTGAAGAAGTTTTCCTAATCTCGGTCCTAAAAGGCTTCCCCTTTATCCTCAAACTGTGACCCCTCGTACTGGACTTCCCCAACATTGGAAACAATCTTCCTGCATCTAGCCTGTCCAATCCCTTTAGGATTTTATACGTTTCAATCAGATCCCCCCTCAATCTTCTAAATTCCAACGAGTATAAGCCTAGTTCATCCAGTCTTTCATCATATAAAAGTCCTGTCATCCCAGGAATCAATCTGGTGAACCTTCTTTGTACTCCCTGTATGGCAAATATGTCTTTCCTTAGATTAGGGGACCAAAACTGCACACAATACTCCAGGTGTGGTCTCACCAAGGCTTTATACAACCGCAGTAGTACCTCCCTGCTCCTGTACTCGAACCCTCTTGTTATAAATGCCAGCATACCGTTCGCCTTTTTCACCGCCTGCTGTACCTGCATGCCCACTTTCAATGACTGGTGTATAATAGCACCCAGGTCTCGTTGCACCTCCCCTTTTCCTAATCGGCCACCATTCAGATAATAATCTGTTTTCCTGTTTTTACCACCAAAGTGGATAACTTTACATTTATCCACATTAAATTGCATCTGCCATGAATTTGCCCACTCACCCAACCTATCCAAGTCACTCTGCATCCTCTTAGCATCTTCCTCACAGCTAACACTGCCACCCAGCTTCGTGTCATCCGCAAACTTGGAGATGCTGCATTTAATTCCCTCATCCAAGTCATTTATATTGTAAACAACTGGGGTCCCAGCACTGAGCCTTGCGATACCCCACTTGTCACTGCCTGCCATTCTGAAAAAGTCCCGTTTATTCCCACTCTTTGCTTCCTGTCTGCCAACCAATTCTCTATCTAAATCAATACCTTACTCCCAATACCATGTGCTTTAAGTTTGCACACTAATCTCCTGTGTGGGACCTTGTCAAAAGCCTTTTGAAACTCCAAATATACCACATCCACTGGTTCTCCCCTATCCACTTTACTAGTTACATCCTCAAAAAATAGGGTAAGATGAGCGAAAACACAGCTAAAAAGGGGAAGGTATGAGAGGTGCATGAAAACAGGGCGATATAGGGGAAGCTATGAGAGGGGAGCGATATAGGGGAAGGTATGAGAAGTGCATGAAAACGTAGCGCTATAGGGGGAGCTATGGGAGGTGCGCGAAAACATAGCAATATAGGGAAAGCTATGAGAGATGCGCGAAAACACAGTGATACAGGGGAGGCCCTGGGAGTTGCATGAAAACACAACGATATAGGAGAAAGTATGAGAGGTGTGCGAAAACACAGCGATGTAGGGGAAGCTATGCGAGGTGCGCAAAAACACGGTGATATAGGGAAAGCTATGAGAGATGCACGAGAACGCAGCGATATAGCGGAAAATATGGGAAGTGCGCAAAAACAGAACGATGTAGTGGAAGCTATGGGAGATGCACGAAAACAGAGCAATATAGGGGAAGGTATGAGAGGTGTGAGAAAACACAGCGATATAGGGGAAGCTATGGGAGGTGCGTAAAAACGGCGATATAGGAGAAGGTATGAGTGGTGCGTGAAAACATGGCGATGTAGAGGAAGGTATGAGAGGTGAGCGAAAACATGGCGATGTAGGGGAATGTATGAGAGGTGCATGAAAACACGGCGATATAGCGGAAGGTATGAGAGGTGAGAGAAAACGCAGCTCTATAGGGGAAGGTATGAGAGCTGCGTAAAAACACGGCGATATAGTGGCAGCTATGAGAGGTGAGCAAAAACACAGCGATATAGGGGAAGGTATGAGAGATGCACGAAAACACGGCGATATCAGGGAATCCATGGGAGGTGCGCGAAAACACAGTGATATAGGAGAAACTATGGGATGTGCGCGAAAACACGGCGATATAGGGGAAGGTATGAGAGATGTGCGAAAACACAGCGATGTAGGGGAAGCTACAGGAGGTGCGCAAAAACACGGTGGTATAGAGGAAGCTATGAGAGGTGCACGAAAACATCGCAATATAGGGGCAGCTATGGGAGGTGCGTGAAAACACAGCAATATTGGGGAAGGTATGAGAGGTGCTTGAAAACACGGCGATGTAGGGGAATGAATGAGAGGTCCGTGAAAACGTGGCGATATACGGGAAAGTATGGGAGGTGTGCGAAATCACAGCAATATACGGAAAGGGATGAGAGGTGTGCGAAAACGCAGTGATATGTGGAAGCTATGAGAGGTGCGCGAACACATGGCGATATTCGTGAAGGTATGAGGGGTGCGCGAAAACACGGCGATATAGGGGAAGATATGAGAGATGAGCGAAAACACAGCTAAAAAGTGGATGGTATGAGAGGTGCACGAGAAAACAGTGATATGGGCAAAGCTATGAGATGTGAGTGAAAACAGAGCGATATAGGAGAAGGTATGAGAGGTGCATGAAAACACAGCGATATGGGGAAGTTATGGGTGGTGCGCAAAAACACAGCGATACAGGGGAAGCTATGGGAGGTGCACAAAAACACGGCGATGTAGGGGAATGAATGAGAGGTGCGCGAAAACGCGGTGATATGCGGGAAGGTATGAGTGGTGCGCGAAAAGACAGCGATATAGGGGAAGCTATGGGAGTTGTGCAAAATCACAGCGATATAGGGGAAGATATGAGAGGTGCATGAAAACACAGCGATATGTGGAAGTTATGGGAGGTGCGCAAAAACACAGCGGTACAGGGGAAGGTAAATATTAACGTAATTATTACGTCGCCTACCTTTCCGACTTCCAATCCTTCTGGCACGCTTGATAAAATTTTAAGTTTTAATCCTTTGCAGAAGGGATTAATAGCAATAATTTATGATATAATTATGAAATTACAGCCAGATATATCTGATAAAATTAAAGATGAATGGGAAAGGGAACTTCAACTTTCCCTACCTACAGAGAAATGGGATAACATTTTTCAATTAGTTAGTACTTCTTCTATGTGTGCTAAACATACTTTAATACAATTTAAAGTAGTACACAGAGCTCATATGTCCAACGATAAACTAGTTCGTTTTTATTCCCATATAAACCCTACTTGTGATAGATGTCACTCTGAAGTTTCTTTCTTTAAATCATATGTTTCGGTCCTGTCCTCTTTTGGAAAAATATTGGAAAGACATTTTTGATATTATTTCAACAGTTCCATGCTTCGATTTAAAACCCTATCCTATTATGGCAATCTCTGGATTGCCAGTGGTAGAACATAGATCTTGGTCTTCTTCAGCCTGTCGAATGATAGCTTTTGTTACTTTAATGGCGAGAAGATCTATTTTGTTGAAATGGAAAAGTAATCCGGGAAATTATAGGCCGGTGAATTTAATGTCGGTAGTAGGTAAGTTATTGGAGGGAGTACTAAGAGACAGAATCTACAAGCATTTAGATAGACAGGGACTTATTAGGGAGAGTCAACATGGCTTTGTGTGTGGTAGGTCATGTTTGACCAATCTGTTGGAGTTTTTCGAGGAGGTTACCAGGAAAGTGGATGAAGGGAAGGCAGTGGATGTTGTCTACATGGACTTCAGTAAGGCCTTTGACAAGGTCCCGCATGGGAGGTTAGTTAGGAAAATTCAGTCGCTAGGTATACATGCAGAGGTGGTAAATTGGATTAGACATTGGCTCGATGGAAGAAGCCAGAGAGTGGTGGTAGAGAATTGCTTCTCTGAGTGGAGGCCTGTGACTAGTGGTGTGCCACAGGGTTCAGTGCTGGGTCCATTGTTATTTGTCATCTATATCAATGATCTGGATGATAATGTGGTAAATTGGATCAGCAAATTTGCTGATGATACAAAGATTGGAGGTGTAGTAGACAGTGAGGAAGGTTTTCAGAGCCTGCAGAGGGACTTGGACCAACTGGTAAAATGGACTGAAAAATGGCAGATGGAGTTTAATACAGACAAGTGTGAGGTATTGTATGTTGAAGGACCAACCAAGGTAGAACATAAAGGGTTAATGGTAAGGTACTGAGGAGTGCAGTAGAACAGAGGAATCTGGGAATACAGATACAAAATTCCCTAAAAGTGGCGTCACAAGTAGATAGGGTGGTAAAGAGAGCTTTTGGTACATTGGCCTTTATTAATCAAAGTATTGAGTATAAGAGCTGCAATGTTATGATGAGGTTGTATAAGGCATTGGTGAGGCCGAATCTGGAGTATTGTGTTCAGTTTTGGTCACTAAATTACAGGAAGGATATAAATAAGGTTGAAAGAGTGCAGAGAAGGTTTACAAGGATGTTGCCGGGACTTGAGAAATTCAGTTACAGAGAAAGGTTGAATAGGTTAGGACTTTATTCCCTGGAGCGTAGAAGAATGAGGGGAGATTTGATAGAGGTATATAAAATTATGATGGGTATAGATAGAGTGAATGCAAGCAGGCTTTTTCCACTGAGGCAAGGGGAGAAAAAAAACAGAGGACATGGGTTAAGGGTGAGGGGGGAAAAGTTTAAAGGGAACATTAGGGGGGGCTTCTTCACACAGAGAGTGGTGGGAGTATGGAATGAGCTGCCAGATGAGGTGGTAAATGCGAGTTCTTTTTTTAACATTTAAGAATGAATTGGACAGATACATGGATGGGAGGTGTATGGAGGGATATGGTCTGTGTGCAGGTCAGTGGGACTAGGCAGAAAATGGTTCGGCACAGCCAAGAAGGGCCAAAAGGCCTGTTTCTGTGCTGTAGTTTCTATGGTTTCAATGGAAGGAAACTAATCCTCCAACTACATTCCAATGGTTTTCTCAAACCATATTAAGTTTAAATTTAGAAAAAATTAGAAGTGATATTTTTGACCCTTCGGTTAAATTTGAAGAAACTTGGAAACCTTTTATGCAACATTTTCATCTGATGTAATCTGACCTTTCTGAATCTTTTTTCTAAACTTAAGTTATATGATGAGAGGAAGGGAGTTAACGAAATTATTGAACGTGTCCGATACAAGCTGTTGGTCTAGTCCCGTTTTGTTTTTTTTCCTTGTTTTTTTTTTTCTCTTTTCCTTTTAGGATTTTTTTTGTTAATATATATTTTTTCTTTTTATTTCTTTTTTAATGTTTAATCTCATTATGAGTTTGGAAGTCTTTTATATCTATGTTACTTAAAATTCATTTTATATATGCTGATGAACATTTTTCAAATCTCTTTGTACCAACTTTGTTATTGAGTTTATAATTTTGAAAAATTAATAAAAAGATTTAAAAAGAGAAGTGTGCGAAAATACAGTGATATGGGGGACGCTACTAGAGGTGCGCGAAAACACAGCGATATAGGGGAAGCTACGAGATGAGCGTGAAAACACAGCGATACAGTGGAAGGTATGAGAGGTGTGCAAGAACACAACGATGTAGGGGAAGGTATGCGAGGTGCACGAAAACACAGCAATATAGTGGAGGCGATGAGAGGTGCGTGAAAATACAGAGATATAGGGGAAGGTATGAGAGGTGCACGAAAATACAGCGATATAGGGGAAGCAATGGGAGGTGTGCGAAAACACGGCGATATAGGGGAAGGTATGAGATGTGCGCGAAAACACGGCGATACAGGGGAAGCTATGGGAGATGCACAAAAACAGAGCGATATAGGGGAAGGTATGAGAGGTGTGACAAAACACAGCGATATAGGGAAAGCTATGGGAGTTGCGTGAAAACGGCGATATAAGAGAAGTTATGAGAGGTGCACGAAAACACAGTGATGTAGGGGAAGCTATGCGAGCTGCGTGAAAACACGGCCATATAGGTGAGGCTATGAGAGGTGCCCGAGAACACAGCGATATAGGAGAATCTGTGGGAGGTGCGCGAAAAGACAGCAATATAGAGGAAGGTATGAGAGGTGCCTGAAAACACGGCAATATAGCGGAAAATATGAGAGGTGAGAGAAAACGCAACTCTATAGGGGAAGGTATGAGAGCTGCGTAAAAACACGGCGATATAGTGGCGGCTATGAGAGGTGAACAAAAACACAGAGATACAGGGTTAGCTATGAGAGGAGCGCGATAACACAGTGATATTGGGGAAGCTATAGGAGGTGTGTGAAAACACAGCAATATCAGGGAAGCTATAGGAGGTGTGTGAAAACACAGCAATATCGGGGAAGCTATGGGAGGTGCGCAAAAACACGGCGATACAAGGCAAGGTATGAGAGGTGCGCGAAAACATAGCGATATAGGGGAAGCTATGGACGGTACGAGAAAACACAGTGATATATATTGGAAGATATGGGAGGTGTGTGAAAACAGGGCGATATAGGGGAAAGTGTGGGAGGTGCGCGAAATCACGGCGATATAGGGGAATGTATCAGAGGTGCGAGAAAACACACCGATATAGGGCAAGTTATGAGAGGAGCAAAAACACAGCGATGTAGGGGAAGGTGTGAGAGGTGCCTCGCCTCTCGCCTCCAGTGTCTTGCCATACTTCGCCTCTCGTTTCCCGGCCGCTTCGGATTGTGTGTTTAAGTTTGCTCCAGTCTCGAGATTTACCTGTGGAACTCAATCTCTCCGTGTCAAGGTAAATTTTCTAATTTACAATTCAGTTCCGATGGTGACGTCTGAAACTCAGTCTCTCCGTGTCAAGTATTCTAAGTTTTACTTCAGCACCGAGGTTTCCTGTGTAATTCCGGCTCTCCGTGCCAAGAGAAGTTTTGCCTGCTGCTTTCCTTTCTACGCTCCGTGTCAGGATAGTTCTGCTTACCTTCTGCTTCCCTGAACACCTTCCTGTTTGCCGTTAACGCTCACAGCCTCGTCTACTTCCTAACTTAATCTCCGGGCCTCGTTCCTTGCAACAGAACGACTAAATTTGCGCGCATCTCAATAATCCAAGTGAGCCACCAGAATCCGTGTGCACCCCTGCATTTTATGACAAACCACTAAAACTACTCAATCCCCAAATCAATGCGCACCCTCATGTGCGAGAACGCAGCCCTAAATCAGTGTGCACCCCCAAATCATGTTCACCCCAAAACTCCGTGCGCACGCATTTTCACAGTCACCTCCCTAATTCTGCGTTTTCCGCAATTTGGTGCGCACCCTAACCCCGCTGACACGCCCGCAGGCATAACAGATTTTTTCAGAGCAACAATCATTTCAAACCGTTCAGAAAATTGTTGTCTCGGGAAGAAAAATAATCATTGTAAATTCTTTGCAAATCTTGATGTAACTTCAAATCCGTATTGAATCCAAACGCACATGCGATTATCCTCGAGCAAAAACCGTGTTAAACACCGTGTTAAACAGTTCACAAAATGGCTGCTTCGACATTAAAAAACGCAGCGTGAGGGTGCGCACTGATTTGGGGATTGAGGAGCTTTAGAGGTTTGTCATAAAATGCAGGGGTGCACACGGCTTCTGGTGGCTCATGTGGATTATTGAGATGCGCGCAGATTTAGTCGTTGTGTTGCAAGGAACGAGGTCCGGAGATGAAGTCAGGAAGTAGACGAGGCTGTGAGCGTTAAAGGCAAACAGGAAGGTGGTCGTATGCAAATATTGAGTAGCAACCTCCAGATTAAAAACACAATACGAACAGATCTGAAAAACATAAAATGCCGATAATCCCTACGAATGAAACAAACTTGAGATTCGTCACTATTGAAAATCCACAGACACACCCAAATCTGGGAACTCCATCAAACCATCTCACGCCCACATTAGAGTATGCCAAAGAAAGAATCATTTCAAAACCTTCAAAATATATCTGTCTGCACAAGTTTAAAGCGGAGAGGTGAGGTATGGCTAGAGGCGAGAGGCTAGTGGCGAGTATTGGCTAAAGGCTAGAGGCTAGAGGCTAGGCTTGGCTAGCTAGAAGTGAGGCTTGGCTAGAGGCTAGAGGCAACAGTCGAGTCTTGGCTAGAGGCTAGAGGCGAGGCACCTCTCATACTTTCCTCTATATCGCCGTGAATTTGTGCCCCTCTCATACCTTCCACTATATTGCTGTGTTTTCACGCACCTCTCATACCTTCCCCAATATCACTGTTTTTATGCACATCCCATGGCTTCCTCTACATCGCTGTGTTTTTGCGCACCTCACATCCCTTCCCCTATATCGCCATGTTTTCACGCACCTCCCATAGCTTCCCCTGTATAGCTGTGTTTTCAAGCACGTCTGATAGCTTTCCGTATATCGCTGTGTTTTCGCTCACCTCTCATAGATTTGCCTATATCGTCGTGTTTTCCCGCAGCTCTCATAACTTTCACTATATCATTATGATTTTGCGCCCCTCCCATAGCTTCCCCTATATTCTGTGTTTTCGCTCACCTCCCATAGCTTGCCCTATATTGCTGTGTTTTTGCACACATCTCATAACTTCTGCTGTATCGATGTGTTTTCGCACACCTCTCATTGCTTCCCCTATATCACTGTATTTTCGTGCACATCTCATATATTCCCCTACATCGCAGTGTTTTCATGCACCTCTCATAGCTTCCCTAATATCACCGTGTTTTTGTGCACCTCGCATAACTTCCCCCACATCGCAGTGTTTTCACGCACCTCTCATATATTCCCCTATAGGGCTGCGTTTTCTCTCACCTCTCATAACTTCCCCTATATCGCCGTGTTTTCACGCACTTCTCATACATTCCCCTACATCGCCATGTTTTCGCGCACCTCTCATACCTTCCCCTATATAGCTATGTTTTCTCTCACTTCTCATAACTTCCCCTATATTGCAGTGTTTTTGCGTGCCTCTAATACATTCTCCTCCATCGCCATGTTTTCACGCACCTCTCATACTTTCAACAATATCGCTGTGTTTTTGCGCATGTCCCATACCTTCCCATATATTTCTGTGTTTTCGCGCACCTCCCATAGCTTTCCTAATATTGCTGTGTTTTTGCGCACATCTCATACTTCTGCTGTATCGATGTGTTTTCGCACATGTCTCATTGCTTCCCCTATATTGCTGTGTTTTCACGCACATCTCAGAGCTTCGCCTGTATTGCTCTGTTTTCACGCATATCCCATAGCTTCCCATCTATCGCTGTGTTTTCGCTTCCCTCTCATACCTTCACATAAATCGTTGTGTTTTCTCGCACCGCTCATGCCTTCCCCTATATCACTCTGTTTTCCTGCACCTCCTATAGCCTCCCATATATCGACGTGTTTTCACACATCTCTCATTCCTTCACGTATATCGATGTGTTTTCGCGCACCTCTCATACCTTCCCCTATATCACTCTGTTTTAGCTCACCTCTCATAGCTTGCCCTATATCGCTCTGTTTTTGCACACTTCTCATACATTCCCTTATATCACTGTGTTTTTGCTCACCTCTCATAGCTGCCACTATATTGTCATGTTTTCACGCAGCTCTCATAGCTTCCTCTATATCGCCGTGTTTTCGCGTACCTCTCATACATTCCCCTCCATTGCTGTGTTTTTGCGCACCTCTCTTACATTCCCCTATATCGCCGTGTTTTCCTGCAGCTCTCATAGTTTCCACTATATCACTATGATTTTGCGCCCCTCCCATAGCTTCCCCTATATTCTGTGTTTTCGCTCACCTCCCATAGCTTCCCTTATATTGCTGTGTTTTTGCACACATCTCATAAATTCTGCTTTATCGATGTGTTTTCGCACACCTCTCATTGCTTCCCCTATATCACTGTATTTTCGTGCACGTCTCATATATTCCCCTACATCGCAGTGTTTTCATACACCTCTCATAACTTCCCTAATATCGCCATGTTTTCGCGCACAGCTCATACCTTCCTCTATATCGGTGTGTTTTTGCGCACCTCGCATAGGCTTCCCTATATCGCTGCTTTCTCGGGCAGCTCTCATAGCTTCTCCTATATTGCGATGTTTTCGTGCACCTCTCATAGCCTCCCCTACATCGCAGTGTTTTCAGGAACCTCTCATAGCTTCCCTAATATTGCCGTGTTGTCGCGCACCTCACATAGCTTCCCCTACATCGCAGTGTTTTTGCGCACATCTCATACCTTCTCCTATATCGCCGTGTTTTCACGCAACTCCTATAGATTCCCCTATATCGCTGTTTCCTCGCATGTCTCATACCTTCCCCTACATCACCGTGTTTTCGTGCACCTCTCATAACTTCCCCTATATTGCTGTGTTTTCGTGCGCCTCTAATACATTCTCCTACATCGCCGTGTTTTCACGCACCTCTCATACCTTCAACAATATCGCTGTGTTTTTGCGCATGTCCCATACCTTCCCATATATTTCTGTGTTTTCGTGCACCTCCCAGAGCTTCCCTAATATTGCTGTGTTTTTGAGCACATCTCATACTTCTGCTGTATCGATGTGTTTTCGCACACGTCTCATTGCTTCCCCTATATCGCTGTGTTTTCACGCACATCTCAGCGCTTCGCCTGTATTGCTCTGGTTTCACGCATATCCCATAGCTTCCCACCTATCGCTGTGTTTTCGCTTCCCTCTCATACCTTCACATAAATCGTTGTGTTTTCTCGCACCGCTCATGCCTTCCCCTATATCACTCTGTTTCCCTGCACCTCCTATAGCCTCCCATATATCGATGTGTTTTCACACATCTCTCATTTCTTCACGTATATCGATGTGTTTTCGCGCACCTCTCATACCTTCCCCTATATCACTCTGTTTTAGCTCACCTCTCATAGCTTGCCCTATATCGCTCTGTTTTTGCGCACTTCTCATACATTCCCTTATATCACTGTGTTTTTGCGTACCTCTCATACATTCCCCTCCATCACTGTGTTTTTGCGCACCTCTCATACCTTCCCCTATATCGCTGTGTTTTCGCAGACCTCTCATGCCTTCCCCTATATTGCTGTGTTTTAGCGCACCTCTCATAGCTTCCCATATGTTGTGATATTTTCACGCACCTCTCAGAGCTTCCCCAAAATCGCTGTGTTTTCCCGCACCTCTCATAGCTTCTCCTATATCGCTGTGTTTTCATGCACCTCCCATAGCTTCCACTATATCACAATGTTTTCGCACACGTCCCATAACTTCCCTTATATTGCAGTGTTTTTGCTCACCTCTCATACATTCCCCTACATGACCGTGCTTTTGCGCACCTCTCATACCTTCCCCTATATCGCGGTGTTATCGCGCACCTCTCATACCTTCCCCTATATCGCTGTGTTTTTGCTCACCTCTTACAGCTTCCCCTATATTGCCGTGTTTCGGTGCACCTCTCATAAATTCCCCTGTATCGCTGTGTTTTCGCGCACCTCTGATACTTTCTCCTACATCGCTGTTTTCGCGCACCTCTCATACCTTCAATGATATCGCTGTGTTTTCGCACACGTCCCATACCTTCCCCTATATTGCTGTGCTTTTGCGCACATCTCATACCTTCTGCTGTATCGATGTGTTTTCGCACACGTCTCATTGCTTCCCCTGTATCACTGTAGTTTCGTGCATGTCTCAGAGCTTCCCCTATGTTGCTGTGTTTTCACTTCCCTCTCATACCTTCACATAAATCACTGTGATTTCGCACACCTCCCATAGCTTCCCCTATATTGCCGTGTTCTCGCGCACCTCTCATATATTCCCCTATAGCGCTGTGTTTTCGCGCACCTCTCATAGCTTTCCCACAAAATTTCTGTGTTTTCACGCACCTCTCGTAGCTTCCCCATATCGATGTGTTTTCACGCACCTCTCATAGCTTTCTCAAAATCTCTGTGTTTTCGTGCACCTCTCATACATTCCCCTATATCGCTGCCTTTTCGCGCACTTCGCATAGCTTCCCCTACATCACTGTGTTTTCGCACACCTGTCATACCTTCTCCTATATCACCGTGTTCTCACACACCTCCCACGCTTCTCGAATATCGCTGTGTTTTCTCGCACCCCTCATGCCTTCTCCTATATCGCCCTGGTTTTGTGCACCTCCAATAGCTTCCCATATATCGCTGTGTTTTCGCACACCTCTCACACCTTCCCCTATAGAGCTGCGTTTTCTCTCACCTCTCATAACTTCCCTACATCGCTGTGTTTTCGCACGCCTGTCATACCTTCTCCTATATCACCATGTTTACACGCACCTCCACGCTTCCCGAATATCACTGTGTTTTCTCGAACCTCTCATGCCTTCTCCTATATCGCCCTGGTTTTGTGCACCTCCAATAGCTTCCCATATATCGCTGTGTTTTCGCACACCTCTCACACCTTCCCCTATAGAGCTGCATTTTCTCTCACCTCTCATAACTTCCCCTACATCGCTGTGTTTTCGCATACCTGTCATACCTTCTCCTATATCACCGTGTTTTCACGCACCTCCCATGCTTCCTGAATATCGCTGTGTTTTCTCGCACCTCTCATGCCTTCTCCTATATCGCCCTGGTTTTGTGCACCTCCAATAGCTTCCCATATATCACTGTGTTTTTGCACACCTCCCATAGCTTCCTCTATCTCACTATGTTCTCGCGCACCTCTGATAGCTTCCACTATATCGCTGTCTTATGGCGCACAGTCCATAGCTTCCCCTATATTGCTGTTTTTTTGCTCATCTCTCATAGCTTTGACTATATTGCCATATTTTTGCGCACCTCTCATAAGTTTCCCTTTATAGCTGAGCTTTCGCTCATCTCTCATACCTTCTCCTATATCGTCATGTTTTCGCGCACCTCCTGTAGCTTCCTCTATATCGCTCTGTTGCCGCGCACCTCTCATACCTTCCCATATATCGTTGTGTTTTAATGCATCTCTCATTCCTTCCCCTATATTGCTGTGATTTTGCGCCCCTCCCATATCTTCCCCTATATCGCCGTGTTTTCGCGCACCTCTCACTCCTTCCCCTATAGAGCTGCGTTTTCTCTCACCTCTCATAACTTCCCCTATATTGCCGTGTTTTCATGCACCTCGCATAGCTTCCCCTACATCGCAATGTTTTCACGCACATCTCATAACTTCTCCTATATCACCGTGTTTGCACGCAACTCCCATAGCTTCCCCTATATCGCTGTTTTCTTACACCTCTCATACCTTCCCCGACATCGCCATGTTTTCGTGCACCTCTCATAACTTCCCCTATATCGCTGTGTTTTCACGCATCTCCCATAGCTTCCCATTTATCGCTGTGTTTTCACCGGCCTCTCATACCTGCCCCTATATCGCTTTGTTTTCATGCACCTCTCATAGCTTCCCCTATATCGCTGTGTTTTCGAACACCTCGCATACCTTCAACTATATCGATGTGTTTTCGCGCACCTCTCATACCTTCAACTATATCGATGTGTTTTCGCGCACCTCTCATACCTTCATCTATATCGATGTGTTTTTGCGCACCTCTCATACCTTCTCCTATATCTCTGTTTTCGCAGACCTCTCATAGCTTCCTCTATATCGCCGTCTTTTCGCGCACCTTGCAGAGCTTCCCCTACATCGCTGTGTTTTCGCGCACCTCTCATACCTTCTCCTATATCACCATGTTTTCACGCACCTCCCATAGTTTCCCCTATATTGCTGTGTTTTCTCGCACCGCTCATGCCTTCCCCTATACCACTCTGTTTACCTGCACCTCCCATAGCCTCCCATATATCGACGTGTTTTCACACATCTCTCATTCCTTCACGTATATCGATGTGTTTTCGCGCACTCTCATACCTTTCCCTATATCACTGTTTTTGCTAACCTCTCATAGCTTGCCCAATATCGCTCTGTTTTCGCGCACTTCTCATACATTCCCTTATATCACTGTGTTTTTGCTCACCTCTGATAGCTGCCAATATATCGCCATGTTTTCGCGCAGCTCTCATAGCTTCCCCTATATCGCCGTGTTTTCACGTACCTCTGATATATTCCCCTCCATCGCTGTGTTTTTGCGCACCTCTCATACCTTCCCCTATATCGCCGTGTTTTCGCAGACCTCTCATGCCTTCCCCATATTGCTGTGTTTTAGCGCACCTCTCATAGCTTCCCATATGTTGTGATATTTTCGCGCACCTCTCAGAGCTTCTCCAAAATCGCTGTGTTTTCCTGATCCTCTCATAGCTTCCCTTATATCGCCGTGTTTTTGCGCACCTCTCAAAGCTTCCCCTATATCTCTGTGCTTTCGTTCACCTCTCATATCTTCTCCTATATCTCCATGTTTTCATGCACCACCCATAGCTTCCACTATATCACTGTGTTTTCGCGCACGTCCCATAACTCCCCTTATATTGCTGTGTTTTCCCTCACCTCTCATACATTCCCCGACATGACCGTGTTTTTGCGCACCTCTCATACCTTCCCCTAAATTGCTGTGTTTTCGCGCACCTCCCATACCTTCCCCTTATCGCTGAGTTTTTGCACACCTCCAATAGCTTCCCCTATATCACTGTGTTTTTGCTCACCTCTCTTAGCTTTGCCTATATCGCAGTATTCTCGCGCACATCTCATTCCTTCCCCTTTTTAGCTGAGTTTTCGCTCATCTCTCATATCTATTTCTATATCGCCGTGTTTTCGCGCACTGCCCATTGCTTCCCCTATATCACTGTGTTTTCGCGCAGCTGTCATACATTCCCCTTTATCGCTGTGTTTTTGTGCACCTCCCATAAATACCCCTATATCGCTGTGTTTTTGGACACCTCCCATAGCGTCCTCTATGTCGCTGTGTTTTCCCTCACCTCTCATAGCTTCTCCTATATCTCTATGTTTACGCGCACCTCTCATACATTCCCCTACATCACCGTGTTTTTGCGCACCTCTCATACCTTCCCCTATATTGCTGTGTTTTCGCACACCTCTCATAGCTTCCCCTATATTGCTGTGTTTGGCGCAACTCCCATTTCTTCCCCTATATCGCTGTGTTTTTGCTCACCTCTCTTAACTTTGCCTATATCGCAGTATTCTCGTGCATATCTCATACCTTCCCCTTTTTAGCTGAGTTTTCGCTCATCTCTCATACTTTCTTCTATATCGGCGTGTTTTCACACACCTCTCATTCCTTCACCTATACCGCCGTGTTTTTGCGCACCTCCCATAGCTTCCCATATTTCTCTGTGTTTTCTCCAGCCTCTCATACATTCCCTTATATCGCTCTGTTTTTGCGCACCTCTCATAGCATCCACGGTATCGCCATTTTTAGGCGCACCTCTCATACATTCCCCTACATCACCGTGTTTTTGCGCACCTCTCATACCTTCCCCTATATCACGGTGTTATTCTGCACCTCTAATACTTTCCCCTATATCGCTGTGTTTTCGCGCACCTCTGATAGCTTCCAGTACATCACGGTGCTTTGGCGCACCTCCCATAGCTTCCCCTATATCGCTGTATTTTTGCTCTCCTCTCAGAGATTTGCATATATCGCCGTGTTTTTGCGCTTCTCTCAAACCTTCACCTTTTTAGCTGAGTTTTCGCTCGTCTCTCATGCCTTCTCCTATATTGCCATGTTTTCACGCACCTCTCATACCGTCCCCTATATCGCTCTGTTTTTGCGCACTTCTCATACCTCCCCCAATAGAGCTGCATTTTCTCTCACCTCTCATACATTCCCCTATATCGCTGTGTTTTCGCGTACCTCTGATGCATTCCTGTATATCGCTGTGTTTTCACACACCTACCATACCTTCCCCTTTATCGCCGTGTATTCAAAGACCTCTGATACCTTCCCCTATATTGCTGTGTTATAGCGCACCTCTCATTCCTTCCCCTATATGGCTGTTATTTTCAGACATCTCCCATAGCTTCCCCTATATCTCTCAGATTTCAGCATCTCCCATAGCTTCCCCTACATCACTGTGCTTTTGCGCACCTCTCATGCCTTCTGCTATATCGCCCTGTTTTCACGCATCTTCCATAGCTTCCCATATATCGCCGTGTTTTCGCGCACCTCTCATAGCTTCCTCTCTACCGCTGTGTTCTCGTGCACCTCTCATAGCTTCCCATATGTTGCAATGTTTTCACGCACCTCTCATCCTTTCCCCTACATCGCTGTGATTTCGCGCACCTCCCATAGCTTAACCTATATCACTGTGTTTTCACTCACCTCTCATAGCTTCCCCTACATCGCCGTGACTCTGCGCACCTCTCATAGCTGACACTATATCACCATTTTTTCTTGCAGCTCTCATACCTTCCTCTACAGAGCTGCGTTTTCTCTCACCTATCATTCCTTCCCCTATATCACCGTTTGTGCGCGTACCTCTCACACATTCCCCAACATCGCTGTCTTTTCGCACATCTCTCATAGTTTCCCCTCTACCACTGTGTACTCGTGCACGTCTCATAGCTTCCGATATATTGCGATATTTTTGTGCACCTCTCAGAGCTTCCCCTATATCTTTGTGTTTTCGCGCACCTCTCATACTTTCCCCTACATCACAGTGTTTTTGCGTGCCTGTCACACCTTCCCCTATATCGCGGTGTTATCGCGCACCTCTCGTACCTTCCGCTATATCGCTGCGTTTTCGCCTCCCTCTCATACCTTCCCCTAAATCGCTGTGTTTACGCAAACCTCCAATACCTTCCCCTTATCGCTGAGTTTTTGCACACCTCCCATAGCTTCCCCTATATCGCTGTGTTTTTGCGCACCTCCAATAGCTTCCCCTATATCGCTGTGTTTGGCACACCTCCCATACTTTCCCCTATATCGCTGTGTTTTTGCTCATCTCTCATAGCTTTGCCTATATCGCAGTATTCTCGCGCATATCTCATACCTTCCCCTTTTTAGCTGAGTTTTCGCTCATCTCCCATACCTTCTCCTACATCACCATGTTTTCGTCCACCTCTCATCGCCTTCCCTATATCACTATGTTTTCACACACCTCTCATTCCTTCACGTATATCGCCGTATTTTTGCGCACCTCCTATTGCTTCTCCTATATCACTGTGTTTTCGCGCAACTCTCATACCTTCCCGTATATTGCTGTGTTTTCGCGCACCTCTCATATATTCCCCTATAGCGCTGTGTTTACACGCACCTCTCATAGCTTTCCCAAAATCTCTGAGTTTTCGCCACCTCTCATATATTCCACTATATTGCTGTGTTTTCGCGCACCTCTCCTAGCTTCCCCATATCGAGTGTGTTTCCGCGCACCTCTCATACCTTCCACTATATCGATGTGTTATCGCGCACGTCTAATAACTTCCCTTATATTGCTGTGTTTTCGCTCAGCTCTCATCGCTTCCCCTATATCAACGTGTTTTTACACACCTCTCATTCTTTGACGTATATCGCCATGTTTTCGCCCACCTCCCATAGCTTCCCCTATATCACTGTGTTTTCGTGCAGCTCTCATACCATCCCCTATATCGCCTTGTTTTCATGCACATGGCATAGCTTCCCCTATATCTCTGTGCTTTCGCGCACCTCTCATATCTTCTCCTATATCGCTGTGATTTCATGAACCTCCCATAGCTTCCACGATATTGCTGTGTTTTCGCGCAATTCCCATAAATTTTCTTATATTGCTGTGTTTTCGCTCACCTCTCATACATTCCCCTACATCACCTTGTTTTTGCGCACCTCTCATACCTTTCCCAAAATCACTGTGTTTTCGCGCACCTCCCATTGCTTCCCCTACATCGTTATGTTTTCGCGCACCTCTCATACCTTCAATTATATGGATGTGTTTTCACGCACCTATCGTAGCTTCCCCAATATCGATGTGTTTTCGTGCACCTCTCATAACTTCCACTATATCACCGTGTTTTTGCGCACCTCTTGTAGCTTCCTGTGTGTTGGCACGCACATCTCATAACTTCCCCTATTTAGCTGAGTTTTCGCTTATCTCTCATACCTTCTTCTATATCGACGTGTTTTCACACACCTCTCATTCCTTCACGTATATCGCCGTGTTTTCATGCACCTCCCATTGCTTCCCCTATATCACTGTGTTTTCGCGCAGCTCTCATACCTTACCCTATATTGCTCTGTTATTGCGCACCTCCCATAAATACCCCTATATCGCTATGTTTTCAAATGCTTCCCATTGCATCCCCTATATCGCTGTGTTTTCGCTCACTTCTCATAGCTTCCCCTATATCGCTCTGTTTTTGCGCACGTCCCATAACTTTCCTTATATTGCTGTGTTTCCGCGCACCTCCAATAGCTTCCCTTATATTGCTGTGTTTTTGCGCACATCCCATAGGTTCCCCTGTAATACTGTGTTTTCACACGTCTCTCATCCCTTCCCCTATATCGCTGTGATTTCTCGCACCTCCCATAGTTTCCTGTATATCGCTGTGTTTTCGCTCACCTCTCATAGCTTCCCCTACATCGCCGTGCTTTTGCGCACCTCTCATACTTTCACCTATATCGCTTTGTTATCGTGCACCTCTCATAGCTTCCCCTCTACTGCTGTGTTCTCGTGCACCGCCCATGTCTTTCCGTATATAGCTGTGTTTTCTCGTACCTCTCATACATTCCCCTATATTGCTATGTTTTCGCGCACCTCCCATAGCTTCCCCTATATCGCTGTGTTTTCGCGCAGCTCTCATAGCTTCCCAATATCATTGAGTTTTTGCACACCTCTGATACCTTCCAAAATATCGCTGCGTTTTCGCTCACCTCTTATAGCTTCCCCTATATCGCCATGTTTTCGCGCAACACTCATATCTTCCACTATATCACTGTTTCCGCGCGCGTCTTATAACTTCCCGTATATTGCAGTGTTTTCGTGCACCTCCCATAGTTTCCCATATATCACCGTGTTTTCGCACACCTCCCATAAGTTCCCCATTATCGCCGTGTTTTCGCTCGCCTCTCATAGCTTTCCCAAAATCTGTGTTATCGCGCACCTATCATACATTCCACTACATCGCTGTGTTTTCGTGGACCTCTCATAGCTTCCACCATATCGCCGTGTTTTCGCGCACCTCCCATTGCTTTCCCTATATCACTGTGTTTTCGTGCAGCTCTCATACTTTACCCTATATCGCTCAGTTTTCATGCACCTCCCATAAATACCCCTATATCGCTGTGTTTTCGGACGCCTCCCATAGCGTCCCCTATATCGCCGTGTTTTCGCGCACCTCTCATACATTCCCCTACATCACCGTCTTTTTGCACACCTCTCATAACTTCCCCTATATCGCTGTGCTTTCGCCTCCCTCTCATACCTTCCCCTAAATCGCTGTGTTTTTGCGCACCTTCCATACCTTCCCCTTATCGCTGAGTTTTTGCACACCTCCCATATATTCCCCTATATTGCTGTGTTTTCGCGCACCTTCAATAGCTTCCCCTATATCGCTGTGTTTGGCGCACCTCCCAAAGCATCCCCTATATCGCTGTGTTTTCGCGCACCTCCCATAAATACCTCTATATCGCTGTGTTTTCGGACACCTCCCATAGCGTCCCCTATATCGCTTTATTTTTGCTCACCTCTCATAGCTTCCACCATATTGCCGTGTTTTCGCTCACCTCCCATTGCTTCCCCTATATCACTGTGTTTTCGTGCAGCTCTCATACTTTACCCTATATCGCTCATAAATACCCCTATATCGCTGTGTTTTGGGACGCCTCCCATAGCGTCCCCTATATCGCCGTGTTTTCGCGCACCTCTCATACATTCCCCTACATCACCGTCTTTTTGCACACCTCTCATACCTTCCCCTATATCGCTGTGCTTTCGCCTCCCTCTCATACCTTCCCCTAAATCGCTGTGTTTTCGCGCACCTTCCATACCTTCCCCTTATCGCTGAGTTTTTGCACACCTCCCATAGCTTCCCCTAAATTGCTGTGTTTTCGCGCACCTTCAATAGCTTCCCCTATATCGCTGTGTTTGGCGCACCTCCCAAAGCACCCCCTATATCGCTGTGTTTTCGCGCACCTCCCATAAATATCTCTATATCGCTGTGTTTTCGGACACCTCCCATAGCGTCCCCTATATCGCTTTATTTTTGCTCACCTCTCATAGCTTCCGCTATATCGCTGTGTTTTCGCGCACCTCTCATACATTCCCCGACATCACTGTGTTATCACGCACCTCTCATACCTCCCCCTAAATCGCTGTGTTTTCGCGCACCTCCCATAACTTCCCCTTATTGCTGAGTTTTTTCACACCTCCCATAGCTTCTCCTATATCGCTGTGTTTTTGCGCACCTCCAATAGCTTCCCCTATATCGCTGTGTTTGGCCCACCTCCCATACCTTCCCCTATATCGCTGTGTTTTTGCTCACCTCTCATAGCTTTGCCTATATCGCAGTATTCTCGAGCACATCTCATACCTTCCCCTTTTTAGCTGAGTTTTCGCTCATCTCTCATAGCTTCTTCTATATCGGCGTGTTTTCACACACCTCTCATTCCTTCATGTATATCTCCGTGTTTTTGCACACCTATGAGAGGTGGCGAAAACACAGAGCTTTTAAGAAAGCTATGAGAGGTGCACAGAAACATGGTGATAGGAAAATCTATGGGAGGTATCCGGAAACACAGTGATATAGGGGAATTTATGGGAGGTGCGCCAAACACAGTGATATTGTGGAAGCTATGGGAGGTGCATGAAAACACGTCGATATAGGAGACGATATGAGAGGTGCGCGAAAGCACAGAGATATAGGGTAAGCTATGAGAGGTGCAAAAAATCACGGCGATATAGGGGTATTTATGGGAGGTGCGTGAAAAAACAGCAATATAGGGGAAGGTATGAGAGCTGCGCGAATACACAGTGACATAGGGGAAGCAATGGGAGGTGTGCAAAAACACAGAGATATACGTGAAGGAATGAGAGGTGTGTGAAAACATGCCGATATAGAAGAAGCTATGAGAGATGAGCGAAAAAAGCTAAAAAGGGGAAGGTATGAGATGTGCGCGAGAATACTGCGATATAGTCAAAGCTATGAGAGGTGAGCAAAAACACAGCGATATAGGGGAAGGTATGGGAGGTGCACCAAACACAGCGATATAGGGGAAGCTATTGGATGTGTGCAAAAACACAGCGATATAGGGGAAGCTATGGGAGGTCTACCTTCCCCTAAATCGCTATGTTTTCGCGCACCTCCCACACCTTTCCGTTATCGCTGGGTTTTTGCACACCTCCCATAGCTTCCCCCATATCGCTGTGTTTTCACGCACCTCCCATAGCTTCCCCTATATCGATGTTTTTTCGCACACCTCTCATACATTCCCCTATAGCTCTGTGTTTTCTCACACCTCCCACACCTTCCCCTTATCGCTGAGTTTTTACACACCTCTCACAGCTTTGCCTATATCGCAGTGTTGTCGCGCAGATCTCATACCTTCTCCTACATCACCGTGTTTTCGCCCACCTCTCATCGCTTTCCCTGTATCGACGTGTTTCACACACCTCTCATTCCTTCTCGTATATCGCTGTATTTTCGCGCACCTCCAATTGCTTCTCCTATATCACTGTGTTTTCGCGCAACTCTCATACCTTCCCGTATATTGCTGTGTTTTTGCGCAACTGTCATAGCTTCCCCTATATCACTATGTTTTCGTGCACCTCTCATATCTTCTCCTATATCGCCGTGATTTCATGCACCTCCTATAGCTTCCACGATATTGCTGTGTTTTCGCGCACATCCTATAAATTTTCTTATATTGCTGTGTTTTCACTCACCTCTCATACATTCCCCTACATCACCGTGTTTTTGCGCACCGCTCATACCTTCCCATATATCGCTGTGTTTTTGCGCACCTGCCGTAAATACCCCTATATCGCTGTGTTTTCGGACACCTCCCATAGATTTCCCTATATCACCGTGTTTTTGTGCACCTCTCATATATTCCCCTATAGCTCTATGTTTACACGCACCTCTCGTAGCTTTCCCAAAATCTCTGAGTTTTCGCCACCTCTCATACATTGTTTGGCGCACCTCTCATAGTTTCCCCATATCGATATGTTTTCGCGCATCTCTCATACCTTCCCCCATATCGCTGTGTTTTTGCACACGTCTAATAACTTCCCTTATATCGCTGTGTTTTCGCTCACCTCTCATACATTCCCCTAGATCACCGTGTTTTTGCGCACCGCTCATACCTTCCCCTATATCACCATGTTTTTGCGCACCTCTCATATATTCGTCTATAGCACTGTGTTTACACGCACCTCTCATAGCTTTCCCAAAATCTCAGAGTTTTCGCCACCTCTCATACATTCCACTATATCGCTGTGTTTTTGCGCACCTCTCATAGCTTCCCCATATAGATGTGTTTTCGCGCAACTCTCATACCTTCCCCTATATCGCTGCGTTTTCGCGCACCTCCGATACCTTCCCCTTATCGCTGAGTTTTTGCACACCTCTCATAGCTTCCCCTATATCGCTGTGTTTTCGCGCACCTCCAATAGTTTCCCCTATATCACTGTGTTAGGTGCACCTCCCATAGCTTCCCTTATATCGCTGTTTTTTCACGCACCTCCCATTGTTTCCCATGTATTGCTGTGTTTTCGCGCACATCTCATACCTTCTGCTGTATTGCTGTGTTTTCGCACACCTCCCATAGCTTCCCCTATACAGCTGTGTTTTTGCGCAATTGCCATAGCTTCTGCTGTATCGCCGTGTTTTCGCCTCCCTCTTAAACCTTCCCCTAAATAGCTGTGTTTTCGCGCACCTCCCATACATTCCTCTTATCGCTGTGTTTTTGCACACCTCCCCTAGCTTCCCCTATATCGTTGTGATTTTGCGTACCTGTCAAACCTTCCCCTATATCACTGTGTTTTCACGCACCTTGCATACCGTCCCCTATATCGCTACGTTTTCGTGCACCTCTCCTCGTTTCCCCTATATTGCTGTGTTTTCGGACACCTCTCATAGATTTTCCTATACTGCCGTGTTTTCGCGCACCTCTCATACATTCCCCTACATCATCGTGTTTTTGCGCACCTCTCATTACTTCCCCTATGTCGCTGTGTTTTCGCGCACCTCCCATTGCTTCCCCTATATCGTTGTGTTTTCGTGCACCTCTCATACCTTCAAGTATATCGATGTGTTTTCATGCACCTATCGTAGCTTCCCCAATATCGATGTGTTTTCGCGCACCTCTCATACCTTCCACTATATCGTCGTGTTTTCATGCACATCCCATAGCTTCCCCTACATTGCTGTGTTTTTGCGCACCTCGCATACCTTCCCCTATTTCGCTGTTTTTTTGCGCACCTCCCATAGCTTCCCATGTATTGCTGTGTTTTCACGTGCCTCTCATAACTTCCCCTATATCACTGTGTTTTCGCTCACCTCTTAGAGCTTCCCCAATAATCGCCGGGTTTTCGCGCACCTCTCATAGCTTCCCATATATCGATGTGTTTTTATGCACCTCTCATACCTTGCCCAATATCGCTCTGTTTTCATGCACCTCGCATACCGTCCCATATATTGCTGTGTTTTCACGCACCTCCCATAGCTTCCACTATATTGTTGTGTTTTCGTGCACATCGCGTAGCTTCCCCTACATCACTGTGTATTCGCGCACCTCTCATACGTTCTCCTATATCACTGTGTTTTCTCGCACCTTTCATGCCTTCCCCTATATCGCTCTGTTTTTGTGCACCGCCCATAGCTTCCCATATATCGCTGTGTTTTCGCGCACCTCTCATAGATTTCCCTATATCTCTGTGTTTTCACGCACTTCTGGTACCTTCAACTATATCGCTGTGTTTTCGCACACATCTCGTAGCTTCCCCAATATCACTGTGTTTGCATGCACATCCCTTAGCTTCCCCTATTTAGCCGTGTTTCCACACACCACCCATAGCTTCCCATGTATCGCTGTGTTTTTGCGCACCTCCCATAGCTTCCCCATATCGCTGTGTTTTCGCGCACCTCTCATAGCTTCCCCTATATCGCTGTGTTTGGCGCACCTCCCATACTTTCCCCTATATCGCTGTGTTTTTGCACACCTCCCATAGCTTTGCCTATATCGCATGTTGTCGCGCGCATTTCATACCTTCCCCTTTTTAGCTGAGTTTTCGCTCATCTCTCATACCTTCTGCTACATCACCGTGTTTTTGCCCACCACTCATTGCCTTCCCTATATCGCCGTGTTTTTACACACCTCTCATTCCTTCACGTATATCACCATATTTCCGCGCACCTCCCATTGCTTCCCCTATATCACTGTTTTCGCGCAGCTCTCATACCTTCCCCTATATTGCTGTTTTCGTGCACCTTCCATAGCTTCCTCTATATCGCTGTGTTTTCGTGCACCTCCCATACATTCCCCTATATCGCTGTGTTTTCATGCACATCGCATAGCTTCCCCTATATTGCTGTGTTTTCGCACACCTCTCATAGCTTCCCCTATATCGCTGTGTTTTCGCGCACCTCTCATAGCTTCCCCTATATCTCTGTGCTTTGGCGCACCTCTCATATCTTCTCCTATATCGCCGTGTTTTCATGCACCTTCCATAACTTCCACTATATCGCTGTGTTTTCGCGCTTGTTCCATAACTTCCATTATATTGCTGTGTTTTCGCTCACCTCTCATACATTCCCCTACATCACCGTATTTTTGCGCACCTCCCATAGCTTCCCCTATATCGCTGTGTTTTTGCTCACCTCTCATAACTTTGCCTATATCGCAGTATTCTCGTGCACATCTCATACCTTCCCCTCTTTAGCTGAGTTTTCACTCATCTCTCATACCTTCTTCTATATCGCCGTGTTTTCGACCACATCTCATCGCTTTCCCTATATCGACGTGTTTTCACACACCACTCATTCCTTCACGTATATCGCCGTATTTTCGCGCACCTCCCATAGCTTCACCTATATCACTGTGTTTTCGCGCAACTCTCATATCTTCCCCTATATTGCTGTGTTTTTGTGTACCTCCCATAAATTCCCCCATATCGCTGTGTTTTCGGACACTTCCCATAGATTTCCCTATATCGCCGTGTTTTCGCACACCTCTCATAGCTTCCCCTATATCGCTGTGTTTTCGCGCACCTCTCATAGCTTCCCCTATATCGCTGTGTTTGTCGCACCTCCCATACTTTCTCCTATATCGCTGTATTTTTGCACACCTCTCATAGCTTTGCCTATATCGCATGTTGTCGCGCACATCTCGTACCTTCCCCTTTTTAGCTGAGTTTTCGCTCATCTCTCATACCTTCTCCTACATCGCCGTGTTTTCGTCCACCTCTCATCGCCTTCCCTATATCACTGTGTTTCACACACCTCTCATTCCTTCACGTATATTGCCGTATTTTCGCGCACCTCCCATTGCTCCCCTATATTACTGTGTTTTCGCGCAGCTCTCGTATCTTCCCCTATATCGCTGTGTTTTTGTGCACCTCCCATAAATTCCCCTATATCGCTGTGTTTTCGGACACCTCCCATAGATTTCCCTATATCGCCGTGTTTTCGCGCACCTCTCACAGCTTTCCCAAAATCTCTGTGATTTTTCCACCTCTCATACATTCCACTATATCGTTCTGTTTTCGCGCACCTCTGTAGTTTCCCCAATATCGTTGTGTTTTCATGCACACCCTATAGCTTCCCCTATTTAGCCTTGTTTTCACACACCTCCCATAGCTTCCCCTATTTAGCCTTGTTTTCACGCACCTCCCATAGCTTCCCATGTATCGCTCTGTTTTCGTTCAACTCCCATAGCTTCCCATATATTGCTGTGCTTTCGCGCATATTTCATACCCTCCAATATATTTTTGTGTTTTCGTGCACCTCTCGTATCTTCCCCTGTATCGATGTGTTTTCACGCACAACTGATAGTTTCCCCACTATCGCTAAGTTTTCGTGCACCTCCCATATCTTCCTCTCTATCGCTGTGTTTTTGCGCACCTCTGGTAACTTCCCCTATATCGTTGTGTTTTTGTGCACCTCTCATAGTTTCCACTATATCACTGTGTTTTCACGCACCTCTCATACCATCCCCTATATTGCTGCACATTCTTGCACCTCTCATCGCTTCCCCTATATGGACGTGTTTTCAAGCACCTCTCGTATCTTCATGTATATCGCCGTTTGTTCGCGCACTTCTCATACCTTCCCCTATATGGCCATGTTTTCGCGCACCTCTCATAGCTTCCCATTTATCCCTGTGTTTTCGCTCACCTCGTATACCTTCCGCTATATCATTGTGTTTTTGTGCAACTCTCATACCTTCCATTATATCGATGTTTTTTCGCGCACCTCTCATACCTTCCATTATATCGATGTTTTTCGCGCACCTCTCATACCTTCCATTATATCGATGTTTTTCGCGCACCTCTCATACCTTCCCCTATATCGTTGTGTTTTCGCTCACCTCTCATAGCTGCCACTATATCGCAGTGTTTTCACGCAGCTCTCATACATTACCCTACATCGCCATGTTTTCTCACATCGCTCATACCTGCCTCGGTATCGGTGTGTTTTCGCGCACCTCACATAGCTTCCCCTGTATCGCTGTGTTCTCGGACACCACTCATACCTTCCCCTATATCGCTCTGTTTTTGTGCACCTCCCATAGCTTCCCATATATCACTGTGTTTTCGCGCACCGCGCATACCTACTCCTATATCGCCTTGTTTTCATGCACCTTTCATATCTCCCCCTATATCACTGTGTTTTCGCTCACCTCTCATAACTTCTCCTGTATTGCCGTGTTATCGCGCACCTCTCATACATTCTCCTACATCCCTGTGCTTTCGCGCACATCTCATACATTCCAATAAATTTTTGTGTTTTCACGTACCTCTCGTATCTTCCCCTATATTGCTGTGTTTTCGCGCACCTCCAATAGCTTCCCCTATATTGCTGTGTTTTTGCTCACCTCTCATAGCTTGGCCTATATGGCAGTATACTCGCGCGTACCTCATACCTTCCCGTTTTTAGCTGAGTTTACGCTCATCTCTCCTAACTTCTTCAATATCGCCGTGTTTTCGCGCACCTCTCATTGCTTCCCCTATATGGACGTGTTTTCACACACCTCTCATTCCTTCACGTATATCGCCGTGCTATCGTGCACCTCCCATTGCTTCCCCTATATCACCGTGTTTTCACGCAGCTCTCAAACCTTTCCCTATATCGCTCTGTTTTCGCGCACCTCCCATACATACCCCTATATCGCTGTGTTTTTGCTCACCTCTCATAGCTTCCCCTATATCCCGTGTTTTCGCGCACCCCTCATACATTCCCCTATATCGCGGTGTTATCGCGCACCTCTCATACCTTCCCCTGTATCGCTGTGTTTTCGCCTCACTCTCATACCTTCCCCTAAATTGCTGTGTTTTCGCGCACCTCCCATACCTTCCCTTATCGCTGAGTTTTTGCACACCTCCCAGAGCTTCCCCTATATCTCTGTGCTTTGGCGCACCTCTCATATCTTCTCCTAATTCGCCGTGTTTTCATGCACCTTCCATAGCTTCCACTATATCGCTGTGTTTTCGCACACGTTCCATAACTTCCATTATATTGCTCTGTTTTCGCTCACCTCTCATACATTCCTCTACATCACCGTGTTTTTGCGCACCTATCATGCCTTCCCCTATATCACTGTGTTTTCGCCTCCCTCTCATACCTTCTCATAAATCGCCATGTTTTCGCGCACCTCCCATTGATTCCTCTATATCACTGTGTTATCGCGCAGCTCTAATACCTTAACCTATATCGCTCTGCTTTCGCGCACCTCCCATAGTGTCCCCTATATCGCTGTGTTTTCGGACACCTCCCATAGCGTCCACTATATCGCCGTGTTTTCGTGCACCTCTCATACATTCCCCTATATCGTGGTGTTATCGCGCAGCTCTCACAACTTTCCCTGTATCGTTGTCTTTTCGCCTCCCTCTCATACATTCCCATAAATCGCTGTGTTTTCGCGCTCCTCCCATACCTTCCCCTTATCGCTGTGTTTTCGCGCACCTCTCATAGCTTCCCCTATATCTCTGTGCTTTGGCGCACCTCTCATATCTTCAACTACATCACCGTGTTTTTGCGCACCTCTCATACCTTCCCCTATATCGCAGTGTTATCGCGTCCCTCTAATACCTTCCCCTATATCGCTGTGTTTTTGCTCACCTCTCATAGCTTTGCCTATATCGCAGTATTCTCGTGCACATCTCATACCTTCCCCTTTTTAGCAGAGTTTTCGTTCATCTCTCATGCCTTCTTCTAACATCGCTGTGTTTTTGACCACCTCTCATCGCTTCCCCTATATCGACGTGTTTTCACACACCTCTCATACCTTCCCCTATATCGCTGTGGTTTCGCGCACCTGCCATAAATACCCCTATATTGCCGTGTTTTTGCACACCTCTCATAGCTTTCCCAAAATCTCTGTTTTCGCCACCTCCCATACATTCCACTATGTCGTTGTGATTTCGCGCACCTCTCATAGCTTCCCCAATATCGATGTGTTTTCGTGCACCTCTCATATATTCCACTATATCGCTGTGTTTTCGCGCACCTCTCGTAGCTTCCCGTATATCGATGTGTTTTTGTGCACCTCTCATACCTTCCCCTATATCGCTGTGTTTTCGTGCACCTCCCATGGCTTCCCCTATATCGCTGTGTTTTCACGCACCTCTCATAACTTCCCCATATGAATGTGTATTTGCGCACCTCTCATTGCTTCCCCCACATCGTTGTGTTTTCGAACACCTCTCATATCTTCAAGTATATCGATGTGTTTTCACGCACTTATTGTAACTTCCCCAATATCGATGTGTTTTCGCGCACCTCTCATACCTTCCACTATATCGCTCTTTTCGCGCACCTCTCGTAGCTTCCCGTATATCGATGTGTTTTTGTGCACCTCTCATACCTTCCCCAATATCGCTGTGTTTTTACGCACATCCCATAGCTTCCCCTACATTGCTGTGTTTTTGCGCACCTCTCATACCTTCCCCTATATCGCGGTGTTATCGTGTCCCTCTAATACCTTCCCCTATATCGCTGTGTTTTTGCTCACCTCTCATAGATTTGCCTATATCGCAGTGTTCTCGTGCACATCTCATACCTTCCCCCTTTTAGCAGAGTTTTCGCTCATCTCTCATACCTTCTTCTAACATCGCTGTGTTTTTGACCACCTCTCATCGCTTCCCCTATATCGACGTGTTTTCACACACCTCTCATACCTTCCCCTATATCGCTGCGGTTTCGCACACCTGCCATAAATACCCCTATATTGCCGTGTTTTTGCACATCTCTCATATATTCCCCTATAGCACTGTGTTTACGCACACCTCTCATAGCTTTCCCAAAATTTCTGTTTTCGCCACCTCTCATATATTCCACTATATCGTTGTGATTTCGCGCACCTCTCATAGCTTCCCCATATTGATGTGTTTTCGTGCACCTCTCATACCTTCCCCTATATCGCTGTGATTTTTTGCACCTCCCATAGTTCCCCTATATCGCTGTGTTTTCGCGCACCTCTCATAGCTTCCCCATATCGATGTGTATTTGCGCACCTCTCATTGCTTCCCCTACATCATTGTGTTTTCGAGCACCTCTCATATCTTCAAGTATATCGATGTGTTTTCACGCACCTATTGTAACTTCCCCAATATCGATGTGTTTTCGCGCACCTCTCATACCTTCCACTATATCGCTGTGTTTTTGCGCACCTCTGGTAGCTTCCCGTATATCGATGTGTTTTTGTGCACCTCTCATACCTTCCCCAATATCGCTGTGTTTTCATGCACATCCCATAGCTTCCCCTACATTGCTGTGTTTTTGCACACCTCTCATACCTTCCCCTATTTCGCTGTTTCTTCACGCACCTCCCATATCTTCCCATGTATTGCTGTGTTTTCGCGTGCCTCTCATACCTTCCCCGATATCGTTGTGTTTTCGTGCACCTCCCATAGCTTCCCCCATATTGCTGTGTTTTCGCACACCTCTCATAGCTTCCCCTATATCGCTGTGTTTTCGCGCACCTCTCATAGCTTCCCCTATATCTCTGTGCTTTGGCGCACCTTTCGTACCTTCAACTACATCACCATGTGTTTGCGCACCTCTCATACCTTCCCCTATATCGCGGTGTTATCGCGTCCCTCTCATACCTTCCCCTATATCGCTGTGTTTTTGCCCACCTCTCATAGCTTTGCCTATATCGCAGTATTCTTGTGCACAGCTCATACCTTCCCCTTTTTAGCAGAGTTTTCGCTCATCTCTCATACCTTCTTCTAACATCGCTGTGTTTTTGACCACCTCTCATCGCTTCCCCTATATCGACGTGTTTTCACACACCTCTCATACCTTCCCCTATATCGCTGTGGTTTCGCCCACCTGCCATAAATACCCCTATATTGCCGTGTTTTTGCACACCTCTCATAGCTTTCCCAAAATCTCTGTTTTCGCCACCTCTCATACATTCCACTATATCATTGTGATTTTGTGCATCTCTCATAGCTTCCCCATATCGATGTGTTTTCGTGCACCTCTCATACCTTCCCCTATATCGCTGTGATTTTTTGCACCTCCCATAGCTTCCCCTATATCGCTGTGTTTTTGCGCACCTCTCATAGCTTCCCCATATCGATGTGTATTTGCGCACCTCTCATTGCTTCCCCTACATCGTTGTGTTTTCGAGCACCTCTCATATCTTCAAGTATATCGATGTGTTTTCACGCACCTATTGTAGCTTCCTCAATATCGATGTGTTTTCCTGCACCTCTCATACCTTCCACTATGTCGTTGTGATTTCGCGCACCTCTCATAGCTTCCCCAATATCGATGTGTTTTCGTGCACCTCTCATATATTCCACTATATCGCTGTGTTTTCGCGCACCTCTCGTAGCTTCCCGTATATCGATGTGTTTTTGTGCACCTCTCATACTTTCCCCTACATCCCATAGCTTCCCCTACATTGCTGTGTTTTTGCGCACCTCGCATAACTTCCCCTATTTCGCTGTTTCTTCACGCACCTCCCATAGCTTTCCATGTATTGCTGTGTTTTCGCGTGCCTCTCATACCTTCCCCTATATTGCTTTGTTTTCGTGCACCTCCCATGGCTTCCCCTATATCGCTGTGTTTTCACGCACCTCTCATAACTTCCCCATATGAATGTGTATTTGCGCACCTCTCATTGCTTCCCCTACATCGTTGTGTTTTCGAACACCTCTCATATCTTCAAGTATATCGATGTGTTTTCACGCACTTATTGTAACTTCCCCAATATCGATGTGTTTTTGCGCACCTCTCATACCTTCCACTATATCGCTCTTTTCGCGCACCTCTCGTAGCTTCCCATATATCGATGTGTTTTTGTGCACCTCTCATACCTTCCCCAATATCGCTGTGTTTTTACGCACATTCCATAGCTTCCCCTACATTGCTGTGTTTTTGCGCACCTCTCATACCTTCCCCTATATCGCGGTGTTATCGTGTCCCTCTAATACCTTCCCCTATATCGCTGTGTTTTTGCTCACTTCTCATAGATTTGCCTATATCGCAGTGTTCTCGTGCACATCTCATACCTTCCCCCTTTTAGCAGAGTTTTCGCTCATATCTCATACCTTCTTCTAACATCGCTGTGTTTTTGACCACCTCTCATCGCTTCCCCTATATCGACGTGTTTTCACACACCTCTCATACCTTCCCCTATATCGCTGTGGTTTCGCGCACCTGCCATAAATACCCCTATATTGCCGTGTTTTTGCACATCTCTCATATATTCCCCTATAGCACTGTGTTTACGCACACCTCTCATAGCTTTCCCAAAATTTCTGTTTTCGCCACCTCTCATATATTCCACTATATCGTTGTGATTTCGCGCACCTCTCATAGCTTCCCCATATTGATGTGTTTTCGTGCACCTCTCATATCTTCCCCTATATCGCTGTGATTTTTTGCACCTCCCATAGTTTCCCCTACATCGCTGTGTTTTCGCGCAACTCTCATAGCTTCCCCATATCGATGTGTATTTGCGCACCTCTCATTGCTTCCCCTACATTGTTGTGTTTTCGAGCACCTCTCATATCTTCAAGTATATCGATGTGTTTTCACGCACCTATTGTAACTTCCCCAATATTGATGTGTTTTCGCGCACCTCTCATACCTTCCACTATATCGCTGTGTTTTTGCGCACCTCTCGTAGCTTCCCGTATATCGATGTGTTTTTGTGCACCTTTCATACCTTCCCCAATATCGCTGTGTTTTCATGCACCTTTCATACCTTCCCATGTATTGCTGTGTTTTCGCGTGCCTCTCATACCTTCCCCTATATCGTTGTGTTTTCGTGCACCTCCCATAGCTTCCCCTATATTGCTGTGTTTTCGCACACCTCTCATAGCTTCCCCTATATCGCTGTGTTTTCGCGCACCTCTCATAGCTTCCCCTATATCTCTGTGCTTTGGCGCACCTTTCGTATCTTCAACTACATCACCATGTGTTTGCGCACCTCTCATACCTTCCCCTATATCGCGGTGTTATCGCGTCCCTCTCATACCTTCCCCTATATCGCTGTGTTTTTGCTCACCTCTCATAGCTTTGCCTATATCGCAGTATTCTCGTGCACGTCATACCTTCCCCTTTTTAGCAGAGTTTTCGCTCATCTCTCATACCTTCTTCTAACATCGCTGTGTTTTTGACCACCTCTCATCGCTTCCCCTATATCGACGTGTTTTCACACACCTCTCATACCTTCCCCTATATCGCTGTGGTTTCGCCTACCTGCCATAAATACCCCTATATTGCCATGTTTTCACGCACCTCTCATACCTTCCCCTATATCGCTGTGGTTTCGCCCACCTGCCATAAATACCCCTATATTGCCGTGTTTTTGCACACCTCTCATAGCTTTCCCAAAATCTCTGTTTTCGCCACCTCTCATACATTCCACTATATCATTGTGATTTTGTGCATCTCTCATAGCTTCCCCATATCGATGTGTTTTCGTGCACCTCTCATACCTTCCCCTATATCGCTGTGATTTTTTGCACCTCCCATAGCTTCCCCTATATCGCTGTGTTTTTGCGCACCTCTCATAGCTTCCCCATATCGATGTGTATTTGCGCACCTCTCATTGCTTCCCCTACATCGTTGTGTTTTCGAGCACCTCTCATATCTTCAAGTATATCGATGTGTTTTCACGCACCTATTGTAGCTTCCTCAATATCGATGTGTTTTCCTGCACCTCTCATACCTTCCACTATGTCGTTGTGATTTCGCGCACCTCTCATAGCTTCCCCAATATCGATGTGTTTTCGTGCACCTCTCATATATTCCACTATATCGCTGTGTTTTCGCGCACCTCTCGTAGCTTCCCGTATATCGATGTGTTTTTGTGCACCTCTCATACTTTCCCCTACATCCCATAGCTTCCCCTACATTGCTGTGTTTTTGCGCACCTCGCATAACTTCCCCTATTTCGCTGTTTCTTCACGCACCTCCCATAGCTTTCCATGTATTGCTGTGTTTTCGCGTGCCTCTCATACCTTCCCCTATATTGCTTTGTTTTCGTGCACCTCCCATGGCTTCCCCTATATCGCTGTGTTTTCACGCACCTCTCATAACTTCCCCATATGAATGTGTATTTGCGCACCTCTCATTGCTTCCCCTACATCGTTGTGTTTTCGAACACCTCTCATATCTTCAAGTATATCGATGTGTTTTCACGCACTTATTGTAACTTCCCCAATATCGATGTGTTTTTGCGCACCTCTCATACCTTCCACTATATCGCTCTTTTCGCGCACCTCTCGTAGCTTCCCATATATCGATGTGTTTTTGTGCACCTCTCATACCTTCCCCAATATCGCTGTGTTTTTACGCACATTCCATAGCTTCCCCTACATTGCTGTGTTTTTGCGCACCTCTCATACCTTCCCCTATATCGCGGTGTTATCGTGTCCCTCTAATACCTTCCCCTATATCGCTGTGTTTTTGCTCACTTCTCATAGATTTGCCTATATCGCAGTGTTCTCGTGCACATCTCATACCTTCCCCCTTTTAGCAGAGTTTTCGCTCATATCTCATACCTTCTTCTAACATCGCTGTGTTTTTGACCACCTCTCATCGCTTCCCCTATATCGACGTGTTTTCACACACCTCTCATACCTTCCCCTATATCGCTGTGGTTTCGCGCACCTGCCATAAATACCCCTATATTGCCGTGTTTTTGCACATCTCTCATATATTCCCCTATAGCACTGTGTTTACGCACACCTCTCATAGCTTTCCCAAAATTTCTGTTTTCGCCACCTCTCATATATTCCACTATATCGTTGTGATTTCGCGCACCTCTCATAGCTTCCCCATATTGATGTGTTTTCGTGCACCTCTCATATCTTCCCCTATATCGCTGTGATTTTTTGCACCTCCCATAGTTTCCCCTACATCGCTGTGTTTTCGCGCAACTCTCATAGCTTCCCCATATCGATGTGTATTTGCGCACCTCTCATTGCTTCCCCTACATTGTTGTGTTTTCGAGCACCTCTCATATCTTCAAGTATATCGATGTGTTTTCACGCACCTATTGTAACTTCCCCAATATTGATGTGTTTTCGCGCACCTCTCATACCTTCCACTATATCGCTGTGTTTTTGCGCACCTCTCGTAGCTTCCCGTATATCGATGTGTTTTTGTGCACCTTTCATACCTTCCCCAATATCGCTGTGTTTTCATGCACCTTTCATACCTTCCCATGTATTGCTGTGTTTTCGCGTGCCTCTCATACCTTCCCCTATATCGTTGTGTTTTCGTGCACCTCCCATAGCTTCCCCTATATTGCTGTGTTTTCGCACACCTCTCATAGCTTCCCCTATATCGCTGTGTTTTCGCGCACCTCTCATAGCTTCCCCTATATCTCTGTGCTTTGGCGCACCTTTCGTATCTTCAACTACATCACCATGTGTTTGCGCACCTCTCATACCTTCCCCTATATCGCGGTGTTATCGCGTCCCTCTCATACCTTCCCCTATATCGCTGTGTTTTTGCTCACCTCTCATAGCTTTGCCTATATCGCAGTATTCTCGTGCACGTCATACCTTCCCCTTTTTAGCAGAGTTTTCGCTCATCTCTCATACCTTCTTCTAACATCGCTGTGTTTTTGACCACCTCTCATCGCTTCCCCTATATCGACGTGTTTTCACACACCTCTCATACCTTCCCCTATATCGCTGTGGTTTCGCCTACCTGCCATAAATACCCCTATATTGCCATGTTTTCACGCACCTCTCATAGCTTCCCGTATATCGATGTGTTTTTGTGCACCTCTCATTTCATCCCCAATATCACTGTGTTTTCATGCACCTCGCATATCGTCCCATATATTGCTGTGTTCTCGCGCACCTCCCATAGCTTCCACTATATTGCTCTGTTTTCGCGCACATAGAAACATAGAAAATAGGGACAGGAGTAGGCCATTCGGCCCATCGAGCCTGCACCGCCATTTATTATGATCATGGTTGATCATCCAACTCAGAGCCCCGCCCCAGCCTTCCCTCCATACCCCCTGACCCCCGTAGCCACAAGGGCCACATCTCATACCTTCTTCTGTATCGCTGTGTTTTCGCACACCTCCCATAGCTTCCCCTACATCGCTGTGTTTTCGCGCACGTCTCAGAGCTTCCCCTATATTGCTGTGTTTTCGCGCACCTGCCATAGCTTCCTCTATACGGCCATGTTTTCTCCTCCCTCTTATACCTTCCCCTAAATAGTTGTGTTTTCGCGCACCTCCCATACATTCCTCTTATCCCTGTGTTTTTGCACACCTCCCCTAGCTTCCCCTATATAGTTGTGATTTTGCGCACCTGTCAAACCTTCCCCTATATCACTGTGTTTTTACGCACCTTGGATACCGCCCCCTATATCGCTGCGTTTTCGCACACCTCTCATCGCTTCCCCTATATCAAGTTGTTTTTACACACCTCTCATTCTTTCACGTATATCGCCATGTTTTTGCGCGCCTCCCATAGCTTCCCCTATATCACTGTGCTTTCGTGCACCTCTCATACCTTCTCCTATATTGCCGTGTTTTCAGGCACCTCCCATAGCATCCCCTATATCACTGTGTTTTCGCGCACATCTCATACCTTCCCCTATATCGCTGTGTTTTCGCGCACCTCTTATATCTTCCCCTATACCACCATGTTTCCCCTATATTGACGTGTTTTTACGCACCTCTGATACCTTCACGTATATCACCGTGTTTTCCCGGACCTCCCATACCTTCCCCTATATTGCTGTTTTCTCGCGTACCACCCATAGCTTCTTCTATATCGCTGTTTTCGCACAACTCTCATAGCTTGCCATATATTGCGATGTTTTCGCGCACATCTTATAGCTTCCCCAAGATCACAGTGTTATCGCGCACCTCCCATAGCTTCCCATATATAGCTGCGTTTTCGCCCACCTCTTATATATTCCTTATATTGCTGTGTTTTTGCGCACCTCTCATACCTTCCCCTATATCACTGTGTATTCATGCATTTCGCATACTTAGCCCTGTATCCCTGCGTTTTCACGCAGCGCTCATACTGTCCCCTATATTGCTGAGTTTTTGTGGGCCACTCAATGCTTCCCCTGTATTGACGTGTTCTCACACACCTCTCATACCTTCACGAATATTGCTGCGTTTTTGCACACCTCCCATAGCTTCCCCTACATCACTCTGTTTTCGCGCGCCTCTCATAACTTTCCCTATATCGCCATGTTTTCGCGCACCTCCTATACCTTCCCCTCTTTCACTGTGTTTTTGGGCACCACCCATAGCTTCGCTTATATCATTGCGTTTTCATGCACCTCTCATCACGTCCCCTATATCGCTGTGTATTCACGCACCTCCCATAGCATCCCCTATATCGCTGTGCCTTGCGCACCACTCATACCTTTCCTTATATCGATGTCTTTTCGCGCACATCCCATAGATTCACCTTTATCGCTGTGTTATTGCTCACCTCTCATAGCTTCCCCTATATCACCGTGTTTTCGCAAACCTCTCCTGTCTTCCACTATATCACTGTGTTTTCGCGCACCTTCCATAGCATCCCCTATATAGCTGTGCCTTCACATACCTCTCATAACTTCATCTATATCACCCAGTTTTCGAGCACCTTCCATACCTTCCCCTATATCGCTGTGTTTTCGTGCACCTCTCATACCTCCCCCATATCGTTGTGCCTTGCGCACCTCTCATACCTTCCCCTATATCGCTGTCTTTTCGCGCACATCACATAGGTTCACCTTTATCGCTGTGTTATTGCTCACCTCTCATAGCTTCCCCTGTATCGCCGTGTTTTTGCGCGCCTCTCATAACTTCCCCCATATCGCCGTGTTGTTATGCGCATCTGATAACGTCCCCTATATCGCAGTGTATTCGCGCACCTCCCATAGCATCCCCTATATCGCTGTGACTTCGCGCACTCCGATAGCATCCCCTATATCGCTGTGCCTTCCTGCACCTGTCATACCTTCCCCTATATCACCCTGTTTTCGCGCTCCTCCTATACCTTCCCTTATATCGCTGCGTTTTCGTGTACCTCTCATACCTACCCCTATATCGTTGTGTTTTCACGCACCTCTCATAACTTTTCCGATATTTCTGTATTTTTGCGCACCTCTCATAACTTCCCCTATATCGCCGTGATTTTATGCACATCTCATACTGTCCCCTATATCGCTGTGCCTTGCGCACCTCTCATACCTTCCCCTATATAGCTGTCCTTTCGCGCACATCCCATAGATTCACCTTTATCGCTGTGTTATTGCTCACCTCTCATAGCTTCCCCTGTATCACCGGGTTTTAGCTCACATCTCATAGCTTCCCCTATATCGCCGTATTCTTATGCACATCTCATAACGTCCCCTATATCGCTGTGTATTCGCGCACCTCCCATAGCATCCCCTATATCGCTGTGCCTTCACGCACCTCTCATACCTTCCCCTATATCTCCCTGTTTTCGCGCACCTCCCATTCCTTCACCTATATCGCTGTTTTCGTGCACCTCTCATACCTTCCCCTATATCGCTGTGTTTTCACACACCTCTCATAACTTCTCCTACATCACTGTGTTTTTGTGCACCTCTCATACCTTCCCTAATATCGCTGCGTTTTCATGCACATCTCATCACGTCCCCTATATCGCTGTGTATTCACGCACCTCCCATAGCATCCCCTATATCGCTGTGCCTTGCGCACCACTCATACCTTTCCTTATATCGATGTCTTTTCGCGCACATCCCATAGATTCACCTTTATCGCTGTGTTATTGCTCACCTCTCATAGCTTCCCCTATATCACCGTGTTTTCGCAAACCTCTCCTGTCTTCCACTATATCACTGTGTTTTCGCGCACCTTCCATAGCATCCCCTATATAGCTGTGCCTTCACATACCTCTCATAACTTCATCTATATCACCCAGTTTTCGAGCACCTTCCATACCTTCCCCTATATCGCTGTGTTTTCGTGCACCTCTCATACCTCCCCCATATCGTTGTGCCTTGCGCACCTCTCATACCTTCCCCTATATCGCTGTCTTTTCGCGCACATCACATAGGTTCACCTTTATCGCTGTGTTATTGCTCACCTCTCATAGCTTCCCCTGTATCGCCGTGTTTTTGCGCGCCTCTCATAACTTCCCCCATATCGCCGTGTTGTTATGCGCATCTGATAACGTCCCCTATATCGCAGTGTATTCGCGCACCTCCCATAGCATCCCCTATATCGCTGTGACTTCGCGCACTCCGATAGCATCCCCTATATCGCTGTGCCTTCCTGCACCTGTCATACCTTCCCCTATATCACCCTGTTTTCGCGCTCCTCCTATACCTTCCCTTATATCGCTGCGTTTTCGTGTACCTCTCATACCTACCCCTATATCGTTGTGTTTTCACGCACCTCTCATAACTTTTCCGATATTTCTGTATTTTTGCGCACCTCTCATAACTTCCCCTATATCGCCGTGATTTTATGCACATCTCATAATGTCCCCTATATCGCTGTGTATTCGTGCGCCTCCCATACCTTCCCCTGTAACGCCAAGTTTTCGCGCACCTCTCATACTTTCCCCTATATCGCCGTGTTTTCGGGCAACTCTCATACCTCCCCATATATCGCCGTGTTTTTATGCACATCTCATACCGTCCACTATATTACTGTGATTTCGCGCACCTCCCATAGCATCCCCGATATCGCTGTGCCTTCGTGCACCTCTCATACCTTCCCCTATATCGCCCAGTTTTCGTGCACCTCCTATACCTTCCCTAGTATCGCTGCATTTTCGTGCACCTCTCATACCTTCCCCTATTTCGCTGTGTTTTCATGCACATCTCATAACGTCCCCTATTTCGCAGTGGTTTCGTGCACCTCCCATAACATTCCCTGTATCGCTGTGCCTTCACGCACCTCTCATACCTTCCCCTATATCGCCATGTTTTCATGCACATCTCCTAAGGTCCACTATATCGCAGGATTTTCACGCACCTCTCATAACTTCCCCTATATCGCCCTGTTTTCGTGCTCCTCTCATACCTTCCCCTATATCACTGTGTTTTCACGCACCTCTCATAACTTCCCCTATATCGCTGTTTTTTCGCACACCTCTCATGGTTTCCCATCTATCACCGTGTATTCATGCATATCTCAAACCATCCCATATATCGCTGTGCTTTCGCGCACCTCTCACACCTTCCCCTATATCGCTGTGTTTTCGTGCACCTCTCATACCTTCACTAATTTCGTTGCGTTTTCATGCACATCTCATCACGTCCCCATATCGCTGTGTATTCACGCACATCCCATAGTATCCCCTATATCGCTGTGCCTTGCGCACCTCTCATAGCTTCCCCTATATCGCTGTCTTTTCGCGCACATCCCATAGATTCACCTTTATCGCTGTGTAATTGTTCACCTCTCATAGCTTCCCCTGTATCGCCGTGTTTTTACTCACCACTCATAGCTTCCCCTATATCGCTGTGTTTTCGCGCACCTCTCATGTCTTCACCTAGATAGCTATGTTTTCACTCCTCTAAATACTTCCCCTATAGCGCTGTGTTTTCTCGCACATCTGATACATTCTCCCATATCGCCGTGTTTTCGCACACCTCTCATAATTTCCCCTATATCGCCGAATTCTCGCACACCTCTCATACCTTCCCCTACATCTTTGTGTTTTTGCGCACGTCCCATTGCGTCCCCTATATCGCTGTGTTTTTTGTGCACCTCTCATACCTTCCCCTATATCGTCCTGTTTTCGTGTACATCCCATAGTTTCCACTATATTACCCTGTTTTCGCACAACTCTCATGTATTCCACTACATGGCTGTGTTTTCTGGCACCTCTGATGCATTCCCCTGTAACGTCAAGTTTTCGCGCACCTCTCATACTTTCCCCTATATCGCCGTATTTTTGCGCACCTCTCATGGCTTCCCCAATATCGCCGTGTTTTCATGCACATCTCTTAACGTCCCATATATCGCTGTGTATTCGTGCACCTGCCATAGCATCCCCTATATCGCCCTGTTTCCCGTGCACCACCCATGGCTTCGCCTACATGGCTGCGGTTTTGCGCACCTCTCATACCTTCCCCTATATCGCTGTGTTTTCGCGCAACTCTCATTACTTCCCCTATATCGCTCTGTGTTCTCGCACTTCTGATACAGTTCCCTCATCAACGTGTTTTCGCGCACCTCTCATAATTTCACCTATATCGCCGTGTTCTCACACACCTCTCATATCTTCCGCTATATCACTGTGTTTTCGCGCACATCCAATAGCGTCCCCTATATCGCTCTGTTTTCACGCACCTCTCATGTCTTCCCCTATATCACTGTGTTTTCGTGCATCTCCCATACCATCCCCTACATTGCTGTGTTTCGCACACGTATCATACCTTTCCCTATATCGCCCTGTTTTCGAGCAGCTCCCATACCTTCCCCTATATCGCTGTGTCTTCGTGTACCTCTCATACGTCCCCTTATATCGCTGAGTTTTCACGCACCTCTCATAACTTCCCCTGTATTGCTGTATTTTTGCGCACCTCTCATAACGTACCCTATATTGTCGTGTTTTTATGCACATCTCATAACGTCCCCTGTATCGCTGTGTATTCGCGCACCTCTCATACCTTCCCCTATATCGCCCTGTTTTCACGCACATCCCATACATTCCATTATATTGCCCTGTTTTTGCGCACCTCTCATGTCTTCCACTACATCGCTGTGTTTTCTGGCACCTCTGATGCATTCCCCTATAACACCAAGTTTTCGTGCACCTCTCATACTTTCTCCTATATCGCCGTGTTTACGCGCACCTCTCATACCTGCCCCTATATCGCCATGTTTTTATGCACATCTCATACCGTCTCCTATATCGCTGTGTTTTTGCGCACCTCCCATAGCATCCCCTATATCGCTGTGCCTTCGTGCACCTCTCATACCTTCCTCTATATCGCCCTGTTTTCGCGCACCTCCTATACCTTCCCTTATATCACTGCGTTTTCGTGCACCTCTCATACCTTCCCTTATATCGTTATGTTTTCACGCACCTCTCATAAATTTTCCTATATCCCTGTATTTTTGCGCAGTTCTTATACCTTCCCCTATATTGCCGTGTTTTCATCCACATCTCATAACGTCCCCTATATCGCTGTGTATTCGCGCACCTCCCATAGCATCCCTTATATTGCTGTGCCTTCGCGCACATCTCATACCTTCCCGTATGTCGCCCTGCTTTCGCACACCTCCCATACCGTCCCCTATATCGCTGTATTTTCGCACACCTCTCATGGCTTCCCCAATATCGCTGTGTTTTCATGCACATCTCATAATGTCCCCTATATCGCTTTGTATTCGCGCACCTCCCATAGCATCCCTTATATTGCTGTGCCTTCGCGCACCTCTCATACCTTCCCCTATATTGCCCTGTTTTCGCGCACCTTCCTTACTTCCCCTTATATCGCTGTGTTTTCACGCACCTCTCATAATTTCTCCTTATCGCCGTATTTTTGCGCACCTCTCATGGCTTGCCCAATATTGCCGTGTTTTCACGCACATCTCTTAACGTCCCATATATCGCTGTGTATTCGCGCACCTGCCATAGCATCCCCTATATCGCTGTCCCTTAGCGCACCTCTCATACCTTCCCCTATGTCATCCTGTTTTCGCACACCTCCCATGGCATCCCCTATATCGCTGTGCCTTCGCGCACCGCTCATACCTTCCCCTATATCGCCCTGTTTTTGCGCACATCCCATAACTTCACCTTTCTCACTGTGTTATTGCTTACCTCTCATAGCTTCCCCTATATCGCCGTGTTTTCGCGCAGCTCTCATTTCTTCACCTATATCGCTGTGTTTCTGCACCTCTCATTACTTCCCCTATATCAATCTGTGTTCTCGCACTTCTGATACAGTTCCCTGTATCAACGTGTTTTCGCGCACCTCTCATAATTTCACCTATATCGCCCTGTTCTCGCACACCTCTCATATCTTCCCCTATATCACTGTTTTTTTGCGCATGTCCCATAGCGTCCCCTATATCGCTGTGTTTTCTCGCCCCTCTGATACATTCCCCTGTATCGTTGTGGTTTCGCGCACATCCCTTGGGTTCCAGTATATTGCCCTGTTTTTGCGCACCTCCCATACCATCCCCAATATCGCTGTGTTTTCGTGCACCTCTCATACCTTCCCTTATCTCGCTGTGTTTTCACGCACCTCTCATAACTTCTCCTGTTTCACTGTATTTTTGTGCAGCTCTTATACCTTCCCCTGTATTGCCGTGTTTTCATGCACATCTCATACCTTCCCCTATATCGCTGTGTTTTCGCACACCTCTCATAACTTCTCCTATATCGCTGTGTTTTTGTGCACCTGTCATAACTTCCCTAATATCACTGCGCTTTTATGCACATCTTATCACGTCCACTATATCGCTGTGTATTCACGCACCTCCCATAGCATCCCCTATACCGCTGTGCCTTGCGAACCTCTCATAGCTTCCCCTATATCGCTGTCTTTTCGCGCACATCCCATAAATTCACCTTTATCGCTGTGTTATTGCTCACCTCTCATGTCTTCACCTAGATCGCTATGTATTCGATCCTCTCAATACTTCCCCTATATCTCTGTGTTTTCTCGCACATCTGATACATTCTCCCGTATCGCCGTGTTTTCGCACACCTCTCATAATTTCCCCTATTTCACCGTGTTCTCGCGCACCTCTCATAACTTCCCCTATGTTTTCCCCTGTGTTTTTGCGCACGTCCCATTGCGTCCCCTATATCGCTGTTTTCGCGCACCTCTCATAGTTTCCTCTATATCGCCCTGTTTTCGTGCACATCCCATAGCTTCCACTATATTGCCCTGTTTTCGTGCACCTCTCATGTATTCCACTACATCGCTCTTTTTTCTGGCACCTCTGATGCATTCCCCTGTAATGCCAAGTTTTCGCGCACCTCTCACACTTTCCCCTATATCGCCGTATTTATGCGCACCTCTCATACCTCCCCCTCTATCGCCATGTTTTTATGCACATCTCATACCGTCTCCTATATCGTTGTGTTTTCGCGCACCTCCCATATCATCCTCTATATCGCTGTGCCTTTATGAACCTCTCATACCTTCCCCTATATCGCTGTGTTTTCACGCACCTCTCTTAACTTCTCCTATATCGCTGTGTTTTTGCACACCTCTCATACCTTCCCCTATATCGCTGTGTGTTCAGGCATCTCTCATGGCTTCCCCAATATCGCCGTGTATTCATGCACATCTCATACCGTCCCCTATATCGCTGTGTTTTGGCGCACCTCCCATAGTTCACCTACATCGCTGTTTTCACGCACATCCCTTAGCTTCACCTTGATCACTGTGTTATTGCTCACCTCTCATAGCTTACCCTATATCGCCGTTTTCGCGCACCTCGCATGTCTTCACCTATATCGCTATGTTTTCGCTCCTATCATTAATTCCCCTATATCGCTGTGTTTTCTCGCACCTCTGATATATTCTCCTATATTGCCATGTTTTCGTGCACCTCTTACAATTTCCCCTATATCGCCGTGTTCTCGCACACCTCTCATATCTTCCCCTATATCACTGTTTTTTTGCGCATGTCCCATAGCGTCCCCTATATCGCTGTGTTTTCTCGCACCTCTGATACATTTCCCTGTTTCGCCGTGGTTTCGCGCACATCCCATAGGTTCCACTATATTGCCCTGTTTTTGTGCACCTCTCATGTCTTCCCCTATATCACGGTGTTTTCGCGCACCACTCATAGCATCCCCTATATCGCTGTACCTTCGCGCACCTCTATATACTTTCCCCTATATCGCCGTATTTACGCGCACCTCTCATACCTCCCCCTATATCGCCATGTTTTTATGCACATCTCATACCGTCTCCTATATCGTTCTCTTTTCGCGCACCTCTCATACCTTCCCCTATATCGCCCTGTTTTCGCGCACCTTCCATACATTTCCCTATATCACTGTGTTTTCATGCACCTCTCATACCTCCCCCTATATCGCTGTGTTTTCACAGACCTCTCATAACTTCCCCTATATCGCTGTGTTTTTGTGCACCTCTCATACCTTCCCTAATATCACTGCGTTTTCATGCACATCTCATCACGTCCCCTATATCGCTGTGTTTTCGTGCACCTCTCATACCTCCCCCTATATCGCTGTGCCTTGCGGACCTCTCATACCTTCCCCTATATCGCTGTCTTTTCGCGCACATCCCATAGATTCACCTTTATCGCTGTGTTATTGCTCACCTCTCATAGCTTCCCCTATATCGCCATGTTTTTGCTCACCTCTCATAGCTTCCACTAAATTCTCCTGCTTTCACGCACCTCTCATGTCTTCCCCTATATCACTGTGTTTTCGCGCACCACCCATAGAATCCCCTATATGGCTGTGTCTTCGCACTCCTCTCATACCTTCCCCTATATCGCCCTGTTTTCGAGCACCTTCCATACCTTCCCCTATATCGCTGTGTTTTCACTCACCTCTCATAACTTCTCCTATATTGCTGTATTTTTGCGCACCTCTCATAACTTCCCCTATATAGCCGTGTTTTTATGCACATCTCATAATGTCCCCTATATCGCTGTGTATTCGCGCACCTCCCATAGAATCCCCTATATCGCTGTGCCTTCGCGCACCTCTCATACCTTCCCCTATATCGCCCTGTTGTCGCGCTCCTCTCATTCCTTCCCCTATATCGCTGTGTTTTCACACACCTCTCATAACTTCTCCTATTTGCTGTGTTTTTGTGCACCTCTTATATCTTCCCTAATATCGCTGCATTTTCATGCACATCTCATAACGTCCCCTATATGGCTGTGTATTTACGCACCTCCCGTAGCATCCCCTATATAGCTGTGACTTCATGCACCTCACATACCTTCCCCTATATGGCCTTGTATTCGCGCACCTCCCATAACATCCCCTATATCACTGTGCCTTTGCGTACCTCTCATACCTTCCCCTATATCTCCGTGTTTTCATGCACATCTCATAACGTCCCCTATATCGCTCTGTTTTCATGCACCTCGCATAACTCCCCTATATCGCAGTGTTTTCGCGCACGTCTCATACCTTCCCCTATAATACTGTGTTTTCACGCACCTCTCATAACTTCCCCTATATCGCTATGTTTTCGCACACCTGTCATTGTTTCCCGACTATCGCCGTGTATTCATGCACATCTCATACCGTCCCCTATATCGCTTTGTTTTCGCGCACCTCTCATACATACCCCTATATCGCTGTCTTTTCGGCCATATCCCATAGCTTCACCTTTATCTCTGTGTTGTTGCTCACCTCTCACAGCTTCTCCTGTATCGCCATGTTTTCGCGCACCTCTCATGTCTTCACCTATATTGATATGTTTTCGCTCCTCTCATTACTTCCCTTATATCGCTGTGTTTTCTCGTACCTCTAATACATTCCCCTATATCGCCGTGTTTTCGCGACCCTCTCATAATTTCCCCTATATCGCCTTGTTTTCGCGCACATCCCATAGCGTCGCCTATATTGCTGTGTTTTCGGGCACCTCTCATATCTTCCACTATATTGCACTGTTTTCGCGCACCTCCCTAACCTTCCCCTATATCGCCCTGTTTTCGCGCACCTCCCATACCTCCCCCTTTATTGCTGTGTTTTCGTGCACCTCTGATACCTTCCCCTATATCGCTGTGTTTTCGCACACCTGTCATTGTCCCCTGACTATCGCCGTGTATTCATGCACATCTCATACCGTCCCCTATATCGCTGTGTTTTCGCGCACCTCTAATAGCATCCCCTATATCGCTGTGCCTTGCGCACCTCTCATACCTTCCCCTATATCGCTGTCTTTTCGCGCACATCCCATAGATTCACCTTTATCGCTTTGTTATTCCTCACCTCTCATAGATTTCCCTATATCGCCGGGTTTTTGCTCACCTCTCATAGCTTCCACTATATTGCCCTGTATTCACGCACCTCTCATGTCTTCCCCTATATCACTGTGTTTTCGCACACCTCTCATAGCTTCCCCTATATCGCCGTGTTTTCATGCACATCTCACACCGTCTCCTATATCACTGTATTTTCGCGCACATCCCATAGCATCCCCTATATCGCTGTGCCTTCGTGTACCTCTCATATCTTCCCCTATATCGCTGTGTTTTCATGCACATCTCATAACGTCCCCTATATCGCTGTGTTTTCTCGCACCTCTGATATATTCCCCTGTATCGCCGTGTTTTTGCGCACCTCTCATAATTTCCCCTATATCGCCGTGTTTTCGCGCACCTCTCATTCCTTCCCCTATATCGCTGTGTTTTCGTGCACCTCTCATACCTTCCCCTATATCGCTGTGTTTTCACACACCTCTCATAACTTCTCTTATATCGCTGTGTTTTTGTTCACCTCTTATATCATCCCTAATATCGCTGCATTTTAATGCACGTCTGATAACGTCCCCTATATCGCCGTGTATTCACGCACCTCCCATATCATCCCCTATATCGCTGTACCTTGCGTACCTCTCATACCTTCCCCTATATCGCTGTCTTTTCGCGCACCTCCCATAGATTCAACTTTATCGCTGTGTTATTGCACACCTCTCAGAGCTTCCCCTATATCGCCGTGTTTTTGCTCACCTTTCATAGATTCGCCTATATTGCTATGTTTTCGCTCCTCTCATTACTTCCCCTATATCGCTGAGTTTTCTCGCACCTCTGATACATTCTCCCATATCGCCGTGTTTTCATGCATATCTCATACCGTCTCCTATATCACTGTGTTTTCACGCACATCCCATACCATCCGTTATATCGCTGTGCCTTCCTGTACCTCTCATATCTTCCCCTATATCGTTGTGTTTTCATGCACATCTCATACCGTCTCCTATATCACTGTGTTTTTACGCACATCCCATAGCATCCCCTATATCGCTGTGCCTTCGTGTACCTCTCATATCTTCCCCTATATCGCTGTGTTTTCATGCACATCTCATAACGTCCCCTATATCGCTGTGTTTTCTCGCACCTCTGATATATTCCCCTGTATCGCCGTGTTTTTGCGCACCTCTCATAATTTCCCCTATATCGCCGTGTTTTCGCGCACCTCTCATTCCTTCCCCTATATCGCTGTGTTTTCGTGCACCTCTCATACCTTCCCCTATATCGCTGTGTTTTCACACACCTCTCATAACTTCTCTTATATCGCTGTGTTTTTGTTCACCTCTTATATCATCCCTAATATCGCTGCATTTTAATGCACGTCTGATAACGTCCCCTATATCGCCGTGTATTCACGCACCTCCCATATCATCCCCTATATCGCTGTACCTTGCGTACCTCTCATACCTTCCCCTATATCGCTGTCTTTTCGCGCACCTCCCATAGATTCAACTTTATCGCTGTGTTATTGCACACCTCTCAGAGCTTCCCCTATATCGCCGTGTTTTTGCTCACCTTTCATAGATTCGCCTATATTGCTATGTTTTCGCTCCTCTCATTACTTCCCCTATATCGCTGAGTTTTCTCGCACCTCTGATACATTCTCCCATATCGCCGTGTTTTCGCACACGTCTCATACCTTCCCCTATATCGCTGTGTTTTCACGCACCTCTCATAACTTCTCCTATATCACTGTGTAGTCGCGCACCTCCCATAGCCTCCCCTATATTGCTGTGACTTCGCATACCTCTCATACCGTCACCTATATCGCCCTGTTTTCGCGCACCTCCCATTCATTCTCCTATATCGCTTTGTTTTTGTGCACCTCTTATATCTTCCCTAATATCGCTGTGTTTTCATGCACATCTCATAACGTCCCCTATATCGCTGTGTATTCACGCACCAACCGTAGCATCCCCTATATTGCTGTGCCTTCGTGCACCTCACATACGTTCCCCTATATTGCCCTGTATTCGCGCACCTCCCATAACATCTCCTATATCGCTGTGCCTTTGCGCACCTCTCATACCTTTCCCTATGTCTCTGTGTTTTCATGCACATCTCATAACGTCCCCTATATCGCTGTGTTTTCATGCACCTCGCATAACTTCCCCTATATCGCCCTGTTTTCGCGCACCTCTCATACCATCCCCTATATCACTGTGTTTTCACGCACCTCTCATAACTTCCCCTATATTGCTGTGTTTTCACACACCTGTCATTGTTTCCCGACTATCGCCGTGTATTCATGCACATCTCATACCGTCTCCTATATCGCTGTGTTTTCGCGCACCTCTCATACATACCCCTATATCGCTGTCTTTTCGCGCATATCCCATAGCTTCACCTTTATCTCTGTGTTATTGCTCACCTCCCACAGCTTCCCCTCTTTCGCCGTGTTTTCGCGCACCTCTCATGTCTTCACCTATATTGCTATGTTTTCACGCCTCTCATTGCTTCCCTTATATCGCTGTGTTTTCTCGTACCTCTGATACATTCCCCAGTATCGCCGTGTTTTCGCGCACCTCTCATAATTTCCGCTATATCGCCGTGTTTTCGCGCACGTCCCATAGCGTCGCCTATATCGCTCTGTTTTCGGGCACCTCTCATACCTTCCACTATATTGCCCTGTTTTCGCGCACTTCCCATACCTTGACCTATATCTCCCTGTTTTCGCGCACCTCCCATACCTCCCCCTTTATTGCTGTGTTTTCATGCACCACTCATACCTTCCCCTATATCGCTGTGTTTTCGCACACCTGTCATTGTCTCCCGACTATCGCCGTGTATTCATGCACATCTCATACCGTCCCCTATATCGCTGTGTTTTCGCGCACCTCCAATAGCATCCCCTATATTGCTGTGCCTTGCGCACCTCTCATACCTTCCCCTATATCGCTGTCTTTTCGCGCACATCCCATAGATTCACCTTTATCGCTTTGTTATTCCTCACCTCTCATAGATTTCCCTATATCGCCGGGTTTTTGCTCACCTCTCATAGCTTCCACTATAATGCCCTGTATTCACGCACCTCTCATGTCTTCCCCTATATCACTGTGTTTTCGCGCAGCTCCCATAGCATCCCCTATATTGCTGTGCCTTCGCATACCTCTCATATCTTCCCCTATATCGCCCTGTTTTCGAGTACCTTCCATACCTTCCCCTATATTGCTGTGTTTTCGTGCACCTCTCGTACCTCCCCCTATATCTCGTACCTCCCCCTATATCCCACAGATTCACCTTTATCGCTGTGTTATTGCTCACCTCTCATAGCTTCCCCTATATCGCCGTGTTTTTGCCCACCTCTCATAACTTACCCTATATCGCCATGTTGTTATGCACATCTCATAACATCCTCTATATCGCTGTGTATTCACGCACCTCCCATAGCACCCCTTATATCGCTTTGCCTTCGCGCACCCGTCATACCTTCCCAAATATCGTCCTGTTTTCGCGCACCTCCCATTCCTTCACCTATATCGCTGTTTTCGTGCACCTCTCATACCTTCTCTTATATCGCTTTGCCTTCACGCACCTCTCATACCTTCCCCTATATCGCCGTGTTTTCATGCACATCTCATAACATCCCCTATATCGCTAGGTTTTCACGCACTTCTCATAATTTCCCCTATATCGCCCAGTTTTCGCTCTCCTCTCATAACTTCTCCTATATCACTGTGTTTTCACGCAACTCTCATACCTTCCCCTATATCGCTGTGTTTTCGTGCACCTCCCATAGCTTCATCTACATCGCTGTTTTGGTGCACCTCTCATACCTTCCCTTATATCGATGTATTTTTACGCAGAACTCATAATGTCCCCTTTATCGCTGTGTTATTGCTCACCTCTCATAGCTTCCCCTATATCGCCCTGTTTTCGCACTCCTCTCATGCATTCCCGTATATCGCTGTGTTTTTGCACACTTCTCATAACTTCCCCAATATCACCGTGTTTTCATGCACATCTCATAACGTCCCCAATGTCGCTGGGTTTTCACGCACCTCTCATAACTTCCCCTATATCGCCCTGTTTTTGCACTCCTCTCATACCTTCCCCTATATCACTGTGTTTTCACGCAGCTCTCATACCTTCCCCTATATCGCTGTGTTTCCGCACACCTCTCATGGCTACAAGACTACTGCCGTGTATTCATGCACATCTCATAACTTCCCCTATATCGCTGTGTTTTCGCGCACCTCCCATAGCTTCGCCTACATCGTTGTTTTTGTGCACATCCCATAGCTTCCCCTTGATCAATGTGTTATTGATCACCTCTCATAGCTTACCCTATATCGCCGTGTTTTCGCGCACCTCGCATGTCTTCACCTATATCGCTATGTTTTCGCTCCTATCATTACTTCCCACATATCGCTGTGTTTTCTCGCACCTCTGATACATTCTCCTGTATTGCATGTTTTCGCGCACCTCTTACAATTTCCCCTATATCGCTGTGTTTTCTCGCACCTCTGATACATTCTCCTGTATTGCATGTTTTCGCGCACCTCTTACAATTTCTCCTATATCACCATGTTCTCGCACACCTCTCATACCTTCCCCTATATCACTGCTTTTTTGCGCATGTCCCATAGCGTCCCTTATATCGCTGTGTTTTCTCGCACCTCTGATACATTCCCCTGTATCGCCGTGGTTTCGCATAGGTTCCACTATATTGCCCTGTTTTTGCGCACCTCTCACGTCTTCCACTATATCACGGTGTTTTCGCGCACCTCTCATAGCATCCCCTATATCGCTGTGCCTTCGAGCACTTCTCATAACTTCCCCAATATCGCCCTGTTTTCACGCACCTCCCATACCTTCCCAAATATCGCTGTGTTTTCGTGCACCTCTCATACCTTCCCCTATATCGCCGTATTTTCATGCACCTCTCATAACTTCTCCTATATTGCTGCGTTTTTGCGCACCTCTCATAACTTTCCCCATATCGCTGTGTTTTTATGCACATCTCATAACGTCCTCATATCACTGTGTAGTCGCGCACCTCCCAAAGCCTCCCACATATTGCTGTGCCTTCGCGCACTTCTCATACCTTCGCCTATATCGCCCTGTTTTCGCACACTTCCCATTCATTCTCCTGTCGCTGTGTTTTTGTGAACCTCTCATACCTTCCCCTATATAGCTGTGTTTTTGCGAACATCCCATAGATTCACATTTATCACTGTGTTATTGCTCACCTCTCATAGCTTCCACTATATTGTCCTGCTTTCACTTACCTCTCATGTCTTCCACTATATCACTGTGTTTTTGCGCACCTCCCATAGCATCCCCTATACTGCTGTGTCTTCGCACTTCTCTCATACCGTCCCCTATATCGCCCTGTTTTCGAGCACCTCCCATACCTCCCCCTATATCGCTGTGTTTTCACGCACGTCTCATAACTTCTCTTATATTGCTGTATTTTTGCGCACCTCTCATAACTTCCCCTATATCGCCGTGTTTTTATGCACATCTCATAACGTCCCCTATATCGCTGTGTATTCGCGCACCTCCCATAGAATCCCCCATATCGCTGTGCCTTGTGCACCTCTCATACCTTCCCCTATATCGCTGTCTTTTCGCGCACATCCCATAGATTCACCTTTATCGCTGTGTTATTGGTCACCTCTCATAGCTTCCCCTATATCGCCGTGTTTTTGCTCACCTCTCATAGCTTCCACTAAATTGTCCTGCTTTCACGCACCTCTCATGTCTTCCCCTATATCACTGTTTTTTCGCGCACCTCCCATAGCATCCCCTATATGGCTGTGTCTTCGCACTCCTCTCATACCTTCCCCTATATCGCCCTGTTTTCGAGCACCTTCCATAACTTCCCCTATATCGCTGTGTTTTCACTCACCTCTCATAACTTCTCCTATATCGCTGTATTTTTGCGCACCTCTCATAACTTCCCCTATATCGCCGTGTTTTTATGCACATTTCATAACGTCCCCTATATCGCTGTGTATTCGCGCACCTCCCATAGAATCCCCTATATCGCTGTGCCTTCGCGCACCTCTCATACTTCCCCGATATCGCCCTGTTTTCGTGCACCTCTCATTCCTTCCGTTATATCGCTGTGTTTTTGTGCACCACTCATACATTCCCCAATATCGCTGTGTTTTCACACACCTCTCATAACATTTCCTATACAGCTGTGTTTTTGTGCACCTCTTATATCTTCCCTAATATCGCCGTGTTTTCATGCACATCTCATACCGTCTCCTATATCACTGTGTTTTCACACACATCCCATAGCATCCCCTATATCGCTGTGCCTTCGTGTACCTCTCATATCTTCCCCTATATCACTGTGTTTTCATGCACATCTCATAACGTCCCCTATATCGCTGTGCTTTCTCGCACCTCTGATACATTCCCCTGTATCGCCGTGTTTTCGCGCGCCTCTCATAATTTCCCCTATATCGCTGTGTTTTTGTGCACCTCTCATACCTTCCCCTATATTGCTGTGTTTTCACACACCTCTCATAACTTCTCCTATATCGCTGTGTTTTTGTGCACCTCTTATATCTTCCCTAATATCGCTGCGTTGTAATGCACATCTCATAACGTCCCCTATATCGCTGTGTATTCACGCACCTCCCATAGCATCCCCTATATCGCTGTGCCTTGCGCACCTCTCATACCTTCCCCTATATCGCTGTCTTTACGCGCACATCCCATAGATTCAACTATATCGCTGTGTTATTGCACACCTCTCACAGCTTCCCCTATATCGCCGTGTTTTTGCTCACCTCTCATAGCTTCCCCTATATCGTCGTGTTTTCGCGCACCTCTCATGTCTTCACATAGATCGCTATGTTTTCGCTCCTCTCATTACTTCCCCTATATCGCTGTGTTTTCTCGCACCTCTGATACATTCTCCCATATCGCCGTGTTTTCGCGCACCTATAATAGCTTCCCCTATATCGCCGTGTTTTCATGCACATCTCATACCGTCTCCTATATCACTGTGTTTTCACGCACATCCCATAGCATCCCCTATAGCGCTGTGCCTTTGTGTACCTCCCATACCTTCCCCGATTTCGCTGTGTTTTCGTGCACCTCCCATAGCTTTGCCTACATCGCTGTTTTCGCGCACAGCCCATAGCTTCACCTTCATTGCTGTGTTATTGCTCACCTCTCATAGCTTCCCCTATATCGCCGTGTTTTCACACACCTCGCATGTCTTCACCTATATCGCTATGTTTTTGCTCCTATCATTACTTCCCCTATATCGTTGTGTTTTCTCGCACCTCTGATACATTCCCCTGTATTGACATGTTTTTGCGCACCTCTTACAATTTCCCCTATATTGCCGTGTTCTCGCACACCTCTCATACCTTCCCCTATATCACTGTTTTTTTGCGCACGTCCCATAGCGTCCCCTATATCGCTGTGTTTTCTCGCACCTCTGATGCATTCCCCTGTATCGCCGTGCTTTCGCGCATGTCCCATAGCTTCCACTATATTGCCCTGTTTTTGCGCACCTCTCATGTCTTCCCCTATATCACGGTGTTTTCGCGCACCTCTCATACCTTCCACTATTTCGCTCTGTTTTTGCACACCTCTCATACCTTCCCCTATATCGCTGTCTTTTCACGCAGCTCTCATAACTTCTCCTATATTCCTGCATTTTTGCGCACCTCTCATAACTTTCCCCATATCGCTGTGTTTTTATGCACATCTCATAACGTCCTCATATCACTGTGCAGTCGCGCACCTCCCATAGCCTCCCACATATTGCTGTGCCTTCGCGCACTTCTCATACCTTCGCCTATATTGCCCTGTTTTCGCACACTTCCCATTCATTCTCCTGTCGCTGTGTTTTTGTGAACCTCTCATACCTTCCCCTATATAGCTGTGTTTTTGCGCACATCCCATAGATTCACCTTTATCACTGTGTTATTGCTCACCTCTCATAGCTTCCACTATATTGTCCTGCTTTCACTTACCTCTCATGTCTTCCACTATATCACTGTGTTTTCGCGCACCTCCCATAGCATCCCCGAAATTGCTGTGTCTTCGCACTTCTCTCATACCGTCCCCTATATCGCCCTGTTTTCGAGCACCTCCCATACCTCCCCCTATATCGCTGTGTTTTCACGCACGTCTCATAACTTCTCTTGTATAGCTGTATTTTTGCGCACCTCTCATAACTTCCCCTCTATCGCCCTGTTTTTATGCACATCTCATAACGTCCCCTATATCGCTGTGTATTCGCGCACCTCCCATAGAAACCCCCATATCACTGTGCCTTGTGCACCTCTCATACCTTCCCCTATATCGCTGTCTTTTCGCGCACATCCCATAGATTCACCTTTATCATGTGTTATTGCTCACCTCTCATAGCTTCCCCTATATCGCCGTGTGTTTTTGCTCACCTCGCATAGATTCCACTATATTGTCCTGCTTTCACGCACCTCTCATGTCTTCCCCTATATCACTGTGTTTTCGCGCACCTCCCATAGCATCCCCTATATTGCTTTGTCTTCGCACTACTCTCATACCTTCCCCTATATCGCCCTGTTTTCGAGCACCTTCCATACCTTCCCCTATATCGCTGTGTTTTCGTGAACCTTTCATACCTCCTCCTATATCGCTGTGTTTTCTCTCACCTCTCATAACTTCCTCTATATCGCCGTGTTTTTCTGCACATCTCATAACGTCCCCTATATCGCTGTGTATTCGCGCACCTCCCATAGAAACCCCCATATCACTGTGCCTTGTGCACCTCTCATACCTTCCCCTATATCGCTGTCTTTTCGCGCACATCCCATAGATTCACCTTTATCACTGTGTTATTGCTCACCTCTCATAGCTTCCCCTATATCGCCGTGTTTTTGCTCACCTCTCATAGATTCCACTATATTGTCCTGCTTTCACGCACCTCTCATGTCTTCCCCTATATCACTGTGTTTTCGCGCACCTCCCATAGCATCCCCTATATTGCTTTGTCTTCGCACTACTCTCATACCTTCCCCTATATCGCCCTGTTTTCGAGCACCTTCCATACCTTCCCCTATATCGCTGTGTTTTCGTGAACCTTTCATACCTCCTCCTATATCGCTGTGTTTTCTCTCACCTCTCATAACTTCCTCTATATCGCCGTGTTTTTCTGCACATCTCATAACGTCCCCTATATCGCTGTGTATTCGCGCACATCCCATAGAATCCCCTATATCGCTGTGCCTTCGCGCACCTCATACCTTCCCCTATATCGCTGTCTTTACGCGCACATCCCATAGATTCAACTTTATCGCTGTGTTATTGCACACCTCTCACAGCTTCCCCTATATCACCGTGTTTTTGCTCACCTCTCATAGCTTCCCCTATATCGCTGTGTTTTCGCGCACCTCTCATGTCTTCACCTAGATCGCTGTGTTTTCGCTCCTCTCATTACTTCCCCTATATCGCTGTGTTTCCGCACACCTCTCATGGCTACAAGACTACTGCCGTGTATTCATGCACATCTCATAACTTCCCCTATATCGCTGTGTTTTCGCGCACCTCCCATAGCTTCGCCTACATCGTTGTTTTTGTGCACATCCCATAGCTTCCCCTTGATCAATGTGTTATTGATCACCTCTCATCGCTTACCCTATATCGCCCTGTTTTCGCGCACCTCGCATGTCTTCACCTATATCGCTATGTTTTCGCTCCTATCATTACTTCCCACATATCGCTGTGTTTTCTCGCACCTCTGATACATTCTCCTGTATTGCATGTTTTCGCGCACCTCTTACAATTTCCCCTATATCGCTGTGTTTTCTCGCACCTCTGATACATTCTCCTGTATTGCATGTTTTCGCGCACCTCTTACAATTTCTCCTATATCACCATGTTCTCGCACACCTCTCATACCTTCCCCTATATCACTGCTTTTTTGCGCATGTCCCATAGCGTCCCTTATATCGCTGTGTTTTCTCGCACCTCTGATACATTCCCCTGTATCGCCGTGGTTTCGCATAGGTTCCACTATATTGCCCTGTTTTTGCGCACCTCTCACGTCTTCCACTATATCACGGTGTTTTCGCGCACCTCTCATAGCATCCCCTATATCGCTGTGCCTTCGAGCACTTCTCATAACTTCCCCAATATCGCCCTGTTTTCACGCACCTCCCATACCTTCCCAAATATCGCTGTGTTTTCGTGCACCTCTCATACCTTCTCTTATATCGCTGTGTTTTCACGCACCTCTCATAACTTCTCCTATATCACTGTATTTTTGCGCAGCTCTTATACCTTCCCCTATATTGCCGTGTTTTCATGCACATCTCATATCGTCCCCTATATCGCTCTGTTTTTGTGCACCTGTCATACCTCCCCCTATATAGCTGTGCCTTGCGCACCTCTCATACCTTATCCTATATAGCTGTCGTTTCGCACGCATCCCATAGATTCACCTTTATCGCTGTGTTATTACTCACCTCTCAGAGCTTCCCCTGTATCGCCGTGTTTTTGCGCACCTCTCATAACTTACCCTATATCGCCGTGTTGTTATGCACATCTCATAACGTCCTCTATATCGCTGTGCATTCGCGCACCTCCCATAGCATCCCTTATATCGCTGTGCCTTCGCGCACCTCTCATACCTTCCCAAATATCGCCCTTTTTTCGTGCACCTCCCATTCTTTCACCTATGTCGCTGTGCCTTCGTGCACCTCTCATACCTTCCCCTATATCGCCGTATTTTCATGCACCTCTCATAACTTCTCCTATATTGCTGCGTTTTTGCGCACCTCTCATAACTTTCCCCATATCGCTGTGTTTTTATGCACATCTCATAACGTCCTCATATCACTGTGTAGTCGCGCACCTCCCAAAGCCTCCCACATATTGCTGTGCCTTCGCGCACTTCTCATACCTTCGCCTATATCGCCCTGTTTTCGCACACTTCCCATTCATTCTCCTGTCGCTGTGTTTTTGTGAACCTCTCATACCTTCCCCTATATAGCTGTGTTTTTGCGAACATCCCATAGATTCACATTTATCACTGTGTTATTGCTCACCTCTCATAGCTTCCACTATATTGTCCTGCTTTCACGCACCTCTCATGTCTTCCACTATATCACTGTGTTTTTGCGCACCTCCCATAGCATCCCCTATACTGCTGTGTCTTCGCACTTCTCTCATACCGTCCCCTATATCGCCCTGTTTTCGAGCACCTCCCATACCTCCCCCTATATCGCTGTGTTTTCACGCACGTCTCATAACTTCTCTTATATTGCTGTATTTTTGCGCACCTCTCATAACTTCCCCTATATCGCCGTGTTTTTATGCACATCTCATAACGTCCCCTATATCGCTGTGTATTCGCGCACCTCCCATAGAATCTCCCATATCGCTGTGCCTTGTGCACCTCTCATACCTTCCCCTATATCGCTGTCTTTTCGCGCACATCCCATAGATTCACCTTTATCGCTGTGTTATTGGTCACCTCTCATAGCTTCCCCTATATCGCCGTGTTTTTGCTCACCTCTCATAGCTTCCACTAAATTGTCCTGCTTTCACGCACCTCTCATGTCTTCCCCTATATCACTGTTTTTTCGCGCACCTCCCATAGCATCCCCTATATGGCTGTGTCTTCGCACTCCTCTCATACCTTCCCCTATATCGCCCTGTTTTCGAGCACCTTCCATAACTTCCCCTATATCGCTGTGTTTTCACTCACCTCTCATAACTTCTCCTATATCGCTGTATTTTTGCGCACCTCTCATAACTTCCCCTATATCGCCGTGTTTTTATGCACATTTCATAACGTCCCCTATATCGCTGTGTATTCGCGCACCTCCCATAGAATCCCCTATATCGCTGTGCCTTCGCGCACCTCTCATACTTCCCCGATATCGCCCTGTTTTCGCGCACCTCTCATTCCTTCCGTTATATCGCTGTGTTTTTGTGCACCACTCATACATTCCCCAATATCGCTGTGTTTTCACACACCTCTCATAACATTTCCTATACAGCTGTGTTTTTGTGCACCTCTTATATCTTCCCTAATATCGCCGTGTTTTCATGCACATCTCATACCGTCTCCTATATCACTGTGTTTTCACACACATCCCATAGCATCCCCTATATCGCTGTGCCTTCGTGTACCTCTCATATCTTCCCCTATATCACTGTGTTTTCATGCACATCTCATAACGTCCCCTATATCGCTGTGCTTTCTCGCACCTCTGATACATTCCCCTGTATCGCCGTGTTTTCGCGCGCCTCTCATAATTTCCCCTATATCGCTGTGTTTTTGTGCACCTCTCATACCTTCCCCTATATTGCTGTGTTTTCACACACCTCTCATAACTTCTCCTATATCGCTGTGTTTTTGTGCACCTCTTATATCTTCCCTAATATCGCTGCGTTGTAATGCACATCTCATAACGTCCCCTATATCGCTGTGTATTCACGCACCTCCCATAGCATCCCCTATATCGCTGTGCCTTGCGCACCTCTCATACCTTCCCCTACATCGCTGTCTTTACGCGCACATCCCATAGATTCAACTATATCGCTGTGTTATTGCACACCTCTCACAGCTTCCCCTATATCGCCGTGTTTTTGCTCACCTCTCATAGCTTCCCCTATATCGTCGTGTTTTCGCGCACCTCTCATGTCTTCACATAGATCGCTATGTTTTCGCTCCTCTCATTACTTCCCCTATATCGCTGTGTTTTCTCGCACCTCTGATACATTCTCCCATATCGCCGTGTTTTCGCGCACCTATAATAGCTTCCCCTATATCGCCGTGTTTTCATGCACATCTCATACCGTCTCCTATATCACTGTGTTTTCACGCACATCCCATAGCATCCCCTATAGCGCTGTGCCTTTGTGTATCTCCCATACCTTCCCCGATTTCGCTGTGTTTTCGTGCACCTCCCATAGCTTTGCCTACATCGCTGTTTTCGCGCACAGCCCATAGCTTCACCTTCATTGCTGTGTTATTGCTCACCTCTCATAGCTTCCCCTATATCGCCGTGTTTTCACACACCTCGCATGTCTTCACCTATATCGCTATGTTTTTGCTCCTATCATTACTTCCCCTATATCGTTGTGTTTTCTCGCACCTCTGATACATTCCCCTGTATTGACATGTTTTTGCGCACCTCTTACAATTTCCCCTATATTGCCGTGTTCTCGCACACCTCTCATACCTTCCCCTATATCACTGTTTTTTTGCGCACGTCCCATAGCGTCCCCTATATCGCTGTGTTTTCTCGCACCTCTGATGCATTCCCCTGTATCGCCGTGCTTTCGCGCATGTCCCATAGCTTCCACTATATTGCCCTGTTTTTGCGCACCTCTCATGTCTTCCCCTATATCACGGTGTTTTCGCGCACCTCTCATACCTTCCACTATTTCGCTCTGTTTTTGCACACCTCTCATACCTTCCCCTATATCGCTGTCTTTTCACGCAGCTCTCATAACTTCTCCTATATTCCTGCATTTTTGCGCACCTCTCATAACTTTCCCCATATCGCTGTGTTTTTATGCACATCTCATAACGTCCTCATATCACTGTGCAGTCGCGCACCTCCCATAGCCTCCCACATATTGCTGTGCCTTCGCGCACTTCTCATACCTTCGCCTATATTGCCCTGTTTTCGCACACTTCCCATTCATTCTCCTGTCGCTGTGTTTTTGTGAACCTCTCATACCTTCCCCTATATAGCTGTGTTTTTGCGCACATCCCATAGATTCACCTTTATCACTGTGTTATTGCTCACCTCTCATAGCTTCCACTATATTGTCCTGCTTTCACTTACCTCTCATGTCTTCCACTATATCACTGTGTTTTCGCGCACCTCCCATAGCATCCCCGAAATTGCTGTGTCTTCGCACTTCTCTCATACCGTCCCCTATATCGCCCTGTTTTCGAGCACCTCCCATACCTCCCCCTATATCGCTGTGTTTTCACGCACGTCTCATAACTTCTCTTGTATAGCTGTATTTTTGCGCACCTCTCATAACTTCCCCTCTATCGCCCTGTTTTTGTGCACATCTCATAACGTCCCCTATATCGCTGTGTATTCGCGCACCTCCCATAGAAACCCCCATATCACTGTGCCTTGTGCACCTCTCATACCTTCCCCTATATCGCTGTCTTTTCGCGCACATCCCATAGATTCACCTTTATCACTGTGTTATTGCTCACCTCTCATAGCTTCCCCTATATCGCCGTGTTTTTGCTCACCTCTCATAGATTCCACTATATTGTCCTGCTTTCACGCACCTCTCATGTCTTCCCCTATATCACTGTGTTTTCGCGCACCTCCCATAGCATCCCCTATATTGCTTTGTCTTCGCACTACTCTCATACCTTCCCCTATATCGCCCTGTTTTCGAGCACCTTCCATACCTTCCCCTATATCGCTGTGTTTTCGTGAACCTTTCATACCTCCTCCTATATCGCTGTGTTTTCTCTCACCTCTCATAACTTCCTCTATATCGCCGTGTTTTTCTGCACATCTCATAACGTCCCCTATATCGCTGTGTATTCGCGCACCTCCCATAGAAACCCCCATATCACTGTGCCTTGTGCACCTCTCATACCTTCCCCTATATCGCTGTCTTTTCGCGCACATCCCATAGATTCACCTTTATCACTGTGTTATTGCTCACCTCTCATAGCTTCCCCTATATCGCCGTGTTTTTGCTCACCTCTCATAGATTCCACTATATTGTCCTGCTTTCACGCACCTCTCATGTCTTCCCCTATATCACTGTGTTTTCGCGCACCTCCCATAGCATCCCCTATATTGCTTTGTCTTCGCACTACTCTCATACCTTCCCCTATATCGCCCTGTTTTCGAGCACCTTCCATACCTTCCCCTATATCGCTGTGTTTTCGTGAACCTTTCATACCTCCTCCTATATCGCTGTGTTTTCTCTCACCTCTCATAACTTCCTCTATATCGCCGTGTTTTTCTGCACATCTCATAACGTCCCCTATATCGCTGTGTATTCGCGCACATCCCATAGAATCCCCTATATCGCTGTGCCTTCGCGCACCTCATACCTTCCCCTATATCGCTGTCTTTACGCGCACATCCCATAGATTCAACTTTATCGCTGTGTTATTGCACACCTCTCACAGCTTCCCCTATATCACCGTGTTTTTGCTCACCTCTCATAGCTTCCCCTATATCGCTGTGTTTTCGCGCACCTCTCATGTCTTCACCTAGATCGCTGTGTTTTCGCTCCTCTCATTACTTCCCCTATATCGCTGTGTTTCCGCACACCTCTCATGGCTACAAGACTACTGCCGTGTATTCATGCACATCTCATAACTTCCCCTATATCGCTGTGTTTTCGCGCACCTCCCATAGCTTCGCCTACATCGTTGTTTTTGTGCACATCCCATAGCTTCCCCTTGATCAATGTGTTATTGATCACCTCTCATCGCTTACCCTATATCGCCCTGTTTTCGCGCACCTCGCATGTCTTCACCTATATCGCTATGTTTTCGCTCCTATCATTACTTCCCACATATCGCTGTGTTTTCTCGCACCTCTGATACATTCTCCTGTATTGCATGTTTTCGCGCACCTCTTACAATTTCCCCTATATCGCTGTGTTTTCTCGCACCTCTGATACATTCTCCTGTATTGCATGTTTTCGCGCACCTCTTACAATTTCTCCTATATCACCATGTTCTCGCACACCTCTCATACCTTCCCCTATATCACTGCTTTTTTGCGCATGTCCCATAGCGTCCCTTATATCGCTGTGTTTTCTCGCACCTCTGATACATTCCCCTGTATCGCCGTGGTTTCGCATAGGTTCCACTATATTGCCCTGTTTTTGCGCACCTCTCACGTCTTCCACTATATCACGGTGTTTTCGCGCACCTCTCATAGCATCCCCTATATCGCTGTGCCTTCGAGCACTTCTCATAACTTCCCCAATATCGCCCTGTTTTCACGCACCTCCCATACCTTCCCAAATATCGCTGTGTTTTCGTGCACCTCTCATACCTTCTCTTATATCGCTGTGTTTTCACGCACCTCTCATAACTTCTCCTATATCACTGTATTTTTGCGCAGCTCTTATACCTTCCCCTATATTGCCGTGTTTTCATGCACATCTCATATCGTCCCCTATATCGCTCTGTTTTTGTGCACCTGTCATACCTCCCCCTATATAGCTGTGCCTTGCGCACCTCTCATACCTTATCCTATATAGCTGTCGTTTCGCACGCATCCCATAGATTCACCTTTATCGCTGTGTTATTACTCACCTCTCAGAGCTTCCCCTGTATCGCCGTGTTTTTGCGCACCTCTCATAACTTACCCTATATCGCCGTGTTGTTATGCACATCTCATAACGTCCTCTATATCGCTGTGTATTCGCGCACCTCCCATAGCATCCCTTATATCGCTGTGCCTTCGCGCACCTCTCATACCTTCCCAAATATCGCCCTTTTTTCGTGCACCTCCCATTCTTTCACCTATGTCGCTGTGCCTTCGTGCACCTCTCATACCTTCCCCTATATCGCCGTATTTTCATGCACCTCTCATAACTTCTCCTATATTGCTGCGTTTTTGCGCACCTCTCATAACTTTCCCCATATCGCTGTGTTTTTATGCACATCTCATAACGTCCTCATATCACTGTGTAGTCGCGCACCTCCCAAAGCCTCCCACATATTGCTGTGCCTTCGCGCACTTCTCATACCTTCGCCTATATCGCCCTGTTTTCGCACACTTCCCATTCATTCTCCTGTCGCTGTGTTTTTGTGAACCTCTCATACCTTCCCCTATATAGCTGTGTTTTTGCGAACATCCCATAGATTCACATTTATCACTGTGTTATTGCTCACCTCTCATAGCTTCCACTATATTGTCCTGCTTTCACGCACCTCTCATGTCTTCCACTATATCACTGTGTTTTTGCGCACCTCCCATAGCATCCCCTATACTGCTGTGTCTTCGCACTTCTCTCATACCGTCCCCTATATCGCCCTGTTTTCGAGCACCTCCCATACCTCCCCCTATATCGCTGTGTTTTCACGCACGTCTCATAACTTCTCTTATATTGCTGTATTTTTGCGCACCTCTCATAACTTCCCCTATATCGCCGTGTTTTTATGCACATCTCATAACGTCCCCTATATCGCTGTGTATTCGCGCACCTCCCATAGAATCCCCCATATCGCTGTGCTTTGTGCACCTCTCATACCTTCCCCTATATCGCTGTCTTTTCGCGCACATCCCATAGATTCACCTTTATCGCTGTGTTATTGGTCACCTCTCATAGCTTCCCCTATATCGCCGTGTTTTTGCTCACCTCTCATAGCTTCCACTAAATTGTCCTGCTTTCACGCACCTCTCATGTCTTCCCCTATATCACTGTTTTTTCGCGCACCTCCCATAGCATCCCCTATATGGCTGTGTCTTCGCACTCCTCTCATACCTTCCCCTATATCGCCCTGTTTTCGAGCACCTTCCATAACTTCCCCTATATCGCTGTGTTTTCACTCACCTCTCATAACTTCTCCTATATCGCTGTATTTTTGCGCACCTCTCATAACTTCCCCTATATCGCCGTGTTTTTATGCACATTTCATAACGTCCCCTATATCGCTGTGTATTCGCGCACCTCCCATAGAATCCCCTATATCGCTGTGCCTTCGCGCACCTCTCATACTTCCCCGATATCGCCCTGTTTTCGCGCACCTCTCATTCCTTCCGTTATATCGCTGTGTTTTTGTGCACCACTCATACATTCCCCAATATCGCTGTGTTTTCACACACCTCTCATAACATTTCCTATACAGCTGTGTTTTTGTGCACCTCTTATATCTTCCCTAATATCGCCGTGTTTTCATGCACATCTCATACCGTCTCCTATATCACTGTGTTTTCACACACATCCCATAGCATCCCCTATATCGCTGTGCCTTCGTGTACCTCTCATATCTTCCCCTATATCACTGTGTTTTCATGCACATCTCATAACGTCCCCTATATCGCTGTGCTTTCTCGCACCTCTGATACATTCCCCTGTATCGCCGTGTTTTCGCGCGCCTCTCATAATTTCCCCTATATCGCTGTGTTTTTGTGCACCTCTCATACCTTCCCCTATATTGCTGTGTTTTCACACACCTCTCATAACTTCTCCTATATCGCTGTGTTTTTGTGCACCTCTTATATCTTCCCTAATATCGCTGCGTTGTAATGCACATCTCATAACGTCCCCTATATCGCTGTGTATTCACGCACCTCCCATAGCATCCCCTATATCGCTGTGCCTTGCGCACCTCTCATACCTTCCCCTATATCGCTGTCTTTACGCGCACATCCCATAGATTCAACTATATCGCTGTGTTATTGCACACCTCTCACAGCTTCCCCTATATCGCCGTGTTTTTGCTCACCTCTCATAGCTTCCCCTATATCGTCGTGTTTTCGCGCACCTCTCATGTCTTCACATAGATCGCTATGTTTTCGCTCCTCTCATTACTTCCCCTATATCGCTGTGTTTTCTCGCACCTCTGATACATTCTCCCATATCGCCGTGTTTTCGCGCACCTATAATAGCTTCCCCTATATCGCCGTGTTTTCATGCACATCTCATACCGTCTCCTATATCACTGTGTTTTCACGCACATCCCATAGCATCCCCTATAGCGCTGTGCCTTTGTGTACCTCCCATACCTTCCCCGATTTCGCTGTGTTTTCGTGCACCTCCCATAGCTTTGCCTACATCGCTGTTTTCGCGCACAGCCCATAGCTTCACCTTCATTGCTGTGTTATTGCTCACCTCTCATAGCTTCCCCTATATCGCCGTGTTTTCACACACCTCGCATGTCTTCACCTATATCGCTATGTTTTTGCTCCTATCATTACTTCCCCTATATCGTTGTGTTTTCTCGCACCTCTGATACATTCCCCAGTATTGACATGTTTTTGCGCACCTCTTACAATTTCCCCTATATTGCCGTGTTCTCGCACACCTCTCATACCTTCCCCTATATCACTGTTTTTCTGTGCACGTCCCATAGAGTCCCCTATATCGCTGTGTTTTCTCGCACCTCTGATACATTCCCCTGTATCGCCGTGCTTTCGCACATATCCCATAGCTTCCACTAAATTGCCCTGTTTTTGCGCACCTCTCATGTCTTCCCCTATATGGCTGTGTTTTTGCGCATATCCCATAGATTCACCTTTATCGCTGTGTTATTGTTCACCTCTCAAAGCTTCGCCTATATCACCGTGTTTTTGCTCACCCCTCATAGCTTCCACTATATTGCCCTACTTTCACGCACCTCTAATGTCTTCCCCTATATCACTGTGTTTTCGCGCACCTCCCATAGCATCCCCTATATTGCTGTGTCTTTGCACTCCTCTCATACCTTCCCCTATATTGTCCTGTTTTCGAGCACCTCCCATACCTCCCCCTATATCGCTGTGTTTTCACGCACGTCTCATAACTTCTCTTATATTGCTGTATTTTTGCGCACCTCTCATAACTTCCCCTATATCGCCGTGTTTTTATGCACATCTCATAACGTCCCCTATATCGCTGTGTATTCGCGCACCTCCCATAGAATCTCCCATATCGCTGTGCCTTGTGCACCTCTCATACCTTCCCCTATATCGCTGTCTTTTCGCGCACATCCCATAGATTCACCTTTATCGCTGTGTTATTGGTCACCTCTCATAGCTTCCCCTATATCGCCGTGTTTTTGCTCACCTCTCATAGCTTCCACTAAATTGTCCTGCTTTCACGCACCTCTCATGTCTTCCCCTATATCACTGTTTTTTCGCGCACCTCCCATAGCATCCCCTATATGGCTGTGTCTTCGCACTCCTCTCATACCTTCCCCTATATCGCCCTGTTTTCGAGCACCTTCCATAACTTCCCCTATATCGCTGTGTTTTCACTCACCTCTCATAACTTCTCCTATATCGCTGTATTTTTGCGCACCTCTCATAACTTCCCCTATATCGCCGTGTTTTTATGCACATTTCATAACGTCCCCTATATCGCTGTGTATTCGCGCACCTCCCATAGAATCCCCTATATCGCTGTGCCTTCGCGCACCTCTCATACTTCCCCGATATCGCCCTGTTTTCGTGCACCTCTCATTCCTTCCGTTATATCGCTGTGTTTTTGTGCACCACTCATACATTCCCCAATATCGCTGTGTTTTCACACACCTCTCATAACATTTCCTATACAGCTGTGTTTTTGTGCACCTCTTATATCTTCCCTAATATCGCCGTGTTTTCATGCACATCTCATACCGTCTCCTATATCACTGTGTTTTCACACACATCCCATAGCATCCCCTATATCGCTGTGCCTTCGTGTACCTCTCATATCTTCCCCTATATCACTGTGTTTTCATGCACATCTCATAACGTCCCCTATATCGCTGTGCTTTCTCGCACCTCTGATACATTCCCCTGTATCGCCGTGTTTTCGCGCGCCTCTCATAATTTCCCCTATATCGCCGTGTTTTTGCTCACCTCTCATAGCTTACCCTATATCGCCGTTTTTTCGCGCACCTTGCATGTCTTAACTTATATCGCAATGTTTTCGCTCCTATCATTACTTCCCCTATTTTGCTGTGTTTTCTCGCACCTCTGATACATTCTCCTGTATTGCCATGTTTTCGCGCACCTCTTACAATTTCCCCTATATCGCCATTTTCTCACACACCTCTCATACATTCCTCTATATCACTGTTTTTTTGCACATGTCCCATGGCGTCCCCTATATGGCTGTGTTTTCTTGCACCTCTGATACATTCCCCTGTATCGCCGTGCTTTCGCGCATGTCCCATAGCTTCCACTATATTGCCCTGTTTTTGCGCACCTCTCATGTCTTCCCCTATATCACGGTGTTTTCGCGCACCTCTCATACCTTCCACTATTTCGCTCTGTTTTTGCACACCTCTCATACCTTCCCCTATATCGCTGTCTTTTCACGCAGCTCTCATAACTTCTCCTATATTCCTGCATTTTTGCGCACCTCTCATAACTTTCCCCATATCGCTGTGTTTTTATGCACATCTCATAACGTCCTCATATCACTGTGCAGTCGCGCACCTCCCATAGCCTCCCACATATTGCTGTGCCTTCGCGCACTTCTCATACCTTCGCCTATATTGCCCTGTTTTCGCACACTTCCCATTCATTCTCCTGTCGCTGTGTTTTTGTGAACCTCTCATACCTTCCCCTATATAGCTGTGTTTTTGCGCACATCCCATAGATTCACCTTTATCACTGTGTTATTGCTCACCTCTCATAGCTTCCACTATATTGTCCTGCTTTCACTTACCTCTCATGTCTTCCACTATATCACTGTGTTTTCGCGCACCTCCCATAGCATCCCCGAAATTGCTGTGTCTTCGCACTTCTCTCATACCGTCCCCTATATCGCCCTGTTTTCGAGCACCTCCCATACCTCCCCCTATATCGCTGTGTTTTCACGCACGTCTCATAACTTCTCTTGTATAGCTGTATTTTTGCGCACCTCTCATAACTTCCCCTCTATCGCCCTGTTTTTATGCACATCTCATAACGTCCCCTATATCGCTGTGTATTCGCGCACCTCCCATAGAAACCCCCATATCACTGTGCCTTGTGCACCTCTCATACCTTCCCCTATATCGCTGTCTTTTCGCGCACATCCCATAGATTCACCTTTATCACTGTGTTATTGCTCACCTCTCATAGCTTCCCCTATATCGCCGTGTTTTTGCTCACCTCTCATAGATTCCACTATATTGTCCTGCTTTCACGCACCTCTCATGTCTTCCCCTATATCACTGTGTTTTCGCGCACCTCCCATAGCATCCCCTATATTGCTTTGTCTTCGCACTACTCTCATACCTTCCCCTATATCGCCCTGTTTTCGAGCACCTTCCATACCTTCCCCTATATCGCTGTGTTTTCGTGAACCTTTCATACCTCCTCCTATATCGCTGTGTTTTCTCTCACCTCTCATAACTTCCTCTATATCGCCGTGTTTTTCTGCACATCTCATAACGTCCCCTATATCGCTGTGTATTCGCGCACCTCCCATAGAAACCCCCATATCACTGTGCCTTGTGCACCTCTCATACCTTCCCCTATATCGCTGTCTTTTCGCGCACATCCCATAGATTCACCTTTATCACTGTGTTATTGCTCTCCTCTCATAGCTTCCCCTATATCGCCGTGTTTTTGCTCACCTCTCATAGATTCCACTATATTGTCCTGCTTTCACGCACCTCTCATGTCTTCCCCTATATCACTGTGTTTTCGCGCACCTCCCATAGCATCCCCTATATTGCTTTGTCTTCGCACTACTCTCATACCTTCCCCTATATCGCCCTGTTTTCGAGCACCTTCCATACCTTCCCCTATATCGCTGTGTTTTCGTGAACCTTTCATACCTCCTCCTATATCGCTGTGTTTTCTCTCACCTCTCATAACTTCCTCTATATCGCCGTGTTTTTCTGCACATCTCATAACGTCCCCTATATCGCTGTGTATTCGCGCACATCCCATAGAATCCCCTATATCGCTGTGCCTTCGCGCACCTCATACCTTCCCCTATATCGCTGTCTTTACGCGCACATCCCATAGATTCAACTTTATCGCTGTGTTATTGCACACCTCTCACAGCTTCCCCTATATCACCGTGTTTTTGCTCACCTCTCATAGCTTCCCCTATATCGCCGTGTTTTCGCACACCTCTCATGTCTTCACCTAGATCGCTGTGTTTTCGCTCCTCTCATTACTTCCCCTATATCGCTGTGTTTTCTCGCACCTCTGATACATTCTCCCATATCGCCGTGTTTTCGCGCACCTATCATAGCTTCCCCTATATCGGCGTGTTTTCATGCACATCTCATACCGTCTCCAATATCACTGTGTTTTCAAGCACATCCAATAGCATCCCCTATAGCGCTGTGCCTTCGTGTACCTCTCATATCTTCCACTATATCGCTGTGTTTTCATGCACATTTCATAACTTCCCTTATATCGCTGTGCTTTCTCGCACCTCTGATACATTCCCCTGTATCGCCGTTTTATCGCGCACCTCTCATAATTTCCCCTATATCGCTGTCTTTACGCACACATCCCATGGATTCAACTTTATCGCTGTGTTATTGCACACCTCTCACAGATTCCCCTATATCGCCGTGTTTTTGCTCACCTCTCATAGCTTCCCCTATATCAACCTCTTTTCGCGCACCTCTCATGTCTTCACCTAGATCGCTATGTTTTCGCTCTTCTCATTACTTCCCCTATATCGCTGTGTTTTCTCGCACCTCTGATACATTCTCCCATATCGCCGTACTTTCGCTCACCTCTCATAGCATCCCCTATATCGCCGTGTTTTCATGCACATCTCATACCGTCTCCTATATCACTGTGTTTTCACGCACATCCCATAGCATCCCCTATATCTCTGTGCCTTCGTGTACCTCTCATATCTTCCCCTATATCACTGTGTTTTCATGCACATCTCATAACGTCCCCTATTTCGCTGGGCTTTCTCGCACCTCTGATACATTCCCCTGTATCGCCGTGTTTTCGCGCGCCTCTCATTCCTTCCCCTATATCGCTGTGTTTTCGGGCACCTCTCATACCTTCCCCTATATCGCACTGTTTTCACGCTCATCCCATAGCTTCCACTATATCGCCCTGTTTTCGCGCACCTCCCATTCATTCTCCTATATTGCTGTGCTTTTGTGAACCTCTCATACCTTCCCTAATATCGCTGCGTTTTCATGCACATCTCATAACGTCCCGTATATCGCTGTGTATTCACGCATCTCCCATAGCATCCCCTATATTGCTGTGCCTTGCGCACCTCGCATACCTTCCCCTATATCGCTGTCTTTTTGCGCACATCCCATAGATTCACCTTCATCGCGGTGTTATTGCTCACCTCTCATAACTTCCCCTATATCGCCGTGTTTTTGCTCACCTCTCATAGCTTCCACTATATTGCCCTGCTTTCGCGCACCCCTCATGTCTTCCACTATATCACTGTGTATTCGCGCACCTCCCATAACATCCCCTATATCGCTGCGCCTTCGCACACCTCTCATACCTTCCCCTATATTGCTGTGTTTTCACGCACCTCTCATAACTTCTCCTATATCGCTGCAATTTTGCTCACCTCTCATAACTTCCCCTATATTACCGTGTTTTCATGCACATCCCATAGAATCACCTTTATCACTGTGTTATTGCTCACTTCTTATAGCTTCCCCTATATCGCCGTGTTTTCACGCACCTCTGATATATTCTCCCATATCGCCGTGTTTTCGCGCACCTCTCATAGCTTCCTCTATATCGCCGTGTTTTCATACACATCTCATTCCGTCCCCTATATCACTGTGTTTTCGCGCACATCCCATAACATCCCTTATATCGCTGTGCCTTCGTGTACCTCTCATATCTTCCCCTATATCGCCCTGTTTTTGCGCACCTCCTATACATTCCCCTATATCACTGTGTTTTCGTGCACCTCTCATATCTTCACCTATATCGCTGTGTTTTCATGCACATCTCATAACGTCCCCTATATCGCTGTGCTTTCTCGCACCTCTGATACATTCCCCTGTATCTCTGTGTTTTCGCGCACCTCTAATAATTTCCCCTATATCGCCATGTTTTGGCACACGTCCCATCGCCTCCCCTATATCGCTGTGTTTTCTGGCACCTCTCATACCTTCCCCTATATCGCCCTGTTCTCGCGCACATCCCATAGCTTCCACGATATTGCCCTGTTTTCGCGCACCTCTCATACCATCCCCTATATCGCCCTGTTTTCGCGCACCTCCCATTCCTTCCACTATATCGCTGTGTTTTCGTGCACCTCTCATTCCTTCCACTATATCGCTGTGTTGTTACCCACCTCTCATAACTTCACCTATATCGCTGTGTTTTTGCACACCTCTCATACCTTCCCCTATATCGCTGTGTTTTCACGCAGCTCTCATGGCTTCCCCAACATCGCCGTGTATACATGCACATCTCGTACCATCCCCTTTATCGCTGTGTTTTCGCGCACCTCCCATAGCTTCGCTGACATCGCTCTGTTTTCGCTCCTCTCATTACTTCCCCTATATCACTGTGCTTTCGTGCATGTCCCATAGCGTCCCCTATATTGCTGTGTTTTCGGGCACCTCTCATAGCTTCCACTATATCGCCCTGTTTTCGAGCACCTCTTATACCTTCCCCTATATCACTGTGTTTTCGTGCACCTCTCATACCTTCCCTTATATGGCTGTATTTTTGCGCACATTTCATACCTTCCCCTATATTGATGTGCTTTCATGCACATCTCATAAAGTCCCCTATATCGCCCTGTTTTCGCGCAACTCCCATATCTTCCCCTATATTGCTGTGTTTTCGTGCACCTCTCATACCTTCCCCTATATCGCTGTGTTTTCACGCACCTCTCATAACTTCTCCTATATCGCTGTACTTTTGCGCACATCTCATACCTTCCCCTATATTGCCGTGTCTTCATGCACATCTCATAACCTCCACTATATCACTGTGCCTTCCCGCACCTTTCATAGCTTCCCCTATATCGCCCTGTTTTCGCGCACCTCCCATAGCTTTGCCTACATCGCTGTTTTCGCGCACAGCCCATAGCTTCACCTTCATTGCTGTGTTATTGCTCACCTCTCATAGCTTCCCCTATATCGCCGTGTTTTCACTCACCTCGCATGTCTTCACCTATATCGCTATGTTTTTGCTCCTATCATTACTTCCCCTATATCGCTGTGTTTTCTCGCACCTCTGATACATTCCCCTGTATTGACATGTTTTTGCGCACCTCTTACAATTTCCCCTATATTGCCGTGTTCTCGCACAACTCTGATACCTTCCCCTATATCACTGTTTTTTTGCGCACGTCCCATAGTGTCCCCTATATCGCTGTGTTTTCTCGCACCTCTGATACATTCCCCTGTATCGCCGTGCTTTCGCGCATGTCCCATAGCTTCCACTATATTGCCCTGTTTTTGCGCACCTCTCATGTCTTACCCTATATCACGGTGTTTTCGCGCACCTCTCATACCTTCCACTATTTCGCTCTGTTTTTGCACACCTCTCATACCTTCCCCTATATCGCTGTGTTTTCACGCACCTCTCATAACTTCTCCAATATTGCTGCATTTTTGCGCACCTCTCATAACTTCCCCCATATCGCTGTGTTTTTATGCACATCTCATAACGTCCCCTATATCACTGTGTAGTCGCGCACCTCCCATAGCCTCCCACATATTGCTGTGCCTTCGCGCACTTCTCATACCTTCGCCTATACCGCCCTGTTTTTGCACACTTCCCATTCATTCTCCTATGTCGCTGTGTTTTTGTGAACCTCTCATACCTTCCCTAATATCGCTGCGTTTTCATGCACATCTCATAACGTCCCGTATATCGCTGTGTATTCACGCACCTCCCATAGCATCCCCTATATCGCTGTGCCTTGCACACCTCTCATACCTTCCCCTATATAGCTATGTTTTTGCGCACATCGCATAGATTCACCTTTATCACTGTATTATTGCTCACCTCTCATTGCATCCACTGTATCGCCGTGTTTTTGCTCACCTCTCATAGCTTCCACTATATTGTCCTGCTTTCACGCACTTCTCATATCTTCCCCTATATCACTGTGTTTTTGCGCACCTCCCACAGCATCCCCTATATTGCTGTGTCTTCGCACTCCTCTCATACCTTCCCCTATATCGCCCTGTTTTCGAGCACCTCCCATACCTTCCCCTATATCGCTGTGTTTTCGTGCACTTTTCATTCCTCCTCCTATATCGCTGTGTTTTCACTCACCTCTCATAACTTCTCCTATATTGCTGTATTTTTGCACACCTCTCATAACTTCCCCTATATCGCCTTGTTTTTATGCACATCTCATAACGTCCCCTATATCGCTGTGTATTCGCGCACCTCCCATAAAATCCCCTATATCGCTGTGCCTCCGCGCACCTCTCATGCTTCCCCTATATCGCCCTGTTTTCGCGCACCTCTCATTCCTTCCCCTATATCGCTGTGTTTTCGAGCACCTCTCGTACCTTCCCCTATATCGCTGTGTTTTCACACACCTCTCATAACTTCTCCTATATCGCTGTGTTTTTGTGCACCTCTTATATCTTCCCTAATATCGCTGCGTTTTAATGCACATTCATAACGTCCCCATATCGCTGTGTATTCACGCACCTCCCATAGCATCCCCTATATCGCTGTGCCTTGCGCACCTCTCATACCTTCCCCTATATTGCTGTCTTTTCGCGCACATCCCATAGATTCAACTTTATCGCTGTGTTATTGCACACCTCTCACAGCTTCCCCTATATCGCCGTGTTTTTGCTCACCTCTCATAGCTTCCCCGATATCGCCGTGTTTTCGCGCACCTCTCATGTCTTCACCTAGATCGCTATGTTTTCGCTCCTCTCATTACTTCCCCTATATCGCTGTGTTTTCTCGCACCTCTGATACATTCTCCCATATCGCCGTGTTTTCATGCCTATCTCATACCGTCTCCTATATCACTGTGTTTTCACGCACATCCCATACCATCCGTTATATCGCTGTGCCTTCCTGTACCTCTCATATCTTCCCCTATATCGTTGTGTTTTCATGCACATCTCATACCGTCTCCTATATCACTGTGTTTTCACGCACATCCCATAGCATCCCCTATATCGCTGTGCCTTCGTGTACCTCTCATATCTTCCCCTATATCGCTGTGTTTTCATGCACATCTCATAACGTCCCCTATATCGCTGTGCTTTCTCGCACCTCTGATACATTCCCCTGTATCGCCGTGTTTTCTCGCACCCCTCATAATTTCTCCTATATCGCCCTTGTTTTCTGCACCTCTTATTTCTTCCTAAATATCGCTGCATTTTAATGCACATCTCATAACGTCCCCTATATCGCTGTGTATTCAGGCACCTCCCATAGCATACCCTATATTGCTGTGCCTTGCGCACTTCTCATACCTTCCCCTATATCGCTGTCTTTTCGCGCACATCCCATAGATTCAACTTTCTCGCTGTGTTATTGCACACCTCTCACAGCTTGCCCTATATCGCCGTGTTTTTGCTCACCTCTCATAGCTTCCCCTATATCGCCGTGTTTTCGCGCACCTCTCATGTCTTCGCCTAGATCGCTATGTTTTCGCTCCTCTCATTACTTCCCCTATATCGCTGTGTTTTCTCACACCTCTGATACATTCTCCCATATCGCCGTGTTTTCGTGTACCTCTCATAACGTTCCCTATATCGCTGTGCTTTCTCGTACCTCTGATACATTCCCCTGTATCGCCGTGCTTTCGTGCACTTCTCATAATTTCCCCTACATCGCCGTGTTTTCGCGCACGTCCCGTAGCGTGCCCTATAACGCTGTGTTTTCGGGCACTTCTCTTACCTTCCCTTTTCTTGCCGTATTTTCATGCACATCTCATAACGTCCCCTATATCGCTGTGCATTCGCGCACCTCCCGTAGCATCCCCTATATCACTGTGCCTTCGCGCACCTCTCATACCTTCCCCTATATCGCCCTGTTTTTGCGCACCTCCCATACCTTCCCCGATATCGCTATGTTTTCGTGCACATCCCATAGCTTCGACTACATCGCTGTTTTCGCGCACAACCCATAGCTTCACCTTGATGGCTGTGTTATTGCTCACCTCTCATAGCTTCCCCTATATCACCCTGTTTTTGCGCAGCTCGCATGTCTTCACCTATATCGCTATGTTTTTGCTCCTATAATTACATCCCCTATATCGCTGTGTTTTCTCGCACCTCTGATACATTCTCCTGTATTGCCATGTTTTCGCGCACTCTTAGAATTTCCTCTATATTGCTGTGTTCTCGCACACCTCTCATACCTTCCCCTATATCGCCCTGTTTTCGCACACCTCTCATACCTTCCCCTATATCGCTGTGTTTTCACGCACCTCTCATAACTTCTCCAATATTGCTGCATTTTTGCGCACCTCTCATAACTTCCCCCATATCGCTGTGTTTTTATGCACATCTCATAACGTCCCCTATATCACTGTGTAGTCGCGCACCTCCCATAGCCTCCCACATATTGCTGTGCCTTCGCGCACTTCTCATACCTTTGCCTATACCGCCCTGTTTTTGCACACTTCCCATTCATTCTCCTATGTCGCTGTGTTTTTGTGAACCTCTCATACCTTCCCTAATATCGCTGCGTTTTCATGCACATCTCATAACGTCCCGTATATCGCTGTGTATTCACGCACCTCCCATAGCATCCCCTATATCGCTGTGCCTTGCACACCTCTCATACCTTCCCCTATATAGCTATGTTTTTGCGCACATCGCATAGATTCACCTTTATCACTGTATTATTGCTCACCTCTCATTGCATCCACTGTATCGCCGTGTTTTTGCTCACCTCTCATAGCTTCCACTATATTGTCCTGCTTTCACGCACTTCTCATATCTTCCCCTATATCACTGTGTTTTTGCGCACCTCCCACAGCATCCCCTATATTGCTGTGTCTTCGCACTCCTCTCATACCTTCCCCTATATCGCCCTGTTTTCGAGCACCTCCCATACCTTCCCCTATATCGCTGTGTTTTCGTGCACCTTTCATTCCTCCTCCTATATCGCTGTGTTTTCACTCACCTCTCATAACTTCTCCTATATTGCTGTATTTTTGCACACCTCTCATAACTTCCCCTATATCGCCTTGTTTTTATGCACATCTCATAACGTCCCCTATATCGCTGTGTATTCGCGCACCTCCCATAAAATCCCCTATATCGCTGTGCCTCCGCGCACCTCTCATGCTTCCCCTATATCGCCCTGTTTTCGCGCACCTCTCATTCCTTCCCCTATATCGCTGTGTTTTCGAGCACCTCTCGTACCTTCCCCTATATCGCTGTGTTTTCACACACCTCTCATAACTTCTCCTATATCGCTGTGTTTTTGTGCACCTCTTATATCTTCCCTAATATCGCTGCGTTTTAATGCACATCTCATAACGTCCCCATATCGCTGTGTATTCACGCACCTCCCATAGCATCCCCTATATCGCTGTGCCTTGCGCACCTCTCATACCTTCCCCTATATTGCTGTCTTTTCGCGCACATCCCATAGATTCAACTTTATCGCTGTGTTATTGCACACCTCTCACAGCTTCCCCTATATCGCCGTGTTTTTGCTCACCTCTCATAGCTTCCCCGATATCGCCGTGTTTTCGCGCACCTCTCATGTCTTCACCTAGATCGCTATGTTTTCGCTCCTCTCATTACTTCCCCTATATCGCTGTGTTTTCTCGCACCTCTGATACATTCTCCCATATCGCCGTGTTTTCATGCCTATCTCATACCGTCTCCTATATCACTGTGTTTTCACGCACATTCCATACCATCCGTTATATCGCTGTGCCTTCCTGTACCTCTCATATCTTCCCCTATATCGTTGTGTTTTCATGCACATCTCATACCGTCTCCTATATCACTGTGTTTTCACGCACATCCCATAGCATCCCCTATATCGCTGTGCCTTCGTGTACCTCTCATATCTTCCCCTATATCGCTGTGTTTTCATGCACATCTCATAACGTCCCCTATATCGCTGTGCTTTCTCGCACCTCTGATACATTCCCCTGTATCGCCGTGTTTTCTCGCACCCCTCATAATTTCTCCTATATCGCCCTTGTTTTCTGCACCTCTTATTTCTTCCTAAATATCGCTGCATTTTAATGCACACCTCATAACGTCCCCTATATCGCTGTGTATTCAGGCACCTCCCATAGCATACCCTATATTGCTGTGCCTTGCGCACTTCTCATACCTTCCCCTATATCGCTGTCTTTTCGCGCACATCCCATAGATTCAACTTTCTCGCTGTGTTATTGCACACCTCTCACAGCTTCCCCTATATCGCCGTGTTTTCGCGCACCTCTCATGTCTTCACCTAGATCGCTATGTTTTCGCTCCTCTCATTACTTCCCCTATATCGCTGTGTTTTCTCACACCTCTGATACATTCTCCCATATCGCCGTGTTTTCGTGTACCTCTCATAACGTTCCCTATATCGCTGTGCTTTCTCGCACCTCTGATACATTCCCCTGTATCGCCGTGTTTTCGTGCACTTCTCATAATTTCCCCTACATCGCCGTGTTTTCGCGCACGTCCCGTAGCGTGCCCTATAACGCTGTGTTTTCGGGCACTTCTCTTACCTTCCCTTTTCTTGCCGTGTTTTCATGCACATCTCATAACGTCCCCTATATCGCTGTGCATTCGCGCACCTCCCGTAGCATCCCCTATATCACTGTGCCTTCGCGCACCTCTCATACCTTCCCCTATATCGCCCTGTTTTTGCGCACCTCCCATACCTTCCCCGATATCGCTATGTTTTCGTGCACATCCCATAGCTTCGACTACATCGCTGTTTTCGCGCACAACCCATAGCTTCACCTTGATGGCTGTGTTATTGCTCACCTCTCATAGCTTCCCCTATATCACCCTGTTTTTGCGCAGCTCGCATGTCTTCACCTATATCGCTATGTTTTTGCTCCTATCATTACTTCCCCTATATCGCTGTGTTTTCTCGCACCTCTGATACATTCTCCTGTATTGCCATGTTTTCGCGCACTCTTAGAATTTCCTCTATATTGCGGTGTTCTCGCACACCTCTCATACCTTCCCCTATATCGCCCTGTTTTCGCACACCTCTCATACCTTCCCCTATATCGCTGTGTTTTCACGCACCTCTCATAACTTCTCCAATATTGCTGCATTTTTGCGCACCTCTCATAACTTCCCCCATATTGCTGTGTTTTTATGCACATCTCATAACGTCCCCTATATCACTGTGTAGTCGCGCACCTCCCATAGCCTCCCACATATTGCTGTGCATTCGCGCATTTCTCATACCTTCGCCTATATCGCCCTGTTTTCGCACACTTCCCATTCATTCTCCTATGTCGCTGTGTTTTTGTGAACCTCTCATACTTTCCCGAATATCGCTGCGTTTTCATGCACATCTCATAACGTCCCGTATATTGCTGTGTATTCACGCACCTCCCATAGCATCCCCTATATCGCTGTGCCTTGCGCACCTCTCATACCGTCCCCTATATTGTCGTGTTTTCGCGCACCTCTCATAGCTTCCCCTATATCGCCATGTTTTCATACAAATCTCATACCGTCCCCTATATCGCCCTGTTTTCGAGCACCTCCCATATCTTCCCCTGTATCGCTGTGCTTTCGTGCACCTCTCATACCTCCCTCTATATCGCTGTGTTTTCATGCACCTCTCATAACTTCTCCTATATCGCTGTGTTTTTGTGCACCTCTTATATCTTCCCTAATATCGCTGCTTCTTCCTGCACATCTCATAACGTCCCCTATATCGCTGTGTATTCACGCACCTCCCATAGCATCCCCTATATCGCTGTGCCTTGCGCACCTCCCATACCTTCCCCTATATCGCTGTCTTTTCGCGCATATCCCATAGATTCAACTTTATCGCTGTGTTATTGCACACCTCTCACAGCTTCCCCTATATCGCCGTGTTTTTGCTCACCTCTCATAGCTTCCCCTATATCACTGTGTTTTCGCGCACCTCTCATGTCTTCACCTAGATCGCTATGTTTTCGCTCTTCTCATTACTTCCCCTATATCGCTGTGTTTTCTCACACCTCTGATACATTCTCCCATATCGCCGTGTTTTCGTGTACCTCTCATATCTTCCCCTATATCGCTGTGTTTTCATGCACATCTCATAACGTCCCCTATATCGCTGTGCTTTCTCGCACCTCTGATACATTCCCCTGTATCGCCGTGTTTTCGTGCACTTCTCATAAGTTCCCCTATATTGCCGTGTTTGCGCGCACGTCCCATAGCCTACCCTATATCGCTGTGTTTTCGGGCACCTCTCATACCTTCCCCTATATCGCTCTGTTTTAGCGCACATCCCATTCCTTCCCCTATATTGCTGTGTTTTCGTGCACTTCTCATACCTTGCCCTATATTACTGTGTTTTCACGCACCTCTCATAACGTCCCCTATATCACTGTGTAGTCGCGCACCTCCCATAGCCTCCCACATATTGCTGTGCCTTCGCGCATTTCTCATACTTTCGCCTATATCGCCCTGTTTTCGCACACTTCCCATTCATTCTCCTATGTCGCTGTGTTTTTGTGAACCTCTCATACATTCCCTAATATCGCTGCGTTTTCATGCACATCTCATAACGTCCCGTATATTGCTGTGTATTCACGCACCTCCCATAGCATCCCCTATATCGCTGTGCCTTCGCGTCCCTCTCATACCTTCCCCTATATCGGCCTGTTTTCGCTCACTTCCCATAACTTCCCCGATATCGCTGTGTTTTTGCACACCTCTCATAGCTTCCCCTATATCGCTGTGTTTTCATGCACCTCTCATGGCTTCCCCAATATCGCTGTGTATTCATGCACATCTCGTACTGTCCACTTTAACGCTGTGTTTTCGCGCACCTCCCATAGCGTCTCCTATATCGCTGTGTTTTCACGCACCTCTCATACCTTCCCCTGTATCGCTGTGTTTTCACGCACCTCTCATAACTTCTGCTATATCGCTGTATTTTTGTGCACATCTCATACCTTCCCCTATATTGATGTGTTTTCATGCAAATCTCATAACGTGCCCTATATCGCCCTGTTTTCGCGCACCTCCCATACCTTCCCCCTATATCGCTGTATTATTGTGCACCTCTCATACCTTCCCCTATATTGCCGTGTTTTAACGCACCTCTCATAACTTCTCCTATATCGCTGTACTTTTGCGTGCATCTCATACCTTCCCCTATATTGTCGTGTTTTCACGCACCTCTCACAGCTTCCCCTATATCGCCATGTGTCATACAAATCTCATACCGTCCCCTATATCACCCTGTTTTCGAGCACCTCCCATACCTTCCCCTGTATCGCTGTGTTTTCGTGCACCTCTCATACCTCCCTCTATATCGCTGTGTTTTCACGCACCTCTCATAACTTCTCCGATATCGCTGTGTTTTTGTGCACCTCTTATATCTTCCCTAATAGCGCTGCTTCTTCCTGCACATCTCATGAAGTCCCCTATATCGCTGTGTATTCACGCACCTCCCATAGCATCCCCTATATCGCTGTGCCTTGTGCACCTCCCATACCTTCCCCTATATCGGTGTCTTTTCGCACACATCCCATAGATTCAACTTTATCACTGTGTTATTGCACACCTCGCAGAGCTTCCCATATATCGCTGTGTTTTTGCTCACCTTTCATAGCTTCCCCTATATCGCTGTGTTTTCGCGCACCTCTCATGTCTTCACCTAGATTGCTATGTTTTCGCTCCTCTCATTACTTCCCCTATCTCGCTGTGTTTTCTCACACCTCTGATACATTCCCCTGTATCGCCGTGTTTTCGCGCACCTCTCATAATTTCCCCTATATCGCCGTGTTTTCGCGCACGTCCCATAGCGTGCCCTATAACGCTGTGTTTTCGGGCACCTCTCTTACCTTCCCCTATATTGTCGTGTTTTCATGCACATCTCATAACGTCCCCTATATTGCCCTGTTTTCGCGCACCTCCCATACCTTCCCCTATATCGCTGTATTATTGTGCACCTCTCATACCTTCCCTTATATCGTTGTGTTTTCACGCACCTCTCATAACTTCTCCTATATCGCTGTACTTTTGCGTACATCTCATACCTTCCCCTATATTGACGTGTTTTCATGCACATCTCATAACGTCCCCTATATCGCTGTGCATTCGCGCACCTCCCGTAGCATCCCCTATTATCACTGTGCCTTCGCGCACCTCTCACACCTTCCCCTATATCGCCCTGTTTTCGCGCACCTCCCATACCTTCCCCGATATCGCTATGTTTTCGTGCACCTCCCATAGCTTCGACTACATCGCTGTTTTCGCGCACAACCCATAGCTTCACCTTGATCGCTGTGTTATTGCTCACCTCTCATAGCTTCCCCTATATCGCCGTGTTTTTGCGCACCTCGTATGTCTTCACCTATATCGCTATGTTTTTGCTCCTATCATTACTTCCCCTATATCGCTGTGTTTTCTCGCACCTCTGATACATTCTCCTGTATTGCCATGTTTTCGCGCACTCTTAGAATTTCCTCTATATTGCTGTGTTCTCGCACACCTCTCATACCTTCCCCTATATCGCCCTGTTTTCGCACACCTCTCATACCTTCCCCCATATCGCTGTGTTTTCACGCACCTCTCATAACGTCCCCTATATCACTGTGTAGTCGCGCACCTCCCATAGCCTCCCACATATTGCTGTGCCTTCGCGCATTTCTCATACTTTCGCCTATATCGCCCTGTTTTCACACACTTCCCATTCATTCTCCTATGTCGCTGTGTTTTTGTGAACCTCTCATACTTTCCCTAATATCGCTGCGTTTTCATGCACATCTCATAACGTCCCGTATATTGCTGTGTATTCACGCACCTCCCATAGCATCCCCTATATCGCTGTGCCTTGCGCACCTCTCATACCGTAGCCTATATTGTCGTGTTTTCGCGCACCTCTCATAGCTTCCCCTATATCGCCATGTTTTCATACAAATCTCATACCGTCCCCTATATCGCCGTGTTTTCGCGCACCTCTCATAATTTCCCCTATATCGCCGTGTTTTCGCGCACGTCCCATAGCGTCCACTATAACGCTGTGTTTTCGGGCACCTCTCATACCTTCCCTTATATTGCCGTGTTTTCATGCACATCTCATAACGTCCCCTATATCACTGTGTAGTCGCGCAACTCCCATAGCATCCCCTATATCGCTGTGCCTTGCGCACCTCTCATACCGTAGCCTATATTGTCGTGCCTTCGCGCACCTCTCATACCTACCCAAATATCGCCCTGTTTTCGCGCACCTCCCATTCCTTCACCTATATCGCTGTTTTCGTGCACCTCTCATACCTCCCCCTATATCGCCGTGTTTTCATGCACATCTCATAACATCCCCTATATCGCTAGGTTTTCATGCACTTCTCATAATTTCCCCTATATCGCCCAGTTTTCGCTCTCCTCTCATACCTTCTCCTATATGACTGTGTTTTCACGCAGCTCTCATACCTTCCCCTATATCGCTGTGTTTTCGCACACCTCTCATGGCTTCCCGACTATCGCCGTGTATTCATGCACATCTCATAGCTTCCCCTATATCGCTGTGTTTTCGCACACCTCCCATAGCTTCGCCTACATCGCTGTTTTTGTGCACCTCTCATACCTTCCCCATATCGATGTATTTTTGTGCAGATCTCATAATATCCCCTTTATCGCCGTGTTATTGCTCACCTCTCATAGCTTCCCCTATATCGCCCTGTTTTCGCACTCCTCTCATGCATTCCCGTATATCGCTGTGTTTTGCACACCTCTCATACCTTCCCCAATATCACCGTGTTTTCATGCACATCTCATAATGTCCCCAATGTCGCTGGGTTTTCACGCACCTCTCATAACTTCCCCTATATCGCCCTGTTTTTGCACTCCTCTCATACCTTCCCCTATATCACTGTGTTTTCACGCAGCTCTCATACCTTCCCCTATATCGCCCTGTTTTTGCTCACTTCCCATAACTTCTCCGATATCGCTGTGTTTTTGCACACCTCTCATACCTTCCCCTATGTCGCTGTGTTTTCAAGCACCTCTCATGGCTTCCCCAATATCGCCGTGTATTCATGCACATCTCGTACCGTCCCCTTTATCGCTGTGTTTTCGCGCACCTCCCATAGCGTCCCCTATATCGCTGTGTTTTCGTGCACATCCCGTACCATCCGTTATATCGCTGTGCCTTCCTGTACCTCTCATATCTTCCCCTATATCGTTGTGTTTTCATGCACATCTCATACCGTCTCCTATATCACTGTGTTTTCACGCACATCCCATAGCTTCCCCTATATCGCTATGTTTTCGCGCACCTCCCAGACCTTCCTCTATATCGCTGTGTTTTCGTGCATCTCTCATACATTCCCCTATATCGTTATGTTTTCACACACCTCTCATAACTTCTCGTATATCGCGCTTGTTTTCTGCACATCTTATTTCTTCCTTAATATCGCTGCATTTTAATGCACATCTCATAACGTCCCCTATATCGCTGTGTATTCACGCACCTCCCATAGCATCCCCTATATTGCTGTGCCTTGCGCACTTCTCATACCTTCCCCTATATCGCTCTCTTTTCGCGCACATCCCATATATTCAACTTTATCGCTGTGTTATTGCACACCTCTCACAGCTTCCCCTATATCGCCGTGTTTTTGCTCACCTCTCATAGCTTCCCCTATATCGCCGTGTTTTCGTGTACCTCTCATATCTTCCCCTATATTGCTGTGTTTTCATGCACATCTCATAACGTCCCCTATATCGCTGTGGTTTCTCGCACCTCTGATACATTCCCCTGTATCGCCGTGTTTTCGTGCACCTCTCATAATTTCTCCTATATCGCCGTGTTTTCGCGCACGTCCCATAGCGTGCCCTATAACGCTGTGTTTTCGGGCACCTCTCTTACCTTCCCCTATATTGCCGTGTTTTCATGCACATCTCATAACGTCACCTATATCGCCCTGTTTTCGCGCACCTCCCATACCTTCCCCCATATCGCTGTATTATTGTGCACCTCTCATACCTTCCCCTATATCGTTGTGTTTTCACGCACCTCTCATAACTTCTCCTATATCGCTGTACTTTTGCGTACATCTCATACCTTCCCCTATATTGCCGTGTTTTCATGCACATCTCATAACGTCCCCTATATCGCAGTGCATTCGCGCACCTCCCGTAGCATCCCCTATATCACTGTGCCTTCGCGCACCTCTCATACCTTCCCCTATATCGCCCTGTTTTCGCGCACCTCACATACCTTCCCCGATATCACTATGTTTTCGTGCACCTCCCATAGCTTCGACTACATCGCTGTTTTCGCGCACAACCCATAGCTTCACCTTGATCGCTGTGTTATTGCTCACCTCTCATAGCTTCCCCTATATCGCCGTGTTTTTGCGCACCTCGCATGTCTTCACCAATATCGCTATGTTTTTGCTCCTATCATTACTTCCCCTATATCGCTGTGTTTTCTCGCACCTCTGATACATTCTCCTGTATTGCCATGTTTTCGCGCACTCTTAGAATTTCCTCTATATTGCTGTATTCTCGCACACCTCTCATACCTTACCCTATATCGCCCTGTTTTCGCAGACCTCTCATACCTTCCCCTGTATCGCTGTGTTTTCACGCACCTTTCATAACTTCTCCAATATTGCTGCATTTTTGCGCACCTCTCATAACTTCCCCATATCGCTGTGTTTTTATGCACATCTCATAACGTCCCCTATATCACTGTGTAGTCGCGCACCTCCCATAGCCTCCCACATATTGCTGTGCATTCGCGCATTTCTCATACCTTCACCTATATCGCCCTGTTTTCGCACACTTCCCATTCATTCTCCTATGTCGCTGTGTTTTTGTGAACCTCTCATACCTTCCCAAATATCGCTGCGTTTTAATGCACATCTCATAACATCCCGTATATCACTGTGTATTCACGCACCTCCCATAGCATCCCCTATATCGCTGTGCCTTGCGCACGTCTCATACCGTCCCCTATATTGCAGTGTTTTCGCGCACCTCTCATAGCTTCCCCTATATCGCCTTGTTTTTGAGCACCTCCCATACCTTCCCCTGTATCGCTGTGTTTTCGTGCACCTCTCATGTCTTCACCTGGATCGCTATGTTTTCGCTCCTCTCATTACTTCCCCTATCTCGCTGTGTTTTCTCGCACCTCTGATACATTCCCCTGTATCGCCGTGTTTTCGCGCACCTCTCATAATTTCCCCTATATCGCCGTGTTTTCGCGCACGTCCCATAGAGTCCCCTATAACGCTGTGTTTTCGGGCACCTCTCATACCTTCCCCTATATTGCCGTGTTTTCATGCACATCTCATAACGTCCCCTATATCGCTGTGTATTCGTGCACCTCCCATAGCACCCCTATATAACTGTGCCTTCGCGTACCTCTCATGCCTTCCCCTATATCGCTGTGTTTTCACGCACCTCTCATAACTTCTCCTATATTGCTGCATTATTGCGCAACTCTCATAACTTCCCCTATATCGCTGTGTTTTTATGCACAGCTCATAACGTCCCCTATATCCCTGTGTAGTCGCGCACCTCCCATAGCCTCCCACATATTGCTGTGCCTTCGCGCACTTCTCATACCTTCACCTATATCGCCCTGTTTTCGCACACTTCCCATTCATTCTCCTATGTCGCCTTGCTTTTGTGAACCTCTCATACCTTCCCTAATATCGCTGCGTTTTCATGCACATCTCATAACGTCCCGTATATCGCTGCGTATTCACGCAACTCCCATAGCATCCACTATATCGCTGTGCCTTGCGCACCTCTCATACCGTCCCCTATATTGCCGTGTTTTCGCGCACCTCTCATAGCTTCCCCTATATCGCCGTGTATTCATGCAGCTCTCATACCGTCCCCTATATCGCTGTCTTTTCGTGCACATCCCATAGATTCACCTTTATCGCTTTGTTATTCCTCACCTCTAATAGTTTCCCCTAAATCGCCGGGTTTTTGCTCACCTCTCATAGCTTCCACTATATTGCCCTGTATTCACGCACCTCTCTTGTCTTCCCCTATATCACTGTGTTTTCGCGCAGCTCCCATAGCATCCCCTATATTGCTGTGCCTTCGCATACCTCTCATATCTTCCCCTATATCGCCCTGTTTTCGAGTACCTTCCATACCTTCCTCTATATTGCTGTGTTTTCGTGCACCTCTCGTACCTCCCCCTATATCGCTGTGCCTTGCACACCTCTCATACCTTCCCCTATATAGCTGTTTTTTCGTGCACATACCACAGATTCACCTTTATCGCTGTGTTATTGCTCACCTCTCATAGCTTCCCCTATATCGCAGTGTTTTTGCACACCTCTCATAACTTACCCTATATCACCATATTGTTATGCACATCTCATAACGTCCTCTATATCGCTGTGTATTCGCGCACCTCCCATAGCATCCCTTATATCGCTTTGCCTTCGCGCACCTCTCATACCTTCCCAAATATCGCCCTGTTTTCGCGCACCTCCCATTCCTTCACCTATATCGCTGTTTTCGTGCACTTCTCATACCTTCCCCTAAATCGCTGTGCCTTCGCGCACCTCTCATACCTTCCCCTATATCGCCGTGTTTTCATGCACATCTCATAACATCCCCTATATCGCTAGGTTTTCATGCACTTCTCATAATTTCCCCTATATCGCCCAGTTTTCGCGCTCCTCTCATGCCTTCTCCTATATCACTGTGTTTTCATGCAGCTCTCATACCTTCACCTATATCGCTGTGTTTTCGCACACCTCTCATGGCTTCCCGACTATCGCCGTGTATTCATGCACATCTCATAGCTTCCCCTATATCGCTGTGTTTTCGCGCAGCTCCCATAGCTTCGCCTACATCGCTGTTTTCGTGCACCTCTCATACCTTCCCCATATCGATGTATTTTTGCGCAGATCTCATAATGTCCCCTTTATCGCTGTGTTATTGCTCACCTCTCATAGCTTCCCCTATATCGCCCTGTTTTCGCACTCCTGTCATGCATTCCCGTATATCGCTGTGTTTTTGCACACCTCTCATACCTTCCCCAATATCACCGTGTTTTCATGCACATCTCATAACGTCCCCAATGTCGCAGGGTTTTCACGCACCTCTCATAACTTCCCCTATATCGCCCTGTTTTTGCACTCCTCTCATACCTTCCCCTATATCACTGTGTTTTCACGCAGCTCTCATACCTTTCCCTATATCGCCCTGTTTTTGCTCACTTCCCATAACTTCCCCGATATCGCTGTGTTTTTGCACACCTCTCATACCTTCCCCTACGTCGCTGTGTTTTCAAGCACCTCTCATGGCTTCCCCAATATCGCCGTGTATTCATGCACATCTCGTACCGTCCCCTTTATCGCTGTGTTTTCGCGCACCTCCCATAGCATCCCCTATACCGCTGTGTTTTCGCGCACCTCCCAGACCTTCCCCTATATCGCTGTGTTTTCGTGCATCTCTCATACATTCCCCTATATTGTTATGTTTTCACACACCTCTGATAATTTCTCCTATATCGCCCTTGTTTTCTGCACCTCTTATTTCTTCCTTAATATCGCTGCATTTTAATGCACATCTCATAACGTCCCCTATATCGCTGTGTATTCACGCACCTCCCACAGCATCCCCTATATTGCTGTGCCTTGCGCACTTCTCATACCTTCCCCTATATCGCTGTATTTTCGCGCACATCCCATAGATTCAACTTTATCGCTGTGTTATTGCACACCTCTCATAGCTTCCCCGATATCGCCGTGTTTTTGCGCACCTCGCATGTATCACCTATATCGCTATGTTTTTGCTCCTCTCATTACTTCCCCTATATCGCTGTGTTTTCGTGCATCTCTCATACATTCCCCTATATCGTTGTGTTTTCACACACCTCTCATAACTTCTCCTATATCGCCCTTGTTTTCTGCACCTCTTATTTCTTCCTTAATATCGCTGCATTTTAATGCACATCTCATAACGTCCCCTATATCGCTGTGTATTCACGCACCTCCCATAGCATCCCCTATATTGCTGTGCCTTGCGCACTTCTCATACCTTCCCCTATGTCGCTGTCTTTTCGCGCACATCCCATAGATTCAAATTTATCGCTGTGTTATTGCACACCTCTCACAGCTTCCCCTATATCGCCGTGTTTTTGCTCACCTCTCATAGCTTCCCCTATATCGCCGTGCTTTCGCGCACCTCTCATGTCTTCACCTAGATCGCTATGTTTTCGCTCCTCTCATTACTTCCCCTATATCGCTGTGTTTTCTCACACCTCTGATACATTCTCCCATATCGCCGTGTTTTCGTGTACCTCTCATATCTTCCCCTATATCGCTGTGTTTTCATGCACATCTCATAACGTCCCCTATATCGCTGTGCTTTCTCGCACCTCTGATACATTCCCCTGTATCGCCGTGTTTTCGTGCACTTCTCATAAGTTCCCCTATATTGCCGTGTTTGCGCGCACGTCCCATACCCTCCCCTATATCGCTGTGCCTTCGCGTACCTCTCATACCTTCCCCTATATCGCCCTGTTTTCGCTCACTTCCCATAACTTCCCCGATATCGCTGTGTTTTTGCACACCTCTCACACCTTCCCCTATATCGCTGTGTTTTCATGCACCTCTCATGGCTTCCCCAATATCGCCGTGTATTCATGCACATCTCGTACTGTCCCCTTTATCGCTGTATTATTGTGCACCTCTCATACCTTCCCCTATATCGCCCTGTTTTCGCACACCTCTCATACCTTCCCCTATAGCGCTGTGTTTTCACACACCTCTCATAACTTCTCCAATATTGCTGCATTTTTACGCACCTCTCATAACTTCCCCCATATCGCTGTGTTTTTATGCACATCTCATAACGTCCGCTATATCACTGTGTAGTCGCGCACCTCCCATAGCCTCCCACATATTGCTGTGCCTTCGCGCATTTCTCATACCTTCGCCTATATCGCCCTGTTTTCGCACACTTCCCATTCATTCTCCTATGTCGCTGTGTTTTTCTGAACCTCTCATACCTTCCCTAATATTGCTGCGTTTTCATGCACATCTCATAATGTCCCGTATATTGCTGTGTATTCACGCACCTCCCATAGCATCCCCTATATCGCTGTGCCTTGCGCACCTCCCATACCTTCCCCTATATCGGTGTCTTTTCGCACACATCCCATAGATTCAACTTTATCACTGTGTTATTGCACACCTCGCAGAGCTTCCCCTATATCGCCGTGCTTTTGCACACCTTTCATACCTTCCCCTATATCTCTGTGTTTTCGCGCACCTCTCATGTCTTCACCTAGATGGCTATGTTTTCGCTCCTGTCATTACTTCCCCTATCTCACTGTGTTTTCTCGCTGCTGTGATACATTGCCCTGTATCGCCGTGTTTTCGCGCACCTCTCATAATTTCCCCTATATCGCCGTGTTTTCGCGCACGTCTCATAGCGTGCCCTACAACACTGTGTTTTCGGGCACCTCTCTTACCTTCCCCTATATTGCCGTGTTTCATGCACATCTCATAACGTCCCCTATATCGCCCTGTTTTCGCGCACCTCCCATACCTTCCCCTATATCGCTGTATTATTGTGCAGCTCTCATACCTTCCCCTATATCGTTGTGTTTTCACGCACCTCTCATAACTTCTCCTATATCGCTGTACTTTTGCGTACATCTCATATCTTTCCCTATATTGCCGTGTTTTCATGCACATCTCATAACGTCCCCTATATCGCTGTGCATTCGCGCACCTCTCATACCCTCCCCTATATCGCCCTGTTTTCGCGCACCTCCCATACCTTCCCCGATATCGCTATGTTTTCGTGCACCTCCCATAGCTTCGACTACATCGCTGTTTTGCGGGTACAACCCATAGCTTCACCTTGATGGCTTTGTTATTGCTCACCTCTCATAGCTTCCCCTATATCGCCGTGTTTTTGCGCACCTCGCATGTCTTCACCTATATCGCTATGTTTTTGTTCCTATCATTACTTCCCCTATATCGCTGTGTTTTCTCGCACCTCTGATACATTCTCATGTATTGCCAAGTTTTCATGCACTCTTAGAATTTCCTCTATATTGCTGTGTTCTCGCACACCTCTCATAACTTCCCCTATATCGCCCTGTTTTCGCACACCTCTCATACCTTCCCCTGTATCGCTGTGTCTTCACGCACCTCTCAACTTCTCCAATATTGCTGTATTTTTTCGCACCTCTCATAACTTCCCCCATATCGCTGTGTTTTTATGCACATCTCATAACGTCCCCTATATCACTGTGTAGTCGCGCACCTCCCATAGACTCCCACTTATTGCTGTGCCTTCGCGCATTTCTCATACCTTCGCCTATATCGCCCTGTTTTCGCATACTTCCCATTCATTCTCCTATGTCACTGTGTTTTTGTGAACCTCTGATACCTTCCCTAATATCGCTGCGTTTTCATGCACATCTCATAACGTCCCGTTTATCGCTGTGTATTCACGCACCTCCCATAGCATCCCCTATATCGCTGTGCCTTGCGCACCTCTCATACCGTCCCCTATATTGCCGTGTTTTCGCGCACCTCTCATAGCTTCCCCTATATCGCCGTGTATTCATGCACCTCTCATACCGTCCCCTATATCGCTGTCTTTTCGCGCACATCCCATAGATTCACCTTTATCGCTTTGTTATTCCTCACCTCTAATAGTTTCCCCCAAATCGCCGGGTTTTTGCTCACCTCTCATAGCTTCCACTATATTGCCCTGTATTCACGCACCTCTCATGTCTTCCCCTATATCACTGTGTTTTCGCGCAGCTCCCATAGCATCCCCTATATTGCTGTGCCTTCGCATACCTCTCATATCTTCCCCTATATCGCCCTGTTTTCGAGTACCTTCCATACCTTACCCTATGTAGCTGTTTTTTCGTGCACATCCCACAGATTCACCTTTATCGCTGTGTTATTGCTCACCTCTCATAGCTTCCCCTATATCGCCGTGTTTTTGCACACCTCTCATAACTTACCCTATATCGCCATGTTGTTATGCACATCTCATAACGTCCTCTATATCGCTGTGTATTCGCGCACCTCCCATAGCATCCCTTATATCGCTTTGCCTTCGTGCACCTCTCATACCTTCCCAAATATCGCCCTGTTTTCGCGCACCTGCCATTCCTTCACCTATATCGCTGTTTTCGTGCACCGCTCATACCTTCCCCTATATCGCCGTGTTTTCATGCACATCTCATAACATCCCCTATATCGCTAGGTTTTCATGCACTTCTCATAATTTCCCCTATATCACCCAGTTTTCGTGCTCCTCTCATACCTTCTCCTATATCACTGTGTTTTCACGCAGCTCTCATACCTTCACATATATCGCTGTGTTTTCGCACACCTCTCATGGCTTCCCGACTATCGCCGTGTATTCATGCACATCTCATAGCTTCCCCTATATCGCCCTGTTTTCGCACTCCTCTCATGCATTCCCGTATATTGCTGTGTTTTTGCACACCTCTCATACCTTCCCCAATATCACCGTGTTTTCATGCACATCTCATAACGTCCCCAATGTCGCAGGGTTTTCACGTACCTCTCATAACTTCCCTTATATCGCCCGGTTTTTGCACTCCTCTCATACCTTCCCCTATATCGCCCTGTTTTTGCTCACTTCCCATAACTTCCCCGATATCGCTGTGTTTTTGCACACCTCTCATACCTTCCCCTACGTCGCTGTGTTTTCAAGCACCTCTCATGGCTTCCCCAATATCGCCGTGTATTCATGCACATCTCGTACCGTCCCCTTTATCGCTGTGTTTTCGCGCACCTCCCATAGCGTCCCCTATATCGCTGTGTTTTCGCGCACATCCCATACCATCTGTTATATCGCTGTGCATTCCTGTACCTCTCATATCTTCCCCTATATCGTTGTGTTTTCATGCACATCTCATACTGTCTCCTATATCACTGTGTTTTCACGCACATCCCATAGCATCCCCTATATCGCTGTGTTTTCGCGCACCTCCCAGACCTTCCCCTATATCGCTGTGTTTTCGTGCATCTCTCTTACATTGCCCTATATCGTTATGTTTTCACACACCTCTCATAACTTCTCCTATATCGCTGTGTTTTTGTGCACCTCTTATATCTTCCCTAATATCGCTGCTTCTTCCTGCACATCTCATAACGTCCCCTATATCGCTGTGTATTCACGCACCTCCCATAGCATCCCCTATATCGCTGTGCCTTGCGCACCTCCCATGCCTTCCCCTATATCGGTGTCTTTTCGCACACATCCCATAGATTCAACTTTATCACTGTGTTATTGCACACCTCGCAGAGCTTCCCCTATATCGCCGTGTTTTTGCTCACCTTTCATAGCTTCACCTATATCGCTGTGTTTTCGCGCACCTCTCATGTCTTCACCTAGATCGCTATGTTTTCGCTCCTCTCATTACTTCCCCTATCTCGCTGTGTTTTCACGCACATCCCATACCATCCGTTATATCGCTGTGCCTTCCTGTACCTCTCATATCTTCCCCTATATCGTTGTGCTTTCATGCACATCTCATACCGTCTCCTATATCACTGTGTTTTCACGAACATCCCATAGCATCCCCTATATCGCTGTGTTTTCGCGCACCTCCCAGACCTTCCCCTATATCGCTGTGTTTTCGTGCATCTCTCATACATTCCCCTATATCGTTGTGTTTTCACACACCTCTCATAACTTCTCCTATATCGCCCTTGTTTTCTGCACCTCTTATTTCTTCCTTAATATCGCTGCATTTTAATGCACATCTCATAACGTCCCCTATATCGCTGTGTATTCACGCACCTCCCATAGCATCCCCTATATTGCTGTGCCTTGCGCACTTCTCATACCTTCCCCTATGTCGCTGTCTTTTCGCGCACATCCCATAGATTCAAATTTATCGCTGTGTTATTGCACACCTCTCACAGCTTCCCCTATATCGCCGTGTTTTTGCTCACCTCTCATAGCTTCCCCTATATCGCCGTGCTTTCGCGCACCTCTCATGTCTTCACCTAGATCGCTATGTTTTCGCTCCTCTCATTACTTCCCCTATATCGCTGTGTTTTCTCACACCTCTGATACATTCTCCCATATCGCCGTGTTTTCGTGTACCTCTCATATCTTCCCCTATATCGCTGTGTTTTCATGCACATCTCATAACGTCCCCTATATCGCTGTGCTTTCTCGCACCTCTGATACATTCCCCTGTATCGCCGTGTTTTCGTGCACTTCTCATAAGTTCCCCTATATTGCCGTGTTTGCGCGCACGTCCCATACCCTCCCCTATATCGCTGTGCCTTCGCGTACCTCTCATACCTTCCCCTATATCGCCCTGTTTTCGCTCACTTCCCATAACTTCCCCGATATCGCTGTGTTTTTGCACACCTCTCACACCTTCCCCTATATCGCTGTGTTTTCATGCACCTCTCATGGCTTCCCCAATATCGCCGTGTATTCATGCACATCTCGTACTGTCCCCTTTATCGCTGTATTATTGTGCACCTCTCATACCTTCCCCTATATCGCCCTGTTTTCGCACACCTCTCATACCTTCCCCTATAGCGCTGTGTTTTCACACACCTCTCATAACTTCTCCAATATTGCTGCATTTTTACGCACCTCTCATAACTTCCCCCATATCGCTGTGTTTTTATGCACATCTCATAACGTCCGCTATATCACTGTGTAGTCGCGCACCTCCCATAGCCTCCCACATATTGCTGTGCCTTCGCGCATTTCTCATACCTTCGCCTATATCGCCCTGTTTTCGCACACTTCCCATTCATTCTCCTATGTCGCTGTGTTTTTCTGAACCTCTCATACCTTCCCTAATATTGCTGCGTTTTCATGCACATCTCATAATGTCCCGTATATTGCTGTGTATTCACGCACCTCCCATAGCATCCCCTATATCGCTGTGCCTTGCGCACCTCCCATACCTTCCCCTATATCGGTGTCTTTTCGCACACATCCCATAGATTCAACTTTATCACTGTGTTATTGCACACCTCGCAGAGCTTCCCCTATATCGCCGTGCTTTTGCACACCTTTCATACCTTCCCCTATATCTCTGTGTTTTCGCGCACCTCTCATGTCTTCACCTAGATGGCTATGTTTTCGCTCCTGTCATTACTTCCCCTATCTCACTGTGTTTTCTCGCTGCTGTGATACATTGCCCTGTATCGCCGTGTTTTCGCGCACCTCTCATAATTTCCCCTATATCGCCGTGTTTTCGCGCACGTCTCATAGCGTGCCCTACAACGCTGTGTTTTCGGGCACCTCTCTTACCTTCCCCTATATTGCCGTGTTTCATGCACATCTCATAACGTCCCCTATATCGCCCTGTTTTCGCGCACCTCCCATACCTTCCCCTATATCGCTGTATTATTGTGCAGCTCTCATACCTTCCCCTGTATCGTTGTGTTTTCACGCACCTCTCATAACTTCTCCTATATCGCTGTACTTTTGCGTAAATCTCATATCTTTCCCTATATTGCCGTGTTTTCATGCACATCTCATAACGTCCCCTATATCGCTGTGCATTCGCGCACCTCCCGTAGCATCCCCTATATCACTGTGCCTTCGCGCACCTCTCATACCCTCCCCTATATCGCCCTGTTTTCGCGCACCTCCCATACCTTCCCCGATATCGCTATGTTTTCGTGCACCTCCCATAGCTTCGACTACATCGCTGTTTTGCGGGCACAACCCATAGCTTCACCTTGATGGCTTTGTTATTGCTCACCTCTCATAGCTTCCCCTATATCGCCGTGTTTTTGCGCACCTCGCATGTCTTCACCTATATCGCTATGTTTTTGTTCCTATCATTACTTCCCCTATATCGCTGTGTTTTCTCGCATCTCTGATACATTCTCATGTATTGCCAAGTTTTCGTGCACTCTTAGAATTTCCTCTATATTGCTGTGTTCTCGCACACCTCTCATAACTTCCCCTATATCGCCCTGTTTTCGCACACCTCTCATACCTTCCCCTGTATCGCTGTGTTTTCACGCACCTCTCAACTTCTCCAATATTGCTGTATTTTTTCGCACCTCTCATAACTTCCCCCATATCGCTGTGTTTTTATGCACATCTCATAACGTCCCCTATATCACTGTGTAGTCGCGCACCTCCCATAGACTCCCACTTATTGCTGTGCCTTCGCGCATTTCTCATACCTTTGCCTATATCGCCCTGTTTTCGCATACTTCCCATTCATTCTCCTATGTCACTGTGTTTTTGTGAACCTCTGATACCTTCCCTAATATCGCTGCGTTTTCATGCACATCTCATAACGTCCCGTTTATCGCTGTGTATTCACGCACCTCCCATAGCATCCCCTATATCGCTGTGCCTTGCGCACCTCTCATACCGTCCCCTATATTGCCGTGTTTTCGCGCACCTCTCATAGCTTCCCCTATATCGCCGTGTATTCATGCACCTCTCATACCGTCCCCTATATCGCTGTCTTTTCGCGCACATCCCATAGATTCACCTTTATCGCTTTGTTATTCCTCACCTCTAATAGTTTCCCCCAAATCGCCGGGTTTTTGCTCACCTCTCATAGCTTCCACTATATTGCCCTGTATTCACGCACCTCTCATGTCTTCCCCTATATCACTGTGTTTTCGCGCAGCTCCCATAGCATCCCCTATATTGCTGTGCCTTCGCATACCTCTCATATCTTCCCCTATATCGCCCTGTTTTCGAGTACCTTCCATACCTTACCCTATGTAGCTGTTTTTTGGTGCACATCCCACAGATTCACCTTTATCGCTGTGTTATTGCTCACCTCTCATAGCTTCCCCTATATCGCCGTGTTTTTGCACACCTCTCATAACTTACCCTATATCGCCATGTTGTTATGCACATCTCATAACGTCCTCTATATCGCTGTGTATTCGCGCCCTCCCATAGCATTCCTTATATCGCTTTGCCTTCGCGCACCTCTCATAACTTCCCAAATATCGCCCTGTTTTCGCGCACCTGCCATTCCTTCACCTATATCGCTGTTTTCGTGCACCTCTCATACCTTCCCCTAAATCGCTGTGCCTTCGCGCACCGCTCATACCTTCCCCTATATCGCCGTGTTTTCATGCACATCTCATAACATCCCCTATATCGCTAGGTTTTCATGCACTTCTCATAATTTCCCCTATATCGCCCAGTTTTCGTGCTCCTCTCATACCTTCACCTATATCACTGTGTTTTCACGCAGCTCTCATACCTTCACATATATCGCTGTGTTTTCGCACACCTCTCATGGCTTCCCGACTATCGCCGTGTATTCATGCACATCTCATAGCTTCCCCTATATCGCCCTGTTTTCGCACTCCTCTCATGCATTCCCGTATATTGCTGTGTTTTTGCACACCTCTCATACCTTCCCCAATATCACCGTGTTTTCATGCACATCTCATAACGTCCCCAATGTCGCTGGGTTTTCACGTACCTCTCATAACTTCCCTTATATCGCCCGGTTTTTGCACTCCTCTCATACCTTCCCCTATATCGCCCTGTTTTTGCTCACTTCCCATAACTTCCCCGATATCGCTGTGTTTTTGCACACCTCTCATACCTTCCCCTACGTCGCTGTGTTTTCAAGCACCTCTCATGGCTTCCCCAATATCGCCGTGTATTCATGCACATCTCGTACCGTCCCCTTTATCGCTGTGTTTTCGCGCACCTCCCATAGCGTCCCCTATATCGCTGTGTTTTCGCGCACATCCCATACCATCTGTTATATCGCTGTGCATTCCTGTACCTCTCATATCTTCCCCTATATCATTGTGTTTTCATGCACATCTCATACTGTCTCCTATATCACTGTGTTTTCACGCACATCCCATAGCATCCCCTATATCGCTGTGTTTTCGCGCACCTCCCAGACCTTCCCCTATATCGCTGTGTTTTCGTGCATCTCTCTTACATTGCCCTATATCGTTATGTTTTCACACACCTCTCATAACTTCTCCTATATCGCTGTGTTTTTGTGCACCTCTTATATCTTCCCTAATATCGCTGCTTCTTCCTGCACATCTCATAACGTCCCCTATATCGCTGTGTATTCACGCACCTCCCATAGCATCCCCTATATCGCTGTGCCTTGCGCACCTCTCATACCTTCCCCTATATCGGTGTCTTTTCGCACACATCCCATAGATTCAACTTTATCACTGTGTTATTGCACACCTCGCAGAGCTTCCCCTATATCGCAGTGTTTTTGCGCACCTTTCATAGCTTCACCTATATCGCTGTGTTTTCGCGCACCTCTCATGTCTTCACCTAGATCGCTATGTTTTCGCTCCTCTCATTACTTCCCCTATCTCGCTGTGTTTCCACGCACATCCCATACCATCCGTTATATCGCTGTGCCTTCCTGTACCTCTCATATCTTCCCCTATATCGTTGTGCTTTCATGCACATCTCATACCGTCTCCTATATCACTGTGTTTTCACGAACATCCCATAGCATCCCCTATATCGCTGTGTTTTCGCGCACCTCCCAGACCTTCCCCTATATCGCTGTGTTTTCGTGCATCTCTCATACATTCCCCTATATCGTTGTGTTTTCACACACCTCTCATAACTTCTCCTATATCGCCCTTGTTTTCTGCACCTCTTATTTCTTCCTTAATATCGCTGCATTTTAATGCACATCTCATAACGTCCCCTATATCGCTGTGTATTCACGCACCTCCCATAGCATCCCCTATATTGCTGTGCCTTGCGCACTTCTCATACCTTCCCCTATGTCGCTGTCTTTTCGCGCACATCCCATAGATTCAAATTTATCGCTGTGTTATTGCACACCTCTCACAGCTTCCCCTATATCGCCGTGTTTTTGCTCACCTCTCATAGTTTCCCCTATATCGCCGTGCTTTCGCGCACCTCTCATGTCTTCACCTAGATCGCTATGTTTTCGCTCCTCTCATTACTTCCCCTATATCGCTGTGTTTTCTCACACCTCTGATACATTCTCCCATATCGCCGTGTTTTCGTGTACCTCTCATATCTTCCCCTATATCGCTGTGTTTTCATGCACATCTCATAACGTCCCCTATATCGCTGTGCTTTCTCGCACCTCTGATACATTCCCCTGTATCGCCGTGTTTTCGTGCACTTCTCATAAGTTCCCCTATATTGCCGTGTTTGCGCGCACGTCCCATAGCCTCCCCTATAACGCTGTGTTTTCGGGCACCTCTCATACCTTCCCCTGTATCGCACTGTTTTCGCCCACCTCCCATTCCTTCCCCTATATTGCTGTGTTTTCGTGCACTTCTCATACCTTGCCCTATATTACTGTGTTTTCACGCACCTCTCATAAATTCTGCTATAATGCTGTATTTTTGCGCACCTCTCATACCTTCCCCCATATTGCCGTGTTTTCATGCACATCTCATAACGTCCCCTATATCGCTGTGTATTCGTGCACCTCCCATAGCCCCCATATCACTGTGCCTTCGCGTACCTCTTATACCTTCCCCTATATCGCGCTGTTTTCGCTCACTTCCCATAACTTCCCCGATATCGCTGTGTTTTTTCACACCTCTCACACCTTCCCCTATATCGCTGTGTTTTCATGCACCTCTCATGGCTTCCCCAATATCGCCGTGTATTCATGCACATCTCGTACTGTCCCCTTTATCGCTGTATTATTGTGCACCTCTCATACCTTCCCCTATATCGCCCTGTTTTCGCACACCTCTCATACCTTCCCCTATAGCGCTGTGTTTTCACGTACCTCTCATAACTTCTCCAATATTGCTGCATTTTTGCGCACCTCTCATAACATCCCCCATATCGCAGTGTTTTTATGCACATCTCATAACGTCCCCTATATCACTGTGTAGTCGCGCACCTCCCATAACCTCCCACATATTGCTGTGCCTTCGCGCATTTCTCATATCTTCGCCTATATCGCCCTGTTTTCGCACACTTCCCATTCATTCTCCTATGTCGCTGTGTTTTTGTGAACCTCTCATACCTTCCCTAATATCGCTGCGTTTTCATGCACATCTCATAACGTCCCGTATATCGCTGTGTATTCACGCACCTCCCATAGCATCCCCTATATCGCTGTGCCTTGCGCACCTCTCATACCGTCGCCTATATTGTCGTGTTTTCGCGCACCTCTCATAGCTTCCCCTATATCGCCATGTTTTCATACAAATCTCATACCGTCCCTTGTATCGCCCTGTTTTCGACCACCTCCCGTACCTTCCCTGTATCGCTGTGTTTTCGTGCACTTCTCATACCTCCCTCTATATCGCTGTGTTTTCACGCACCTCTCATAACTTCTCCTATATCGCTGTGTTTTTGTGCACCTCTTATATCTTCCCTAATATCGCTGCTTCTTCCTGCAGATCTCATAACGTCCCCTATATCGCTGTGTATTCACGCACCTCCCATAGCATCCCCTATATTGCTGTGCCTTGCGCACTTCTCATACCTTCCCCTATGTCGCTGTCTTTTCGCGCACATCCCATAGATTCAAATTTATCGCTGTGTTATTGCACACCTCTCACAGCTTCCCCTATATCGCCGTGTTTTTGCTCACCTCTCATAGTTTCCCCTATATCGCCGTGCTTTCGCGCACCTCTCATGTCTTCACCTAGATCGCTATGTTTTCGCTCCTCTCATTACTTCCCCTATATTGCTGTGTTTTCACACACCTCTGATACATTCTCCCATATCGCCGTGTATTCGTGTACCTCTCATATCTTCCCCTATATCGCTGTGTTTTCATGCACATCTCATAACGTCCCCTATATCGCTGTGCTTTCTCGCACCTCTGATACATTCCCCTGTATCGCCGTGTTTTCGTGCACTTCTCATAAGTTCCCCTATATTGCCGTGTTTGCGCGCACGTCCCATAGCCTCCCCTATATCGCTGTGTTTTCGGGCACCTCTCATACCTTCCCCTGTATCGCACTGTTTTCGCCCACCTCCCATTCCTTCCCCTATATTGCTGTGTTTTCGTGCACTTCTCATACCTTGCCCTATATTACTGTGTTTTCACGCACCTCTCATAAATTCTGCTATAATGCTCTATTTTTGCGCACCTCTCATACCTTCCCCCATATTGCCGTGTTTTCATGCACATCTCATAACGTCCCCTATATAGCTGTGTATTCGTGCACCTCCCATAGCCCCCTATATCACTGTGCCTTCGCGTACCTCTTATACCTTCCCCTATATCGCCCTGTTTTCGCTCACTTCCCATAACTTCCCCGATATCGCTGTGTTTTTGCACACCTCTCATACCTTCCCCTATATCGCTGTGTTTTCATGCACCTCTCATGGCTTCCCCAATATCGCCGTGTATTCATGCACATCTCGTACTGTCCCCTTTATCGCTGTATTATTGTGCACCTCTCATACCTTCCCCTATATCGCCCTGTTTTCGCACACCTCTCATACCTTCCCCTATAGCGCTGTGTTTTCACGCACCTCTCATAACTTCTCCAATATTGCTGCATTTTTGCGCACCTCTCATAACATCCCCCATATCGCAGTGTTTTTATGCACATCTCATAACGTCCCCTATATCACTGTGTAGTCGCGCACCTCCCATAGCCTCCCACATATTGCTGTGCCTTCGCGCATTTCTCATATCTTCGCCTATATCGCCCTGTTTTCGCACACTTCCCATTCATTCTCCTGTGTCGCTGTGTTTTTGTGAACCTCTCATACCTTCCCTAATATCGCTGTGTTTTCATGCACATCTCATAACGTCCCGTATATCGCTGTGTATTCACGCACCTCCCATAGCATCCCCTATATCGCTGTGCCTTGCGCACCTCTCATACCGTCCCCTATATTGTCGTGTTTTCGCGCACGTCTCATAGCTTCCCCTATATCGCCATGTTTTCATACAAATCTCATACCGTCCCCTGTATCGCCCTGTTTTCGAGCACCTCCCGTACCTTCCCTGTATCGCTGTGTTTTCGTGCACTTCTCATACCTCCCTCTATATCGCTGTGTTTTCACGCACCTCTCATAACTTCTCCTATATCGCTGTGTTTTTGTGCACCTCTTATATCTTCCCTAATATGGCTGCTTCTTCCTGTACATCTCATAACGTCCCCTATATCGCTGTGTATTCACGCACCTCCCATAGCATCCCCTATATTGCTGTGCCTTGCGCACCTCCTATACCTTCCCCTATATCGGTGTCTTTTCACACACATCCCATAGATTCAACTTTATCACTGTGTTATTGCACACCTCGCAGAGCTTCCCCTATGTTGCCGTGTTTTTGCTCACCTTTCATAGCTTCTCCTATATCGCTGTGTTTTCGCGCACCTCTCATGTCTTCACCTAGATCGCCATGTTTTCGCTCCTCTCATTACTTCCCCTATCTCGCTGTGTTCTCTCGCACCTCTGATACATTCCCCTGTGTCGCCGTGTTTTCGCGCACCTCCCATAGCGTCCCCTATATCGCTGTGTTTTCGCGCACATCCCATACCATCCGTTATATCGCTGTGCCTTCCTGTACCTCTCATATCTTCCCCTATATCGCTGTGTTTTCATGCACATCTCATACCGTCTCCTATATCACTGTGTTTTCACGCACATCCCATAGCATCCCCTATATCGCTGTACCTTCCCTTATATCGCTGTTTTTTCGCGCACGTCCCATAGATTCAACTTTATCGCTGTGTTAATACACACCTCTCACAGCTTCCCCTATATCACCGTGTTTTTGCTCACCTTTCATAGCTTCCCCTATATTGCCGTGTTTTCGCGCACCTCTCATGTCTTCACCTAGATCGCTATGTTTTCGCTCCTCTCATTTCTTCCCCTATATCGCTGTGTTTTCTCGCACCTCTGATACATTCTCCCATATCGCCGTGTTTTCGCACACCTCTCATACCTTCCCCATATCGCCCTGTTTTCGCACACCTCTCATACCTTCCCCTATATCGCTGTGTTTTCGCTCACCTCTCATAACTTCTCCTATATTGCTGCATTTTGCGCAACTCTCATAACTTCCCCTATATCGCTGTGTTTTTATGCACATCTCATAACGTCCCCTATATCACTGTGTAGTCGCGCACCTCCCATAGCCTCCCACATATTGCTGTGCCTTCGCGCATTTCTCATACCTTCACCTATATCGCCCTGTTTTCCCACACTTCCCATTCATTCTCCTATGTCGCCTTGCTTTTGTGAACCTCTCATACCTTCCCTAATATCGCTGCGTTTTCATGCACATCTCATAACATCCCCTATATCGCTGTGCCTTGCGCACCTCCCATAACATCCCCTATATCGTTGTGCCTTGCGCACCTCTCATACCTTCCCCTATATAGCTGTTTTTTCGTGCACATCCCACAGATTCACCTTTATCGCTGTGTTATTCCTCACCTCTCATAGCTTCCCCTATATCGCCGTGTTTTTGCACACCTCTCATAACTTACCCTATATCGCCATGTTGTTATGCACATCTCATAACGTCCTCTATATCGCTGTGTATTCGCGCACCTCCCATAGCATCCCTTATATCACTTTGCCTTCGCGCACTTCTCATACCTTCCCAAATATCGCCCTGTTTTCGCGCACCTGCCATTCCTTCACCTATATCGCTGTTTTCGTGCACCTCTCATACCTTCCCCTAAATCGCTGTGCCTTCGCGCACCTCTCATACCTTCCCCTATATCGCCGTGTTTTCATGCACATCTCATAACATCCCCTATATCGCTAGGTTTTCATGCACTTCTCATAATTTCCCCTATATCGCCCAGTTTTCGCGCTCCTCTCATACCTTCTCCTATATCACTGTGTTTTCACGCAGCTCTCATACCTTCCCCTATATCGCTGTGTTTTCGCACACCTCTCATGGCTTCCTGACTATCGCTGTGTATTCATGCACATCGCATAGCTTCCCCTATATTGCTGTGTTTTCGCGCACCTCCCATAGCTTCGCCGGCATCGCTGTTTTCGTGCACCTCTCATACCTTCCCCATATCGATGTATTTTTGCGCAGATCTCATAATATCCCCTTTATCGCTGTGTTATTGCTCACCTCTCATAACTTCCCCTATATCGCCCTGTTTTCGTGCTCCTCTCATACCTTCCCCTATATCACTGTTTTCACGCAGCTCTCATACCTTCCCCTATATCGCCCTGTTTTTGCTCACTTCCCATAACTTCCCCTATATCGCTGTGTTTTTGCTCACCTCTCATGGCTACCTGACTATCGCGTGTATTCATGCACATCTCATAACTTCCCCTATATCGCTGTGTTTTCGCGCACCTCCCATAGCTTCGCCTACATCGCTGTTTTTGCGCACATCCCATACCTTCCGCTTGATCGATGTGTTATTGATCACCTCTCATAGCTTACCCTATATCGCCATGTTTTCGCGCACCTCGCATGTCTTCACCTATATCGCTATGTTTTCGCTCCTATCATTACCTCCCCTATATCGCAGTGTTTTTTCGCACCTCTGATGCATTCTCCTGTATTGCATGTTTTCCCGCACCTCTTACAATTTCCCCTATATCGCTGTGTTTTCTCGCCCCTCTGATACATTCTCCTGTATTGCATGTTTTCGCGCACCTCTTACAATTTCCCCTATATCACTGTATTCTCGCACACCTCTCATACCTTCCCCTATATCACTGCTTTTTTGCGCATGTCCCATAGCGTCCCCTATATCGCTGTGTTTTCTCGCACCTCTGATACATTCCCCTGTATCGCCGTGGTTTCGCGCACATCCCATAGGTTCCACTATATTGCCCTGTTTTTGCGCACCTCTCATAACTTACCCTATATCGCTGTGTTATTATGCACATCTCATGACGTCCTATATATCGTTGTGTATTCACGCACCTCCCATAGCATCCCTTATATCGCTGTGCCTTCGCGCACCTCTCATACCTTCCCAAATATCGCCCTGTTTTCGCGCACCTCCCATTCCTTCACCTATATCGCTGTTTTCGTGCACCTCTCATACCTTCTCCTATATCGCTGTGCCTTCGCGCACCTCTCATACCTTCCCCTATATCGCCGTGTTTTCATGCACATCTCATAACGTCCCCTATATCGCTAGGTTTTCACGCACCTCTCATAACTTCCCCTATATCGCCCTGTTTTCGCACTCCTCTCATACCTTCCCCTATATCAATGTGTTTTCACGCTGCTCTCATACCTTCCCCTATATCGCTGTGTTTTCGCACACCTCTCATGGCTTCCCGACTATCACCGTGTATTCATGCGCATTTCATAGCTTTCCCTATATCGCTGTGTTTTCGCGCACATCTCATGGTTACCCGACTATCGCCATGTATTCATGCACATCTGATAACTTCCCCTATATCGCTGTGTTTTCGCGCACCTCCCATAGCTTCGCCTACATCGCTGTTTTTGCACACATCCCATAGCTTCCCCTTGATCGATGTGGTATTGATCACCTCTCATAGCTTACCCTATATCGCCGTGTTTTTGCGCACCTCGCATGTCTTCACCTATATCGCTATGTTTTCGCTCCTATCATTACTTCCCTATATCGCTGTGTTTTCTCGCACCTCTGATACATTCTCCTGTATTGCATGCTTTCGCGCACCTCTTACAATTTCCCCTATATTGCCGTGTTCTCGCACACCTCTCATACCTTCCCCTATGTCACTGCTTTTTTGCGCATGTCCCATAGCGTCCCCTATATCGCTGTGTTTTCTCGCAACTCTGATACATTCCCCTGTATCGCCGTGGTTTCGCGCACATCCCATAGGTTCCACTATATTGCCCTGTTTTTGCGCACCTCTCATGTCTTCCACTATATAACAGTGTTTTCGCGCACCTCTCATAGCATCCCCTATATCGCTGGGCCTTCGAGCACTTCTCATAACTTCCCTTATATCGCCCTGTTTTCGCGCACCTCCCATACCTTCCCCAATATCGCTGTGTTTTCGTGCACCTCTCATACCTTCCCTTATATCGCTGTGTTTTCACACACCTCTCATAACTTCTCCTATATCACTGTATTTTTGCGCAGCTCTTATACCTTCCCCTATATTGCCGTGTTTTCGTGCACATCTCATAACGTCCCCTATATCGCTGTGTAGTCGCGCATATCCCATAGCATCCCTTATAATGCTGTGCCGTCGCGCACATCTCATACCTACCCCTATATCGCCCCGTTTTCGTGCACCTTCCATACCATCCCCTATATCGCTGTGTTTTCACACACCTCTCATAACTTCTCCTTTCTCGCTGTGTTTTTGTGCACCTCTCATACCTTCCCTAATATCACTGCGATTTAATGCACATCTCATCACGTCCCCATATCGCTGTGTTTTTGTGCACCTCTCATAACTTACCCTATATCGCCGTGTTGTTATGCACATCTCATAACATCCTCTATATCGCTGTGCATTCGCGCACCTCCCATAGCATCCCTTATATCGCTGTGCTTTCGCGCACCTCTCATACCTTCCCAAATATCGCCCTGTTTTCGCGCACCTCCCATTCCTTTACCTATATCGCTGTTTTCGTGCACCTCTCATACCTTCTCCTATATCGCTGTGCCTTCGCGCACCTCTCATACCTTCCCCTATATCGTCGTGTTTTCATGCACCTCTCATAACTTTCCCTATATCGCCCTGTTTTCGCACTCCTCTCATACCTTCCCCTATATCAATGTGTTTTCTCGCTGCTCTCATACCTTCCCCTATATCGCTGTGTTTTCGCACACCTCTCATGGCTTACCGACTATCGCCGTGAATTCATGCACATCTCATAGCTTTCCCTATATCGCTGTGTTTTCGCGCACCTCTCATAACTTCCCCATATCGATGTATTTTTGCGCACATCTCATAACGTCCCCTATATCGCTGTGTATTCGCGCACCTCCCATACCATCCCCTATATCACTGTGCCTTCGCACACCTCTCATGCATTCCCGTATATCGCTGTGTTTTCGGGCTCCTCTCATACCTTCCCCAATATCACTGCGTTTTCACGCAGCTCTCATACCTTCCCCTATATCGCTGTGTTTTCGCGCACCTCCCATAGCTTCGCCTACATCGCTGTTTTCGTGCACCTCTCATACCTTCCCCTATATCGATGTATTTTTGCGCACATCTCCTACTTTCCCCTATATCGCCATGTATTCGCGCACCTCCCATACCACCCCCTATATCACTGTGCCTTCGCGCACCTCTCATGCATTCCCGTATACCGCTGTGTTTTTGCACACCTCTCATACCTTCCCCAATATCACCGTGGTTTCATGCACGTCTCATAACGTCCCCAATGTCGCTGGGTTTTCACGCACCTCTCATAACCTCCACTATATCGCCCTGTTTTCGTGCTCCTCTCATATCTTCCCCTATATCGCTGTGCTTTCGCGCACCTCCCATAGCTTCGCCTACATCGTTGTTTTCGCGCACCTCTCATAATTTCACCCATATTGCCGTGTTCTCGCACACCTCTCATATGTTCCCCTATATCACTGTGTTTTCGCGCACGTCCAATAGCGTCCCCATATCGCTGTGTTTTCACGCACCTCTCATGTCTTCACCGATATCGCTGTGTTTCCGCGCCTCTCATTACTTCCCCTATATCTCTCTGTGTTCTTGCACATCTGATACAGTTCCCTGTATCAACGTGTTTTCGCGCACCTCTCATAATTTCACCTATATTGCCGTGTTCTCGCACACCTCTCATATCTTCCCCGATATCACTGTGTTTTCGCGCACGTCCAATAGCGTCCCCTTTATCGCAGTGTTTTCACGCACCTCTCATGTCTTCCCCTATATCGCTGTGTATTTGCGCACCTCCCATAGCATCCACTATATCGCTATGCCTTCGTGCACCTCTCATTACTTCCCCTATATCGCCGTTTTCGCGCACCTCCGATTCCTTCCCCTATATCGCTGTGTTTTCCTGCACCTTTCATACCTTCCCCTATATCGCTGTGTTTTCACACACCTCTCATAATTTCTCCTATATCACTGAGTTTTTGTGCACCTCTCATAACTTCCCTAATATCGCTGAGTTTTCATACACCTCTCATAATTTCCCCAGTATCGCTGTGTATTCGCGCACCTCTCATAGCATCCCCTATATCGCTGTGCTTGCGCACCTCTCATAGCTTCCCCTATATCGCTGTGCCTTGCGCACCTCTCATAGCTTCCCCTGTATCGCCGTGTTTTTGCTCACCTCTCATAACTTCTCCTATATCATTGTGTTTTTGTGCACCTCTCATAGCTTCCCCAATATCGCTGCGTTTTCATGCACATCTCATAACGTCCCCTACATCGCTGTGTATTCGTGCACCTCCCATTCCTTCCCGTATATATCTCTGTGTTTTTGTGCACCTCTCATAGCTTCCCCTATATCGCCGTGTTTTCGCGCACCTCTCATGTCTTCACCTAGATCGCTATGTTTTCGCTCCTCTCAATACTTCCCCTATATCGCTGTGTTTTCTCTCACATCTGATACATTTTGCCGTATCGCCGTGTTTTCGCACACCTCTCATAATTTCCCCTATTTCACCGTGTTCTCGCACACCTCTCATACCTTCCCATATATCACGTGTTTTTGCGCACGTCCCATTGCGTCCCCTATATTGCTGTGTTTTCGCACACCTCTCATAGCTTCAGCTATATCGCCCGGTTTTCGTACACATCCCATAGCTTCCACTATATTGCCCTGTTTTCGCACACCTCTCATGTATTCCACTACATAGCTGTGTTTTCTGGCACCCCTGATGCATTCCCCTGTAACGCCAAGTTTTCGCGCAACTCTCATACCTCCCCCTATATCGCCATGTTTTTATGCACATCTCATACCGTCTCCTATATCGCTGTGTTTTCTTGCACCTCCCATAGCACCCCCTATATAGCTGTGCCTTCGTGCACCTCTCATACCTTCCCCTGTATCGCTGTGTTTTCACGCAACTCTCTTAACTTCTCCTATATCACTGTGTTTTCGCGCACGTCCCATTGCGTCCCCTATATCGCTGTGTTTTCACGCACCTCTCATAGCTTCCCCTATATCGTCCTGTTTTCGTGCACATCCCATAGCTTCCACTATATTGCCTTGTTTTCGCGCACCTCTCATGTATTCCACTACATAGCTGTGTTTTCTGGCACCTCTGATGCATTCCCCTGTAACGCCAAGTTTTCGCGCGACTTTCACACCTCCCCCTATATCAGCATGGTTTTATGCACATCTCATACCGTCTCCTATATCGCTGTGTTTTCGCGCACCTCCCATAGCATCCCCTATATCGCTGTGTTTTCTCGCACCTCTGATACATTCCCCTGTATCGCCGTGGTTTCGCGCACATCCCATAGGTTCCACTATATTGCCCTGTTTTTGCGCACCTCTCATGTCTTCCCCTATATCACGGTGTTTTGGCGCACCTCTCATAGCATCCCCTATATTGCTGTGCATTCGCGCACCTCTCATAACTTCCCCAATATCGCCGCGTTTTCATGCTCATCCCTTAACGTCCCATATATCGCTGTGTATTCGCGCAACTGCCATAGCATCCCCTATATCGCTGTGCCTTCGCGCACCTCTCATACCTTCCCCCATGTCGCCCTGTTTTCGCACAGCTCCCATACCGTCCCCTATATCGCTGTATTTTTGCACACCTCTCATGGCTTCTCCAATATCGCCATGTTTTCATGCACATCTCATAACGTCTGCTACATCTGTGTGTATTCACGCACCTCCCATAGCATCCTCTATATCGCTGGGCCTTCGCGCATTGCTCATACCTTCCCCTATGTCGCCCTGTTTCCCGTGCACCTCCCATGGCTTCGCCTACATCGCTGTGTTTTTGCGCACCTCTCATACGTTCCCCTATATCGCCGTGTTTTCGCGCACCTCTCATTTCTTCACCTATATTGCTATGTTTCCGCTCCTCTCATTACTTCCCCTATATCGCTCTGTGTTCTTGCACTTCTGTTACAGTTCCCTGTATCAACGTGTTTTCGTGCACCTCTCATAATTTCACCTATATCGCCGTGTTCTCGCACACCTCTCATATCTTCCCCTATATCACTGTGTTTTCGCGCACGTACAAAAGCGTCCCCTATATCACTCTGTTTTCACGCACCTCTCATGTCTTCCCCTATATCACTGTGTTTTCCTGCATCTCCCATACCATCCCCTATATTGCTGTGTTTCGCACACGTCTCATACCTTTCCCTATATCGCACTGTTTTCGAGCACCTCCCATACCTTCCCCTTTATCGCTGTGTTTTCGTGTACCTCTCATACTCCCCTTATATCGCTGTGTTTTCACGCACCTCTCATAACTTCCCCTGTATTGCTGTAATTTTGCGCACCTCTCATAACTTCCCCTATATTGCCGTGTTTTTATGCACATCTCATCACGTCCCCTATATCGCTGTGTTTTCGTGCACCTCTGATACATTCTCCTGTATTGCCATGCTTTTGCGCACCTCTTACAATTTCCCCTATATTGCCACGTTCTCGCACACCTCTCATACCTTCCCCTATATCACTGTTTTCGTGCACCTCTCATACCTTCCCCTATATCGCTGTCTTTTCACACAACTCTCATAACATCTCCTATATCGCTGTGCTTTTGTGCACCTCTCATACCTTCCCTAATATCGCTGCGTTTTCATGCACATCTCATCACGTCCCCTATAACGCTGTGTATTCACGCACCTCTCATAGATTCCCCTATATCGCCGTGTTTTCGCGCACCTCTCCTGTCTTCCCCTATATCACTGTGTTTTCGCGCACATTCCATAGAATCCCCTATATTGCTGTGCCTTCGCATACCTCTCATAACTTCATCTATATCAACCTGTTTTCGCGCACCTCCCATTCCTTCACATATATCGCCCTGTTTTCGCGCACCTCTCATACCTTCCCCTATATCGCTGTTTTCGTGCACCTCTCATACCTTCCCCTATATCACTGTGTTTTCGCGCACCTCTCATACCTTCACTAATATCGTTGCATTTTCATTCACATCTCATCAGGTCCCCTATATCGCTGTGTATTCACGCACCTCCCATAGCTTCCACTGTATCGCCATGTTTTTGCTCACCTCTCATACATTCCCCTATATCGCCCTGTTTTCACGCACCTCCCATACTTTCCCGATATCGCTGTGTTTTCGTACTCCTCTCATACCTTCCCCAAAATCGCTGTGTTTTCACACACCTCTCTTAACTTCCCCTATATTGCCCTGTTTTCGCACTCCTCTCATGCATTCCCGTATATCGCTGTGTTTTTGCACACCTCTCATACCTTCCCCAATATCACCGTGTTTTCATGCACATCTCATAACGTCCCCAATGTCGCTGGGTTTTCACGCAACTCTCATAACTTCCCCTATATCGCTGTGTTTTCACGCAGCTCTCATACCTTCCCCAATATCACCATGTTTTCATGCACATCTCATAACGTCCCCAATGTCGCTGGGTTTTCACGCACCTCTCATAACTTCCCCTATATCGCTGTGTTTTCACTCAGCTCTCATACCTTCCCCTATATCGATGTATTTTTGCGCACATCTCATACCTTCCCCTATATCACTGTGCTTTCGTGCACCTCCCATAGCTTCGCCTACATCGCTGTTTTCACGCACATCCCTTAGCTTCACCTTGATCGCTGTGTTATTGCTCACCTCTCATAGCTTACCATATATCGCCGTGTTTTCGCACACCTCGCATATCTTCACCTATATCGCTATGTTTTTGCTCCTATCATTACTTCCCCTATATCGCTGTGTTTTCTCACACCTCTGATACATTCTCCTGTATTGCATGTTTTCGCGCACCTCTTACAATTTCCCCTATTTCGCTGTGTTTTCTCGCACCTCTGATACATTCTCCTGTATTGCATGTTTTCGCGCACCTCTTACAATTTCCCCTATATCGCCGTTTTCTCGCACACCTCTCATACCTTCCCATATATCACTGCTTTTTTGTGCATGTCCCATAGCGTCCCCTATATCGCAGTGTTTTCTCGCACCTCTGATACATTCCCCTGTATCGCCGTGGTTTCGCGCACATCCCATAGGTTCCACTATATTGCCCTGTTTTTGCGCACCTCTCATGTCTTCCACAATATTACGGTGTTTTCGCGCACCTCTCATAGCATCCCCTATATCGCTGTGTTTTCGTGCACCTCTCATACCTTCCCTTATATCGCTGTGTTTTCATGCACCTCTCATAACTTCTCCTATATCACTGTATTTTTGCACAGCTCTTATACCTTCCCCTATATTGCCGTGTTTTCATGCACATCTCATAACGTCCCCTATATCGCTGTGTATTCGCGCACATCCCATAGCATCCCTTATAATGCTGTGCCTTCGCGCACCTCTCATACCTTCCCCTATATCGCTCCATTTTCGCGCACCTTCCATACCTTCCCCTATATCGCTGTGTTTTCATGCACCTTTCATACCTCCCCCACATCGCTGTGTTTTCACACACCTCTCATAACTTCTCCTATATCGCTGTGTTTTTGTGCACCTCTCCTAACTTCCCTAATATCACTGCGTTTTCATGCACATCTCATCACGTCCCCTATATCGCTGTGTTTTCGTGCACCTCTCATACCTCCCCCTATATCGCTGTGCCTTGCGCACCTCTCATACCTTCCCCTATATAGCTGTCTTTTCGCGCACATCCCATAGATTCACCTTTATCGCTGTGTTATTGCTCACCTCTCATAGCTTCCCCTATATCGCCGTGTTTTTGCGCACCTCTCATAGCTTACCCTATATCGCCGTGTTGTTATGCACATCTCATAACGTCCTCTATATGGCTGTGTATTCGCCCACCTCCCATAGCATCCCTTATATCGCTGTGCCTTCGCGCACCTCTCATACCTTCCCAAATATCGTCCTGTTTTCGCGCACCTCCCATTCCTTCACCTATATCGCTGTTTTCGTGCACCTCTCATACCTTCTCCCATATCGCTGTGCTTTCGCGCACCTCTTATACCCTCCCCTATATCGCCATGTTTTCATGCACATCTCATAACGTCCCCTATATCGCTAGGTTTTCACGCACCTCTCATAACTTCCCCTATAAAAATGTGTTTTCACGCTGCTCTCATACCTTCCCCTATATCGCTGTGTTTTCGCACACCTCTCATGGCTTCCCGTCTATTGCCGTGTACTCATGCACATCTCATAGCTTTCCCTATATCGCTGTGTTTTCACGCACCTCTCATACCTTCCCCTATATCGATGTATTTTTGCGCACATCTCATAACGTCCCCTTTATCGCTGTGTATTCGCGTACCTCCCATACCATCCCCTATGTCACTGTGCCTTCGCGCACCTCTCATGCATTCCCGTATATCGCAGTGTTTTTGCACACCTCTCATACCTTCCCCAATATCACCGTGTTTTCATGTACATCTCATAACGTCCCCAATGTCACTGGGTTTTCACGCATCTCTCATAACTTCCCCTATATCGCCCTTTTTCGCGCTCCTCTCTTACCTTCCCCAATATCACTGTGTTTTCACGCAGCTCTCATACCTTCCCCAAAATCGCTGTGTTTTCGCACACCTCTCATGGCTTCCCGACTATCGCCGTGTATTCATGCACATCTCATACCTTCCCCTAAATCGCTGTGTTTTTGCGCACCTCCCATAGCTTCGCCTACATCGCTGTTTTCGTGCACCTCTCATGGCTTCCCCAATATCGCCGTGTTTTCATGCACATCTCTTAATATCCCATATATCTCTGTGTATTCACGCACCTCACATAGCATCCCCTATATCGCTGTGCCTTTGCGCATCACTCATACCTTCCCCTATATTGCCCTGTTTCCAGCGCACCTCCCATGGCTTCGCCTACATCGCTGTGTTTTTGCGCACCTCTCATACCTTCCCCTATATCGCCGTATTTTCGCGCACCTCTCATGTCTTCACCTATATCGCTGTGTTTCCGCTCCTCTCATTACTTCCCCTATATCTCTCTGTGTTCTTGCACATCTGATACAGTTCCCTGTATCAACGTGTTTTCGCGCACCTCTCATAATTTCACCTATATTGCCGTGTTCTCGCACACCTCTCCTATCTTCCCCTATATCACTGTGTTTTCGCGCACGTCCAATAGCGTCGCCTATATAGCTGTGTTTTCACGCACCTCTCATGTCTTCCCCTATATCACTGTGCATTCGCGCACCTCCCATAGCATCCCCTATATCGCTGTGCCTTCGTGCACCTCTCATACCTTCCCCTATATCGCCCTGTTTTCGCGCACCTCTGATTCCTTCCCCTATATCGCTGTGTTTTCGTGCACCTTTCATACCTTCCCCTATATCGCTGTGTTTTCACACACCTCTCATAACTTCTCCTATATCACTGAGTTTTTGTGCACCTCTCATACCTTCCCTAATATCGCTGAGTTTTCATACACCTCTCATAATTTCCCCAATATCGCTGTGTATTCGCGCACCTCTCATAGCATCCCCTATATCGCTGTGCCTTGCGCACCTCTCATAGCTTCCCCTATATTGCTGTGCCTTGCGCACGTCTCATAGCTTCCCCTGTATCGCCGTGTTTTTGCTCAACTCTCATGTCTTCACCTAGATCGCTATGTTTTCGCTCCTCTCAATACTTCCCCTATATGGCTGTGTTTTCATGCACATCTCATAACGTCCCCTATATCGCTGTGTATTCGTGCACCTCCCATTCCTTCCCGTATATATCACTGTGTTTTCGTGCACCTTTCATATCTTCCCCTATATCGCTGTGTTTTCGCACACCTCTCATAACTTCTCCTATATCGCTGTGTTTTTGTGCACCTCTCATACCTTCCCCAATATCGCTGCGTTTTCATGCACATCTCATCACGTCCCCTATATCGCTGTGTATTCGCGCACCTCTCATAACATCCCCTATATCGCTGAGAGTTGCGCACCTCTCATAGATTCCCCTATATCGCTGTCTTTTCGCGCACATCCCATAGATTCACCTTTATCCCTGTGTTATTGCTCACCTCTCATAGGTTCCCCTGTATCGCCGTGTTTTTGCTCACGTCTCATAGCTTCCCCTATATCGCCGTGTTTTCGCGCACCTCTCATGTCTTCACCTAGATCGCTATGTTTTCGCTCCTCTTAATACTTCCCCTATATCGCTGTGTTTTCTCGCACATCTGATACATTTTGCCGTATCGCCGTGTTTTCGCACACCTCTCATAATTTCCCCTATATCACCGTGTTCTCGCACACCTCTCATACCTTCCCATATATCACTGTTTTCGTGCACCTCCCATAGCATCCCCTATATCGCTGTGCCTTCGTGCACCTCTCATACCTTCCCCTATATCGCTGTGTTTTCACACACCTCTCTTAACTTCTCCTATATCACTGTGTTTTCGCACATGTCCCATTGCGTCCCCTATATCGCCGTGTTTTCACGCACCTCTCATAGCTTCCCCTATATCGCCCTGTTTTCGTGCACATTCCATAGCTTCCACTATATTGCCCTGTTTTTGCGCACCTCTCATGTATTCCACTACATAGCTGTGTTTTCTGGCACCTCTGATGCATTCCCCTGTAACGCCAAGTTTTTGCGCAACTCTCACAACTCCCCCTATATCACCATGTTTTTATGCACATCTCATACCGTCTCCTATATCGCTGTGTTTTCGCGCACCTCCCATAACATCCCCTATATCGCTGTGTTTTCTCACACCTCTGATACATTCCCCTGTATCGCCGTGGTTTCGCCAACATCCCATATGTTCAACTATATTGCCCTGTTTTTGCGCACCTCTCATGTCTTCCACAATATCACGGTGTTTTCGCGCACCTCTCATAGCATCCCCTATATCGCTGTGTTTTCGTGCACCTCTCATACCTTCCCTTATATCGCTGTGTTTTCATGCACCTCTCATAACTTCTCCTATATCACTGTATTTTTGCGCAGCTCTTATACCTTCCCCTATATTGCCGTGTTTTCATGCACATCTCATAACGTCCCCTATATCGCTGTGTATTCGCGCACATCCCATAGCATCCCTTATAATGCTGTGCCTTCGCGCACCTCTCATACCTTCCCCTATATCGCTCCATTTTCGCGCACCTTCCATACCTTCCCCTATATCGTTGTGTTTTCATGCACCTTTCATACCTCCCCCACATCGCTGTGTTTTCACACACCTCTCATAACTTCTCCTATATCGCTGTGTTTTTGTGCACCTCTCCTAACTTCCCTAATATCACTGCGTTTTCATGCACATCTCATCACGTCCCCTATATCGCTGTGTTTTCGTGCACCTCTCATACCTCCCCCTATATCGCTGTGCCTTGCGCACCTCTCATACCTTCCCCTATATAGCTGTCTTTTCGCGCACATCCCATAGATTCACCTTTATCGCTGTGTTATTGCTCACCTCTCATAGCTTCCCCTATATCGCCGTGTTTTTGCGCACCTCTCATAGCTTACCCTATATCGCCGTGTTGTTATGCACATCTCATAACGTCCTCTATATGGCTGTGTATTCGCCCACCTCCCATAGCATCCCTTATATCGCTGTCCCTTCGCGCACCTCTCATACCTTCCCAAATATCGTCCTGTTTTCGCGCACCTCCCATTCCTTCACCTATATCGCTGTTTTCGTGCACCTCTCATACCTTCTCCCATATCGCTGTGCTTTCGCGCACCTCTTATACCCTCCCCTATATCGCCGTGTTTTCATGCACATCTCATAACGTCCCCTATATCGCTAGGTTTTCACGCACCTCTCATAACTTCCCCTATATCGCCCTGTTTTTGCACTCCTCTCATAACTTCCCCTATAAAAATGTGTTTTCACGCTGCTCTCATACCTTCCCCTATATCGCTGTGTTTTCGCACACCTCTCATGGCTTCCCGTCTATTGCCGTGTACTCATGCACATCTCATAGCTTTCCCTATATCGCTGTGTTTTCACGCACCTCTCATACCTTCCCCTATATCGATGTATTTTTGCGCACATCTCATAACGTCCCCTTTATCGCTGTGTATTCGCGTACCTCCCATACCATCCCCTATGTCACTGTGCCTTCGCGCACCTCTCATGCATTCCCGTATATCGCAGTGTTTTTGCACACCTCTCATACCTTCCCCAATATCACCGTGTTTTCATGTACATCTCATAACGTCCCCAATGTCACTGGGTTTTCACGCATCTCTCATAACTTCCCCTATATCGCCCTTTTTCGCGCTCCTCTCTTACCTTCCCCAATATCACTGTGTTTTCACGCAGCTCTCATACCTTCCCCAAAATCGCTGTGTTTTCGCACACCTCTCATGGCTTCCCGACTATCGCCGTGTATTCATGCACATCTCATACCTTCCCCTAAATCGCTGTGTTTTTGCGCACCTCCCATAGCTTCGCCTACATCGCTGTTTTCGTGCACCTCTCATGGCTTCCCCAATATCGCCGTGTTTTCATGCACATCTCTTAATATCCCATATATCTCTGTGTATTCACGCACCTCACATAGCATCCCCTATATCGCTGTGCCTTTGCGCATCACTCATACCTTCCCCTATATTGCCCTGTTTCCAGCGCACCTCCCATGGCTTCGCCTACATCGCTGTGTTTTTGCGCACCTCTCATACCTTCCCCTATATCGCCGTATTTTCGCGCACCTCTCATGTCTTCACCTATATCGCTGTGTTTCCGCTCCTCTCATTACTTCCCCTATATCTCTCTGTGTTCTTGCACATCTGATACAGTTCCCTGTATCAACGTGTTTTCGCGCACCTCTCATAATTTCACCTATATTGCCGTGTTCTCGCACACCTCTCCTATCTTCCCCTATATCACTGTGTTTTCGCGCACGTCCAGTAGCGTCGCCTATATAGCTGTGTTTTCACGCACCTCTCATGTCTTCCCCTATATCACTGTGCATTCGCGCACCTCCCATAGCATCCCCTATATCGCTGTGCCTTCGTGCATCTCTCATACCTTCCCCTATATCGCCCTGTTTTCGCGCACCTCTGATTCCTTCCCATATATCGCTGTGTTTTCGTGCACCTTTCATACCTTCCCCTATATCGCTGTGTTTTCACACACCTCTCATAACTTCTCCTATATCACTGAGTTTTTGTGCACCTCTCATACCTTCCCTAATATCGCTGAGTTTTCATACACCTCTCATAATTTCCCCAATATCGCTGTGTATTCGCGCACCTCTCATAGCATCCCCTATATCGCTGTGCCTTGCGCACCTCTCATAGCTTCCCCTATATTGCTGTGCCTTGCGCACGTCTCATAGCTTCCCCTGTATCGCCGTGTTTTTGCTCAACTCTCATGTCTTCACCTAGATCGCTATGTTTTCGCTCCTCTCAATACTTCCCCTATATGGCTGTGTTTTCATGCACATCTCATAACGTCCCCTATATCGCTGTGTATTCGTGCACCTCCCATTCCTTCCCGTATATATCACTGTGTTTTCGTGCACCTTTCATATCTTCCCCTATATCGCTGTGTTTTCGCACACCTCTCATAACTTCTCCTATATCGCTGTGTTTTTGTGCACCTCTCATACCTTCCCCAATATCGCTGCGTTTTCATGCACATCTCATCACGTCCCCTATATCGCTGTGTATTCGCGCACCTCTCATAACATCCCCTATATCGCTGAGAGTTGCGCACCTCTCATAGATTCCCCTATATCGCTGTCTTTTCGCGCACATCCCATAGATTCACCTTTATCCCTGTGTTATTGCTCACTTCTCATAGGTTCCCCTGTATCGCCGTGTTTTTGCTCACGTCTCATAGCTTCCCCTATATCGCCGTGTTTTCGCGCACCTCTCATGTCTTCACCTAGATCGCTATGTTTTCGCTCCTCTTAATACTTCCCCTATATCGCTGTGTTTTCTCGCACATCTGATACATTTTGCCGTATCGCCGTGTTTTCGCACACCTCTCATAATTTCCCCTATATCACCGTGTTCTCGCACACCTCTCATACCTTCCCATATATCACTGTTTTCGTGCACCTCCCATAGCATCCCCTATATCGCTGTGCCTTCGTGCACCTCTCATACCTTCCCCTATATCGCTGTGTTTTCACACACCTCTCTTAACTTCTCCTATATCACTGTGTTTTCGCACATGTCCCATTGCGTCCCCTATATCGCCGTGTTTTCACGCACCTCTCATAGCTTCCCCTATATCGCCCTGTTTTCGTGCACATTCCATAGCTTCCACTATATTGCCCTGTTTTTGCGCACCTCTCATGTATTCCACTACATAGCTGTGTTTTCTGGCACCTCTGATGCATTCCCCTGTAACGCCAAGTTTTTGCGCAACTCTCACAACTCCCCCTATATCACCATGTTTTTATGCACATCTCATACCGTCTCCTATATCGCTGTGTTTTCGCGCACCTCCCATAGCATCCCCTATATCGCTGTGTTTTCTCGCACCTCTGATACATTCCCCTGTATCGCCGTGGTTTCGCGCACATCCCATAGGTTCCACTATATTGCCCTGTTTTTGCGCACCTCTCATGTCTTCCCCTATATCACGGTGTTTTCGCGCACCTCTCATAGCATCCCCTATATCGCAGTGCATTCGCGCACCTCTCATAACTTCCCCTATATCGCCCTGCTTTTGCGCACCTCCCATACCTTCCCCAATATCGCCGTGTTTTCGTGCACCTCTCATACCTCCCCCTATATCACAGTTTTTTCACGCACCTCTCATAATTTCTCCTATATTGCCGTATTTTTGCGCACCACTCATGGCTTCCCCAATATCGCCGCGTTTTCATGCACATCTCTTTATGTCCCATATATCGCTGTGTATTCGCGCAACTGCCATAGCATCCCCTATATCGCTGTGCCTTCGCGCACCTCTCATACCTTCCCCTCTGTCGCCCTGTTTTCGCACACCTCCCATACCGTCCCCTATGTCGCTGTATTTTTGCACACCTCTCATGGCTTCCCCAATATCGCTGTGTTTTCATGCACATCTCATAACGTCTCCTACATCTCTGTGTATTCACGCACCTCCCATAGCATCCTCTATATCGCTGTGCCTTCGCGCATCGCTCATACCTTCCCCTATATCGCCCTGTTTCCCGTGCACCTCCCATGGCTTCGCCTACATCGCTGTGTTTTTGCACACCTCTCATACCTTCCCCTATATCACCGTGTTTTCGCGCACCTCTCATTTCTTCACCTATATCGCTATGTTTCCGCTCCTCTCATTACTTCCGCTATATCTCTCTGTGTTCTTGCACTTCTGATACAGTTCCCTGTATCAACGTGTTTTCGCGCACCTCTCATAATTTCACCTATATCGCCGTGTTCTCGCACACCTCTCATATCTTCCCCTATATCACTGTGTTTTCGCGCACGTCAAATAGCGTCCCCTATATCGCTCTGTTTTCACGCACCTCTCATGTCTTCCCCTATATCACTGTGTTTTCGTGCATCTCCCATACCATCCCCTATATTGGTGTGTTTCGCACACGTCTCATACCTTTCCCTATATTGCTCTGTTTTCGAGCACCTCCCATACCTTCGCCTATATCGCTGTGTTTTCGTGTACCTCTCATACCTCCCCTTATATCGCTGTGTTTTCACGCACCTCTCATAACTTCCCCTGTATTGCTGTATTTTTGCGCACCTCTCATAACTTCCCCTATATTGCTGTGTTTTTATGCACATCTCATAACGTCCCCTATAACGCTGTGTATTCGCGCACATCCCATTGCATCCCTTATAATGCCTGTGCCTTCGCGCACCTCTCATACCTTCCCCTATATCGCCCCGTTTTCGCGCACCTTCCATATCTTCCCCTATATCGCTGTGTTTTCATGCACCTCTCATACCTCCCCTATATCGCTGTGTTTTCACACACCTCTCATACCTTCCCCTATGTCGCTGTGTTTTCACACACCACTCATAACTTCTCCTACATCGCTGTGTTTTTGTGCACCTCTCATATCTACCCTAATATCACTGAGTTTTCATGCACATCTGATCACGTCCCCTGTATCGCTGTATATTCACGCACCTCCCATAGCATCCCCTATATCGCTGTGCCTTGCGCACCTCTGATATCTTCCCCTATATCGCTGTCTTTTCGAGCACATCCCATAGATTCAGCTTTATCGCTGTGTTATTGCTCACCTCTCATAGCTTCCCCTGTATCGCCGTGTTTTCACGCACCTCTCATGTCTTCACCTAGATCGCTATGTTTTTGATCCTCTCAATACTTCCCCTATATCGCTGTGTTTTCTCGCACACCTGATACATTCTCCTGTATTGCCCTGTTTTCGCGCACCTCTTACAATTTCCCCTATATCGCCATGTTCTCGCACAGCTCTCATGCCTTCCCCATATCACTGTTTTTTTGCGCATGTCCCATAGCGTCCCCTATATCGCTGTGTTTTCTCGCACCTCTGATACATTCCCCTGTATCGCCGTGGTTTCGCGCACATCCCATAGGTTCCACTATATTGCCCTGTTTTTGCATACCACTCATGTCTTCCCCTATATTACGGTGTTTTCGCTCACCTCTCATAGCATCCCCTATATCGCTGTGTTTTCAAGCACCTCTCATAACTTCCCCTATATCACTGTATTTTTGCGCAGCTCTTATACCTTCCTCTCTTTTGCCGTGTTATCATGCACATCTCATAACGTCCCCTATATCGCTGTGTATTCGTGCACCTCGTATAGCATTCCTTATATTGCTGTCCCTTAGCGCACCTCTCATACCTTCCCCTATATCGCCCTGTTTTGCGCACCTTCCATACCTTCCCCTATATCGCTGTGCTTTTGTGCACCTCTCAGACCTTCCCCAATATCACTGCGCTTTCATGCACATCTCATCACGTCCCCTATATCGCTGTGTTTTCGTGCACCTCTCATAACTTCCCCTATATCGCTGTCTTTTCGCGCACATCCCATAGATTCAATGGTATCGCTGCGTTTTCATGCACCTCTCATAAATTCTCCTATATTGCTGTATTTTTGCGCACCTCTTATAACTTTCCGTCTATCGCCGTGTTGTTATGCACATCTCATTACGTCCTCTATATTGCTATGTATTCGCGCACCTCTCATACCTTCCCAAATATCGCCCTGTTATCGCGCACCTCCCATTCCTTCCCCTATATCGCTGTGTTTCCATGCATTGTCATACCTTCCCCTATATCGCTGTGTTTTCGTGCACCTTTCATACCTTCCCTTATATTTCGCTGTGTTTTCACACACCTCTCATACCTTCTCCTATATCACTGTGTTTTTGTGCACCTCTCATACCTTCCCTAATATCGCTGAGTTTTCATGCACATCTCATCACGTGCCCTATATCACTGTGTATTTGCGCTCCTCCAATATCATCCCCTATATCGCTGTGCCTTGCGCACCTCTCATATCTTCCCCTATATCGCTGTCTTTTCGCGCACATCCCATAGATTCTCCTCTATCGCTGTGTTATTGCTCACCTCTCATAGGTTCCCCTGCATCGCCGTGTTTTTGCTCACCTCTCATAGCTTCCCCTATATCGCCGTGTTTTCGCGCACCTCTCATGTCTTCACCTAGAACGCTATGTTTTCGCTCGTCTCAATACTTCCCCTATATTGCTGTGTTTTCTCACACATCTGATGCATTTTGCCGTATCGCCGTGTTTTCGCACACCTCTTACAATTTCCCCTATATCACCGTGTTCTCGCACACCTCTCATACTTTCCCCTATATCACTGTTCTTTTGCGCATGTCCCATAGCGTCCCCTATATTGCTGTGTTTTCTCGCACCTCTGATACATTCCGCTGTATCGCCGTGGTTTCGCCAACATCCCATAGATTCCACTATATTGCCCTGTTTTTGCGCACCTCTCATGTCTTCCCCTATATCACAGTGTTTTCGCGCACCTCTCATAACATCCCCTATATCGTTGTGCCTTCGCGTACCTCTCATAACTTGCCCTATATCGCCTTGTTTTCGCGCACCTCCCATACCTTCCCCAATATCGCTGCGTATTCGTGCACCTCTCATACCTTCCCTTATCTCGCTGTGTTTTCACGCACCTCTCATAATTTCTCCTATATCGCCGTATTTTTGCGCACCTCTCATGGCTTCCCCAATATCGCCGCGTTTTCATGCACATCTCTTAACGTCCCATATATCGCTGTGTATTAGCGCAACTGCCATAGCATGCCCTATATCGCTGTGCCTTCGTGCACCTCTCATACCTTCACCTATGTCGCCCTGTTTTCGCACACCTCCCATACCATCCCCCATATCGCTGTATTTTCGCACACCTCTCATGGCTTCCCCAATATCGCCGTGTTTTCATGCACATCTCATAACGTCTCCTATATCTCTGTGTATTCACGCACCTCCCATAGCATCCCCTATATCGCTGTGCCTTCTCGCATCACTCATACCTTCCCCTATATCGCCCTGTTTTCGGTGAACCTCCCATGGCTTCGCTTACATTGCTGTGTTTTTGCGCACCTCATACCTTCCCCTATATCACCGTGTTTTCGCGCACCTCTCATTTCTTCACCTATATAGCCGTGTTCTCGCACACCTCTCATATCTTCCCCTATATCACTGTGTTTTCGCGCACGTCCAATAGCGTCCCCTATATCGCTCTGTTTTCACGCGCCTCTCATGTCTTCCCCTATATCACTGTTTTTTCGTGCATCTCCCATACCATCCCCTATATTGCTGAGTTTCGCACACGTCTCATACCTTTCCCTATATCGCCCTGTTTTCGAGCACCTCCCATACCTTCCCCTATATCGCTGTGTTTTCGTGTACCTCTCATACCTCCCCTTATATCGCTGTGTTTTCACGCACCTCTCATAACTTCCCCTGTATTGCTGCATTTTTGCGCACCTCTCATAACTTACGCTATATTGCCGTGTTTTTATGCACATCCTATTACGTCCCCTGTATCGCTGTGTATTCGTGCACCTCCCATAGCATCCCCTATATCGCTGTGCCTTCGCGCACCTCTCATACCTTCCCCTATATCGCCGTGTTGTTATGCATATCTCATAACGTCCTCTATATCGCTGTATATTCGCGCACCTCCCATAGCTTCCCTTATATCGCTGTGCTTTCGCGCACCTCTAATACCTTCCCAAATATCGCCCTGTTTTCGCGCACCTCCCATTCCTTCACCTATATCGCTGTTTTCGTGCAGCTGTCATGCATTCCCGTATACCGCTGTGTTTTTGCACACCTCTCATGGCTTCCCGACTATCGCCGTGTTTTCATGCACATCTCATAACGTCTCCTATATCTCTGTGTATTCACGCACCTCCCATAGCATCCCCTATATCGCTGTGCCTTCGCGCACCGCTCATACCTTCCCCTATATCGCCCTGTTTCCCGCGCACCTCCCATGGCTTCGCATACATCGCCGTGTTTTTGCGCACCTCTCATATCTTCCACTATATCGCCGTGTTTTCGCACACCTCTCATGTCTTCACCTATATCGCTGTGTTTCCGCTCCTCTCATTACTTCCCCTATATCGCTCTGTGTTCTCGCACTTCTGATACTGTTCCCTGTATCAACGTGTCCTCGCACACCTCTCATATCTTCCCCTATATCGCTGTGTTTTCGTGCACCTCCCATACCATCCCCTATATTGCTGTGCCTTCGCACACCTCTCATACCTTTCCCATATCGCTGTGTTTTTTGCACCTCTTATATCTTCCCTAATATCGCTGCTTCTTCCTGCACATCTCATAACGTCCCCTATATCGCTGTGTATTCATGCACCTCCCATAGCATCCCCTATATCGCTGTGCCTTGCGCACCTCCCATACCTTCCCCTATATCGATGTCTTTTCGCACAGATCCCATAGATTCAACTTTATCACTGTGTTATTGCACACCTCGCAGAGGTTCCCATATATCGCCGTGTTTTTGCTCACCTTTCATAGCTTCCTCTATATCGCTGTGTTTTCACGCACCTCTCATGTCTTCACCTAGATCGCTATGTTTTCGCTCCTCTCATTACTTCCCCTATCTCGCTGTGTTTTCTCGCACCTCTGATACATTCCCCTGTATCGCAGTGTTTTCGCACACCTCTCATAATTTCCCCTATATCGCCGTGTTTTCGCGCACGTCCCATAGCGTGCCCTATAACGCTGTGTTTTCGGGCACCTCTCTTACCTTCCCCTATATTGCCGTGTTTTCATGCACATCTCATAACGTCTGCTATATCGCCCTGTTTTCGCGCACCTCCCATACCTTCCCCTATATTGCCGTGTTTTCATGCACATCTCATAACGTCCCGTATATCGCTGTGTATTCACGCACCTCCCATAGCATCCCCTATATCGCTGTGCCTTGCGCACCTCTCATACCGTCCCCTATATTTTCGTGTTTTCGCGCACCTCTCATAGCTTCCCGTATATCACCATGTTTTCATACAAATCTCATACCGTCCCCTATATCGCCGTGTTTTCGAGCACCTCCCATACCTTCCCCTGTATCGCTGTGTTTTCGTGCACCTCTCATACCTCCCTCTATATCGCTGTGTTTTCACGCTCCTCTCATTACTTCCCCTATATTGCTGTGTTTTCTCGCACCTCTCATGTCTTCTCCTATATCGCTGTGTTTTTGTGCACCTCCCATACCTTCCCATATAACTCTGTGTTTTCGCGCACCTCTCATAGCTTCCCCTATATCGCCGTGTATTCATGCACCTCTCATACCGTCCCCTATATCGCTGTCTTTTCGCGCACATCCCATAGATTCACCTTTATCGCTTTGTTATTCCTCACCTCTAATAGTTTCCCCTAAATCGCCGGGTTTTTGCTCACCTCTCATAGCTTCCACTATATTGCCCTGTATTCACGCACCTCTCATGTCTTCCCCTATATCACTGTGTTTTCGCACAGCTCCCATAGCATCCCCTATATTGCTGTGCCTTCGCATACCTCTCATATCTTCCCCTATATCGACCTGTTTTCGAGTATCTTCCATACCTTCTCCTATATTGCTGTGTTTTCGTGCACCTCTCATACCTCCCCCTGTATCGCTGTGCCTTGCGCACCTCTCATACCTTCCACTATATAGCTGTTTTTTCGTGCACGTCCCACAGATTCAGCTTTATCGCTGTGTTATTGCTCACCTCTCATAGCTTCCCCTATATCGCCGTGTTTTTGCACACCTCTCATAACTTACCCTATATCGCCGTGTTTTCATGCACATCTCATAACATCCCCTATATCGCTAGGTTTTCATGCACTTCTCATAATTTCCCCTATATCGCCCAGTTTTCGCGCTGCTCTCATACCTTCTCCTATATCACTGTGTTTTCTTGCACCTCTCATACCTTCCCCATATCGATGTATTTTTGCGCAGATCTCATAATATCCCCTTTATCGCTGTGTTATTGCTCACCTCTCATAGCTTCCCCTATATCGCCCTGTTTTCGCACTCCTCTCATGCATTCCCGTATATCGCTGTGTTTTTGCACACCTCTCATACCTTCCCCAATATCACCGTGTTTTCATGCACATCTCATAACGTCCCCAATATCGCTGGGTTTTCACGCACCTCTCATAACTTCCCCTATATTGCCCTGTTTTTGCACTCCTCTCATACCTTCCCCTATATCACTGTGTTTTCACGCAGCTCTCATACCTTCCCCTATATCGCCCTGTTTTTGCTCACTTCCCATAAATTCACCGATATCGCTGTGTTTTTGCACACCTCTCATACCTTCCCCTATGTCGCTGTATTTTCAAGCACCTCTGATGGCTTCCCCAATATCGCCGTGTATTCATGCACATCTCGTACCGTCCCCTTTATCGCTGTGATTTCGCGCACATCCCATACCATACGTTATATCGCTGTGGCTTCCTGTACCTCTCATATCTTTCCCTATATCGTTGTGTTTTCATGCACATCTCATACCGTCTCCTATATCACTGTGTTTTCACGCACATCCCATAGCATCCCCTATATCGCTGTGTTTTCGCGCACCTCCCAGACCTTCCCCTATTTCGCTGTGTTTTCGTGCATCTCTCATACATTCCCCTATATCGTTATGTTTTCACATACCTCTCATAACTTCTCCTATATCGCCCTTGTTTTCTGCACCTCTTCTATCTTCCTTAATATCGCTGCATTTTAATGCACATCTCATAACGTCCCCCTATATCGCTGTGTATTAACGCACCTCCCATACCATCCCCTATATTGCTGTGCCTTGCGCACTTCTCATACCTTCCCCTATATCGCTGTCTTTTCGCGCACATCCCATAGATTCAACTATATCGCTGTGTTATTGCACACATCTCACAGCTTCCCCTATATCGCCGTGTTTTTGCTCACCTCTCATAGCTTCCCCTATATCGCCGTGTTTTCGCGCACCTCTCATGTCTTCACCTAGATCGCTATGCTTTCACTCCTCTCATTACTTCCCCTATATCGCTGTGTTTTCTCACACCTCTGATACATTCTCCCATATCGCCGTGTTTTCATGTACCTCTCATAACGTCCCCTATATCGCCGTGTTTTCGCGCACGTCCCATAGCGTGCCCTATAACGCTGTGTTTTCGGGCACCTCTCTTACCTTCCCCTATATTGCCGTGTTTTCAGACACATCTCATAACGTCCCGTATATCGCTGTGTATTCACGCACCTCCCATAGCATCCCCTATATCGCTGTGCCTTGCGCACCTCTCATACCGTCCTCTATATTGCTGTGTTTTCGTGCACCTCTCATACCTTGCCCTATATTACTGTGTTTTCACGCACCTCTCATAAATTCTGCTATAATGCTGTATTCTTGCGCACCTCTCATAGCTTCCCCTATATTGCCATGTTTTCATACAAATCTCATACCGTCCCCTATATCGCCCTGTTTTCGAGCACCTCCCATACCTTCCCCTGTATCGCTGTGTTTTCGTGCACCTCTCATACCTCCCTCTATATCGCTGTGTTTTCACGCTCCTCTCATTACTTCTCCTATGTTGCTGTGTTTTCTCGCACCTCTTATGTCTTCCCCTATATCGCTGTGTTTTTGCACACCTCTCATACCTTCCCATATAACGCTGTGTTTTCGCGCACTTCTCATACCTTCACCTATATCGCCCTGTTTTCGCACACTTCCCATTCATTCTCCTATGTCGCCTTGCTTTTGTGAACCTCTCATACCTTCCCTAATATCGCTGCGTTTTCATGCACATCTCATAACGTCCCGTATATCGCTGTGTATTCACGCACCTCCCATAGCATCCCCTATATCGCTGTGCTTTGCGCACCTCTCATACCGTCCCCTATATTGCCGTGTTTTCGCGCACCTCTCATAGCTTCCCCTATATCGCCGTGTATTCATGCACCTCTCATAGCTTCCCCTATATTGCCGTGTTTTCACGCACCTCTCATAGCTTCCCCTATATCGCTGTGTTTTCGTGCATCTCTCATACATTCCCCTATATCGTTATGTTTTCACACACCTCTCATAACTTCTCCTAAATCGCCCTTGTTTTCTGCACCTCTTCTTTCTTCCTTAATATCGCTGCATTTTAATGCACATCTCATAACGTCCCCTATATCGCTGTGTATTCACGCACCTCCCATAGCATCCCCTATATTGCTGTGCCTTGCGCACTTCTCATACCTTCCCCTACATCGCTGTCTTTTCGCGCACATCCCATAGATCCAAACTTTATCGCTGTGTTATTGCACACCTCTCACAGCTTCCCCTTTATCGCCGTGTTTTTGCTCACCTCTCATAGCTTCCACTATATCGCCGTGTTTTCGCGCACCTCTCATGTCTTCACCTAGATCGCTATGTTTTCGCTCCTCTCATTACTTCCCCGATATCGCTGTGTTTTCTCACACCTCTGATACATTCTCCCATATTGCCGTGTTTTCGTGTACCTCTCATATCTTCCCCTATATCGCTGTGTTTTCATGCACATCTCATAACGTCCCCTATATCGCTGTGCTTTCTCGCACCTCTGATACATACCCCTGTATCGCCGTGTTTTCGTGCACTTCTCATAAGTTCCCCTATATTGCCGTGTTTGCGCGCACGTCCCATAGCCTCCCCTATATCGCACTGTTTTCGCGCACCTCCCATTCCTTCCCCTATATTGCTGTGTTTTCGTGCACCTCTCATACCTTGCCCTATATTACTGTGTTTTCATGCACCTCTCATAAATTCTGCTATAATGCTGTATTTTTGCGCACCTCTCATACCTTCCACTATATCGCCGTGTTTTCATGCACATCTCATAACATCTCCTATATCGCTAGGTTTTCATGCACTTCTCATAATTTCCCCTATGTCGCCCAGTTTTCGCGCTCCTCTCAAACCTTCTCCTATATCACTGTGTTTTCACGCAGCTCTCATACCTTCGCCTATATCGCTGTGTTTTTGCACACCTCTCATGGCTTCCCGACTATCGCCGTGTATTCATGCACATCTCATAGCTTCCCCTATATCGCTGTGTTTTCGCGCACCTCCCATAGCTTCGCCTACATCGCTGTTTTCGTGCACCTCTCATACCTTCCCCATATCGATGTATTTTTGCGCAGATCTCATAATATCCCCTTTATCGCTGTGTTATTGCTCACCTCTCATAGCTTCCCCTATATCGCCCTGTTTTCGCACTCCTCTCATGCATTCCCGTATATCGCTGTGTTTTTGCACACCTCTCATACCTTCCCCAATATCACCGTGTTTTCATGCACATCTCATAACGTCCCCAATGTCGCTGGGTTTTCACGCACCTCTCATAACTTCCCCTATATCGCCCTGTTTTTGCACTCCTCTCATACCTTCCCCTATATCACTGTGTTTTCACGCAGCTCTCATACCTTCCCCTATAGCGCCCTGTTTTTGCTCACTTCCCATAACTTCCCCAATATCGCTGTGTTTTTGCACACCTCTCATACCTTCCCCTATGTCGCTGTGTTTTCAAGCACCTCTCATGGCTTCCCCAATATAGCCGTGTATTAATGCACATCTCATACCGTCCCCTTTATCGCTGTGTTTTCGCGCACATCCCATACCATCCGTTATATCGCTGTGGCTTCCTGTACCTCTCATATCTTCCCCTATATCGTTGTGTTTTCATGCACATCTCATACCGTCTCCTATATCACTGTGTTTTCACGCACATCCCATAGCATCCCCTATATCGCTGTGTTTTCGCGCACCTCCCAGACCTTCCCCTATATCGCTGTGTTTTCGTGCATCTCTCATACATTCCCCTATATCGTTATTTTTTCACACACCTCTCATAACTTCTCCTATATCGCCCTTGTTTTCTGCACCTCTTATTTCTTCCTTAATATCGCTGCATTTTAATGCACATCTCATAACGTCCCCTATATCGCTGTGTATTCACGCACCTCCCATAGCATCCCCTATATTGCTGTGCCTTGCGCACTTCTCATAACTTCCTTTATATCGCTGCCTTTTCGCGCACATCCCATAGATTCAACTTTATCGCTGTGTTATTGCACACCTCTCACAGCTTCCCCTATATCGCCGTGTTTTTGCTCACCTCTCATAGCTTCCCCTATATCGCTGTGTTTTCGCGCACCTCCCATTCCTTCCCCTATATTGCTGTGTTTTCGTGCACCTCTCATACCTTGCCCTATATTACTGTGTTTTCATGCACCTCTCATAAATTCTGCTATAATGCTGTATTTTTGCGCACCTCTCATACCTTCCCCTATATCGCCGTGTTTTCATGCACATCTCATAATATCTCCTATATCGCTAGGTTTTCATGCACTTCTCATAATTTCCCCTATATCGCCCAGTTTTCGCGCTCCTCTCAAACCTTCTCCTATATCACTGTGTTTTCACGCAGCTCTCATACCTTCGCCTATATCGCTGTGTTTTTGCACACCTCTCATGGCTTCCCGACTATCGCCGTGTATTCATGCACATCTCATAACGTCCCCTATATCGCTGTGCTTTCGCGCACCTCTGATACATTCCCCTGTATCGCCGTGTTTTCGTGCACTTCTCATAAGTTCCCCTATATTGCCGTGTTTGCGCGCACGTCCCATAGCCTCCCGTATATCGCTGTGTTTTCGGGCACCTCTCATACCTTCCCCTATATCGTACTGTTTTAGCGCACCTCCCATTCCTTCCCCTATATTGCTGTGTTTTCGTGCACCTCTCATACCTTGCCCTATATTACTGTGTTTTCACGCACCTCTCATAAATTCTGCTATAATGCTGTATTCTTGTGCACCTCTCATACCTTCCCCCATATTGCCGTGTTTTCATGCACATCTCATAACGTCCCCTATATAGCTGTGTATTCATGCATCTCCAATAGCCCCCTATATCACTGTGCCTTCGCGCACCTCTCATACCTTCCCCTATATCGCCCTGTTTTCGCTCACTTCCCATAACTTCCCCGATATCGCTGTGTTTTTGCACACCTCTCATACCTTCCCCTATATCGCTGTGTTTTCATGCACCTCTCATGGCTTCCCCAATATCGCCGTGTATTCATGCACATCTCGTACTGTCCCCTTTATCGCTGTGTTTTCGCGCACCTCCCATAGCGTCCCCTATATCGCTGTGTTTTTGCGCACCTCTCATACCTTCCCCTGTATCGCTGTGTTTTCACACACCTCTCATAACTTCTGCTATATCGCTGTATTTTTGTGCACATCTCATACCTTCCCCTATATTGATGTGTTTTCATGCAAATCTCATAACGTCCCCTATATCGCCCTGTTTTCGCGCACCTCCCATACCTTCACCTATATCGCTGTATTATTGTGCACCTCTCATACCTTGCCCTATATCGCTGTGTTTTCACGCACCTCTCATAACTTCTCCTATATCGCTGTACTTTTGCGTACATCTCATACCTTCCCATATATTGCCGTGTTTTCATGCACATCTCTTAACGTCCCATATATCGCTGTGTATTCGCGCACCTGCCATAGCATCCCCTATATCGCTGTGCCTTCGCGCACCTCTCATACCTTCCCCTATGTCGCCCTGTTTTCGCACACCTCCCATACCGTCCCCTATATCGCTGTATTTTCGCACACCTCTCATGGCTTCCCCAATATCGCCGTGTTTTCATGCACATCTCATAACGTCTCCTATATCTCTGAGTATTCACGCACCTCCCATAGCATTCCTTATATCGCTGTGCCGTCGCGTACCGCTCATACCTTCCCCTATATCGCCCTGTCTCCCGTGCACTTCCCATGGCTTCGCATACATCGCTGTGTTTTTGCGTACCTCTCATACCTTCCCCTATATCGCCCTGTTTTCGCGCACATCCCATAACTTCAACTTTATCGCTGTGTTATTGCTTACCTCTCATAACTTCCCCTATATCACCGTGTTTTCATGCACCTCTCATGTCTTCACCCATATCGCTGTGTTTCCGCTCCTCTCATTACTTCCCCTATATCGCTCTGTGTTCTCGCACTTCTGATACTGTTCCCTGTATCAACGTGTTTTCGCGCACCTCTCATAACTTCCCCTATATCGCCCTGCTTTTGCGCACCTCCCATACCTTCCCCAATATCGCCGTGTTTTCGTGCACCTCTCATACCTCCCCCTATATCACAGTGTTTTCACGCACCTCGCATAATTTCTCCTATTTTGCCGTATTTTTGCGCACCACTCACGGCTTCCCCAATATCGCCGCGTTTTCATGCACATCTCTTTACGTCCCATATATCGCTGTGTATTCGCGCAACTGCCATAGCATCCCCTATATCGCTGTGCTTTCGCGCACCTCTCATACCTTCCCCTCTGTCGCCCTGTTTTCGCACACCTCCCATACCGTCCCCTATATCGCTGTATTTTCGCACACCTCTCATGGCTTCCCCAATATCGCCGTGTTTTCATGCACATCTCATAACGTCTCCTATATCTCTGAGTATTCACGCACCTCCCATAGCATTCCTTATATCGCTGTGCCGTCGCGTACCGCTCATACCTTCCCCTATATCGCCCTGTTTTCGCGCACATCCCATAACTTCAACTTTATCGCTGTGTTATTGCTTACCTCTCATAACTTCCCCTATATCACCGTGTTTTCATGCACCTCTCATGTCTTCACCCATATCGCTGTGTTTCCGCTCCTCTCATTACTTCCCCTATATCGCTCTGTGTTCTCGCACTTCTGATACTGTTCCCTGTATCAACGTGTTTTCGCGCACCTCTCATAACTTCCCCTATATCGCCCTGCTTTTGCGCACCTCCCATACCTTCCCCAATATCGCCGTGTTTTCGTGCACCTCTCATACCTCCCCCTATATCACAGTGTTTTCACGCACCTCGCATAATTTCTCCTATTTTGCCGTATTTTTGCGCACCACTCACGGCTTCCCCAATATCGCCGCGTTTTCATGCACATCTCTTTACGTCCCATATATCGCTGTGTATTCGCGCAACTGCCATAGCATCCCCTATATCGCTGTGCTTTCGCGCACCTCTCATACCTTCCCCTCTGTCACCCTGTTTTCGCACACCTCCCATACCGTCCCCTATATCGCTGTATTTTCGCACACCTCTCATGGCTTCCCCAATATCGCCGTGTTTTCATGCACATCTCATAACGTCTCCTATATCTCTGAGTATTCACGCACCTCCCATAGCATTCCTTATATCGCTGTGCCGTCGCGTACCGCTCATACCTTCCCCTATATCGCCCTGTCTCCCGTGCACTTCCCATGGCTTCGCATACATCGCTGTGTTTTTGCGCACCTCTCATACCTTCCCCTATATCGCCCTGTTTTCGCGCACATCCCATAACTTCAACTTTATCGCTGTGTTATTGCTTACCTCTCATGGCTTCCCCAATATCGCCGTGTTTTCATGCACATCTCATAACATCTCCTACATCTCTGTGTATTCACGCACCTCCCATAGCATCCTCTATATCGCTGTGCCTTCGCGCATCGCTCATACCTTCCCCTATATCGCCCTGTTTCCCGTGCACCTCCCATGGCTTCGCCTACATCGCTGTGTTTTTGCACACCTCTCATACCTTCCCCTATATCGCCGTGTTTTCGCGCACCTCTCATTTCTTCACCTATATCGCTATGTTTCCGCTCCTCTCATTACTTCCGCTATATCGCTCTGTGTTCTTGCACTTCTGATACAGTTCCCTGTATCAACGTATTTTCGCGCACATCTCATAATTTCACCTATATTGCCGTGTTCTCGCACACCTCTCATATCTTCCCCTATATCAATGTGTTTTTGCGCACGTCCAATAGCGTCCCCTATATCGCTCTGTTTTCACGCACCTCTCATGTCTTCCCCAATATCACTGTGTTTTCGTGCATCTCCCATACCATCCCCTATATTGCTGTGTTTCGCACACGTCTCATACCTTTCCCTATATCGCTCTGTTTTCGAGCACCTCCCATACCTTCGCTTATATCGCTGTGTTTTCGTGTACCTCTCATACCTCCCCTTATATCGCTGTGTTTTCACGCACCTCTCATAACTTCCCCTGTATTGCTGTATTTTTGCGCACCTCTCATAACTTCCCCTATATTGCCGTGTTTTTATGCACATCTCATAACGTCCCCTATATCGCTGTGTATTCGCGCACATCCCATAGCATCCCTTATAATGCTGTGCCTTCGCGCACCTCTCATACCTTCCCCTATATCGCCCCGTTTTCGCGCACCTTCCATATCTTCGCCTATATCGCTGTGTTTTCATGCACCTCTCATACCTCCCCTATATCGCTGTGCTTTCACACACCTCTCATACCTTCCCCTATATCGCTGTGTTTTCACACACCTCTCATAACTTGTCCTACATCGCTGTGTTTTTGTGCACCTCTCATATCTACCCTAATATCGCTGAGTTTTCATGCACATCTGATCATGTCCCCTATATCGCTGTATATTCACGCACCTCCCATAGCATCCCCTATATCGCTGTGCCTTGCGCACCTCTCATATCTTCCCCTATATCGCTGTCTTTTCGCGCACATCCCATGGATTCAGCTTTATCGCTGTGTTATTGCTCACCTCTCATAGCTTCCCCTGTATCGCCGTGTTTTTGCTCACCTCTCATAGCTTCCCCTATATCGCATGTTTTCGCGCACTTCTCATGTCTTCACCTAGATCGCTATGTTTTCGATCCTCTCAATACTTCCCCTATATCGCTGTGTTTTCTGGCACATCTGATACATTCTCCTGTATTGCCATGGTTTCGCGCACCTCTTACAATTTCCCCTATATCGCCATGTTCTCGCACAGCTCTCATGCCTTCCCCATATCACTGTTTTTTTGCGCATATCCCATAGCGTCCCCTATATCGCTGTGTTTTCTCGCACCTCTGATACATTCCCCTGTATCGCCGTGGTTTCGTGCACATCCCATAGGTTCCACTATATTGCCCTGTTTTTGCATACCACTCATGTCTTCCCCTATATTACGGTGTTTTCGCGCACCTCTCATAGCATCCCCTATATCGCTGTGCCTTCGCGCACCTCTCATAACTTCCACCATATTGCCCTGTTTTCGCGCACCTCCCATACCTTCCCCAATATCGCTGTGTTTTCGTGCACCTCTCATACCTTCCCCTATATCGCTGTCTTTTCGCGCACATCCCATAGATTCAATGGTATCGCTGCGTTTTCACGCACCTCTCATAAATTCTCCTATATTGCTGTATTTTTGCGCACCTCTCATAACTTTCCGTCTATCGCCGTGTTGTTATGCACATCTCATAACGTCCTCTATATTGCTATGTATTCGCGCACCTCCCATAGCATCCCTTATATCGCTGTGCCTTCGCGCACCTCTCATACCTTCCCAAATATCGCCCTGTTATCGCCCACCTCCCATTCCTTCCCCTATATCGCTGTGTTTTCATGCATTGTCATACCTTCCCCTATATCGCTGTGTTTTCGTGCACCTTTCATACCTTCCCTTATATCGCTGTGTTTTCACACACCTCTCATACCTTCTCCTATATCACTGTGTTTTTGTGCACCTCTCATATCTTCCCCTATATCGCTGTCTTTTCGCGCACATCCCATAGATTCTCCTCTATCGCTGTGTTATTGCTCACCTCTCATAGCTTCCCCTGTATTGCCGAGTTTTTGCTCACCTCACGTCTTCACCTAGATCGCTATGTTTTCACTCCTCTCAATACTTCCCCTATATCGCTGAGTTTTCTCGCACAATAGATACATTCTCCCGTATCGCTGTGTTTTCGCGCACCTCTCATACCTTCCCCTATATCGCCCTGTTTTCGCGCACATCCCATACCTTCCACTATATTGTCCTGTTTTCGCGCACCTCTCATGTCTTCCACTACATTGCTGTGTTTTCTGGCACCTCTGATGCATTCCCCTGTAACGCCAAGTTTTCGAGCACCTCTCATACTTTCCCCTATATCGCCGTGTTTACGCGCACCTCTCATACCTCCTCCTATATCGCCATGTTTTTATGCACATCTCATACCGTCTCCTATATCGCTGTGTTTTCGCGCACCTCCCATAGCATCCCCTATATCGCTGTGCCTTCGTGCACCTCTCATACCTTCCCTTATATCGCCCAGATTTCGTGCACCTCCTATACTTTTCCTTATATCGCCCTTCCCCTATATTGCCCTGTTTTCACGCACCTCCTATACCTTCCCTTATATCGCTGCGTTTTCGTCTACCTCTCATACCTCCCCCTATATCGTTGTGTTTTCACGCACCTCTCATAACTTCTCCTATATTTCTGTATTTTTGCGCTCCTCTCATAACTTCCCCTATATCGCCGTGATTTTATGCACATCTCATAACGTCCCCTATATCGCTGTGTATTCGTGCACCTCCCATACCTTCCCTAATACCTTTGCGTTTTCATGCACATCTCATCACGTCCCCTATATCACTGTGTATTCGCGCACATCCCATAGTATTCCCTCTATCGCTGTGCCTTGCGCACCTCTCATAGCTTCCCCTATATCGCTGTGTTTTCGCGCACCTCTCTTAACTTCTCCTATATCGCTGTGTTTTTGCACACCTCTCATACCTTCCCCTATATCGCTGTGTTTTCAGGCACCTCTCATGGCTTCCCCAATATCGCCGTGTATTCATGCACATCTCATACCGTCCCCTATATTGCTGTGTTTTCGCGCACCTCCCATAGCTTCGCCTACATTGCTGTTATCGCGCACATCCCATAGCTTCACCTTGATCGCTGTGTTATTGCTCACCTCTCATAGCTTACCGTATATCGCCGTGTTTTTGCGCACCTCGCATGTCTTCACCTGTATCGCTATGTTTTCGCTCCTATCGTTACTTCCCCTGTATCGCTGTGTTTTCTCGCACCTCTGATACATTCTCCTGTATTGCCATGTTTTCGCGCACCTCTTACAATTTCCCCTATATCACCGTGTTCTCGCACACCTCTCATACCTTCCCCATATCACTGTTTATTTGTGCATGTCCCATAGCGTCCCCTATATCGCTGTGTTTTCTCGCACCTCTGATACATTCCCCTGTATCGTTGTGGTTTCGTGCACATCCCATAGGTTCCACTATATTGCCCTGTTTTTGCGCACCTCTCATGTCTTCCCCTATATCACGGTGTTTTCGCGCACCTCACATAGCATCCCCTATATCGCTGTGCCTTCACGCACCTCTCATAACTTCCCCTATATCGCCCGGTTTTCGCGCACCACCCATATCTTCCCCAATATTGCTGTGTTTTCCTGCACCTCTCATACCTTCCCTTATCTCGCTGTGTTTTCACGCACCTCTCATAACTTCTCCTACATTACTTTATTTTTGTGCAGCTCTTATACCTTCCCCTATATTGCCGTGTTTTCATGCACATCTAATAGCGTCCCCTATATCGCTGTGCCTTCGCGCACCTCTCATTCCTTCCCCTATATCGCCCTGTTTTCGCGCACATCCCATGCCTTCCACTATATTGCCCTGTTTTTGCGCACCTCTCATGTCTTCCACTACATCGCTGTGTTCTCTGGCACCTCTGATGCATTCCCCTGTAACGTCAAGTTTTCGCGCACCTCTCATACTTTCCCCTATTTCGCCGTTTTTACGCGCACCTCTCATACCTGCCCCTATATCGCCCTGTTTTCGCGCACCTCCTATACCTTCCGTTATATCACTGTGTTTTCGTGCACCTTTCATATCTTCCCCTATATCGCTGTGTTTTCGCGCACCTCTCTTAACTTCTCCTATATCGCTGTGTTTTTGCACACCTCTCATACCTTCCCCTATATCGCTGTGTTTTCAGGCACCTCTCATGGCTTCCCCAATATCGCCGTGTATTCATGCACATCTCATACCGTCCCCCATATCGCTGTGTTTTCGCGCACCTCCCATAGCTTCGTCTACATTGCTGTTATCGTGCACATCCCATAGCTTCACCTTGATCGCTGTGTTATTGCTCACCTCTCATAGCTTACCGTATATCGCTGTGTTTTTGCGCACCTCGCATGTCTTCACCTATATCGCTATGTTTTCGCTCCTATCATTACTTCCCCTATATCGCTGTGCTTTCTCGCACCTCTGATACATTCTCCTGTATTGCCATGTTTTCGCGCACCTCTTACAATTTCCCCTATATCACCGTGTTCTCGCACACCTCTCATACCTTCCCCATATCACTGTGTTTTCGCGCACGTCCCATTGCTTCCCCTATATCGCTGTGTTTTCGCACACCTCTCATCGTTTCCCCTATATCGCCCTGTTTTCGTGCACATCCCATAGCTTCCACTATATTGCCCTGTTTTCGCGCACCTCTCATGTATTCCTCTACATACCTGTGTTTTCTGGCACCTCTGATGCATTCCCCTGTAACGCCAAGTTTTCGCGCAACTCTCATACCTCCCCCTATATCGCCATGTTTTTATGCACATCTCATACCGTCTCCTATATCGCTGTGTTTTCGTGCACCTCCCATAGCATCCACTATATCGCTGTGCCTTCGTGCACCTCTCATACCTTCCCCTATATCGCTGTGTTTTCACGCACCTCTCTTAACTTCTCCTATATTGCTGCATTTTTGTGCACCTCTCATAACTTCCCCTATATCGCCGTGTATTCATGCACATCTCATAACGTCCCCTATATCGCTGGGTATTCGCGCACCTCCCGTAGCATCCCCTATATAGCTGTGCCTTCGTGCACCTCACATACCTTCCCCTATATTGCCCTGTATGCGCGCACCTCCCATAACATCCCCTATATCACTGTGCCTTTGCGTACCTCTCATACCTTCCCCTATATCTCCGTGTTTTCATGCACATCTCATAACGTCCCCTATATCGCTGTGTTTTCATGCACCTCGCATAACTTCCCCTATATCGCCCTGTTTTCGCGCACCTCTCATACCTTCTCCTATATCACTGTGTTTTCACGCACCTCTCATAACTTCCCCTATATCGCTGTGTTTTCACACACCTGTCATTGTTTCCCGACTATCGCCGTGTATTCATGCACATCTCATACTGTCCCCTATATCACCGTGTTCTCGCACACCTCTCATACTTTCTCCTATATCTTTGTGTTTTTGCGCACGTCCCATTGCGTCCCCTATATCGCTGTGTTTTCACGCACCTCTCATAGCTTCCCCTATATCGCCCTGTTTTCGTGCACATCCCATAGCTTCCACTTTATTGCCCTGTTTTTGCGCACCTCTCATGTATTCCACTACATAGCTGTGTTTTCTGGCACCTCTGATGCATTCCCCTGTAACGCCAAGTTTTCGCGCAACTCTCACACCTCCCCCTATATCACCATGTTTTTATGCACATCTCAAACTGTCTCCTATATCGCTGTGTTTTCCCGCACCTCCCATAACATCCCCTATATCGCTGTGTTTTCTCGCACCTCTGATACATTCCCCTGTATCGCCGTGGTTTCGCGCACATCCCATAGGTTCCACTATATTGCCCTGTTTTTGCGCACCTCTCATGTCTTCCCCAATATCACGGTGTTTTCGCGCACCTCTCATAGCATCCCCTATATTGCTGTGCATTCGTGCACCTCTCATAACTTCCCCTATATCGCTCTGCTTTCGCGCACCTCCCATACCTTCCCCAATATCACCGTGTTTTCGTGCACCTCTCATACCTCCCCCTATATCACAGTGTTTTCAGGCACCTCTCATAATTTCTCCTATATTGCCGTATTTTTGCGCACCACTCATGGCTTCCCCAATATCGCCGCGTTTTCATGCACATCTCTTTACGACCCATATATCGCTGTGTGTTCGCGCAACTGCCATACATCCCCTATATCGCTGTGCCTTCGCGCACCTCTCATACCTTCCCCTCTGTCGCCCTGTTTTCGCACACATCCCATACCGTCCCCTATATCGCTGTATTTTTGCACACCTCTCATGTCTTCCCCAATATCGCCGTGTTTTCATGCACATCTCATAACGTCTCCTACATCTCTGTGTATTCACGCACCTCCCATAGCATCCTCTATATCGCTGTGTCTTCGCGCATCGCTCATACCTTCCCCTATATCGCCCTGTTTCCCGTGCACCTCCCATGGCTTCGCCTACATCGCTCTGTTTTTGCACACCTCTCATACCTTCCCCTATATCGCCGTGTTTTCGCGCACCTCTCATTTCTTCACCTATATTGCTATGTTTCCGCTCCTCTCATTACTTCCGCTATATCGCTCTGTGTTCTTGCACTTCTGATGCAGTTCCCTGTATCAACGTGTTTTCGCGCACCTCTCATAATTTCACCTATATCGCCGTGTTCTCGCACACCTCTCGTATCTTCCCCTATATCACTGTGTTTTCGCGCACGTCCAATAGCGTCCCCTATATCGCTCTGTTTTCACGCACCTTTCATGTCTTCCCCTATATCACTGTGTTTTCGTGCATCTCCCATACCATCCCCTATATTGCTGTGTTTCGCACACGTCTCATACCTTTCCCTATATCGCTGTGTTTTCGTGTACCTCTCATACCTTCCTTTATATCGCTGTGTTTTCACACACCTCTCATACCTTCTCCTATATCACTGTGTTTTTGTGCACCTCTCATACCTTCCCTAATATCCCTGAGTTTTCATGCACATTTCATCACGTGCCCTATATCAATGTGTATTCGCGCTCCTCCCATAGCATCCCCTATATCGCTGTGCCTTGCGCACCTCTCATATCTTCCCCTATAACGCTGTCTTTTCGTGCACATCCCATAGATTCTCCTCTATCGCTGTGATTCTCCTCTATTATTGCTCACCTCTCATAGGTTCCCCTGTATCGCTCTATATCGCTGTCTTTTCGCGCACATCCCATAGATTCTCCTCTATCGCTGTGATTCTCCTCTATTATTGCTCACCTCTCATAGGTTCCCCTGTATCGCCGTGTTTTTGCTCACCTCTCATAGCTTCCCCTATATCGCCGTGTTTTCGCGCACCTCTCATGTCTTCACTTAGATCGCTATGTTTTCGCTCGTCTCAATACTTCCCCTATATCGCTGTGTTTTCTCATACATCTCATACATTTTGCCGTATCGCCGTGTTTTCGCACACCTCTTACAATTTCCCCAATATCGCCGTGTTCTCGCACACCTCTCATACTTTCCCCTATATCACTTTTTTTTTGCGCATGTCCCATAGAGTCCCCTATATTGCTGTGTTTTCTCGCACCTCTGATACATTCCGCTGTATCGCAGTGGTTTCGCCAACATCCCATAGGTTCCACTATATTGCCCTGTTTTTGCGCACCTCTCATGTCTTCCCCTATATCACGGTGTTTTCGCGCACCTCTCATAACATCCCCTATATCATTGTGCCTTCGCGTACCTCTCATAACTTCCCCTATATGGCCTTGTTTTCGCGCACCTCCCATACCTTCCCCAATATCGCTGCGTATTCGTGCACCTCTCATACCTTCCCTTATCTCGCTGTGTTTTCACGCACCTCTCATAATTTCTCCTATATCGCCGTATTTTTGCGCTCCTCTCATGGCTTCCCCAATATCGCCGCGTTTTCATGCACATCTCATAACGTCTCCTATATCTCTGTGTATTCACGCAGCTCCCATAGCATCCCCTATATCGCTGTGCCTTCGCGCATCACTCATACCTTCCCCTATATCGCCCTGTTTTCGGTGAACCTCCCATGGCTTCGCTTACATCGCTGTGTTTTGGCGCACCTCATACCTTCCCCTATATCACCGTGTTTTCGCGCACCTCTCATTTCTTCACCTATATTGCCGTGTTCTCGCAAACCTCTCATATCTTCCCCTATATCACTGTGTTTTCGCGCACGTCCAATAGCGTCCCCTATATCGCTCTGTTTTCACGCACCTCTCATGTCTTCCCCTGTATCACTGTTTTTTCGTGCATCTCCCATACCATCCCCTATATTGCTGAGTTTCGCACACGTCTCATACCTTCTCCTATATCGCTGTGTTTTCGTGTACATCTCATACCTCCCCTTATATCGCTGTGTTTTCACGCACCTCTCATAACTTCCCCTGTATTGCTGCATTTTTGCGCACCTCTCATAACTTACGCTATATTGCCATGTTTTTATGCACTTCCTATTACGTCCCCTGTATCGCTGTGTATTCGAGCACCTCCCATAGCATCCCCTATATCGCTGTGCCTTCGCGCACCTCTCATACCTTCCCCTATATCGCATCTGTTTTCGCGCACATTCCATACCTTCCACTATATTGCCCTGTTCTCGCGCACCTCTCATGTCTTCCACTACATCGCTGTGTTTTCTGGCACCTCTGATGCATACCCCTGTAACACCAATTTTTCGCGCTCCTCTCATACTTTCCCCTATATCGCCGTGTTTACGCGCACCTCTCATACCTCCCCCTATATCGCCATGTTTTTATGCACATCTCATACCGTCTCCTATATCGCTGTGTTTTTGCGCACCTCCCATAGCATCCCCTATATCGCTGTGCCTTCAAGCACCTCTCATACCTTCCCTATATCGCCCTGTTTTCGCGCACCTCCTATACCTTTCCTTATATCACTGCGTTTTCGTGCACCTTTCATACCTTCCCCTATATCGCTGTATTTTCGCACACCTCACATAACTTCTCCTATATCGCTGTGTTTTTGTGCACCTCTCATACCTTCCCTAATATCACTGCGTTTTCATGCACATCTCATCACGTCCCCTATATCGCTGTGTATTCACGCACCTCCCATAGCATCCCCTATATCGCTGTGCCTTGCGCACCTCTCATAGCTTCCCCTATATCGCTGTCTTTTCGTGCACATCCCATAGATTCACCTTTATCGCTGTGTTATTGCTCACCTCTCATAGCTTCCCCTATATCGCCGTGTTGTTATGCACATCTCATAACGTCCTCTATATCGCTGTATATTTGCGCACCTCCCATAGCTTCCCTTATATCGCTGTGCTTTCGCGCACCTCTCATACCTTCCCAAATATCGCCCTGTTTTCGTGCACCTCCCATTCCTTCACCTATATCGCTGTTTTCGTGCAGCTGTCATGCATTCCCGTATACCACTGTGTTTTTGCACACCTCTCATACCTTCCCCAATATCACCGTGTTTCCATGCACATCTCATAACGTCCCCAATGTCGCTGGGTTTTCACGCACCTCTCATAACCTCCCCTCTATCGCCCTGTTTTCGCGCTCCTCTCATACCTTCCCCTATATCACTCTGTTTTCGTGCACCTCCCATTCCTTCACCTATATCGCTGTTTTCGTGCAGCTGTCATGCATTCCCGACTATCACCGTGTTTTCATGCACATCTCATAACGTCTCCTATATCTCTGTGTATTCACGCACCTCCCATAGCATCCCCTATATCGCTGTGCCTTCGCGCACCGCTCATACCTTCCCCTATATCGCCCTGCTTCCCGCGCACCTCTCATGGCTTCGCATACATCGCTGTGTTTTTGCGCACCTCTCATATCTTCCCCTATATCGCCCTGTTTTCGCGCACATCCCATAACTTCAACTTTATCGCTGTGTTATTGCTTACCTCTCATAGCTTCCCCTATATTGCCGTGTTTTCGCGCACCTCTCATGTCTTCACCTATATCGCTGTGTTTCCGCTCCTCTCATTACTTCCCCTATATCGCTCTGTGTTCTCGCACTTCTGATACTGTTCCCTGTATCAACGTGTTCTCACACACCTCTCATATCTTCCCCTATATCGCTGTGTTTTCGTGTACCTCCCATACCATCCCCTATATTGCTGTGCCTTCGCACACCTCTCATACCTTTCCCTATATCGCTGTGTTTTTGTGCACCTCTTATATCTTCCCTAATATCGCTGCTTCTTCCTGCACATCTCATAACGTCCCCTATATCGCTGTGTATTCACGCACCTCCCATAGCATCCCCTATATCGCTGTGCCTTGCGCACCTCCCATACCTTCCCCTATATCGGTGTCTTTTCGCACACATTCCATAGATTCAACTTTATCACTGTGTTATTGCACACCTCGCAGAGCTTCCCATATATCGCCGTGTTTTTGCTCACCTTTCATAGCTTCCCCTATATCGCTGTGTTTTAACGCACCTCTCATGTCTTCACCTAGATCGCTGTTTTCGCTCCTCTCATTACTTCCCCTATCTCGCTGTGTTTTCTCGCACCTCTGATACATTCCCCTGTATCGCAGTGTTTTCGCGCACCTCTCTTACCTTCCCTATATTGCCGTGTTTTCATGCACATCTCATAACGTCCCCTATATCGCCCTGTTTTCGCGCACCTCCCATACCTTCCCCTATATCGCTGTGTTTTTGTGCACCTCTCATACCTTCCCTAATATCGCTGCGTTTTCATGCACATCTCATAGCTTCCCCTATATCGCTGTGTTTTCGCGCACCTCCCATAGCTTCGCCTACATCGCTGTTTTCGTGCACCTCTCATACCTTCCCCATATCGATGTATTTTTGCGCAGATCTCATAATATCCCCTTTATCGCTGTGTTATTGCTCACCTCTCATAGCTTCCCCTATATCGCCCTGTTTTCGCACTCCTCTCATGCATTCCCGTATATCGCTGTGTTTTTGCACACCTCTCATACCTTCCCCAATATCACCGTGTTTTCATGCACATCTCATAACGTCCCCAATGTCGCTGGGTTTTCACGCACCTCTCATAACTTCCCCTATATCGCCCTGTTTTTGCACTCCTCTCATACCTTCCCCTATATCACTGTGTTTTCACGCAGCTCTCATACCTTCCCCTATATCGCCCTGTTTTTGCTCACTTCCCATAACTTCCCCAATATCGCTGTGTTTTTGCACACCTCTCATACCTTCCCCTATGTCGCTGTGTTTTCAAGCACCTCTCATGGCTTCCCTAATATCGCCGTGTATTCATGCACATCTCGTACCGTCCCCTTTATCGCTGTGTTTTCGCGCACCTCCCATAGCGTCCCCTATATCGCTGTGATTTCGCGCACATCCCATACCATCCATTATATCGCTGTGGCTTCCTGTACCTCTCATATCTTCCCCTATATCGTTGTGTTTTCATGCACATCTCATACCGTCTCCTATATCACTGTGTTTTCACGCACATCCCATAGCATCCCCTATATCGCTGTGTTTTCGCGCACCTCCCAGACCTTACCCTATATCGCTGTGTTTTCGTGCATCTCTCATACATTCCCCTATATCGTTATGTTTTTACACACCTCTCATAACTTCTCCTATATCGCCCTTGTTTTCTGCACCTCTTATTTCTTCCTTAATATCGCTGCATTTTAATGCACATCTCATAAAGTCCCCTATATCGCTGTGTATTCACGCACCTCCCATAGCATCCCCTATATTGCTGTGCCTTGCGCACTTCTCATACCTTCCCCTATATCACTGTCTTTTCGCGCACATCCCATAGATTCAACTTTATCGCTGTTTTATTGCATACCTCTCACAGCTTCCCCTATATCGCCGTGTTTTTGCTCACCTCTCATAGCTTCCCCTATATCGCCATGTTTTCGCGCACCTCTCATGTCTTCACCTAGATCGCTATGTTTTCGCTCCTCTCATTACTTCCCCTATATCGCTGTGTTTTCTCACACCTCTGATACATTCTCCCATATCGCCGTGTTTTCGTGTACCTCTCATATCTTCCCCTATATCGCTGTGTTTTCATGCACATCTCATAACGTCCCCTGTATTGCTGTGCTTTCTCGCACCTCTGATACATTCCCCTGCATGGCCGTGTTTTCGTGCACTTCTCATAAGTTCCCCTATATTGCCGTGTTTGCGCGCACGTCCCATTCCTTCCCCTATATTGCTGTGTTTTCGTGCACCTCTCATACCTTGCCCTATATTACTGTGTTTTCACGCACCTCTCATAAATTCTGCTATAATGCTGTATTTTTGCGCACCTCTCATACCTTCCCCCATATTGCCGTGTTTTCATGCACATCTCATAACGTCCCCTAAATAGCTGTGTATTCGTGCACCTCCCATAGCCCCCTACATCACTGTGCCTTCGCGCACCTCTCATACCTTCCCCTATATCGCCCTGTTTTCGCTCACTTCCCATAACTTCCCCGATATCGCTGTGTTTTTGCACACCTCTCATACCTTCCCCTATATCGCTGTGCTTTCATGCACCTCTCATGGCTTCCCCAATATCGCCGTGTATTCATGCACATCTCGTACTGTCCCCTTTATCGCTGTGTTTTCGCGCACCTCTCATAACTTCTGCTATATCGCTGTATTTTTGTGCACATCTCATACCTTCCCCTATATTGATGTGTTTTCATGCAAATCTCATAACGTCCCCTATATCGCCCTGTTTTCGCGCACCTCCCATACCTTCACCTATATCGCTGTATTATTGTGCACCTCTCATACCTTGCCCTATATCGCTGTGCTTTCACGCACCTCTCATAACTTCTCCTATATCGCTGTACTTTTGCGTACATCTCATACCTTCCCATATATTGCCGTGTTTTCATGCACATCTCATAACGTCTCCTATATCGCTGTGCATTCGCGTACCTCCCGTATCATCCCCTATATCACTGTGCCTTTGCGCACCTCTCATACCTTCCCCTATATCGCCCTGTTTTCGCACACCTCTCATACCTTCCCCTATATCGCTGTGTTTTCACGCACCTCTCATAACTTCTCCAATATTGCTGCATTTTTGCGCACCTCTCATAACTTCCCCCATATCGTTGTGTTTTTATGCACATCTCATAACGTCCCCTATATCACTGTGTAGTCGCGCACCTCCCATAGCCTCCCACATATTGCTGTGCCTTCGCGCATTTCTCATACCTTCGCCTATATCGCCCTGTTTTCGCACACTTCCCATTCGTTCTCCTGTCGCTTTGCTTTTGTGAACCTCTCATACCTTCCCTAATATCGCTGCGTTTTCATGCACATCTCATAACGTCCCGTATATCGCTGTGCATTCACGCACCTCCCATAGCATCCCCTATATCGCTGTGCCTTCGCGCACCTCTCATACCTTCCCATTTATCGCCGTGTTTTCATGCACATCTCATAACATCCCCTGTATCGCTAGGTTTTCATGCACTTCTCATAATTTCCCCTATATCGCCCAGTTTTCGCGCTCCTCTCAAACCTTCTCCTATATCACTGTGTTTTCACGCAGCTCTCATACCTTCCCCTATATCGCTGTGTTTTCGCACACCTCTCATGGCTTCCCGACTATCGCCGTGTATTCATGCACATCTCATAGCTTCCCCTATATCGCTGTGTTTTCGCGCACCTCCCATAGCTTCGCCTACATCGCTGTTTTCTTGCACCTCTCATACCTTCCCCATATCGATGTATTTTTGCGCAGATCTCATAATATCCCCTTTATCGCTGTGTTATTGCTCACCTCTCATAGCTTCCCCTATATCGCCCTGTTTTTGCACTCCTCTCATACCTTCCCCAATATCACCGTGTTTTCATGCACATCTCATAACGTCCCCAATGTCACTGGGTTTTCATGCACCTCTCATAACTTCCCCTATATCGCCCTGTTTTTGCACTCCTCTCATACCTTCCCCTATATCACTGTGTTTTCACGCAGCTCTCATACCTTCCCCTATATCGCCCTGTTTTTGCTCACTTCCCATAACTTACCCGATATCGCTGTGTTTTTGCACACCTCTCATACCTTCCCTATGTCGCTGTGTTTTCAAGCACCTCTCATGGCCTCCCCAATATCGCCGTGTTTTCATGCACATCTCGTACCGTCTCCTATATCACTGTGTTTTCACGCACATCCCATAGCATCCTCTATATCGCTGTGTTTTCGCGCACCTCCCAGACCTTCCCCTATATCGCTGTGTTTTCGTGCATCTCTCATACATTCCCCTATATCGTTATGTTTTCACACACCTCTCATAACTTCTCCTATCTCGCCCTTGTTTTCTGCACCTCTAATTTCTTCCTTAATATCGCTGCATTTTAATGCACATCTCATAAAGTCCCCTATATCGCTGTGTATTCACACACCTCCCATTCATCCCCTATATTGCTGTGCCTTGCGCACTTCTCATACCTTCCCCTATATCGCTGTCTTTTCGCGCACATCCCATAGATTCAACTTTATCGCTGTGTTATTGCACACCTCTCACAGCTTCCCCTATATCGCCGTGTTTTTGCTCACCTCTCATAGCTTCCCCTATATCGCCGTGTTTTCGCGCACCTCTCATGTCTTCACCTAGATCGCTATGTTTTCGCTCCTCTCATTACTTCCCCTATATCGCTGTGTTTTCTCACACCTCTGATACATTCTCCCATATCGCCGTGTTTTCGTGTACCTCTCATATCTTCCCCTATATCGCTGTGTTTTCATGCACATCTCATAACGTTCCCTATATCGCTGTGCTTTCTCGCACCTCTGATACATTCCCCTGCATCGCCGTGTTTTCGTGCACTTCTCATAAGTTCCGCTATATTGCCGTGTTTGCGCGCACGTCCCATAGCCACCCCTATATCGCTGTGTTTTCGGGCACCTTTCATACCTTCCCCTATATCGCACTGTTTTCGCGCACCTCCCATTCCTTCCCCTATATTGCTGTGTTTTCGTGCACCTCTCATACCTTCCCCCATATTGCCGTGTTTTCATGCACATCTCATAACATCCCATTTATAGCTGTGTATTCGTGCACCTCCCATAGCCCCCTATATCACTGTGCCTTCGCGCACCTCTCATACCTTCCCCTATATCGCCCTGTTTCTCCTCACTTCCCATAACTTCCCCGATATCGCTGTGTTTTTGCACACCTCTCATACCATCCCCTATATCACTGTGTTTTCATGCACCTCTCATGGCTTCCCCAATATCGCCGTGTATTCATGCACATCTCGTACTGTCCCCTTTATCGCTGTGTTTTCGCGCACCTCTCATACCTTCCCCTGTATCGGTGTGTTTTCACGCACCTCTCATAACTTCTGCTATATCGCTGTATTTTTGTGCACATCTCATACCTTCCCCTATATTGATGTGTTTTCATGCAAATCTCATAACGTCCCCTATATCGCCCTGTTTTCGCGCACCTCCCTTACCTTCACCTATATCGCTGTATTATTGTGCACCTCTCATACCTTGCCCTATATCGCTGTGCTTTCACGCACCTCTCATAACTTCTCCTATATCGCTGTACTTTTGCGTACATCTCATACCTTCCCATATATTGCCGTGTTTTCATGCACATCTCATAACGTCTCCTATATCGCTGTGCATTCGCGCACCTCCCGTAGCATCCCCTATTTCACTGTGCCTTTGCGCACCTCTCATACCTTCCCCTATATCGCCCTGTTTTCGCACACCTCTCATACCTTCCCCTATATCGCTGTGTTTTCACGCACCTCTCATAACTTCTCCAATATTGCTGCATTTTTGCGCACCTCTCATAACTTCCCCCATATCGCTGTGTTTTTATGCACATCTCATAATGTCCCCTATATCACTGTGTAGTCGCGCACCTCCCATAGCCTCCCACATATTGCTGTGCCTTCGCGCATTTCTCATACCTTCGCCTATATCGCCCTGTTTTCGCACACTTCCCATTCGTTCTCCTATGTCGCTGTGTTTTTGTGAACCTCTCATACCTTCCCTAATATCGCTGTGTTTTCATGCACATCTCATAACGTCCCGTATATCGCTGTGCATTCACGCACCTCCCATAGCATCCCCTATATCGCTGTGCCTTGCGCACCTCTCATACCGTCCCCTATATTGTCGTGTTTTCGCGCACCTCTCATAGCTTCCCCTATATCGCCATGTTTTCATACAAATCTCATACCGTCACCTATATCGCCCTGTTTTCGAGCACCTCCCATACCTTCCCCTGTATCTCTGTGTTTTCGTGCACCTCTCATACCTCCCTCTATATCGCTGTGTTTTCACGCACCTGTCATAACTTCTCCTATATCGCTGTGTTTTCGTGCACCTCTCATACCTTCCCCCATATTGCCGTGTTTTCATGCACATCTCATAACGTCCCATATATAGCTGTGTATTAGTGCACCTCCCATAGCCCCCTATATCACTGTGCCTTCGCGCACCTCTCATACCTTCCCCTATATCGCCCTGTTTCTGCTCACTTCCCATAACTTCCCCGATATCGCTCTGTTTTTGCACACCTCTCATACCTTCCCCTATATCGCTGTGTTTTCATGCACCTCTCATGGCTTCCCCAATATCGCCGTGTATTCATGCACATCTCGAACTGTCCCCTTTATCGCTGTATTTTCGCGCACCTCCCATAGCGCCCCTATATCGCTGTGTTATCGCGCACCTCTCATACCTTCCCCTGTATCGCTGTGTTTTCACGCACCTCTCATAACTTCTGCTATATCGCTGTATTTTTGTGCACATCTCATACCTTCCCCTATATTGATGTGTTTTCATGCAAATCTCATGTATTCCACTACATCGCTGTGTTTTCTGGCACCTCTGATGCATTCCCCTGTAACGCCAAGTTTTCGCGCACCTCTCATACTTTCCCCTATATCGCCGTGTTTACGCGCACCTCTCATACCTGCCCCTATATCGCCATGTTTTTATGCACATCTCATACCGTCTCCTATATCACTGTGTTTTTGCGCACCTCCCATAGCATCCCCTATATCGCTGTGCCTTCGTGCACCTCTCATATCTTCCCCTATATCGCCGTGTTTTCGCACACCTCCCATAGGATCCCCTATATCGCTGTGCCTTGCACACCTCTCATAGCTTCCCCTATATCGCTGTCTTTTCGCGCAGATCCCATAGATTCACCTTTATCGCTGTGTTATTGCTCACCTCTCAAAGCTTCCCTGTATCGCCCTGTTTTTGCTCACCTCTCATGGCTTCCCCAATATCGCCGTGTATTCGTGCTCATCTCATACCGTCCGCTATATCGCTGTGTTTTCGTGCACCTCTTATAATTTCCCCATATCGCCGTGTTCTCGCAGACCTCTCATACCTTCCCCTATATCACTCTGTTTTCCCGCAAGTCCCATAGCGTCCCCTATATCGCTGTGTTTTCTCGCACCTCTGATGCATTCCCCTGTATCTCCGTGTTGTCGCGCACATCCCATAGCTTCCACTATATTGCCCTGTTTTTGCGCACCTCTCATGTCTTCCCCTATTTCACTGTGTTTTCGCGCACCTCCCATAGCATCCCCTATATTGCTGTGCCTTCGAGCACCTCTCATACCTTCCCCTATATCGCCCTGTTTTCGTGCACCTCCCATACATTCTCCCATAATGCTGTGTTTTCGTGCACCTCTCATACCTCCCCCTATATCGCTGTGTTTTCACGCACCTCTCATAACTTCTCCTATATCGCTGTATTTTTGTGCACCTCTCATGGCTTCCCCAATATCGCCGTGTTTTCATGCACATCTCTTAACGTCCCCTATATCGCTGGGTTTTCACGCACCTCTCATAACTTCCCCTATATCGCCCTGTTTTCATACTCCTCTCATACCTTCCCCTGTATTGCTGTGTTTTCGCGCAGCTCTCATACCTTCCCCTATATCGCTTTCTTTTCGCGCACATCCCATAGCTTCACCTTTATCGCTGTGTTATTGCTCACCTCTCATAGATTCCCCTATATCGCCGTGTTTTTGCTCACCTCTTATAGCTTCCCCTATATCGCCGTGTTTTCGTGCACCTCTCATGTCTTCACTTAGATCGCTATGTTTTCGCTCTTCTCATTAATTCTCCTGTATCGCCGTGTTTTCGCGCACCTCTCATAATTTCGCCTATATCGCCGTGTTCTCACACACCTGTCATACCATCCCCTATATCACTGTGTTTTCGCGCACGTCCCATAGCTTCCACTACATTGTCCTGTTTTCGCGCACCTCTCATGTCTTCCCCTATATCGCTGTGTTTTCTCACACCTCTGATGCATTCCCCTATAACGCCAAGTTTTCGCGCACCTCTCCTACTTTCCCCTATATTGCCATGTTCTCGCGCAGCTCGCATACCTTCCCCTATATCACTGTGTTTTCACGCACGTCCCATGGAGTCCCCTATATTGCTGTGTTTTTGCGCAGCTCTCATACCTTCCCCTATATCGCCCTGTTTTCATACACATCCCATAGCTCTCACTATATTGCCCTGTTTTCGTGCACCTCTCATGTCTCCCCTATATCGCTGTGTTTTTGCCTCTCTCATAACTTCCCCTATATCGCTGTGTTTTCTCGCACCTCTGATGCATTCCCCTGTATCGCCGTGTTTTTGCGCACCTCTCATACTTTCCCCTATATCGCCGTGTTTTCACGCATCTCTCATTTCTTCCCCGATATCTCCGTGTTTTCATGCACATCTCATACCGTCCCCTATATCACTGTGCCTTCGCGCACCTCTCATACCTTCCCCTATATCGCTGTGTTTTCGTGCACCTCTCATACCTTCACAACTTCCCCTACATCGCTGTGTTTTCACTCACCTCTCATAACTTCTCATATATCGCCGTGTTTTCGCGGATCTCTCATAATTTCCCCTATATAGCCATGTTCTTGCACACCTCTCGTACCTTCCACTATATCACTGTGTTTTTGCGCACGTCCCATAGCATCCCCTATATCACTGTGGTTTCGCGCATATCCCATAGCTTCCACTATATAGCCCTGTTTTCGAGCACCTCTCATTCCTTCCCCTATATCGCTGTGTTTTCACGCACCTCTCATAACTTCTCCTATATCGCTGTATTTTTGCGCACCTCTCATACCTTCCTCTATATCACCGTGTTTTCAATCACATCTCATACCGTCCCCCATATTGCTGTGTATTCGCGCACCTCCCATAGAATCCCCTATATCGCTGTGCCTTCGCGCACATCTCATACCTTCCCCTATATCGTCCTGTTTTCGCGCACCTCCCATACCTTCCCTTTTATCGTTGTGTTTTCGTGCACCTCTCATACCTTCCCCTATATTACTGTGTTTTCGCGCATCTGTCATGGCTTCCCCAATATTGCCGTGTATTTATGCACATCTCATACCGTCCCTTATATCACTGTGCTTTCGCGCACCTCCCATAGCTACGCCCACGTCGCTGTGTTTTTGCGCACCTCTCATGTATTCCCCAATATCGCTGTCTTTTTGCACACATCCCATAGCTTCATCTTTATCGCTGTGTTATTGCTCACCTCTCATAGCTTCCCCTATATCACTGTGTTTTCACGCACCACTCATGCCTTCACCTATATCGCTATGTTTTTGCTCCTGTCATTACTTCCATTATATCGCTGTGTTTTCTCACAGCTCTGATACATTCCCCTGTATCGCCGTGTTGTCACGCCCCTCTCATAATTTCCCCTACATCGCTGTATTCTCGCACACCTCTCATACCTTCCCCTATATCACTGTGTTTTCGCACACGTCCCATAGCGTCCCCTATATCGCTGTGTTTTCGCGCACCTCTCATACCTTCCCCTATATCGCCCTGTTTTCGCACATCTCCCATTCCTTCCCCTGTATCGCTGTGTTTTAGTGCACCTCTCATACCTTCCCCTATATTGCCCTGTTTTCGCGCAGCTCCCATAACTTCCCCGATATCGCTGTGTTTTCATGCACATCCCATAGATTCACCTTTATCCCTGCGTTATTGCTCACCTCTCATAGGTTCCCCTGTATAGCCGTGTTTTTGCTCACCTCTCATAGCTTCCCCTATATCGCCGTGTTTTCGCGCACCTCTCATGTCTTCACCTAGATCGTTAAGTTTTCGCTCGTCTCAATACTTCCCCTATATCGCTGTGTTTTCTAGCACATCTGATACATTTTGCCGTATCGCCGTGTTTTCGCACACCTCTTACAATTTCCCCTATATCGCCGTGTTCTCGCACACCTCTCATACTTTCCCCTATATCACTGTTTTTTTGCGCATGTCCCATAGCGTCCCCTATATCGCTGTGTTTTCCGCACCTCTGATACATTCCGCTGTATCGCCAACATCCCATAGGTTCCACTATATTGCCCTGTTTTTGCGCACCTCTCATGTCTTCCCCTATATCACGGTGTTTTCGCGCACCTCTCATAACATCCCCTATATCGCTGTGCCTTCGCGCACCTCTCATAACTTCCCCTATATCGCCCTGTTTTCGCGCTCCTCCCATACCTTCCCCAATATCGCTGCATATTCGTGCACCTCTCATACCTTCCCTTATCTCGCTGTGTTTTCACGCACCTCTCATAATTTCTCCTATATTGCCGTATTTTTGCGCACCTCTCATGGCTTCCCCAATATCGCCGCGTTTTCATGCACATCTCTTAACGTCCCATATATCGCTGTGTATTAGCGCAACTGCCATAGCATCCCCTATATCACTGTGGTTTCGCGCATATCCCATAGCTTCCACTATATAGCCCTGTTTTCGAGCACCTCTCATTCCTTCCCCTATATCGCTGTGTTTTCACGCACCTCTCATAACTTCTCCTATATCGCTGTATTTTTGCGCACCTCTCATACCTTCCCCTATATCACCGTGTTTTCAATCACATCTCATACCGTCCCCCATATTGCTGTGTATTCGCGCACCTCCCATAGAATCCCCTATATCGCTGTGCCTTCGCGCACATCTCATACCTTCCCCTATATCGTCCTGTTTTCGCGCACCTCCCATACCTTCCCTTTTATCGTTGTGTTTTCGTGCACCTCTCATACCTTCCCCTATATTACTGTGTTTTCGCGCATCTGTCATGTCTTCCCCAATATTGCCGTGTATTTATGCACATCTCATACCGTCCCTTATATCACTGTGCTTTCGCGCACCTCCCATAGCTACGCCCACGTCGCTGTGTTTTTGCGCACCTCTCATGTATTCCCCAATATCGCTGTCTTTTTGCACACATCCCATAGCTTCATCTTTATCGCTGTGTTATTGCTCACCTCTCATAGCTTCCCCTATATCACTGTGTTTTCACGCACCACTCATGCCTTCACCTATATCGCTATGTTTTTGCTCCTGTCATTACTTCCATTATATCGCTGTGTTTTCTCACAGCTCTGATACATTCCCCTGTATCGCCGTGTTGTCACGCCCCTCTCATAATTTCCCCTACATCGCTGTATTCTCGCACACCTCTCATACCTTCCCCTATATCACTGTGTTTTCGCACACGTCCCATAGCGTCCCCTATATCGCTGTGTTTTCGCGCACCTCTCATACCTTCCCCTATATCGCCCTGTTTTCGCACATCTCCCATTCCTTCCCCTGTATCGCTGTGTTTTAGTGCACCTCTCATACCTTCCCCTATATTGCCCTGTTTTCGCGCAGCTCCCATAACTTCCCCGATATCGCTGTGTTTTCATGCACATCCCATAGATTCACCTTTATCCCTGCGTTATTGCTCACCTCTCATAGGTTCCCCTGTAGAGCCGTGTTTTTGCTCACCTCTCATAGCTTCCCCTATATCGCCGTGTTTTCGCGCACCTCTCATGTCTTCACCTAGATCGTTAAGTTTTCGCTCGTCTCAATACTTCCCCTATATCGCTGTGTTTTCTAGCACATCTGATACATTTTGCCGTATCGCCGTGTTTTCGCACACCTCTTACAATTTCCCCTATATCGCCGTGTTCTCGCACACCTCTCATACTTTCCCCTATATCACTGTTTTTTTGCGCATGTCCCATAGCGTCCCCTATATCGCTGTGTTTTCCGCACCTCTGATACATTCCGCTGTATCGCCATGGTTTCGCCAACATCCCATAGGTTCCACTATATTGCCCTGTTTTTGCGCACCTCTCATGTCTTCCCCTATATCACGGTGTTTTCGCGCACCTCTCATAACATCCCCTATATCGCTGTGCCTTCGCGCACCTCTCATAACTTCACCTATATCGCCCTGTTTTCGCGCACCTCCCATACCTTCCCCAATATCGCTGCATATTCGTGCACCTCTCATACCTTCCCTTATCTCGCTGTGTTTTCACGCACCTCTCATAATTTCTCCTATATTGCCGTATTTTTGCGCACCTCTCATGGCTTCCCCAATATCGCTGCGTTTTCATGCACATCTCTTAACGTCCCATATATCGCTGTGTATTAGCGCAACTGCCATAGCATCCCCTATATCGCTGTGCCTTCGTGCACCTCTCATACCTTCACCTATGTCGCCCTGTTTTCACACACCTCCCATACTGTCCCCTATATCGCTGTATTTTCGCACACCTATCATGGCTTCCCCAATATCGCCGTGTTTTCATGGACATCTCATAACATCTCCTATATCTCTGTGTATTCACGCACCTCCCATAGAATCCCCTATATCACTGTGCCTTCGCGCATCACTCATACCTTCCCCTATATTGCCCTGTTTTCCGTGAACCTCCCATGGCTTCGCCTACATCGCTGACTTTTTGCGCACCTCATACCTTCCCCTATATCACCGTGTTTTCGCGCACCTCTCATTTCTTCACCTATATCGCTGTGTTTCTGCTCCTCTCATTACTTCCCCTATATCGCTCTGTGTTCTCGCACTTCTGATACAGTTCCCTGTATCAACGTGTTTTCGCGCATCTCTCATAATTTCACCTATATCGCCGTGTTCTCGGACACCTCTCATATCTTCCCCTATATCACTGTGTTTTCGCGCACGTCCAATAGCGTCCCCTATATCGCTCTGTTTTCACGCACCTCTCATGTCTTCCCCTATATCACTGTTTTTTCGTGCATCTCCCATACCATCCCCTATATTGCTGAGTTTCGCACACGTCTCATACATTTCCCTGTATCGCCCTGTTTTCGAGCACCTCCCATACCTTCCCCTATATCGCTGTGTTTTCGTGTACCTCTCATACCTCCCCTTATATCGCTGTGTTTTCACGCACCTATCATATCTTCCCCTTTATTGCTGCATTTTTACGCACCTCTCATAACTTCCCCTATATTGCCGTGTTTTTATGCACATCCTATTACGTCCCCTGTATCGCTGTGTATTCGAGCACCTCCCATAGCATCCCCTATATCGCTGTGCCTTCGCGCACCTCTCATACCTTCCCCTATATCGCATCTGTTTTCGTGCACATTCCATACCTTCCACTATATTGCCCTGTTCTCGCGCACCTCTCATGTCTTCCACTACATCGCTGTGTTTTCTGGCACCTCTGATGCATTCCCCTGTAACACCAAGTTTTCGCGCACCACTCATACTTTCCCCTATATCGCCGTGTTTACGCGCACCTCTCATACCTCCCCCTATATCACCATGTTTTTATGCACATCTCATACCGTCTCCTATATCGCTGTGTTTTTGCGCACCTCCCATAGCATCCCCTATATCGCTGTGCCTTCGAGCACCTCTCATACCTTCCCTATATCGCCCTGTTTTCGCGCACCTCCTATACCTTCCCTTATATCACTGCGTTTTCGTGCACCTTTCATACCTTCCCCTATATCGCTGTATTTTCGCACACCTCTCATAACTTCTCCTATATCGCTGTGTTTTTGTGCACCTCTCATACCTTCCCTAATATCAGTGCGTTTTCATGCACATCTCATCACGTCCCCTATATCTCTGTGTATTCACGCACATCCCATAGCATCCCCTATATCGCTGTGCCTTGCGCACCACTCATACCTTTCCCTATATCGCCCTGTTTTCCGTGAACCTCGCATGGCTTCGCCTACATCGCTGTGTTTTTGTGCACCTCATACCTTCCCCTATATCACCATGTTTTCGCGCACCTCTCATTTCTTCACCTATATCGCTGTGTTTCTGCTCCTCTCATTACTTCCCCTATATCGCTCTGTGTTCTTGCACTTTTGATACAGTTCCCTGTATCAATGTGTTTTCGCGCACCTCTCATAATTTCACCTATATCGCCGTGTTCTCGCACTCCTCCCATATCTTCCCCTATATCACTGTTTTCGCGCACGTCCAATAGCGTCCCCTATATCGCTCTGTTTTCACGCACCTCTCATGTCTTCCCCTATATCACTGTGTTTTCGTGCATCTCCCATACCATCCCCTATATTGCTGAGTTTCGCAGACGTCTCATACCTTTCCCTATATCGCTCTGTTTTAGAGCACCTCCCATACCTTCCCCTATATTGCTGTGTTTTAGTGTACCTCTCATACCTCCCCTTATATCACTGTGCTTTCATGCACCTCTCATAACTTCCCCTGTATTGCTGCATTTTTGCGCACCTCTCATAACTTCCCCTATATTGCCATGTTTTTATGCACATCCTATTACGTCCCCTGTATCACTGTGTATTCGAGCACCTCCCATAGCATCCCCTATATCGCTGTGCCTTCGCGCACCTCTCATACCTTCCCCTATATCGCAACTGTTTTCGCGCACATTCCATGCCTTCCACTATATTGCCCTGTTCTCGCGCACCTCTCATGACTTCCACTACATCGCTGTGTTTTCAGGCACCTCTGATGCATTCCCCTGTAACACCAAGTTTTCGCGCACCTCTCATACTTTCCCCTATATCGCCGTGTTTACGCGCACCTCTCATACCTCCCCCTATATCGCCATGTTTTTATGCACATCTCATACCGTCTCCTATATCGCTGTGTTTTTGCGCACCTCCCATAGCATCCCTTATATTGCTGTGTATTCGCGCACCTCCCATAGCATCCCCTATATTGCCCTGTTTTCGCGCACCTCCCATCCCTTCACCTATATCGCTGTGCCTTCGTGCACCTCTCATACCTTCCCCTATATCGCCCTGTTTTTGCGCACCTCCTGTACCTTCCCTTATATCGCTGCGTTTTCGTGCACCTCTCATACCTTCCCCTATATGGCTGTGTTTTCATGCACATCTCATAACGACCCCTATATCGCTGTGTATTCGTGCATCTCCCATTCCTTCCCGAATATATCTCTGTGCTTTCGTGTACCTTTCATATCTTCCCCTATATCGCTGTGTTTTCGCACACCTCTCATAACTTCTCCTATATCGCTCTGTTTTTGTGCACCTCTCATACCTTCCCTAATATCGCTGCGTTTTCATGCACATCTCATCACGTCCCCTATATCGCTGTGTATTCACGCACCTCCCATAGCATCCCCTATATCGCTGTGCCTTGCGCACCTCTCATAGCTTCCCCTATATCGCTGTCTTTTCGCGCAAAACCCATAGATTCACCTTTATCGCTGTGTTATTGCTCACCTCTCAGAGCTTCCCCTGTATCGCCGTGTTTTTGCTCACCTCTCATAGCTTCCCCAATATCGCCGTGTTTTTGCGCACCTCTCATGTCTTCACCTAGATCGCTGTTTTTGCTCACCTCTCATAGCTTCCCCAATATCGCCGTGTTTTTGCGCACCTCTCATGTCTTCACCTAGATCGCTGTTTTTGCTCCTCTCAATACTTCCCCTATATCGCTGTGTTTTCTCCCACATCTGATACATTCTCCCATATTGCCGTGTTTTCACACACCTCTCATAATTTCCCCTATATCGCCGTGTTCTCGCACACCTCTCATACCTTGCCCTATATCACTGTTTTTTTGCGCATCTCCCATAGCGTCCTCTATTTCGCTGTGTTTTCTCGCACCTCTGATACATTCCCCTGTATCGCCGTGGTTTCGCGCACATCCCACAGGTTCCACTATATTGCCCTGTTTTTGCGCACCTCTCATGTCTTCCCCTATATCGCTGTGCCTTCGCGCACCTCTCATAACTTCCCCTTTATCGCCCTGTTTTCACGCACCTCCCATACCTTCCCCAATATCGCTGTGTTTTCGTGCACCTCTCATACCTTCCCCTATATCGCTGTCTTTTCGTGCACCTCTCATACCTTCCCTTATATCGGTATGTTTTCACGCACCTCTCATAACTTCTCCTATATCGCTGTATTTTTGCACAGTTCTTATACCTTCCCCTATATTGCCGTGTTTTCATGCGCATCTCATAACGTCCCCTATATCACTGTGTATTCGCGCACCTCCCATAGCATCCCTTATATTGCTGTGCCTTCGCGCAGATCTCATAACTTTCCCTACGTCGCCCTGTTTTCGCACACCTCCCATACCGTCCCCTATACCGCTGTATTTTCGTACAGCTCTTATGGCTTCCCCAATATCGCCGTGTTTTCATGCACATCTCATAACTTCTCCTTTATTGCCGTGTTTTCATGCGCATCTCATAACGTCCCCTATATCACTGTGTATTCGCGCACCTCCCATAGCATCCCTTATATTGCTGTGCCTTCGCGCAGATCTCATAACTTTCCCTACGTCGCCCTGTTTTCGCACACCTCCCATACCGACCCCTATACCGCTGTATTTTCGCACAGCTCTTATGGCTTCCCCAATATCGCCGTGTTTTCATGCACATCTCATAACTTCTCCTTTATTGCTGTGTTTTTATGCACATCTCATAACGTCCCCTATATCGCTGTGTATTCGCGCACCTCCCATAGCATCCCTTATATTGCTGTGCCTTCGCGCACCTCTCATACCTTCCCCTATATCGCCCTGTTTTCGCGCACTTCCGATTCCTTCCCCTATATCGCTGTGTTTTCGTGCACCTGTAATACCTTCCCCTATATCTCTGTGTTTTCATATACTTCTCATAACTTCTCCTATATCGCTGTGTTTTCGTTTACCTTTCATACCTTCCCTTATATCGCTGTGTTTTCACACACCTCTCATAACTTCTCCTTTATCACTGTGTTTTTGTGCACCTCTCATACCTTCCCTAATATCGCTGCTTTTTCATGCACATCTCATCACGTCCCCTATATCGCTGTGTATTCGCGCTCCTCCCATAACATCCCCTATATCGCTGTGCCTTGCGCACCTCTCATACCTTCCCCTATATCGCTGTCATTTCGCGCACATCCCATAGATTCACCTCTATCGCTGTGTTATTGCTCACCTCTCATAGCTTCCCCTGTATTGCCGTGTTTTTGCTCACGTCTCATGTTTTCACCTCGATCGCTATGTTTTTGCTCGTCTCAATACTTCCCCTATATCGCTGTGTTTTCTCGCACAATTGATACGTTCTCCCGTATCGCCGTGTTTGTGCACACCTCTCATACCTTCCCCTATATCACTGTGTTTTTGCGCACGTCCCATAGCGTCCCCTATATTGCTGTGTTTTCGCGCACCTCTCATATCTTCCCCTATATCGCCCTGTTTTCGCGCACATCCCATACCTTCCACTATATTGCACTGTTTTCGCGCACCCCTCATGTCTTCCACTACATCGCTGTGTTTTCTGACACCTCTGATGCATTCCCCTGTAACGCCAAGTTTTCGCGCACCTCTCATACTTTCCCCTATATCGCCCAGTTTTCGCGCACCTCCTATACCTTCCCTTATATCGCTGCGTTTTCGTGCACCTCTCATAGCTTCCCCTATATGGTTGTGTTTTCATGCACATCTCATAACGTCCCCTATATCGCTGTGTATTCGTGCACCTCCCATTCCTTCCCGTATATATCTCTGTGTTTTCGTGCACCATTCATACATTCCCCTATATCGATGTGTTTTTGCATACCTCTCATAACTTCTCCTATATCGCTGTGTTTTTGTGCACCTCTCATACCTTCCCTAATATCGCTGCGTTTTCATGCACATCTCATCACGTCCCCTATATCGCTGTGTATCCACGCACCTCCCATAGCATCCCCTATATCGCTGCGCCTTGCGCACCTCTCATAGCTTCCCCTATATCACTGTCTTTTCGCTCACATCCCATAGATTCACCTTTATCGCTGTGTTATTGCTCACCTCTCATACCTTCCCCTATATCACTGTGTTTTCGCGCACGTCCCATAGCGTCCTCTATATCGCTGTGCTTTCACGCACCTCTCATACCTTCCCCTACATCGCCCTGTTTTAGCGCACATCCCATAGCTTCCACTATATAGCCCTGTTTTTGCGCACCTCTCATGTCTTCCCCTGCATCGCTGTGTTTTCTCGCACCTCTGATACATTCCCCTGTAACGCCAAGTTTTCGCGCACCTCTCATACTTTCTCCTATATCACCGTGTTTTAGCGCACCTCTCATAGCTTCCCATATATCGCCATGTTTTCATACACATCTCATACCGTCCCCTATATCACTGTGTTTTCGTGCACCTCTCATAGCATCCCCTATATCACCGTGCCTTCGTGCACCTCTCATACCTTCCCCTATATCGCCGTGTTTTCATGCACATCTCATAACTTCCCCTATATCGCTGTGTTGTTATGCGCATCTCATAACGTCCCCTATATCGCTGTGTATTCGCGCACCTCCCATAGCATCCCCTATATTGCCCTGTTTTCGCGCACCTCCCATCCCTTCACCTATATCGCTGTGCCTTCGTGCACCTCTCATACCTTCCCCTATATCGCCCTGTTTTTGCGCACCTCCTGTACCTTCCCTTATATCGCTGCGTTTTCGTGCACCTCTCATACCTTCCCCTATATGGCTGTGTTTTCATGCACATCTCATAACGACCCCTATATCGCTGTGTATTCGTGCATCTCCCATTCCTTCCCGAATATATCTCTGTGCTTTCGTGTACCTTTCATATCTTCCCCTATATCGCTGTGTTTTCGCACACCTCTCATAACTTCTCCTATATCGCTCTGTTTTTGTGCACCTCTCATACCTTCCCTAATATCGCTGCGTTTTCATGCACATCTCATCACGTCCCCTATATCGCTGTGTATTCACGCACCTCCCATAGCATCCCCTATATCGCTGTGCCTTGCGCACCTCTCATAGCTTCCCCTATATCGCTGTCTTTTCGCGCAAAACCCATAGATTCACCTTTATCGCTGTGTTATTGCTCACCTCTCAGAGCTTCCCCTGTATTCACGTGTTTTTGCTCACCTCTCATAGCTTCCCCAATATCGCCGTGTTTTTGCGCACCTCTCATGTCTTCACCTAGATCGCTGTTTTTGCTCACCTCTCATAGCTTCCCCAATATCGCCGTGTTTTTGCGCACCTCTCATGTCTTCACCTAGATCGCTGTTTTTGCTCCTCTCAATACTTCCCCTATATCGCTGTGTTTTCTCCCACATCTGATACATTCTCCCATATTGCCGTGTTTTCACACACCTCTCATAATTTCCCCTATATCGCCGTGTTCTCGCACACCTCTCATACCTTGCCCTATATCACTGTTTTTTTGCGCATCTCCCATAGCGTCCTCTATTTCGCTGTGTTTTCTCGCACCTCTGATACATTCCCCTGTATCGCCGTGGTTTCGCGCACATCCCACAGGTTCCACTATATTGCCCTGTTTTTGCGCACCTCTCATGTCTTCCCCTATATCGCTGTGCCTTCGCGCACCTCTCATAACTTCCCCTTTATCGCCCTGTTTTCACGCACCTCCCATACCTTCCCCAATATCGCTGTGTTTTCGTGCACCTCTCATACCTTCCCCTATATCGCTGTCTTTTCGTGCACCTCTCATACCTTCCCTTATATCGGTATGTTTTCACGCACCTCTCATAACTTCTCCTATATCGCTGTATTTTTGCACAGTTCTTATACCTTCCCCTATATTGCCGTGTTTTCATGCGCATCTCATAACGTCCCCTATATCACTGTGTATTCGCGCACCTCCCATAGCATCCCTTATATTGCTGTGCCTTCGCGCAGATCTCATAACTTTCCCTACGTCGCCCTGTTTTCGCACACCTCCCATACCGACCCCTATACCGCTGTATTTTCGCACAGCTCTTATGGCTTCCCCAATATCGCCGTGTTTTCATGCACATCTCATAACTTCTCCTTTATTGCTGTGTTTTTATGCACATCTCATAACGTCCCCTATATCGCTGTGTATTCGCGCACCTCCCATAGCATCCCTTATATTGCTGTGCCTTCGCGCACCTCTCATACCTTCCCCTATATCGCCCTGTTTTCGCACACTTCCGATTCCTTCCCCTATATCGCTGTGTTTTCGTGCACCTGTAATACCTTCCCCTATATCTCTGTGTTTTCATATACTTCTCATAACTTCTCCTATATCGCTGTGTTTTCGTTTACCTTTCATACCTTCCCTTATATCGCTGTGTTTTCACACACCTCTCATAACTTCTCCTTTATCACTGTGTTTTTGTGCACCTCTCATACCTTCCCTAATATCGCTGCTTTTTCATGCACATCTCATCACGTCCCCTATATCGCTGTGTATTCGCGCTCCTCCCATAACATCCCCTATATCGCTGTGCCTTGCGCACCTCTCATACCTTCCCCTATATCGCTGTCATTTCGCGCACATCCCATAGATTCACCTCTATCGCTGTGTTATTGCTCACCTCTCATAGCTTCCCCTGTATTGCCGTGTTTTTGCTCACGTCTCATGTTTTCACCTCGATCGCTATGTTTTTGCTCGTCTCAATACTTCCCCTATGTCGCTGTGTTTTCTCGCACAATTGATACGTTCTCCCGTATCGCCGTGTTTGTGCACACCTCTCATACCTTCCCCTATATCACTGTGTTTTTGCGCACGTCCCATAGCGTCCCCTATATTGCTGTGTTTTCGCGCACCTCTCATATCTTCCCCTATATCGCCCTGTTTTCGCGCACATCCCATACCTTCCACTATATTGCCCTGTTTTCGCGCACCCCTCATGTCTTCCACTACATCGCTGTGTTTTCTGACACCTCTGATGCATTCCCCTGTAACGCCAAGTTTTCGCGCACCTCTCATACTTTCCCCTATCTCGACGTGTTCTCGCACATCTCTCATACCTTCCCCTATATCACTGTGTTTTCGCGCACGTCCCATAGCGTCCTCTATATCGCTGTGCTTTCACGCACCTCTCATACCTTCCCCTACATCGCCCTGTTTTAGCGCACATCCCATAGCTTCCACTATATAGCCCTGTTTTTGCGCACCTCTCATGTCTTCCCCTGCATCGCTGTGTTTTCTCGCACCTCTGATACATTCCCCTGTAACGCCAAGTTTTCGCGCACCTCTCATACTTTCTCCTATATCACCGTGTTTTAGCGCACCTCTCATAGCTTCCCATATATCGCCATGTTTTCATACACATCTCATACCGTCCCCTATATCACTGTGTTTTCGTGCACCTCCCATAGCATCCCCTATATCACCGTGCCTTCGTGCACCTCTCATACCTTCCCCTATATCGCCGTGTTTTCATGCACATCTCATAACGTCCCCTATATTGCTGGGTTTTCACGCACCTCTCATAACTTCCCCTGTATCGCCGTGTTTTTGCTCACCTCTCATAACTTCCCCTATATCGCTGTGTTGTTATGCGCATCTCATAACGTCCCCTATATCGCTGTGTATTCGCGCACCTCCCATAGCATCCCCTATATTGCCCTGTTTTCGCACACCTCCCATCCCTTCACCTATATCGCTGTGCCTTCGTGCACCTCTCATACCTTCCCCTATATCGCCCTGTTTTTGCGCACCTCCTGTACCTTCCCTTATATCGCTGCGTTTTCGTGCACCTCTCATACCTTCCCCTATATGGCTGTGTTTTCATGCACATCTCATAACGACCCCTATATCGCTGTGTATTCGCGCACCTCCCATAGCATCCCCTATATCGCTGTGCCTTGCGCACCTCTCATAGCTTCCCCTATATCGCTGTCTTTTCGCGCAAAACCCATAGATTCACCTTTATCGCTGTGTTATTGCTCACCTCTCAGAGCTTCCCCTGTATCGCCGTGTTTTTGCTCACCTCTCATAGCTTCCCCAATATCGCCGTGTTTTTGCGCACCTCTCATGTCTTCACCTAGATCGCTGTTTTTGCTCACCTCTCATAGCTTCCCCAATATCGCCGTGTTTTTGCGCACCTCTCATGTCTTCACCTAGATCGCTGTTTTTGCTCCTCTCAATACTTCCCCTATATCGCTGTGTTTTCTCCCACATCTGATACATTCTCCCATATTGCCGTGTTTTCACACACCTCTCATAATTTCCCCTATATCGCCGTGTTCTCGCACACCTCTCATACCTTGCCCTATATCACTGTTTTTTTGCGCATCTCCCATAGCGTCCTCTATTTCGCTGTGTTTTCTCGCACCTCTGATACATTCCCCTGTATCGCCGTGGTTTCGCGCACATCCCACAGGTTCCACTATATTGCCCTGTTTTTGCGCACCTCTCATGTCTTCCCCTATATCGCTGTGCCTTCGCGCACCTCTCATAACTTCCCCTTTATCGCCCTGTTTTCACGCACCTCCCATACCTTCCCCAATATCGCTGTCTTTTCATGCACCTCTCATACCTTCCCCTATATCGCTGTCTTTTCATGCACCTCTCATACCTTCCCCTATATCGCTGTCTTTTCGTGCACCTCTCATACCTTCCCTTATATCGGTATGTTTTCACGCACCTCTCATAACTTCTCCTATATCGCTGTATTTTTGCACAGTTCTTATACCTTCCCCTATATTGCCGTGTTTTCATGCGCATCTCATAACGTCCCCTATATCACTGTGTATTCGCGCACCTCCCATAGCATCCCTTATATTGCTGTGCCTTCGCGCAGATCTCATAACTTTCCCTACGTCGCCCTGTTTTCGCACACCTCCCAAACCGACCCCTATACCGCTGTATTTTCGCACAGCTCTTATGGCTTCCCCAATATCGCCGTGTTTTCATGCACATCTCATAACTTCTCCTTTATTGCTGTGTTTTTATGCACATCTCATAACGTCCCCTATATCGCTGTGTATTCGCGCACCTCTCATACCTTCCCCTATATCGCCCTGTTTTCGCGCACTTCCGATTCCTTCCCCTATATCGCTGTGTTTTCGTGCACCTGTAATACCTTCCCCTATATCTCTGTGTTTTCACACACCTCTCATAACTTCTCCTTTATCACTGTGTTTTTGTGCACCTCTCATACCTTCCCTAATATCGCTGCTTTTTATGCACATCTCATCACGTCCCCTATATCGCTGTGTATTCGCGCTCCTCCCATAACATCCCCTATATCGCTGTGCCTTGCGCACCTCTCATACCTTCCCCTATATCGCTGTCATTTCGCGCACATCCCATAGATTCACCTCTATCGCTGTGTTATTGCTCACCTCTCATAGCTTCCCCTGTATTGCCGTGTTTTTGCTCACGTCTCATGTTTTCACCTCGATCGCTATGTTTTCGCTCGTCTCAATACTTCCCCTATATCGCTGTGTTTTCTCGCACAATTGATACGTTCTCCCGTATCGCCGTGTTTGTGCACACCTCTCATACCTTCCCCTATATCACTGTGTTTTTGCGCACGTCCCATAGCGTCCCCTATATTGCTGTGTTTTCGCGCACCTCTCATATCTTCCCCTATATCGCCCTGTTTTCGCGCACATCCCATACCTTCCACTATATTGCCCTGTTTTCGCGCACCCCTCATGTCTTCCACTACATCGCTGTGTTTTCTGACACCTCTGATGCATTCCCCTGTAACGCCAAGTTTTCGCGCACCTCTCATACTTTCCCCTATATCGCCGTGTTTACGCGCACCTCTCATACCTCCCCCTATATCGCCATGTTTTTATGCACATCTCATACCGTCTCCTATATCGCTGTGTTTTCGCGCACCTCCCATAGCATCCCCTATATCGCTGTGCCTTCGTGCACCTCTCATACCTTCCCTTATATCGCCCAGTTTTCGCGCACCTCCTATACCTTCCCTTATATCGCTGCGTTTTCGTGCACCTCTCATACCTTCCCCTATATTGCCCTGTTTTCGCGCACCTCCTATACCTTCCCTTATATCACTGCGTTTTCGTGCACCTCTCATAGCTTCCCCTATATGGTTGTGTTTTCATGCACATCTCATAACGTCCCCTATATCGCTGTGTATTCGTGCACCTCCCATTCCTTCCCGTATACATCTCTGTGTTTTCGTGCACCATTCATACATTCCCCTATATCGATGTGTTTTTTGCATACCTCTCATAACTTCTCCTATATCGCTGTGTTTTTGTGCACCTCTCATACCTTCCCTAATATCGCTGCGTTTTCATGCACATCTCATCACGTCCCCTATATCGCTGTGTATTCACGCACCTCCCATAGCATCCCCTATATCGCTGTGCCTTGCGCACCTCTCATAGCTTCCCTTATATCACTGTCTTTTCGCTCACATCCCATAGATTCACCTTTATCGCTGTGTTATTGCTCACCTCTCATAGCTTCCCCTATATCGCCGTGTTTTCGCGCACCTCTCATGTCTTCACCTAGATCGCTATGTTTTCGCTACTCTCAATACTTCCCCTATATCGCTGTGCTTTATCGCACATCTGATACATTCTCCCGTATCGCTGTGTTTTCGCACACCTCACTTAATTTCCCCTATATCGCCGTGTTCTCGCACACCTCTCCTTTACCTTACCCTATATCGCCCTGTTTTCGTGCACATCGCATAGCTTCCACTACATTGCCCTGTTTTCGCGCACCTCTCATGTATTCCACTACATCGCTCTGTTTTCTGGCACCTCTGATGCATTCCCCTGTAACGCCAAGTTTTCGCGCACCTCTCATACTTTCCCCTATCTCGACTTGTTCTCGCACATCTCTCATACCTTCCCCTATATCACTGTGTTTTCGCGCACGTCCCATAGCGTCCTCTATATCGCTGTGCTTTCACGCACCTCTCATACCTTCCCCTACATCGCCCTGTTTTAGCGCACATCCCATAGCTTCCACTATATAGCCCTGTTTTTGCGCACCTCTCATGTCTTCCCCTGCATCGCTGTGTTTTCTCGCACCTCTGATACATTCCCCTGTAACGCCAAGTTTTCGCGCACCTCTCATACTTTCTCCTATATCACCGTGTTTTAGCGCACCTCTCATAGCTTCCCATATATCGCCGTGTTTTCATACACATCTCATACCGTCCCCTATATCACTGTGTTTTCGTGCACCTCCCATAGCATCCCCTATATCGCCGTGCCTTCGTGCACCTCTCATACCTTCCCCTATATCGCCGTGTTTTCATGCACATCTCATAACGTCCCCTATATTGCTGGGTTTTCACGCACCTCTCATAACTTCCCCTGTATCGCCGTGTTTTTGCTCACCTCTCATAACTTCCCCCATATCGCTGTGTTGTTATGCGCATCTCATAACGTCCCCTATATCGCTGTGTATTCGCGCACCTCCCATAGCATCCCTATATCGCCCTGTTTTCGCGCACCTCCCATTCCTTCACCTATATCGCTGTTTTCGTGCACCTCTCATACATTCCCCTATATTGCTGTGTTTTCACACACCTCACAACTTCTCCTATATCGCTGTGTTTTTGTGCACCTCCCATACCTTCCTCTATATCGCCCTGTTTTCGCGCACCTCCTATACCTTCCCTTATATCGCTGCGTGTTCGTGCACCTCTCATACCTTCCCCTATATTGCCCTGTTTTCGCGCACCTCCTATACCTTCCCTTATGTCGCTGCGTTTTCGTGTACCATTCATACCTCCCCCTATATTGTTGTGTTTTCACGCACCTCTCATAACTTCTCCTATATTTCTGTATTTTTGTACACCCCTCATAACTTCCCCTATATCGCCGTGATTTTATGCACATCTCATAACGTCCCCTATATCGCTGTGTATTCGTGCACCTCCCATACCTTCCCCTATATCGCTGTGTTTTCGCACACCCTCTCATAACTTCTCAAATATCGCTGTGTTTTTGTGCACCTCTCATACCTTCCCTAATACCGTTGCGTTTTCATGCACATCTCATCACGTCCCCTATATCAATGTATATTCACGCACCTCCCATAGCATCCCCTATATCGCTGTGCCTTCGTGCCCCTCTCATACCTTCCTCTATATCGCCCTGTTTTCGCACACCTCCTATACCTTCCCTTATATCGCTGCGTGTTCGTGCACCTCTCATACCTTCCCCTATATTGCCCTGTTTTCGCGCACCTCCTATACCTTCCCTTATATCGCTGCGTTTTCGTGTACCATTCATACCTCCCCCTATATCTTTGTGTTTTCACGCACCTCTCATAACTTCTCCTATATTTCTGTATTTTTGTGCACCTCTCATAACTTCCACTATATCGCCGTGATTTTATGCAGATCTCATAACGTCCCCTATATCGCTGTGTATTCGTGCACCTCCCATACCTTCCACTATATCGCTGTGCTTTCGAACACCTCACATAACTTCTCAAATATCGCTGTGTTTTTGTGCACCTCTCATACCTTCCCTAATACCGTTGCGTTTTCATGCACATCTCATCACGTCCCCTATATCGCTGTGTATTCACGCACATTCCATTGTATCCCCTATATCGCTGTGCCTTGCGCAGCTCTCATAGCTTCCCCTATATCACTGTATTTTCGCGCACATCCCATAGATTCACCTTTATCGCTGTGTAATTGCTCACCTGTCATAGCTTCCCCTATATCGCTGTGTTTTCGCGCACCTCTCATGTCTTCAGCTAGATCGCTATGTTTTCGCTCCTCTCAATACTTCCCCTATAGCGCTCTGTTTTCTCGCACATCTGATACATTCTCCGGTATCACCGTGTTTTCGCACACCTCTCATACCTTCCCCTATATCTTTGTGTTTTTGCGCACGTCCCATTGCGTCCCCTATATCGCTGTGTTTTTTGTGCACCTCTCATACCTTCCCCTATATCGTCCTGTTTTCGTGCACATCCCATACCTTCCACTATATTGCCCTGTTTTCGCGCTCCTCTCATGTATTCCACTACATCGCTGTGTTTTCTGGCACCTCTGTTGCATTCCCGTGTAACTGCAAGTTTTCGCGCACCTCTCATACTTTCCCCTATATCGCCCTGTTTTCGCGCACCTCTCATACCTCCCCCTATATCGCCGTGTTTTTATGCACATCTCATACCATCCCCTATATTACTGTGTTTTCGCGCACCTCCCATAGCATCCCCTATATCGCTGTGCCTTCGTGCACCTCTCATACCTTCCCCTATATCGCCCAGTTTTCGTGCACCTCCTATACCTTCCCTTGTATCGCTGCGTTTTCGTGCACCTCTCATACCTTCCCCTATATCGCCGTGTTTTCATGCACCTCTCATAACTTCCCCTATATGGCCGTGTTTTCATGCACCTCTCATACTTTCCCCTATTTCGCTGTGTTTTCATGCACATCTCATAACGTCCCCTATTTAGCTTTGTTTTCGTGCACCTCCCATAACATTCCCTATATCGCTGTGCCTTCACGCACCTCTCATACCTTCCCCTATATCGCCTTTTTTTCATGCACATCTCATAAGGTCCACTATATCGCTGGGTTTTCACGCACCTCTCATAACTTCCCCTATATCGCCCTGTTTTCGTGCTCCTCTCATACCTTCCCCTATATCACTGTGTTTTCACGCACCTCTCATAACTTCCCCTTTGTCGCTGTTTTTTCGCACACCTCTCATGGTTTCCCGTCTATCGCCGTGTATTCATGCACATCTCAAACCGTCCCTTATATCGCTGTGCTTTCGCGCACCTCTCACACCTTCCCCTATATCGCTGTGTTTTCGTGCACCTCTCATACCTTCACTAATTTCGTTGCATTTTCATGCACATCTCATCACGTCTCCTATATCGCTGTGTATTCACGCACCTCCCATAGCATCCCCTATATCGCAGCGCATTCGCGCACCTCTCATACCTTCCCCTACATCGCCCTGTTTTAGCTCACATCCCATAACTTCCACTATATTGTCACATTTTTGCGCACCCCTCATGTCTTCACCTACATCGCTGTGTTTTCTCGCACCTCTGATGCATTCCCCTGTAACGCCAAGTTTTCGCACATGTCTCATACTTTCCCCTATATCGCCGTGTTTTCGCGCAGCTCTCATAGCTTCCCATATATCGCCGTGTTTTCATACACATCTCATACCGTCCCCTATATCACTGTGTTTTCGTGCACCTCCCATAGCATCTCCCATATCGCTGTGCCTTCGTGCACCTCTCATACCGTCCCCTATATCACTGTGTTTTCGCGCACCTCCCATAGCATCCACTATATCGCTGAGCCTTCGTGCACTTCTCATACCTTCCCCTATATCGTCGTGTTTTCATGCACATCTCATAATGTCCCCTATATTGCTGGGTATTCACGCACCTCTCATAACTTCCCCTATATCTCCTTGTTTTTGCGCACCTCTCATAACTTCCCCTATATCGCTGTGTTTTCGCACACCCCTCATGGATTCTTGACTATCGCCGTGTATTCATGCACATCTCATACCGTCCCCTATATCGCTGTGTTTTCGCACACCTCTCATACCTTCCCCTATATCGCCCTGTTTTCACGCACCTCCTATTCCTTCACCATATATCGCCCTGTTTTTGCGCATCTCGCATTCCTTCACCTATATCGCTGTTTTCGTGCACCTCTCATACCTTCCCCTATATCGCCCTGTTTCCCGCACACCTCCCATGGCTTCGCCTACATCGCTGTGTTTTTGCGCACCTCTCATACCTTCCCTAATATCGCTGCATTTTCATGCACATCTCATCACGTCCCCTATATCGCTGTGTATTCGCGCACCTCTCATAGCATCCCCTATATCGCTGTGCCTTGCGCACCTCTCATACCTTCCCCTATATCGCTGTCTTTTCTCGCACATCCCATAGATTCACCTTTATCGCTGTGTTTTTGCTCACATCTCATAGCTTCCCCTGTATCGTCGTCTTCTTGCTCACCTCTCATAGCTTCCCCTATATCGCTGTGTATTCGTGCACCTCCCATTCCTTCCCGTATATATCTCTGTGTTTTCGTGCACCATTCATACATTCCCCTATATCGATGTGTTTTTGCATACCTCTCATAACTTCTCCTATATCGCTGTGTTTTTGTGCACCTCTCATACCTTCCCTAATATCGCTGCGTTTTCATGCACATCTCATCACGTCCCCTATATCGCTGTGTATTCACGCACCTCCCATAGCATCCCCTATATCGCTGTGCCTTGCGCACCTCTCATAGCTTCCCCTATATCACTGTCTTTTCGCTCACATCCCATAGATTCACCTTTATCGCTGTGTTATTGCTCACCTCTCATAGCTTCCCCTATATCGCCGTGTTTTCGCGCACCTCTCATGTCTTCACCTAGATCGCTATGTTTTCGCTACTCTCAATACTTCCCCTATATCGCTGTGCTTTATCGCACATCTGATACATTCTCCCGTATCGCTGTGTTTTCGCACACCTCACTTAATTTCCCCTGTATCGCCGTGTTCTCGCACACCTCTCCTTTACCTTACCCTATATCGCCCTGTTTTCGTGCACATCGCATAGCTTCCACTACATTGCCCTGTTTTCGCGCACCTCTCATGTATTCCACTACATCGCTCTGTTTTCTGGCACCTCTGATGCATTCCCCTGTAACGCCAAGTTTTCGCGCACCTCTCATACTTTCCCCTATCTCGACGTGTTCTCGCACATCTCTCATACCTTCCCCTATATCACTGTGTTTTCGCGCACGTCCCATAGCGTCCTCTATATCGCTGTGCTTTCACGCACCTCTCATACCTTCCCCTACATCGCCCTGTTTTAGCGCACATCCCATAGCTTCCACTATATAGCCCTGTTTTTGCGCACCTCTCATGTCTTCCCCTGCATCGCTGTGTTTTCTCGCACCTCTGATACATTCCCCTGTAACGCCAAGTTTTCGCGCACCTCTCATACTTTCTCCTATATCACCGTGTTTTAGCGCACCTCTCATAGCTTCCCATATATCGCCATGTTTTCATACACATCTCATACCGTCCCCTATATCACTGTGTTTTCGTGCACCTCCCATAGCATCCCCTATATCACCGTGCCTTCGTGCACCTCTCATACCTTCCCCTATATCGCCGTGTTTTCATGCACATCTCATAACGTCCCCTATATTGCTGGGTTTTCACGCACCTCTCATAACTTCCCCTGTATCGCCGTGTTTTTGCTCACCTCTCATAACTTCCCCTATATCGCTGTGTTGTTATGCGCATCTCATAACGTCCCCTATATCGCTGTGTATTCGCGCACCTCCCATAGCATCCCCTATATTGCCCTGTTTTCGCACACCTCCCATCCCTTCACCTATATCGCTGTGCCTTCGTGCACCTCTCATACCTTCCCCTATATCGCCCTGTTTTTGCGCACCTCCTGTACCTTCCCTTATATCGCTGCGTTTTCGTGCACCTCTCATACCTTCCCCTATATGGCTGTGTTTTCATGCACATCTCATAACGACCCCTATATCGCTGTGTATTCGTGCATCTCCCATTCCTTCCCGAATATATCTCTGTGCTTTCGTGTACCTTTCATATCTTCCCCTATATCGCTGTGTTTTCGCACACCTCTCATAACTTCTCCTATATCGCTCTGTTTTTGTGCACCTCTCATACCTTCCCTAATATCGCTGCGTTTTCATGCACATCTCATCACGTCCCCTATATCGCTGTGTATTCACGCACCTCCCATAGCATCCCCTATATCGCTGTGCCTTGCGCACCTCTCATAGCTTCCCCTATATCGCTGTCTTTTCGCGCAAAACCCATAGATTCACCTTTATCGCTGTGTTATTGCTCACCTCTCAGAGCTTCCCCTGTATCGCCGTGTTTTTGCTCACCTCTCATAGCTTCCCCAATATCGCCGTGTTTTTGCGCACCTCTCATGTCTTCACCTAGATCGCTGTTTTTGCTCACCTCTCATAGCTTCCCCAATATCGCCGTGTTTTTGCGCACCTCTCATGTCTTCACCTAGATCGCTGTTTTTGCTCCTCTCAATACTTCCCCTATATCGCTGTGTTTTCTCCCACATCTGATACATTCTCCCATATTGCCGTGTTTTCACACACCTCTCATAATTTCCCCTATATCGCCGTGTTCTCGCACACCTCTCATACCTTGCCCTATATCACTGTTTTTTTGCGCATCTCCCATAGCGTCCTCTATTTCGCTGTGTTTTCTCGCACCTCTGATACATTCCCCTGTATCGCCGTGGTTTCGCGCACATCCCACAGGTTCCACTATATTGCCCTGTTTTTGCGCACCTCTCATGTCTTCCCCTATATCGCTGTGCCTTCGCGCACCTCTCATAACTTCCCCTTTATCGCCCTGTTTTCACGCACCTCCCATACCTTCCCCAATATCGCTGTCTTTTCATGCACCTCTCATACCTTCCCCTATATCGCTGTCTTTTCGTGCACCTCTCATACCTTCCCTTATATCGGTATGTTTTCACGCACCTCTCATAACTTCTCCTATATCGCTGTCATTTCGCGCACATCCCATAGATTCACCTCTATCGCTGTGTTATTGCTCACCTCTCATAGCTTCCCCTGTATTGCCGTGTTTTTGCTCACGTCTCATGTTTTCACCTCGATCGCTATGTTTTCGCTCGTCTCAATACTTCCCCTATATCGCTGTGTTTTCTCGCACAATTGATACGTTCTCCCGTATCGCCGTGTTTGTGCACACCTCTCATACCTTCCCCTATATCACTGTGTTTTTGCGCACGTCCCATAGCGTCCCCTATATTGCTGTGTTTTCGCGCACCTCTCATATCTTCCCCTATATCGCCCTGTTTTCGCGCACATCCCATACCTTCCACTATATTGCCCTGTTTTCGCGCACCCCTCATGTCTTCCACTACATCGCTGTGTTTTCTGACACCTCTGATGCATTCCCCTGTAACGCCAAGTTTTCGCGCACCTCTCATACTTTCCCCTATATCGCCGTGTTTACGCGCACCTCTCATACCTCCCCCTATATCGCCATGTTTTTATGCACATCTCATACCGTCTCCTATATCGCTGTGTTTTCGCGCACCTCCCATAGCATCCCCTATATCGCTGTGCCTTCGTGCACCTCTCATACCTTCCCTTATATCGCCCAGTTTTCGCGCACCTCCTATACCTTCCCTTATATCGCTGCGTTTTCGTGCACCTCTCATACCTTCCCCTATATTGCCCTGTTTTCGCGCACCTCCTATACCTTCCCTTATATCACTGCGTTTTCGTGCACCTCTCATAGCTTCCCCTATATGGTTGTGTTTTCATGCACATCTCATAACGTCCCCTATATCGCTGTGTATTCGTGCACCTCCCATTCCTTCCCGTATACATCTCTGTGTTTTCGTGCACCATTCATACATTCCCCTATATCGATGTGTTTTTGCATACCTCTCATAACTTCTCCTATATCGCTGTGTTTTTGTGCACCTCTCATACCTTCCCTAATATCGCTGCGTTTTCATGCACATCTCATCACGTCCCCTATATCGCTGTGTATTCACGCACCTCCCATAGCATCCCCTATATCGCTGTGCCTTGCGCACCTCTCATAGCTTCCCTTATATCACTGTCTTTTCGCTCACATCCCATAGATTCACCTTTATCGCTGTGTTATTGCTCACCTCTCATAGCTTCCCCTATATCGCCGTGTTTTCGCGCACCTCTCATGTCTTCACCTAGATCGCTATGTTTTCGCTACTCTCAATACTTCCCCTATATCGCTGTGCTTTATCGCACATCTGATACATTCTCCCGTATCGCTGTGTTTTCGCACACCTCACTTAATTTCCCCTATATCGCCGTGTTCTCGCACACCTCTCCTTTACCTTACCCTATATCGCCCTGTTTTCGTGCACATCGCATAGCTTCCACTACATTGCCCTGTTTTCGCGCACCTCTCATGTATTCCACTACATCGCTCTGTTTTCTGGCACCTCTGATGCATTCCCCTGTAACGCCAAGTTTTCGCGCACCTCTCATACTTTCCCCTATCTCGACTTGTTCTCGCACATCTCTCATACCTTCCCCTATATCACTGTGTTTTCGCGCACGTCCCATAGCGTCCTCTATATCGCTGTGCTTTCACGCACCTCTCATACCTTCCCCTACATCGCCCTGTTTTAGCGCACATCCCATAGCTTCCACTATATAGCCCTGTTTTTGCGCACCTCTCATGTCTTCCCCTGCATCGCTGTGTTTTCTCGCACCTCTGATACATTCCCCTGTAACGCCAAGTTTTCGCGCACCTCTCATACTTTCTCCTATATCACCGTGTTTTAGCGCACCTCTCATAGCTTCCCATATATCGCCGTGTTTTCATACACATCTCATACCGTCCCCTATATCACTGTGTTTTCGTGCACCTCCCATAGCATCCCCTATATCGCCGTGCCTTCGTGCACCTCTCATACCTTCCCCTATATCGCCGTGTTTTCATGCACATCTCATAACGTCCCCTATATTGCTGGGTTTTCACGCACCTCTCATAACTTCCCCTGTATCGCCGTGTTTTTGCTCACCTCTCATAACTTCCCCCATATCGCTGTGTTGTTATGCGCATCTCATAACGTCCCCTATATCGCTGTGTATTCGCGCACCTCCCATAGCATCCCCTATATCGCCCTGTTTTCGCGCACCTCCCATTCCTTCACCTATATCGCTGTTTTCGTGCACCTCTCATACATTCCCCTATATTGCTGTGTTTTCACACACCTCACAACTTCTCCTATATCGCTGTGTTTTTGTGCACCTCCCATACCTTCCTCTATATCGCCCTGTTTTCGCGCACCTCCTATACATTCCCTTATATCGCTGCGTGTTCGTGCACCTCTCATACCTTCCCCTATATTGCCCTGTTTTCGCGCACCTCCTATACCTTCCCTTATGTCGCTGCGTTTTCGTGTACCATTCATACCTCCCCCTATATTGTTGTGTTTTCACGCACCTCTCATAACTTCTCCTATATTTCTGTATTTTTGTACACCCCTCATAACTTCCCCTATATCGCCGTGATTTTATGCACATCTCATAACGTCCCCTATATCGCTGTGTATTCGTGCACCTCCCATACCTTCCCCTATATCGCTGTGTTTTCGCACACCTCTCATAACTTCTCAAATATCGCTGTGTTTTTGTGCACCTCTCATACCTTCCCTAATACCGTTGCGTTTTCATGCACATCTCATCACGTCCCCTATATCAATGTATATTCACGCACCTCCCATAGCATCCCCTATATCGCTGTGCCTTCGTGCCCCTCTCATACCTTCCTCTATATCGCCCTGTTTTCGCACACCTCCTATACCTTCCCTTATATCGCTGCGTGTTCGTGCACCTCTCATACCTTCCCCTATATTGCCCTGTTTTCGCGCACCTCCTATACCTTCCCTTATATCGCTGCGTTTTCGTGTACCATTCATACCTCCCCCTATATCTTTGTGTGTTTTCACGCACCTCTCATAACTTCTCCTATATTTCTGTATTTTTGTGCACCTCTCATAACTTCCACTATATCGCCGTGATTTTATGCAGATCTCATAACGTCCCCTATATCGCTGTGTATTCGTGCACCTCCCATACCTTCCACTATATCGCTGTGCTTTCGAACACCTCACATAACTTCTCAAATATCGCTGTGTTTTTGTGCACCTCTCATACCTTCCCTAATACCGTTGCGTTTTCATGCACATCTCATCACGTCCCCTATATCGCTGTGTATTCACGCACATTCCATTGTATCCCCTATATCGCTGTGCCTTGCGCAGCTCTCATAGCTTCCCCTATATCACTGTATTTTCGCGCACATCCCATAGATTCACCTTTATCGCTGTGTAATTGCTCACCTGTCATAGCTTCCCCTATATCGCTGTGTTTTCGCGCACCTCTCATGTCTTCAGCTAGATCGCTATGTTTTCGCTCCTCTCAATACTTCCCCTATATCGCTGTGTTTTCTCGCACATCTGATACATTCTCCGGTATCACCGTGTTTTCGCACACCTCTCATACCTTCCCCTATATCTTTGTGTTTTTGCGCACGTCCCATTGCGTCCCCTATATCGCTGTGTTTTTTGTGCACCTCTCATACCTTCCCCTATATCGTCCTGTTTTCGTGCACATCCCATACCTTCCACTATATTGCCCTGTTTTCGCGCTCCTCTCATGTATTCCACTACATCGCTGTGTTTTCTGGCACCTCTGTTGCATTCCCGTGTAACTGCAAGTTTTCGCGCACCTCTCATACTTTCCCCTATATCGCCCTGTTTTCGCGCACCTCTCATACCTCCCCCTATATCGCCGTGTTTTTATGCACAGCTCATACCATCCCCTATATTACTGTGTTTTCGCGCACCTCCCATAGCATCCCCTATATCGCTGTGCCTTCGTGCACCTCTCATACCTTCCCCTATATCGCCCAGTTTTCGTGCACCTCCTATACCTTCCCTTGTATCGCTGCGTTTTCGTGCACCTCTCATACCTTCTCCTATTTCGCTGTGTTTTCATGCACCTCTCATACCTTCCCCTATATCGCCGTGTTTTCATGCACCTCTCATACCTTCCCCTATATGGCCGTGTTTTCATGCACCTCTCATACTTTCCCCTATTTCGCTGTGTTTTCATGCACATCTCATAACGTCCCCTATTTAGCTTTGTTTTCGTGCACCTCCCATAACATTCCCTATATCGCTGTGCCTTCACGCACCTCTCATACCTTCCCCTATATCGCCTTTTTTTCATGCACATCTCATAAGGTCCACTATATCGCTGGGTTTTCACGCACCTCTCATAACTTCCCCTATATCGCCCTGTTTTCGTGCTCCTCTCATACCTTCCCCTATATCACTGTGTTTTCACGCACCTCTCATAACTTCCCCTTTGTCGCTGTTTTTTCGCACACCTCTCATGGTTTCCCGTCTATCGCCGTGTATTCATGCACATCTCAAACCGTCCCTTATATCGCTGTGCTTTCGCGCACCTCTCACACCTTCCCCTATATCGCTGTGTTTTCGTGCACCTCTCATACCTTCACTAATTTCGTTGCATTTTCATGCACATCTCATCACGTCTCCTATATCGCTGTGTATTCACGCACCTCCCATAGCATCCCCTATATCGCAGCGCATTCGCGCACCTCTCATACCTTCCCCTACATCGCCCTGTTTTAGCTCACATCCCATAACTTCCACTATATTGTCACATTTTTGCGCACCCCTCATGTCTTCACCTACATCGCTGTGTTTTCTCGCACCTCTGATGCATTCCCCTGTAACGCCAAGTTTTCGCACATGTCTCATACTTTCCCCTATATCGCCGTGTTTTCGCGCAGCTCTCATAGCTTCCCATATATCGCCGTGTTTTCATACACATCTCATACCGTCCCCTATATCACTGTGTTTTCGTGCACCTCCCATAGCATCTCCCATATCGCTGTGCCTTCGTGCACCTCTCATACCGTCCCCTATATCACTGTGTTTTCGCGCACCTCCCATAGCATCCACTATATCGCTGAGCCTTCGTGCACTTCTCATACCTTCCCCTATATCGTCGTGTTTTCATGCACATCTCATAATGTCCCCTATATTGCTGGGTATTCACGCACCTCTCATAACTTCCCCTATATCTCCTTGTTTTTGCGCACCTCTCATAACTTCCCCTATATCGCTGTGTTTTCGCACACCCCTCATGGATTCTTGACTATCGCCGTGTATTCATGCACATCTCATACCGTCCCCTATATCGCTGTGTTTTCGCACACCTCTCATACCTTCCCCTATATCGCCCTGTTTTCACGCACCTCCTATTCCTTCACCATATATCGCCCTGTTTTTGCGCATCTCGCATTCCTTCACCTATATCGCTGTTTTCGTGCACCTCTCATACCTTCCCCTATATCGCCCTGTTTCCCGCACACCTCCCATGGCTTCGCCTACATCGCTGTGTTTTTGCGCACCTCTCATACCTTCCCTAATATCGCTGCATTTTCATGCACATCTCATCACGTCCCCTATATCGCTGTGTATTCGCGCACCTCTCATAGCATCCCCTATATCGCTGTGCCTTGCGCACCTCTCATACCTTCCCCTATATCGCTGTCTTTTCTCGCACATCCCATAGATTCACCTTTATCGCTGTGTTTTTGCTCACATCTCATAGCTTCCCCTGTATCGTCGTCTTCTTGCTCACCTCTCATAGCTTCCCCTATATCGCTGTGTATTCGTGCACCTCCCATTCCTTCCCGTATATATCTCTGTGTTTTCGTGCACCATTCATACATTCCCCTATATCGATGTGTTTTTGCATACCTCTCATAACTTCTCCTATATCGCTGTGTTTTTGTGCACCTCTCATACCTTCCCTAATATCGCTGCGTTTTCATGCACATCTCATCACGTCCCCTATATCGCTGTGTATTCACGCACCTCCCATAGCATCCCCTATATCGCTGTGCCTTGCGCACCTCTCATAGCTTCCCCTATATCACTGTCTTTTCGCTCACATCCCATAGATTCACCTTTATCGCTGTGTTATTGCTCACCTCTCATAGCTTCCCCTATATCGCCGTGTTTTCGCGCACCTCTCATGTCTTCACCTAGATCGCTATGTTTTCGCTACTCTCAATACTTCCCCTATATCGCTGTGCTTTATCGCACATCTGATACATTCTCCCGTATCGCTGTGTTTTCGCACACCTCACTTAATTTCCCCTGTATCGCCGTGTTCTCGCACACCTCTCCTTTACCTTACCCTATATCGCCCTGTTTTCGTGCACATCGCATAGCTTCCACTACATTGCCCTGTTTTCGCGCACCTCTCATGTATTCCACTACATCGCTCTGTTTTCTGGCACCTCTGATGCATTCCCCTGTAACGCCAAGTTTTCGCGCACCTCTCATACTTTCCCCTATCTCGACGTGTTCTCGCACATCTCTCATACCTTCCCCTATATCACTGTGTTTTCGCGCACGTCCCATAGCGTCCTCTATATCGCTGTGCTTTCACGCACCTCTCATACCTTCCCCTACATCGCCCTGTTTTAGCGCACATCCCATAGCTTCCACTATATAGCCCTGTTTTTGCGCACCTCTCATGTCTTCCCCTGCATCGCTGTGTTTTCTCGCACCTCTGATACATTCCCCTGTAACGCCAAGTTTTCGCGCACCTCTCATACTTTCTCCTATATCACCGTGTTTTAGCGCACCTCTCATAGCTTCCCATATATCGCCATGTTTTCATACACATCTCATACCGTCCCCTATATCACTGTGTTTTCGTGCACCTCCCATAGCATCCCCTATATCACCGTGCCTTCGTGCACCTCTCATACCTTCCCCTATATCGCCGTGTTTTCATGCACATCTCATAACGTCCCCTATATTGCTGGGTTTTCACGCACCTCTCATAACTTCCCCTGTATCGCCGTGTTTTTGCTCACCTCTCATAACTTCCCCTATATCGCTGTGTTGTTATGCGCATCTCATAACGTCCCCTATATCGCTGTGTATTCGCGCACCTCCCATAGCATCCCCTATATTGCCCTGTTTTCGCACACCTCCCATCCCTTCACCTATATCGCTGTGCCTTCGTGCACCTCTCATACCTTCCCCTATATCGCCCTGTTTTTGCGCACCTCCTGTACCTTCCCTTATATCGCTGCGTTTTCGTGCACCTCTCATAGCTTCCCCTATATGGTTGTGTTTTCATGCACATCTCATAACGTCCCCTATATCGCTGTGTATTCGTGCACCTCCCATTCCTTCCCGTATACATCTCTGTGTTTTCGTGCACCATTCATACATTCCCCTATATCGATGTGTTTTTGCATACCTCTCATAACTTCTCCTATATCGCTGTGTTTTTGTGCACCTCTCATACCTTCCCTAATATCGCTGCGTTTTCATGCACATCTCATCACGTCCCCTATATCGCTGTGTATTCACGCACCTCCCATAGCATCCCCTATATCGCTGTGCCTTGCGCACCTCTCATAGCTTCCCTTATATCACTGTCTTTTCGCTCACATCCCATAGATTCACCTTTATCGCTGTGTTATTGCTCACCTCTCATAGCTTCCCCTATATCGCCGTGTTTTCGCGCACCTCTCATGTCTTCACCTAGATCGCTATGTTTTCGCTACTCTCAATACTTCCCCTATATCGCTGTGCTTTATCGCACATCTGATACATTCTCCCGTATCGCTGTGTTTTCGCACACCTCACTTAATTTCCCCTATATCGCCGTGTTCTCGCACACCTCTCCTTTACCTTACCCTATATCGCCCTGTTTTCGTGCACATCGCATAGCTTCCACTACATTGCCCTGTTTTCGCGCACCTCTCATGTATTCCACTACATCGCTCTGTTTTCTGGCACCTCTGATGCATTCCCCTGTAACGCCAAGTTTTCGCGCACCTCTCATACTTTCCCCTATCTCGACTTGTTCTCGCACATCTCTCATACCTTCCCCTATATCACTGTGTTTTCGCGCACGTCCCATAGCGTCCTCTATATCGCTGTGCTTTCACGCACCTCTCATACCTTCCCCTACATCGCCCTGTTTTAGCGCACATCCCATAGCTTCCACTATATAGCCCTGTTTTTGCGCACCTCTCATGTCTTCCCCTGCATCGCTGTGTTTTCTCGCACCTCTGATACATTCCCCTGTAACGCCAAGTTTTCGCGCACCTCTCATACTTTCTCCTATATCACCGTGTTTTAGCGCACCTCTCATAGCTTCCCATATATCGCCGTGTTTTCATACACATCTCATACCGTCCCCTATATCACTGTGTTTTCGTGCACCTCCCATAGCATCCCCTATATCGCCGTGCCTTCGTGCACCTCTCATACCTTCCCCTATATCGCCGTGTTTTCATGCACATCTCATAACGTCCCCTATATTGCTGGGTTTTCACGCACCTCTCATAACTTCCCCTGTATCGCCGTGTTTTTGCTCACCTCTCATAACTTCCCCCATATCGCTGTGTTGTTATGCGCATCTCATAACGTCCCCTATATCGCTGTGTATTCGCGCACCTCCCATAGCATCCCCTATATCGCCCTGTTTTCGCGCACCTCCCATTCCTTCACCTATATCGCTGTTTTCGTGCACCTCTCATACATTCCCCTATATTGCTGTGTTTTCACACACCTCACAACTTCTCCTATATCGCTGTGTTTTTGTGCACCTCCCATACCTTCCTCTATATCGCCCTGTTTTCGCGCACCTCCTATACCTTCCCTTATATCGCTGCGTGTTCGTGCACCTCTCATACCTTCCCCTATATTGCCCTGTTTTCGCGCACCTCCTATACCTTCCCTTATGTCGCTGCGTTTTCGTGTACCATTCATACCTCCCCCTATATTGTTGTGTTTTCACGCACCTCTCATAACTTCTCCTATATTTCTGTATTTTTGTACACCCCTCATAACTTCCCCTATATCGCCGTGATTTTATGCACATCTCATAACGTCCCCTATATCGCTGTGTATTCGTGCACCTCCCATACCTTCCCCTATATCGCTGTGTTTTCGCACACCTCTCATAACTTCTCAAATATCGCTGTGTTTTTGTGCACCTCTCATACCTTCCCTAATACCGTTGCGTTTTCATGCACATCTCATCACGTCCCCTATATCAATGTATATTCACGCACCTCCCATAGCATCCCCTATATCGCTGTGCCTTCGTGCCCCTCTCATACCTTCCTCTATATCGCCCTGTTTTCGCACACCTCCTATACCTTCCCTTATATCGCTGCGTGTTCGTGCACCTCTCATACCTTCCCCTATATTGCCCTGTTTTCGCGCACCTCCTATACCTTCCCTTATATCGCTGCGTTTTCGTGTACCATTCATACCTCCCCCTATATCTTTGTGTTTTCACGCACCTCTCATAACTTCTCCTATATTTCTGTATTTTTGTGCACCTCTCATAACTTCCACTATATCGCCGTGATTTTATGCAGATCTCATAACGTCCCCTATATCGCTGTGTATTCGTGCACCTCCCATACCTTCCACTATATCGCTGTGCTTTCGAACACCTCACATAACTTCTCAAATATCGCTGTGTTTTTGTGCACCTCTCATACCTTCCCTAATACCGTTGCGTTTTCATGCACATCTCATCACGTCCCCTATATCGCTGTGTATTCACGCACATTCCATTGTATCCCCTATATCGCTGTGCCTTGCGCAGCTCTCATAGCTTCCCCTATATCACTGTATTTTCGCGCACATCCCATAGATTCACCTTTATCGCTGTGTAATTGCTCACCTGTCATAGCTTCCCCTATATCGCTGTGTTTTCGCGCACCTCTCATGTCTTCAGCTAGATCGCTATGTTTTCGCTCCTCTCAATACTTCCCCTATAGCGCTCTGTTTTCTCGCACATCTGATACATTCTCCGGTATCACCGTGTTTTCGCACACCTCTCATACCTTCCCCTATATCTTTGTGTTTTTGCGCACGTCCCATTGCGTCCCCTATATCGCTGTGTTTTTTGTGCACCTCTCATACCTTCCCCTATATCGTCCTGTTTTCGTGCACATCCCATACCTTCCACTATATTGCCCTGTTTTCGCGCTCCTCTCATGTATTCCACTACATCGCTGTGTTTTCTGGCACCTCTGTTGCATTCCCGTGTAACTGCAAGTTTTCGCGCACCTCTCATACTTTCCCCTATATCGCCCTGTTTTCGCGCACCTCTCATACCTCCCCCTATATCGCCGTGTTTTTATGCACATCTCATACCATCCCCTATATTACTGTGTTTTCGCGCACCTCCCATAGCATCCCCTATATCGCTGTGCCTTCGTGCACCTCTCATACCTTCCCCTATATCGCCCAGTTTTCGTGCACCTCCTATACCTTCCCTTGTATCGCTGCGTTTTCGTGCACCTCTCATACCTTCTCCTATTTCGCTGTGTTTTCATGCACCTCTCATACCTTCCCCTATATCGCCGTGTTTTCATGCACCTCTCATACCTTCCCCTATATGGCCGTGTTTTCATGCACCTCTCATACTTTCCCCTATTTCGCTGTGTTTTCATGCACATCTCATAACGTCCCCTATTTAGCTTTGTTTTCGTGCACCTCCCATAACATTCCCTATATCGCTGTGCCTTCACGCACCTCTCATACCTTCCCCTATATCGCCTTTTTTTCATGCACATCTCATAAGGTCCACTATATCGCTGGGTTTTCACGCACCTCTCATAACTTCCCCTATATCGCCCTGTTTTCGTGCTCCTCTCATACCTTCCCCTATATCACTGTGTTTTCACGCACCTCTCATAACTTCCCCTTTGTCACTGTTTTTTCGCACACCTCTCATGGTTTCCCGTCTATCGCCGTGTATTCATGCACATCTCAAACCGTCCCTTATATCGCTGTGCTTTCGCGCACCTCTCACACCTTCCCCTATATCGCTGTGTTTTCGTGCACCTCTCATACCTTCACTAATTTCGTTGCATTTTCATGCACATCTCATCACGTCCCCTATATCGCTGTGTATTCACGCACCTCCCATAGCATCCCCTATATCGCAGCGCATTCGCGCACCTCTCATACCTTCCCCTACATCGCCCTGTTTTAGCTCACATCCCATAACTTCCACTATATTGTCACATTTTTGCGCACCCCTCATGTCTTCACCTACATCGCTGTGTTTTCTCGCACCTCTGATGCATTCCCCTGTAACGCCAAGTTTTCGCACATGTCTCATACTTTCCCCTATATCGCCGTGTTTTCGCGCAGCTCTCATAGCTTCCCATATATCGCCGTGTTTTCATACACATCTCATACCGTCCCCTATATCACTGTGTTTTCGTGCACCTCCCATAGCATCTCCCATATCGCTGTGCCTTCGTGCACCTCTCATACCGTCCCCTATATCACTGTGTTTTCGCGCACCTCCCATAGCATCCACTATATCGCTGAGCCTTCGTGCACTTCTCATACCTTCCCCTATATCGTCGTGTTTTCATGCACATCTCATAATGTCCCCTATATTGCTGGGTATTCACGCACCTCTCATAACTTCCCCTATATCTCCTTGTTTTTGCGCACCTCTCATAACTTCCCCTATATCGCTGTGTTTTCGCACACCCCTCATGGATTCTTGACTATCGCCGTGTATTCATGCACATCTCATACCGTCCCCTATATCGCTGTGTTTTCGCACACCTCTCATACCTTCCCCTATATCGCCCTGTTTTCACGCACCTCCTATTCCTTCACCATATATCGCCCTGTTTTTGCGCATCTCGCATTCCTTCACCTATATCGCTGTTTTCGTGCACCTCTCATACCTTCCCCTATATCGCCCTGTTTCCCGCACACCTCCCATGGCTTCGCCTACATCGCTGTGTTTTTGCGCACCTCTCATACCTTCCCTAATATCGCTGCATTTTCATGCACATCTCATCACGTCCCCTATATCGCTGTGTATTCGCGCACCTCTCATAGCATCCCCTATATCGCTGTGCCTTGCGCACCTCTCATACCTTCCCCTATATCGCTGTCTTTTCTCGCACATCCCATAGATTCACCTTTATCGCTGTGTTTTTGCTCACATCTCATAGCTTCCCCTGTATCGTCGTCTTCTTGCTCACCTCTCATAGCTTCCCCTATATCGCTGTGTTTTCGCGCACCTCTCCTGTCTTCCCCTATATCACTGTGTTTTCGCGCACCTTCCATACCTTCCCCTATATCGCTGTGTTTTCGTGCACCTCTCATACTTCCCCCTATATCGCTGTGCCTTGCGCACCTCTCATACCTTCCCCTATATTGCTGTCTTTTCGCGCACATCCCATAGAGTCACCTTTATCGCTGTGTTATTGCTCACCTCTCATAGCTTCCCCTGTATCGCCGTGTTTTTTAGCACCTCTCATTACTTCCCTATATCGCCGTGTTGTTATGCACATCTCATAACGTCCCCTATATCGCTGTGTCTTCGCGCACCTCTCATACCTTCCCCTATACGCCCTGTGTTCACGCATCTCCCATTCCTTCACCTATATCGCCGTTTTCGCGCACCTCCTATACCTTCCCTTATATCGCTGCGTTTTCGTGTACCTCTCATACCTCCCCCAATATCGCTGTGTTTTCACGCACCTCTCATAACTTCTCCTATATTGCTGTATTTTTGCGCACCTCTCATAACTTCCCCCATATCGCCGTGTTTTTATGCACATCTCATAACGTCCCCTATATCGCTGTGAATTTGTGCACCTCCCATTCCTTCCCCTATATCGCTGTGTTTTCGAGCTCCTCTCATACCTTCCCTAATATCGCTGCATTTTCATGCACATCTCATCACGTCCCCTATGTCGCTGTGTAGTCACGCACCTCCCATATCATCCCCTATATCGCTGTGCCTTGCTCACCTCTCATAGCTTCCCCTGCATTGCCATGTTTTTGCTCACCTCTCATAGCTTCCCCATATCACCCTGTTTTCGCGCACCTCTCCTGTCTTCCCCTATATCACTGTGTTTTCGCGCACCTTCCATAGCATGCACTATATTGCTGTGCCTTCGCATACCTCCATTAACTTCATCTATATCACCCTGTTTTCGAGCACCTTACATACCTTCCCCTATATCGCTGTGTTTTTATGCACCTCTCATACCTCCCCCTATATCGCTGTGCCTTGCACACCTCTCATACCTACCCCTATATCACCCTGTTTTCGCGCACCTCCCATTCCATCACCTATTTCGCTGTTTTCGTGCACCTCTCATACCTTCCCCTGTATCGCTGTGTTTTCACACACCTCTCACACCTCTCATAACTTCTCCTATATCACTGTGTTTTTTTTGCACCTCTCATACCTTCCTCTATATTGCTGTGTTTTCACGTACCTCACTTAACTTCTCCTATTTCGCTGTGTTTTTGCTCACCTCTCATGGCTTCCCCAATATCGCCGTGTATTCATGCACATCTCATACCGTCCCCTATATCGCTGTGTTTTCGCGCACCTCCCGTATCTTCGCCTACATTGCTGTTTTCGCGCACATCCCATAGCTTCACCTTGATCGCTGTGTTATTGCTCACCTCTCATAGCTTACCCTATATCGTTGTGTTTTCACGCACCTCGCATGTCTTCACCTATATCGCTATGTTTTCGCTCCTATCATTACTTCCCCTATATCGCTGTGTATTCTCGCACCTCTGATACATTCTCCTGTATTGCCATGTTTTCGCACACCTCTTACAATTTCCCCTATATCGCCGTGTTCACGCACACCTCTCATACCTTCCCCTATATCATTGTTTTTTTGCGCATGTCCCATAGCTTCCCCTATATCACTGTGTTTTCGCGCACCTCTCATAACTTCCCCAATATCGCCCTGTTATCAGGCACATCGCCGAGCTTCCACTATATTGCCCTGTTTTTGCGCACCTCTGATGTCTTCCCCTATATCACTGTGTTTTCGCACACCTCCCATAACATACCCTATATTGCTGTGCCTTCGCACACCTCTCATACCTTCCTCTATATCGCCTTATTTGCGAGCACCTCCCATACCTTCCCCTTATCGCTGTGTTTTCGTGTACCTCTCATACCTTCCCCTATATCACTATGTATTCGCGCACGTCCCTTAGCGCACCCTATATCGCTGTGTATTCGCGCACCTCTCATACCTTCCCCTATATCGCCCTGTTTTCGCGCACAACCCATACCTTCCACTATATTGCCCTGTTTTCGCGCACCTCTCATGTCTTCCACTACATCGCTGTGTTTTCTCGCACCTCTGATGCATTCCCATGTAACGCCAAGTTTTCGCGCACCTCTCATACTTTCCCCTATATCGCCGTGTTTACGCGCACCTCTCATACCTCCCCCTATATCGCCATGTTTTTATGCACATCTCATACCGTCTCCTATATCGCTGTGTTTTCGTGCACCTCCCTTAGCATCCCCTATATCGCTGTGCCTTCGTGCACCTCTCATACCTTCCCCTATATCGCCCTGTTTTCGCGCACCTCCTATAACTTCCCTTATATCACTGTGTTTTCATGCACCTCTCATACCTTCCACTATATCGCTGTGTTTTCATGCACATCTCATAACGTCCCCTATTTCGCTGTGTATTCGAGCACCTCCCATAACATCCCCAATTTCTCTGTGCCTTCGCGCACCTCTCATACCTTCCCCTATATCGCCGTGTTTTCATGCACATCTCATAACATCCCCTATATCGCTGGGTTTTTACGCACCTCTCATAATTTCCCCTATATAGCCCTGCTTTCGAGCACCTCCCATACCTTCCCCTATATCGCTGTGTTTTCGTTTACCTCTCATACCTCCCCCTATGTCGCTGTGTTTTCACGCACCTCTCATAACTTCTCATATATTGCTGTATTTTTGCGCACCTCTCATAACTACCCCTATATTGCCGTTTTTTTATGTACATCTCATAACGTCCCCTATTTCGCTGTGTATTCGTGCACCTCCCATAACATCCCCTATATCGCTGTGCCTTCGTGCACCTCTAATACCTTCCCCTATATCGCCCTGGTTTCGCCCACCTCCTATAACTTCCCTCATATCGCTGTGTTTTCGTGCACCTCTCATACATCCCCTTCTATCATTGTGTTTTCACGCACCTTTCATAACTTCTCCTATATTGCTCTATTTTTGCGCAGCTCTCATAACTTCCCCTATATCGCCGTGTTTTTATGCACATCTCATAACGTCCCCTATATCACTGGATTTTCACGCACCTCTCATAACTTCCCCTATATCATCCTGCTTTCGAGCACCTCCCATACCTTCCCCTATATCGCTGTTTTCGTGTACCTCTCATACCTCCCCCTATATTGCTGTGTTTTCACGCACCTCTAATAACTTCTCCCATATTGCTGTATTATTGTGCACCTCTAATAACTTCCCCTATATCGCCGTGTTTTCGTGCACCTCTCATACCTTCCCTATATCGCTGTGTTTTCACACACCTCTCATAACTTCCCCTATATCGATGCGTTTTTGTGCACCTCTCATAACTTCCCTAATATCGCTGCGTTTTCATGCACATCTCATCACGTCCCCTATAGCGCTGTGTATTCACGCACCTCCCATAGCATCCCCTGTATCGCTGTGCCTTGCGCACCACTCATACCTTTCCCTATATCGCCCTGTTTTCCGTGAACCTCCCATGGCTTCGCACACCTCTCATGGCTTTGCCTACATCGCTGTGTTTTCGCACACCTCTCATAGCTTCCCCTATATCGCTGTCTTTTCACGCACATCCCATAGATTCACTTTTATCGCTGTGTTATTGCTCACCTCTCATAGCTTCCCCTGTATCGCCGTGTTTTTGCTCACCTCTCATAGCTTACTCCATATCTCCGTGTCTTTGTGCATCTCTCATGTCTTCACTTGATCGCTATGTTTTCGCTCCTCTAAATACTTCCCCTATATCGCTGTGTTTTTTCGCACATCTGATACATTCTCCCATATCGCCGTGTTTTCGCACACCTCTCATAATTTCCCCTATATCGCTGTGTTCTCGCACACCTCTCATACCTTCCCCTATATCACTGTATTTTCGCGAACGTCTCATTGCGTCCCCTATATCGCCGTGTTTTGGCGCACCTCTCATGTCTTCACCGAGATCGCTATGTTTTTGCTCCTCTCATTACTTCCCCTATATCGCTGTGTTTTCTCGCACGTCTGATACATTATCCCGTATCGCCGTGTTTTCGCACATCCCTCATACCTTCCCCTATATCACTGTGTTTTTGCGCAAGTCCCATAGAATTCCCTATATCGCTGTGCTTTCGCGCACCTCTCTTACCTTCCCCTACATCGCCCTGTTTTTGCGCACATCCCATAGCTGCCACTATATTGCCCTGTTTTCGCGCACCTCTCATGTCTTCCCCTACATTGCTGTGTTTTCTCGCACCTCTGATGCATTCGCCTGTAACGCCAAGTTTTCGCGCACCTCTCATACTTTCCCATATATCGCCGTGCTTTCGCGCACTTCTCATAGCTTCCCATATATTGCCGTGTTTTCACACACCTCTCATACCGTCCCCTATATCACTGTGTTTTTGCGCACCTCCCATAGCATTCCCTATATCGCTGTGCCTTCGTGCACCTCTCATACCTTTCCGTATATCGCCCTGTTTTCGCCCACCTCCTATACCTTCCCTTATATCGCTGTGTTTTCGTGCACCTCTCATATCTCCCCTTCTATCGTTGTGTTTTCACGCACCTCTCATAACTTCTCCTATATTGCTGTATTTTTGCGCAGCTCTCATAACTTCCCCTATATCGCCGTGTTTTTATGCACATCTCATAACGTCCCCTATATCACTGGATTTTCACGCACCTCTCATAACTTCCCCTATATCATCCTGCTTTCGAGCACCTCCCATACCTTCCCCTATAGCACTGTGTATTCACACACCTCCCATAGCATCCCCTGTATCGCAGTGCCTTGCGCATCTCTCATAGCTTCCCCTACATCGCTGTCTTTTCGCGCACATCCCATAGATTCACCTTTATCGCTGTGTTATTGCTCATCTCTCATAGCTTCCCCTGTATCGCCGTGTTTTTGCTCACCTCTCATAGCTTCCCCCATATCTCCGTGTCTTTGCGCACCTCGCATGTCTTCACCTAGATCGCTATGTTTTCGCTCTTCTCATTACTTCCCCTATATCGCTGTGTTTTCTCGCACATCTGATACATTCTCCTATATCGCCGTATTTTCGCACATCTCTCATAATTTCCCCTATATCGCTGTGTTCTCGCACACCTCTCATACCTTCCCCTATATCACTGTGTTTTCGCGAACTTCTCATTGCGTCCCCTATATCGCTGTGTTTTCGTGTACCTCTCATACTTCCCCTATATTGCTGTGTTTTCACGCACCTCTAATAACTTCTCCTATATTGCTGTATTATTGTGCACCTCTCATAACTTCCCCTATATCGCCGTGTTTTCGTGCACCTCTCATACCTTCCCTATATCGCTGTGTTTTCACACACCTCTCATAACTTCCCCTATATCGATGCGTTTTTGTGCACCTCTCATAACTTCCCTAATATCGCTGCGTTTTCATGCACATCTCATCACGTCCCCTATAGCACTGTGTATTCACACACCTCCCATAGCATCCCCTGTATCGCAGTGCCTTGCGCATCTCTCATAGCTTCCCCTACATCGCTGTCTTTTCGCGCACATCCCATAGATTCACCTTTATCGCTGTGTTATTGCTCATCTCTCATAGCTTCCCCTGTATCGCCGTGTTTTCGCTCACCTCTCATAGCTTCCCCCATATCTCCGTGTCTTTGCGCACCTCTCATGTCTTCACTTGATCGCTATGTTTTCGCTCCTCTAAATACTTCCCCTATATCGCTGTGTTTTCTCGCACATCTGATACATTCTCCTATATCGCCGCGTTTTCGCACACCTCTCATAATTTCCCCTATATCGCTGTGTTCTCGCACACCTCTCATACCTTCCCCTATATCACTGTGTTTTCGCGAACTTCTCATTGCGTCCCCTATATCGCTGTGTTTTCACGCACCTCTCATAACTTCCCCTATATCACCCTGCTTTCGAGCACCTCCCATACGTTCCCCTATATCGTTGTGTTTTCGTATACCTCTCATACCTCCCCCTATATTGTTGTGTTTTCACGCTCCTCTAATAACTTCTCCTATATTGCTGTATTATTGCGCACCTCTCATAACTTCCCCTGTATCGCCGTGTTTTCGTTCACCTCTCATACCTTCCCTATATCGCTGTGTTTTCATACACCTCTCATAACTTCTCCTATATCGCTGTGTTTTTGTGCACCTCTCATAACCTCCCTAATATCGCTGCGTTTTCATGCACATCTCATCACGTCCGCTATATCGCTGTGTATTCACGCACCTCCCATAGCATCCCCTATATCGCTGTGCCTTGCGCACCTCTCATAGCTTCCCCTATATCGCTGTCTTTTCGCGCACATCCCATAGATTCACCTTTATCGCTGTGTTATTGCTCACCTCTCATATCTTCCCCTGTATCACCGTGTTTTTGCTCACCTCTCATAGCTTCCCCCATATCGCCGTGTTTTTGCGCACCTCTCATGTCTTCACCTAGATCGCTATGTTTTTGCTCCTCTCAATACTTCCCTATATCGCTGTGTTTTCTCGCACATCTGATACATTTACCCGTTTCGCCGTGTTTTCACACACATCTCATAATTTCCCCTATATCGCCGTGTTCTCGCACATCTCTCATACCTTCCCCTATATCACTGTGTTTTCGCGAACGTCGCATTGCGTCCCCTATATCGCTGTGTTTTCGCACACCTCTCATACCTTCCCCTATATCACTGTGTTTTCACGCACCTCTCATAACTTGCCCTATATCGCTGTGTTTTTGAACACCTCTCATTGTTTCCCGTCTATCGCCATGTATTCATGCACATCTCAGACCGTCCCCTATATCTCTGTGTTTTTGTGCACCTCTCATACCTTCCCTAATATCCCTGCGTTTTCATGCACATCTCATCACGTTCCCTATATCGCTGTGTATTCATGCACCTCCCATAGCATCCCCTATATCGCTGTGCATTGCGCACCTCTCATAGTTTCCCCTATATTGCTGCCTTTTCGCGCACATCCCATAGGTTCACCTTTATCGCTGTGTTTTTGCTAACCTCTCATAGCTTCCCCTGTATCGCCGTGTTTTTGCTCACCTCTCATAGCTTACCCCATATCGCCGTGTTTTCGCGCACCTCTCATGTCTTCACCGAGATCGCTGTTTTTGCTCCTCTCATTACTTCCCATATATCGCTGTGTTTTCTCGCACGTCTGATACATTATCCCGTATCGCCGTGTTTTCGCGCTCCTCTCATAATTTCCCCTATATCGCCGTGTTCTCGCACATCCCTCATACCTTCCCCTATATCACTGTGTTTTGCGCAAGTCCCATAGAGTCCCCTATATCGCTGTGCTTTCGCGCACCTCTCTTACCTTCCCCTACATCGCCCTGTTTTTGCACACATCCCATAGCTGCCACTATATTGCCCTGTTTTCGCGCACCTCTCATGTCTTCCCCTACATTGCTGTGTTTTCTCGCACCTCTGATGCATTCGCCTGTAACGCCAAGTTTTCGCGCACCTCTCATACTTTCCCATATATCGCCGTGCTTTCGCGCACCTCTCATAGCTTCCCATATATTGCCGTGTTTTCATACACATCTCATACCGTCCCCTATATCACTGTGTTTTCGCGTACCTCCCATAGCATCCCCTATATCGCTGTGCCTTCGTGCACCTCTCATACCTTTCCGTATATCGCCGTGTTTTCATGCACATCTCATAACGTCCCCTATAATGCCGTATTTTTGCTCACCTCTCATAACTTTCTCTATATCGCCCTGTTTTCGCGCACCTCTCATGACTTCCCCTATATCGCTCTGTTTTCGCACAACTCTCATGGTTTCCCGACTATCGCCGTGTATTCATGCACATCTCGTACCGTCCCCTATATCGCTGTGTTTTCACACACCTCTCATACCGTCCCCTATATCGCTGTGTTTTCACACACCTCTCATACCTTTCCCTATATCGCCCTGTTTTCACGCTCCTCGCATTCATTCACCTATATCGCCCTGTTTTCGCGCACCTCCCATTCCTTCACCTATATCGCTGTTTTCGTGCACCTCTCATACCTTCCCTATATTGCTGTGTTTTCACAAACCTCTCATAACTTCTCCTATATCGCTGTGTTTTTGTGCACCTCTCATACCTTCCCTAATATCACTGCGTTTTCATGCGCATCTCATCACGTCCCCTATATCGCTGTGTATTCACGCACCTCCCATAGCATCCCCTGTATCGCTGTGCCTTGCGCACCTCTCATTCATTCCCCTAAATCGCTGTCGTTTTGCGCACATCCCACAGATTCACTATCGCTGTGTTATTGCTCACCTCTCATAGCTTCCCCTATATCGCCGTGTTTTAGAGCACCTCTCATGTCTTCCCCTGTATCACTGTGTTTTCGCGCACCATCCATAGCATCCCCTATATTGCTGTGCCTTCGCATACTCTCATAACTTCATCTGTCTCACCCTGTTTTCGAGCACCTTCCATTCCTTCCCCTATATCGCTGTGTTTTCATGCACCTCTCATACCTCCCCCTATATCGCTGTGCCTTGCGCACCTCTCATACCTTCCCCTATATCGCTGACTTTTCGCGCACATCCCATAGATTCACCTTTATCGCTGTGTTATTGCTCACCTCTCATAACTTCCCCTATATTGCCGTGTTTTCGTGCACCTCTCATGTCGTCACCTAGATCGCTATGTTTTCGCTCCTCTCATTACTTCCCCTACATCGCTGTGTTTTCTCGCACATCTGATACATTCTCCCGTATCGTCGTGTTTTCGTGTACCTTTCATAATTTTCCCTATATCGCCGTGTTTTCGTGTATCTCTCATAATTTCCCCTATATCGCCGTTGTCTCCCACATCTCCCATACCTTCCCCTATATCACTGTGTTTTCGCGCATGTCCCATAGCGTCCCCTATGTCACTGTGTTTTCTCGCATCTCTGATGCATTTCCCTGTATCGCCCTGTTTTCGCGCACATCCCATAGCTTCCACTATATTGCCCTGTTTTCGCGGAACTCTCATGTCTTCCCCTACATCAATGTGTTTTCTCGCACTTCTGATGCATTCCCATGTAACGTCAAGTTTTCGCGCACCTCTCATACTTTCCCCTATATCACCGTGTTTTCGCGTACCTCTCATAGCTTCCCCTATATCACCATGTTTTCATACACATCTCATACCGTCCCCTATATCACTGTGTTTTCGCGCACCTCCCATAGCAGCCCCTATATCGCTGTGTCTTCGTGCACCTCTCACACCTTCCCCTATATCGCCCTGTTTTCACACACCTCCTATACTTTCCCCTATATCGCTGTGTTTTCACGCATCCCTCATTGCTTCCTCAATATCGCCTTTAATTCATGCACGTCTCATACCGTCCCCTATATCGCTGTGTTTTCGCGCACCTCCCATAGCTTCGCATACATCGATGTTTTCGCACACCTCTCATACCTTCCCCTATATCGCTTTCTTTTCGCGCACATCCCATAGCTTCACCTTTATCGCTGTGTTATTGCTCATCTCTCATAGCTTCCCCTATATCGCCGTTTTTTCGCACACCTCGCATGTCTTCACCTATATCGCTACGTTTTCGCTCCAATCATTACTTCCAATATATCGTTGAGTTTTCTCGCACCTCTGAAGAATTCCCCTGTATCACCATGTTTTCGCACAACACTTATAATTTCCCCCATATCGCCGTGTTCTCGCAGATCTCTCATACCGTCCCCTATATCACTGCGTTTTTGCGCACTTCCCATAGCGTCACCTATATCACTGTGTTTTCTCGCACCTCTGATGCATTCCCCTGTATCGCCGTGTTTTCGGGCACATCCCATAGCTTCCAATATATTGCCCTGTTTTTGTGCACCTCTCATGTCTTCTCCTATATCACTGTGTTTTCGCGCACTTCCCATAGCTTCGCCTACATCGCTGTTTTCGTGCACCTCTCATACCTTACCCTATATCGAAGTATTTTTGCGCACATCTCATACCTTCCCCTATATCGCTATGAATTCGCGCACCTGCCATACCATGCCCTATATCACTGTGCCTTCGCGCACCTCTCATGCATTCCCGTATACCGCTGTGTTTTTGCACACCTCTCATACCTTCCCCAAATTCACCGTGGTTTCATGCACATCTCATAACGTCCCCAATGTCGCTAGGTTTTCACGTACTTCTCATACCTTCCCCTATATCACTGTGTTTTCACGCAGCTCTCGTACCTTCCCCTATATCGCTGTGTTTTCGCACACCTCTTATGGCTTCCCGACTATCGCCGTGTATTCATGCACATCTCCTACCTTCCCCTATATCGCTGTGCTTTCGCGCACCTCCCATTGCTTCGCCTACTTCGCTGTTTTCGCGCACCTCCCATACCTTCCCCGATATCACTCTGTTTTCCTGCTCCTCTCATACCTTCCCCTATATTGCTGTGTTTTCACGCACCTCTCTTAACTTCTCCTATATCGCTGTGTTTTTGCACACCTCTCATACCTTCCCGTATATCGCTGTGTTTTCTGGCACCTCTCATGGCTTCCCCAATATCGCCGTGTATTCATGCACATCTCATACCGTCCCCTATATCGCTGTGTTTTCGCGCACCTCCCATAGCTTCGTCTACATCGCTGTTTTCGCGCACATCCCATAGCTTCACCTTGATCGCTGTGTTATTGCTCACCTCTCATAGCTTACCCTATATCGCCGTGTTTTCGCGCATCTCGCATGTCTTCACGTATATCGCTATGTTTTCGCTCCTATCATTACTTCCCCTATATCGCTGTGTTTTCTCGCACCTCTGATACATTCTCCTGTATTGCCATGTTTTCGCGCACCTCTTACAATTTCCCCTATATCGCCATGTTCTGGCACACCTCTCATACCTTCCCCTGTATCACTGTTTTTTTTGCATGTCCCATAGCGTCCCCTATATCGCTGTGTTTTCTCGCACCTCTGATACATTCCCCTGTATCGCCGTGGTTTCGCGCACATCCCATAGGCTCCACTATATTGCCCTGTTTTTGCGCACCTCTCATGTCTTCCCCTATATCACGGTGTTTTCGCGCACCTCTCATAGCATCCCCTATATCGCTGTCCTTCGCGCACATCTCATAACTTCCCCTATATCGCCCTGTTTTCACGCACCTCCCATAACTTCCCCAATATCGCTGTGTTTTCGTGCACCTCTCATACCTTCCCTTATATCGCTGTGTTTTCACGCACCTCTCATAACTTCTCCTAATTCGCTGTATTTTTGCGCAGTTCTTATACCTTCCCCTATATTGCCGAGTTTTCATGCACATCTCATAACATCCCCTATATCGTTGTGTATTCGCGCACCTCCCATAGTATCCCTTATATTGCTGTGCTTTCGCGCACCTTTCATACCTTCCCCGATATCGCCCTGTTTTCGTGCTCCTTCCATACCTTCCCCTATATTGCTGTGTTTTTATACACCTCTCATACCTCCCCCTATATCGCTGTGTTTTCACGCACCTCTCATAATTTCTCCTATATCGCCGTATTTTTGCGCTCCTCTCATGGCTTCTCCAATATCGCCGCGTTTTCATGCACATCTCTTAACGTCCCATATATCGCTGTGTATTCGCGCAACTGCCATAGCATCCCCTATATCACTGTGCCTTCGCGCATCTCTCATACCTTCCCCTTTGTCGCCCTGTTTTCGTACACCTCCCATACCGTCCCCTATATCGCTGTATTTTCGCTCACCTCTCATGGCTTCCCCAATATCGCCGTGTTTTCATGCACATCTCATAACGGCTCCTATATCTCTGTGTAATCATGCACCTCCCATAGCATCCCCTATATCGCTGTGCCTTCACGCATCGCTCATACCTTCCCCTATATCGCCCTGTTTCCCGTGCACCTCCCATGGTTTCGCCTACATCGCTGTGTTTTTGCGCACCTCTCATTTATTCACCTACATGCTGTGTTTCCGCTCCTCTCATTACTTCCCCTATATCGCACTGTGTTCTCACACTTCTGATACAGTTCCCTGTATCAACGTGTTTTCGAGCACCTCCCATACCTTCCCCTATATCGCTGTGCCTTCGCGCACCTCTCATACCTTCCCCTATATCGCCCTGTTTTCGCGCACATCCCATACCTTCCACTATATTGCCCTGTTTTCGCGCACCTCTCATATCTTCCACTACATCGCTATGTTCTCTGGCACCTCTGATGCATTCCCCTGTAATGCCAAGTTTTCGCGCACCTCTCATACTTTCCCCTATATCGCTGTGTTTTTGCGCACCTCCCATAGCATCCCCTATATCGCTGTGCCTTCGTGCACCTCTCATACCTTCCCCTATATTGCTGTCTTTTCGCGCACATCCCGTAGATTCACCTTTATCGCTGTGTTATTGCTCACCTCTCATAGCTTCCCCTGTATCGCCGTGTTTTTGCTCACCTCTCATAGCTTCCCCTATATCGCCATGTTTTCGCGCACCTCTCATGTCTTCACCTAGATCGCTATGTTTTCGATCCTCTCAATACTTCCCCTATATCGCTGTGTTTTCTCGCACGTCTGATACATTCTCCCGTATCGCCGTGTTTTCGCACACCTCTCATAATTTACCCGATATCGCCGTGTTCTCGCACACCTCTCATAACTTCCCTTATATCACTGTGTTTTCGCGCACGTCCCATTGCGTCCCCTATATCGCTGTGTTTTCGCGCACCTCTCATAGCTTCCCCTATATCGCCCTGTTTTCGTGCACATACCATACCTTCCACTATATTGCCCTGTTTTCACACACCTCTCATGAATTCCACTACATCGCTGTGTTTTCTGGCACCTCTGATGCATTCCCCTGTATCGCCGTGTTTTTGCACACCTCTCATACTTTCCCCTATATCGCAGTGTTTTCACGCATCTCTCATTTCTTCCCCGATATCTCCATGTTTTCATGCACATCTCATACCGTCCCCTATATCACTGTGCCTTCGCGCACCTCTCATACCTTCCCCTATATCGCTGTGTTTTCGTGCACCTCTCATACCTTCACACCTTCCCCTATATCGCTGTGTTTTCACTCACCTCTCATAACTTCTCATATATCGCCGTGTTTTCGCGGACCTCTCATAATTTCCCCTATATAGCCATGTTCTCGCACACCTCTCATACCTTCCACTATATCACTGTGTTTTCGCGCACGTCCCAGAGCATCCCCTGTATCGCTGTGTTTTCGGGCACCTCTCATTCCTTTCCCTGTATCGCCATGCTTTCACGCATATCCCATAGCTTCCACTATATAGCCCTGTTTTCGAGCACCTCTCATGTCTTCCCCTACATCACTGTGTTTTCGCACACCTCCCATACCTTCCTCTATATCGCTGTGTTTTCACGCACCTCTCATAACTTCTCCTATATCGCTGTATTTTTGCGCATCTTTCATACCTTCCCCTATATCGCCGTGTTTTTTATCTCATCTCATAACGTCCCCCATATTGCTGTGTATTCGCGCACCTCCCATAGAATCCCCTATATCGCTGTGCCTTCGCACACATCTCATACCTTCCCCTATATCGTCCTGTTTTCACGCACCTCCCATACCTTCCCTTTTATCGTTGTGTTTTCGTGCACCTCTCATACCTTCCCCTATATTGCTGTGTTTTCGCGCATCTCTCATGGCTTCCCCAATATTGCCGTGTATTCCTGCACATCTCATACCGTCCCTTATATCGCTGTGCTTTCGCGCACCTCCCATAGCTACGCCCACGTCGCTGTGTTTTCGCGCACCTCTCATACCTTCCCCTATATCGCTGTCTTTTTGCGCACATCCCACAGCTTCATCTTTATCGCTGTGTTATTGCTCACCTCTCATAGCTTCCCCTATATCATTGTGTTTTCACGCACCTCTCATGCCTTCACCTATATCGCTATGTTTTCGCTCCTGTCATTACTTCCATTATATCGCTGTGTTTTCTCACACCTCTGATACATTCCCCTGTATCGCCGTGTTGTCACGCACCTCTCATAATTTCCCCTACATCGCTGTATTCTCGCACACCTCTCATACCTTCTCCTAAATCACTGTGTTTTCGCGCACGTCCCATAGCGTCCCCTATGTCGCTGTGTTTTCGGACATCTCTCATACCTTTCTCTATATTGCCATGTTTTCACGCACCTCCCATAGCATCCTGTATATCGTGTGCCTTCGCGCACCTCTCATACCTTCCCCTATATCGCCCTGTTTTCGCATACCTCCCATTCCTTCCCCTGTATCGCTGTGTTTTAGTGCACCTCTCATACCTTCCCCTATATTGCCCTGTTTTCGTGCACCTCTCATACCTTCCCCAATATCGCTGTCTTTTGTGCGCACCTCTCATACCTTCCCCTATATCGCTGTGTTTTCGCACACCTCTCATGGCATCCCGACTATCGCCGTGTATTCATGCACATCTCATAGCTTTCCCTATATCGCTGTGTTTTCGCGCACCTCTCATACCTTCCCCTATATCGATGTATTTTTGCGCACATCTCATAACGTCCCCTATATCGCTGTGTATTCGCGCACCTCCCATACCATCCCCTATATCACTGTGCCTTCGCGCACCTCTCATGCATTCCCGTATATCGCTGTGTTTCTGCACACCTCTCATACCTTCCCCAATATCACCGTGTTTTCATGCACATCTCATAATGTCCCCAATGTCGCTGGGTTTTCACGCACCTCTCATAACTTCCCCTATATCGCCCTGTTTTCGCGCTCCTCTCATACCTTCCCCAATATCACTGTGTTTTCACACAGCTCTCATACCTTCCCCTATATCGCTGTGTTTTTGCACACCTCTCATGGCTTCCCGACTATCGCCGTGTATTCATGCACATCTCATACCTTCCCCTATATCGCTGTGTTTTCGCACACATCCCATAGCTTCGCCTACATCGCTGTTTTCGTGCACCTCTCATACCTTACCCTATATCGAAGTATTTTTGCGCACATCTCATACCTTCCCCTATATCGCTATGAATTCGCGCACCTGCCATACCATGCCCTATATCACTGTGCCTTCGCGCACCTCTCATGCATTCCCATATACCGCTGTGTTTTTGCACACCTCTCATACCTTCCCCAAATTCACCGTGGTTTCATGCACATCTCATAACGTCCCCAATGTCGCTAGGTTTTCACGCACCTCTCATACCTTCCCCTATATCGCTGTGTTTTCGCACAGCCCTTATGGCTTCCGGACTACCGCCGTGTATTCATGCACATCTCATACCTTCCCCTATATCGCTGTGCTTTCGCGCACCTCCCATTGCTTCGCCTACATCGCTGTTTTCGCGCACCTCTCATACCTTCCCCTATATCGATGTATTTTTGTGCACATCTCATACCTTCCCCTACATTGATGTGTTTTCATGCACATCTCGTAACGTCCCCTACATCGCTGTGTATTTGCGCCCTCCCATACCATCCCCTATATCACTGTGCCTTTGCGCACCTCTCATGCATTCCCGTATGTCGCCCTGTTTTCGCGCACCTCCCATACCTTCCCCGATATCACTCTGTTTTCGTGCTCCTCTCATACCTTCCCCTATATTGCTGTGTTTTCACGCACCTCTCTTAACTTCTCCTATATCGCTGTGTTTTTGCACACCTCTCATACCTTCCCGTATATCGCTGTGTTTTCTGGCACCTCTCATGGCTTCCCCAATATCGCCGTGTATTCATGCACATCTCATACCGTCCCCTATATCGCTGTGTTTTCGCGCACCTCCCATAGCTTCGCCTACATCGCTGTTTTCGCGCACATCCCATAGCTTCACCTTGATCGCTGTGTTATTGCTCACCTCTCATAGCTTACCCTATATCGTCGTGTTTTCGCGCATCTCGCATGTCTTCACGTATATCGCTATGTTTTCGCTCCTATCATTACTTCCCCTATATCGCTGTGTTTTCTCGCACCTGTGATACATTCTCCTGTATTGCCATGTTTTCGCGCACCTCTTACAATTTCCCCTATATCGCCGTGTTCTCGCAGACCTCTCATACCTTCCCCTGTATCACTGTTTTTTTGCGCATGTCCCATAGCGTCCCCTATATCGCTGTGTTTTCTCGCACCTCTGATACATTCCCCTGTATCGCCGTGGTTTCGCGCACATCCCATAGGTTCCAGTATATTGCCCTGTTTTTGCGCACCTCTCATGTCTTCCCCTATATCACGGTGTTTTCGCCCACCTCTCATAGCATCCCCTATATCGCTGTCCTTCGCGCACATCTCATAACTTCCCCTATATCGCCCTGTTTTCACGCACCTCCCATACCTTCCCCAATATCGCTGTGTTTTCGTGCACCTCTCATACCTTCCCTTACATCGCTGTGTTTTCACGCACCTCTCATAACTTCTCCTAATTCGCTGTATTTTTGCGCAGTTCTTATACCTTCCCCTATATTGCCGTGTTTTCATGCACATCTCATAACATTCCCTATATCGCTGTGTATTCGCGCACCTCCCATAGCATCCTTTATATTGCTGTGCTTTCGCGCACCTTTCATACCTTCCCCTATATCGCCCTGTTTTCGCACACCTCTCATACCTTCCCCAATATCGCTGTGTTTTCACGCACCTCTCATAATTTCTCCTATATCGCCGTATTTTTGCGCTCCTCTCATGGCTTCTCCAATATCGCCGCGTTTTCATGCACATCTCTTAACGTCCCATATATCGCTGTGTATTCGCGCAACTGCCATAGCATCCCCTATATCACTGTGCCTTCGCGCATCTCTCATACCTTCCCCTATGTCGCCCTATTTTCGTACACCTCCCATACCGTCCCCTATATCGCTGTATTTTCGCACACCTCTCATGGCTTCCCCAATATCACCGTGTTTTCATGCACATCTCATAACGGCTCCTATATCTCTGTGTAATCATGCACCTCCCATAGCATCCCCTATATCGCTGTGCCTTCGCACACCTCTCATAACTTCCTGTATATCGCCCTGTTTTCGCGCACATCCCATACCTTCCACTATATTGCCCTATTTTCGCGCACCTCTCATGTCTTCCACTACATCGCTATGTTCTCTGGCACCTCTGATGCATTCCCCTGTAAGGCCAAGTTTTCGCGCACCTCTCATACCTTCCCCTATATCGCTGTCTTTTCGCGCACATCCGATAGATTCACCTTTATCGCTGTGTTATTGCTCACCTCTCATAGCTTCCCCTGTATCGCCGTGTTTTTGCTCACCTCTCATAGCTTCCCCTATATCGCCATGTTTTCGCGCACCTCTCATGTCTTCACCTAGATCGCTATGTTTTCGATCCTCTCAATACTTCCCCTATATCGCTGTGCTTTCTCGCACGTCTGATACATTCTCCCGTATCGCCGTGTTTTCGCACACCTCTCATAACTTCCCCTATATCACCGTGTTTTCGCGCATCTCGCATGTCTTCACGTATATCGCTACGTTTTCGCTCCAATCATTACTTCCAATATATCGTTGAGTTTTCTCGCACCTCTGAAGAATTCCCCTGTATCACCATGTTTTCGCACAACACTTATAATTTCCCCCATATCGCCGTGTTCTCGCAGATCTCTCATACCGTCCCCTATATCACTGCGTTTTTGCGCACTTCCCATAGCGTCACCTATATCACTGTGTTTTCTCGCACCTCTGATGCATTCCCCTGTATCGCCGTGTTTTCGGGCACATCCCATAGCTTCCAATATATTGCCCTGTTTTTGTGCACCTCTCATGTCTTCTCCTATATCACTGTGTTTTCGCGCACTTCCCATAGCTTCGCCTACATCGCTGTTTTCGTGCACCTCTCATACCTTACCCTATATCGAAGTATTTTTGCGCACATCTCATACCTTCCCCTATATCGCTATGAATTCGCGCACCTGCCATACCATGCCCTATATCACTGTGCCTTCGCGCACCTCTCATGCATTCCCGTATACCGCTGTGTTTTTGCACACCTCTCATACCTTCCCCAAATTCACCGTGGTTTCATGCACATCTCATAACGTCCCCAATGTCGCTAGGTTTTCACGTACTTCTCATACCTTCCCCTATATCACTGTGTTTTCACGCAGCTCTCGTACCTTCCCCTATATCGCTGTGTTTTCGCACACCTCTTATGGCTTCCCGACTATCGCCGTGTATTCATGCACATCTCCTACCTTCCCCTATATCGCTGTGCTTTCGCGCACCTCCCATTGCTTCGCCTACTTCGCTGTTTTCGCGCACCTCCCATACCTTCCCCGATATCACTCTGTTTTCCTGCTCCTCTCATACCTTCCCCTATATTGCTGTGTTTTCACGCACCTCTCTTAACTTCTCCTATATCGCTGTGTTTTTGCACACCTCTCATACCTTCCCGTATATCGCTGTATTTTCTGGCACCTCTCATGGCTTCCCCAATATCGCCGTGTATTCATGCACATCTCATACCGTCCCCTATATCGCTGTGTTTTCGCGCACCTCCCATAGCTTCGTCTACATCGCTGTTTTCGCGCACATCCCATAGCTTCACCTTGATCGCTGTGTTATTGCTCACCTCTCATAGCTTACCCTATATCGTCGTGTTTTCGCGCATCTCGCATGTCTTCACGTATATCGCTATGTTTTCGCTCCTATCATTACTTCCCCTATATTGCTGTGTTTTCACGCACCTCTCTTAACTTCTCCTATATCGCTGTGTTTTTGCACACCTCTCATACCTTCCCGTATATCGCTGTGTTTTCTGGCACCTCTCATGGCTTCCCCAATATCGCCGTGTATTCATGCACATCTCATACCGTCCCCTATATCGCTGTGTTTTCGCGCACCTCCCATAGCTTCGTCTACATCGCTGTTTTCGCGCACATCCCATAGCTTCACCTTGATCGCTGTGTTATTGCTCACCTCTCATAGCTTACCCTATATCGTCGTGTTTTCGCGCATCTCGCATGTCTTCACGTATATCGCTATGTTTTCGCTCCTATCATTACTTCCCCTATATCGCTGTGTTTTCTCGCACCTGTGATACATTCTCCTGTATTGCCATGTTTTCGCGCACCTCTTACAATTTCCCCTATATCGCCGTGTTCTCGAACAGACCTCTCATACCTTCCCCTGTATCACTGTTTTTTTGCGCATGTCCCATAGCGTCCCCTATATCGCTGTGTTTTCTCGCACCTCTGATACATTCCCCTGTATCGCCGTGGTTTCGCGCACATCCCATAGGTTCCAGTATATTGCCCTGTTTTTGCGCACCTCTCATGTCTTCCCCTATATCACGGTGTTTTCGCCCACCTCTCATAGCATCCCCTATATCGCTGTCCTTCGCGCACATCTCATAACTTCCCCTATATCGCCCTGTTTTCACGCACCTCCCATACCTTCCCCAATATCGCTGTGTTTTCGTGCACCTCTCATACCTTCCCTTACATCGCTGTGTTTTCACGCACCTCTCATAACTTCTCCTAATTCGCTGTATTTTTGCGCAGTTCTTATACCTTCCCCTATATTGCCGTGTTTTCATGCACATCTCATAACATTCCCTATATCGCTGTGTATTCGCGCACCTCCCATAGCATCCTTTATATTGCTGTGCTTTCGCGCACCTTTCATACCTTCCCCTATATCGCCCTGTTTTCGCACACCTCTCATACCTTCCCCAATATCGCTGTGTTTTCACGCACCTCTCATAATTTCTCCTATATCGCCGTATTTTTGCGCTCCTCTCATGGCTTCTCCAATATCGCCGCGTTTTCATGCACATCTCTTAACGTCCCATATATCGCTGTGTATTCGCGCAACTGCCATAGCATCCCCTATATCACTGTGCCTTCGCGCATCTCTCATACCTTCCCCTATGTCGCCCTATTTTCGTACACCTCCCATACCGTCCCCTATATCGCTGTATTTTCGCACACCTCTCATGGTTTCCCCAATATCACCGTGTTTTCATGCACATCTCATAACGGCTCCTATATCTCTGTGTAATCATGCACCTCCCATAGCATCCCCTATATCGCTGTGCCTTCGCACACCTCTCATAACTTCCTGTATATCGCCCTGTTTTCGCGCACATCCCATACCTTCCACTATATTGCCCTATTTTCGCGCACCTCTCATGTCTTCCACTACATCGCTATGTTCTCTGGCACCTCTGATGCATTCCCCTGTAAGGCCAAGTTTTCGCGCACCTCTCATACCTTCCCCTATATCGCTGTCTTTTCGCGCACATCCGATAGATTCACCTTTATCGCTGTGTTATTGCTCACCTCTCATAGCTTCCCCTGTATCGCCGTGTTTTTGCTCACCTCTCATAGCTTCCCCTATATCGCCATGTTTTCGCGCACCTCTCATGTCTTCACCTAGATCGCTATGTTTTCGATCCTCTCAATACTTCCCCTATATCGCTGTGCTTTCTCGCACGTCTGATACATTCTCCCGTATCGCCGTGTTTTCGCACACCTCTCATAACTTCCCCTATATCACCGTGTTTTCGCGCATCTCGCATGTCTTCACGTATATCGCTACGTTTTCGCTCCAATCATTACTTCCAATATATCGTTGAGTTTTCTCGCACCTCTGAAGAATTCCCCTGTATCACCATGTTTTCGCACAACACTTATAATTTCCCCCATATCGCCGTGTTCTCGCAGATCTCTCATACCGTCCCCTATATCACTGCGTTTTTGCGCACTTCCCATAGCGTCACCTATATCACTGTGTTTTCTCGCACCTCTGATGCATTCCCCTGTATCGCCGTGTTTTCGGGCACATCCCATAGCTTCCAATATATTGCCCTGTTTTTGTGCACCTCTCATGTCTTCTCCTATATCACTGTGTTTTCGCGCACTTCCCATAGCTTCGCCTACATCGCTGTTTTCGTGCACCTCTCATACCTTACCCTATATCGAAGTATTTTTGCGCACATCTCATACCTTCCCCTATATCGCTATGAATTCGCGCACCTGCCATACCATGCCCTATATCACTGTGCCTTCGCGCACCTCTCATGCATTCCCGTATACCGCTGTGTTTTTGCACACCTCTCATACCTTCCCCAAATTCACCGTGGTTTCATGCACATCTCATAACGTCCCCAATGTCGCTAGGTTTTCACGTACTTCTCATACCTTCCCCTATATCACTGTGTTTTCACGCAGCTCTCGTACCTTCCCCTATATCGCTGTGTTTTCGCACACCTCTTATGGCTTCCCGACTATCGCCGTGTATTCATGCACATCTCCTACCTTCCCCTATATCGCTGTGCTTTCGCGCACCTCCCATTGCTTCGCCTACTTCGCTGTTTTCGCGCACCTCCCATACCTTCCCCGATATCACTCTGTTTTCCTGCTCCTCTCATACCTTCCCCTATATTGCTGTGTTTTCACGCACCTCTCTTAACTTCTCCTATATCGCTGTGTTTTTGCACACCTCTCATACCTTCCCGTATATCGCTGTGTTTTCTGGCACCTCTCATGGCTTCCCCAATATCGCCGTGTATTCATGCACATCTCATACCGTCCCCTATATCGCTGTGTTTTCGCGCACCTCCCATAGCTTCGTCTACATCGCTGTTTTCGCGCACATCCCATAGCTTCACCTTGATCGCTGTGTTATTGCTCACCTCTCATAGCTTACCCTATATCGTCGTGTTTTCGCGCATCTCGCATGTCTTCACGTATATCGCTATGTTTTCGCTCCTATCATTACTTCCCCTATATTGCTGTGTTTTCACGCACCTCTCTTAACTTCTCCTATATCGCTGTGTTTTTGCACACCTCTCATACCTTCCCGTATATCGCTGTGTTTTCTGGCACCTCTCATGGCTTCCCCAATATCGCCGTGTATTCATGCACATCTCATACCGTCCCCTATATCGCTGTGTTTTCGCGCACCTCCCATAGCTTCGTCTACATCGCTGTTTTCGCGCACATCCCATAGCTTCACCTTGATCGCTGTGTTATTGCTCACCTCTCATAGCTTACCCTATATCGTCGTGTTTTCGCGCATCTCGCATGTCTTCACGTATATCGCTATGTTTTCGCTCCTATCATTACTTCCCCTATATCGCTGTGTTTTCTCGCACCTGTGATACATTCTCCTGTATTGCCATGTTTTCGCGCACCTCTTACAATTTCCCCTATATCGCCGTGTTCTCGCAGACCTCTCATACCTTCCCCTGTATCACTGTTTTTTTGCGCATGTCCCATAGCGTCCCCTATATCGCTGTGTTTTCTCGCACCTCTGATACATTCCCCTGTATCGCCGTGGTTTCGCGCACATCCCATAGGTTCCAGTATATTGCCCTGTTTTTGCGCACCTCTCATGTCTTCCCCTATATCACGGTGTTTTCGCCCACCTCTCATAGCATCCCCTATATCGCTGTCCTTCGCGCACATCTCATAACTTCCCCTATATCGCCCTGTTTTCACGCACCTCCCATACCTTCCCCAATATCGCTGTGTTTTCGTGCACCTCTCATACCTTCCCTTACATCGCTGTGTTTTCACGCACCTCTCATAACTTCTCCTAATTCGCTGTATTTTGCGCAGTTCTTATACCTTCCCCTATATTGCCGTGTTTTCATGCACATCTCATAACATTCCCTATATCGCTGTGTATTCGCGCACCTCCCATAGCATCCTTTATATTGCTGTGCTTTCGCGCACCTTTCATACCTTCCCCTATATCGCCCTGTTTTCGCACACCTCTCATACCTTCCCCAATATCGCTGTGTTTTCACGCACCTCTCATAATTTCTCCTATATCGCCGTATTTTTGCGCTCCTCTCATGGCTTCTCCAATATCGCCGCGTTTTCATGCACATCTCTTAACGTCCCATATATCGCTGTGTATTCGCGCAACTGCCATAGCATCCCCTATATCACTGTGCCTTCGCGCATCTCTCATACCTTCCCCTATGTCGCCCTATTTTCGTACACCTCCCATACCGTCCCCTATATCGCTGTATTTTCGCACACCTCTCATGGCTTCCCCAATATCACCGTGTTTTCATGCACATCTCATAACGGCTCCTATATCTCTGTGTAATCATGCACCTCCCATAGCATCCCCTATATCGCTGTGCCTTCGCACACCTCTCATAACTTCCTGTATATCGCCCTGTTTTCGCGCACATCCCATACCTTCCACTATATTGCCCTATTTTCGCGCACCTCTCATGTCTTCCACTACATCGCTATGTTCTCTGGCACCTCTGATGCATTCCCCTGTAAGGCCAAGTTTTCGCGCACCTCTCATACCTTCCCCTATATCGCTGTCTTTTCGCGCACATCCGATAGATTCACCTTTATCGCTGTGTTATTGCTCACCTCTCATAGCTTCCCCTGTATCGCCGTGTTTTTGCTCACCTCTCATAGCTTCCCCTATATCGCCATGTTTTCGCGCACCTCTCATGTCTTCACCTAGATCGCTATGTTTTCGATCCTCTCAATACTTCCCCTATATCGCTGTGCTTTCTCGCACGTCTGATACATTCTCCCGTATCGCCGTGTTTTCGCACACCTCTCATAACTTCCCCTATATCACCGTGTTTTCGCGCATCTCGCATGTCTTCACGTATATCGTTATGTTTTTGCTCCTATCATTACTTCTCCTATATCGCTGTGTTTTCTCGCACCTCTGATACATTCTCTTGTATTGCCATGTTTTCGCGCAGCTCTTACAATTTCCCCTATATCGCCGTGTTCTCGCAAACCTCTCATACCTTCCCTATTTCACTGTTTTTTGCACATGTCCCATAGCGTCCCCTATATCGCTGTGTTTTCTCGCACCTCTGATACATTCCCCTGTATCGCCGTGGTTTCGCGCACATCCCATAGGTTCCACTATATTGCCCTGTTTTTGCGCACCTCTCATGGCTTCCCCTATATCACGGTGTTTTCGCGCACCTCTCATAGCATCCCCTATATCGCTGTCCTTCGCGCACATCTCATAACTTCCCCTATATCGCCCTGTTTTCACGCACCTCCCTTACCTTCCCTTATATCGCTGCGTTTTCGTGCACCTCTCATACCTTCCCCTATATGGCTGTGTTTTCATGCACATCTCATAACGTCCCCTGTATCGCTGTGTATTTGTGCACTTTCCATTCCTTCCCAAATATATCTCTGTGTTTTCATGCACATCTCATACCTTCCCCAATATCGCTGTGCTTTCGCGCACCTCCCATAGCTTCGCCTACATCGCTGTTTTTGCGCACCTCTCATACCTTCCCCTATATTAATGTGTTTTCATGCACATCTCATAACGTCCACATAATCGCTGTGTATTTGCACACCCGGCATACTATCCCGTATATCACTGTGCCTTCGCGCACCTCTCATGCATTCCCGTATATCGCCCTGTTTTCGCGCACCTCCCATACTTTCCCCGATATCGCTGTGTTTTCGTGCTCCTCTCATACCTTCCCCTATATTGCTGTGTTTTCACGCACCTCTCTTAACTTCTCCTATATCGCTGTGTTTTTGCACACCTCTCATACCTTCCCCTATATCTCTCTGTTTTCAGGCACCTCTCATGGCTTCCCCAATATCGTTGTGTATTCATGCACATCTCATACCGTCCCCTATATCGCTGTGTTTTGGCGCACCTCCCATAGCTTCGCCTACATCGCTGCTTTCGCGCACATCCCATAGCTTCACCTTGATCGCTGTGTTATTGCTCACCTCTCATAGCTTACCCTATATCGCCGTGTTTTCGCGCATCTCGTATGTCTTCACGTATATCGCTATGTTTTCGCTCCTATCATTACTTCCCCTATATCACTTTGTTTTCTCGCACCTCTGATACATTCTCCTGTATTGCCATTTTTTCGCGCACCTCTTACAATTTCCCCTATATCGCCGTGTTCTCGCACACCTCTCAAAGCTTCCCCTATATCACTGTTTTTTAGCGCATGTCCCATAGCGTCCCCTATATCGCTGTGTCTTCTCGCACCTCTGATACTTTCCCCTGTATCGCCGTGGTTACGCGCACATCCCATAGGTTCCACTATATTGCCCTGTTTTTGCGCACCTCTCATGGCTTCCCCTATATCACGGTGTTTTCGCGCACATCCCCTATATCGCTGTCCTTCACACACACCTCATAACTTCCCCTATATCGCCCTGGTTTCACGCACCTCCCGTACCTTCCCCAATATCGCTGTGTTTTCGTGCACCTCTCATTCCTTCCCTTATATCGCTGTGTTTTCACGCACCTCTCATAACTTCTCCTAATTCGCTGTATTTTTGCGCAGTTCTTGTACTTTCCCCTATACTGCCGTGTTTTCATGCACATCTCATAACGCCCCCTATATCGCTGTGTATTCGCGCACACTCCATAGCATCCCTTGTATTGCTGTGCCTTCGCGCACCTCTCATACCTTCCCCTATTTCGCCCTGTTTTCGCACACCTCCCATACCGTCCCCTATATCGCTGTATTTTCGCACACCTCTCATGGCTTCCCCAATATCGCCGTGTTTTCATGCACATCTCATAACGTCTCCTATATCTCTGAGTATTCATGCACCTCCCATAGCATTCCTTATATCGCTGTGCCGTCGCGTACCGCTCATACCTTCCCCTATATCGCCCTGTTTCCCGTGCACTTCCCATGGCTTCGCACACATCGCTGTGTTTTTGCGCACCTCTCATACCTTCCCCTATATCGCCCTGTTTTCGCGCACATCCCATAACTTCAACTTTATCGCTGTGTTATTGCTTACCTCTCATAGCTTCCCCTATATCGCCGTGTTTTCGCGCACCTCTCATGTCTTCACCCATATCGCTGTGTTTCCGCTCCTCTCATTACTTCCCCTATATCGCTCTGTGTTCTCGCACTTCTGATACTGTTCCCTGTATCAACGTGTTTTTGCTCAACTCTCATAATTTCACCTATATCGCCGTGTTCTCGCACACCTCTCATATCTTCCCCTATATCACTGTGTTTTCGCGCACGTCCAATAGCGTCCCCTATATCGCTGTGTTTTCACGCACCTCTCATGTCTTCCCCTATATCACTGTGTTTTCGTGCACCTCCCATACCATCCCCTATATTGCCGTGACTTCGCACACCTCTCATACCTTTCCCTATATTGCTGTGTTCTCGCACACCTCTCGTACCTTCCCCTATATCGCCCTGTTTTCGCACACCTCTCATACCTCCCCTTATATCGCTGTGTTTTCACGCACCTCTCATAACTTCTCCTGTATTACTGTATTTTTGAGTACCTCTCATAACTACCCCTATATTGCCGTGTTTTTACGCACATCTCATAACGTCCCCTATATCGCTGTGTATTCGCGCACCTCCCATAGCATCCCCTATATCGCTGTGCCTTCACGAACCTCTCATACCTTCCGCTATATCGCACAGTTTTCGCGCACCTCCGATTCCTTCCCCTATATCGCTGTGTTTTCACACACCTCTCATAACTTCTCCTATATCACTGAGTTTTTGTGCACCTCTCATACCTCCCCTAATATCGCTGAGTTTTCATGCACATCTCATCACGTGCCCTGTATCGCTGTGTATTCGCGCACCTCCCATAGCATCCCCTATATCCCTGTGCCTTGCACACCTCTCATAGTTTTCCTTATATCGCTGTCTTTTCGCGCACGTCCCATAGATTCAGTTTTATCGCTCTATTATTGCTCACCTCTCATAGCTTCCCCTGTATCGCCGTGTTTTTGCTCACCTCTCATGTCTTCACCTAGATCGCTATGTTTTCGCTCCTCTCAATACTTCCCCTATATCGCTGTGTTTTCTCGCACAATTGATACATTCTCCCGTATCGCTGTGTTTTCGCACACCTCTCATTATTTCCCCTATATCGCCGTGTTCTCGCGCACCTCTCATACCTTCCCCTATATGGCCCTGTTTTCGCGCACATCCCATACATTCCACTATATTACCCTGTTTTCGTGCACCTCTCATGTCTTCCACTACATCGCTGTGTTTTCTGGCACCTCTGATGCTTTCCCCTGTAACGCCAAGTTTTCGTGCACCTCTCAGACTTCCCCTATATCGCCGTATATATGCGCACCTCTCATACCTCCCCCTATATTGCCATGTTTTTATGCACATCTCATACCGTCTCCTATATCGCTGTGTTTTCGCGCACTCCCATAGCATCCCCTATATCGCTGTGCCTTCGTGCACCTCTCATACCTTCCCCTATATCGCCCTCTTTTCATGCACCTCCTATACCTTCCCTTATATCGCTGCGTTTTCGTGCACCTCTCATACCTTCCCCTATATGGCTGTGTTTTCATGCACATTTCATAACGTCCCCTATATATCTGTGTATTTGGGCACCTCCCATTCCTTCCCGAATATATCTCTGTGTTTTTGTGCACCTTTCATATCTTCCCCTATATCGCTGTGTTTTCGCACACCTCTCATAACTTCTCCTATATCGCTGTGTTTTTGTGCACCTCTGATATCTTCCCTAATATCGCTGCGTTTTCATGCACATCTCATCACGTCCCCTATATCACTGTGTATTCACGCACTTCCCATAGCATCCCCTATATCGCTGTGCCTTGCGCACCTCTCATAGCTTCCCCTATATCGCTGTCTTTTCGCGCACATCCCATAGATTCACCTTTATCGCTGTGTTATTGCTCACCTCTCATAGCTTCCCCTATATCGCCGTGTTTTCGCGCACATCTGATACACTCTCCTGTATCGCCGTGTTTTCGCACACCTCTCATAATTTCCCCTATATCGCCGTGTTCTTGCACACCTCTCATGCCTTCCCCTATATCACTGTTTTTCTGCGCATGTCCCATAGCGTCCCCTATATCGCTGTGTTTTCTCGCACCTCTGATACATTCCCCTGTATCGCCGTGGTTTTGCGCACATCCCATAGGTTCCACTTTCTCGCCTTGTTTTTGCATACCTCTCATGTCTTCCCCTATATTACGGTGTTTTCGCGCACCTCTCATAGCATCCCCTATATCGCTGTGCCTTCGCGCACCTCTCATAACTTCCCCTATATTGCCCTGTTCTCGTGTACCTCCCATACCTTCCCCAATAGCGCAGTGTTTTCGTGCACCTCTCATACCTTCCCTTATATCGCTGTGTTTTCACGCACCTCTCATAACTTCCCGTATATCACTGTATTTTTGCGCAGCTCGTATAACTTCCTCTATATTGCCGTGTTTTCATGCACATCTCATAACGTCCCCTATATCGCTGTGTATTTGCGCACCTCCCATACCATCCCCTATATCACTGTGCCTTCGCGCACCTCTCATGCATTCCTGTATATCGCCCTGTTTTTGCAGACTGCTCATACCTTCCCCAATATCACCGTGTTTTCATGCACGTCTCATAACGTCCCCAATGTCGCTGGGTTTTCACGCACCTCTCATAACTTCCCCTATATCGCCCTGTTTTCGCACTCCTCTCATACCTTCACCTATATCACTATATTTTCACGCAGCTCTCATACCTTCCCCTATATCGATGTATTTTTTCGCACATCTCATACCTTCCCCTATATCGCTGTGCTTTCGCGCACCTCCCATAGCTTCGCCTACATCGCTGTTTTTGCGCACCTCTCATACCTTCCCCTATATTAATGTGTTTTCATGCACATCTCATAACGTCCACATAATCGCTGTGTATTTGCACACCCGGCATACTATCCCGTATATCACTGTGCCTTCGCGCACCTCTCATGCATTCCCGTATATCGCCCTGCTTTCGCGCACCTCCCATACTTTCCCCGATATCGCTGCGTTTTCATGCACCTCTCATACCTTCCCCTATATTGCCGTGTTTTCACGCACCTCCTATACCTTCCCTTATATCACTGCGTTTTCGTGCACCTCTCATAGCTTCCCCTATATGGCTGTGTTTTCATGCACATCTCATAACGTCCCCTATATCGCTGTGTATTCGTGCACTTCCCATTCCTTCCCGTATACATCTCCGTGTTTTCGTGCACCTTTCATACCTTCCCCTATATCGCTGCGTTTTCATGCACATATCATCACGTCCCCTATATAGCTGTGTATTCACGCACCTCCCATAGCATCCCCTATATCGCTGTGCCTTGCGCACCTCTGATAGCTTCCCCTATATCACTGTCTTTTCGCTCACAACCCATAGATTCACCTTTATCGCTTTGTTATTGCTCACCTCTCATAGCTTCCCCTGTATCGCCGTGTTTTCGCACACCTCTCATAATTTCCCCTATATCGCCGTGTTCTCGCACACCTCTCATACCTTACCCTATATCGCCCTGTTTTCGTGCACATCACATAGCTTCCACTATATTACCCTGTTTTCTCGCACCTCTCATGTATTCCACTACATCACTGTGGTTTCTGGCACCTCTGATGCATTCCCCTGTAACGCCAAGTTTTCGCGCACCTCTCATACTTTCCCCTATCTCGCTGTGTTCTCGCACATCTCTCATACCTTCCCCTATATCACTGTGTTTTCGCGCACGTCCCATAGCGTCCTCTATATCGCTGTGTTTTCGCACACCTCTCATAACTTCTCCTATCTAGCTGTGTTTTTGTGCACCTCTCATACCTTCCCTAATACCGCTGCGTTTTCATGCACATCTCATCACGTCCCCTATATCGCTGTGTATTCGCGCACCTCCCATAGTATCCCCTATATCGCTTTGCCTTCATGCACCTCTCATACCTTCCCCTATATCGTCCTGTTTTTGCGCACCTCCCATTCCTTCACCTATATCGCTGTTTTCGTGCACCTCTCATACCTTCCCCTATATCGCTGTGTTTTCACACACCTCTCATAACTTCTCCTACATCGCTGTGTTTTTGTGCACCTCTCATACCTTCCCTAATATCGCTGCGTTTTCATGCACATCTCATCACGTCCCCTATATCGCAGTGTATTCATGCACCTCCCATAGCATCCCCTATATGGCTGTGCCTTGCGCACCACTCATACCTTTCCCTATATAGATGTCTTTTCGCGGGAATCACATAGTTTCACCTTTATCGCTGTGTTATTGCTCACCTCTCATAGCTTCCCCTGTATCGCCGTGTTTTTGCTCACCCCTCATAGCTTCCCCTATATCACCGTGTTTTCGCGTACCTTTCCTGTCTTCCACTATATCACTGTGTTTTCGCGAACCTTCCATAGCATCCCCTATATTGCTATGCCTTCGCATACCTCTCATAACTTCATCTATATCACCCAGTTTTCGATCACGTTCCATACCTTCCCCTATATCGCTGTGTTTTCGTGCACCTCTCATACCTCCCCCTATATCGCTGTGCCTTGCGCACCTCTCATACCTTCCCCTATATCGCTGTCCTTTCGCGCACATCCCATAGATTCACCTTTATCGCTGTGCTATTGCTCACCTCTCATAGCTTCCCCGGTATCGCCGTGTTTTTGCGCACCTCTCATAACGTCCCCTATATCGCTGTGTATTCGCGCACCTCCCATAGCATCCCCTATATCGCTGTGCCTTCGCGCACCTCTCATACCTTCCCCTATATCGCCCTGTTTTCACGCACCTCCCATTCCTTCACCTATATCGCCCTGCTTTCACGCACCTCCCATTCCTTCACCTATATCACCCTGTTTTCGCGCACCTCCCATTCCTTCACCTATATCGCTGTTTTCGTACATCTCTCATACCTTTCCCTATATCGCTTTGTTTTCACACACCTCTCATAACTTCTCCTATATCGCTGTGTTTTTGTGCACCTCTCATACCCTCACTAATATCGCTGCGTTTTCATGCACATCTCATCACGTCCCCTATATCGCTGTATATTCATGCACCTCCCATAGCATCCCCTAAATTGCTGAGCCTTCATGCACCTCTCATACCTTCCCCTATATTGCCCTTTTTTCGCGCTCCTCCTATACCTTCCCTTATATCGCTGCGTGTTCGTGCACCTCTCATACCTTCCCCTATATTGCCTTGTTTTCGCGCACCTCCTATACCTTCCCTTATATCGCTGCGTTTTCGTGTACCTCTCATAACTTCTCCTATATTTCTGTATTTTTGCACACCTCTCATAACTTCCCCAATATCGCCGTGATTTTATGCACATCTCATAACGTCCCCTATATCGCTGTGTATTCGTGCACCTCCCATACCTTCCCCTATATCGCTCTGTTTTCGCACACCTCTCATAACTTCTATATAGCTGTGTTTTTGTGCACCTCTCATACCTTCCCTAATACCGTTGCGTTTTCATGCACATCTCATCACGTCCCTTATATCGCTGTGCATTCACGCACATCCCATAGTATCCCCTATATCGCTGTGCCTTGCGCACCTCTCATAGCTTCCCCTATATCGCTGTCTTTTCGCGCACATCCCATAGATTCACCTTTATCGCTGTGTAATTGCTCACCTGTCATAGCTTTCACTGTATCGCCGTGTTTTTACTCACCTCTCATAGCTTCCCCTATATCGCTGTGTTTTCGCGCACCTCTCATGTCTTCACCAAGATCGCTATGTTTTCGCTCCTCTCAATACTTCCCCTATAGCGCTGTTTTCTCGCATATCTGATACATTCTCCCGTATCTACGTGTTTCGCACACCTCTCATAATTTACCCTATATCGCCGAATTCTTGCACACTTCTCATACCTTCCCCTATATATTTGTGTTTTTGCGCACGTCCCATTGCGTCCCCTATATCGCTGTGTTTTTTGTGCACCTCTTATACCTTCCCCTATATCGTCCTGTTTTCATGCAGATCCCATATCTTCCACTATATTGCCCTGTTTTCGCGCACCTCTCATGTATTCCACTACATCGCTGTGTTTTCTGGCACCTCTGATGCATTCCCCTGTAACGCCAAGTTTTCGCGCACCTCTCATACTTTCCCTTATATCGCCGTGTTTACTCGAACCTCTCATACCTCCCCCTATATCGCCATGTTTTTATGCACATCTCATACCGTCCCCTAAATTACTGTGTTTTTGCGCACCTCCCATAGCATCCCCTATATCGCTGTGCCTTCGTGCACCTCTGATACCTTCCCCTATATCGCCCTGTTTTCGTGCACCTCTCATACCTTCCCCTATTTCGCTGTGTTTTCATGCACATCTCATAACGACCCCTATTTCGCTGTGTTTTCGAGCACCTCCCATAACATTCCCTATATCGCTGGGTTTTCACGCACCTCTCATAACTTCCCCTATATCGCCCTGTTTTCGTGCTCCTCTCAAACATTCCCCTATATCAATGTGTTTTCACGCACCTCTCATAACTTCCCCTATATCGCTGTTTTTTCGCACACCTCTCATGGTTTCCCATCTATCGCCGTGTATTCACGCACATCTCAAACCGTAGCATATATCGCTGTGCTTTCGCGCACCTCTCACACCTTCCCCTATATCGCTGTGTTTTCGTGCACCTCTCATACCTTCACTAATTTTGTTGCATTTTCATGCACATCTCATCACGTCCCCTATATCGCTGTGTATTCACGCACCTCCCATAGCATCCCCTATATCGCTGCTCATTCGCACACCTCTCATACCTTCCCCTACATCGCCCTGTTTTAGCGCACATCCCATAACTTCCACTATATTGCCATGTTTTTGCGCACATCCCATAACTTCCACTATATTGCCATGTTTTTGCGCACCTCTCATGTCTTCCCCTACATCGCTGTGTTTTCTCGCACCTCTGATGCATTCCCCTGTAACGCCAAGTTTTCACACACGTCTCATACTTTCCCCTATATCGCCGTGTTCTCGCGCACCTCTCATAGCATCCCTTATATCGCCGTGTTTTCATACACATCTCATACCGTCCCCTATATCACTGTGTTTTCGCGCACCTCCCATAGCATCCCCTATATCGCTGTGCCTTCGTGCACCTCTCATACCTTCCCCTATATCGCCGTGTTTTCATGCACATCTCATAACTTCCCCTATATCGCTGTGTTTTCGCACACCTCTCATACCTTCTCCTATATCGATGTCTTTTCGCGCACATCCCAGAGATTCACCTTTATCGCTGTGTTATTGCTCACTTCTCATAGCTTCCCCTGTATCGGCGGGTTTTAGCTCACCTCTCATAGCTTCCACTATATTGCCTTGTTTTCGTGCACCTCTTATGTCTTCCCCTATATCATTGTGTTTTCGTGCACCTTCCATAGCATCCCCTATATTGCTGTGCCTTCATCTATATCACCCTGCTTTCGAGCACCTTCCATACCTTCTCCTATATCGCTGTGCCTTGCGCACCTCTCATAACTTCCCGTATATCGCTGTGTTTTCGCACACCTCTCATGGTTTCCCGACTATTGCCACGTATTCATGCACATCTCATACCGTCCCCTATATCGCTGTGTTTTCGCACACCTCTCATACCTTCGCCTACATCGCAGTGTATTTGCGCACTTGTCATAACTTCCCCTATATCGCCGTATTGTTATGCACATCTCATAACGTCCCCTATATCGCTGTGTATTCGCGCACCTCCCATAGCATCCCCTATATCGCCCTGTTTTCGTGCACCTCCCATTCCTTCACTTATATCGCCCTGTTTTCGCGCACCTCACATTCCTTCACCAATATCGCTGTTTTCGTGCTCCTCTCATACCTTCCCTAATATCGCTGCGTTTTGATGCACATCTCACACGTCCCCTATAACGCTGTGTATTCACACATCTCCCATAGCATCCCCTATATCGCTGTGCCTTGCGCACCTCTCATACCTTTCCCTGTATCGCTGTCTTTTCGCGCACATCGCATAGATTCACCTTTATCGCTGTGTTATTGCTCACCTCTCATAGCTTCCCCTGTATCGCCGTGTTTTTGCTCACCTCTCATAGATTCCCATTTATCGCCGTGTTTTCGCGCACCTCCCCTGTCTTCCCCTATATCACTGTGTTTTCGCGCACATTCCGTAGCATCCCCTATATTGCCGTGCCTTCGCATACCTCTCATAACTTCATCTATATCGCCCTGTTTTCGCGCACCTCCCAGTCCTTCGCCTATATCGCCGTGTTTTCGCGCACGTCCCATTCCTTCACATATATCGCCCTGTTTACGCGCACCTCCCATTCCTTCACCTATATCGCTGTTTTCGTGCACCTCTCATGCCTTCCCCTATATCGCTGTGTTTTCGCGCGCCTCTCATACCTTCCCCTATATCGCTGTGTTTTCGTGCACCTCTCATGCCTTCCCCTATATCGCTGTGTTTTCGCGCACCTCCCAGAACGTCCCCGGTATCGCCGTGTTTTTTGCTCACCTCTCATAGCTTCCCCTATATCGCCCTGTTTTTGCGCACCTCCCATAATTTCCCGATATCGCTGTGTTTTCGTACTCCTCTCATACCTTCCCCTAAATCGCTGTGTTTTCACGCACCTCTCTTAACTTCTCCTATATCGCTGTGTTTTTGCACACCTCTCATACCTTCCCCTATATCGTCGTGTTTTTACGCACATCTCATAACGTCCCCTATATCGCTGTGTTTTCTCGCACCTCTGATGGCTTCCCCGAGATCGCCGTGTATTCATGCACATCTCATATCGTCCCCTATATCGCTGTGTTTTCGCGGACCTCTCATACCTTCCCCTCTATCGCTGTGTTTTCACGCACCTCTCTTAACTTCTCCTATATCGCTGTGATTTGCAACACCTCTCATACCTTCCCCTATATCGCTGTGTTTTCAGGCACGTCTCATGGCTTCCCCAATATCGCCGTGTATTCATGCACATCTCATACCGTCCCCTAAATCGTTGTGTTTTCGCGCACCTCCCATAGCTTCGCCTACATCGCTGTTTTCGCGCACATCCCATATCTTCACCTTGATCGCTGTGTTATTGCTCACCTCTCATAGCTTACCCTATATCGCCGTGTTTTCGCGCACCTCGCATGTCTTAACTTATATCGCAATGTTTTCGCTCCTATCATTACTTCCCCTATATCGCTGTGTTTTCTCGCACCTCTAATACATTCTCCTGTATTGCCATGTTTTCACGCACCTCTTACAATTTCCCCTATATCGCCGTGTTCTCACACACCTCTCATACATTCCTCTATATCACTGTTTTTTTGCGCATGTCCCATGGCGTCCCCTATATGGCTGTGTTTTCTCGCACCTCTGATACATTCCCCTGTATCGCCGTGGTTTCGCGCACATCCCATAGTTTCCACTATATTGCCCTGTTTTTGCGCACCTCTCATGTCTTCCCCTATATCACGGTGTTTTCGCGCACCTCTCATAGCATCCCCTGTATTGCTGTGCCTTCACGCACCTCTCATAACTTCCTCTATATCGCCCTGTTTTCGCTCACCTCCCATACCTTCCCCAATATCGCTATGTTTTCGTGCACCTCTCCTACCTTCCCTTATATCGCTGTGTTTTCACGCACCTCTCATAACTTCCCCTATATCACCCTGTTTTCGCTCACCTCCCATACTTTCCCCAATATAGCTATGTTTTCGTGCACCTCTCCTACCTTCCCTTATATCGCTGTGTTTTCACGCACCTCTCATAACTTCTCCTATATCGCTGTATTTTTGCGCAGCTCCAATACCTTCCCCTATATTGCCGTGTTTTCATGCACATCTCATAATGTCCCCTATATCTCTGTGTATTCGCGCACCTGCCATAGCATCCCCTATATCGCTGTGACTTCGCGCACCTCTCATACCTTCCCCTATGTCGCCCTGTCTTAGCACACTCCCATATCGTCGCCTATATCGCTGTATTTTCGCACACCTCTCATGGCTTCCCCAATATCGCCGTGTTTTCATGCACGTCTCATAACGTCCCCTATATCGCTGGGTTTTCACGCACCTCTCATAACTTCCACTGTATCGCCCTGCTTTCGAGTACCTCCCATACCTTCCCCTATATCGCTGTGTTTTCGTGTACCTCTCATACCTCCCCCTATATCGCTGTGTTTTCGTGTACCTCTCATACCTCCCACTATATCGCTGTGTTTTCACACACCTCTCATAACTTCTCCTATATTGCTGTATTTTTGCGCACCTCTCATAACTTCCCCTATATCGCCGTGTTTTTATGCACATCTCATAACGTCCCCTATATCGCTGTGCATTCAAGCACCTCCCATTCCTTCCCGTGTATATCTCTGTTTTCGTGCACCTTTCATACCTTCCCCTATATCGCTGTGTTTTCGCACACCTCTCATATCTTCTCCTATATCACTGTGTTTTTGTACACCTCTAATACCTTCCCTAATATCGCTGCGTTTTCATGCACATCTCATCACGTCCCCTATATCGCCGTGTTTTCGCGCACCTCTCATGTCATCACCTAGATCGCTATGTTTTCGCTCCTCTCAATACTTCCCCTATATCGCTGTGTTTTCTAGCACATATCATACATTCTCCCGTATCGCTGTGTTTTCGCACACCTCTCATAATTTCCCCTATATCGCCGTGTTCTCGCACAGCAATCATACCTTCCCCTATATCACTGTGTTTTCGCATACGTCCCATTCCGTCCCCTATATCGCTGTGTTTTCGCGCACCTCTCATACCTTCCCCTACATCGCCCTGTTTTCGTGGACATCCCATACCTTCCACTATATTGCCCTGTTTTCGTGCACCTCTCATGTATTCCACTACATCGCTGTGTTTTCACGCACCTCTCATACCTCCCCGTATATCGCCGTGTTTTTATGCACATCTCATACCGTCCACTATATTACTGTGTTTTCCCGCACCTCCAATAGCATCCCCTATATCGGTGTGCCTTCGCGCACCTCTCATACCTTCGCCTATATCGCTGTGTTTTTGTGCACCCCTCATACCTTCCCCAATATCGCCCTGTTTTCGTGCATCTCCTATACCTTCCCTTATATCGTTGCGTTTTCGTGCACCTCTCATACCTTCCCGTATATCGCTGTGCTTTCATGCACATCTCATAACGTCCCCTATTTCGCTGTGTATTCGTGCACCTCCCATAACATTCTCTATATCGCTCTGCCTTCACACACCTCTCATACCTTCCCCTATATCACCGTGTTTTCATGCACATCTCATAACGTCCCCAATATTGCTGGGTTTTCACGCACCTCTCATAACTTCCCCCATATCACCCCGTTTTCGCACTCCTTTCATACCTTCACCAATATCACTGTGTTTTCACGCACCTCTCATAACTTCCCCTATATCGCTGTGTTTTCGCATACCTCTCATGGTTTCCCGTCTATCGCCGTGCATTCATGCACATCTCATACCGTCCCGTATATCGCTGTGCTTTCGCGCACCTCTCATACCTTCCCCTGTATCGCTGTGTTTTTGTGCACCTCTCATACCTTCACTAATATCGTTGCATTTTCATGCACATCTCATCACATTCCCCATATCGCTGTGCATTCACGCACCTGCCATAGTATCTCTTATATCGCTGTGCCTTCGCGTACCTCTCATACCTTCCCCTATATCGCCCTGTTTTCGTGCATCTTTCATACCTTCCCCTATATCACTGTGTTTTCACACACCTCTCATAACTTCTACTATATCGCTGTGTTTTTGTGCGCCTCTCATACCTTCCCTAATATCGCTGTAGTTTCATGCACATCTCATCACGTCCCCTATATCGCTGTATATTCACGCACCTCCCATAGCATCCCCTATATCGCTGTGCCTTGCGCACCTCTCATACCTTCCCCTATATCGCTGTCTTTTTGCGCACATCCCATAGATTCACCTTTATCGCTGTTTTATTGCTCACCTCTCATAGCTTCCCCTGTATCACCGTGTTTTTGCTCACCTCTCATAGATTCCCCTATATCGCCCTGTTTTCATGCACCTCCCATACCTTCCTCGATATCGTTGTGTTTTCGTGCTCTTCTCATACCTTCCCCTATATCGCTGTGTTTTCAGGCACCTCTCATGGCTTCCCCAATATCGCCGTGTATTCATGCACATCACATACCGTCCCCTGTATCGCTGTGTTTTCGCGCACCTCCCATAGCTTTGCCTACATCGCTGTTTTCACGCACATCCAATAGCTTCACCTTGATCGCTGTGTTATTGCTCACCTCTCATAGCTTACCCTATATCGTTGTGTTTTCACGCACCTCGCATGTCTTCACCTATATCGCTATGTTTTCGCTCCTATCATTACTTCACCTATATCGCTGTGTTTTCTCGCACCTCTGATACATTCTCCTGTATTGCAATGTTTTCGCGCACCTCTTACAATTTCCCCTATATCGCCGTGTTCACGCACACCTCTCATACCTTCCCCTATATCACTGTTCTTTTGCGCATGTCCCATAGCTTCCCCTATATCACTGTGTTTTCGCGCACCTCTCATAACTTCCCCAATATCGCCCTGTTATCACGCACATCGCCTAGCTTCCACAATATTGCCCTGTTTTCGCTGACCTCTCATGCTTTCCCCTATATCACTGTGTTTTCGCACACCGCCCATAGCAAACCCTATATTGCTGTGCCTTCGCACACCTCTCATACCTTCCTCTATATCGCCTTGTTTTCGAGCACCTCCCATACCTTCCCCTTATCGCTGTGATTTCGTGTACCTCTCATACCTCCCCCTATATGGCTGTGTTTTCACGCACCTCTCATAGCGTCCCCTATATCGCTGTATATTCACATACCTCCCATCGCATCCCCTATATCGCTGTGACTTGCGCACCTCTCATAACTTCCCCTATATTGCTGTCTTTTCGCGCACATCCCATAGATTCAGCTTTATCGCTGTGTTATTGATCTCCTCTCATAGCTTCCCCTGTATCGCCGTGTTTTTGCTCACCTCTCATGTCTTCACCTAGATCGCTATGTTTTCGCTCCTCACAATACTTCCCCTATATCGCTGTGTTTTCTCGCACAATTGATACATTCTCCCGTATCGCCATGTTTTCGCACACCTCTCATACCTTCCCCTATATCGCTGTGTTTTTGTGCACCTCTCATACCTTCACTAATAGCGTTGCATTTTCATGCACATCTCATCACGTCCCCTACATCGCTGTGCATTCACGCACCTCCCATAGTATCCCCTATATCGCTGTGCCTTCGCGCACCTCTCATACCTTCCCCTATATCGCCCTGTTTTCGTGCATCTCCCATTCCTTCCCCTATATCGCTGTGTTTTCGTGCACCTCTCCTACCTTCCCTTATATCGCTGTGTTTTCACGCACCTCTCATAACTTCTCCTATATCGCTGTATTTCTGCGCAGCTCCAATACCTTCCCCTATATTGCCGTGTTTTCATGCACATCTCATAATGTCCCCTATATCTTTGTGTATTCGCGCACCTGCCATAGCATCCCCTATATCGCTGTGACTTCGCACACCTCTCATACCTTCCCCTATGTCGCCCTGTCTTCGCACACTCCCATAGCGTCGCCTATATCGCTGTATTTTCGCACACCTCTCATGGCTTCCCCAATATCGCCATGTTTTCATGCACATCTCATAATGTCCCCTATATCTCTGTGTACTCATGCAACTCCCATAGCATCCCCTATATCGCTGTGCCTTCGTGCACCTCTCATACCTTCTCCTATATCGCTGTGTTTTCATGCACGTCTCATAACGTCCCCTATATTGCTGGGTTTTCACGCACCTCTCATAACTTCCCCTATATCACCCTGTTTTCGCACTCCTTTCATACCTTCACCTATATCACTGTGTTTTCACGCACCTCTCATAAATTCCCCTATATCGCTGTGTTTTCGCATACCTCTCATGGTTTCCCGTCTATCGCCGTGCATACATGCACATCTCATACCGTCCCGTATATCGCTGTGCTTTCGCGCACCTCTCATACCTTCCCCTGTATCGTTGTGTTTTTGTGCACCTCTCATACCTTTACTAATATCGTTGCATTTTCATGCACATCTCATCACATTCCCCATATCGCTGTGCATTCACGCACCTCCAATAGTATCCCCTATATCGCTGTGCCTTCGCGTACCTCTGATACCTTCCCCTATATCGCCCTGTTTTCGTGCATCTCCCATTCCTTCCCCTATATCGCTGTGTTTTTGTGCACCTCTCATACCTTCCCTAAGGGGATGCGTTTTCATGCACATATCATCACGTCCCCTATATCGCTGTGTATTCACGCACCTCCCATAGCATCCCCTATATCGCTGTGCATTGCGCACCTCTCATACCTTCCCCTATATCGCTGTCTTTTCGCGCACATCCAATAGATTCACCTTTATCGCTGTGTTATTGTTCACTTCTCATAGCTTCCCCTGTATCGCCGTGTTTTTGCTCACCTCTCATAGCTTCCCCTATATCGCCATGTTTTCGGGCACCTCTCATGTCTTCACCGAGATCGCTATGTTTTCGCTCCTCTCATTACTTCCCCTATATCGCTGTGTTTTCTCGCACATCTGATACATTCTCCCGTATCGCCGTGTTTTCGCGCACCTCTCATAATTTCCCCTATCTCGCCGTGTTCTCACACATCTCTCATACCTTCCCCTATATCACTGTGTTTTCGCGCACGTCCCATTGCGTCCCCTATATCGCTGTGCTTTTGCGCACCTCTCATACCTTCCCCTGCATCGCCCTGTTTTTGCGCGCATCTCATGTCTTCCCCTACATCGCTGTGTTTTCTCGCACCTCTCTTGCATTCGCCTGTCATGCCAAGTTTTCGCGCACCTCTCATTCTTTCCCATATATCGCCGTGTTTTCATGCACCTCTCATAGCTTCCCATATATCGCCGTGTTTTCATACACATCTCATACCGTCCCCTATATCACTGTGTTTTCGCACACCTCTCATAGCTTCCACTATATTGCCCTGTTTTCGCGCACCTCTCATGTCTTCCCCTATATCACTGTGTTTTTGCGCACCTTCCATAGCATCCCCTATATTGCTGTGCCTTCGCATACCTCTCATAACTTCATCTATATCACCCTGTTTTCGAGTACCTTCCATACCTTCCCCTATATCGCTGTGCCTTGCGCACCTTTCATACCTTCCCCTATATCGCTGTCTTTTCGCGCACATCCCATAGATTCACCTTTATCACTGTGTTATTGCTCACCTCTCTAGCTTCCCCTACATCGCCGTGTTGTTGCGCACCTCTCATAACTTCCCCTATATCGCTGTATTGTTATGGACATCTCATAACGTCCCCTATATCGCTGTGTATTCGCGCACCTCTCATACCTTCCCCTATATCGCACTGTTTCCCGCGCACCTCCCATGGCTTCGCCTACATCGCTGTGTTTTTGCGCACCTCTCATACCTTCCCTAATATCGCTGCGTTTTCATGCACATCGCATCACGTCCCCTATATTGCCCTGTATTCATGCACCTCCCATAGCATCCCCTATATCGCTGTGCCTTGCACACCTCTCATACCTTCCCCTATATCGCTGTCTTTTCGCGCACATCCCATAGATTCACCTTTATCGCTGTGTTTTTGCTCACCTCTCATAGCTACCCCTGTATCGCCGTCTTTTTGCTCACCTCTCATAGCTTCCCCTATATCGCTGTGTTTTCGCGCACCTCTCCTGTCTTCCCCACTATCACTGTGTTTTCGCGCACCTCTCATACCTTCCCCTATATCACTGTGTTTTCGTGCTCCTCTCATACCTTCACTAATATCGTTGCATTTTCATGCACATCTCATCACGTCCCCTATATCGCTGTGCCTTGCGCACCTCTCATAGCTTCCCCTATATCGCTGTGTTTTCACGAACCTCTCTTAACTTCTCCTATATCGCCGTCTTTTTGCACACCTCTCATACCTTCCCCATAACGCCGTGTTTTTATGCACATTTTATAATGTCCCCTATATCGCTGTTTTCTCGCACCTCTCATACCTTCCCCTATATCGCTGTGTTTTCACGCACCTCTCTTAACTTCTCCTATATCGCTGCATTTTCGTGAACTTCTCATACCTCCCCTTATATCGCTGTGTTTTCATGCACATCTCATAACGTCCCCTATTTCCCTGTGTATTCGTGCACCTCCCATAATATTCCCTATATCACTCTGCCTTCACGCACCTCTCATACCTTCCCCTATATCGCCGTGTTTTCATGCACATCTCATAACGTCCCCTATATTGCTGGATTTTCACGCATCTCTCATAACTTCCCCTATATCGCCCTGTTTTCGCACTCCTCTCATACCTTCACCTATATCACTGTGTTTTCACGCACCTCTCATAACTTCCCCTATATCGCTGTGTTTTCTCATACCTCTCATGGTTTCCCGTCTATCGCCGTACATTCATGCACATCTCATACCGTCCCGTATATCGCTGTGCTTTCGCGCACCTCTCATACCTTCCCCTGTATCGCTGTGTTTTTGTGCACCTCTCATACCTTCACTAATATCGTTGCATTTTCATTCACATCTCATCACATTCCCCATATCGCTGTGCATTCACGCACCTCCAACAGTATCCCCTATATCGCTGTGCATTCACGCACCTGCCATAGTATCTCCTATATCGCTGTGCCTTCGCGTACCTCTCATACCTTCCCCTATATCGCCCTGTTTTCGTGCATCTCCCATTCCTTCCCCTATATCGCTGTGTTTTCGTGCACCTTTCATACCTTCCCCGATATCACTGTGTTTTCACACACCTCTCATAACTTCTCCTATATCGCTGTGTTTTTGTGCACCTCTCATACCTTCCCTAATATCGATGCGTTTTCATGCACATATCATCACGTCCCCTATATCGCTGTGTATTCACGCACCTCCCATAGCATCCCCTATATCGCTGTGCATTGCGCACCTCTCATACCTTCCCCTATATCGCTGTCTTTTCGCGCACATCCAATAGATTCACCTTTATCGCTGTGTTATTGTTCACTTCTCATAGCTTCCCCTATATCGCCGTGTTTTTGCTCACCACTCATAGCTTCCCCTATATCGCCATGTTTTCGTGCACCTCTCATGTCTTCACCAAGATCGCTATGTTTTCGCTCCTCTCATTACTTCCCCTATATCGCTGTGTTTTCTCGCACATCTGATACATTCTCCCGTATCGCCGTGTTTTCGTGCACCTCTCATAATTTCCCCTATCTCGCCGTGTTCTCACACATCTCTCATACCTTCCCCTATATCACTGTGTTTTCGCGCACGTCCCATTGCGTCCCCTATATCGCTGTGCTTTTGCGCACCTCTCATACCTTCCCCTGCATCGCCCCGTTTTTGCGCGCATCTCATGTCTTCCCCTACATCGCTGTGTTTTCTCGCGCCTCTCATGCATTCGCCTGTCATGCCAAGTTTTCGCGCACCTCTCATTCTTTCCCATATATCGCCATGTTTTCATGCACCTCTCATAGCTTCCCATATATCGCCGTTTTTTCATACACATCTCATAACCGTCCCCTATATCACTGTGTTTTCGCGCACCTCCCATAGCATCCGCTATATCGCTGTGCCTTCGTGCACTTCTCATACCTTCCCCTATATCGTCGTGTTTTCATGCACATCTCATAACGTCCCCTATATTGCTGGGTTTTCACGCACCTCTCATAACTTCCCCTATATCTCCCTGTTTTTGCGCACCTCTCATAACTTCCCCTATATCGCTGTGTTTTCGCACACCTCTCATGGATTCTCGACTATCGCCGTGTATTCATGCACATCTCATACCGTCCCCTATATCGATGTCTTTTCGCACACATCCCATAGATTCACCTTTATCGCTGTGATATTGCTCACCTCTGATAGCTTCGCCTGTATCGCCGGGTTTTAGCACACCTCTCATAGCTTCCACTATATTGCCCTGTTTTCGCGCACCTCTCATGTCTTCCCCTATATCACTGTGTTTTTGCGCACCTTCCATAGCATCCCCTATATTGCTGTGCCTCCGCATACCTCTCATAACTTCATCTATATCACCCTGTTTTCGAGTACCTTCCATACCTTCCCCTATATCGCTGTGCCTTGCGCACCTTTCATACCTTCCCCTATATCGCTGTCTTTTCACGCACATCCCATAGATTCACCTTTATCACTGTGTTATTGCTCACCTCTCTAGCTTCCCCTACATCGCCGTGTTGTTGCGCACCTCTCATAACTTCCCCTATATCGCTGTATTGTTATGCACATCTCATAACGTCCCCTATATCGCTGTGTATTCGCGCACCTCTCATACCTTCCCCTATATCGCCGTTTCCCACGCACCTCCCATGGCTTCGCCTACATCGCTGTGTTTTTGCGCACCTCTCATACCTTCCCTAATATCGTTGCGTTTTCATGCACATCTCATCACGTCCCCTATATCGCTGTGTATTCATGCACCTCCCATAGCATCCCCTATATCGCTGTGCCTTGCACACCTCTCATACCTTCCCCTATATCGCTGTCTTTTCGCGCACATCCCATAGATTCACCTTTATCGCTGTGTTTTTGCTCACCTCTCATAGCTACCCCTGTATCGCCGTCTTTTTGCTCACCTCTCATAGCTTCCCCTATATCGCTGTGTTTTCGCGCACCTCTCCTGTCTTCCCCAATATCACTGTGTTTTCGCGCACCTCTCATATCTTCCCCTATATCGCTGTGATTTCGTGCTCCTCTCATACCTTCACTAATATCGTTGCATTTTCATGCACATCTCATCACGTCCCCTATATTGCTGTGTATTCACGCACCTCCCATAGTATCCCCTATATCGCTGTGCCTTGCGCACCTCTCATAGCTTCCCCTATATCGCTGTGTTTTCACGAACCTCTCTTAACTTCTCCTATATCGCCGTCTTTTTGCACACCTCTCATACCTTCCCCTATAACGCCGTGTTTTTATGCACATTTTATAACGTCCCCTATATCGCTGTGTTTTCTCGCACCTTTCATACCTTCCCCTATATCGCTGTGTTTTCACGCACCTCTCTTAACTTCTCCTATATCGCTGCATTTTCGTGAACTTCTCATACCTCCCCTTATATCGCTGTGTTTTCATGCACATCTCATAACGTCCCCTATTTCCCTGTGTATTCGTGCACCTCCCATAATATTCCCTATATCGCTCTGCCTTCACGCACCTCTCATACCTTCCCCTATATCGCCGTGTTTTCATGCTCATCTCATAACTTCCCCTATATTGCTGGATTTTCACGCATCTCTCATAACTTCCCCTATATCGCCCTGTTTTCGCACTCCTCTCATACCTTCACCTATATCACTGTGTTTTCACGCACCTCTCATAACTTCCCCTATATCGCTGTGTTTTCGCATACCTCTCATGGTTTCCCGTCTATCGCCGTGCATTCATGCACGTCTCATACCGTCCCGTATATCGCTGTGCTTTCGCGCACCTCTCATACCTTCCCCTGTATCGCTGTGTTTTTGTGCACTTCTCATACCTTCACTAATATCGTTGCATTTTCATGCACATCTCATCACATTCCCCATATCGCTGTGCATTCACGCACCTCCAATAGTATCCCCTATATCGCTGTGCATTCACGCACCTGCCATAGTATCTCCTATATCGCTGTGCCTTCGCGTACCTCTCATACCTTCCCCTATATCGCCCTGTTTTCGTGCATCTCCCATTCCTTCCCCTATATCGCTGTGTTTTCGTGCACCTTTCATACCTTCCCCTATATCACTGTGTTTTCACACACCTCTCATAACTTCTCCTATATCGCTGTGTTTTTGTGCACCTCTCATACCTTCCCTAATATCGATGCGTTTTCATGCACATATCATCACGTCCCCTATATCGCTGTGTATTCACGCACCTCCCATAGCATCCCCTATATCGCTGTGCATTGCGCACCTCTCATACCTTCCCCTATATCGCTGTCTTTTCACGCACATCCAATAGATTCACCTTTATCGCTGTGTTATTGTTCACTTCTCATAGCTTCCCCTGTATCGCCGTGTTTTTGCTCACCTCTCATAGCTTCCCCTATATCGCCATGTTTTCGTGCACCTCTCATGTCTTCACCGAGATCACTACGTTTTCGCTCCTCTCATTACTTCCCCTATATCGCTGTGTTTTCTCGCACATCTGATACATTCTCCCGTATCGCCGTGTTTTCGTGCACCTCTCATGTCTTCACCGAGATCGCTGTTTTCGCTCCTCTCATTACTTCCCCTATATCGCTGTGTTTTCTCACACATCTGATACATTCTCCCGTATCGCCGTGTTTTCGCGCACCTCTCATAATTTCCCCTATCTCACCGTGTTCTCACACATCTCTCATACCTTCCCCTATATCACTGTGTTTTCGCGCACGTCCCATTGCGTCCCCTATATCGCTGTGCTTTTGCGCACCTCTCATACCTTCCTCTGTATCGCCCTGTTTTTGCGCGCATCTCATGTCTTCCCCTACATCGCTGTGTTTTCTCGCGCCTCTCATGCATTCGCCTGTCATGCCAAGTTTTCGCGCACCTCTCATTCTTTCCCATGTATCGCCGTGTTTTCATGCACCTTGCATAGCTTCCCATATATCGCCGTGTTTTCATACACATCTCATACCGTCCCCTATATCACTGTGTTTTCGCGCACCTCCCATAGCATCCCCTATATCGCTGTGTTTTCGTGCACCTTTCATACCTTCCCCTATATCACTGTGTTTTCACACACCTCTCATAACTTCTACTATATCGCTGTGTTTTTGTGCGCCTCTCATACCTTCCCTAATATCGCTGCAGTTTCATGCACATCTCATCACGTCCCCTATATCGCTGTGTATTCACGCACCTCCCATAGCATCCCCTATATCGCTGTGCCTTGCACACCTCTCATACCTTCCCCTATATCGCTGTCTTTTTGCGCACATCCCATAGATTCACCTTTATCGCTGTTTTATTGCTCACCTCTCATAGCTTCCCCTGTATCACCGTGTTTTTGCTCACCTCTCATAGATTCCCCTATATCACCCTGTTTTCATGCACCTCCCATACCTTCCCCGATATCGTTGTGTTTTCGTGCTCTTCTCATACCTTCCCCTATATCGCTGTGTTTTCGCATACCTCTCATGGTTTCCCGTCTATCGCCGTGCATTCATGCACATCTCATACCGTCCCGTATATCGCTGTGCTTTCGCGCACCTCTCATACCTTCCCCTGTATCGCTGTGTTTTTGTGCACCTCTCATACCTTCACTAATATCGTTGCATATTCATGCACATCTCATCACATTCCCCATATCGCTGTGCATTCACGCACCTCCAATAGTATCCCCTATATCGCTGTGCATTCACGCACCTGCCATAGTATCTCCTATATCGCTGTGCCTTCGCGTACCTCTCATACCTTCCCCTATATCGCCCTGTTTTCGTGCATCTCCCATTCCTTCCCCTATATCGCTGTGTTTTCGTGCACCTTTCATACCTTCCCCTATATCACTGTGTTTTCACACACCTCTCATAACTTCTCCCATATCGCTGTGTTTTTGTGCACCTCTCATACCTTCCCTAATATCGATGCGTTATCATGCACATATCATCACGTCCCCTATATCGCTGTGTATTCACGCACCTCCCGTAGCATCCCCTATATCGCTGTGCATTGCGCACCTCTCATACCTTCCCCTATATCGCTGTCTTTTCACGCACATCCAATAGATTCACCTTTATCGCTGTGTTATTGTTCACTTCTCATAGCTTCCCCTGTATCGCCGTGTTTTTGCTCACCTCTCATAGCTTCCCCTATATCGCCATGTTTTTGTGCACCTCTCATGTCTTCACCGAGATCACTACGTTTTCGCTCCTCTCATTACTTCCCCTATATCGCTGTGTTTTCTCGCACATCTGATACATTCTCCCGTATCGCCGTGTTTTCGTGCACCTCTCATGTCTTCACCGAGATCGCTATGTTTTCGCTCCTCTCATTACTTCCCCTATATCGCTGTGTTTTCTCGCACATCTGATACATTCTCCCGTATCGCCGTGTTTTCGTGCACCTCTCATAATTTCCCCTATCTCGCCGTGTTCTCACACATCTCTCATACCTTCCCCTATATCACTGTGTTTTCGCGCACGTCCCATTGCGTCCCCTATATCGCTGTGCTTTTGCGCACCTCTCATACCTTCCCCTGCATCGCCCCGTTTTTGCGCGCATCTCATGTCTTCCCCTACATCGCTGTGTTTTCTCGCGCCTCTCATGCATTCGCCTGTCATGCCAAGTTTTCGCGCACCTCTCATTCTTTCCCATGTATCGCCATGTTTTCATGCACCTCGCATAGCTTCCCATATATCGCCGTGTTTTCATACACATCTCATACCGTCCCCTATATCACTGTGTTTTCGCGCACCTCCCATAGCATCCCCTATATCGCTGTGTTTTCGTGCACCTTTCATACCTTCCCCTATATCACTGTGTTTTCACACACCTCTCATAACTTCTACTATATCGCTGTGTTTTTGTGCGCCTCTCATACCTTCCCTAATATCGCTGCAGTTTCATGCACATCTCATCACGTCCCCTATATCGCTGTGTATTCACGCACCTCCCATAGCATCCCCTATATCGCTGTGCCTTGCGCACCTCTCATACCTTCCCCTATATCGCTGTCTTTTTGCGCACATCCCATAGATTCACCTTTATTGCTGTTTTATTGCTCACCTCTCATAGCTTCCCCTGTATCACCGTGTTTTTGCTCACCTCTCATAGATTCCCCTATATCACCCTGTTTTCATGCACCTCCCATACCTTCCCCGATATCGTTGTGTTTTCGTGCTCTTCTCATACCTTCCCCTATATCGCTGTGTTTTCAGGCACCTCTCATGGCTTCCCCAATATCGCCGTGTATTCATGCACATCTCATACTGTCCCCTATATCGCTGTGTTTTCGCGCACCTCCCATAGCTTTGCCTACATCGCTGTTTTCACGCACATCCAATAGCTTCACCTTGATCGTTGTGTTATTGCTCACCTCTCATAGCTTACCCTATATCGTTGTGTTTTCACGCACCTCGCATGTCTTCACCTATATCGCTATGTTTTCGCTCGAATCATTACTTCCCCTATCTCGCTGTGTTCTCACACATCTCTCATACCTTCCCCTATATCACTGTGTTTTCGCGCACCTCCCATAGCATCCCCTATATCGCTGTGCCTTTGTGCACTTCTCATACCTTCCCCTATATCGCCGTGTTTTTATGCACATCTCATAACGTCCCCTATATCGCTGGGTTTTCAAGCACCTCTCATAACTTCCCCCATATCTCCCTGTTTTTGCGCACCTCTCACAACTTCCACTATATCGCTGTGTTTTCGCACACCTCTCATGGATTCTCGACTATCGCCGTGTATTCATGCACATCTCATACCGTCCCCTATATCGATGTCTTTTCGCACACATCCCATAGATTCACCTTTATCGCTGTGATATTGCTCACCTCTGATAGCATCGCCTGTATCGTCGGGTTTTAGCACACCTCTCATAGCTTCCACTATATTGCCCTGTTTTCGCGCACTCTCATGTCTTCCCCTATATCACTGTGTTTTTGCGCACCTTCCATAGCATCCCCTATATTGCTGTGCCTTCGCATACCTCTCATAACTTCATCTATATCACCGTTTTCGAGTACCTTCCATACCTTCCCCTATATCGCTGTGCCTTGCGCACCTTTCATACCTTCCCCTATATCGCTGTCTTTTCGCGCACATCCCATAGATTCACCTTTATCACTATGTTATTGCTCACCTCTCTAGCTTCCCCTACATCGCCGTGTTGTTGCGCACCTCTCATAACTTCCCCTATATCGCTGTATTGTTATGGACATCTCATAACGTCCCCTATATCGCTGTGTATTCGCGCACCTCTCATACCTTCCCCTATATCGCACTGTTTCCCGCGCACCTCCCATGGCTTCGCCTACATCGCTGTGTTTTTGCGCACCTCTCATACCTTCCCTAATATCGCTGCGTTTTCATGCACATCGCATCACGTCCCCTATATTGCCGTGTATTCATGCACCTCCCATAGCATCCCCTATATCGCTGTGCCTTGCACACCTCTCATACCTTCCCCTATATCGCTGTCTTTTCGCGCACATCCCATAGATTCACCTTTATCGCTGTGTTTTTGCTCACCTCTCATAGCTACCCCTGTATCGCCGTCTTTTTGCTCACCTCTCATAGCTTCCCCTATATGGCTGTGTTTTCGCGCACCTGTCCTGTCTTCCCCAATATCACTGTGTTTTCGCGCACCTCTCATACCTTCCCCTATATCGCTGTGTTTTCGTGCTCCTCTCATACCTTCACTAATATCGTTGCATTTTCATGCACATCTCATCACGTCCCCTATATTGCTGTGTATTCACGCACCTCCCATAGTATCCCCTATATCGCTGTGCCTTGCGCACCTCTCATAGCTTCCCCTATATCGCCGTGTTTTCACGAACCTCTCTTAACTTCTCCTATATCGCCGTCTTTTTGCACACCTCTCATACCTTCCCCTATAACGCCGTGTTTTTATGCACATTTTATAACGTCCCCTATATCGCTGTGTTTTCTCGCACCTTTCATACCTTCCCCTATATCGCTGTGTTTTCACGCACCTCTCTTAACTTCTCCTATATCGCTGCATTTTCGTGAACTTCTCATACCTCCCCTTATATCGCTGTGTTTTCATGCACATCTCATAACGTCCCCTATTTCCCTGTGTATTCGTGCACCTCCCATAATATTCCCTATATCGCTCTGCCTTCACGCACCTCTCATACCTTCCCCTATATCGCCGTGTTTTCATGCTCATCTCATAACTTCCCCTATATTGCTGGATTTTCACGCATCTCTCATAACTTCCCCTATATCGCCCTGTTTTCGCACTCCTCTCATACCTTCACCTATATCACTGTGTTTTCACGCACCTCTCATAACTTCCCCTATATCGCTGTGTTTTCGCATACCTCTCATGGTTTCCCGTCTATCGCCGTGCATTCATGCACGTCTCATACCGTCCCGTATATCGCTGTGCTTTCGCGCACCTCTCATACCTTCCCCTGTATCGCTGTGTTTTTGTGCACTTCTCATACCTTCACTAATATCGTTGCATTTTCATGCACATCTCATCACATTCCCCATATCGCTGTGCATTCACGCACCTCCAATAGTATCCCCTATATCGCTGTGCATTCACGCACCTGCCATAGTATCTCCTATATCGCTGTGCCTTCGCGTACCTCTCATACCTTCCCCTATATCGCCCTGTTTTCGTGCATCTCCCATTCCTTCCCCTATATCGCTGTGTTTTCGTGCACCTTTCATACCTTCCCCTATATCACTGTGTTTTCACACACCTCTCATAACTTCTCCTATATCGCTGTGTTTTTGTGCACCTCTCATACCTTCCCTAATATCGATGCGTTTTCATGCACATATCATCACGTCCCCTATATCGCTGTGTATTCACGCACCTCCCATAGCATCCCCTATATCGCTGTGCATTGCGCACCTCTCATACCTTCCCCTATATCGCTGTCTTTTCACGCACATCCAATAGATTCACCTTTATCGCTGTGTTATTGTTCACTTCTCATAGCTTCCCCTGTATCGCCGTGTTTTTGCTCACCTCTCATAGCTTCCCCTATATCGCCATGTTTTCGTGCACCTCTCATGTCTTCACCGAGATCACTACGTTTTCGCTCCTCTCATTACTTCCCCTATATCGCTGTGTTTTCTCGCACATCTGATACATTCTCCCGTATCGCCGTGTTTTCGTGCACCTCTCATGTCTTCACCGAGATCGCTGTTTTCGCTCCTCTCATTACTTCCCCTATATCGCTGTGTTTTCTCACACATCTGATACATTCTCCCGTATCGCCGTGTTTTCGCGCACCTCTCATAATTTCCCCTATCTCACCGTGTTCTCACACATCTCTCATACCTTCCCCTATATCACTGTGTTTTCGCGCACGTCCCATTGCGTCCCCTATATCGCTGTGCTTTTGCGCACCTCTCATACCTTCCTCTGTATCGCCCTGTTTTTGCGCGCATCTCATGTCTTCCCCTACATCGCTGTGTTTTCTCGCGCCTCTCATGCATTCGCCTGTCATGCCAAGTTTTCGCGCACCTCTCATTCTTTCCCATGTATCGCCGTGTTTTCATGCACCTTGCATAGCTTCCCATATATCGCCGTGTTTTCATACACATCTCATACCGTCCCCTATATCACTGTGTTTTCGCGCACCTCCCATAGCATCCCCTATATCGCTGTGTTTTCGTGCACCTTTCATACCTTCCCCTATATCACTGTGTTTTCACACACCTCTCATAACTTCTACTATATCGCTGTGTTTTTGTGCGCCTCTCATACCTTCCCTAATATCGCTGCAGTTTCATGCACATCTCATCACGTCCCCTATATCGCTGTGTATTCACGCACCTCCCATAGCATCCCCTATATCGCTGTGCCTTGCACACCTCTCATACCTTCCCCTATATCGCTGTCTTTTTGCGCACATCCCATAGATTCACCTTTATCGCTGTTTTATTGCTCACCTCTCATAGCTTCCCCTGTATCACCGTGTTTTTGCTCACCTCTCATAGATTCCCCTATATCACCCTGTTTTCATGCACCTCCCATACCTTCCCCGATATCGTTGTGTTTTCGTGCTCTTCTCATACCTTCCCCTATATCGCTGTGTTTTCGCATACCTCTCATGGTTTCCCGTCTATCGCCGTGCATTCATGCACATCTCATACCGTCCCGTATATCGCTGTGCTTTCGCGCACCTCTCATACCTTCCCCTGTATCGCTGTGTTTTTGTGCACCTCTCATACCTTCACTAATATCGTTGCATATTCATGCACATCTCATCACATTCCCCATATCGCTGTGCATTCACGCACCTCCAATAGTATCCCCTATATCGCTGTGCATTCACGCACCTGCCATAGTATCTCCTATATCGCTGTGCCTTCGCGTACCTCTCATACCTTCCCCTATATCGCCCTGTTTTCGTGCATCTCCCATTCCTTCCCCTATATCGCTGTGTTTTCGTGCACCTTTCATACCTTCCCCTATATCACTGTGTTTTCACACACCTCTCATAACTTCTCCCATATCGCTGTGTTTTTGTGCACCTCTCATACCTTCCCTAATATCGATGCGTTATCATGCACATATCATCACGTCCCCTATATCGCTGTGTATTCACGCACCTCCCGTAGCATCCCCTATATCGCTGTGCATTGCGCACCTCTCATACCTTCCCCTATATCGCTGTCTTTTCACGCACATCCAATAGATTCACCTTTATCGCTGTGTTATTGTTCACTTCTCATAGCTTCCCCTGTATCGCCGTGTTTTTGCTCACCTCTCATAGCTTCCCCTATATCGCCATGTTTTTGTGCACCTCTCATGTCTTCACCGAGATCACTACGTTTTCGCTCCTCTCATTACTTCCCCTATATCGCTGCGTTTTCTCGCACATCTGATACATTCTCCCGTATCGCCGTGTTTTCGTGCACCTCTCATGTCTTCACCGAGATCGCTATGTTTTCGCTCCTCTCATTACTTCCCCTATATCGCTGTGTTTTCTCGCACATCTGATACATTCTCCCGTATCGCCGTGTTTTCGTGCACCTCTCATAATTTCCCCTATCTCGCCGTGTTCTCACACATCTCTCATACCTTCCCCTATATCACTGTGTTTTCGCGCACGTCCCATTGCGTCCCCTATATCGCTGTGCTTTTGCGCACCTCTCATACCTTCCCCTGCATCGCCCCGTTTTTGCGCGCATCTCATGTCTTCCCCTACATCGCTGTGTTTTCTCGCGCCTCTCATGCATTCGCCTGTCATGCCAAGTTTTCGCGCACCTCTCATTCTTTCCCATGTATCGCCATGTTTTCATGCACCTCGCATAGCTTCCCATATATCGCCGTGTTTTCATACACATCTCATACCGTCCCCTATATCACTGTGTTTTCGCGCACCTCCCATAGCATCCCCTATATCGCTGTGTTTTCGTGCACCTTTCATACCTTCCCCTATATCACTGTGTTTTCACACACCTCTCATAACTTCTACTATATCGCTGTGTTTTTGTGCGCCTCTCATACCTTCCCTAATATCGCTGCAGTTTCATGCACATCTCATCACGTCCCCTATATCGCTGTGTATTCACGCACCTCCCATAGCATCCCCTATATCGCTGTACCTTGCGCACCTCTCATACCTTCCCCTATATCGCTGTCTTTTTGCGCACATCCCATAGATTCACCTTTATCGCTGTTTTATTGCTCACCTCTCATAGCTTCCCCTGTATCACCGTGTTTTTGCTCACCTCTCATAGATTCCCCTATATCGCCCTGTTTTCATGCACCTCCCATACGTTCCCCGATATCGTTGTGTTTTCATGCTCTTCTCATACCTTCCCCTATATCGCTGTGTTTTCAGGCACCTCTCATGGCTTCCCCAATATCGCCGTGTATTCATTACATCTCATACCGTCCCCTATATCGCTGTGTTTTCGCGCACCTCCCATAGCTTCGCCTACATCGCTGTTTTCACGCACATCCAATAGCTTCACCTTGATCGCTGTGTTATTGCTCACCTCTCATAGCTTACCCTATATCGTTGTGTTTTCACGCACCTCACATGTCTTCACCTATATCGCTATGTTTTCGCTCCTATCATTACTTCCCCTATATTGCTGTGTTTTCTCGCAGCTCTGATACATTCTCCTGTATTGCAATGTTTTCGCGCACCTCTTACAATTTCCCCTATATCGCCGTGTTCACTCACACCTCTCATACCTTCCCCTATATCACTGTTTTTTTGCGCATGTCCCATAGCTTCCCCTATATCACTGTGTTTTCGCGCACCTCTCATAACTTCCCCAATATCGCCCTGTTATCACGCACATTGCCTAGCTTCCACAATATTGCCCTGTTTTCGCGCACCTCTCATGTTTTCCCCTGTATCACTGTGTTTTCGCCCACCTCCCATAGCAAACCCTATATTGCTGTGCCTTCGCACACCTCTCATATCTTCCTCTATATCGTCTTGTTTTCGAGCACCTCCCATACCTTCCCCTTATCGCTGTGATTTCGTGTACCTCTCATACCTCCCCCTATATGCCTGTGTTTTCACGCACCTCTCATAGCGTCCCCTATATCGCTGTATATTCACATACCTCCCATCGCATCCCCTATATCGCTGTGACTTGCGCACTTCTCATAACTTCCCCTATATAGCCGTGTTTTTATGCACATCTCATACCTTCCCCTATATCACTGTTTTTTTGCGCATGTCCCATAGCTTCCCCTATATCACTGTTTTCGCGCACCTCTCATAACTTCCCCAATATCGCCCTGTTATCACGCACATTGCCTAGCTTCCACAATATTGCCCTGTTTTCGCGCACCTCTCATGTTTTCCCCTATATCACTGTGTTTTCGCCCACCTCCCATAGCAAACCCTATATTGCTGTGCCTTCGCACACCTCTCATATCTTCCTCTATATCGTCTTGTTTTCGAGCACCTCCCATACCTTCCCCTTATCGCTGTGATTTCGTGTACCTCTCATACCTCCCCCTATATGCCTGTGTTTTCACGCACCTCTCATAGCGTCCCCTATATCGCTGTATATTCACATACCTCCCATCGCATCCCCTATATCGCTGTGACTTGCGCACTTCTCATAACTTCCCCTATATAGCCGTGTTTTTATGCACATCTCATAACGTCCCCTATATCGCTATGTATTCGAGCACCTCCCATTCCTTCCCGTGTATATCTCTGTGTTTTCGTGCACCTTTCATACCTTCCCCTATATCGCTGTGTTTTCGCACACCTGTCATATCTTCTCCTATATCACTGTGTTTTTGTACACCTCTCATACCTTCCCTAATATCGCTGCGTTTTCATGCAAATCTCATCACGTCCCCTATATCGCTGTGTTTTCACTCACCTCTCATAGCTTCCCCTATATCGCTGTCTTTTCACGCACATCCCATAGATTCAGCTTTATCGCCATGTTTTTGCTCTCCTCTCATAGCTTCTCCTATATCGCCGTGTTTTCGCGCACCTCTCATGTCATCACCTAGATCGCTATGTTTTCGCTCCTCCTAATACTTCCCCTATATCGCTGTGTTTTCTAGCACATCTCATACATTCTCCCGTATCGCCGTGTTTTCGCACACCTCTCATAATTTCCCCTATATCGCCATGTTCTCGCACACCTCTCATACCTTCCCCTATATCACTGTGTTTTCGCGTACGTCCCATTGCGTCCCCTATATCGCTGTGTTTTCGCGCACCTCTCATACCTTCCCCTATTCGCCCTGTTTTCGTGCAAATCCCATAGCTCCACTATATTGCCCTGTTTTCGTGCACCTCTCATGTATTCCACTACATCGCTGTGTTTTCGCGCACCTCTCATACCTCCCCCTATATCGCCGTGTTTTTATGCACATCTCATACAGTCCCCTATATTACTGTGTTTTCGCGCACCTCCCATAGTATCCCCTATATCGCTGTGCTTTCGCGCACCTCTCATACCTTCCCCAATATCGCCGTTTTCGCGCACCTCCCATACCTTCCCCTATATCGCTGTGTTTTTGTGCACCTCTCATACCTTCCCCAATATCGTCCTGTTTTCGCACATCTCCTATACCTTCCCTTATATTGCTACGTTTTCGTGCACCTCTCATACCTTCCCGTATATTGCCCTGTTTTCGCGCACCTCCTATACCTTCCCTTGTATCGCTGCATTTTCGTGCACCTCTCATACCTTCCCCTATATCGCTGTGTTTTCATGCACATCTCATAACGTCCCCTATTTCACTGTGTATTCGTGCACCTCCCATAACATTCTCTATATTGCTCTGCCTTCACACACCTCTCATACCTTCACCTATATCACTGTGTTTTCATGCACCTCTCATAAATTCCCCTATATCGCTGTGTTTTCGCACACCTCTCATGGATTCCTGTCTATCGCCGTGTATTCATGCACATCTCATACAGTCGCGTATATCGCTGTGCTTTCGCGCAGCTCTCATACCTTCCCCTATATCGCTGTGTTTTTGTGCACCTCTCATACCTTCACTAATATTGTTGCATTTTCATGCACATCTCATCACATTCCCCATATCGCTGTGCATTCACGCACCTGCCATAGTATCTCCTATATCGCTGTGCCTTCACGCACCTCTCATACCTTCCCGTATATCGCCCTGTTTTCGTGCATCTCCCATTCCTTCCCCTATATCGCTGTGTTTTCGTGCACCTTTCATATCTTCCCCTATATCACTGTGTTTTCACACACCTCTCATAACTTCTCCTATATCGCTGTGTTTTTGTGCACCTCTCATACCTTCCCTAATATCGATGCGTTTTCATGCACATCTCATCACGTCCCCCATATCGCTGTGTATTCACGCACCTCCCATAGCATCCCCTATATCGCTGTGCATTGCGCACCTCTTATACCTTCCCCTATATCGCTGTCTTTTCGTGCACATCCCATAGATTCACCTTTATCGCTGTGTTATTGTTCACCTCTCATAGCTTCCCCTGTATCGCCGTGTTTTTGCTCACCTCTCATAGCTTCCCCTAGATCGCCATGTTTTCGTGCACCTCTCATGTCTTCACCGAGATCGCTATGTTTTCGCTCCTCTCATTACTTCCCCTATATCGCTGTGTTTTCTCACACATCTGATACATTCTCCCGTATCGCCGTGTTTTCGCGCACGTCACATTGCGTCCCCTATATCGCCGTGTTTTCACGCACCTCTCATAGCATCCCCTATATCGCCGTGCCTTCGTGCACTTCTCATACCTTCCCCTATATCGCCGTGTTTTCATGCACATCTCATAACGTCCTCTATATTGCTGGGTTTTCACGCACCTCTCATAACTTCCCCTATATCGCTGTGTTTTCACACACCTCTCATGGATTCTCGACTATCGCCGTGTATTCATGCACATCTCAGACCGTCCCCTATATCGCTGTGTTTTCACATACGTCTCATACCCTCCCCTATATCGATATCTTTTCGCACGCATCCCATAGATTCACCTTTATCGCTGTGATATTGCTCACCTCTCATAGCTTCCCCTGTATCGCTGGGTTTTAGCTCACCTCTCATAGCTTCCACTATATTGCCCTGTTTTCGCGCACCTCTCTTGTCTTCCCCTATATCACTGTGTTTTTGCGCACCTTCCATAGCATCCCCTATATTGCTGTGCCTTCGCATGCCTCTCATAACTTCATCTATATCACCGTTTTCGAGTACCTTCCATACCTTCCCCTATATCGCAGTGCCTTGCGCACCTTTCATACCTTCCCCTATATCGCTGTCTTTTCGCGCACCTCCCATTCCTTCACCTATATCGCTGTTCGTGCACCTCTCATACCTTCCCCTATATCGCCCTGTTTCCCACGCACCTCCCATGGCTTCGCCTACATCGCTGTGTTTTTGTGCACCTCTCATACCTTCACTAATATCGTTGCATTTTCATGCACATCTCATCACGTCCCCTATATCGCTGTGCATTCACGCACCTCCCATAGTATGCCCTATATCGCTGTGCCTTCGCACACCTCTCAAACCTTCCCCTATATCGCCCTGTTTTCGTGCATCTCCCATTCCTTCCCCTATATCGCTGTGTTTTCGTGCACCTTTCATACCTTCACCTATATCACTGTGTTTTCACACACCTCTCATAACTTCTACTATATCGCTGTGTTTTTGTGCACCTCTCATACCTTCCCTAATATCGCTGCATTTTCATGCACATCTCATCACGTCCCCTATATCGCTGCGTATTCACGCACCTCCCATAGCATCCCCTATATCGCTGTGCATTGCGCACCTCTCATACCTTCCCCTATATCGCTGTCTTTTTGCGTACATCCCATAGATTCACCTTTATCGCTGTGTTATTGCTCACCTCTCATAGCTTCCCCTGTATCACCGTGTTTTTGCTCACCTCTCATAGATTCCCCTATATCGCCCTGTTTTCGTGCACCTCCCATACCTTCCCCGATATCGCTGTGTTTTTGTACACCTCTCATGCCTTCCCCTATATCGCTGTGATTTCAGGCACCTCTCATGGCTTCCCCCAATATCGCCGTGTATTCATGCACATCTCATACCGTCCCCTATATCGCTGTGTTTTCGCGCACCTCCCATAGCTTCGCGTACATTTCTGTTTTCGCGCACATCCCATAGCTTCACCTTGATCGCTGTGTTATTGCTCACCTCTCATAGCTTACCCTATATCGTCATGTTTTCACGCACCTCGCATGTCTTCACCTATATCGCTGTTTTCGCTACTATCATTACTTCCCCTATATCGCTGTGTTTTCTCGCACCTCTGATACATTCTCCTGTATTGCCATGTTTTCGTGCACCTCTTACAATTTCCCCTATATCGCCATGTTCACGCACACCTCTCATACCTTCCCCTATATCACTGTGTTTTCGTGCAAGTCCCATAGCGTCCCCTATATCGCTGTGTTTTCTCGCACCTCTGATGCATTCCCCTGTATCTCCGTGTTGTCGCGCACATCCCATAGCTTCCACTATATTGCCCTGTTTTTGCGCACCTCTCATGTCTTCCCTATTTCACTGTGTTTTCGCGCACCTCCCATAGCATCTCCTATATTGCTGTGCCTTCGCGCACCTCTCATACCTTCCCATATATCGCCCTGTTTTCGCGCACCTCCCATACATTCCCCCATATCGCTGTGTTTTCGTGCACCTCTCATACCTCCCCCTATATTGCTGTGTTTTCACGCACCTCTCGTAACTTCTCCTATATCGCTGGGTTTTCACGCACCTCTCATAACTTCCCCTATATCGCCCTGTTTTCGCACTCCTCTCATACATTCCCCTGTATCACTGTCTTTTCACGCACATCCCATAGCTTCACCTTTATCGCTGTGTTATTGCTCACCTCTCATAGATTCCCCTATATCGCCGTGTTCTCGCACACCTCTCATACCATCCCCTATATCACTCTGTTTTCGCGCACGTCCCATAGCTTCCACTACATTGCCCTGTTTTCGCGCACCTCTCATGTCTTCCCCTACATCGCTGTGTTTTCTCACACCTCTGATGCATTCCCCTATAACGCCAAGTTTTCGCGCACCTCTCCTAATTTCCCCTGTATCGCCCTGTTCTCGCGCAGCTCGCATACCTTCCCCTATATCACTGTGTTTTCACGCACGTCCCATGGAGTCCCCTATATTGCTGTGTTTTCGCGTAGCTCTCATTTCTTCCCCGATATCTCCGTGTTTTCATGCACATCTCATACCATCCCCTATATCACTGTGCCTTCGCGCACCTCTCATACCTTCCCCTATATCGCTGTGTTTTCGTGCACCTCTCATACCTTCACACCTTCCCCTATATCGCTGTGTTTTCACTCACCTCTCATAACTTCTCATATATCGCCATGTTTTTGCGGACCTCTCATAATTTCCCCTATATAGCCATGTTCTTGCACACCTCTCATACCTTCCACGATATCACTGTGTTTTCGCGCACGTCCCATAGCATCCCCTGTATCGCTGTGTTTTCGGACACCACTCATACCTTTCCCTGTATTGCCATGTTTTCACGCATATCCCATAGCTTCCACTATATAGCCCTGTTTTCGAGCACCTCTCATGTCTTCCCCTATATCACTGTGTTTTCGCGCACCTCCATACCTTCCTCCTTATCGCTGTGTTTTCGTGCATCTCTCATACCTTTCCCTATATCGCTTTGTTTTCACGCACCTCTCATAACTTCTCCTATATGGCTGTATTTTTGCGCACCTCTCATACCTTCCCCTATATCGCCGTGTTTTCAATCACATCTCATAATGTCCCCTATATTGCTGTGCATTCGCGCACCTCCCATAGAATCCCCTATATCGCTGTGCCTTTGCGCACATCTCATATCTTCCCCTATATCGTCCTGTTTTCGCGCACCTCCCATACCTTCCCTTTTATCGTTGTGTTTTCGTGCACCTCTCATACCTTCCCCTATATTGCTGTGTTTTCGCGCATCTCTCATGGTTTCCCCAATATTGACGTGTATTCATGCACATCTCATACCGTCCCTTATATCGCTGTGCTTTCGCGCACCTCCAATAGCTACGCCCACGTCGCTGTGTTTTCGCGCACCTCTCATACCTTCCCCTATATCACTGTCCTTTTGCGCACATCCCATAGCTTCATCTTTATCGCTGTGTTATTGCTCACCTCTCATAGCTTCCCCTATATCACTGTGTTTTTACGCACCTCTCATGTCTTCCCCTATATCGCTGTTTTCGCTCCTGTCATTACTTCCATTATATCGCTGTGTTTTCTCACACCTCTGATACATTCCCCTGTATCGCCGTGTTTTCGCACACCTCTCATGGCTTCCCGACTATCGCCGTGTGTTCATGCACATCTCTTAGCTTTCCCTAAATCGCTGTGTTTTCGTGCACCTCTCATACCTTCCCCTATATCGATGTATTTTTGCGCACATCTCATAACGTCCCCTTTATCGCTGTGTATTTGCGCACCTCCCATACCATCCCCTATATCACTGTGCCTTCGCGCACGTCTCATGCATTCCCGTATATCGCTGTGTTTTTGCACACCTCTCATACCTTCCCAATATCATCGTGTTTTCATGCACATCTCATAACGTCCCCAATGTCGCTGGGTTTTCACGCACCTCTCATAAATTCCCCTATATCGCTCTGTTTTCGCGCTCCTCTCATACGTTCCCCAATATCACTGTGTTTTCACGCAGCTCTCATACCTTCCCCTATATAGCTGTGTTTTCGCACACCTCTCATGGCTTCCCGACTATCGCCGTGTATTGATGCACATCTCATACCTTCCCCTATATCGCTGTGTTTTCGCGCACCTCCCATAACTTCGCCTACATCGCTGTTTTCGTGCACCTCTCATACCTTCCCCTATATCGATGTATTTTTGCGCACATCTCATACCTTCCCCTATATCACTATGTATTCGCGCACCTCCCATACCATCCCCTATATCACTGTGCCTTCGCGCACCTCTCATGCATTCCCGTATACCGCTGTGTTTTTGCACACCTCTCATACCTTCCCCAATATCACCGTGGTTTCATGCACATCTCATAACGTCCCCAATGTCGCTGGGTTTTCACGCACCTCTCATAACCTCTCCTATATCGCCCTGTTTTCGAGCTCCTCTCATACATTCCGCCTATATCGCTGTGCTTTCGCGCACCTCCCATAGCTTTGCCTACATCGCTGTTTTCGCGCACCTCTCATACCTTCCCCTATATCGATGTATTTTTGCGCATATCTCATATCTTCCCCTATATTGATGTGTTTTCATGCACATCTCATAACGTCCCCTATATCGCTGTGTATTTGCGCACCGCCCATAGAATACCCTATATCACTGTGCCTTCGCGCACTTCTCATTCATTCCCGTATACCGCTGTGTTTTTGCACACCTCTCATACCTTCCCCAATATCACCGTGGTTTCATGCACATCTCATAACGTCCCCAATGTCGCTGGGTTTTCACGCAACTCTCATAACCTCCCCTATATCACCCTGTTTTCGCGCTCCTCTCATACCTTCCCCCATATCGCTGTGTTTTCGCACACTTCTCATACCTTCGCCGATATCGCTGTGTTTTCGTGCTCCTCTCCTACCCTCCCCTATATTACTGTGTTTTCATGCACATCTCTTAAATTCTCCTATATCGCTGTGTTTTTGCACAACTCTTATACCTTCCCCTATATCGCTGTTTTCAGGCACCTCTCATGGCTTCCCCAATATCGCCGTGTGTTCATGCACATCTCATACCGTCCCCTATATCGCTGTGTTTTGGCGCACCTCCCATAGCTTCGCCTACATCGCTGTTTTCGCGCACATCCCATAGCTTCACCTTCATCGCTGTGTTATTGCTCAGCTCTCATAGCTTACCCTATATCGCCGTGTTTTCGCGCACCTCGCATGTCTTCACCTATATCGCTATGTTTTCGCTCCTATCATTATGTCCCCTATATCGCTGTGTTTTCTCGCACCTCTGATACATTCTCCTGTATTGCCATGCATTTGCGCACCTCTTACAATTTCCACTATATCGCCGTGTTCTCGCACACCTCTCATACCTTCCCCTATATCACTGTTTTTTTGTGCATGTCCCATAGCATCCCCTATATCGCTGTGTTTTCTCGCGCCTCTGATACATTCCCCTGTATCGCCGTGGTTTCGCGCACATCCCTTAGGTTCCACTATATTGCCCTGTTTTTGCGCACCTCTCATGTCTTCCCCTATATCACGGTGTTTTCGCGCACCTCTCATACCATCCCCTATATCGCTGTACCTTCGCGCACCTCTCATACCTTCCCCTATATCGCCCTGTTTTCGCGCACCTTCCATACCTTCCCCTATATCGCTGTTTTTTCATGCACCTCTCATACCTCCCCCTATATTGCTGTGTTTTTACGCACCTCTCATAACTTCTCCTAATTCGCTGTATTTTTGCGCAGTTCTTATACCTTCCCCTATATTGCCGTGTTTTTCATGCACATCTCATAATGTCCCTTATATCGCTGTGTATTCGCGCACCTCCCATAGCATCCCTTGTATAGCTGTGCCTTCGCGCACCACTCATACCTTCCCCTATATCGCCCCGATTTTGCGCACCTTCCATACCTTCCCCTATATCGCCTCGATTTCATGCACCCCTCATACCTCCCTCTATATCGCTGAGTTTTCACGCTCCTCTCATAATTTCTCCTATATCGCCGTATTTTTGCGCACCTCTCATGGCTTCCCCAATATCGCCGTGTTTTCATGCACATCTCTTAACGTCCCATATATCGCTGTGTATTCGCGCACCTGCCATAGCATCCTCTAAATTGCTGTGCCTTCGCGCACCTCTCATACCTTCCCCTATGTCGCCCTGTTTTCGCACACTTCTCTTACCATCCCCTATATCGCCGTATTTTTGCGCACCTCTCATGGCTTCCACAATATCGCCGTGTTTTCACGCACATCTCATAACGTCTCCTATATCTCTGTGTATTCACGCACCTCTCATAGCATCCCCTATATCGCTGTGCCTTGCGCACCTCTCATAGCTTCCCCTATATCGCTGTGCCTTGCGCACCTCTCATAGCTTCCCCTATATCGCTGTCTTTTCGCGCACATCCCATAGATTCAGCTTTATCACTGTGTTATTCCTCACCTCTCATAGCTTCCCCTGCATCGCCGTGTTTTTGCTCACTTCTCATGTCTTCACCTAGATCGCTATGTTTTTGCTCCTCTCAATACTTCCCCTATATCACTGTGTTTTCGTGCACCTCCCATACCATCCCCTATATTGCTGTGTTTCGCACACGTCTCATACCTTTCCCTATATCGCACTGTTTTCGAGCACCTCCCATAACTTCCCCTATATCGCTGTGTTTTCGTTACCTCTCATACCTCCCCTTATATCGCTGTGTTTTCACGCACCTCTCATAACTTCCCCTGTATTGCTGTATTTTTGCGCACCTCTCATAACTTCCCCTATATTGCCTTGTTTTTATGCACATCTCATAACATCCCCTATATCACTGTGTATTCGTGCACCTCCCATAGCATCCCCTATATCGCTGTGCCTTCGCGCACCTCTCATACCTTCCCCTATATCGCCCTGTTTTCGCGCACATCCCATACCTTCCACTATATTGCCCTGTTTCCGCGCACCTCACATGTCTTCCACTACATCGCTGTGTTTTCTGGCACCTCTGATGCATTCCCCTGTAACACCAAGTTTCGCGCATCTCTGATACTTTCCCCTAAATCGCCGTGTTTACGCGCACCTCTCATACCTCCCCCTATATCGCCATGTTTTTATGCACATCTCAATACCGACTCCTATATAGCTGTGTTTTTGCGCACCTCCCATAGCATCCCCTATATCGCTGTGCCTTCGTGCACCTCTCATACCTTCCCCTATATCGCCCTGTTTTCGCGCACCTTCTATACCTTCCTTTATGTCACTGCGTTTTCGTGCACCTTTCATACCTTCCCCTATGTCGCTGTGTTTTCGCACACCTCTCATAACTTCTCCAATATCGCTGTGTTTTTGTGCATCTCTCATACCTTCCCTAATATCACTGCGTTTTCATGCACATCTCATCACGTCCCCTATATCGCTGTGTATTCACGCACCTCCCATAGCATCCCCTATATCGCTGTGCCTTGCGCACCTCTCATAACTTCCCCTATATCGCTGTCTTTTCGAGCACATCCCATAGATTCACCTTTATCGCTGTGTTATTGCTCACCTCTCATAGATTCCCCTATATCGCTGTGTTTTTGCTCACTTCTCATAGCTTCCACTACATCGACATGTTTTCGCGCACCTCTAATGTCTTCACCTAGATCACTATGTTTTCGATCCTCTCAATACTTCCCTTATATCGCTGTGTTTTCTCGCACATCTGATAGATTCTCCTGTATCGCCGTGTTCTCGCACACCTCTCATAACTTCCCCTATATCGCCCTGTTTTCATGCACATCCCATAGCTTCCACTATATTGCCCTGCTTTCGCGCACCTCTCATGTATTCCACGACATAGCTGTGTTTTCTGGCACCTCTGATGCATTCCCCTGTAACGCCAAATTTTCGCGCACCTCTCATACTTTCCCCTAGATCGCCGTGTTTACGCACACCTCTCATACCTCCCCCTATATCGCCAGGTTTTTATGCACAACTCATACCGTCTCCTATATCGCTGTGTTTTCGCGCACCTCCCATAGCATCCCCTATATTGCTGTGCCTTCGTGCAACTCTCATACCTTCCCCTATATCGCTGTGTTTTCATGCACCTCTCTTAACTTCTCCTATATCGCTGTGTTTTTGCACACCTCTCATACCTTCCCCTATATCGCCGTGTTTTCAGGCACCTCTTATGGCTTCCCCAATATCGCCGTGTAATCATGCACATCTCATACCGTCCCCTATATCGCTGTGTTTTGGCGCAGCTCCCGTAGCTTCATCTACATCGCTGTTTTCGCGCACATCCCATAGCTTCACCTTGATTGCTGTGTTATTGTTCACCTCTCATAGCTTACCCTATATCGCCGTGTTCTCGCACACCTCTCATACTTTCCCCTATATCACTGTTTTTTTGCGCATGTCCCATAGCGTCCCCTATATAGCCGTGTTTTCTCGCACCTCTTGATACATTCCCCTGTATCGCCGTGGTTTCGTGCACATCCCATAACTTCACCTATATCGCCTTGTTTTCGCGCACCTCCCATACCTTCCCCAATATCGCTGTTTTTTCATGCACCTCTCATAGCCACCCTTATATCGCTGTGTTTTCACGCACTTCTCATAACTTCTCCTAATTCGCTCTATATTTGCGCAGTTCTTATACCTTCCCCTATACTGCCGTGTTTTCATGCACATCTCATAACGTCCCCTATATCGCTGTGTATTCGTGCACCTCTCATACCTTCCCCTATATCGCCCCGTTTTTGCGCACCTTCCATACCTTCCCCTATATCGCCTCGTTTTCATGCACCCCTCATACCTCCCTCTATATCGCTGAGTTTCCACGCTCCTCTCATAATTTCTCCTATATCACCGTATTTTTGCGCACCTCTCATGGCTTCCACAATATCGCCGTGTTTTCATGCACATCTCTTAATGTCCCATATATCGCTGTGTATTCGCTCACCTGCCATAGCATCCTCTACATTGCTGTGCCTTCGCGCACCTCTCATACCTTCCCCTATGTCGCCCTGTTTTCGCACACTTCCCATACCGTCCCCTATATTGCCGTATTTTTGCGCACCTCTCATGGCTTCCACAATATCGCCGAGTTTTCACGCACATCTCATAACGTCTCCTATATCTCTGTGTATTCACGCACCTCACATAGCATCCCCTATATCGCTGTCCCTTTGCTCATCGCTCATACCTGCCCCTATATTGCCCTGTTTCCCGCGCACCTCCCATGGCTTCGTCTACATCGCTGTGTTTTTGCGCACCTCTCATACCTTCTCCTATATAGCCCTGTTTTCGCGCAAATCCCAGAACTTCATCTTTATCACTGTGTTATTGCTTACCTCTCATAGCTTCCCCTATATCGCCGTGTTTTCGCGCACCCCTCATGTCTTCACCTATATCGCTGTGTTTCCGCTCCTCTCATTACTTCCCCTATATCTCTCTGTGTTCTCGCACTTCTGATACAGTTCCTTGTATCAACGTGTTTTCGCGCACCCCTCATAATTTCACCTATATCGCCGTGCTCTCGCACACCTCTCATATCTTCCCCTATATCACTGTGTTTTCGCGCATGTCCAATAGCGTCCCCTATATGGCTCTGTTTTCACGCACCTCTCATGTCTTCCCCTATATCACTGTGTTTTCGTGTACCTCTCATACCTCCCCTTATATCGCTGTGTTTTCACGCACCTCTCATAACTTCCCCTGTATTGCTGTATTTTTGCGCACCTCTCATAACTTCCCTTATATTGCCGTGTTTTTATGCACATCTCATAACGTCCCCTATATCACTGTGTATTCGTGCACCTCTCATAGCATCCCCTATATTGCTGTGCCTTCGCGCACCTCTCATACCTTCCCCTATATCGTCCTGTTTTCGCGCACATCCCATACCTTCCACTATATTGCCCTGTTTCCGCGCACCTCACATGTCTTTCACTACATCGTTGTGTTTTCTGGCGCCTCTGATGCATTTCCCTGTAACACCAAGTTTCGCGCACCTTTCATACTTTCCCCTAAATCGCCGTGCTTACGTGCACCTCTCATACCTCCCCCTATATCGCCATGTTTTTATGCACATCTCAATACCATCTCCTATATCGCTGTGCTTTTGCGCACCTCCCATAGCATCCCCTATATCGCTGTGCCTTCGTGCACCTCTCATACCTTCCCCTATATCGCCTTGTTTTCGCGCATCTCCTATACCTTCCCTTATATCACTGCGTTTTCGTGCACCTTTCATACCTTCCCCTATATCGCTGTGTTTTCGCAAACCTCTCATAACTTCTCCAATATCGCTGTGTTTTTGTGCACCTCTCATACCTTCCCTAATATCACTGCGTTTTCATGCACATCTCATCACGTCCCCTATATCGCTGTGTATTCACGCACCTCCCATAGCATCCCCTATATCGCTGTGCCTTACGCACCTCTCATAACTTCCCCTATATTGCTGTCTTTTCGCGTACATCCCATAGATTCACCTTTATCGCTGTGTTTTTGCTCACTTCTCATAGCTTCCACTAAATCGACATGTTTTCGCGCACCTCTGTCTTCACCTAGATCGCTATGTTTTCGATCCTCTCAATACTTCCCTTATATCGATGTGTTTTCTCGCACATCTGATACATTCTCCCGTATCGCCGTGTTTTCGCACACCTCTCATAATGTCCCCTATATCGCCCTGTTCTTGCACACCTCTCATAACTTCCCCTATATCACTGTGTTTTCGCGCACGTCCCATTGTGTCCCCTATATCGCTGTGTTTTCACGCACCTCTCATTGCTTCCCCTATATCGCCCTGTTTTCGTGCACATCCCATAGCTTCCAGTATATTGCTCTGCTTTCGCGCACCTCTCATGTATTCCACTACATAGCTGTGTTTTCTGGCACCTCTGATGCATTCCCCTGTAACGTCAAGTTTTTGCGCACCTCCCATACTTTCCCCTATATCGCCGTGTTTACGATGCACATCTCATAACGTCTCCTATATCTCTGTGTATTCACGCACCTCCCATAGCTTCCCCTATATCGCTGTGCCTTCGGGCATCGCTCATACCTTCCCCTATATCGCCCTGTTTCCCGTGCACCTCCCAGGGCTTCGCCTACATCGCTGTGTTTTTGCGCACCTCTCATACCTTCCCCTATATCGCCGTGGTTTCGCGCACCTCTCATTTCTTCACCTATATCGCTGTGTTTCCGCTCATCTCATTACTTCCCCCATATCGCTCTGTGTTCTCGCACTTTTGATACAGTTCCCTGTATCAACGTGTTTTCGCGCACCTCTCATAATTTCACCTATATCGCCCTGTTCTCGCACACCTCTCATATCTTCCCCTATATTACTGTGTTTTCGCGCACGTCCAATAGCGTCCCCTATATCGCTCTGTTTTCATGCACCTCTCATACCTCCCCCTATATCGCTGTGTTTTCACACACCTCTCATAACTTCTCTTATATCGCTGTGTTTTTGTGCACCTCTCATACCTTCCCTAATATCACTGCGTTTTCATGCACATCTCATCACGTCCCCTATATCGCTGTGTTTTCGTGCACCTCTCATACCTCCCCCTATATCGCTGTGCCTTGCGGACCTCTCATACCTTCCCTCATATCGCTGTCTTTTCGCACACATCCCATAGATTCACCTTTATCGCTGTGTTATTCCTCACCTCTCATAGCTTCCCCTATATCGCCGTGTTGTCATGCACATCTCATAACGTCCTCTATATTGCTGTATATTCGCGCACCTCCCATAGCTTCCCTCATATCACTGTGCTTTCGCGCACCTCTCATACCTTCCTAAATATCACCCTGTTTTCGCGCACCTCCCATTCCTTCACCTATATCGCTGTTTTCGTGCACCTCTCATGCATTCCCGTATACCGCTGTGTTTTTGCACACCTCTCATACCTTCCCCAATATCACCGTGTTTTCACGCACCTCTCATAACCTCCCCTCTATCGCCCTGTTTACGCGCTCCTCTCATACCTTCACCTATATCACTGTGTTTTCACGTAGCTCTCATACCTTCCCCTATAGCACTGTGTTTTCGCACACCCCTTATGGCTTCCCGACTATCGCCGTGTTTTCATGCACATCTCATACCTTCCTCTATATCGCTGTGTTTTCGCACACCTCTCATGGCTTCCCGAGTATCGCCGTGAATTCATGCACATCTCATACCTTCCCCTATATCGCTGTGCTTGCGCGCACCTCCCATAGCTTCGCCTACATCGCTGTTTTCGCGCATCTCTCATACCTTCCCCTATATCGATGTATTTTTGTGCACATCTCATACCTTTCCCTATATTGATGTGTTTTCATGCACATCTCATAACATCCCCTATATACCTCTGTATTTGCGCACCTCCCATACTATCCCCTATATCACTGTGCCTTCGCGCACCTCTCATGTATTCCCATATATCACCCTGTTTTCGCACACCTCCCATACCGTCCCCTATATCGCTGTATTTTCGCACACCTCTCATGGCTTCCCCAATATCGCCGTGTTTTCATGCACATCTCATAACGTCTCCTATAACTCTGTGTATTCACGCACCTCCCATAGCATCCCCTATATCGCTGTGCCTTCGCACACCGCTCATACCTTCCCCAAAATTGCCCTGTTTCCCGTGCACCTCCCATGGCTTCGCATATATCGCTGTGTTTTTGCGCACCTCTCATACCTTCCCCTATATCGCCCTGTTTTCGCGCTCATCCCATAACTTCAACATTATCGCTGTGTTATTGCTTACCTCTCATAGCTTCCCCTATATCGCCATGTTTTCACGCACCTCTCATGTCTTCACTTATATCGCTGTGTTTCCGCTCCTCTCATTACTTCCCCTATAACGCTCTGTGTTCTCGCACTTCTGATACTGTTCCCTGTATCAACGTGTTTTCGCTCAACTCTCATAATTTCACCTCTATCGCCGTGTTCTCGCACACCTCTCATATCTTCCCCTATATCACTGTGTTTTCGCGCACGTCCAATAGCGTCCCCTATATCGCTGTGTTTTCACGCACCTCTCATGTCTTCCCCTATATCACTGTGTTTTCGTGCACCTCCCATACCATCCCCTATATTGCTGTGCCTTCGCACACCTCTCATACCTTTCCCTATATCGCCCTGTTTTCGAGCACCTCCCATACCTTCCCCTATATCGCTGCGTTTTCGTGTATCTCTCATAACTTCTCCTGTATTGCTGTATTTTTGCGTACCTCTCATAACTTCCCCTATATTGCCGTGTTTTTATGCACATCTCATAACGTCCCCTATATCGCTGTGTATTCGCGCACCTCCCATAGCATCCCCTATATCGCTGTGCCTTCGCGCACCTCTCATACCTTCCCCTGTATCGCACAGTTTTCGCGCACCTCCGATTCCTTCCCCTATATCGCTGTGTTTTCGTGCACCTTTCATACCTTCCCCTATATCGCTGTGTTTTCACACACCTCTCATAACTTCTCCTATATCACTGAGTTTTTGTGCACCTCTAATACCTTCCCTAATATCGCTGAGTTTTCATGCACATCTCATCACGTCCCCTATATCGCTGTGTATTCGCGCACCTTCCATACCTTCTCCTACATCGCTGTGCCTTGTGCAGCTCTCATAGCTTCCCCTATATCGCTGTCTTTTCGCGCAGATCCCATAGATTCAGCTTTATCGCTGTGTTATTGCTCACCTCTCATAACTTCCCCTGAATCGCTGAGTTTTTGCACACCTCTCATGTCTTCACCTAGATCGCTATGTTTTTGCACCTCTCAATACTTCCCCTATATCGCTGTGTTTTCTCGCACAATTGATACATTCTCCCGTATCGCTGTGCCTTCGTACACCTCTCATTATTTCCCCTATATTGCCGTGTTCTCGCGCACTTCTCATACCTTCCCTTATATCACTGCGTTTTCGTGCACCTCTCATACCTTCCCCTATATGGCTGTGTTTTCATGCACATCTCATAACGTCCCCTATATCGCTGTGTATTCGTGCATCTCCCATTCCTTCCCGAATATATCTCTGTGTTTTCGTGCACCTTTCATATCTTCCCCTATATCGCTGTGTTTTCGCACACCTCTCATAACTTCTCCTATATCGCTGTGTTATTGTTCACCTCTGATACCTTCCCTAATATCACTGCGTTTTCATGCACGTCACATCACGTCCCCTATATCGTTGTGTATTCACGCACCTCCAATAGCATCCCCTATATCGCTGTGCCTTGCGCACCTCTCATAGCTTCCCCTATATCGCTGTCTTTTCGCGCACATCCCATAGATTCACCTCTATCGCTGTGTTATTGCTCACCTCTCATAGCTTCCCCTATATCGCCGTGTTTTTGCTCACCTCTCATAGCTTCCCCTATATCGCCGTGTTTTCGCGCACCTCTCATGTCTTCACCTAGATCGCTATGTTTTCGCTCCTCTCAATGCTTCCCCTATATCGCTGTGTTTTCTCGCACATCTGATACATTCTCCCGTATCGCCGAGTATTCGCACACCTCTCATAATTTCCCCTATATCGCCATGTTCTCGCACACCTCTCATACCTTACCCTATATCACTGTGTTTTCGCGCACATCTCATACATTCCCCTATATCGACCTGTTTTTGCACTCATCCCATAACTTCACCTTTATCGCTGTGTTATTGCTTACCTCTCATAGCTTCCCCTATATCGCCGTGTTTTCGCGCACCTCTCATGTCTTCACCTATATCGCTGTGTTTCTGCTCCTCTCATTACTTCCCCTACATCGCTCTGTGTTCTCGCACTTCTGATACAGTTCTCTGTATCAACGTGTTTTCGCGCACCGCTCATAATTTCACCTATATCGCCCTGTTCTCGCACACCTCTCATATCTTCCCCTATATCACTGTGTTTTCACGCACGTCCAATAGCGTTCCCTATATCGCTGTGTTTTCACGCACCTCTCATGTCTTCCCCTATATCACTGTGTTTTCACGCACCTCCCATAGCATCCTCTATATTACTGTGCCTTCGCACACCTCTCATACCTTCCCCTATATTGCCCTGCTTTCGAGCACCTCTCATACCTTCCCCTATATCGCTGTGTTTTCGCAAACCTCTCATTGTTTCCCGACAATCGCCGTGTATTCATGCACATCTCATACCTTCCCCTATATCGCTATGCTTTCGCGCACCTCCCATAGCTTCGTCTACATCGCTGTTTTCGCACACCTCTCATACCTTCCCCTATATCGATGTATTTTTGCACACATCTCATACCTTCCCCTATATTGATGTGTTTTCATGCACATCTCATAACGTCCCCTATATCGCTGGGTATTTGCGCAACTCCCACACCATCCCCTATATCACTCTGCCTTCGCGCACCTCTCATGCATTCCCGTATATCGCCCTGTTTTCGCGCACCTCCTATAGCTTTGCCTACATTGCTGTTTTCGCGCACCTCTCATACCTTCCCCTATATCGATATATTTTTGCGCACATCTCATAACGTCCCCTATATCGCTGTGTATTTGCGCACCTCCCATACCATCCCCTATATCACTGTGCCTTCGCGCACCTCTCAAACATTCCCGTATATCGCTGTGTTTTTGCACACCACTCATACTTTCCCCAATATCACCGTGTTTTCATGCACATCTCATAACGTCCCCAATGTCGCTGGGTTTTCACGCACCTCTCATAACTTCCCCTATATCGCCCTGTTTTCGCGCTCCTCTCATACCTTCACCTATATCACTATGTTTTCACGCAGCTCTCATACCTTCCCCTATATCGATGTATTTTTGCGCACATCTCATACCTTCCCCTATATCGCTGTGCTTTTGCGCACCTCCCATAGCTTCGCCTACATCGCCCTGTTTTCGCGCACATCCCATACCTTCCATTATATTGCCCTGTTTTCGCGCACCTCTCATGTCTTCCACTACATCGCTGTGTTTTCTAGCACCTCTGATGCATTCCCCTGTAACACCAAGTTTTCGCGCACCTCTCATACTTTACCCTATATCGCCGTGTTTACGCGCACCTCTCATATCTGCCCCTATATCGCCATGTTTTTATGCACATCTCATACCGTCTCCTATATCGCTGTGTTTTTGCGCACCTCCCATAGCATCCCCTATATCGCTGTGCCTTCGTGCACCTCTCATACCTTCCCCTATATCGCCCTGTTTTCGCGGACCTCCTATTCCTTCCCTTATATCACTGCGTTTTCGTGCACCTTTCATACCTTCCCCTATATCGCCGTGTTTTCGCGCACTTCTCATGTCTTCACCTAGATCGTAATGTTTTCGCTCCTCTCAATACTTCCCCTATATCGCTGTGTTTTCTAGCACATCTCATACATTCTCCCGTATCGCTGTGTTTTCGCACACCTCTCATAATTTCCCCAATATCGCCGTGTTCTTGCACACCTCTCATACCTTCCCCTATATCACTGTGTTTTCGCGCACGTCCCATTGCGTCCCCTATATCGCTGTGTTTTCGCGCACCTCTCATACCTTCCCCAATATTTTCGTGCACATCCCATAGCTTCCACTATATTGCCCTGTTTTCGCACACCTCTCATGTATTCCATTACCTCGCTGTGTTTTCGCGCACCTCCCATACCTCCCCCTATATCGCCGTGTTTTATGCACATCTCATACCGTCCCCTATATTATTGTGTTTTGGCGCACCTCCCATACCTTCCCCTATATCGCCGTGTTTTTGTGCACCTCTCATACCTTCCCCAATATCGCTCTGTTTTCGCGCACCTCCTATACCTTCCCTTATATTGCTGCGTATTCGTGCACCTCTCATACCTTCCCGTACATTGCCCAGTGTTCGCGCACCTCCTATACCTTCCCTTGTATCGCTGCATTTTCGTGCACCTCTCATACCTTCCCCTATATCGCTGTGTTTTCATGCACATCTCATAAAGTCCCCTATTTTGCTGTGTATTTGTGCACCTCCCATAACATTCCCTATATCGCTCTGCCTTCACGCACCTCTCATACGTTCCCCTATATCACCCTGTTTTCGCACTCCTCTCATAGCTTCACCTATATCACTGTGTTTTCACGCACCTCTCATAACTTCCCCTATATCGCTGTGTTTTCGCACACCTCTCATGGTTTCCGGTCTATCGCCGTGTATTCATGCACATCTCATATCGTCCCGTATATCGCTGTGCTTTCACGCACCTCTCATACCTTCCCCTATATCGCTGTGTTTTTGTGCACCTCTCATACCTTCACTAACATCGTTGCATTTTCATGCACATCTCATCATGTCCCCTATATCGCTGTGCATTCACGCACCTCCCATAATATCCCCTATGTCACTGTGCCTTCGCGCACCTCTCATACCTTCCCCTATATCGCCCTGTTTTCGTGCATCTCCAATTCCTTCCCCTATATCGCTGTGTTTTCGTGCACCTTTCATACCTGCCCCTACATCACTGTGTTTTCACACAACTCTCATAGCTTCTCCTATATCGCTGTGTTTTTGTGCACCTCTCATAACTTCCCTAATATCGTTGTGTTTTCACGCATCTCTCATAAATTTTCCTATATTGCTGTATTTTTGCGCACCTCTCATAACTTCCTCTATATCGCCGTGTTTTTATGCACATCTCATCACGTCCCCTATATCGCTGTGTATTCGTGCACCTCCCATAGCATCCCCTATATCGCTGTTCCTTGCGCACCTCTCATACCTTCCCTTATATCGAAGTCTTTTCGCGCACATCCCATAGATTCACCTTTATCGCTGTATTATTGCTCACCTCTCATAGCTTCCTCTGTATCACCGTGTTTTTGCTCACCTCTCATAGATTCCCCTATATCGCCCTGTTTTCGTGCACCTCCCATACCTTCCCCAATAGCGCTGTTTTCGTGCTCCTCTCATACCTTCACCTATATAGCTGTGTTTTCTCGCACCTCCGATACATTCTCCTGTATTGCCATGTTTTCGCGCACCTCTTACAATTTCCCCTATATCGCCGTGTTCACGCACACCTCTCATACCTTCCCCTATATCACTGTTTTTTTGCGCATGTCCCATAGCTTCCCCTATATCGCTGTGTTTTCGCGCACCTCTGATACATTCCCCTGTATCGCCGTGGTTTCGCGCACATCCCATAGTTTCTACTATATTGCCCTGTTTTTGCGCACCTCTCATGTCTTCCCCTATATCACGGTGTTTTCGCGCACCTCTCATAGCATCCCCTGTATAGCTGTGCCTTTGCGCACCTCTCATAACTTCCCCTATATCGCCCTGTTTTCGCGCACCTCCCATACCTTCCCCAATATCGCTGTGTTTTCGTGCACCTCTCCTACCTTCCCCTATATCGCTGTGTTTTCACGCAGCTCTCATAACTTCTCCTATATCACTGTATTTTTGCGCAGCTCTTATACCTTCCCCTATATTGCCGTGTTTTCATGCACATCTCATAATGTCCCCTATATCGCTGCGTATTCGCGCACCTCCCAATATCGCCCTGTTTTCGTGCACATCCCATAGCTTCCACTATATTGCCCTGTTTTCGTGCACATCCCATAGCTTCCACTATATTGCCCTGTTATCGCGCACCTCTCATGTATTCCACTACATCACTGTGTTTTCTGGCCCCTCTGATGCATTCCCCTGTAACGCCAAGTTTTCGCGCACCTCTCATACTTTCCATTATATCGCCCTGTTTACGCGCACCTCTCATACCTCCCCCTATATCGCCATGTTTTTATGCACATGTCATACCGTCTCCTATATCGCTGTGTTTTCGCACACCTCCCATAGCATCCCCTATATTGCTGTGCCTTCGTGCACCTCTCATACCTTCCCCTAAATCGCCCTGTTTTCGCACACCTCCTGTACCTTCCCTTATATCGCTGCGTTTTCGTGCACCTCTCATACCTTCCCGTATATACGCTGTGTTTTCATGCACATCTCATAACGTCTCCTATTTCGCTGTGTATTTGTGCACCTCCCATAACATCCCCTATATCGCTGTGCCTTCGCGCACCTCTCATACCTTCCCCTATAATGCCGTGTTTTCATGCACATCTCATAACGTCCCCTATATCGCTGGGTTTTCATGCACCTCTCATAACTTCCCCTATATCACCCTGCTTTCGAGCACCTCCCATACCTTCCCCTATATCGCTGTGTTTTCATGTACCTCTCATACCTCCCCCTATATTGCTGTGTTTTCGCGCACCTCTAATAAGTTCTCCTCTATTGCTGTATTATTGCGCACCTCTCATAACTTCCCCTATATCGCCGTGTTTTCATGCACCTCTCATACCTTCCCTATATCGCTGTGTTTTCACACACCTCTCATAACTTCCCCTATATCGCTGTGTTTTTGTGAACCTCTCAGAACTTCCCTAATATCGCTGCGTTTTCATGCACATCTCATCACGTCCCCTATATCGCTGTGTATTCACGCACCTCTCATAACTCCTCCTATATCTCTGTGCCTTGCGCACCTCTCATACCTTCCCCTATATCGCTGTCTTTTCGCGCACATCCCATAGATTCACCTTTATCGCTGTGTTATTGCTCACCTCTCATAGCTTCCCCTGTATCGCCGTGTTTTTGCTCACCTCTCATAGCTTCCCCCATATGTCCGTGTCTTTGCGCACCTCTCATGTCTTCACCTAGATCGCTATGTTTTCACTCCTCTAAATACTTACCCTATATCGCTGTGTTTTCTCGCACATCTGATACATTCTCCCATATCGCCGTGTTTTCGCACACCTCTCATAATTTCCCCTATATCGCCGTGTTCTCGCACACTTCTCATACCTTCCCCTATATCACTGTGTTTTCGCGAACGTCCCATTGCGTCCCCTATATCGTCCTGTTTTCGCGCACCTCTCATTAATTCCCCTATATCACCCTGCTTTCGAGCACCTCCCATACCTTCCCCTATATCGCTATGTTCTCGTGTACCTCTCATACCTTCCCTATATCGCTGTGTTTTCACACACCTCTCATAACTTCTTCTATATCGCTGTGTTTTTGTGCACCTCTCATACCTTCCCCTATACTGCCGTGTTTTCATGCACATCTCATAATGTCCCCTATATCGCTTTGTATTCACGCACCTCCCATAGCATCCCCTATATCGCTGTGCCTTGCGCACCTCTCATACCTTCCCTTATATTGCTGTCTTTTCGCGCACATCCCATAGATTCACCTTTATCGCTGTGTTATTGCTCACCTCTCATAGCTTCCCCTGTATCGCCGTGTTTTTGCTCACCTCGCATAGCTTCCCCTATATCGCCGTCTTTTCGTGCACCTCTCATGTCTTCACCGAGATCGCTATGTTTTCGCTCCTCTCATTACTTCCCCTATTTCGCTGTGTTTTCTGGCACATCTGATACATTCTCCCGTATCGCCGTGTTTTCGCGCACCTCTCATACCTTCCCCTATATTGCCCTGTTTTCGCGCACCTCCTATACCTTCCCTTATATCGCTGCGTTTTCGTGTACCTCTCATACCTCCCCCAATATCGTTGTGTTTTCACGCATCTCTCATAAATTTTCCTATATTGCTGTATTTTTGCGCACCTCTCATAACTTCCCCTATATCACCGTGTTATTATGCACATCTCATCACGTCCCCTATATCGCTGTGTATTCGTGCACCTCCCATAGCATCCCCTATATCGCTGTGCCTTGCGCACCTCTCATACCTTCCCTTATATCGAAGTCTTTTCACGCACATCCCATAGATTCACCTTTATCGCTGTATTATTGCTCACCTCTCATAGCTTCCCCTGTATTGCCGTGTTTTTGCTCACCTCTCATAGCTTTCCCTATATCGCCGTGTTTTCGCGCACCTCTCCTGTCTTCCCCTATATTACTGTGCCTTCGCATACCTCCATTAATTTCATCTGTATCACCCTGTTTTCGAGCACCTTATATACCTTCCCCTACATTGCTGTGTTTTTGTGCACCTCTTATACTTCCCCATATATCGCTGTGCCTTGCGCACCTCTCATACCTTCCCCTATATCACCCTGTTTTCGCGCACCTCCCATTCCTTCATCTATATCGCTGTTTTCGTGCACCTCTCATACCTTCCCCTATATCGCTGTGTTTTCACACACCTCTCATAACCTCTCCTATATCACTGTGTTTTTTTTGCAACTCTCATACCTTCCCTAATATCGCTGCATTTTCATGCACATCTCATCACGTCCCCTATATCGCTGTGTATTCACGCACCTCCCATAGCATCCCCTATATCGCTGTGCCTTCGCGCACCTCACATACCTTCCATTATATCGAAGTCTTTTCGCGCACATCCCATAGATTCACCTTTATCGCTGTATTATTGCTCACCTCTCATAGCTTCCCCTGTATTGCCGTGTTTTTGCTCACCTCTCATAGCTTTCCCTATATCGCCGTGTTTTCGCGCACCTCTCCTGTCTTCCCCTATATTACTGTGCCTTCGCATACCTCCATTAATTTCATCTATATCACCCTGTTTTCGAGCACCTTACATACCTTCCCCTACATTGCTGTGTTTTTGTGCACCTCTTATACTTCCCCATATATCGCTGTGCCTTGCGCACCTCTCATACCTTCCCCTATATCACCCTGTTTTCGCGCACCTCCCATTCCTTCATCTATATCGCTGTTTTCGTGCACCTCTCATACCTTCCCCTATATCGCTGTGTTTTCACACACCTCTCATAACCTCTCCTATATCACTGTGTTTTTTTTGCAACTCTCATACCTTCCCTAATATCGCTGCATTTTCATGCACATCTCATCACGTCCCCTATATCGCTGTGTATTCACGCACCTCCCATAGCATCCCCTATATCGCTGTGCCTTCGCGCACCTCACATACCTTCCATTATATCGAAGTCTTTTCGCGCACATCCCATAGATTCACCTTTATCGCTGTATTATTGCTCACCTCTCATAGCTTCCCCTGTATTGCCGTGTTTTTGCTCACCTCTCATAGCTTTCCCTATATCGCCGTGTTTTCGCGCACCTCTCCTGTCTTCCCCTATATTACTGTGCCTTCGCATACCTCCATTAATTTCATCTATATCACCCTGTTTTCGAGCACCTTACATACCTTCCCCTACATCGCTTTGTTTTTGTGCACCTCTCATACTTCCCCATATATCGCTGTGCCTTGCGCACCTCTCATACCTTCACCTATATCACCCTGTTTTCGCGCACCTCCCATTCCTTCATCTATATCGCTGTTTTCGTGCACCTCTCATACCTTCCCCTATATTGCTGTGTTTTCACACACCTCTCATAACCTCTCCTATATCACTGTGTTTTTTTTGCAACTCTCATACCTTCCCTAATATCGCTGCATTTTCATGCACATCTCATCACGTCCTCTATATCGCTGTGTATTCACGCACCTCCCATAGCATCCCCTATATCGCTGTCTTTTTGCGCACATCCCATAGATTCACATTTATCGCTGTGTTATTGCTCACCTCTCATAGCTTCCCCTGTATCCCCGTGTTTTTGCTCACCTCTCATACCTTTCTCTATATCGCCTTGTTTTCGAGCACCTCCCATACCTTCCCCTTATCGCTGTGTTTTCTTGTACCTCTCATACCTCCCCCTATGTCGCTGTGTTTTCACGCACCTCTCATAGCGTCCCCTATATCGCTGTGTATTCGCGCACCTCCCATAGCATCCCCTATATCACTGTGCCTTCGCGCACCTCACATACCTTCCCCTATATCGCCCTGTTTTCGCGCACCTCCGATTCCTTCCCCTATATCGCTGTGTTTTCGTGCACCTTTCATACCTTCCCCTTTGTCGCTGTGTTTTCACACACCTCTCATAACTTCTCCAATATCACTGAGTTTTTATGCACCTCTCATACCTTCCCTTATATAGCCGTTTTCGCGCACCTCCTATAACTTCCCTTATATCACTGCGTTTTCGTGCACCTCTCATACCTTCCACTATATCGCTGTGTTTTCATGCACATCTCATAACGTCCCCTATTTCACTGTGTATTCGTGCACTTCGCATAACATCCCCTACTTCTCTGTGCCTTCGCGCACCTCTCATACCTTCCCCTATATCGCCGTGTTTTCATGCACATCTCATAACGTCCCCTATATCGTTGGTTTTTTACGCACCTCTCATAACTTCCCCTATATTGCCCTGCTTTCGAGCACCTCCCATACCTTCCCCTATATCGCTGTGTTTTCGTTTACCTCTCATACCTCCCCCTATATCGCTGTGTTTTCAAGCACCTCTCATAACTTCTCATATATTGCTGTATTTTTGCGCACCTCTCATAACTTCCCCTATATTGCCGTTTTTTTATGCACATCTCATAACGTCCCCTATTTCGCTGTGTATTCGTGCACCTCCCATAACATCCCCTATATCGCTGTGCCTTCGTGCACCTCCCATTCCTTCCCCTATATCGCTGTGCTTTCGTGCACCTTTCATACCTTCCCCTATATTGCTGTGTTTTCGCACACCTCTCATAACTTCTCCGATATCGCTGTTTTTGTGCACTTCTCATAACTTTCCTAATATCACTGAGTTTTCATGCACATCTCATCACGTCCACTATATCGCTGTGTATTCACGCACCTCCCATAGCATCCCCTATATCGCTGTGCCTTGTGCACCACTCATAGCTTCCCCTATATCGCTGTCTTTTCGCGCACATCCCATAGATTCACCTTTATCACTGCGTTATTGCTCACCTCTCATAGCTTCCCTGTATCGCCCTGTTTTTGCTCACCTCTCATAGCTTCCCCTATATCGCCGTGTTTTCGCGCCCTTCTCATGTCTTCACCTAGATCGCAATGTTTTCGTTCCTCTCAATACTTCCCCTATATCGCTGTTTTCTAGCACATCTGATACATTCTCCCGTATCGCCGTGTTTTCGCACACCTCTCATAATTTCCCATATATCGCCGTGTTCTCGCACACCTCTCATACCTTTCCCTACATCACTGTGTTTTCGCAGACTTCCCATTGCGTCCCCTATATCGCTGTGTTTTTGCGCACCTCTCATACCTTCCCCTATATCGCCCAATTTTCATGCACGTCCCATAGCTTCCACTATATTGCCCTGTTTTCGCGCACCTCTCAGGTATTCCACTACATCACTGTGTTTTCTGGCACCTCTGATGCATTCCCCTGTAACGCCAAGTTTTTGCGCACCTCTCATACTTTCCATTATATCGCCGTGTTTACGCGCACCTCTCATACCTCACCCTATATGGCCATGCTTTTATACACATCTCATACCGTCTCCTATATCGCTGTGTTTTTGCACACCTCCCATAGCATCCCCTATATTGCTGTGCCTTCGTGCACCTCTCATACCTTCCCCTTTATCGCCCTGTTTTCGCGCACCTCTCATGTATTCCACTACATCGCTGTGTTTTCTGGCACCTCTGATGCATTCCCTTGTAATGCCAAGTTTTCGCGCACCTCGCATACTTTCCCCTATATCGCCGTGTTTACGCGCACCTCTCATACCTCCCCCGATATCGCCACGTTTTTATGCACATCTCATCCCGTCTCCTATATCGCTGTGCTTTTGCGCACCTACCATAGCATCCCCTATATCGCTGTCTTTTTGCGCACATCCCATAGATTCACCTTTATCGCTGTGTTATTGCTCACCTCTCATAGCTTCCCCTGTATCACCGTGTTTTTGCTCACCTCTCAAAGATTCCCCTATATCGCCCTGTTTTCGTGCACCTCCCATACCTTCCCCGATATCGCTGTGTTTTCGTGTTCCTCTCATACCTTCCTCTATATTGCTGTGTTTTCTCGCACCTCCGATACATTCTCCTGTATTGCCATGTTTTCGTGCACCTCTTACAATTTCCCCTATATCGCAGTGTTCACGCACACCTCTCATACCTTCCCCTATATCACTGTTATTTTGCGCATGTCCCATAGCTTCCCCTATATCGCTGTGTTTTCGCGCACCTCTGATACATTCCCCTGTATCGCCGTGGTTTCGCGCACATCCCATAGGTTCCACTATATTGTCCTGTTTTTGCGCACCTCTCATGTCTTCCCCTATATCACGGTGTTTTCGCGCACCTCTCATAGCATCCCCTGTATAGCTGTGCGTTTGCGCACCTCTCATAACTTCCCCTATATCGCCCTGTTTTCGCGCACCTCCCATACCTTCCCCAATATCGCTGTGTTTTCGTGCACCTCTCCTACCTTCCCTTATATCGCTGTGTTTTCACGCAGCTCTCATAACTTCTCCTATATCACTGTACTTTTGCGCAGCTCTTATACCTTCCCCTATATTGCCGTGTTTTCATGCACATCTCATAATGTCCCCTATATCGCTGCGTATTCGCGCACCTCCCAATAGCGCCCTGTTTTCGTGCACATCCCATAGCTTCCACTATATTGCCCTGTTTTCGCGCACCTCTCATGTATTCCACTACATCACTGTGTTTTCTGGCACCTCTGATGCATTCCCCTGTAACGCCAAGTTTTCGCGCAACTCTCATACTTTCCATTATATCGCCCTGTTTACGCGCACCCCTCATACCTCCCCCTATATCGCCATGTTTTTATGCACATTTCATACCGTCTCCTATATCGCTGTGTTTTCGCACACCTCCCATAGCATCCACTATATTGCTGTGCCTTCTTGCACCTCTCATATCTTCCCCTATATCGCCCTGTTTTCGCGCACCTCTCATGTATTCCACTACATCGCTGTGTTTTCTGGCACCTCTGATGCATTCCCCTGTAACGCCAAGTTTTCGCGCACATCTCATACTTTCCCCTATATCGCCGTGTTTACGCGCACCTCTCATACCTCCCCCTATATCGCCATGTTTTTATGCACATTTCATACCGTCTCCTATATCGCTGTTTTCTCGCGCACCTCCCATAGCATCCCCTATATTGCTGTGCCTTCGTGCACCTCTCATACCTTCCCCTAAATCGCCCTGTTTTCGCACACCTCCTGTACCTTCCCTTATATCGCTGCGTTTTCGTGCACCTCTCATACCTTCCCGTATATACGCTGTGTTTTCATGCACATCTCATAACGTCTCCTATTTCGCTGTGTATTTGTGCACCTCCCATAACATCCCCTATATCGCTGTGCCTTCGCGCACCTCTCATACCTTCCCCTATAATGCCGTGTTTTCATGCACATCTCATAACGTCCCCTATATCGCTGGGTTTTCATGCACCTCTCATAACTTCCCCTATATCACCCTGCTTTCGAGCACCTCCCATACCTTCCCCTATATCGCTGTGTTTTCATGTACCTCTCATACCTCCCCCTATATTGCTGTGTTTTCGCGCACCTCTAATAAGTTCTCCTCTATTGCTGTATTATTGCGCACCTCTCATAACTTCCCCTATATCGCCGTGTTTTCATGCACCTCTCATACCTTCCCTATATCGCTGTGTTTTCACACACCTCTCATAACTTCCCCTATATCGCTGTGTTTTTGTGAACCTCTCAGAACTTCCCTAATATCGCTGCGTTTTCATGCACATCTCATCACGTCCCCTATATCGCTGTGTATTCACGCACCTCTCATAACTCCTCCTATATCTCTGTGCCTTGCGCACCTCTCATACCTTCCCCTATATCGCTGTCTTTTCGCGCACATCCCATAGATTCACCTTTATCGCTGTGTTATTGCTCACCTCTCATAGCTTCCCCTGTATCGCCGTGTTTTTGCTCACCTCTCATAGCTTCCCCCATATGTCCGTGTCTTTGCGCACCTCTCATGTCTTCACCTAGATCGCTATGTTTTCACTCCTCTAAATACTTACCCTATATCGCTGTGTTTTCTCGCACATCTGATACATTCTCCCATATCGCCGTGTTTTCGCACACCTCTCATAATTTCCCCTATATCGCCGTGTTCTCGCACACTTCTCATACCTTCCCCTATATCACTGTGTTTTCGCGAACGTCCCATTGCGTCCCCTATATCGTCCTGTTTTCGCGCACCTCTCATTAATTCCCCTATATCACCCTGCTTTCGAGCACCTCCCATACCTTCCCCTATATCGCTATGTTCTCGTGTACCTCTCATACCTTCCCTATATCGCTGTGTTTTCACACACCTCTCATAACTTCTTCTATATCGCTGTGTTTTTGTGCACCTCTCATACCTTCCCCTATACTGCCGTGTTTTCATGCACATCTCATAATGTCCCCTATATCGCTTTGTATTCACGCACCTCCCATAGCATCCCCTATATCGCTGTGCCTTGCGCACCTCTCATACCTTCCCTTATATTGCTGTCTTTTCGCGCACATCCCATAGATTCACCTTTATCGCTGTGTTATTGCTCACCTCTCATAGCTTCCCCTGTATCGCCGTGTTTTTGCTCACCTCGCATAGCTTCCCCTATATCGCCGTCTTTTCGTGCACCTCTCATGTCTTCACCGAGATCGCTATGTTTTCGCTCCTCTCATTACTTCCCCTATTTCGCTGTGTTTTCTGGCACATCTGATACATTCTCCCGTATCGCCGTGTTTTCGCGCACCTCTCATACCTTCCCCTATATTGCCCTGTTTTCGCGCACCTCCTATACCTTCCCTTATATCGCTGCGTTTTCGTGTACCTCTCATACCTCCCCCAATATCGTTGTGTTTTCACGCATCTCTCATAAATTTTCCTATATTGCTGTATTTTTGCGCACCTCTCATAACTTCCCCTATATCACCGTGTTATTATGCACATCTCATCACGTCCCCTATATCGCTGTGTATTCGTGCACCTCCCATAGCATCCCCTATATCGCTGTGCCTTGCGCACCTCTCATACCTTCCCTTATATCGAAGTCTTTTCACGCACATCCCATAGATTCACCTTTATCGCTGTATTATTGCTCACCTCTCATAGCTTCCCCTGTATTGCCGTGTTTTTGCTCACCTCTCATAGCTTTCCCTATATCGCCGTGTTTTCGCGCACCTCTCCTGTCTTCCCCTATATTACTGTGCCTTCGCATACCTCCATTAATTTCATCTGTATCACCCTGTTTTCGAGCACCTTATATACCTTCCCCTACATTGCTGTGTTTTTGTGCACCTCTTATACTTCCCCATATATCGCTGTGCCTTGCGCACCTCTCATACCTTCCCCTATATCACCCTGTTTTCGCGCACCTCCCATTCCTTCATCTATATCGCTGTTTTCGTGCACCTCTCATACCTTCCCCTATATCGCTGTGTTTTCACACACCTCTCATAACCTCTCCTATATCACTGTGTTTTTTTTGCAACTCTCATACCTTCCCTAATATCGCTGCATTTTCATGCACATCTCATCACGTCCCCTATATCGCTGTGTATTCACGCACCTCCCATAGCATCCCCTATATCGCTGTGCCTTCGCGCACCTCACATACCTTCCATTATATCGAAGTCTTTTCGCGCACATCCCATAGATTCACCTTTATCGCTGTATTATTGCTCACCTCTCATAGCTTCCCCTGTATTGCCGTGTTTTTGCTCACCTCTCATAGCTTTCCCTATATCGCCGTGTTTTCGCGCACCTCTCCTGTCTTCCCCTATATTACTGTGCCTTCGCATACCTCCATTAATTTCATCTATATCACCCTGTTTTCGAGCACCTTACATACCTTCCCCTACATTGCTGTGTTTTTGTGCACCTCTTATACTTCCCCATATATCGCTGTGCCTTGCGCACCTCTCATACCTTCCCCTATATCACCCTGTTTTCGCGCACCTCCCATTCCTTCATCTATATCGCTGTTTTCGTGCACCTCTCATACCTTCCCCTATATCGCTGTGTTTTCACACACCTCTCATAACCTCTCCTATATCACTGTGTTTTTTTTGCAACTCTCATACCTTCCCTAATATCGCTGCATTTTCATGCACATCTCATCACGTCCCCTATATCGCTGTGTATTCACGCACCTCCCATAGCATCCCCTATATCGCTGTGCCTTCGCGCACCTCACATACCTTCCATTATATCGAAGTCTTTTCGCGCACATCCCATAGATTCACCTTTATCGCTGTATTATTGCTCACCTCTCATAGCTTCCCCTGTATTGCCGTGTTTTTGCTCACCTCTCATAGCTTTCCCTATATCGCCGTGTTTTCGCGCACCTCTCCTGTCTTCCCCTATATTACTGTGCCTTCGCATACCTCCATTAATTTCATCTATATCACCCTGTTTTCGAGCACCTTACATACCTTCCCCTACATCGCTTTGTTTTTGTGCACCTCTCATACTTCCCCATATATCGCTGTGCCTTGCGCACCTCTCATACCTTCACCTATATCACCCTGTTTTCGCGCACCTCCCATTCCTTCATCTATATCGCTGTTTTCGTGCACCTCTCATACCTTCCCCTATATTGCTGTGTTTTCACACACCTCTCATAACCTCTCCTATATCACTGTGTTTTTTTTGCAACTCTCATACCTTCCCTAATATCGCTGCATTTTCATGCACATCTCATCACGTCCCCTATATCGCTGTGTATTCACGCACCTCCCATAGCATCCCCTATATCGCTGTCTTTTTGCGCACATCCCATAGATTCACATTTATCGCTGTGTTATTGCTCACCTCTCATAGCTTCCCCTGTATCCCCGTGTTTTTGCTCACCTCTCATACCTTTCTCTATATCGCCTTGTTTTCGAGCACCTCCCATACCTTCCCCTTATCGCTGTGTTTTCTTGTACCTCTCATACCTCCCCCTATGTCGCTGTGTTTTCACGCACCTCTCATAGCGTCCCCTATATCGCTGTGTATTCGCGCACCTCCCATAGCATCCCCTATATCACTGTGCCTTCGCGCACCTCACATACCTTCCCCTATATCGCCCTGTTTTCGCGCACCTCCGATTCCTTCCCCTATATCGCTGTGTTTTCGTGCACCTTTCATACCTTCCCCTTTGTCGCTGTGTTTTCACACACCTCTCATAACTTCTCCAATATCACTGAGTTTTTATGCACCTCTCATACCTTCCCTTATATAGCCGTTTTCGCGCACCTCCTATAACTTCCCTTATATCACTGCGTTTTCGTGCACCTCTCATACCTTCCACTATATCGCTGTGTTTTCATGCACATCTCATAACGTCCCCTATTTCACTGTGTATTCGTGCACTTCGCATAACATCCCCTACTTCTCTGTGCCTTCGCGCACCTCTCATACCTTCCCCTATATCGCCGTGTTTTCATGCACATCTCATAACGTCCCCTATATCGTTGGTTTTTTACGCACCTCTCATAACTTCCCCTATATTGCCCTGCTTTCGAGCACCTCCCATACCTTCCCCTATATCGCTGTGTTTTCGTTTACCTCTCATACCTCCCCCTATATCGCTGTGTTTTCAAGCACCTCTCATAACTTCTCATATATTGCTGTATTTTTGCGCACCTCTCATAACTTCCCCTATATTGCCGTTTTTTTATGCACATCTCATAACGTCCCCTATTTCGCTGTGTATTCGTGCACCTCCCATAACATCCCCTATATCGCTGTGCCTTCGTGCACCTCCCATTCCTTCCCCTATATCGCTGTGCTTTCGTGCACCTTTCATACCTTCCCCTATATTGCTGTGTTTTCGCACACCTCTCATAACTTCTCCGATATCGCTGTTTTTGTGCACTTCTCATAACTTTCCTAATATCACTGAGTTTTCATGCACATCTCATCACGTCCACTATATCGCTGTGTATTCACGCACCTCCCATAGCATCCCCTATATCGCTGTGCCTTGTGCACCACTCATAGCTTCCCCTATATCGCTGTCTTTTCGCGCACATCCCATAGATTCACCTTTATCACTGCGTTATTGCTCACCTCTCATAGCTTCCCTGTATCGCCCTGTTTTTGCTCACCTCTCATAGCTTCCCCTATATCGCCGTGTTTTCGCGCCCTTCTCATGTCTTCACCTAGATCGCAATGTTTTCGTTCCTCTCAATACTTCCCCTATATCGCTGTTTTCTAGCACATCTGATACATTCTCCCGTATCGCCGTGTTTTCGCACACCTCTCATAATTTCCCATATATCGCCGTGTTCTCGCACACCTCTCATACCTTTCCCTACATCACTGTGTTTTCGCAGACTTCCCATTGCGTCCCCTATATCGCTGTGTTTTTGCGCACCTCTCATACCTTCCCCTATATCGCCCAATTTTCATGCACGTCCCATAGCTTCCACTATATTGCCCTGTTTTCGCGCACCTCTCAGGTATTCCACTACATCACTGTGTTTTCTGGCACCTCTGATGCATTCCCCTGTAACGCCAAGTTTTTGCGCACCTCTCATACTTTCCATTATATCGCCGTGTTTACGCGCACCTCTCATACCTCACCCTATATGGCCATGCTTTTATACACATCTCATACCGTCTCCTATATCGCTGTGTTTTTGCACACCTCCCATAGCATCCCCTATATTGCTGTGCCTTCGTGCACCTCTCATACCTTCCCCTTTATCGCCCTGTTTTCGCGCACCTCTCATGTATTCCACTACATCGCTGTGTTTTCTGGCACCTCTGATGCATTCCCTTGTAATGCCAAGTTTTCGCGCACCTCGCATACTTTCCCCTATATCGCCGTGTTTACGCGCACCTCTCATACCTCCCCCGATATCGCCACGTTTTTATGCACATCTCATCCCGTCTCCTATATCGCTGTGCTTTTGCGCACCTACCATAGCATCCCCTATATCGCTGTCTTTTTGCGCACATCCCATAGATTCACCTTTATCGCTGTGTTATTGCTCACCTCTCATAGCTTCCCCTGTATCACCGTGTTTTTGCTCACCTCTCAAAGATTCCCCTATATCGCCCTGTTTTCGTGCACCTCCCATACCTTCCCCGATATCGCTGTGTTTTCGTGTTCCTCTCATACCTTCCTCTATATTGCTGTGTTTTCTCGCACCTCCGATACATTCTCCTGTATTGCCATGTTTTCGTGCACCTCTTACAATTTCCCCTATATCGCAGTGTTCACGCACACCTCTCATACCTTCCCCTATATCACTGTTATTTTGCGCATGTCCCATAGCTTCCCCTATATCGCTGTGTTTTCGCGCACCTCTGATACATTCCCCTGTATCGCCGTGGTTTCGCGCACATCCCATAGGTTCCACTATATTGTCCTGTTTTTGCGCACCTCTCATGTCTTCCCCTATATCACGGTGTTTTCGCGCACCTCTCATAGCATCCCCTGTATAGCTGTGCGTTTGCGCACCTCTCATAACTTCCCCTATATCGCCCTGTTTTCGCGCACCTCCCATACCTTCCCCAATATCGCTGTGTTTTCGTGCACCTCTCCTACCTTCCCTTATATCGCTGTGTTTTCACGCAGCTCTCATAACTTCTCCTATATCACTGTACTTTTGCGCAGCTCTTATACCTTCCCCTATATTGCCGTGTTTTCATGCACATCTCATAATGTCCCCTATATCGCTGCGTATTCGCGCACCTCCCAATAGCGCCCTGTTTTCGTGCACATCCCATAGCTTCCACTATATTGCCCTGTTTTCGCGCACCTCTCATGTATTCCACTACATCACTGTGTTTTCTGGCACCTCTGATGCATTCCCCTGTAACGCCAAGTTTTCGCGCAACTCTCATACTTTCCATTATATCGCCCTGTTTACGCGCACCCCTCATACCTCCCCCTATATCGCCATGTTTTTATGCACATTTCATACCGTCTCCTATATCGCTGTGTTTTCGCACACCTCCCATAGCATCCACTATATTGCTGTGCCTTCTTGCACCTCTCATATCTTCCCCTATATCGCCCTGTTTTCGCGCACCTCTCATGTATTCCACTACATCGCTGTGTTTTCTGGCACCTCTGATGCATTCCCCTGTAACGCCAAGTTTTCGCGCACATCTCATACTTTCCCCTATATCGCCGTGTTTACGCGCACCTCTCATACCTCCCCCTATATCGCCATGTTTTTATGCACATTTCATACCGTCTCCTATATCGCTGTTTTCTCGCGCACCTCCCATAGCATCCCCTATATCGCTGTGCCTTCATGCACCTTTCATACTTTCCCCTAAATCGCCCTGTTTTCGCGCACCTCCTATACCTTCCCTTATATCGCTGCGTTTTCGTGCACCTCTCATACCTTCCCGTATAACGCTGTGTTTTCATGCACATCTCATAACGTCTCCTATTTCGCTGTGTATTCGTGCAATTCCCATAACATCCCCTATATCGCTGTGCCTTCGCGCACCTCTCATACCTTCCCCTATAATGCCGTGTTTTCATGCACATCTCATAACGTCCCCTATATCGCTGGGTTTTCACGCACCTCTCATAACTTCCCCTATATCACCCTGCTTTCAAGCACCTCCCATACCTTCCCCTATATCGCTGTGTTTTCGTGTACCTCTCATACCTCCCCCTATATTGCTGTGTTTTCGCGCACCTCTAATAACTTCTCCTATATTGCTGTATTATTGCGCACCTCTCATAACTTCCCCTATATCGCCGTGTTTTCATGCACCTCTCATACCTTCCCTATATCGCTGTTTTTTCACACACCTCTCATAACTTCCCCTATATCGTTGTGTTTTTGTGCACCTCTCATAACTTCCCTAATATCGCTGCCTTTTAATGCACATCTCATCACGTCCCCTATATCGCTGTGTATTCACGCACCTCTCATACCTCCCCTTATATCGCTGTCTTTTCGCGCACATCCCATAGATTCACCTTTATCGCTGTGTTATTGCTCACCTCTCATAGATTCCCCTGTATCGCCGTGTTTTTGCTCACCTCTCATAGCTTCCCCCATATGTCCGTGTCTTTGCGCACCTCTCATGTCTTCACCTAGATCGCTATGTTTTCACTCCTCTAAATACTTACCCTATATCGCTGTGTTTTCTCGCACATCTGATACATTCTCCCATATCGCCGTGTTTTCGCACACCTCTCATAATTTCCCCTATATTGCCGTGTTCTCGCACACTTCTCATACCTTCCCCTATATCACTGTGTTTTCGCGAACGTCCCATTGCGTCCCCTATATCGTCCTGTTTTCACGCACCTCTCATTAATTCCCCTATATCATCCTGCTTTCGAGCACCTCCCATACCTTCCCCTATATCGCTGTGTTCTCGTGTACCTCTCATACCTTCCCTATATCGCTGTGTTTTCACACACCTCTCATAACTTCTCCTATATCGCTGTGTTTTTGTGCACCTCTCATACCTTCCCCTATATCGCCCTGTTTTTGTACATCTCCCATTCCTGCCTCTATATCGCTGTGTTTTCGTGCACCTTTCATACCTTCCCCTATATCACTGTGTTTTCACACACCTCTCATAACTTCTCCTATATCGCTGTGTTTTTGTGCACCTCTCATACCTTCCCTAATATTGCTGCATTTTCATGCACATCTCATCACATCCCCTATATCGCTGTATATTCACACACCTCCCATCGCATCCCCTATATCGCTGTGCCTTGCGCACCTCTCATAGCTTCCCCTATATTGCTGTCTTTTCGCGCACATCTCCATAGATTCAGCTTTATCGCTGTGTTATTGCTCTCTTCTCATAGCTTCCCCTGTATCGCCGTGTTTTTGCTCACCTGTCATGTCTTCATCTAGATCGCTATGTTTTCGCTCCTCTCAATACTTCCCCTATATCGCTGTGTTTTCTCGCACAATTGATACATTCTCCCGCATCGCCGTGTTTTCGCACACCTCTCATAATGTCCCCAATTTCGCCGTGTTCTCGCACACCTCTCATACCTTCCCCTATATCGCCCTCTTTTCGTGCACATCCCATACCTTCCACTATATTGCCCTGTTTTCGCGCACCTCTCATGTCTTCCACTACATCGCTGTGTTTTCTGGCACCTCTGATGCATTCCCATATAACGCCAAGTTTTCGCACACCTCTCATACTTTCCCCTATATTGCCGTGTTTACGCGCACCTCTCATACCTCCCCGTATATTGCCATGTTTTTATGCGCATCTCATACCGTCTCCTATATCGCTGTGTTTTCGCGCACCTCCCATAGCAACCCCTATATCGCTGTGCCTTCGTGCACCTCTCATACCTTCCCCTATATCGCCCTGTTTTCGCGCACCTCCTATAACTTCCCTTATATCACTGCGTTTTTGTGCACCTCTCATACCTTCCACTATATCGCTGTGTTTTCATGCACATCTCATAACGTCCCCTATTTCGCTGTGTATTCGTGCACATCCCATAACATTCTCTATTTCTCTGTGCCTTCGCGCAACTCTCATACCTTCCCCTATATCGCCGTGTTTTCATGCACATCTCATAACGTCCCCTATATCGCTGGGTTTTTACTCACCTCTCATAACTTCCCCTATATCGCCCTGCTTTCGAGCACCTTCCATATCTTCCCCTATATCGCTGTGTTTTCGTTTACCTCTCATACCTCCCCCTATATCGCTGTGTTTTCAAGCACCTCTCATAAATTCTCATATATTGCTGTATTTTTGTGCACCTCTCATAACTTCCCCTATATTGTCGTTTTTTTATGCACATCACATAACGTCCCCTATTTCACTGTGTATTCGTGCACCTCCCATAACATCCCCTATATCGCTGTGCCTTCGTGCGCATCCCATACCTTCCCCTATATCGCCCTGTTTTCGCGCACCTCCCATACCTTCCCCAATATCGCTGTGTTTTCGTGCACCTCTCCTACCTTCCCTTATATCGCTGTGTTTTCACGCAGCTCTCATAACTTCTCCTATATCACTGTACTTTTGCGCAGCTCTTATACCTTCCCCTATATTGCCGTGTTTTCATGCACATCTCATAATGTCCCCTATATCGCTGCGTATTCGCGCACCTCCCAATAGCGCCCTGTTTTCGTGCACATCCCATAGCTTCCACTATATTGCCCTGTTTTCGCGCACCTCTCATGTATTCCACTACATCACTGTGTTTTCTGGCACCTCTGATGCATTCCCCTGTAACGCCAAGTTTTCGCGCAACTCTCATACTTTCCATTATATCGCCCTGTTTACGCGCACCTCTCATACCTCCCCCATATCGCCCTGTTTTCACACACCTCCCATACCTACCCCTATATCGGTGTCTTTTCACACACCTCTCATGGCTTCCCCAATATCGCTGTGTTTTCACGCAATTCTCATGTCTTCACTTATATCGCTGTGTCTCCGCTCCTCTCATTACTTCCCCTATATCGCTCTGTGTTCTCGCACCTCTGATACATTCCCCTGTATCGCCGTGTTCTCGCACACCTCTCATATCTTCCCCTATATCACTGTGTTTTCGCGCACGTCCAATAGCGTCCCCTATATCGCTGTGCTTTCACACACCTCTCATACCTTTCCCTATATCGCTGTCTTTTCGCGCACATCGCATAGATTCACCTTTATCGCTGTGTTATTGCTCACCTCTCATAGCTTCCCCTACATCGCCGTGTTTTTGCGCACCTCTCATAACTTGCCCTATATCGCCGTATTTTTATGCACATCTCATAACGTCCCATATATCACTGTGTATTCACGCACCTCCCATAGCATCCCCTATATCGCTGTGCGTTTGCGCACCTCTCATACCTTCCCCTATATCGCCGTTTTCACGCACCTCTCATACCTTCCCCTATATCACTGTGTTTTCACACACCTCTCATAACTTCTCCTACATTGCTATATTTTTGTGCACCTCTCATAGCTTCCCCTATATCTGTGTTTTTGTGCACCTCTCATACCTTCCCCTATATCACTGTGTTTTCGCGCACGTCCCATAGCGTCCCCTATATCGCTATGTTTTCGCGCACCTCTCATACCTTCCCCTATATCGCCCTGTTTTCGCGCACATCCCATAGCTTCCACTATATTGCCCTGTTTTCGCGGAACTCTCATGTCCTCCCCTACATCACTGTGTTTTCTCGCACTTCTGATGCATTCCCATATAACGCCAAGTTTTCGCACACCTCTCATACTTTCCCCTATATCGCCGTGTTTTCGTGTACCTCTCATAGCTTCCCCTCTATCACCATGTTTTCATACACATCTCATACCGTCCCCATATCACTGTGTTTTCGCGCACCTCCCATAGCAGCCCCTATATTGCTGTGCCTTCGTGCACGTCTCATACCGTCCCCTATATCGCTGTGTTTTCGTGCACCAAGCATAGCTTCGCCTACATCGCTGTTTTTGCACACCTCTCATACCTTCCCCTATATCGCTGTCTTTTTGCGCACATCCCATAGCTTCACCTTTATCGCTGTGTTATTGCTCATCTATCATAGCTTCCCCTATATCGCCGTTTTTTCGCACACCTCGCATGTCTTCACCTATATCGCTAAGTTTTCGCTCCAATCATTACTTCCCCTATATCGCTGTGTTTTCTCGCACCTCTGAAACATTCCCCTGTATCACCATGCTTTCGCACACCTCTTATAATTTCCCCTATATCGCTGTGTTCTCACAGACCTCTCATACCTTCCCCTATATCACTGTGTTTTTGCGCACGTCCCATAGCGTCCCCTATATCGCTGTGTTTTCTCGCACCTCTGATGCATTCCCCTGTATCGCCGTGTTTTCGGGCACATCCCATAGCTTCCACTATATTGCCCTGCTTTTGTGCACCTCTCATGTCTTCTCCTACATCACTGTGTTTTCGCGCACCTCCCATAGCATCCCCTATATAGCAGTGCCTTCGCACACCTCTCTTGCCTTCCCCTATATCGCCCTGTTTTCGCGCACTTCCCATACATTCCCCTATATCGCTGTGTTTTCGTGCACCTCTCATACCTCCCCATATATCGCTGTGTTTTCACGCACCTCTCATAACTTCTCCTATATCGCTGTATTTTTGTGCACCTCTCATACCTTCCCTTTTATCGTTGTGTTTTCGTGCACCTCTCATACCGTCCCTTATATCGCTGTGCTTTCGCGCACCTCTCATAACTTCTCCTATATCGCTGTCTTTTCGCGCACATCCCATAGCTTCACCTTTATCGCTGTGTTATTGCTCACCTCTCATAGATTCCCCTATATCGCCATGTTTTTGCTCACCTCTCATAGCTTCCCCTGTATCGCCGTGTTTTCGCGCACCTCTCATGTCTTCACCTAGATCGCTATGTTTTCGCTCTTCTCATTAATTCCCCTATATCGCTGTGTTTTCTCGCACATCTGATATATTCTCCTGTATCGCCGTGTTTTCGCGCACCTCTCATAATTTCGCCTATATCGCCGTGTTCTCGCACACCTCTCATACCATCCCCTATATCACTGTGTTTTCGCGCACGTCCCATAGCTTCCACTACATTGCCCTGTTTTCGCGCACCTCGCATGTCTTCCCCTACATCGCTGTGTTTTCTCACACCTCTGATGCATTCCCCTATAACGCCAAGATTTCGCGGACCTCTCCTACTTTCCCCTATATCGCCGTGTTCTCGCGCAGCCGCATACCTTCCCCTATATCACTGTGTTTTCACGCACGTCCCATGGAGTCCTCATATTGCTGTGTTTTCGCGCAGCTCTCATACCTTCCCCTATATCGCCCTGTTTTCATGCACATCCCATAGCTCTCACTACATTGCCCTGTTTTCGTGCACCTCTCATGTCTACCCTACATCGCTGTGTTTTTGCTTCTCTCATAACTTCCCCTATATCGCTGTGTTTTCTCGCACCTCTGATGCATTCCCCTGTATCGCCGTGTTTTTGCGCACCTCTCATACTTTCCCCTATATCGCCGTGTTTTCACGCATCTCTCATTTCTTCCCCGATATCTCCGTGTTTTCATGCACATCTCATACCGTCCCCTATATCACTGTGCCTTCGCGCACCTCTCATACCTTCCCCTATATCGCTGTGTTTTCGTGCACCTCTCATACCTTCACACCTTCCCCTATATCGCTGTGTTTTCACTCACCTCTCATAACTTCTCATATATCGCCGTGTTTTCGCGGACCTCTCATAATTTCCCCTATATAGCCATGTTCTTGCACACCTCTCATACCTTCCACTATATCATTGTGTTTTCGCGCACGTCCCATAGCATCCCCTGTATCGCTGTGTTTTCGGGCACCTCTCATACCTTTCCCTGTATCGCCATGTGTTCGCGCATATCCCATAGCTTCCACTTATAGCCCTGTTTTCGAGCACTCTCTTGTCTTCCCCTATATCACTGTGTTTTCGCGCACCTCCCATACCTTCCTATATATCGCTGTGTTTTCGTGCACCTCTCATACCTTCCCCATATCGCCGTGTTTTCAATCACATCTCATAATGTCCCCCATATTGCTGTGTATTCACGCACCTCCCATAGAATCCCCTATATCGTCCCGGTTTCGCACACCTCCCATACCTTCCCTTTTATCGTTGTGTTTTCGTGCACCTCTCATACCTTCCCCTATATTGCTGTGTTTTCGCGCATCTCTCATGACTTCCCCAATATTGCCGTGTATTCATGCACATCTCATACCGTCCCTTATATCGCTGTGCTTTCGCGCACCTCCCATAGCTATGCCCACGTCGCTGTGTTTTCGCGCACCTCTCATACCTTCACCTATATCGCTGTGTTTTCACTCACTTCTCATAACTTCTCATATATCGCCGTGTTTTCGCGGACCTCTCATAATTTCCCCTATATAGCCATGTTCTTGCACACCTCTCATGACTTCCCCTATGTCACTGTGTTTTCGCGCACCTCCCATACCTTCCTCTATATCGCTGTGTTTTCGTGCACCTCTCATACCTTCCCCTATATCGCTGTGTTTTCACGCACCTCTCATAACTTCTCCTATATCGTTGTATTTTGCGCACCTCTCATACCTTCCCCTATATCGCCGTTTTTTCAATCACATCTCATAACTTCCCCCATATTGCTGTGTATTCGCGCACCTCCCATAGAATCCCCTATATCGCTGTGCCTTCGCGCACATCTCATACCTTCCCCTATATCGTCCTGTTTTCGCGCACCTCCCATACCTTCCCTTTTATCGTTGTGTTTTCGTGCACCTCTCATACCTTCCCCTATATTGCTGTGTTTTCGCGCATCTCTCATGGCTTCCCCAATATTGCCATGTATTCATGCACATCTCATACCGTCCCTTATATCACTGTGCTTTCGCGCACCTACAATAGCTACGCCCACGTCGCTGTGTTTTCGCGCACCTCTCATACATTCCCCTATATCGCTGTCTTTTTGCGCACATCCCATAGCTTCATCTTTATCGCTGTGTTTTTGCTCACCTCTCATAGCTTCCCCTATATCACTGTCTTTTCACGCACCTCTCATGTCTTCACCTATATCGCTATGTTTTCGCTCCTGTCATTACTTCCATTATATCGCTGTGTTTTCTCACACCTCTGATAAATTCCCCTGTATCGCTGTGTTGTCACGCACCTCTCATAATTTCCCCTACATCGCTCTATTCTCGCACACCTCTCATAGCTTCTCCTATATCACTGTGTTTTCGCGCACGTCCCATAGCGTCCCCTGTATCGCTGTGCTTTCGCGCACCTCTCATACCTTCCCTTATATTGCTGTGTTTTCGCGCACCACTCATACCTTCCCTTATATCGCTGAGTTTTCACGCACCTCTCTTAACTTCCCCTATATCGCCGTGTTTTTGCGCACCTCTCATAACTTATCCTATATCGCCGTGTTCTTATGCACATCTCATAACGTCCTCTATATCGCTGTGTATTCGCACACCTCCCATAGCATCCCTTATATCGCTGTGCCTTTGCGCACCTCTCATACCTTCCCAAGTATCGCCCTGTTTTCGCGCACCTGCCATTCCTTCACCTATATCGCCGTTTTCGTGCACCTCTCATACCTTCTCCTACATCGCTGTGCTTTCATGCACCTCTCTTAACTTCTCCTATATCGCTGTGTTTTTGCACACCTCTCATACCTTCCCCTATATTGCTGTGTTTTCAGGCACCTCTCATGTCTTCCCCAATATCGCCGTGTATTCATGCACATCTCATACCGTCGCCTATATTGCTGTGTTTTCGCGCACCTCCCATAGCTTCGCCTACATCGCTGTTTTCGCGCACATCCCATAGCTTCACCTTGATCGCTGTGTTATTGCTCACCTCTCATAGTTTACCCTATATCGCCTTGTTTTCGCGCACCTCGCATGTCTTCACCTATATCGCTATGTTTTCGCTCCTATCATTACTTCCACTATATCGCTGTGTTTTCTCGCACCTCTGATACAGTCTCCTGTATTGCCATGTTTTCGTGCACCTCATACAATTTCCCCTATATCGCCGTGTTCTCGCACACCTCTCATACCTTCCCCTATATCACTGTTTTTTTGCGCTTGTCCCATAGCGTCCCCTATATCGCTGTGTTTTCTCGCACCTCTCATACATTCCCCTGTATCGCCGTGGTTTCGCACACATCCCATAGGTTCCACTATATTGACCTGTTTTTGCGCACCTCTCATGTCTTCCCCTATATAACGGTGTTTTCGCGCACCTCCCATAGCATCCCCTATATCGCTGTGCCTTCGTGCACCTCTCATACGTTCCCCTATATCGCCCTGTTTCGCGCATCTCCTATACCTTCCCTTATATCACTGCGTTTTCGTGTACCTTTCATACCTTCCCCTATATCGCTGTGTTTTCGCACACCTCTCATAACTTCTCCTATATCGCTGTGTTTTTGTGCACCTCTCATACCTTCCCTAATATCACTGCGTTTTCATGCACATCTCATCACGTCCACTATATCGCTGTGTATTCACGTACCTCCCGTAGCATCCCCTATATCGCTGTGCCTTGAGCACCTCTCATAGCTTCCCCTATATCGCTGTCTTTTCGCGCACATCCCATAGATTCACATTTATCGCTGTGTTATTGCTCACCTCTCATAGCTTCCCCTGTATCGCCGTGTTTTTGCTCACCTCTCATAGCTTCCCCTATATCGCCATGTTTTCGCGCACCTCTCATGTCTTCACCTAGATCGCTATGTATTCCATCCTCTCAATACTTCCCCTATACCGCTGTGTTTTCTCGCACATCTGATACATTCTCCCGTATCGCCGTGTTTTCGCACACCTGTCATAATTTCCCCTATATTGCCCTGTTTTCGCGCACCTCTCATGTATTCCACTAATTAGCTGTATTTTCTGGCACCTCTGATGCATTCCCCTGTAACGCCAAGTTTTCGCGCACCTCTCATACTTTCCCCTATATCGCCATGTTTTTATGCACATCTCATACCGTCTCCTATATCGCTGTGTTTTCGCACACCTCCCATAGCATCCCCTATATCGCTGTGCCGTCGTGAACCTCTCATACCTTCCCCTATATCGCTGTGTTTTCACGCACCTCTCTTAACTTCTCCTATATCGCTGTGTTTTTGTGCACCTCTCATGGCTTGCCCAATATCGCCGTGTTTTCATGCACATCTCTTAACGTCCCCTATGTCGCTGTGTATTCGCGCACCTCCCATAGACTACCCTATATCGCTGTGTTCTCGCACACCTCTCATACCTTCCCCACATCGCCCTGTTTTCGCGCACATTCCATAGTTTCCAATATATTGCCCTGTTTTCGCGCACCTCTCATGTCTTCCCCTACATCGCTGTGTTTTCTCGCACTTCTGATGCATTCCCATGTAACGCCAAGTTTTCGCGCACCTCTCATACTTTCCCCTATATCACCGTGTTTTCGCGTACCTCTCATAGCTTCCCCTATACACCGTGTTTTCATACACATCTCATACCGTCACCTATATCACTGTATTTTGGCGCACCTCCCATTGCTTCCCCTATATCGCTGTGCCTTCGTGCACCTCTCATACCTTCCCCTATATCGCCCTGTTTTCGCACTCCTCCTATAATTTCCCCTATATCGCTGTGTTTTCACGCACCTCTCATGGCTTCTCCAATATCGCCGTGTATTCGCGCTCGTCTCATACCGTCCCCTATATCGCTGTGTTTTCGTGCACCTCTTATAATTTCCCCATATCGCCGTGTTCTCGCAGACCTCTCATACGGTCCCCTAAATCACTGTGTTTTCGCGCAAGTCCCATAACGTTCGCTATATCGCTGTGTTTTCTCGCAACTCTGATGCATTCCCCTGTATCTCCGTGTTGTCGCGCACATCCCATAGCTTCCACTATATTGCCCTGTTTTCGCGCACCTCTCATGTCTTCCCCTACATCGCTGTGTTTTCTCGCACTTCTGATGCATTCCCATGTAACGCCAAGTTTTCGCGCACCTCTTATACTTTCCCCTATATCACCGTGTTTTCGCGTACCTCTCATAGATTCCCCTATACACCGTGTTTTCATACACATCTCATACCGTCACCTATATCACTGTATTTTCGCGCACCTCCTATTGCTTCCCCTATATCGCTGTGCCTTCGTGCACCTCTCATACCTTCCCCTATATCGCCCTGTTTTCGCACTCCTCCTGTAATTTCCCCTATATCACTGTGTTTTCACGCACCTCTCATGTCTTCACCTATATCGCTATGTTTTTGCTCCTGTCATTACTTCCATTATATCGCTGTGTTTTCTCGCAGCTCTGATACATTCCCCTGTATCGCCGTGTTGTCACGCACCTCTCATAATTTCCCCTACATCGCTGTATTCTCGCACATCTCTCATACCTTCCCCTATATCGCCCTGTTTTCGCACACCTCCCATTCCTTCCCCTGTATCGCTGTGTTTTAGTGCACATCTCATATCTTCCCCTATATTGCGCTGTTTTCATGCAGCTCCCATACCTTCCCCGATATCGCTGTGTTTTCGTGCACCTCTCATACCTTCCCCTATATCGCTGTCCTTTGGCGCACCTCTCATACCTTCCCCTATATCGCCCTGTTTTCGCACACATCCCATAGCTTCCACTATATTGCCTCTTTTTCGCGCACCTCTCATGCCTTCCCCTATGTCGCTCTGTTTTCGATCCTCTCATAACGTCACCTATATCGCTGTGTTTTCTTGCACCTCTGATGCATTCCCCTGTATCGCCGTGTTTTTGCGCAACTCTCATACTTTTCCCTATATAGCCGTGTTTTTGCGCATCTCTCAATGCATCCCCGATATCGCCGTGTTTCATGCATATTTCATACATTCCCCTATATCGCTGTGTTTTCGCGCACCTCCCATATCTTCCGCTACATCGCTGTGTTTTTGCGCACCTCGCATGCCTTCACCTATATCACTGTCTTTTCGCACCCTGATATAGCTTCACCTTTATCGCTGTGTTTTTGCGCACCTCTCATAGCTTCCACTATATCGCTGTGTTTTCGCGCACATCTCATGTCTTCCCCTATATCGCTGTGTTTTCGCTGCTCTCATAACTTCCCCTATATCACTGTGTTTTCTCGCACCTCTGATGCATTCCCCTGTATTGCGATGTTTTCGCGCACCTCTCATACCTTCCCCAATATCGCCCTGTTTTCGCGCACCTCCCATGCCTTCCCCTGTATCGCTGTGTTTTTGCACACCTCTGATACCTTCCCCTATAATGCTGTGTTTTCGCGCACCTCTCATGGAATCCCCAATATCGCCATGTATTCATGCACATCTCATACCGTCCCCTATATCACTGTGTTTTCTCACACCACTGATGGCTTCCCCGATATCGCCGTGTCTTCATGCACATCTCATACCGTCCCCTATATCGCTGTGTTTTCGCGCACCTCTCATACCTTCCCCTATATCGCTGTGTTTTCACGCACCTCTCTTAACTTCCCCTATATCACTGTGTTTTCACACACCTCTCATAACTTCTCCTACATTGCTATATTTTTGTGCACCTCTCATAGCTTCCCCTATATCTGTGTTTTTGTGCACCTCTCATACCTTCCCCTATATCACTGTGTTTTCGCGCACGTCCCATAGCGTCCCCTATATCGCTATGTTTTCGCGCACCTCTCATACCTTCCCCTATATCGCCCTGTTTTCGCGCACATCCCATAGCTTCCACTATATTGCCCTGTTTTCGCGGAACTCTCATGTCCTCCCCTACATCACTGTGTTTTCTCGCACTTCTGATGCATTCCCATATAACGCCAAGTTTTCGCACACCTCTCATACTTTCCCCTATATCGCCGTGTTTTCGTGTACCTCTCATAGCTTCCCCTCTATCACCATGTTTTCATACACATCTCATACCGTCCCCATATCACTGTGTTTTCGCGCACCTCCCATAGCAGCCCCTATATTGCTGTGCCTTCGTGCACGTCTCATACCGTCCCCTATATCGCTGTGTTTTCGTGCACCAAGCATAGCTTCGCCTACATCGCTGTTTTTGCACACCTCTCATACCTTCCCCTATATCGCTGTCTTTTTGCGCACATCCCATAGCTTCACCTTTATCGCTGTGTTATTGCTCATCTATCATAGCTTCCCCTATATCGCCGTTTTTTCGCACACCTCGCATGTCTTCACCTATATCGCTAAGTTTTCGCTCCAATCATTACTTCCCCTATATCGCTGTGTTTTCTCGCACCTCTGAAACATTCCCCTGTATCACCATGCTTTCGCACACCTCTTATAATTTCCCCTATATCGCTGTGTTCTCACAGACCTCTCATACCTTCCCCTATATCACTGTGTTTTTGCGCACGTCCCATAGCGTCCCCTATATCGCTGTGTTTTCTCGCACCTCTGATGCATTCCCCTGTATCGCCGTGTTTTCGGGCACATCCCATAGCTTCCACTATATTGCCCTGCTTTTGTGCACCTCTCATGTCTTCTCCTACATCACTGTGTTTTCGCGCACCTCCCATAGCATCCCCTATATAGCAGTGCCTTCGCACACCTCTCTTGCCTTCCCCTATATCGCCCTGTTTTCGCGCACTTCCCATACATTCCCCTATATCGCTGTGTTTTCGTGCACCTCTCATACCTCCCCATATATCGCTGTGTTTTCACGCACCTCTCATAACTTCTCCTATATCGCTGTATTTTTGTGCACCTCTCATACCTTCCCTTTTATCGTTGTGTTTTCGTGCACCTCTCATACCGTCCCTTATATCGCTGTGCTTTCGCGCACCTCTCATAACTTCTCCTATATCGCTGTCTTTTCGCGCACATCCCATAGCTTCACCTTTATCGCTGTGTTATTGCTCACCTCTCATAGATTCCCCTATATCGCCATGTTTTTGCTCACCTCTCATAGCTTCCCCTGTATCGCCGTGTTTTCGCGCACCTCTCATGTCTTCACCTAGATCGCTATGTTTTCGCTCTTCTCATTAATTCCCCTATATCGCTGTGTTTTCTCGCACATCTGATATATTCTCCTGTATCGCCGTGTTTTCGCGCACCTCTCATAATTTCGCCTATATCGCCGTGTTCTCGCACACCTCTCATACCATCCCCTATATCACTGTGTTTTCGCGCACGTCCCATAGCTTCCACTACATTGCCCTGTTTTCGCGCACCTCGCATGTCTTCCCCTACATCGCTGTGTTTTCTCACACCTCTGATGCATTCCCCTATAACGCCAAGATTTCGCGGACCTCTCCTACTTTCCCCTATATCGCCGTGTTCTCGCGCAGCCGCATACCTTCCCCTATATCACTGTGTTTTCACGCACGTCCCATGGAGTCCTCATATTGCTGTGTTTTCGCGCAGCTCTCATACCTTCCCCTATATCGCCCTGTTTTCATGCACATCCCATAGCTCTCACTACATTGCCCTGTTTTCGTGCACCTCTCATGTCTACCCTACATCGCTGTGTTTTTGCTTCTCTCATAACTTCCCCTATATCGCTGTGTTTTCTCGCACCTCTGATGCATTCCCCTGTATCGCCGTGTTTTTGCGCACCTCTCATACTTTCCCCTATATCGCCGTGTTTTCACGCATCTCTCATTTCTTCCCCGATATCTCCGTGTTTTCATGCACATCTCATACCGTCCCCTATATCACTGTGCCTTCGCGCACCTCTCATACCTTCCCCTATATCGCTGTGTTTTCGTGCACCTCTCATACCTTCACACCTTCCCCTATATCGCTGTGTTTTCACTCACCTCTCATAACTTCTCATATATCGCCGTGTTTTCGCGGACCTCTCATAATTTCCCCTATATAGCCATGTTCTTGCACACCTCTCATACCTTCCACTATATCATTGTGTTTTCGCGCACGTCCCATAGCATCCCCTGTATCGCTGTGTTTTCGGGCACCTCTCATACCTTTCCCTGTATCGCCATGTGTTCGCGCATATCCCATAGCTTCCACTTATAGCCCTGTTTTCGAGCACTCTCTTGTCTTCCCCTATATCACTGTGTTTTCGCGCACCTCCCATACCTTCCTATATATCGCTGTGTTTTCGTGCACCTCTCATACCTTCCCCATATCGCCGTGTTTTCAATCACATCTCATAATGTCCCCCATATTGCTGTGTATTCACGCACCTCCCATAGAATCCCCTATATCGTCCCGGTTTCGCACACCTCCCATACCTTCCCTTTTATCGTTGTGTTTTCGTGCACCTCTCATACCTTCCCCTATATTGCTGTGTTTTCGCGCATCTCTCATGACTTCCCCAATATTGCCGTGTATTCATGCACATCTCATACCGTCCCTTATATCGCTGTGCTTTCGCGCACCTCCCATAGCTATGCCCACGTCGCTGTGTTTTCGCGCACCTCTCATACCTTCACCTATATCGCTGTGTTTTCACTCACTTCTCATAACTTCTCATATATCGCCGTGTTTTCGCGGACCTCTCATAATTTCCCCTATATAGCCATGTTCTTGCACACCTCTCATGACTTCCCCTATGTCACTGTGTTTTCGCGCACCTCCCATACCTTCCTCTATATCGCTGTGTTTTCGTGCACCTCTCATACCTTCCCCTATATCGCTGTGTTTTCACGCACCTCTCATAACTTCTCCTATATCGTTGTATTTTTGCGCACCTCTCATACCTTCCCCTATATCGCCGTTTTTTCAATCACATCTCATAACTTCCCCCATATTGCTGTGTATTCGCGCACCTCCCATAGAATCCCCTATATCGCTGTGCCTTCGCGCACATCTCATACCTTCCCCTATATCGTCCTGTTTTCGCGCACCTCCCATACCTTCCCTTTTATCGTTGTGTTTTCGTGCACCTCTCATACCTTCCCCTATATTGCTGTGTTTTCGCGCATCTCTCATGGCTTCCCCAATATTGCCATGTATTCATGCACATCTCATACCGTCCCTTATATCACTGTGCTTTCGCGCACCTACAATAGCTACGCCCACGTCGCTGTGTTTTCGCGCACCTCTCATACATTCCCCTATATCGCTGTCTTTTTGCGCACATCCCATAGCTTCATCTTTATCGCTGTGTTTTTGCTCACCTCTCATAGCTTCCCCTATATCACTGTCTTTTCACGCACCTCTCATGTCTTCACCTATATCGCTATGTTTTCGCTCCTGTCATTACTTCCATTATATCGCTGTGTTTTCTCACACCTCTGATAAATTCCCCTGTATCGCTGTGTTGTCACGCACCTCTCATAATTTCCCCTACATCGCTCTATTCTCGCACACCTCTCATAGCTTCTCCTATATCACTGTGTTTTCGCGCACGTCCCATAGCGTCCCCTGTATCGCTGTGCTTTCGCGCACCTCTCATACCTTCCCTTATATTGCTGTGTTTTCGCGCACCACTCATACCTTCCCTTATATCGCTGAGTTTTCACGCACCTCTCTTAACTTCCCCTATATCGCCGTGTTTTTGCGCACCTCTCATAACTTATCCTATATCGCCGTGTTCTTATGCACATCTCATAACGTCCTCTATATCGCTGTGTATTCGCACACCTCCCATAGCATCCCTTATATCGCTGTGCCTTTGCGCACCTCTCATACCTTCCCAAGTATCGCCCTGTTTTCGCGCACCTGCCATTCCTTCACCTATATCGCCGTTTTCGTGCACCTCTCATACCTTCTCCTACATCGCTGTGTTTTTGCACACCTCTCATACCTTCCCCTATATTGCTGTGTTTTCAGGCACCTCTCATGTCTTCCCCAATATCGCCGTGTATTCATGCACATCTCATACCGTCGCCTATATTGCTGTGTTTTCGCGCACCTCCCATAGCTTCGCCTACATCGCTGTTTTCGCGCACATCCCATAGCTTCACCTTGATCGCTGTGTTATTGCTCACCTCTCATAGTTTACCCTATATCGCCTTGTTTTCGCGCACCTCGCATGTCTTCACCTATATCGCTATGTTTTCGCTCCTATCATTACTTCCACTATATCGCTGTGTTTTCTCGCACCTCTGATACAGTCTCCTGTATTGCCATGTTTTCGTGCACCTCATACAATTTCCCCTATATCGCCGTGTTCTCGCACACCTCTCATACCTTCCCCTATATCACTGTTTTTTTGCGCTTGTCCCATAGCGTCCCCTATATCGCTGTGTTTTCTCGCACCTCTCATACATTCCCCTGTATCGCCGTGGTTTCGCACACATCCCATAGGTTCCACTATATTGACCTGTTTTTGCGCACCTCTCATGTCTTCCCCTATATAACGGTGTTTTTGCGCACCTCCCATAGCATCCCCTATATCGCTGTGCCTTCGTGCACCTCTCATACGTTCCCCTATATCGCCCTGTTTCGCGCATCTCCTATACCTTCCCTTATATCACTGCGTTTTCGTGTACCTTTCATACCTTCCCCTATATCGCTGTGTTTTCGCACACCTCTCATAACTTCTCCTATATCGCTGTGTTTTTGTGCACCTCTCATACCTTCCCTAATATCACTGCGTTTTCATGCACATCTCATCACGTCCACTATATCGCTGTGTATTCACGTACCTCCCGTAGCATCCCCTATATCGCTGTGCCTTGAGCACCTCTCATAGCTTCCCCTATATCGCTGTCTTTTCGCGCACATCCCATAGATTCACATTTATCGCTGTGTTATTGCTCACCTCTCATAGCTTCCCCTGTATCGCCGTGTTTTTGCTCACCTCTCATAGCTTCCCCTATATCGCCATGTTTTCGCGCACCTCTCATGTCTTCACCTAGATCGCTATGTATTCCATCCTCTCAATACTTCCCCTATACCGCTGTGTTTTCTCGCACATCTGATACATTCTCCCGTATCGCCGTGTTTTCGCACACCTGTCATAATTTCCCCTATATTGCCCTGTTTTCGCGCACCTCTCATGTATTCCACTAATTAGCTGTATTTTCTGGCACCTCTGATGCATTCCCCTGTAACGCCAAGTTTTCGCGCACCTCTCATACTTTCCCCTATATCGCCATGTTTTTATGCACATCTCATACCGTCTCCTATATCGCTGTGTTTTCGCACACCTCCCATAGCATCCCCTATATCGCTGTGCCGTCGTGAACCTCTCATACCTTCCCCTATATCGCTGTGTTTTCACGCACCTCTCTTAACTTCTCCTATATCGCTGTGTTTTTGTGCACCTCTCATGGCTTGCCCAATATCGCCGTGTTTTCATGCACATCTCTTAACGTCCCCTATGTCGCTGTGTATTCGCGCACCTCCCATAGACTACCCTATATCGCTGTGTTCTCGCACACCTCTCATACCTTCCCCACATCGCCCTGTTTTCGCGCACATTCCATAGTTTCCAATATATTGCCCTGTTTTCGCGCACCTCTCATGTCTTCCCCTACATCGCTGTGTTTTCTCGCACTTCTGATGCATTCCCATGTAACGCCAAGTTTTCGCGCACCTCTCATACTTTCCCCTATATCACCGTGTTTTCGCGTACCTCTCATAGCTTCCCCTATACACCGTGTTTTCATACACATCTCATACCGTCACCTATATCACTGTATTTTGGCGCACCTCCCATTGCTTCCCCTATATCGCTGTGCCTTCGTGCACCTCTCATACCTTCCCCTATATCGCCCTGTTTTCGCACTCCTCCTATAATTTCCCCTATATCGCTGTGTTTTCACGCACCTCTCATGGCTTCTCCAATATCGCCGTGTATTCGCGCTCGTCTCATACCGTCCCCTATATCGCTGTGTTTTCGTGCACCTCTTATAATTTCCCCATATCGCCGTGTTCTCGCAGACCTCTCATACGGTCCCCTAAATCACTGTGTTTTCGCGCAAGTCCCATAACGTTCGCTATATCGCTGTGTTTTCTCGCAACTCTGATGCATTCCCCTGTATCTCCGTGTTGTCGCGCACATCCCATAGCTTCCACTATATTGCCCTGTTTTCGCGCACCTCTCATGTCTTCCCCTACATCGCTGTGTTTTCTCGCACTTCTGATGCATTCCCATGTAACGCCAAGTTTTCGCGCACCTCTTATACTTTCCCCTATATCACCGTGTTTTCGCGTACCTCTCATAGATTCCCCTATACACCGTGTTTTCATACACATCTCATACCGTCACCTATATCACTGTATTTTCGCGCACCTCCTATTGCTTCCCCTATATCGCTGTGCCTTCGTGCACCTCTCATACCTTCCCCTATATCGCCCTGTTTTCGCACTCCTCCTGTAATTTCCCCTATATCACTGTGTTTTCACGCACCTCTCATGTCTTCACCTATATCGCTATGTTTTTGCTCCTGTCATTACTTCCATTATATCGCTGTGTTTTCTCGCAGCTCTGATACATTCCCCTGTATCGCCGTGTTGTCACGCACCTCTCATAATTTCCCCTACATCGCTGTATTCTCGCACATCTCTCATACCTTCCCCTATATCGCCCTGTTTTCGCACACCTCCCATTCCTTCCCCTGTATCGCTGTGTTTTAGTGCACATCTCATATCTTCCCCTATATTGCGCTGTTTTCATGCAGCTCCCATACCTTCCCCGATATCGCTGTGTTTTCGTGCACCTCTCATACCTTCCCCTATATCGCTGTCCTTTGGCGCACCTCTCATACCTTCCCCTATATCGCCCTGTTTTCGCACACATCCCATAGCTTCCACTATATTGCCTCTTTTTCGCGCACCTCTCATGCCTTCCCCTATGTCGCTCTGTTTTCGATCCTCTCATAACGTCACCTATATCGCTGTGTTTTCTTGCACCTCTGATGCATTCCCCTGTATCGCCGTGTTTTTGCGCAACTCTCATACTTTTCCCTATATAGCCGTGTTTTTGCGCATCTCTCAATGCATCCCCGATATCGCCGTGTTTCATGCATATTTCATACATTCCCCTATATCGCTGTGTTTTCGCGCACCTCCCATATCTTCCGCTACATCGCTGTGTTTTTGCGCACCTCGCATGCCTTCACCTATATCACTGTCTTTTCGCACCCTGATATAGCTTCACCTTTATCGCTGTGTTTTTGCGCACCTCTCATAGCTTCCACTATATCGCTGTGTTTTCGCGCACATCTCATGTCTTCCCCTATATCGCTGTGTTTTCGCTGCTCTCATAACTTCCCCTATATCACTGTGTTTTCTCGCACCTCTGATGCATTCCCCTGTATTGCGATGTTTTCGCGCACCTCTCATACCTTCCCCAATATCGCCCTGTTTTCGCGCACCTCCCATGCCTTCCCCTGTATCGCTGTGTTTTTGCACACCTCTGATACCTTCCCCTATAATGCTGTGTTTTCGCGCACCTCTCATGGAATCCCCAATATCGCCATGTATTCATGCACATCTCATACCGTCCCCTATATCACTGTGTTTTCTCACACCACTGATGGCTTCCCCGATATCGCCGTGTCTTCATGCACATCTCATACCGTCCCCTATATCGCTGTGTTTTCGCGCACCTCTCATACCTTCCCCTATATCGCTGTGTTTTCACGCACCTCTCTTAACTTCCCCTATATCGCCGTGTTTTTGCGCACCTCTCATAACTTACCCTATATCGCCGTGTTGTTATGCACATCTCATAACGTCCTCTATATCGCTGTGTATTCGCACACCTCCCATAGCATCCCTTATATCGCTGTGCCTTCGCGCATCTCTCATACCTTCCCAAGTATCGCCCTGTTTTCGTGCACCTCCCATTCCTTCAACTATATCGCTGTTTTCGTGCACCTCTCATACCTTCTCCTATATCGCTGTGCCTTCGCGCACCTCTCATAACTTCCCCTATATCGCCCTGTTTTCGCGCACCTCCCATACCTTCCCCAATATCGCTGTGTTTTCTTGCACGTCTCATACCTTCCCTTATCTCGCTGTGTTTTCACGCACATCTCATAACTTCTCCAATATCACTGTATTTTTGTGCAGCTCTTATACCTTCCCCTATATTGCCGTGTTTTCATGCACATCTCATACCGTCACCTATATCACTGTATTTTGGCGCACCTCCCATTGCTTCCCCTATATCGCTGTGCCTTCGTGCACCTCTCATACCTTCCCCTATATCGCCCTGTTTTCGCACTCCTCCTATAATTTCCCCTATATCGCTGTGTTTTCACGCACCTCTCATGGCTTCTCCAATATCGCCGTGTATTCGCGCTCGTCTCATACCGTCCCCTATATCGCTGTGTTTTCGTGCACCTCTTATAATTTCCCCATATCGCCGTGTTCTCGCAGACCTCTCATACGGTCCCCTAAATCACTGTGTTTTCGCGCAAGTCCCATAACGTTCGCTATATCGCTGTGTTTTCTCGCAACTCTGATGCATTCCCCTGTATCTCCGTGTTGTCGCGCACATCCCATAGCTTCCACTATATTGCCCTGTTTTCGCGCACCTCTCATGTCTTCCCCTACATCGCTGTGTTTTCTCGCACTTCTGATGCATTCCCATGTAACGCCAAGTTTTCGCGCACCTCTTATACTTTCCCCTATATCACCGTGTTTTCGCGTACCTCTCATAGATTCCCCTATACACCGTGTTTTCATACACATCTCATACCGTCACCTATATCACTGTATTTTCGCGCACCTCCTATTGCTTCCCCTATATCGCTGTGCCTTCGTGCACCTCTCATACCTTCCCCTATATCGCCCTGTTTTCGCACTCCTCCTGTAATTTCCCCTATATCACTGTGTTTTCACGCACCTCTCATGTCTTCACCTATATCGCTATGTTTTTGCTCCTGTCATTACTTCCATTATATCGCTGTGTTTTCTCGCAGCTCTGATACATTCCCCTGTATCGCCGTGTTGTCACGCACCTCTCATAATTTCCCCTACATCGCTGTATTCTCGCACATCTCTCATACCTTCCCCTATATCGCCCTGTTTTCGCACACCTCCCATTCCTTCCCCTGTATCGCTGTGTTTTAGTGCACATCTCATATCTTCCCCTATATTGCGCTGTTTTCATGCAGCTCCCATACCTTCCCCGATATCGCTGTGTTTTCGTGCACCTCTCATACCTTCCCCTATATCGCTGTCCTTTGGCGCACCTCTCATACCTTCCCCTATATCGCCCTGTTTTCGCACACATCCCATAGCTTCCACTATATTGCCTCTTTTTCGCGCACCTCTCATGCCTTCCCCTATGTCGCTCTGTTTTCGATCCTCTCATAACGTCACCTATATCGCTGTGTTTTCTTGCACCTCTGATGCATTCCCCTGTATCGCCGTGTTTTTGCGCAACTCTCATACTTTTCCCTATATAGCCGTGTTTTTGCGCATCTCTCAATGCATCCCCGATATCGCCGTGTTTCATGCATATTTCATACATTCCCCTATATCGCTGTGTTTTCGCGCACCTCCCATATCTTCCGCTACATCGCTGTGTTTTTGCGCACCTCGCATGCCTTCACCTATATCACTGTCTTTTCGCACCCTGATATAGCTTCACCTTTATCGCTGTGTTTTTGCGCACCTCTCATAGCTTCCACTATATCGCTGTGTTTTCGCGCACATCTCATGTCTTCCCCTATATCGCTGTGTTTTCGCTGCTCTCATAACTTCCCCTATATCACTGTGTTTTCTCGCACCTCTGATGCATTCCCCTGTATTGCGATGTTTTCGCGCACCTCTCATACCTTCCCCAATATCGCCCTGTTTTCGCGCACCTCCCATGCCTTCCCCTGTATCGCTGTGTTTTTGCACACCTCTGATACCTTCCCCTATAATGCTGTGTTTTCGCGCACCTCTCATGGAATCCCCAATATCGCCATGTATTCATGCACATCTCATACCGTCCCCTATATCACTGTGTTTTCTCACACCACTGATGGCTTCCCCGATATCGCCGTGTCTTCATGCACATCTCATACCGTCCCCTATATCGCTGTGTTTTCGCGCACCTCTCATACCTTCCCCTATATCGCTGTGTTTTCACGCACCTCTCTTAACTTCCCCTATATCACTGTGTTTTCACACACCTCTCATAACTTCTCCTACATTGCTATATTTTTGTGCACCTCTCATAGCTTCCCCTATATCTGTGTTTTTGTGCACCTCTCATACCTTCCCCTATATCACTGTGTTTTCGCGCACGTCCCATAGCGTCCCCTATATCGCTATGTTTTCGCGCACCTCTCATACCTTCCCCTATATCGCCCTGTTTTCGCGCACATCCCATAGCTTCCACTATATTGCCCTGTTTTCGCGGAACTCTCATGTCCTCCCCTACATCACTGTGTTTTCTCGCACTTCTGATGCATTCCCATATAACGCCAAGTTTTCGCACACCTCTCATACTTTCCCCTATATCGCCGTGTTTTCGTGTACCTCTCATAGCTTCCCCTCTATCACCATGTTTTCATACACATCTCATACCGTCCCCATATCACTGTGTTTTCGCGCACCTCCCATAGCAGCCCCTATATTGCTGTGCCTTCGTGCACGTCTCATACCGTCCCCTATATCGCTGTGTTTTCGTGCACCAAGCATAGCTTCGCCTACATCGCTGTTTTTGCACACCTCTCATACCTTCCCCTATATCGCTGTCTTTTTGCGCACATCCCATAGCTTCACCTTTATCGCTGTGTTATTGCTCATCTATCATAGCTTCCCCTATATCGCCGTTTTTTCGCACACCTCGCATGTCTTCACCTATATCGCTAAGTTTTCGCTCCAATCATTACTTCCCCTATATCGCTGTGTTTTCTCGCACCTCTGAAACATTCCCCTGTATCACCATGCTTTCGCACACCTCTTATAATTTCCCCTATATCGCTGTGTTCTCACAGACCTCTCATACCTTCCCCTATATCACTGTGTTTTTGCGCACGTCCCATAGCGTCCCCTATATCGCTGTGTTTTCTCGCACCTCTGATGCATTCCCCTGTATCGCCGTGTTTTCGGGCACATCCCATAGCTTCCACTATATTGCCCTGCTTTTGTGCACCTCTCATGTCTTCTCCTACATCACTGTGTTTTCGCGCACCTCCCATAGCATCCCCTATATAGCAGTGCCTTCGCACACCTCTCTTGCCTTCCCCTATATCGCCCTGTTTTCGCGCACTTCCCATACATTCCCCTATATCGCTGTGTTTTCGTGCACCTCTCATACCTCCCCATATATCGCTGTGTTTTCACGCACCTCTCATAACTTCTCCTATATCGCTGTATTTTTGTGCACCTCTCATACCTTCCCTTTTATCGTTGTGTTTTCGTGCACCTCTCATACCGTCCCTTATATCGCTGTGCTTTCGCGCACCTCTCATAACTTCTCCTATATCGCTGTCTTTTCGCGCACATCCCATAGCTTCACCTTTATCGCTGTGTTATTGCTCACCTCTCATAGATTCCCCTATATCGCCATGTTTTTGCTCACCTCTCATAGCTTCCCCTGTATCGCCGTGTTTTCGCGCACCTCTCATGTCTTCACCTAGATCGCTATGTTTTCGCTCTTCTCATTAATTCCCCTATATCGCTGTGTTTTCTCGCACATCTGATATATTCTCCTGTATCGCCGTGTTTTCGCGCACCTCTCATAATTTCGCCTATATCGCCGTGTTCTCGCACACCTCTCATACCATCCCCTATATCACTGTGTTTTCGCGCACGTCCCATAGCTTCCACTACATTGCCCTGTTTTCGCGCACCTCGCATGTCTTCCCCTACATCGCTGTGTTTTCTCACACCTCTGATGCATTCCCCTATAACGCCAAGATTTCGCGGACCTCTCCTACTTTCCCCTATATCGCCGTGTTCTCGCGCAGCCGCATACCTTCCCCTATATCACTGTGTTTTCACGCACGTCCCATGGAGTCCTCATATTGCTGTGTTTTCGCGCAGCTCTCATACCTTCCCCTATATCGCCCTGTTTTCATGCACATCCCATAGCTCTCACTACATTGCCCTGTTTTCGTGCACCTCTCATGTCTACCCTACATCGCTGTGTTTTTGCTTCTCTCATAACTTCCCCTATATCGCTGTGTTTTCTCGCACCTCTGATGCATTCCCCTGTATCGCCGTGTTTTTGCGCACCTCTCATACTTTCCCCTATATCGCCGTGTTTTCACGCATCTCTCATTTCTTCCCCGATATCTCCGTGTTTTCATGCACATCTCATACCGTCCCCTATATCACTGTGCCTTCGCGCACCTCTCATACCTTCCCCTATATCGCTGTGTTTTCGTGCACCTCTCATACCTTCACACCTTCCCCTATATCGCTGTGTTTTCACTCACCTCTCATAACTTCTCATATATCGCCGTGTTTTCGCGGACCTCTCATAATTTCCCCTATATAGCCATGTTCTTGCACACCTCTCATACCTTCCACTATATCATTGTGTTTTCGCGCACGTCCCATAGCATCCCCTGTATCGCTGTGTTTTCGGGCACCTCTCATACCTTTCCCTGTATCGCCATGTGTTCGCGCATATCCCATAGCTTCCACTTATAGCCCTGTTTTCGAGCACTCTCTTGTCTTCCCCTATATCACTGTGTTTTCGCGCACCTCCCATACCTTCCTATATATCGCTGTGTTTTCGTGCACCTCTCATACCTTCCCCATATCGCCGTGTTTTCAATCACATCTCATAATGTCCCCCATATTGCTGTGTATTCACGCACCTCCCATAGAATCCCCTATATCGTCCCGGTTTCGCACACCTCCCATACCTTCCCTTTTATCGTTGTGTTTTCGTGCACCTCTCATACCTTCCCCTATATTGCTGTGTTTTCGCGCATCTCTCATGACTTCCCCAATATTGCCGTGTATTCATGCACATCTCATACCGTCCCTTATATCGCTGTGCTTTCGCGCACCTCCCATAGCTATGCCCACGTCGCTGTGTTTTCGCGCACCTCTCATACCTTCACCTATATCGCTGTGTTTTCACTCACTTCTCATAACTTCTCATATATCGCCGTGTTTTCGCGGACCTCTCATAATTTCCCCTATATAGCCATGTTCTTGCACACCTCTCATGACTTCCCCTATGTCACTGTGTTTTCGCGCACCTCCCATACCTTCCTCTATATCGCTGTGTTTTCGTGCACCTCTCATACCTTCCCCTATATCGCTGTGTTTTCACGCACCTCTCATAACTTCTCCTATATCGTTGTATTTTTGCGCACCTCTCATACCTTCCCCTATATCGCCGTTTTTTCAATCACATCTCATAACTTCCCCCATATTGCTGTGTATTCGCGCACCTCCCATAGAATCCCCTATATCGCTGTGCCTTCGCGCACATCTCATACCTTCCCCTATATCGTCCTGTTTTCGCGCACCTCCCATACCTTCCCTTTTATCGTTGTGTTTTCGTGCACCTCTCATACCTTCCCCTATATTGCTGTGTTTTCGCGCATCTCTCATGGCTTCCCCAATATTGCCATGTATTCATGCACATCTCATACCGTCCCTTATATCACTGTGCTTTCGCGCACCTACAATAGCTACGCCCACGTCGCTGTGTTTTCGCGCACCTCTCATACATTCCCCTATATCGCTGTCTTTTTGCGCACATCCCATAGCTTCATCTTTATCGCTGTGTTTTTGCTCACCTCTCATAGCTTCCCCTATATCACTGTCTTTTCACGCACCTCTCATGTCTTCACCTATATCGCTATGTTTTCGCTCCTGTCATTACTTCCATTATATCGCTGTGTTTTCTCACACCTCTGATAAATTCCCCTGTATCGCTGTGTTGTCACGCACCTCTCATAATTTCCCCTACATCGCTCTATTCTCGCACACCTCTCATAGCTTCTCCTATATCACTGTGTTTTCGCGCACGTCCCATAGCGTCCCCTGTATCGCTGTGCTTTCGCGCACCTCTCATACCTTCCCTTATATTGCTGTGTTTTCGCGCACCACTCATACCTTCCCTTATATCGCTGAGTTTTCACGCACCTCTCTTAACTTCCCCTATATCGCCGTGTTTTTGCGCACCTCTCATAACTTATCCTATATCGCCGTGTTCTTATGCACATCTCATAACGTCCTCTATATCGCTGTGTATTCGCACACCTCCCATAGCATCCCTTATATCGCTGTGCCTTTGCGCACCTCTCATACCTTCCCAAGTATCGCCCTGTTTTCGCGCACCTGCCATTCCTTCACCTATATCGCCGTTTTCGTGCACCTCTCATACCTTCTCCTACATCGCTGTGCTTTCATGCACCTCTCTTAACTTCTCCTATATCGCTGTGTTTTTGCACACCTCTCATACCTTCCCCTATATTGCTGTGTTTTCAGGCACCTCTCATGTCTTCCCCAATATCGCCGTGTATTCATGCACATCTCATACCGTCGCCTATATTGCTGTGTTTTCGCGCACCTCCCATAGCTTCGCCTACATCGCTGTTTTCGCGCACATCCCATAGCTTCACCTTGATCGCTGTGTTATTGCTCACCTCTCATAGTTTACCCTATATCGCCTTGTTTTCGCGCACCTCGCATGTCTTCACCTATATCGCTATGTTTTCGCTCCTATCATTACTTCCACTATATCGCTGTGTTTTCTCGCACCTCTGATACAGTCTCCTGTATTGCCATGTTTTCGTGCACCTCATACAATTTCCCCTATATCGCCGTGTTCTCGCACACCTCTCATACCTTCCCCTATATCACTGTTTTTTTGCGCTTGTCCCATAGCGTCCCCTATATCGCTGTGTTTTCTCGCACCTCTCATACATTCCCCTGTATCGCCGTGGTTTCGCACACATCCCATAGGTTCCACTATATTGACCTGTTTTTGCGCACCTCTCATGTCTTCCCCTATATAACGGTGTTTTTGCGCACCTCCCATAGCATCCCCTATATCGCTGTGCCTTCGTGCACCTCTCATACGTTCCCCTATATCGCCCTGTTTCGCGCATCTCCTATACCTTCCCTTATATCACTGCGTTTTCGTGTACCTTTCATACCTTCCCCTATATCGCTGTGTTTTCGCACACCTCTCATAACTTCTCCTATATCGCTGTGTTTTTGTGCACCTCTCATACCTTCCCTAATATCACTGCGTTTTCATGCACATCTCATCACGTCCACTATATCGCTGTGTATTCACGTACCTCCCGTAGCATCCCCTATATCGCTGTGCCTTGAGCACCTCTCATAGCTTCCCCTATATCGCTGTCTTTTCGCGCACATCCCATAGATTCACATTTATCGCTGTGTTATTGCTCACCTCTCATAGCTTCCCCTGTATCGCCGTGTTTTTGCTCACCTCTCATAGCTTCCCCTATATCGCCATGTTTTCGCGCACCTCTCATGTCTTCACCTAGATCGCTATGTATTCCATCCTCTCAATACTTCCCCTATACCGCTGTGTTTTCTCGCACATCTGATACATTCTCCCGTATCGCCGTGTTTTCGCACACCTGTCATAATTTCCCCTATATTGCCCTGTTTTCGCGCACCTCTCATGTATTCCACTAATTAGCTGTATTTTCTGGCACCTCTGATGCATTCCCCTGTAACGCCAAGTTTTCGCGCACCTCTCATACTTTCCCCTATATCGCCATGTTTTTATGCACATCTCATACCGTCTCCTATATCGCTGTGTTTTCGCACACCTCCCATAGCATCCCCTATATCGCTGTGCCGTCGTGAACCTCTCATACCTTCCCCTATATCGCTGTGTTTTCACGCACCTCTCTTAACTTCTCCTATATCGCTGTGTTTTTGTGCACCTCTCATGGCTTGCCCAATATCGCCGTGTTTTCATGCACATCTCTTAACGTCCCCTATGTCGCTGTGTATTCGCGCACCTCCCATAGACTACCCTATATCGCTGTGTTCTCGCACACCTCTCATACCTTCCCCACATCGCCCTGTTTTCGCGCACATTCCATAGTTTCCAATATATTGCCCTGTTTTCGCGCACCTCTCATGTCTTCCCCTACATCGCTGTGTTTTCTCGCACTTCTGATGCATTCCCATGTAACGCCAAGTTTTCGCGCACCTCTCATACTTTCCCCTATATCACCGTGTTTTCGCGTACCTCTCATAGCTTCCCCTATACACCGTGTTTTCATACACATCTCATACCGTCACCTATATCACTGTATTTTGGCGCACCTCCCATTGCTTCCCCTATATCGCTGTGCCTTCGTGCACCTCTCATACCTTCCCCTATATCGCCCTGTTTTCGCACTCCTCCTATAATTTCCCCTATATCGCTGTGTTTTCACGCACCTCTCATGGCTTCTCCAATATCGCCGTGTATTCGCGCTCGTCTCATACCGTCCCCTATATCGCTGTGTTTTCGTGCACCTCTTATAATTTCCCCATATCGCCGTGTTCTCGCAGACCTCTCATACGGTCCCCTAAATCACTGTGTTTTCGCGCAAGTCCCATAACGTTCGCTATATCGCTGTGTTTTCTCGCAACTCTGATGCATTCCCCTGTATCTCCGTGTTGTCGCGCACATCCCATAGCTTCCACTATATTGCCCTGTTTTCGCGCACCTCTCATGTCTTCCCCTACATCGCTGTGTTTTCTCGCACTTCTGATGCATTCCCATGTAACGCCAAGTTTTCGCGCACCTCTTATACTTTCCCCTATATCACCGTGTTTTCGCGTACCTCTCATAGATTCCCCTATACACCGTGTTTTCATACACATCTCATACCGTCACCTATATCACTGTATTTTCGCGCACCTCCTATTGCTTCCCCTATATCGCTGTGCCTTCGTGCACCTCTCATACCTTCCCCTATATCGCCCTGTTTTCGCACTCCTCCTGTAATTTCCCCTATATCACTGTGTTTTCACGCACCTCTCATGTCTTCACCTATATCGCTATGTTTTTGCTCCTGTCATTACTTCCATTATATCGCTGTGTTTTCTCGCAGCTCTGATACATTCCCCTGTATCGCCGTGTTGTCACGCACCTCTCATAATTTCCCCTACATCGCTGTATTCTCGCACATCTCTCATACCTTCCCCTATATCGCCCTGTTTTCGCACACCTCCCATTCCTTCCCCTGTATCGCTGTGTTTTAGTGCACATCTCATATCTTCCCCTATATTGCGCTGTTTTCATGCAGCTCCCATACCTTCCCCGATATCGCTGTGTTTTCGTGCACCTCTCATACCTTCCCCTATATCGCTGTCCTTTGGCGCACCTCTCATACCTTCCCCTATATCGCCCTGTTTTCGCACACATCCCATAGCTTCCACTATATTGCCTCTTTTTCGCGCACCTCTCATGCCTTCCCCTATGTCGCTCTGTTTTCGATCCTCTCATAACGTCACCTATATCGCTGTGTTTTCTTGCACCTCTGATGCATTCCCCTGTATCGCCGTGTTTTTGCGCAACTCTCATACTTTTCCCTATATAGCCGTGTTTTTGCGCATCTCTCAATGCATCCCCGATATCGCCGTGTTTCATGCATATTTCATACATTCCCCTATATCGCTGTGTTTTCGCGCACCTCCCATATCTTCCGCTACATCGCTGTGTTTTTGCGCACCTCGCATGCCTTCACCTATATCACTGTCTTTTCGCACCCTGATATAGCTTCACCTTTATCGCTGTGTTTTTGCGCACCTCTCATAGCTTCCACTATATCGCTGTGTTTTCGCGCACATCTCATGTCTTCCCCTATATCGCTGTGTTTTCGCTGCTCTCATAACTTCCCCTATATCACTGTGTTTTCTCGCACCTCTGATGCATTCCCCTGTATTGCGATGTTTTCGCGCACCTCTCATACCTTCCCCAATATCGCCCTGTTTTCGCGCACCTCCCATGCCTTCCCCTGTATCGCTGTGTTTTTGCACACCTCTGATACCTTCCCCTATAATGCTGTGTTTTCGCGCACCTCTCATGGAATCCCCAATATCGCCATGTATTCATGCACATCTCATACCGTCCCCTATATCACTGTGTTTTCTCACACCACTGATGGCTTCCCCGATATCGCCGTGTCTTCATGCACATCTCATACCGTCCCCTATATCGCTGTGTTTTCGCGCACCTCTCATACCTTCCCCTATATCGCTGTGTTTTCACGCACCTCTCTTAACTTCCCCTATATCGCCGTGTTTTTGCGCACCTCTCATAACTTACCCTATATCGCCGTGTTGTTATGCACATCTCATAACGTCCTCTATATCGCTGTGTATTCGCACACCTCCCATAGCATCCCTTATATCGCTGTGCCTTCGCGCATCTCTCATACCTTCCCAAGTATCGCCCTGTTTTCGTGCACCTCCCATTCCTTCAACTATATCGCTGTTTTCGTGCACCTCTCATACCTTCTCCTATATCGCTGTGCCTTCGCGCACCTCTCATAACTTCCCCTATATCGCCCTGTTTTCGCGCACCTCCCATACCTTCCCCAATATCGCTGTGTTTTCTTGCACGTCTCATACCTTCCCTTATCTCGCTGTGTTTTCACGCACATCTCATAACTTCTCCAATATCACTGTATTTTTGTGCAGCTCTTATACCTTCCCCTATATTGCCGTGTTTTCATGCACATCTCATAGCGTCCCCTATATCACTGTGTATTCGCGCACCTCCCATAGCATCCCTTATATTGCTGTGCCTTCGCACACCTCTCATACCTTCCCCTATATCGCCCTGTTTTCGCACACCTTCCATACCTTCCCCTATATCGCTGTGTTTTCATGCACCTCTCATAATTTCTCCTGTATCGCCGTATTTTTGCACACCTCTCATGGCTTCCCCAATATCGCCGTGTTTTCATGCACATCTCTTAACGTCCCATATATCGCTGTGTATTCGCGCAACTGCCATAGCATCCCCTATATCGCTGTGCCTTTGCGCACCTCTCATACCTTCCGCTATGTCACCCTGTTTTCGCACACCTCCCATACCGTCCCCTATATCGCTGTATTTTCGCACACCTCTCATGGCTTTCCCAATATAGCCGTGTTTTCATGCACATCTCATAACGTCCCATATATCTCTGTGTATTCACGCACCTCCCTTAGCATCCCCTATATCGCTGTGCCTTAGTGCATCACTCATACCTTCCCCTATATCGCCCTTTTTCCCGTGCACCTCCCATGACTTCGCCTACATCACTGTGTTTTTGCGCACCTCTCATATCTTCCCATATATCGCCGTGGTTTCGCGCACCTCTCATTTCTTCACCTATATCGCTGTGTTTCCGCTCCTCTCATTACTTCCACCATATCGCTCTGTGTTCTCGCACTTCTGATACAGTTCCCTGTATCAACGTGTTTTCGCGCACCTCTCATAATTTCACCTATATCGCCGTGCTCTCGCACACCTCTCATATCTTCCCCTATATCACTGTGTTTCCGCGCATGTCCAATAGCGTCCCCTATATCGCTCTGTTTTCACGCACCTCTCATGTCTTCCCCTATATCACTGTGTTTTCGTGCATCTCCCATACCATCCCCTATATTGCTGTGTTTCGCACACGTCTCATACCTGTCCCTATATCGCCCTGTTTTCGAGCACCTCTCATACCTCCCCTTATATCGCTGTGTTTTCACGCACCTCTCATAACTTCCCCTGTATTGCTGTATTTATGCGCACCTCTCATAACTTCCCCTATATTGCCGTGTTTTTATGCACATCTCATAACGTCCCCTATATCGCTGTGTATTCGCGCACCTCCCATAGCATCGCCTATATCGCTGTGCCTTCGCGCACCTCTCATACCTTCCCCTATATCGCCCTGTTTTCGCACACATCCCATACCTTCCACTATATTGCCCTGTTTTTGCGCACCTCTCATGTCTTCCACTGCATCGCTGTGTTTTCTGGCACCTCTGATGCATTCCCCTGTAACACCAAGTTTTCGCGCACCTCTCATACTTTCCCCTATATCGCCGTGTTTACGCGCACCTCTCATACCTGCCCCTATATCGCCCTGTTTTCGCGCATCTCCTATACCTTCCCTTATATCACTGCGTTTTCGTGCACCTCTCATACCTGCCCGAATATCACTGCGTTTTCATGCACATTTCATCACGTTCACTATATCGCTGTGTATTCACGCACCTCCCACAGCATCCCCTATATCGCTGTGCCTTGCGCACCTCTCATAGCTTCCCCTATATCGCTGTCTTTTCGCGCACATCCCATAGATTCACCTTTATCGCTGTGTTATTGCTCACCTCTCATAGCTTCCCCTATATCGCTATGTTTTCGCGCACCTCTCATGTCTTCACCTAGATCGCTATGCATTCGATCCTCACAATACTTCCCCTATATCGCTGTGTTTTCTCCCACATCTGATACATTCTCCCGTATCGCCGTGTTTTCGCACACCTGTCATAATTTCCCCTATATTGCCCTGTTTTCGCACACCTCTCATGTATTCCAATAATTAGCTGTCTTTTCTGGCACCTCTGATGCATTCCCCTGTAACGCCAAGTTTTCACGCACCTCTCATACTTTCCCCTATATCACCGTATTTACGCGCACCTCTCATACCTCCCCCTATATCGCCATGTTTTTATGCACATCTCATACCGTCTTCTATATCGCTGTGTTTTCGCGCACCTCCCATAGCATCCCCTATCTCGCTGTGCCTTCGTGAACCTCTCATACCTTCCCCTATATTGCTGTGTTTTCACGCACCTCTCTTAACTTCTCCTATATCGCTGTGTTTTTGCACACCTCTCATACCTTCCCCTATATCACTGTGTTTTCAGGCACCTCTCATGGCTTCCCGACTATCGCCGTGTATTCATGCACATCTCATACCTTCCCCTATATCGCTGTGCGTTCGCGCACCTCCCATAGCGTCGCCTACATCGCTGTTTTTGCGCACCTCTCATACCTTCCCCTATATAGATGTATTTTTGCACACATCTCATACCTTTCCCTATATTGATGTGTTTTCATGCACATCTCATAACGTCCCCTATATCGCTCTGTATTTGCGCACCTCCCATAGCATCCCCTATATCACTGTGCCTTCACGCATCTCTCATGCATTCCCATATATCGCCCTGTTTTCGCGCACCTCCCATACCTTCCCCGATATCGCTGTGTTTTCGTGCTCCTCTCATACATTCCCCTATACTGCTGTGTTTTCACGCACCTCTCTTAACTAATCCTATATCGATGTGTTTTGCACACCTCTCATACCTTCCCCTATATCGCTCTGTATTCATGCACATCTCATACCGTCCCCTATATCGCTGTGTTTTGGCGCACCTCCCATAGATTCGCCTACATCGCTGTTTTCGCGCACATCCCATAGTTTCACCTTGATCGCTGTGTTATTGCTCACCTCTCATCGCTTACCCTATATCGCCGTGTTCTCGCACACCTCTCATATCTTCCCCTATATCACTGTGTTTTCGCGCACGTCCAATATCGTCCCCTATATCGCTCTGTTCTCGCACACCTCTCATATCTTCCCCTATATCACTGTGTTTTCGCGCACGTCCAATAGCGTCCCCTATATCGCTCTGTTTTCACGCACCTCTCATGTCTTCCCCTATATCACTGTTTTTTCGTGCATCTCCCATACCATCTCCTATATTGCTGTGTTTTCGTGTACCTCTCATGCCTCCCCTTATATCGCTGTGTTTTCACGCACCTCTCATAACTTCCCCTATATTGCCGTGTTTTTATGCACATCCTATTACGTCCCCTGTATCGCTGTGTATTCGAGCACCTCCCGTAGCATCCCCTATATCGCTGTGCCTTCGCGCACCTCTCATTCCTTCCCCTATATCACATCTGATTTCGGGCACATTCCATACCTTCCACTTTATTGGCCTGTTCTCGCGCACCTCTCATGTCTTCCACTACATCGCTGTGTTTTCTGGCACCTCTGATGCATTCCCCTGTAACACCAAGTTTTCGCGCACCTCTCATACTTTCCCCTATATCGCCGTGTTTACGCGCACCTCTCATACCTCCCCCTATATCGCCATGTTTTTATGCACATCTCATACCGTCTCCTATATCGCTGTGTTTTTGCGCACCTCCCATAGCATCCCCTATATCGCTGTGCCTTCAAGCTCCTCTCATACCTTCCCTATATCGCCCTGTTTTCGCGCACCTCCTATACCTTCCCTTATATCACTGCGTTTTCGTGCACCTTTCATACCTTCCCCTATATCGCTGTATTTTCGCACACCTCTCATAACTTCTCCTATATCGCTGTGGTTTTGTGTACCTCTCATACCTTCCCTAATATCACTGCGTTTTCATGCACATCTCATCACGTCCCCTATATCTCTGTGTATTCACGCACCTCCCATAGCATCCCCTATATCGCTGTGCCTTGCGCACCACTCATACCTTTCCCTATATCGCCCTGTTTTCCGTGAACCTCGCATGGCTTCGCCTACATCACTGTGTTTTTGTGCAGCTCATACCTTCCCCTATATCACCGTGTTTTCGCGCACCTCTCATTTCTTCACCGATATCGCTGTGTTTCCGCTCCTCTCATTACTTCCCCTATATCGCTCTGTGTTCTCGCACTTCTGATACAGTTCCCTGTATCAACGTGTTTTCGCGCACCTCTCATAATTTCACCTATATCGCCGTGTTCTCGCACACCTCTCATATCTTCCCCTATATCACTGTGTTTTCATGCACGTCCAATAGCGTCCCCTATATCGCTCTGTTTTCACGCACCTCTCATGTCTTCCCCTATATCACTGTTTTTTCGTGCATCTCCCATACCATCCCCTATAATGCTGAGTTTCGCACACGTCTCATACCTTTCCCTATATCGCCGTTTTCGAGCACCTCCCATACCTTCCCCTATATCGCTGTGTTTTCGTGTACCTCTCATACCTCCCCTTATATCGCTGTGTTTTCACGCACCTCTCTTAACTTCCCCTGTATTGCTGCATTTTTGCGCACCTCTCATATATCGCATCTGTTTTCCCCTATATCGCATCTGTTTTCGCGCACATTCCATACCTTCCACTATATTGGCCTGTTCTCGCGCACCTCTCATGTCTTCCACTACATCGCTGTGTTTCTGGCACCTCTGATGCATTCCCCTGTAACACCAAGTTTTCGTGCATCTCATACTTTCCCCTATATCGCCGTGTTTACGCGCACCTCTCATACCTCCCCCTATATCGCCATGTTTTTATGCACATCTCATACCGTCTCCTATATCGCTGTGTTTTTGCGCACCTCCCATAGCATCCCCTATATCGCTGTGCCTTCGAGCACCCCTCATACCTTCCCTATATCGCCCTGTTTTCCCGCACCTCCTATACCTTCCCTTATATCACTGCGTTTTCGTGCACCTTTCATACCTTCCCCTATATCGCTGTATTTTGGCACACCTCTCATAACTTCTCCTATATCGCTGTGTTTTTGTGCACCTCTCATACCTTCCCTAATAACACTGCGTTTTCATGCACATCTCATCACGTCCCCTATATCTCTGTGTATTCACGCACCTCCCATAGAATCCCCTATATCGCTGTGCCTTCGCGCACCGCTCATACCTTCCCCTATATCGCCCTGTTTCCCGCGCACCACTCATGGCTTCGCATACATCGCTGTGTATTTGCGCACCTCTCATATCTTCCCTTATATCGCCCTGTTTTCGCGCACATCCCAGAACTTCCCTTCTTTCGCTGTGTTTTCGTGTACCTCTCATACCTCCCCTTATATCGCTGTGTTTTCACGCACCTCTCATACCTTCTCCTGCATTGCTGTATTTTTGTGTACCTCTCATAACTTCCCCTATATTGCCGTGTTTTTATGCACATCTCATAACGTCCCCTATATCGCTGTGTATTCGCGCACCTCCCATTGCATCCCCTATATCACTGTGCCTTTGCGCACCTCTCATACCTTCCCCAATATCGCACAGTTTTCGCGCACCTCCGATTCCTTCCCCTATATCGCTGTGTTTTCGTGCACCTTTCATACCTTCCCTTATATCGCTGTGTTTTCACACTCCTCTCATAACTTCTCCTATATCACTGAGTTTTTGTGCACCTCTCATACCTTCCCTAATATCGCTGAGTTTTCATGCACATCTCATCACGTCCCCTATATCGCTGTGTATTTGCGCACCTCCCATAGCATTCCCTATATCGCTGTGCCTTGCGCACCTCTCATAGCTTCCCCTATATCGCTGTCTTTTTGCGCACATCCCATAGATTCAGCTTTATCGCTGTGTTATTGCTCACCTCTCATAACCTCCCCTGTATCGCCGTGTTTTTGCTCACCTCTCATGTCTTCACCTAGATCGCTATGTTTTCGCTCCTCTCAATACTTCCCCTATATCGCTGTGTTTTCTCGCACAATTGATACATTCTCCCGTATCACTGTTTTCGCACACCTCTCATTATTCCCCCTATATCGCCGTGTTCTCGCGCACCTCTCATACCTTCCCCGATATCACCCTGTTTTCGCGCACATCTCATACCTCCCACTATATTGCCCTGTTTTCGCGCACCTCTCATGTCTTCCACTACATCGCTGCCTTTTCTGGCACCTCTGATGCTTTCCCCTGTAACGCCAAGTTTTCGCGCACCTCTCATACTTTCCCCTATATCGCCGTGTTTTTATGCATATCTCATACCGTCTTCTATATCGCTGTGTTTTCGCGCACTCCCATAGCATCCCCTATATCGCTGTGCCTTCGTGCACCTCTCATACCTTGCCCTATATCGCCCTGTTTTCGCGCACCTCCTATACCTTCCCTTATATCGCTGCGTTTTCGTGCACCTCTCATACCTTCCCCTATATGGCTGTGTTTTCATGCACATCTCATAACGTCCCCTATATCGCTGTGTATTCGTGCACCTCCCATTCCTTCCCGAATATATCTCTGTGCTTTCGTGTACCTTTCATATCTTCCCCTATATCGCTGTGTTTTCGCACACCTCTCATAACTTCTCCTATATCGCTGTGTTTTTGTGCACCTCTGATACCTTCCCTAATATCGCTGCATTTTCATGCACATCTCATCACGTCCCCTATATCGCTGTGTATTCACGCACCTCCCATAGCATCCCCTATATCGCTGTGCCTTGCGCACCTCTCATAGCTTCCCCTATATCGCTGTCTTTTCGCGCACAACCCATAGATTCACCTTTATCGCTGTGTTATTGCTCACCTCTCATAGCTTCCCCTGTATCGCCGTGTTTTTGCTCACCTCTCATAGCTTCCCCTATATCGCTGTGTTTTCTCCCACATCTGATACATTCTCCCGTATTGCCGTGTTTTCACACACCTCTCATAATTTCCCCTATATCGCCGTATTCTCGCACAACTCTCATACCTTACCCTATATCGCTGTGTTTTCGCGCACCTCCCATTGCATCCGTTATAATGCTGTGCCTTCGTGCACCTCTCATACCTTCCCCTATATTGCTGTGTTTTCACGCACCTCTCTTAACTTCTCCTATATCGCTGTGATTTTGCACACCTCTCATACCTTCCCCAATATCACCGTGTTTTTATGTACATCTCATAACGTCCCCAATGTCGCTGGGTTTTCACGCACCTCTCATAACTTCCCCTATATCGCCCTGTTTTCGCGCTCCTCTCATACCTTCCCCTATATCACTGTGTTTTCACGCAGCTCTCATACCTTCCCCTATATCGCTGTGTTTTCGCAAACCACTCATGACTTCCCGACTATTGCTGTGTATTCATGCACATCTCCTACCTTCCCCTATACCGCTATGCTTTCGCACACCTCCCATAGCTTCGCCTACATCGCTGTTTTCGCGCACCTCTCATACCTTCCCCTATATCGATGTATTTTTGCGCACATCTCATACCTTCCCCTATATTGATGTGTTTTCATGCACATCTCATAACGTCCCCTATATCGCTGGGTATTTGCGCAACTCCCATACCCTCCCCTATATTACTGTGCCTTCGCGCACCTCTCATGCATTCCCGTATATCGCCCTGTTTTCGCGCACCTCCTATAGCTTCACCTACATTGCTGTTTTCGCGCACCTCTCATACCTTCCCCTATATCGATGTATTTTTGCGCACAGCTCATAACATCCCCAATGTCGCTGGGTTTTCACACACTTCTCATAACTTCCCCCATATAGCCCTGTTTTCGCGCTCCTCTCATACCTTCACCTATATCACTATGTTTTCACGCAGCTCTCATACCTTCCCCTATATTGATGTATTTTCGCGCACATCTCATGCCTTCTCCAAATCGCTGTGCTTTTGCGCACATCCCTTAGCTTCACCTTGATCGCTGTGTTATTGCTCACCTCTCATAGCTTACCCTATATCGCCGTGTTTTCGCGCACCTCGCACGTCTTCACCTATACCGCTATGTTTTCGCTCCTATCATTACTTCCCCTATATCACTGTGTTTTCTCACACCTCTGATACATTCTCCTGTATTGCCATGTTTTCGCGCACCTCTTACAGTTTCCCCTATATCGCCGTGTTCTCGCACACCTCTCATACCTTCCCCTATATCACTGTTTTTTTGCGCATCTCCCATAGCGTCCTCTATATGGCTGTGTTTTCTCGCACCTCTGATACATTCCCCTGTATCGCCGTGGTTTCGCGCACATCCCACAGGTTCCACTATATTGCCCTGTTTTTGCGCACCTCTCATGTCTTCCCCTATATCGCTGTGCCTTCGCGCACCTCTCATAACTTCCCCTTTATCGCCCTGTTTTCACGCACCTCCCATACCTTCCCCAATATCGCTGTGTTTTCGTGCACCTCTCATACCTTCCCTTATATCGGTATGTTTTCACGCACCTCTCATTACTTCTCCTATATCGCTGTATTTTTGCACAGTTCTTATACCTTCCCCTATATTGCCGTGTTTTCATGCACATCTCATAACGTCCCCTATATCGCTGTGTATTTGCGCACATCCCATAGCATCCCTTATATTGCTGTGCCTTCGCGCAGATCTCATAACTTTCCCTACGTCGCCCTGTTTTCGCACACCTTCCATACCGTCCCCTATATCGCTGTATTTTCGCACAGCTCTCATGGCTTCCCCAATATCGCCGTGTTTTCATGCACATCTAATAACGTCCCCTATATCGCTGTGTATTCGCGCACCTCCCATAGCATCCCTTATATAGCTGTGCCTTCGCGCACCTCTCATACCTTCCCCTATATCGCCCTGTTTTCGCGCACCTCCGATTCTTTCCCCTATATCGTTGTGTTTTCGTGCACCTGTAATACCTTCCCCTATATATCTGTGTTTTCATATACTTCTCATAACTTCTCCTATATCGCTGTGTTTTCGTTTACCTTTCATACCTTCCCTTATATCGCTGTGTTTTCACACACCTCTCATAACTTCTCCTTTATCACTGTTTTTTGTGCACCTCTCATACCTTCCCAAATATCGCTGCGTTTTCATGCACATCTCATCACGTCCCCTATATCGCTGTGTATTCGCGCTCCTCCCATAGCATCCCCTATATCGCTGTGCCTTGCGCACCTCTCATACCTTCCCCTATATCGCTGTCATTTCACGCACATCCCATAGATTCACCTCTATCGCTGTGTTATTGCTCACCTCTCATAGCTTCCCCTGTATTGCCGTGTTTTTGCTCACGTCTCATGTCTTCACCTCGATCGCTATGTTTTCGCTCCTCTCAATACTTCCCCTATATCGCTGTGTTTTCTCGCACAATTGATACGTTCTCCCGTATCGCCGTTTTTGTGCACACCTCTCATAATTTCCCTTATATCGCCGTGTTCTCGCACACCTCTCATACCTTCCCCTATATCACTGTGTTTTTGCGCACGTCCCATAGCGTCCCCTATATTGCTGTGTTTTCGCGCACCTCTCATATCTTCCCCTATATCGCCCTGTTTTCGCGCACATCCCATACCTTCCACTATATTGCCCTGTTTTCGCGCACCTCTCATTCCTCCCCCTATATCGCCATGTTTTTATGCACATCTCATACCGTCTCCTATATCGCTGTGTTTTCGCGCACCTCCCATAGCATCCCCTATATCGCTGTGCCTTCGTGCTCCTCTCATACCTTCCCTTATATCGCCCAGTTTTCGCGCACCTCCTATACCTTCCCTTATATCGCTGCGTTTTCGTGCACCTCTCATACCTTCCCCTATATTGCCCTGTTTTCGCGCACCTCCTATACCTTCCCTTATATCACTGCGTTTTCGTGCACCTCTCAAAGCTTCCCCTATATGGTTGTGTTTTCATGCACATCTCATAACGTCCCCTATATCGCTGTGTATTCGTGCACCTCCCATTCCTTCCCGTATATATCTCTGTGTTTTCGTGCACCTTTCATACATTCCCCTATATCGCTGTGTTTTTGCATACCTCTCATAACTTCTCCTATATCGCTGTGTTTTTGTGCACCTCTCATACCTTCCCTAATATCGCTGCGTTTTCATGCACATCTCATCACGTCCCCTATATCGCTGTGTATTCAGGCACCTCCCATAGCATCCCCTATATCGCTGTGCCTTGCGCACCTCTCATAGCTTCCCCTATATCACTGTCTTTTCGCTCACATCCCATAGATTCACCTTTATCGCTGTGTTATTGCTCACCTCTCATAGCTTCCCCTATATCGCCGTGTTTTCGCGCACCTCTCATGTCTTCACCTAGATCGCTATGTTTTCGCTACTCTCAATACTTCCCCTATATCGCTGTGCTTTATCGCACATCTGATACATTCTCCCGTATCGCTGTGTTTTCGCACACCTCACTTAATTTCCCCTATATCGCCGTGTTCTCGCACACCTCTCCTTTACCTTACCCTATATCGCCCTGTTTCCGTGCACATCGCATAGCTTCCACTACATGGCCCTGTTTTCGCGCACCTCTCATGTATTCCACTACATCGCTCTGTTTTCTGGCACCTCTGATGCATTCCCCTGTAACGCCAAGTTTTCGCGCACCTCTCATACTTTCCCCTATCTCGACGTGTTCTCGCACATCTCTCATACCTTCCCCTATATCACTGTGTTTTCGCGCACGTCCCATAGCGTCCTCTATATCGCTGTGCTTTCACGCACCTCTCATACCTTCCCCTACATCGCCCTGTTTTAGCGCACATCCCATAGCTTCCACTATATAGCCCTGTTTTTGCGCACCTCTCATGTCTTCCCCTGCATCGCTGTGTTTTCTCGCACCTCTGATACATTCCCCTGTAACGCCAAGTTTTCGCGCACCTCTGATACTTTCTCCTATATCACCGTGTTTTAGCGCACCTCTCATAGCTTCCCATATATCGCCGTGTTTTCATACACATCTCATACCGTCCCCTATATCACTGTGTTTTCGCGCACCTCCCATAGCATCCCCTATATCGCTGTGCCTTCGTGCACCTCTCATACCTTCCCCTATATCGCCGTGTTTTCATGCACATCTCATAACGTCCCCTATATTGCTGGGTTTTCACGCACCTCTCATAACTTCCCCTGTATCGCCGTGTTTTTGCTCACCTCTCATAACTTCCCCTATATCGCTGTGTTGTTATGCGCATCTCATAACGTCCCCTATATCGCTGTGTATTCGCGCACCTCCCATAGCATCCCCTATATCGCCCTGTTTTCGCGCACCTCCCATTCCTTCACCTATATCGCTGTTTTCGCGCTCCTCTCATACCTTCCCCTATATCACTGTGTTTTCACGCAGCTCTCATACCTTCCCCTATATCGCTGTGTTTTCGCACACCTCTCATGGCTTCCCGACTATCGCCGTGTTTTCATGCACATCTCATAACGTCTCCTATATCTCTGTGCATTCACGCACCTCCCATAGCATCCACTATATCGCTGTGCCTTCGCGCACCGCTCATACCTTCCCCTATATCGCCCTGTTTCCCGCGCACCTCTCATGGCTTCGCATACATCGCTGTGTTTTTGCGCACCTTTCATATCTTCCCTTATATCGCCCTGTTTTCGCGCACATCCCATAACTTCAACTATATCGCTGTGTTATTGCTTACCTCTCATAGCTTCCCCTATATTGCCGTGTTTTCGCGCACCTCTCATATCTTCACTTATATCGCTGTTTCCGCTCCTCTCATTACTTCCCCTATATCGCTCTGTGTTCTCGCACTTCTGATACTGTTCCCTGTATCAACGTGTTCTCGCACACCTCTCATATCTTCCCCTATATCGCTGTGTTTTCGTGCACTTCCCATACCATCCCCTATATTGCTGTGCCTTCGCACACCTCTCATACCTTTCCCTATATCACCCTGTTTTCGAGCACCTCCCATAACCTTCCTTATATCGCTGTGTTTTCGTGTACCTCTCATACCTCCCCTTATATCGCTGTGTTTTCACGCACCTCTCATACCTTCTCCTGCATTGCTGTATTTTTGTGTACCTCTCATAACTTCCCCTATATTGCCGTGTTTTTATGCACATCTCATAACGTCCCCTGTATCGCTGTGTATTCGCGCACCTCCCATTGCATCCCCTATATCACTGTGCCTTTGCACACCTCTTATACCTTCCCCAATATCGCACAGTTTTCGCGCACCTCCGATTCCTTCCCCTATATCGCTGTGTTTTCGTGCACCTTTCATACCTTCCCCTAAATCGCTGTGTTTTCACACTCCTCTCATAACTTCTCCTATATCACTGAGTTTTCGTGCACCTCTCATACCTTCCCTAATATCGCAGAGTTTTAATGCACATCTCATCACGTCCCCTATATCGCTGTGTATTTGCGCACCTCCCATAGCATTCCCTATATCGCTGTGCCTTGCGCACCTCTCATAGCTTCCCCTATATCGCTGTCTTTTTGCGCACATCCCATAGATTCAGCTTTATCGCTGTGTTATTGCTCACCTCTCATACCTTCCCCTATATCGCCCTCTTTTCGCGCACATCCCATACCTTCCACTATATTGACCTGTTTTCGCGCACCTCTCATGTCTTCCACTACATCGCTGTCTTTTCTGGCACCTCTGATGCTTTCCCCTGTAACGCCAAGTTTTCGCGCACCTCTCATACTTTCCCCTATATCGCCGTGTTTTTATGCACATCTCATACCGTCTTCTATATCGCTGTGTTTTCGCGCACTCCCATAGCATCCCCTATATCGCTGTGCCTTCGTGCACCTCTCATACCTTCCCCTATATCGTCCTGTTTTCGCGCACCTCCTATACCTTCCCTTATATCGCTGCGTTTTCGTGCACCTCTCATACCTTCCCCTATATGGCTGTGTTTTCATGCACATCTCATAACGTCCCCTATATCGCTGTGTATTCGTGCACCTCCCATTCCTTCCCGAATATATCTCTGTGCTTTCGTGTACCTTTCATATCTTCCCCTATATCGCTGTGTTTTCGCACACCTCTCATAACTTCTCCTATATCGCTGTGTTTTTGTGCACCTCTGATACCTTCCCTAATATCGCTGCGTTTTCATGCACATCTCATCACGTCCCCTATATCGCTGTGTATTCACGCACCTCCCATAGCATCCCCTATATCGCTGTGCCTTGCGCACCTCTCATAGCTTCCCCTATATCGCCGTCTTTTCGCGCACAACGCATAGATTCACCTTTATCGCTGTGTTATTGCTCACCTCTCATAGCTTCCCCTGTATCGCCGTGTTTTTGTTCACCTCTCATAGCTTCCTCTATATCGCCATGTTTTTGCGCACCTCTCATGTCTTCACCTAGATCGCTATGTTTTCGCTCCTCTCAATACTTCCCCTATATCGCTGTGTTTTCTCCCACATCTGATACATTCTCCCGTATTGCCGTGTTTTCACACACCTCTCATAATTTCCCCTATATCGCCGTGTTCTCGCACAACTCTCATACCTTACCCTATATCACTGTGTTTTCGCGCACGTCCCATTGCGTCCCCTATATCGCTGTGTTTTCGCGCACCTCCCATAGCATCCCCTATAATGCTGTGCCTTCGTGCACCTCTCATACCTGCCCCTATATTGCTGTGTTTTCACGCACCTCTCTTAACTTCTCCTATATCGCTGTGATTTTGCACACCTCTCATACCTTCCCCAATATCACCGTTTTTTCATGTACATCTCATAACGTCCCCAATGTCGCTGGGTTTTCACGCACCTCTCATAACTTCCCCTATATCGCCCTGTTTTCGCGCTCCTCTCATACCTTCCCCTATATCACTGTGTTTTCACGCAGCTCTCAAACCTTCCCCTATATCGCTGTGTTTTCGCAAACCTCTCATGGCTTCCCGACTATTGCCGTGTATTCATGCACATCTCCTACCTTCCCCTATACCGCTATGATTTCGCGCACCTCCCATAGCTTCGCCTACATCGCTGTTTTCGCGCACATCCCTTAGCTTCACCTTGATCGCTGTGTTATTGCTCACCTCTCATAGCTTACTCTATATCGCCGTGTTTTCGCGCACCTCGCACGTCTTCACCTATACCGCTATGTTTTTGCTCCTATCATTACTTCCCCTATATCATTGTGTTTTCTCACACCTCTGATACATTCTCCTGTATTGCCATGTTTTCGCGCACCTCTTACAGTTTCCCCTATATCGCCGTGTTCTCGCACACCTCTCATACCTTCCCCTATATCACTGTTTTTTTGCACATCTCCCATAGCGTCCTCTATATCGCTGTGTTTTCTCGCACCTCTGATACATTCCCCTGTATCGCCGTGGTTTTGCGCACATCCCACAGGTTCCACTATATTGCCCTGTTTTTGCGCACCTCTCATGTCTTCCCCTATATCGCTGTGCCTTCGCGCACCTCTCATAACTTCCCCTTTATCGCCCTGTTTTCATGCACCTCCCATACCTTCCCCAATATCGCTGTGTTTTCGTGCACCTCTCATACCTTCCCTTATATCGGTATGTTTTCACGCACCTCTCATAACTTCTCCTATATCGCTGTATTTTTGCACAGTTCTTATACCTTCCCCTATATTGCCGTGTTTTCATACGCATCTCACAACGTCCCCTATATCACTGTGTATTCGCGCACATCCCATAGCATCCCTTATATTGCTGTGCCTTCGCGCAGATCTCATAACTTTCCCTACGTCGCCCTGTTTTCGCACACCTCCCATACCGTCCCCTATATCGCTGTATTTTCACACAGCTCTCATGGCTTCCCCAATATCGCCGTGTTTTCATGCACATCTCATAACGACCCTATATCGCTGTGTATTCGCGCACCTCCCATAGCATCCCTTATATTGCTGTGCCTTCGCGCACCTCTCATACCTTCCTCTATATCGCCCTGTTTTCGCGCACCTCCGATTCCTTCCCCATATCGCTGTGTTTTCGTGCGCCTGTAATACCTTCCCCTATATCTCTGTGTTTTCATATACTTCTCATAACTTCTCCTATATCGCTGTGCTTTCGTTTACCTTGCATACCTTCCCTTATATCGCTGTGTTTTCACACACCTCTCATAACTGCTCCTTTATCACTGTGTTTTTGTGCACCTCTCATACCTTCCCAAATATCGCTGCGTTTTCATGCACATCTCATCACGTCCCCTGTATCGCTGTGTATTCACGCTCCTCCCATAGCATCCCCTATATCGCTGTGCCTTGCGCACCTCTCATACCTTCCCCTATATCGCTGTCATTTCGCGCACATCCCATAGATTCACCTCTATCGCTGTGTTATTGCTCACCTCTCATAGCTTCCCCTGTATTGCCGTGTTTTTGCTCACGTCTCATGTCTTCACCTCGATCGCCATGTTTTCGCTCCTCTCGATACTTCCCCTATATCGCTGTTTTCTCGCGCAATTGATACGTTCTCCCGTATCGCCGTGTTTGTGCACACCTCTCATAATTTCCCCTATATCGCTGTGTGCTCGCACACCTCTCATACCTTCCCCTATATCACTGTGTTTTTGCGTACGTCCCATAGCGTCCCCTATATCGCTGTGCCTTTGCGCACCTCTCATAGCATCCCCTATATCGCTGTGCCTTTACGCACCTCTCATACCTTCCGCTATATCGCCCTGTTTTCGTGCACATCCCATACCTTCCACTATATTGCCCTGTTTCCGCGCACCTCACATGTCTTCCACTACATCGCTGTGTTTTCTGGCACCTCTGATGCATTCCCCTGTAACACCAAGTTTCGCGCACCTCTGATACTTTCCCCTAAATCGCCGTGTTTACGCGCACCTCTCATACCTCCCCCTATATCGCCATGTTTTTATGCACATCTCATACTGTCTCCTATATCGCTGTGTTTTCGCGCACCTCCCATAGCATCCCCTATATCGCTGTGCCTTCGTGCACCTCTCATATCTTCCCTTATATCGCCCAGTTTTCGCGCACCTCCTATACCTTCCCTTATATCACTGCGTTTTCGTGCACCTTTCATACCTTCCCCTATATCGCTGTATTTTCGCACACCTCTCATAACTTCTCCTATATCGCTGTCTTTTTGTGCACCTCTCATACCTTCCCAAATATCGCTGCGTTTTCATGCACATCTCATCACGTCCCCTGTATCGCTGTGTATTCACGCTCCTCCCATAGCATCCCCTATATCGCTGTGCCTTGCGCACCTCTCATACCTTCCCCTATATCGCTGTCATTTCGCGCACATCCCATAGATTCACCTCTATCGCTGTGTTATTGCTCACCTCTCATAGCTTCCCCTGTATTGCCGTGTTTTTGCTCACGTCTCATGTCTTCACCTCGATCGCCATGTTTTCGCTCCTCTCGATACTTCCCCTATATCGCTGTGTTTTCTCGCGCAATTGATACGTTCTCCCGTATCGCCGTGTTTGTGCACACCTCTCATAATTTCCCCTATATCGCTGTGTGCTCGCACACCTCTCATACCTTCCCCTATATCACTGTGTTTTTGCGTACGTCCCATAGCGTCCCCTATATCGTTGTGCCTTTGCGCACCTCTCATAGCATCCCCTATATCGCTGTGCCTTTACGCACCTCTCATACCTTCCGCTATATCGCCCTGTTTTCGTGCACATCCCATACCTTCCACTATATTGCCCTGTTTCCGCGCACCTCACATGTCTTCCACTACATCGCTGTGTTTTCTGGCACCTCTGATGCATTCCCCTGTAACACCAAGTTTCGCGCACCTCTGATACTTTCCCCTAAATCGCCGTGTTTACGCGCACCTCTCATACCTCCCCCTATATCGCCATGTTTTTATGCACATCTCATACTGTCTCCTATATCGCTGCGTTTTCGCGCACCTCCCATAGCATCCCCTATATCGCTGTGCCTTCGTGCACCTCTCATATCTTCCCTTATATCGCCCAGTTTTCGCGCACCTCCTATATCTTCCCTTATATCGCTGCGTTTTCGTGCACCTCTCATACCTTCCCCTATATTGCCCTGTTTTCGCTCACCTCCTATACCTTCCCTTATATCACTGCGTTTTCGTGCACCTCTCATAGCTTCCCCTATATGGTTGTGTTTTCATGCACATCTCAGAACGTCCTCTATATCGCTGTGTATTCGTGCACCTCCCATTCCTTCCCGTATATATCTCTGTGTTTTCGTGCACCTTTCATACATTCCCCTATATCGCTGTGTTTTTGCATACCTCTCATAACTTCTCCTATATCGCTGTGTTTTTGTGCACCTCTCATACCTTCCCTAATATCGCTGCGTTTTCATGCACATCTCATCACGTCCCCTATATCGCTGTGCCTTGCGCACCTCTCATAGCTTCCCCTATATCACTGTCTTTTCGCTCACATCCCATAGATTCACCTTTATCGCTGTGTTATTGCTCACCTCTCATAGCTTCCCCTATATCGCCGTGTTTTCGCGCACCTCTCATGTCTTCACCTAGATCGCTATGTTTTCGCTACTCTCAATACTTCCCCTATATCGCTGTGCTTTATCGCACATCTGATACATTCTCCCGTATCGCTGTGTTTTCGCACACCTCACTTAATTTCCCCTATATCGCCGTGTTCTCGCACACCTCTCCTTTACCTTACCCTATATCGCCCTGTTTTCGTGCACATCGCATAGCTTCCACTACATTGCCCTGTTTTCGCGCACCTCTCATGTATTCCAATACATCGCTCTGTTTTCTGGCACCTCTGATACATTCCCCTGTAACGCCAAGTTTTCACGCACCTCTCATATTTTCTCCTATATCACCGTGTTTTAGCGCACCTCTCATAGCTTCCCATATATCACCGTGTTTTCATACACATCTCATAACGTCCCCTATATTGCTGGGTTTTCACGCATCTCTCATAACTTCCCCTGTAACGCCGTGTTTTTGCTCACCTCTCATAACTTCCCCTATATCGCTGTGTTGTTATGCGCATCTCATAACGTCCCCTATATCGCTGTGTATTCGCGCACCTCCCATAGCATCCCCTATATCGCCCTGTTTCTCGCACCTCCCATTCCTTCACCTATATTGCTGTTTTCGTGCACCTCTCATACATTCCCCTATATTGCTGTGTTTTCACACACCTCATAACTTCTCCTATATCGCTGTGTTTTTGTGCACCTCTCATACCTTCCCTAATATCGCTGCGTTTTCATGCACATCTCATCACGTCCCCTATATCAATGTATATTCACGCACCTCCCATAGCATCCCCTATATCGCTGTGCCTTCGTGCACCTCTCATACCTTCCTCTATATCGCACTGTTTTCGCGCACCTCCTATACCTTCCCTTATATCGCTGCGTGTTCGTGCACCTCTCATACCTTCCCCTATATTGCCCTGTTTTCGCGCATCTCCTATACCTTCCCTTATATCGCTGCGTTTTCGTGTACCATTCATACCTCCCCCTATATCGTTGTGTTTTCACGCACCTCTCATAACTTCTCCTATATTTCTGTATTTTTGCGCACCTCTCATAACTTCCACTATATCACCGTGATTTTATGCACATCTCATAACGTCCCCTATATCGCTCTGTATTCGTGCACCTCCCATACCTTCCCCTATATCGCTGTGTTTTCGCACACCTCTCATAACTTCTCGAATATCGCTGTGTTTTTGTGCACCTCTCATACCTTCCCTTATACCGTTGCGTTTTCATGCACATCTCATCACGTCCCCTATATCGCTGTGTATTCACGCACATCCCATAGTTTCCCCTATATCGCTGTGCCTTGCGCACCTCTCATAGCTTCCCCTATATCACTGTGTTTTCGCGCACCTCTCATGTCTTCACCTAGATCGCTATGTTTTCGCTCCTCTCAATACTTCCCCTGTAGCGCTCTGTTTTCTCGCACATCTGATACATTCTCCGGTATCACCGTGTTTTCGCACACCTCTCATACCTTCCCCTATATCTTTGTGTTTTTGCACACGTCCCATTGCGTCCCCTATATCGCTGTGTTTTTTGTGCACCTCTGATACCTTCCCCTATATCGTCCTGTTTCGTGCACATCCCATAGCTTCCACTATATTGCCCTGTTTTCACGCACCTCTCATGTATTGCACTACATCGCTGTGTTTTCTGGCACCTCTGTTGCATTCCCGTGTAAGTGCAAGTTTTCGCGCACCTCTCATACTTTCCCATATATCGCCGTGTTTTCGCGCACCTCTCATACCTCCCCCTATATCGCCATGTTTTTATGCACATCTCATACCGTCTCCTATATCGTTGTGTTTTCGCGCACCTCCCATAGCATCCCCTATATCGCTGTGCCTTCGTGCACTTCTCATACCTTCCCCTGTATCGCCCAGTTTTCGTGCACCTCCTATACCTTCCCTTGTATCGCCGTGTTTTCATGCACCTCTCATACCTTCCCCTATATGGCCGTGTTTTCATGCACCTCTCATACTTTCCCCTATTTCGCTGTGTTTTCATGCACATCTCATAACGTCCCCTATTTAGCTTTGTTTTTGTGCACCTCCCATAACATTCCCTATATCGCTGTGCCTTCACGCACCTCTCATACCTTCCCCTATATCGTCTTTTTTTCATGCACATCTCATAAGGTCCACTATATCGCTGGGTTTTCACGCACCTCTCATAACTTCCCCTATATCGCCGTTTTCGTGCTCCTCTCATACCTTCCCCTATATCACTGTGTTTTCACGCACTTCTCATAACTTCCCCTTTGTCGCTGTTTTTTCGCACACCTCTCATGGTTTCCCGTCTATCGCCGTGTATTCATGCACATCTCAAACCGTCCCTTATATCGCTGTGCTTTCGTGCACGTCTCACACCTTCCCCTATATCGCTGTGTTTTCGTGCACCTCTCATACCTTCACTAATTTCGTTGCATTTTCATGCACATCTCATCACGTCCCCTATATCGCTGTGTATTCACGCACCTCCCATAGCATCCCCTATATCGCTGCGCATTCGCGCACCTCTCATACCTTCCCCTACATCGCCGTTTTAGCTCACATCCGATAACTTCCACTATATTGCCACGTTTTTGCGCACCCCTCATGTCTTCCCCTACATCGCTGTGATTTCTCGCACCTCTGATGCATTCCCCTGTAACGCCAAGTTTTCGCACACGTCTCATACTTTCCCCTATATCACTGTGTTTTCGCGCACCTCCCATAGCATCCCCCATATCGCTGTGCCTTCCTGCACCTCTCATACCTTCCCCTATATCGCCGTGTTTTCATGCACATCTCATAACTTCCCCTATATCGCTGTGTTTTCGCAAACCTCTCATACCTTCCCCTGTATCGGCGGGTTTCAGCTCACCTCTCATAGCTTCCACTATATCGCCCTGTTTTCGCGCACCTCCCATTCCTTCACCTATATCGCTGTTTTCGTGCACCTCTCATACCTTCCCCTATATCGCTGTGTTTTCACACAACTCTCATAACTTCTCCTATATCGCTGTGTTTTTGTGCACCTCTCATACCTTCCCTAATATCGCTGCGTTTTCATGCACATCTCATCACGTCCCCTATAACGCTGTGTATTCACGCACCTCCCATAGCATCCCCTATATCACTGTGCCTTGCGCACCTCTCATACCTTTCCCTATATCGCTGTCTTTTCACGCACATCGCATACATTCACCTTTATCGCTGTGTTGTTGCTCACCTCTCATAGCTTCCCCTGTATCGCCGTGTTTTTGCTCACCTCTCATAGATTCCGCTATATCGCCGCGTTTTCGCGCACCTCTCCTGTCTTCCCCTATATCACTGTGTTTTCGCACACATTCCATAGCATCCCCTATATTGCTGTGCCTTCGCATACCTCTCATAAATTCATCTATATGCCCCTGTTTTCGCGCACCTCCCATTCCTTCACCTATATCGCCCTGTTTTCGTGCACCTCCCATTCCTTCTCATATATCTCTGTTTTCGTGCACCTCTCATACCTCCCCCTATATCGCCGTGTTTTCATGCACATCTCATAACCTCCCCTATATCGCTGGGTTTTCACGCACCTCTCATAATCTCCACTATATCACCCTGCTTTCGAGCACCTCCCATACCTTCCCCTATATCGCTGTGGTTTTGTGTACCTCTCATACCTCTCCCTATATCGCTGTGTTTTCACTCACCTCTAATAACTTCTGCTATATTGCTGTATTATTGTGCACCTCTCATAACTTCCCCTATATCGCCGTGTTTTTATGTACATCTCATAACGTCACCTATTTCGCTGTGCCTTCGCGCACCTCTCATACCTTCCCCATTATCGCCGTGTTTTCATGCACATCTCATAATGTCCCCTATATCGCTGGGTTTTCACGCATCTCTCATAACTTCCCCTATATCGTCCTGTTTTCGCGCTCCTCTCATTCCTTCCCCTATATCACTGTGTTTTCACGCACCTCTCATAACTTGCCCTATATCGCTGTGTTTTTGAACACCTCTCATTGTTTCCCGTCTACCGCCATGTATTCATGCACATCTCATACCGTCCCCTATATCTCTGTGTTTTTGTGCACCTCTCATACCTTCCCTAATATCCCTGCGTTTTCATGCACATCTCATCACGTCCCCTATATCGCTGTGTATTCACGCACCTCCCATAGCATCCCCTATATCGCTGTGCATTGCGCACCTCTCATAGCTTCCCCTATATTGCTGCCTTTTCGTGCACATCCCATAGGTTCACCTTTATCGCTGTGTTTTTGCTAACCTCTCATAGCTTCCCCTGTATCACCGTGTTTTTGCTCACCTCTCATAGCTTCCCCCATATCGCCGTGTTTTCGTGCACCTCTCATGTCTTCACCGAGATCGCTATGTTTTTGCTCCTCTCATTACTTCCCATATATCGCTGTGTTTTCTCGCACGTCTGATACATTATCCCGTATCACCGTGTTTTCGCGCTCCTCTCATAATTTCCCCTATATCGCCGTGTTCTCGCACATCCCTCATACCTTCCCCTATATCACTGTGTTTTTGTGCAAGTCCCATAAAGTCCCCTATATCGCTGTGCTTTCGCGCACCTCTCTTACCTTCCCCTACATCGCCCTGTTTTTGCGCACATCCCATAGCTGCCACTATATTGCCCTGTTTTCGCGCACCTCTCATGTCTTCCCCTACATTGCTGTGTTTTCTCGCACCTCTGATGCATTCGCCTGTAACGCCAAGTTTTCGCGCACCTCTCATAATTTCCCATATACCGCCGTGCTTTCGCGCACCTCTCATAGCTTCCCATATATTGCCGTGTTTTCATACACATCTCATACCATCCCCTATATCACTGTGTTTTCGCGTACCTCCCATAGCATCCCCTATATCGCTGTGCCTTCGTGCACCTCTCATACCTTTCCGTCTATCGCCGTGTTTTCATGCACATCTCATAACGTCCCCTATAATGCCGTATTTTTGCTCACCTCTCATAACTTCCTCTATATCGCCCTGTTTTCGCGCACCTCTCATGACTTCCCCTATTTCGCTCTGTTTTCGCACAACTCTCATGGTTTCCCGACTATCGCCGTGTATTCATGCACATCTCGTACCGTCCCCTATATCGCTGTGTTTTCACACACCTCTCATACCGTCCCCTATATCGCTGTGTTTTCACACACCTCTCATACCTTTCCCTATATCGCTGTCTTTTCGCGCACATCGCATAGATTCACCTTTATCGCTGTGTTATTGCTCTCCTCTCATAGCTTCCCCTACATCGCCGTGTTTTTGCACATCTCTCATAACTTCCCCTATATCGCCGTATTGTTATGCACATCTCATAACGTCCCCTATATCGCTGTGTATTCGCGCACCTCCCATAGCATCCCCTATTTCGCTGTGCCTTCGCGCACCTCTCTTATCTTCCCCTATATCGCCCTGTTTTCACGCTCCTCGCATTCATTCACCTATATCGCCCTGTTTTCGCTCACCTCCCATTCCTTCACCTATATCGCTGTTTTCATGCACCTCTCATACTTTCCCCTATTTCGCTGTGTTTTCATGCACATCTCATAACGTCCCCTATTTAGCTTTGTTTTTGTGCACCTCCCATAACATTCCCTATATCGCTGTGCCTTCACGCACCTCTCATACCTTCCCCTATATCGTCTTTTTTTCATGCACATCTCATAAGGTCCACTATATCGCTGGGTTTTCACGCACCTCTCATAACTTCCCCTATATCGCCGTTTTCGTGCTCCTCTCATACCTTCCCCTATATCACTGTGTTTTCACGCACTTCTCATAACTTCCCCTTTGTCGCTGTTTTTTCGCACACCTCTCATGGTTTCCCGTCTATCGCCGTGTATTCATGCACATCTCAAACCGTCCCTTATATCGCTGTGCTTTCGTGCACGTCTCACACCTTCCCCTATATCGCTGTGTTTTCGTGCACCTCTCATACCTTCACTAATTTCGTTGCATTTTCATGCACATCTCATCACGTCCCCTATATCGCTGTGTATTCACGCACCTCCCATAGCATCCCCTATATCGCTGCGCATTCGCGCACCTCTCATACCTTCCCCTACATCGCCCTGTTTTAGCTCACATCCGATAACTTCCACTATATTGCCACGTTTTTGCGCACCCCTCATGTCTTCCCCTACATCGCTGTGATTTCTCGCACCTCTGATGCATTCCCCTGTAACGCCAAGTTTTCGCACACGTCTCATACTTTCCCCTATATCACTGTGTTTTCGCGCACCTCCCATAGCATCCCCCATATCGCTGTGCCTTCCTGCACCTCTCATACCTTCCCCTATATCGCCGTGTTTTCATGCACATCTCATAACTTCCCCTATATCGCTGTGTTTTCGCAAACCTCTCATACCTTCCCCTGTATCGGCGGGTTTCAGCTCACCTCTCATAGCTTCCACTATATCGCCCTGTTTTCGCGCACCTCCCATTCCTTCACCTATATCGCTGTTTTCGTGCACCTCTCATACCTTCCCCTATATCGCTGTGTTTTCACACAACTCTCATAACTTCTCCTATATCGCTGTGTTTTTGTGCACCTCTCATACCTTCCCTAATATCGCTGCGTTTTCATGCACATCTCATCACGTCCCCTATAACGCTGTGTATTCACGCACCTCCCATAGCATCCCCTATATCACTGTGCCTTGCGCACCTCTCATACCTTTCCCTATATCGCTGTCTTTTCACGCACATCGCATACATTCACCTTTATCGCTGTGTTGTTGCTCACCTCTCATAGCTTCCCCTGTATCGCCGTGTTTTTGCTCACCTCTCATAGATTCCGCTATATCGCCGTGTTTTCGCGCACCTCTCCTGTCTTCCCCTATATCACTGTGTTTTCGCACACATTCCATAGCATCCCCTATATTGCTGTGCCTTCGCATACCTCTCATAAATTCATCTATATGCCCCTGTTTTCGCGCACCTCCCATTCCTTCACCTATATCGCCCTGTTTTCGTGCACCTCCCATTCCTTCTCATATATCTCTGTTTTCGTGCACCTCTCATACCTCCCCCTATATCGCCGTGTTTTCATGCACATCTCATAACCTCCCCTATATCGCTGGGTTTTCACGCACCTCTCATAATCTCCACTATATCACCCTGCTTTCGAGCACCTCCCATACCTTCCCCTATATCGCTGTGGTTTTGTGTACCTCTCATACCTCTCCCTATATCGCTGTGTTTTCACTCACCTCTAATAACTTCTGCTATATTGCTGTATTATTGTGCACCTCTCATAACTTCCCCTATATCGCCGTGTTTTTATGTACATCTCATAACGTCACCTATTTCGCTGTGCCTTCGCGCACCTCTCATACCTTCCCCATTATCGCCGTGTTTTCATGCACATCTCATAATGTCCCCTATATCGCTGGGTTTTCACGCATCTCTCATAACTTCCCCTATATCGTCCTGTTTTCGCGCTCCTCTCATTCCTTCCCCTATATCACTGTGTTTTCACGCACCTCTCATAACTTGCCCTATATCGCTGTGTTTTTGAACACCTCTCATTGTTTCCCGTCTATCGCCATGTATTCATGCACATCTCATACCGTCCCCTATATCTCTGTGTTTTTGTGCACCTCTCATACCTTCCCTAATATCCCTGCGTTTTCATGCACATCTCATCACGTCCCCTATATCGCTGTGTATTCACGCACCTCCCATAGCATCCCCTATATCGCTGTGCATTGCGCACCTCTCATAGCTTCCCCTATATTGCTGCCTTTTCGTGCACATCCCATAGGTTCACCTTTATCGCTGTGTTATTGCTCACCTCTCATATCTTCCCCTGTATCGCCGTGTTTTTGCGCACGTCCCATAGCGTCCCCTATATCGCTGTGTTTTCTCGCACCTCTGATGCATTTCCCTGTATCACTGTGTTTTCGCGCACCTCCCATAGCATCCCCTATATAGCAGTGCCTTCGCGCACCTCTCTTGCCTTCCCCTATATCGCTCTGTTTTCACGCACTTCCCATACATTCCCCTATATCGCTGTATTTTCATGCACCTCCCATAGCATCCCCTATATTGCTGTGCCTTCGCGCACCTCTCTTACCTTCCCCTATATAGCCCTGTTTTCGCGCACCTCCCATACATTCCCCTGTATCGCTGTGTTTTCGTGCACCTCTCATACCTACCCCTATATCGCTGTGTTTTCACGCACCTCTCATAACTTCTCCTATATCGCTGTAATTTTGTGCACATCTCATGGCTTCCCCAATATCGCCGTGTTTTCATGCACATCTCATACCGTCACCTATATCACTGTGTTTTCGCGCACCTCCCATAGCATCCCCTATATCGCTGTGTCTTCGTGCACCTCTCATACCTTCCCCTATATCGCCCTGTTTTCGCGCTCCTCCTATAATTTCCCCTATATCGCTGTGTTTTCGCGCACCTCCCATAGCATCCCCTATATCGCTGTGTCTTCGTGCACCTCTCATACCTTCCCCTATATCACTGTGTTTTCGCGCAAGTCCCATAGCGTCCCCCATATCGCTGTGTTTTCTCACACCTCTGATGCATTCCCCTGTATCTCCATGTTGTCGCGCACATCCCATAGCTTCCACTATATTGCCCTGTTTTTGCGCACCTCTCATGTCTTCCCCTATTTCACTGTGTTTTCGCGCACCTCCCATAGAATCCGCTATATTGCTGTGCCTTTGCGCACCTCTCATACCTTCCCCTATATCGCCCTGTTTTCGCGCACCTCCCATACCTTCCCCTATATCGCTGTGTTTTCGTGCACCTCTCATACCTCCCCCTATATCGCTGTGTTTTCACGCATCTCTCATAACTTCTCCTATATCGTTGTATTTTTGTGTACCTCTCATGGCTTCCCCAATATTGTCGTGTTTTCGTGCACATCTCTTAACGTCCCCTATATCGCTGGGTTTGCACGCACCTCTCATAACTTCCCCTATATCGCTGTCTTTTCGCGCACATCCCATAGCTTCACCTTTATCGCTGTGTTATTGCTCACCTCTCATAGATTCCCCTATATCGCCGTGTTTTCGCGCACCTCTCATGTCTTCACCAAGATCGCTATGTTTTCGCTCTTCTCATTAATTCCCCTATATCGCTGTGTTTTTTCGCACATCTGATATATTCTCCTGTATCGCCGTGTTTTCGCGCACCTCTCATAATTTCACCTATATCGCCGTGTTCTCGCACACCTCTCATACCATCCCCTATACCACTGTGTTTTCTCGCACGTCCCATAGCTTCCACTATATTGCCCTGTTTTCGCGCACCTCCCTTGTCTTCCTATACATCGCTGTGTTTTCTCACACCTCTGGTGCTTTCCCCTATAATGCCAAGTTTTCGCGCACCTCTCCTACTTTCCTCTATATCACTGTGTTCTCGCGCAGCTCTCATACCTTCCCCTATATCGCCCTGTTTTCATGCACATCCCATAGCTCTCACTATATTGCCCTGTTTTCATGCACCTCTCATGTCTCCCCTATATCGCTGTGTTTTTGCTTGTCTCATAACTTCCCCTATATCGCTGTGTTTTCTCGCACCTCTGATGTATTCCCCTGTATCGCCGTGTTTTTGCGCACCTCTCATACTTTCCCCTATATCGCAGTGTTTTCACGCATCTCTCATTTCTTCCCCGATATCTCCATGTTTTCATGCACATCTCATACCGTCCCCTATATCACTGTGCCTTCGCGCACCTCTCATACCTTCCCCTATATCGCTGTGTTTTCACTCACCTCTCATAACTTCTCATATATCGCCGTGTTTTCGCAGACATCGCATAATTCCCCTATATAGCCATGTTCTTGCACACCTCTCATACCTTCCACTATATCAGTGTGTTTTCGCACACGTCCCATAGCATCAGTGTGTTTTCGGGCACCTCTCATACCTTTCCCTGTATCGCCATGTTTTCACACATATCCCATAGCTTCCACTATATAGCCCTGTTTTCGAGCACCTCTCATGTCTTCCCCTATATCACTGTGTTTTCGCGCACCTCCCATACCTTCCTCTATATCGCTGTGTTTTCGTGCACCTCTCATACCTTCCCCTATATCGCTGTGTTTTCACGCACCTCTCATAACCTCTCCTATATCGCTGTATTTTTGCGCACCTCTCATACCTTCCCCTATATCGCCATGTTTTTTATCACATCTCATAACGTCCCCCATATTGCTGTGTATTCGCGCACCTCCCATAGAATCCCCTATATCGCTGTGCCTTCGCACACATCTCATACCTTCCCCTATATCGTCCTGTTTTCACGCACCTCCCATACCTTCCCTTTTATCGCCGTATTTTTGCGCTCCTCTCATGGCTTCTCCAATATCGCCGCGTTTTCATGCACATCTCTTAACGTCCCATATATCGCTGTGTATTCGCGCAACTGCCATAGCATCCCCTATATCACTGTGCCTTCGCGCATCTCTCATACCTTCCCCTATGTTGCCCTGTTTTCGTACACCTCCCATACCGTCCCCTATATCGCTGTATTTTCGCACACCTCTCATGGCTTCCCCAATATCGCCGTGTTTTCATGCACATCTCATAACGGCTCCTATATCTCTGTGCAATCATGCACCTCCCATAGCATCCCCTATATCGCTGTGCCTTCGCGCATCGCTCATACCTTCCCCTATATCGCCCTGTATCCCGTGCACCTCCCATGGTTTCGCCTACATCGCTGTGTTTTTGCGCACCTCTCATACCTTCCCCTATATCGCCGTGTTTTCGCGCACCTCTCATTTCTTCACCTACATGCTGTGTTTCCGCTCCTCTCATTACTTCCCCTATATCGCAGTGTTCTCGCACTTCTGATACAGTTCCCTGTATCAACGTGTTTTCGAGCACCTCCCATACCTTCCCCTATATCGCTGTGCCTTCGCGCACCTCTCATACCTTCCCCTATATCGCCCTGTTTTCGCGCACATCCCATACCTTCCACTATATTGCCCTGTTTTCGCGCACCTCTCATGTCTTCCACTACATCGCTATGTTCTCTGGCACCTCTGATGCATTCCCCTGTAACGCCAAGTTTTCGCGCACCTCTCATACTTTCCCCTATATCGCTGTGTTTTTGCGCACCTCCCATAGCATCCACTATATCGCTGTGCCTTCGTGCACCTCTCATACCTTCCCCTATATCGCTGTCTATTCGCGCACATCCCATAGATTCACCTTTATCGCTGTGTTATTGCTCACCTCTCATAACTTCCCCTATATCGCCATGTTTTCGCGCACCTCTCATGTCTTCACCTAGATCGCTATGTTTTCGATCCTCTCAATACATCCCCTATATCGCTGTGTTTTCTCACACGTCTGATACATTCTCCCGTATCGCTGTGTTTTCACACACCTCTCATAATTTACCCGATATCGCCGTGTTCTCGCACATCTCTCATAACTTACCCTACATCACTGTGTTTTCGCGCACGTCCCATTGCGTCCCCTATATCGCTGTGTTTTCGCGCACCTCTCATAGCTTCCCCTATATCGCCCTGTTTTCGTGCACATACCATACCTTCCACTATATTGCCCTGTTTTCGCACACCTCTCATGTATTCCACTACATCGCTGTGTTTTCTGGCACCTCTGATGAATTCCCCTGTATCGCCATGTTTTTGCGCACCTCTCATACGTTCCCCTATATCGCAGTGTTTTCACGCATCTCTCATTTCTTCCCCGATATCTCCATGTTTTCATGCACATCTCATACCGTACCCTATATCACTGTGCCTTCGCGCACCTCTCATACCTTCCCCTATATCGCTCTGTTTTCACGCACTTCCCATACATTTCCCTATATCGCTTTATTTTCATGCACCTCCCATAGCATCCCCTATATTGCTGTGCCTTCGCGCACCTCTCTTACCTTCCCCTATATAGCCCTGTTTTCGCGCACCTCCCATACATTCCCCTGTATCGCTGTGTTTTCGTGCACCTCTCATACCTACCCCTATATCGCTGTGTTTTCACGCACCTCTCATAACTTCTCCTATATCGCTGTAATTTTGTGCACATCTCATGGCTTCCCCAATATCGCCGTGTTTTCATGCACATCTCATACCGTCACCTATATCACTGTGTTTTCGCGCACCTCCCATAGCATCCCCTATATCGCTGTGTCTTCGTGCACCTCTCATACCTTCCCCTATATCGCCCTGTTTTCGCGCTCCTCCTATAATTTCCCCTATATCGCTGTGTTTTCGCGCACCTCCCATAGCATCCCCTATATCGCTGTGTCTTCGTGCACCTCTCATACCTTCCCCTATATCGCCCTGTTTTCGCGCTCCTCCTATAATTTCCCCTATATCGCTGTGTTTTCACGCACCTCTCATGGCTTCCCCAATATCGCCGTGTATTCGTGCTCGTCTCATACCTTCCCCTATATCACTGTGTTTTCGCGCAAGTCCCATAGCGTCCCCCATATCGCTGTGTTTTCTCACACCTCTGATGCATTCCCCTGTATCTCCGTGTTGTCGCGCACATCCCATAGCTTCCACTATATTGCCCTGTTTTTGCGCACCTCTCATGTCTTCCCCTATTTCACTGTGTTTTCGCGCACCTCCCATAGAATCCGCTATATTGCTGTGCCTTTGCGCACCTCTCATACCTTCCCCTATATCGCCCTGTTTTCGCGCACCTCCCATACCTTCCCCTATATCGCTGTGTTTTCGTGCACCTCTCATACCTCCCCCTATATCGCTGTGTTTTCACGCATCTCTCATAACTTCTCCTATATCGTTGTATTTTTGTGTACCTCTCATGGCTTCCCCAATATCGTCGTGTTTTCGTGCACATCTCTTAACGTCCCCTATATCGCTGGGTCTGCACGCACCTCTCATAACTTCCCCTATATCGCTGTCTTTTCGCGCACATCCCATAGCTTCACCTTTATCGCTGTGTTATTGCTCACCTCTCATAGATTCCCCTATATCGCCGTGTTTTCGCGCACCTCTCATGTCTTCACCAAGATCGCTATGTTTTCGCTCTTCTCATTAATTCCCCTATATCGCTGTGTTTTTTCGCACATCTGATATATTCTCCTGTATCGCCGTGTTTTCGCGCACCTCTCATAATTTCGCCTATATCGCCGTGTTCTCGCACACCTCTCATACCATCCCCTATACCACTGTGTTTTCTCGCACGTCCCATAGCTTCCACTATATTGCCCTGTTTTCGCGCACCTCCCATGTCTTCCTATACATCGCTGTGTTTTCTCACACCTCTGGTGCATTCCCCTATAATGCCAAGTTTTCGCGCACCTCTCCTACTTTCCTCTATATCACTGTGTTCTCGCGCAGCTCTCATACCTTCCCCTATATCGCCCTGTTTTCATGCACATCCCATAGCTCTCACTATATTGCCCTGTTTTCGTGCACCTCTCATGTCTCCCCTATATCGCTGTGTTTTTGCTTGTCTCATAACTTCCCCTATATCGCTGTGTTTTCTCGCACCTCTGATGCATTCCCCTGTATCGCCGTGTTTTTGCGCACCTCTCATACTTTCCCCTATATCGCTGTGTTTTCACGCATCTCTCATTTCTTCCCCGATATCTCCATGTTTTCATGCACATCTCATACCGTCCCCTGTATCACTGTGCCTTCGCGCACCTCTCATACCTTCCCCTATATCGCTGTGTTTTCACTCACCTCTCATAACTTCTCATATATCGCCGTGTTTTCGCAGACATCGCATAATTCCCCTATATAGCCATGTTCTTGCACACCTCTCATACCTTCCACTATATCAGTGTGTTTTCGCACACGTCCCATAGCATCAGTGTGTTTTCGGGCACCTCTCATACCTTTCCCTGTATCGCCATGTTTTCACACATATCCCATAGCTTCCACTATATAGCCCTGTTTTCGAGCACCTCTCATGTCTTCCCCTATATCACTGTGTTTTCGCGCACCTCCCATACCTTCCTCTATATCGCTGTGTTTTCGTGCACCTCTCATACCTTCCCCTATATCGCTGTGTTTTCACGCACCTCTCATAACCTCTCCTATATCGCTGTATTTTTGCGCACCTCTCATACCTTCCCCTATATCGCCATGTTTTTTATCACATCTCATAACCTCCCCCATATTGCTGTGTATTCGCGCACCTCCCATAGAATCCCCTATATCGCTGTGCCTTTGCACACATCTCATACCTTCCCCTATATCGTCCTGTTTTCACGCACCTCCCATACCTTCCCCTATATCGCTGTATTTTCACACACCTCTCATGGCTTCCCCAATATCGCCATGTTTTCATGCACATCTCATAACGGCTCATATATCTCTGTGCAATCATGCACCTCCCATAGCATCCCCTATATCGCTGTGCCTTAGCGCATCGCTCATACCTTCCCCTATATCGCCCTGTATCCCGTGCACCTCCCATGGTTTCGCCTACATCGCTGTGTTTTTGCGCACCTCTCATACCTTCCCCTATATCGCCGTGTTTTCGTGCACCTCTCATTTCTTCACCTACATGCTGTGTTTCCGCTCCTCTCATTACTTCCCCTATATCGCAGTGTTCTCGCACTTCTGATACAGTTCCCTGTATCAACGTGTTTTCGAGCACCTCCCATACCTTCCCCTATATCGCTGTGCCTTCGCGCACCTCTCATACCTTCCCCTATATCGCCCTGTTTTCGCGCACATCCCATACCTTCCACTATATTGCCCTGTTTTCGCGCACCTCTCATGTCTTCCACTACATCGCTATGTTCTCTGGCACCTCTGATGCATTCCCCTGTAACGCCAAGTTTTCGCGCACCTCTCATACTTTCCCCTATATCGCTGTGTTTTTGCGCACCTCCCATAGCATCCACTATATCGCTGTGCCTTCGTGCACCTCTCATACCTTCCCCTATATCGCTGTCTATTCGCGCACATCCCATAGATTCACCTTTATCGCTGTGTTATTGCTCACCTCTCATAACTTCCCCTGTATCGCCGTGTTTTTGCTCACCTCTCATAGCTTCCCCTATATCGCCATGTTTTCGCGCACCTCTCATGTCTTCACCTAGATCGCTATGTTTTCGATCCTCTCAATACATCCCCTATATCGCTGTGTTTTCTCACACGTCTGATACATTCTCCCGTATCGCTGTGTTTTCGCACACCTCTCATAATTTACCCGATATCGCCGTGTTCTCGCACATCTCTCATAACTTCCCCTATATCACTGTGTTTTCGCGCACGTCCCATTGCGTCCCCTATATCGCTGTGTTTTCGCGCACTTCTCATAGCTTCCCCTATATCGCCCTGTTTTCGTGCACATACCATACCTTCCACTATATTGCCCTGTTTTCGCACACCTCTCATGTATTCCACTACATCGCTGTGTTTTCTGGCACCTCTGATGCATTCCCCTGTATCGCCGTGTTTTTGCGCACCTCTCATACGTTCCCCTATATCGCAGTGTTTTCACGCATCTCTCATTTCTTCCCCGATATCTCCATGTTTTCATGCACATCTCATACCGTCCCCTATATCACTGTGCCTTCGCGCACCTCTCATACCTTCCCCTATATAGCTGTGTTTTCGTGCACCTCTCATACCTTCACTCCTTCCCCTATATCGCTGTGTTTTCACTCACCTCTCATAACTTCTCATATATCGCCGTGTTTTCGCGGACATCGCATAATTTCCCCTATATAGCCATGTCCTTGCACACCTCTCATACCTTCCACTATATCAGTGTGTTTTCGCGCACGTCCCATAGCATCCCCTGTATCGCTGTGTTTTCGGGCACCTCTCATACTTTTCCCTGTATCGCCATGTTTTCACGCATATCCCATAGCTTCCACTATATAGCCCTGTATTCGAGCACCTCTCATGTCTTCCCCTATATCACTGTGTTTTCGCGCACCTCCCATACCTTCCTCTATATTGCTGTGTTTTCGTGCACCTCTCATACCTTCCCCTATATCGCTGTGTTTTCACGCACCTCTCATAACTTCTCCTATATCACTGTATTTTTGCGCACCTCTCATACCTTCCCCTATATCGCCGTGTTTTTTGTCACATCTCATAACGTCCCCCATATTGCTGTGTATTCGCGCACCTCCCATAGAATCCCCTATATCGCTGTGCCTTCGCACACATCTCATACCTTCCCCTATATCGTCCTGTTTTCACGCACCGACCCATACCTTCCCTTTTATCGTTGTGTTTTCGTGCACCTCTCATACCTTCCCCTATATTGCTGTGTTTTCGCGCATCTCTCATGGCTTCCCCAATATTGCTGTGTATTCATGCACATCTCATACCGTCCCTTATATCACTGTGCTTTCGCGCACCTCCCATAGCTACGCCCACGTCGCTGTGTTTTCGCGCACCTCTCATACCTTCCCCTATATCGCTGTCTTTTTGCGCACATCCCATAGCTTCATCTTTATCGCTGTGTTATTGCTCACCTCTCATAGCTTCCCCAATATCACTGTGTTTTCACGCACCTCTCATGCCTTCACCTATATCGCTATGTTTTCGCTCCTGTCATTACTTCCATTATATCGCTGTGTTTTCTCACACCTCTGATAAATTCCTCTGTATCGCCGTGTTGTCACGCACCTCTCATAATTTCCCCTACATCGCTGTATTCTCGCACACCTCTCATACCTTCTCCTAAATCACTGTGTTTTCGCGCACGTCCCATAGCGTCCCCTATATCGCTGTGTTTTCGGACATCTCTCATACCTTTCCCAATATCGCCATGTTTTCGCGCACCTCCCATAGCATCCTGTATATCGTGTGCCTTCGCGCACCTCTCATACCTTCCCCTATATCGCCCTGTTTTCGCATACCTCCCATTCCTTCCCCTGTATCGCTGTGTTTTAGTGCACCTCTCATACCTTCCCTTATATTGCCCTGTTTTCGCGCAGCTCCCAAACCTTCCCCGATATCGCTGTGTTTTCGTGCAACTCTCATACCTTCTCCTATATCGCTGTCTTTTTGCACACCTCTCATACCTTCCCCTATATCGCTGTGTTTTCGCACACCTCTCATGGCTTCCCGACTATCGCCGTGTATTCATGCACATCTCATAGCTTTCCCTATATCGCTGTGTTTTCGCGCACCTCTCATACCTTCCCCTATATCGATGTATTTTTGCGCACATCTCATAACGTCCCCTATATCGCTGTGTATTCGTGCACCTCCCATACCATCCCCTATATCACTGTGCCTTCGCGCACCTCTCATGCATTCCCGTATATCGCTGTGTTTCTTCACACCTCTCATACCTTCCCCAATATCACCGTGTTTTCATGCACATCTCATAATGTCCCCAATGTCGCTGGGTTTTCACGCACCTCTCATAACTTCCCCTATATCGCCCTGTTTTCGCGCTCCTCTCATACCTTCCCCAATATCACTTTGTTTTCACGCAGCTTTCATACCTTCCTCTATATCGCTGTGTTTTTGCACACCTCTCATGGCTTCCCGACTATCGCCGTGTATTCATGCACATCTCTTACCTTCCCCTATATCGCTGTGTTTTCGCGCACCTCCCATAGCTTCGCCTACATCACTGTTTTCGTGCACCTCTCATACCTTATCCTATATCGAAGTATTTTTGCGCACATCTCATACCTTCCCCTATATCGCTATGAATTTGCGCACTTGCCATACCATGCCCTATATCACTGTGCCTTTGCGCACCTCTCATGCATTCCCGTATACCGCTGTGTTTTTGCACACCTCTCATACCTTCCACAAATTCACCGTGGTTTCATGCACATCTCATAACGTCCCCAATGTCGCTAGGTTTTCACGCACCTCTCATACCTTCCCCTATATCACTGTGTTTTCACGCAGCTCTCATACCTTCCCCAATATCGCTGTGTTTTCGCAGACCTCTTATGGCTTCCCGACTATCGCCGTGTATTCATGCACATCTCATACCTTCCCCTATATCGCTGTGCTTTCGCGCACCTCCCATAGCTTCGCCTACATCGCTGTTTTCGCGCACATCTCATACCTTCCCCTGTATCGATGTATTTTTGTGCACATCTCATACCTTCCCCTATATTGATGTGTTTTCATGCACATCTCATAACGTCCCCTATATCGCAGTGTAATTGCGCCCTCCCATACCATCCCCTATATCACTGTGCCTTCGCGAACCTCTCATGCATTCCTGTATGTCGCCCTGTTTTCGCGCATCTCCCATACCTTCCCCGATATCACTCTGTTTTCGTGCTCCTCTCATACCTACCCCTATATTGCTGTGTTTTCACGCACCTCTCTTAACTTCTCCTATATCGCTGTGTTTTTGCACACCTCTTATACCTTCCCGTATATCGCTGTGTTTTCTGGCACCTCTCATGGCTTCCCCAATATCTCCGTGTATTCATGCACATCTCATACCGTCCTCTATATCGCTGTGTTTTCGCGTACATCCCATAGCTTCGCCTACATCGCTGTTTTCGCGCACATCCCATAGCTTCACCTTGATCGCTGTGTTATTGCTCACCTCTCATAGCTTACCCTATATCGCCGTGTTTTCGCGCATCTCGCATGTCTTCACGTATATCGCTATGTTTTCGCTCCTATCATTACTTCCCCTATATCGCTGTGTTTTCTCGCACCTCTGATACATTCTCCTGTATTGCCATGTTTTCGCGCACCTCTTACAATTTCCCCTATATCGCCGTGTTCTCGCACACCTCTCATACCTTCCCCTGTATCACTGTTTTTTTGCGCATGTCCCATAGCGTCCCCTATATCGCTGTGTTTTCTCGCACCTCTGATACATTCCCCTGTATCGCCGTGGTTTCGCGCACATCCCATAGGTTCCACTATATTGCCCTGTTTTTGCGCACCTCTCATGTCTTCCCCTATATCGCCCAGTTTTCACGCACCTCCCATACCTTCCCCAATATGGCTGTGTTTTCGTGCACCTCTCATACCTTCCCTTATATCGCTGTGTTTTCACGCACCTCTCCTAACTTCTCCTAATTCGCTGTATTTTTGCGCAGTTCTTATACCTTCCCCTATATTGCCGTGTTTTCATGCACATCTCATAACATCCCCTATATCGCTGTGTATTCGCGCACCTCCCATACCATCCCTTATATTGCTGTGCTTTCGCGCACCTCTCATACCTTCCCCGATATCGCCCTGTTTTCGCGCTCCTTCCATACCTTCCCCTATATTGCTGTGTTTTTATGCACCTCTCATATCTCCCCCTATATCGCTGTGCTTTCACGCACCTCTCATAATTTCTCCTCTATCGCCGTATTTTTGCGCTCCTCTCATGGCTTCTCCAATATCGCCGCGTTTTCATGCACATCTCTTAACGTCCCATATATCGCTGTGTATTCGCCCAACTGCCATAGCATCCCTATATCCCTGTGCCTTCGCGCATCTCTCATACCTTCCCCTATGTCGCCCTGTTTTCGTACACCTCCCATACTGTCCCCTATATCGCTGTATTTTCGCACACCTCTCATGGCTTCCCCAATATCGCCGTGTTTTCATGCACATCTCATAACGGCTCCTATATCTCTGTGTAATCATGCACCTCCCATAGCATCCCCTATTTCGCTGTGCCTTCGCGCATCGCTCATACCTTCCCCTATATCGCCCTGTATCCCGTGCACCTCCCATGGTTTCGCCTACATCGCTGTGTTTTTGCGCACCTCTCATACCTTCCCCTATATCGCCGTGTTTTCGCGCACCTCTCATTTCTTCACCTACATGCTGTGTTTCCGCTCCTCTCATTACTTCCCCTATATCGCAGTGTTCTCGCACTTCTGATACAGTTCCCTGTATCAACGTGTTTTCGAGCCCCTTCCATACCTTCCCCTATAACGCTGTGCCTTCGCGCACCTCTCATACCTTCCCCTATATCGCCCTGTTTTCGCGCACATCGCATACCTTCCACTATATTGCCCTGTTTTCGCGCACCTCTCATGTCTTCCACTACATCGCTATGTTCTCTGGCACCTCTGATGCATTCCCCTGTAACGCCAAATTTTCGCGCACCTCTCATACTTTCCCCTATATCGCTGTGTTTTTGCGCACCTCCCATAGCATCCCCTATATCGCTGTGCCTTCGTGCACCTCTCATACCTTCCCCTATATCGCTGTCTTTTCGCGCACATCCCATAGATTCACCTTTATCGCTGTGTTATTGCTCACCTCTCATAGCTTCCCCTGTATCGCCATGTTTTTGCTCACCTCTCATAGCTTCCCCTATATCGCCATGTTTTCGCGCACCTCTCATGTCTTCACCTAGATCGCTATGTTTTCGATCCTCTCAATACTTCCCCTATATCGCTGTGTTTTCTCACACGTCTGCTACATTCTCCCGTATCGCCGTGTTTTCGCACACCTCTCATAATTTACCCTATATCGCCCTGTTTTCGTGCACATCCCATACCTTCCACTATATTGCCCTGTTTTCGCACACCGCTCATGTATTCCACTACATCGCTGTGTTTTCTGGCACCTCTGATGCATTCCCCTGTAACGCCAAGTTTTCGCGCACCTCTCATACTTTCCCCTATATCGCCGTGTTTACGCGCACCTCTCATACCTGCCCCTATATCGCCATGTTTTTATGCGCATCTCATACCGTCTCCTATATTGCTGTGTTTTTGCGCACCTTCCATAGCATCCCCTATATCACTGTGCCTTCGTGCTCCTCTGATACGTTCCCCTATATCTCCCTGTTTTCGCGCACCTCCTATACCTTCCCTTATATCACTGCGTTTTCGTGCACATTTCATACCTTCCCCTATATCGCTGTGTTTTCGCACACCTCTCATAACTTCTCCTATATCGCTGTGTTTTTGTGCACCTCTCATACCTTCCCTAATATCTTTGCGTTTTCATGCACATCTCATCACATCCCCTATATCGCTGTGCACTCACGCACCTCCCGTAGCATCCCCTATATCGCTGTGCCTTGCGCACCTCTCATAACTTCCCCCATATCGCTGTCTTTTCACGCACATCCCATAGATTCACCTTTATCGCTGTGTTACTGCTCACCTCTCATAGCTTCCCCTGTATCGCCGTGTTTTTGCTCACCTCTCATAGCTTCCCCTATATCGCCATGTTTTCGCGCACCTCTCATGTCTTCACCTAGATCGCTATGTTTTCGATCCTCTCAATACTTCCCCTATATCGCTGTGTTTTCTCGCACGTCTGATACATTCTCCCGTATCGCCGTGTTTTTGCACACCACTCATAATTTACCCTATATCGCCGTGTTTTCGCACACCTCTCATAACTTCCCCTATATCACTGTGTTTTCGCGCACGTCCCATTGCGTCCTCTATATCGCTGTGTTTTCGCGCAGCTCTCATAGCTTCCCCTATATCGCCCTGTTTTCGTACACATCCCTTAGCTTCCACTATATTGCCCAGTTTTCGCACACCTCTCATGTATTCCACTGCATCGCTGTGTTTTCTGGCACCTCTGATGCATTCCCCTGTAACGCCAAGTTTTCGCGCACCTCTCATACTTTCCCCTATATCGCCGTGTTTACGCGCACCGCTCATACCTGCCCCTATATCGCCATGTTTTTATGCACATCTCATACCGTCTCCTATATCGCTGTGTTTTTGCGCACCTCCCATAGCATCCCCTATATCGCTGTGCCTTCGTGCACCTCTCATACCTTCCCCTATATCGCTGTGTTTTCGCACACCTCTCATAACTTCTCCTTTATCACTGTGCTTTTGTGCACCTCTCATACCTTCCCTAATATCACTGCGTTTTCATGCACATCTCATCACGTCCCCTATATCGCTGTGTATTCACGCACCTCCCATAGCATCCCCTGTATCGCTGTGCCTTGTGCACCTCTCATAACTTCGCCTATATCGCTGTCTTATCGCGCACATCCCATAGATTCACCTTTATCGCTGTGTTATTGCTCACCTCTCATAGCTTCCCCTGTATCGCCTTTTTTCCTCACCTCTCATAGCTTCCCCTATATCACTGTGTTTTCACGCACCTCTCTTAACTTCTCCTATATTCCTGTGTTTTTGCACACCTCTCATACCTTCCCCTATATCACTCTGTTTTCAGGCACCTCTCATGGCTTCCCCAATATCGCCGTGCATTCATACACATCTCATACCGTCCCCTATATCGCTGTGTTTTGGCGCGCCTCCCATAGCTTCACCTTGATCGCTGTGTTATTCCTCAGCTCTCATAGATTACCCTATATCACCGTGTTTTCGCGCATCTCGCATGTCTTCAAGTATATCGTTATGTTTTTGCTCCTATCATTACTTCCCCTATATCGCTGTGTTTTCTCGCACCTCTGATACATTCTCTTGTATTGCCATGTTTTCGTGCAGCTCTTACAATTTCCCCTATATCGCCGTGTTCTCGCAAACCTCTCATACCTTCCCCTATTTCACTGTTTTTTGCGCATGTCCCATAGCGTCCCCTATATCGCTGTGTTTTCTCGCACCTCTGATATATTCCCCTGTATCGCCGTGGTTTTGCGCACATCCCATCGGTTCCACTATATTGCCCTGTTTTTGCGCACCTCTCATGGCTTCCCCTATATCACGGTGTTTTCGCACACCTCTCATAGCATCCCCTATATCGCTGTCCTTCGCGCACATCTCATAACTTCCCCTATATCGCCCTGTTTTCACGCACCTCCCGTACCTTCCCCAATATCGCTGTGTTTTCGTGCACCTCTCATTCCTTCCCTTATATCGCTGTGTTTTCACGCACCTCTCATAACTTCTCTTAATTCGCTACATTTTTGCGCAGTTCTTATACCTTCCCCTATACTGCCGTGCTTTCATGCACATCTCATAACATCCCCTATATCGCTGTGTATTCGCGCACCTCCCATAGCATCCCTTGTATTGCTGTGCCTTCGCGCACCTCTCATACCTTCCCCTATATCGCCCTGTTTTCACGCACCTTCCATACCTTCCACTATATTGCTGTGTTTTCATGCACCTCTCATACCTCCCTCTATATTGCTGTGTTTTCACGCACCTCTCATAATTTCTCCTATATCGCCGTATTTTTGCACACCTCTCATGGCTTCCCCAATATCGCCGTGTTTTCATGCACATCTCATAACGGCTCCTATATCTCTGAGTATTCATGCACCTCCCATAGCATCCCCTATATGGCTGTGCCTTCGCGCACCACTCATACCTTCCCCTATATCGCCCTGTTTCCCGCCCACCTCCCATGGCTTCGCATACATCGCTGTGTTTTTGCGCACCTCTCCTACCTTCCCCTATATCGCCCTGTTTTCGCGCACATCCCATAAATTCAACTTTATCGCTGTGTTATTGCTTACCTCACATAGCTTCCCCTATATCGCCATGTTTTCGCGCACCTCTCATGTCTTTCACCTATATCGCTTTGTTTCCACTCCTCTCATTACTTCCCCTATATCGCTCTGTGTTCTCGCACTTCTGATACTGTTCCCTGTATCAACGTGTTTTCGCTCAACTCTCATAATTTCACCTATATCGCCATGTTCTCGCACACCTCTCATATCTTCCCCTATATCACTGTGTTTTCGCGCACGTCCAATAGCGTCCCCTATATCGCTGTGTATTCACGCACCTCTCATGTCTTCCCCTATATCACTGTGTTTTCGTGCACCTCCCATACCATCCCCTATATTGCTGTGCCTTCGCACACCTCCCATACCTTCCCCTATATCGCTGTGTTTTCGTGTACCTCTCATACCTCCCCTTATATCGCTGTGTTTTCACGCACCTCTCATAACCTCTCCTGTATTGCCGTATTTTTGCGTACCTCTCATAACTTCCCCTATATTGCCGTGTTTTTATGCACATATCATAACGTCCCCTATATCGCTGTGTATTCGCGCACCTCCCATAGCATCCCCTATATCGCTGTGCCTTCGCGCACCTCTCGTACCTTCCCCTATATCGCACAGTTTTCGCGCACCTCCGATTCCTTTCCCTATGTGGCTGTGTTTTCGTGCACCTTTCATACCTTCCCCTATATCACTGTGTTTTCACACACCTCTCATAACTTCTCCTAATTCGCTGTATTTTTGCGCAGTTCTTATACTTTCCCCTATACTGCCGTGTTTTCATGAACATCTCATAACGCCCCCTATATCGCTGTGTATTCGCGCACACTCCATAGCATCCCTTGTATTGCTGTGCCTTCGCGCACCTCTCATACCTTCCCCTATTTCGCCCTGTTTTCGCGCACCTTCCATACCTTCCACTATATCGCTGTGTTTTCAGGCACCTCTCATACCTCCCTCTATATCGCTGTGTTTTCACGCACCTCTCATAATTTCTCCTATATTGCCGTATTTTTGCACACATCTCATGGCTTCCCCAATATCGCCATGTTTTAATGCACATCTCTTAACGTCTCAGATATCGCTGTGTATTCGCTCACCTGCCATAGCATCCCCTATATCGCTGTGCCTTCGCGCACCTCTCATACCTTCCCCTATGTCGCCCTGTTTTCGCACACCTCCCATACCGTCCCCTATATCGCTGTATTTTCGCACACCTCTCATGGCTTCCCCAATATCGCCGTGTTTTCATGCACATCTCATAACGTCTCCTATATCTCTGAGTATTCACACACCTCTCATTGCATCCCCTATATCGCTGTGCCGTCGCGTACCGCTCATACCTTCCCCTATATCGTCCTGTTTCCCGTGCACTTCCCATGGCTTCGCATACATCGCTGTGTTTTTGCGCACCTCTCATACCTTCCCCTATATCGCCCTGTTTTCGCGCACATCCCATAACTTCAACTTTATCGCTGTGTTATTTCTTACTTCTCATAGCTTCCCCTATATCGCCGTGTTTTCGCGCACCTCTCATGTCTTCACCCATATCGCTGTGTTTCCGCTCCTCTCATTACTTCCCCTATATCGCTCTGTGTTCTCGCACTTCTGATACTGTTCCCTGTATCAACGTGTTTTCGCTCAACTCTCATAATTTCACCTATATCGCCGTGTTCTCGCACACCTCTCATATCTTCCCCTATATCACTGTGTTTTCGCGCACGTCCAATGGCGTCCGCTATATTGCTGTGTTTTCACGCACCTCTCATGTCTTCCCCTATATCACTGTGTTTTCGTGCACTTCCCATACCATCCCCTATATTGCTGTGACTTCGCACACCTCTCATACCTTTCCCTATATTGCTGTGTTCTCGCACACCTCTCATACCTTCCCCTATATCGCCCTGTTTTCGCACACCTCTCATACCTCCCCTTATATCGCTGTGTTTTCACGCACCTCTCATAACTTCCCCTGTATTGCTGTATTTTTGCGTACCTCTCATAACTTCCCTTTATTGCCGTGTTTTTACGCACATCTCATAACGTCCCCTATATCGCTGTGTATTCGCGCACCTCCCATAGCATCCCCTATATCGCTGTGCCTTCACGAACCTCTCATACCTTCCGCTATATCGCACAATTTTCGCGCACCTCCGATTCCTTCCCCTATATCGCTGTGTTTACACACACCTCTCATAACTTCTCCTATATCACTGAGTTTTTGTGCACCTCTCATACCTCCCCTAATATCGCTGAGTTTTCATGCACATCTCATCACGTCCCCTGTATCGCTGTGTATTCGCGCACCTCCCATAGCATCCCCTATATCCCTGTGCCTTGCACACCTCTCATAGTTTTCCTTATATCGCTGTCTTTTCGCGCACGTCCCATAGATTCAGTTTTATCGCTGTATTATTGCTCACCTCTCATAGCTTCCCCTGTATGGCCGTGTTTTTGTTCACCTCTCATAGCATCCCCTATATCGCTGTCCTTCGCGCACATCTCATAACTTCCCCTATATCGCCCTGTTTTCACGCACCTCCCGTACCTTCCCCAATATCGCTGTGTTTTCGTGCACCTCTCATTCCTTCCCTTATATCGCTGTGTTTTCACGCACCTCTCATAACTTCTCTTAATTCGCTACATTTTTGCGCAGTTCTTATACCTTCCCCTATACTGCCGTGCTTTCATGCACATCTCATAACATCCCCTATATCGCTGTGTATTCGCGCACCTCCCATAGCATCCCTTGTATTGCTGTGCCTTCGCGCACCTCTCATACCTTCCCCTATATCGCCCTGTTTTCACGCACCTTCCATACCTTCCACTATATTGCTGTGTTTTCATGCACCTCTCATACCTCCCTCTATATTGCTGTGTTTTCACGCACCTCTCATAATTTCTCCTATATCGCCGTATTTTTGCACACCTCTCATGGCTTCCCCAATATCGCCGTGTTTTCATGCACATCTCATAACGGCTCCTATATCTCTGAGTATTCATGCACCTCCCATAGCATCCCCTATATGGCTGTGCCTTCGCGCACCACTCATACCTTCCCCTATATCGCCCTGTTTCCCGCCCACCTCCCATGGCTTCGCATACATCGCTGTGTTTTTGCGCACCTCTCCTACCTTCCCCTATATCGCCCTGTTTTCGCGCACATCCCATAAATTCAACTTTATCGCTGTGTTATTGCTTACCTCACATAGCTTCCCCTATATCGCCATGTTTTCGCGCACCTCTCATGTCTTTCACCTATATCGCTTTGTTTCCACTCCTCTCATTACTTCCCCTATATCGCTCTGTGTTCTCGCACTTCTGATACTGTTCCCTGTATCAACGTGTTTTCGCTCAACTCTCATAATTTCACCTATATCGCCATGTTCTCGCACACCTCTCATATCTTCCCCTATATCACTGTGTTTTCGCGCACGTCCAATAGCGTCCCCTATATCGCTGTGTATTCACGCACCTCTCATGTCTTCCCCTATATCACTGTGTTTTCGTGCACCTCCCATACCATCCCCTATATTGCTGTGCCTTCGCACACCTCCCATACCTTCCCCTATATCGCTGTGTTTTCGTGTACCTCTCATACCTCCCCTTATATCGCTGTGTTTTCACGCACCTCTCATAACCTCTCCTGTATTGCCGTATTTTTGCGTACCTCTCATAACTTCCCCTATATTGCCGTGTTTTTATGCACATATCATAACGTCCCCTATATCGCTGTGTATTCGCGCACCTCCCATAGCATCCCCTATATCGCTGTGCCTTCGCGCACCTCTCGTACCTTCCCCTATATCGCACAGTTTTCGCGCACCTCCGATTCCTTTCCCTATGTGGCTGTGTTTTCGTGCACCTTTCATACCTTCCCCTATATCACTGTGTTTTCACACACCTCTCATAACTTCTCCTAATTCGCTGTATTTTTGCGCAGTTCTTATACTTTCCCCTATACTGCCGTGTTTTCATGAACATCTCATAACGCCCCCTATATCGCTGTGTATTCGCGCACACTCCATAGCATCCCTTGTATTGCTGTGCCTTCGCGCACCTCTCATACCTTCCCCTATTTCGCCCTGTTTTCGCGCACCTTCCATACCTTCCACTATATCGCTGTGTTTTCAGGCACCTCTCATACCTCCCTCTATATCGCTGTGTTTTCACGCACCTCTCATAATTTCTCCTATATTGCCGTATTTTTGCACACATCTCATGGCTTCCCCAATATCGCCATGTTTTAATGCACATCTCTTAACGTCTCAGATATCGCTGTGTATTCGCTCACCTGCCATAGCATCCCCTATATCGCTGTGCCTTCGCGCACCTCTCATACCTTCCCCTATGTCGCCCTGTTTTCGCACACCTCCCATACCGTCCCCTATATCGCTGTATTTTCGCACACCTCTCATGGCTTCCCCAATATCGCCGTGTTTTCATGCACATCTCATAACGTCTCCTATATCTCTGAGTATTCACACACCTCTCATTGCATCCCCTATATCGCTGTGCCGTCGCGTACCGCTCATACCTTCCCCTATATCGTCCTGTTTCCCGTGCACTTCCCATGGCTTCGCATACATCGCTGTGTTTTTGCGCACCTCTCATACCTTCCCCTATATCGCCCTGTTTTCGCGCACATCCCATAACTTCAACTTTATCGCTGTGTTATTTCTTACTTCTCATAGCTTCCCCTATATCGCCGTGTTTTCGCGCACCTCTCATGTCTTCACCCATATCGCTGTGTTTCCGCTCCTCTCATTACTTCCCCTATATCGCTCTGTGTTCTCGCACTTCTGATACTGTTCCCTGTATCAACGTGTTTTCGCTCAACTCTCATAATTTCACCTATATCGCCGTGTTCTCGCACACCTCTCATATCTTCCCCTATATCACTGTGTTTTCGCGCACGTCCAATGGCGTCCGCTATATTGCTGTGTTTTCACGCACCTCTCATGTCTTCCCCTATATCACTGTGTTTTCGTGCACTTCCCATACCATCCCCTATATTGCTGTGACTTCGCACACCTCTCATACCTTTCCCTATATTGCTGTGTTCTCGCACACCTCTCATACCTTCCCCTATATCGCCCTGTTTTCGCACACCTCTCATACCTCCCCTTATATCGCTGTGTTTTCACGCACCTCTCATAACTTCCCCTGTATTGCTGTATTTTTGCGTACCTCTCATAACTTCCCTTTATTGCCGTGTTTTTACGCACATCTCATAACGTCCCCTATATCGCTGTGTATTCGCGCACCTCCCATAGCATCCCCTATATCGCTGTGCCTTCACGAACCTCTCATACCTTCCGCTATATCGCACAATTTTCGCGCACCTCCGATTCCTTCCCCTATATCGCTGTGTTTACACACACCTCTCATAACTTCTCCTATATCACTGAGTTTTTGTGCACCTCTCATACCTCCCCTAATATCGCTGAGTTTTCATGCACATCTCATCACGTCCCCTGTATCGCTGTGTATTCGCGCACCTCCCATAGCATCCCCTATATCCCTGTGCCTTGCACACCTCTCATAGTTTTCCTTATATCGCTGTCTTTTCGCGCACGTCCCATAGATTCAGTTTTATCGCTGTATTATTGCTCACCTCTCATAGCTTCCCCTGTATGGCCGTGTTTTTGTTCACCTCTCATAGCTTCCCCCATATCGCCGTGTTTTCGCGCACCTCTCATGTCTTCACCTAGATCGCTGTTTTCGCTCCTCTCAATACTTCCCCTATATCGCTGTTTTTTCTCGCACAATTGATACATTCTCCCGTATCGCTGTGTTTTCGCACACCTCTCATTATTTCCCCTATATCGCCGTGTTCTCGCGCACCTCTCATACCTTCCCCTGTATGGCCCTGTTTTCGCGCACATCCCATACTTTCCACTATATTACCCTGTTTTCATGCACCTCTCATGTCTTCCACTACATCGATGTGTTTTCTGGCTCCTCTGATGCATTCCCCTGTAACACCAAGTTTTCGCGCACCTCTCATACTTCCTCTATGTCGCCGTATATATGCACACCTCTCATACCTCCCCCTATATTGCCATGTTTTTATGCACATCTCATACCGTCTCCTATATCGCTGTGTTTTCGCGCACTCCCATAGCATCCCCTATATCGCTGTGCCTTCGTGCACCTCTCATACCTTCCCCTATATCGCCCTGTTTTCGCGCACCTCCTATACCTTCCCTTATATCGCTGCGTTTTCGTGCACCTCTCATACCTTCCCCTATATGGCTGTGTTTTCATGCACATTTCATAACGTCCCCTATATCGCTGTGTATTTGGGCACCTCCCATTCCTTCCCGAATATATCTCTGTGTTTTTGTGCACCTTTCATATCTTCCCCTATATCGCTGTGTTTTCGCACACCTCTCATAACTTCTCCTATATTGCTGTGTTTTTGTGCACCTCTGATATCTTCCCTAATATCGCTGCGTTTTCATGCACATCTCATCACGTCCCCTATATCACTGTGTATTCACGCACCTCCCATAGCATCCCCTATATCGCTGTGCCTTGCGCATCTCTCATAGCTTCCCCTATATCGCTGTCTTTTCGCGCACATCCCATAGATTCACCTTTATCGCTGTGTTATTGCTCACTTCTCATAGCTTCCCCTGTATCGCCGTGTTTTTGCTCACCTCTCATAGCTTCCCCTATATCGCCGTGTTTTCGCGCACCTCTCACGTCTTCACCTAGATCTCTATGTTTTCGCTCCCCTCAATACTTCCCCTATATCGCTGTGTTTTCTCGCACATCTGATACACTCTCCCGTATCGCCGTGTTTTCGCACACCTCTCATAATTACCTCTATATCGCCGAGTTCTCGCACACCTCTCATGCCTTCCCCTATATCACTGCTTTTTTGCGCATGTCCCATAGCGTCCCCTATATCGCTGTGTTTTCTCGCACCTCTGATACATTCCCCTGTATCGCCGTGGTTTTGCGCACATCCCATAGGTTCCACTTTTTCGCCTTGTTTTTGCATACCTCTCATGTCTTCCCCTATATTACGGTGTTTTCGCGCACCTTTCATAGCATCCCCTATATCGCTGTGCCTTCGCGCACCTCTCATAACTTCCCCTATATTTCCCTGTTTTCGCGCACCTCCCATACCTTCCCCAATATCGCAGTGTTTTCGTGCACCTCTCATACCTTCCCTTATATCGCTGTGTTTTCACGCACCTCTCATAACTTCCCGAATATCACTGTATTTTTGCGCAGCTCGTATAACTTCCTCTATATTTCCGTGTTTTCATGCACATCTCATAACGTCCCCTATATCGCTGTGTATTTACGCACCTCCCATACCATCCCCTATATCACTGTGCCTTCGCGCACCTCTCATGCATTACCGTATATGCTGTGTTTTTACACACCGCTCATACCTTCCCCAATATCACCTTGTTTTCATGCACATCTCATAATGTCCCCAATGTCGCTGGGTTTTCACGCACCTCTCATACCTTCACCTATATCACTATGTTTTCACGCAGCTCTCATACCTTCCCCTATATGGATGTATTTTTTCGCACATCTCATACCTTCCCCTATATCGCTGTGCTTTCGCGCACCTCCCATAGTTTCGCCTACATCGCTGTTTTCGCGCACATCCCTTAGCTTCACCTTATATCGCTGCGTTTTCATGCACCTCTCATACCTTCCCCTATATTGCCCTGTTTTCACGCACCTCCTATACCTTCCCTTATATCACTGCGTTTTCGTGCACCTCTCATAGCTTCCCCTATATGGCTGTGTTTTCATGCACATCTCATAACTCCCCTATATGGCTGTGTATTCGTGCACCTCCCATTCCTTCCCGTATACATCTCTGTGTTTTCGTGCACCTTTCATGCCTTCCCCTATATCACTGCGTTTTCATGCACATATCATCACGTCCCCTATATAGCTCTGTATTCACGCACCTCCCATAGCATCCCCTATATCGCTGTGCCTTGCGCACCTCTGATAGCTTCCCCTATATCACTGTCTTTTCGCTCACATCCCATAGATTCACCTTTATCGCTTTGTTATTGCTGACCTCTCATAGCTTCCCCGTATCGCCGTGTTTTCGCACACCTCTCATAATTTCCCCTTTATCGCCGTGTTCTCGCACACCTCTCATACCTTACCCTATATCGCCCTGTTTGCGTGCACATTGCATAGCTTCCATTATATTACCCTGTTTTCCCGCACCTCTCTTGTATTCCACTCCATCACTGTGGTTTCTGGCACCTCTGATGCATTCCCCTGTAACGCCAAGTTTTCGCGCACCTCTCATACTTTCCCTTATCTCGCTGTGTTCTCGCACATCTCTCATACCTTCCCCTATATCACTGTGTTTTCGCGCACGTCCCATAGCGTCCTCCAGATCGCTGTGCTTTCATGCACCTCTCATACCTTCCCCTACATTGCCCTGTTTTAGCGCACATCCCATAGCTTCCACTATATAGCCCTGTTTTTGCGCACCTCTCATGTCTTCCCCTACATCGCTGTGTTTTCTCACACCTCTGATGCATTCCCCTGTAACGCCAAGTTTTCGCGCACCTCTCATAATTTCCCCTATATCACCGTGTTTTCGCGCACCTCTCATAGCTTCCCTTATATCGCCGTGTTTTCATACCCATCTCATACCGTCCCCTATATCACTGTGTTTTCGTGCACCTCCCATAACATCCCCTATATCGCTGTGCCTTCGTGCACATCTCATACCTTCTCCTATATCGCCATGTTTTCATGCACATCTCATAACGTCCCCTATATTGCTGGGTTTTCACGCACCTCTCATAACTTCCCCTATATCGTCCTGTTTTTGCGCACCTCTCAGAACTTCCCCTATATCGCTGTGTTTTCACACACCTCTCATGGTTTCCCGACTATCACCGTGTATTCATGCACATCTCATACCGTCCCCTGTATTGCTGTGTCTTGCGCACCTCTCCTACCTTCCCCTATATCGCTGTCCTTTCGCACACATCCCAGAGATTCACCTTTATCGCTGTGTTATTGCTCACCTCTCATAGCTTCCCCTGTATTGCCGGGTTTTAGCTCACCTCTCATAGCTTCCACTATATTGCCTTGTTTTCGCGCACCTCTCATGTCTTCCCCTATATCACTGTGTTTTCGCGCACCTTCGATAGCATCCCCTATATTGCTGTGCCTTCGCATACCTCTCATAACTTCATCTATATCACCCTGTTTTCGAGCACCTTCCATACCTTCTCCTTTATCGCTGTGCCTTGCGCACCTCTCGTACCTTCCCCTATATCGCTGTCTTGTCGCGCACATCCTATAGATTCACCTTTATCGCTGTGTTATTGCTCACCTCTCATAGCTTCCCCTACATCGCCGTGATTTTATGCACATCTCATAACGTCCCCTATATCGCTGTGTATTCGTGCACCTCCCATACCTTCCCCTATATCGCTGTGTTTTCGCACACCTCTCATAACTTCTCCTATCTAGCTGTGTTTTTGTGCACCTCTCATACCTTCCCTAATACCGTTGCGTTTTCTTGCACATCTCATCACGTCCCCTATATCGCTGTGTATTCGCGCACCTCCCATAGCATCCACTATATCGCTTTGCCCTCATGCACCTCTCATACCTTCCCCTATATCGCTCTGTTTTTGCGCACCTCCCATTCCTTCACCTATATCGCTGTTTTCGTGCACCTCTCATACCTTCCCCTATATCGCTGTGTTTTCACACACCTCTCATAACTTCTCCTACATCGCTGTGTTTTTGTGCACCTCTCATACCTTCCCTAATATCGCTGCGTTTTCATGCACATCTCATCACGTCCCCTATATCGCAGTGTATACACGCACCTCCCATAGCATCCCCTATATGGCTGTGCCTTGCGCACCACTCATACCTTTCCCTATATCGATGTCTTTTCGCAGGCATCCCATAGTTTCACCTTTATCGCTGTGTTATTGCTCACCTCTCATAGCTTCCCCTGTATCGCCGTGTTTTTGCTCACCTCTCATAGCTTCCCCTATATCACCGTGTTTTCGTGTACCTTTCCTGTCTTCCACTATATCACTGTGTTTTCGCGCACCTTCCATAGCATCCCCTATATTGCTATGCCTTCGCATACCTCTCATAGCTTCATCTATATCACCCAGTTTTTGATCACTTTCCATACCTTCCCCTATATCGCTGTGTTTTCGTGCACCTCTCATACCTTCCCCAATATCGCTGTGCCTTGCGCACCTCTCATACCTTCCCCTATATCGCTGTCCTTTCGCGCACATCCCATAGATTCACCTTTATTGCTGTGCTATTGCTCACCTCTCATAGCTTCCCCGGTATCGCCGAGTTTTTGCGCACCTCTCATAACGTCCCCTATATCGCTGTGTATTTGCGCACCTCCCATAGCATCCCCTATATCACTGTGCCTTCGCGCACCTCTCATACCTTACCCTATATCGCCCTGTTTTCGTGCTCCTCGCAGTCATACACGTATATCGCCCTGGTTTCGCACACCTGCCATTCCTTCACCTATATCGCTGTTTTCGTGCATCTCTCATACCTTTCCCTATATCGCTGTGTTTTCACACACCTCTCATAACTTCTCCTATATCGCTGTGTTTTTGTGCACCTCTCATACCCTCCCTAATATCGCTGCGTTTTCATGCACATCTCATCACGTCCCCTATATCGCTGTATATTCATGCACCTCCCATAGCATCCCCTAAATCGCTGTGCCTTCGTGCACCTCTCATACCTTCCCCTATATCACCCTGTTTTCGCGCTCCTCCTATACCTTCCCTTATATCGCTGCGTGTTCATGCACCTCTCATACCTTCCCCTATATTGCCTTGTTTTCGCGCACCTCCTATACCTTCCCTTATATCGCTGCGTTTTCGTGTACCTCTCATATCTCCCACTATATCGTTGTGTTTTCACGCACCTCTCATAACTTCTCCTATATTTCTGTATTTTTGCGCACCTCTCATAACTTCCCCAATATCGCCGTGATTTTACGCACATCTCATAACGTCCCCTATATCGCTGTGTATTCGTGCACCTCCCATACCTTCCCCTATATCGCTGTGTTTTCGCACACCTCTCATAACTTCTCCTATATAGCTGTCTTTTCACGCACATCCCATAGATTCACCTTTATCGCTGTGTAATTGCTCACCTCTCATACCTTCCCTCATACCGTTGCGTTTTCATGCACATCTCATCACGTCCTTTATATCGCTGTGTATTCACGCACATCCCATAGTATCCCCTATATCGCTGTGCCTTGCGCACCTCTCATAGCTTCCCCTATATCGCTGTCTTTTCACGCACATCCCATAGATTCACCTTTATCGCTGTGTAATTGCTCACCTCTCATAGCTTCCCCTGTATCGCCGTGTTTTTACTCACCTCTCATAGCTTCCCCTATATCGCTGTGTTTTCGCGCACCTCTCATGTCTTCACCAAGATCGCTATGTTTTTGCTCCTCTCAATACTTCCCCTATAGCGCTGTTTTCTCGCACATCTGATACATTCTCCCGTATCGACGTGTTTTCGCACACCTCTTATAATTTAACCTATATCGCCGAATTCTCGCACACCTCTCATACCTTCCCCTATATCTTTGTGTTTTTACACACGTCCCATTGTGTCCCCTATATTGCTGTGTTTTTTGTGCACCTCTTATACCTTCCCCTATATCGTCCTGTTTTCATGCACAGCCCATATCTTCCACTATATTGCCCTGTTTTCGCGCACCTCTCATGTATTCCACTGCATCGCTGTGTTTTCTGGCACCTCTGATGCATTCTCCTGTAACGCCAAGTTTTCGCGCACCTCTCATACTTTCCCCTATATCGCCGTGTTTACGCGAACCTCTCATACCTCCCCCTATATCGCCATGTTTTTATGCACATCTCATACCGTCTCCTATATCGCTGTGTTTTCGCGCACCTCCCATAGCATCCCCTATATCGCTGTGCCTTCGTGCACCTCTGATACCTTCCCCTATATCGCCATGTTTTTATGCACATCTCATACCGTCCCCTATATTACTGTGTTTTCGCGCACCTCCCATAGCATCCCCTATATCGCTGTGCCTTCGTGCACCTCTGATACCTTCCCCTATATCGCCCTGTTTTCGTGCACCTCTCATACCTTCCCCTATTTCGCTGTGTTTTCATGCACATCTCATAACCACCCCTATTTCGCTGTGTTTTCGAGCACCTCCCATAACATTCCCTATATCGCTGGGTTTTCACGCACCTCTCATAACTTCCCCTATATCGCCCTGTTTTCGTGCTCCTCTCATACATTCCCCTATATCACTGTGTTTTCACGCACCTCTCATAACTTCCCCTATATCGCTGTTTTTTCGCACACCTCTCATGGTTTCCCATCTATCACCGTGTATTCACGCACATCTCAAACTTTCCCATATATCGCTGTGCTTTCGCGCACCTCTCACACCTTCCCCTGTATCGCTGTGTTCTCGCACATCTCTCATACCTTCCCCTATATCGCTGTGTATTCACGCACCTCCCATAGCATCCCCAATATCGCTGCGCATTCGCACACCTCTCATACCTTCCCCTACATCGCCCTGTTTTAGCGCACATCCGATAACTTCCACTATATTGCCATGTTTTTGCGCACGTCTCATGTCTTCCCCTACATCGCTGTGTTTTCTCGCACCTCTGATGCATTCCCCTGTAACGCCAAGTTTTCGCACACGTCTCATACTTTCCCCTATATCGCCGTGTTCTCGCGCACCTCTCATAGCTTCCCATATATCGCCGTGTTTTCATACACATCTCATACCGTCCCCTATATCACTGTGTTTTCGCGCACCTCCCATAGCATCCCCTATATCGCTGTGCCTTCGTGCACCTCTTATACCTTCCCCTATATCGCCGTGTTTTCATGCACATCTCATAACTTCCCCTATATCGCTGTGTTTTCGCACACCTCTCATACCTTCTCCTATATCGATGTCTTTTCGCGCACATACCATAGATTCACCTTTATCGCTGTGTTATTGCTCACCTCTCATAGCTTCCCCTGTATCGGTGGGTTTTAGCTCACCTCTCATAGCTTCCACTATATTGCCTTGTTTTCGCGCACCTCTCATGTCTTCCCCTATATCATTGTGTTTTCGTGCACCTTCCATAGCATCCCCTATATTGCTGTGCCTTCATCTATATCACCCTGTTTTCGAGCACCTTCCATACCTTCTCCTATATCGCTGTGCCTTGCGCACCTCTCATAACTTCCCGTATATCACTGTGTTTTCGCACACCTCTCATGGTTTCCCGACTATTGCCGCGTATTCATGCACATCTCATACCGTCCCCTATATCGCTGTGCTTTCACACACCTCTCATACCTTCGCCTACGTCGCAGTGTACTTGCGCACTTGTTATAACTTCCCCTATATCGCCGTATTGTTATGCACATCTCATAACGTCCCCTATATCGCTGTGTATTCGCGCACCTCCCATAGCATCCCCTATAGCGCCCTGTTTTCGTGCACCTCCCATTCCTTCACTTATATCGCCCTGTTTTCGCGCACCTCCCATTCCTTCACCAATATCGCTGTTTTCGTGCACCTCTCATATCTTCCCCTATATCGCTGTGTTTTCACACACCTCTCATAACTTCTCCTATATCGCTGTGTTTTTGTGCACCTCTCATACCTTCCCTAATATCGCTGCGTTTTCATGCACATCTCATCACGTCCCCTATAACGCTGTGTATTCACACACCTCCCATAGCATCCCCCATATCGCTGTGCCTTGCGCACCTCTCATAACTTTCCCTATATCGCTGTCTTTTCGCGCACATCGCATAGATTCACCTTTATCGCTGTGTTATTGCTCACCTCTCATAGCTTCCCCTGTATCGCCGTGTTTTTGCTCACCTCTCATAGATTCCCATATATCGCCGTGTTTTCGCGCACCTCTCCTGTCTTCCCCATATCACTGTGTTTTCGAAGCACATTCCGTAGCATCCCCTATATTGCCGTGCCTTCGCATACCTCTCATAACTTCATCTATATCGCCCTGTTTTCGCGCACCTTCCATTCCTTCACCTATATCGCCGTGTTTTTGCGCACGTCCCATTCCTTCACATATATCGCCCTGTTTTCGCGCACCTCCCATTCCTTCACCTATATCGCTGTTTTCGTGCACCTCTCATGCCTTCCCCTATATCGCTGTGTTTTCGCGCACCTCTCATACCTTCCCCTATACCGCTGTGTTTCCGTGCACCTCTCATGCCTTCCCCTATATCGCTGTGTTTTCGCGCACCTCTCATACCTTCCTCTATATCGCTGTGTTTTCGTGCTCCTCTCATACCTTCACTAATATTGTTGCATTTTCATGCACATCTCATGACGTCCCCTATATCGCTGTGTATTCACGCACCTCCCAGAGCGTCCCCTGTATCGCTGTGTTTTTTGCTCACCTCTCATAGCTTCCCCTATATCGCCCTGTTTTCGCGCACCTCCCATACTTTCCCGATATCGCTGTGTTTTCGTACTCCTCTCATACCTTCCCCTAAATCGCTGTGTTTTCACGCACCTCTCTTAACTTCTCCGATATCGCTGTGTTTTTGAACACCTCTCATACCTTCCCCTATATCGCCGTGTTTTTACGCACATCTCATAACGTCCCCTATATCGCTGTCTTTTCTCGCACCTCTGATGGCTTCCCCGATATCGCCGTGTATTCATGCACATCTCATACCGTCCCCTATATCGCTGTATTTTCGCGCACTTCTCATACCTTCCCCTCTATCGCTGTGTTTTCACGCACCTCTCTTAACTTCTCCTATATCGCTGTGATTTGCAACACCTCTCATACCTTCCCCTATATCGCTGTGTTTTCAGGCACCTCTCATGGCATCCCCAATATCGCCGTGTATTCATGCACATCTCATACCGTCCCCTAAATCGTTGTGTTTTTGCGCACCTCCCATAGCTTCGCCTACATCGCTGTTTTCGCGCACATCCCATATCTTCACCTTGATCGCTGTGTTATTGCTCACCTCTCATAGCTTACCCTATATCGCCGTTTTTTCGCGCACCTTGCATGTCTTAACTTATATCGCAATGTTTTCGCTCCTATCATTACTTCCCCTATTTTGCTGTGTTTTCTCGCACCTCTGATACATTCTCCTGTATTGCCATGTTTTCGCGCACCTCTTACAATTTCCCCTATATCGCCATTTTCTCACACACCTCTCATACATTCCTCTATATCACTGTTTTTTTGCACATGTCCCATGGCGTCCCCTATATGGCTGTGTTTTCTTGCACCTCTGATACATTCCCCTGTATCGCCGTGGTTTCGCGCACATCCCATAGTTTCCACTATATTGCCCTGTTTTTGCACACCTCTCATGTCTTCCCCTATATCACGGTGTTTTCGCGCACCTCTCATAGCATCCCCTGTATTGCTGTGCCTTCACGCACCTCTCATAACTTCCCCTATATCGCCCTGTTTTCGCTCACCTCCCATACCTTCCCCAATATCGCTATGTTTTCGTGCACCTCTCCTACCTTCCCTTATATCGCTGTGTTTTCACGCACCTCTCATAACTTCCCCTATATCACCCTTTTTTCGCTCACCTCCCATACCTTCCCCAATATAGCTATGTTTTCGTGCACCTCTCCTACCTTCCCTTATATCGCTGTGTTTTCACGCACCTCTCATAACTTCTCCGATATCGCTGTATTTTTGCGCAGCTCCAATACCTTCCCCTATATTGCCGTGTTTTCATGCACATCTCATAATGTCCCCTATATCTCTGTGTATTCGCGCACCTGCCATAGCATCCCCTATATTGCTGTGACTTCGCGCACCTCTCATACCTTCCCCTATATCGCCCTGTCTTAGCACGCTCCCATAGCGTCGCCTATATCGCTGTATTTTCGCACACCTCTCATGGCTTCCCCAATATCGCGGTGTTTTCATGCACGTCTCATAACGTCCCCTATATCGCTGGTTTTTCACGCACCTCTCATAACTTCCACTGTATCGCCCTGCTTTCGAGTACCTCCCATACCTTCCCCTATATCGCTGTGTTTTCGTGTACCTCTCATACCTCCCCCTATATCGCTGTGTTTTCACACACCTCTCATAACTTCCCCTACATCACCGTGTTTTCATGCACATCTCATAACGTCCCCTATATTGCTGGGTTTTCACGCACCTCTCATACCTTCCCCTATTCGCCCTGTTTTCGTGCACATCCCATAGCTTCCACTATATTGCCCTGTTTTCGTGCACCTCTCATGTATTCCACTACATCGCTGTGTTTTCGCGCACCTCTCATACCTCCCCCTATATCGCCGTGTTTTTATGCACATCTCATACTGTCCCCTATATTACTGTGTTTTCGCGCACCTCCCATAGCATCCCCTATATCGCTGTGTTTTCGCGCACCTCCCATAGCTTCGCCTACATCGCTGTTTTCACGCACATCCAATAGCTTCACCTTGATCGCTGTGTTATTGCTCACCTCTCATAGCTTACCCTATATCGTTGTGTTTTCACGCACCTCGCATGTCTTCACCTATATCGCTATGTTTTCGCTCCTATCATTACTTCCCCTATATCGCTGTGTTTTCTCGCACCTCTGATACATTCTCCTGTATTGCAATGTTTTCGCGCACCTCTTACAATTTCCCCTATATCGCCGTGTTCACGCACACCTCTCATACCTTCCCCATATCACTGTTTTTTTGCGCATGTCCCATAGCTTCCCCTATATCACTGTGTTTTCGCGCTCCTCTCATAACTTCCCCAATATCGCCCTGTTATCACGCACATCGCCTAGCTTCCACAATATCGCCCTGTTTTCGCTCACCTCCCATACCTTCCCCAATATCGCTATGTTTTCGTGCACCTCTCCTACCTTCCCTTATATCGCTGTGTTTTCACGCACCTCTCATAACTTCCCCTATATCACCCTGTTTTCGCTCACCTCCCATACCTTCCCCAATATAGCTATGTTTTCGTGCACCTCTCCTACCTTCCCTTATATCGCTCTGTTTTCACGCACCTCTCATAACTTCTCCTATATCGCTGTATTTTTGCGCAGCTCCAATACCTTCCCCTATATTGCCGTGTTTTCATGCACATCTCATAATGTCCCCTATATCTCTGTGTATTCGCGCACCTGCCATAGCATCCCCTATATTGCTGTGACTTCGCGCACCTCTCATACCTTCCCCTATATCGCCCTGTCTTAGCACACTCCCATAGCGTCGCCCATATCGCTGTATTTTCGCACACCTCTCAAGGCTTCCCCAATATCGCGGTGTTTTCATGCACGTCTCATAACGTCCCCTATATCGCTGGTTTTTCACGCACCTCTCATAACTTCCACTGTATCGCCCTGCTTTCGAGTACCTCCCATACCTTCCCCTATATCGCTGTGTTTTCGTGTACCTCTCATACCTCCCCCTATATCGCTGTGTTTTCACACACCTCTCATAACTTCCCCTATATCGCCCTGCTTTCGAACACCTCCCATACCTTCCCCTATATCGCTGTGTTTTCGTGTACCTCTCATACCTCCCACTATATCGCTGTGTCTTCACACACCTCTCATAACTTCTCCTATATTGCTGTATTTTTGCGCACCTCTCATAACTTCCCCTAAATCGCCGTGTTTTTATGCACATCTCATAACGTCCCCTATATCGCTGTGTATTCAAGCACCTCCCATTCCTTCCCATGTATATCTCTGTGTTTTCGTGCACCTTTCATACCTTCCCCTATATCGCTGTGTTTTCGCACACCTCTCATATCTTCTCCTATATCACTGTGTTTTTGTACACCCCTCATACCTTCCCTAATATCGCTGCGTTTTCATGCACATCTCATCACGTCCCCTATATCGCTGTGTTTTCACGCACCTCTCATAACTTCTCCTACATCTCTGTGTTTTCATGCACCTCTCATAGCTTCCCCAATATCGCTGTCTTTTCGCGCACATCCCATAGATTCAGCTTTATCGCCGTGTTTTTGCTCACCTCTCATAGCTTCTCCTATATCGCCGTGTTTTCGCGCACCTCTCATGTCATCACCTAGATCGCTATATTTTCGCTCCTCTCAATACTTCCCCTATATCGCTGTGTTTTCTAGCACATATCATACATTCTCCCGTATCGCCGTGTTTTCACACACCTCTCATAATTTCCCCTATATCGCCGTGTTCTCGCACAGCTATCATACCTTCCCCTATATCACTGTATTTTCGCGTACGTCCCATTCCGTCCCCTATATCGCTGTGTTTTCGCGCACCTCTCATACCTTCCCCTACATCGCCCTGTTTTCGTGCACATCCCATAGCTTCCACTATATTGCCTTGTTTTCGTGCACCTCTCATGTATTCCACTACATCGCTGTGTTTTCACGCACCTCTCATACCTCCCCGTATATCGCCGTGTTTTTATGCACATCTCATACCGTCCACTATATTACTGTGTTTTCCTGCACCTCCCATAGCATCCCCTATATCGGTGTGCCTTCGCGCACCTCTCATACTTTCCCCTATATCGCTGTGATTTTGCGCACCCCTCATACCTTCCCCAATATCGCCCTGTTTTCGCGCATCTCCTATACCTTCCCTTATATCGCTGCGTTTTCGTGCACCTCTCATACCTTCCCGTATATCGCTGTGTTTTCATGCACATCTCATAACGTCCCCTATTTCGCTGTATATTCGTGCACCTCCCATAACATTCTCTATATCGCTCTGCCTTCACACACCTCTCATACCTTCCCCTATATCACCGTGTTTTCATGCACATCTCATAACGTCCCGTATATTGCTGGGTTTTCACGCACCTCTCATACCTTCCCCTATTCGCCCTGTTTTCGTGCACATCCCATAGCTTCCACTATATTGCCCTGTTTTCGTGCACCTCTCATGTATTCCACTACATCGCTGTGTTTTCGCGCACCTCTCATACCTCCCCCTATATCGCCGTGTTTTTATGCACATCTCATACTGTCCCCTATATTACTGTGTTTTCGCGCACCTCCCATAGCATCCCCTATATCGCTGTGTTTTCGCGCACCTCCCATAGCTTCGCCTACATCGCTGTTTTCACGCACATCCAATAGCTTCACCTTGATCGCTGTGTTATTGCTCACCTCTCATAGCTTACCCTATATCGTTGTGTTTTCACGCACCTCGCATGTCTTCACCTATATCGCTATGTTTTCCCTCCTATCATTACTTCCCCTATATCGCTGTGTTTTCTCGCACCTCTGATACATTCTCCTGTATTGCAATGTTTTCGCGCACCTCTTACAATTTCCCCTATATTGCCGTGTTCACGCACACCTCTCATACCTTCCCCATATCACTGTTTTTTTGCGCATGTCCCATAGCTTCCCCTATATCACTGTGTTTTCGCGCTCCTCTCATAACTTCCCCAATATCGCCCTGTTATCACGCACATCGCCTAGCTTCCACAATATTGCCCTGTTTTCGCGCACCTCTCATGTCTTCCCCTATATAACTGTGTTTTCGCACACCTCTCATAGCAAACCCTATATTGCTGTGCCTTCGCACACCTCTCATACCTTCCTCTATATCGCCTTGTTTTCGAGCACCTCCCATACCTTCCCCTTATCGCTGTGATTTCGTGTACCTCTCATATCTCCCCCTATATCGCTGTGTTTTCACGCACCTCTCATAGCGTCCCCTATATCGCTGTATATTCACATACCTCCCATCGCATCCCCTATATCGCTGTGACTTGCGCACCTCTCATAGCTTCCCCTATATTGCTGTCTTTTCGTGCACATCCCATAGATTCAGCTTTATCGCTGTGTTATTGATCTCCTCTCATAGCTTCCCCTGTATCGCAGTGTTTTTGCTCACCTCTCATGTCTTCACCTAGATCGCTATGTTTTCGCTCCTCTCAATACTTCCCCTAGATCGCTGTGTTTTCTCGCATAATTGATACATTCTCCCGTATCGCCATGTTTTCGCACACCTCTCATGCCTTCCCCTATATCGCTGTGTTTTCATGCTCCTCTCATACCTTCATTAATATTGTTGCATTTTCACGCACATCTCATCACGTCCCCTATATCGCTGTGTATTCACGCACCTCCCAGAGCGTCCCCTGTATCGTCGTGTTTTTTGCTCACCTCTCATACCTTCCCCTATATCGCCCTGTCTTAGCACACTCCCATAGCGTCGCCTATATCGCTGTATTTTCGCACACCTCTCATGGCTTCCCCAATATCGCTGTGTTTTCATGCACGTCTCATAACGTCCCCTATATCGCTGGTTTTTCACGCACCTCTCATAACTTCCACTGTATCGCCCTGCTTTCGAGTACCTCCCATACCTTCCCCTATATCGCTGTGTTTTCGTGTACCTCTCATACCTCCCCCTATATCGCTGTGTTTTCACACACCTCTCATAACTTCCCCCATATCGCCCTGCTTTCGAACACCTCCCATACCTTCCCCTATATCGCTGTGTTTTCGTGTACCTCTCATACCTCCCACTATATCGCTGTGTTTTCACACCTCTCATAACTTCTCCTATATCGCTGTATTTTTGCGCACCTCTCATACCTTCCCTAATATCGCTGCGTTTTCATGCACATCTCATCACGTCCCCTATATCGCTGTGTTTTCACGCACTTCTCATACCTTCCCCTACATCGCCCTGTTTTCGTGCACATCCCATAGCTTCCACTATATTGCCCTGTTTTCGTGCACCTCTCATGTATTCCACTACATCGCTGTGTTTTCACGCACCTCTCATACCTCCCCGTATATCGCCGTGTTTTTATGCACATCTCATACCGTCCACTATATTACTGTGTTTTCCCGCACCTCCCATAGCATCCCCTATGTCGGTGTGCCTTCGCGCACCTCTCATACTTTCCCCTATATCGCTGTGTTTTTGTGCACCCGTCATACCTTCCCCAATATCGCCCTGTTTTCGCGCATCTCCTATACCTTCCCTTATATCGCTGCGTTTTCGTGCACCTCTCATACCTTCCCGTATATCGCTGTGTTTTCATGCACATCTCATAACGTCCCCTATTTCGCTGTGTATTCGTGCACCTCCCATAACATTCTCTATATCGCTCTGCCTTCACACACCTCTCATACCTTCCCCTATATCACCGTGTTTTCATGCACATCTCATAACGTCCCCTATATTGCTGGGTTTTCACGTACCTCTCATAACTTCCCCTATATCACCCTGTTTTCGCACTCCTTTCATACCTTCACCTATATCACTGTGTTTTCACGCACCTCTCATAACTTCCCCTATATCGCTGTGTTTTCGCACACCTCTCATGGTTTCCCGTCTATCGCCGTGCATTCATGCACATCTCATACCGTCCCGTATATCGCTGTGCTTTCGCGCACCTCTCATACCTTCCCCTATATCGCTGTGTTTTTGTGCACCTCTCATACCTTCACTAATATCGTTGCATTTTCATGCACATCTCATCACATTCCCCATATCGCTGTGCATTCACGCACCTCCAACAGTATCCCCTATATCGCTGTGCATTCACGCACCTGCATAGTATCCCCTATATCGCTGTGCTTCGCGCACCTCTCATACCTTCCCCTATATCGCCCTGTTTTCGTGCATCGCCCATTCCTTCCCCTATATCGCTGTGTTTTCGTACACGTTTCATACCTTCCCCTATATCACTGTGTTTTCACACACCTCTCATAACTTCTCCTATATCACTGTGTTTTTGTGCACCTCTCATACCTTCCTTAATATCGATGCGTTTTCATGCACATCTCATCACGTCCCCTATATCGCTGTGTATTCACGCACCTCCCATAGCATCCCCTATATCGCTGTGCCTTGCGCACCTCTCATACCTTCCCCTATATCGCTGTCTTTTCGCGCACATCCAATAGATTCACCTTTATCGCTGTGTTATTGTTCACTTCTCATAGCTTCCCCTGTATCGCCGTGTTTTTGCTCACCTCTCATAGCTTCCCCTATATCGCCATGTTTTCGTGCACCTCTCATGTCTTCACCGAGATCGCTATGTTTTCGCTCCTCTCATTACTTCCCCTATATCGCTGTGTTTTCTCGCACATCTGATACATTCTTCCGTATCGCTGTGTTTTCGTGCACCTCTCATAATTTCCCCTATCTCGCCGTTTTCTCGCACATCTCTCATACCTTCCCCATACCACTGTGTTTTCGCGCACGTCCCATTACGTCCCCTATATTGCTGTGCTTTCGCGCACCTCTCATACCTTCCCCTGCATCGCCCTGTTTTTGCGCGCATCTCATGTCTTCCCCTACATCGCTGTGTTTTCTCGCGCCTCTCATGCATTCGCCTGTCATGCCAAGTTTTCGCGCACCTCTCATTCTTTCCCATATATCGCCATGTTTTCATGCACCTCTCATAGCTTCCCATATATCGCCGTGTTTTCATACACATCTCATACCGTCCCCTATATCACTGTGTTTTCGCGCACCTCCCATAGCATCCCCTATATCGCTGTGCCTTCGTGCACTTCTCATACCTTCCCCTATATCGCCATGTTTTCATGCACATCTCATAACGTCCCCTATATTGCTGGGTTTTCACGCACCTCTCATAACTTCCCCTATATCTCCCTGTTTTTGCGCACCTCTCATAACTTCCCCTATATCGCTGTGTTTTCGCACACCTCTCATGGATTCTCGACTATCGCCGTGTATTCATGCACATCTCATACCGTCCCCTATATCGATGTCTTTTCGCACACATCCCATAGATTCACCTTTATCGCTGTGATATTGCTCACCTCTCATAGCTTCGCCTGTATCGCCGGGTTTTAGCACACCTCTCATAGCTTCCACTATATCGCCCTGTTTTCGCGCACCTCTCATGTCTTCCCCTATATCACTGTGTTTTTGCGCACCTTCCATAGCATCCCCTATATTGCTGTGCCTTCGCATACCTCTCATAACTTCATCTATATCACCCTGTTTTCGAGTACCTTCCATACCTTCCCCTATATCGCTGTGCCTTGCGCACCTTTCATACCTTGCCCTATATCACTGTCTTTTCGCGCACATCCCATAGATTCACCTTTATCACTGTGTTATTGCTCACCTCTCTAGCTTCCCCTACATCACCGTGTTGTTGCGCACCTCTCATAACTTCCCCTATATCACTGTATTGTTATGCACATCTCATAACGTCCCCTATATCGCTGTGTATTCGCGCACCTCTCATACCTTCCCCTATATCGCCCTGTTTCCCGCGCACCTCCCATGGCTTCGCCTACATCGCTGTGTTTTTGCGCACCTCTCATATCTTCCCGAATATCGCTGCGTTTTCATGCACATCTCAGCACGTCCCCTATATCGCTGTGTATTCATGCACCTCCCATAGCATCCCCTATATCGCTGTGCCTTGCACACCTCTCATACCTTCCCCATATCGCTGTCTTTTCGCGCACATCCCATAGATTCACCTTTATCGCTGTGTTTTTGCTCACCTCTCATAGCTACCCCTGTATCGCCGTCTTTTTGCTCACCTCTCATAGCTTCCCCTATATCGCTGGGTTTTCGCGCACCTCTCCTGTCTTCCCCAATATCACTGTGTTTTCGCGCACCTCTCATACCTTCCCCTATATCGCTGTGTTTTCGTGCTCCTCTCATACCTTCCCTAATATCGCTGCATTTTCATGCACATCTCATCACGTCCCCTATATTGCTGTGTATTCACGCACCTCCCATAGTATCCCCTATATCGCTGTGCCTTGCGCACCTCTCAAAGCTTCCCCTATATCGCTGTGTTTTCACGAACCTCTCTTAACTTCTCATATATCGCCGTGTTTTCGTGCACCTCCCATACCTTCCCCTATATTGCTGTGTTTTCGCACACCTCTGATAACTTCTCCTATCTAGCTGTGTTTTTGTGCACCTCTCATACCTTCCCTAATACCGTTGCGTTTTCTTGCACATCTCATCACGTCCCCATATCGCTGTGCATTCATGCACCACCCATAGCATCCCCTATATCGCTTTGCCTTCATGCACCTCTCATACCTTCCCCTATATCGCCGTGTTTTTATGCACATTTTATAACGTCCCCTATATCGCTGTGTTTTCTCGCACCTCTGATGGCTTCCCCGATATCGCCGTGTATTCATGCACATCTCATACCGTCCCCTATATTGCTATGTTTTCGCGCACCTCTCATACCTTCCCCTATATCGCTGTGTTTTCACGCACCTCTCTTAACTTCTCCTATATCGCTGCATTTTCGTGAACTTCTCATACCTTCCCCTATATCGCTGTGTTTTCATGCACATCTCATAACGTCCCCTATTTCCCTGTGTATTCGTGCACCTCCCATAACATTCCCTGTATCGCTCTGCCTTCACGCACCTCTCATAACTTCCCCTATATCGCCGTGTTTTCATGCACATCTCATAACGTCCCCTATATTGCTGGATTTTCACGCATCTCTCATAACTTCCCCTATATCGCCCTGTTTTCGCACTCCTCTCATACCTTCACCTATATCACTGTGTTTTCACGCACCTCTCATAGCTTCCCCTATCTTTATGTGTTTTTCGCACACCTCTCATGGTTTCCCGTCTATCGCCGTGTATTCATGCACATCTCATACCGCCCCGTTTATCGCTGTGCTTTCGCGCACCTCTCATACTTTCCCCTATATCGCTGTGTTTTTGTGCACCTCTCATACCTTCACTAATATCGTTGCATTTTCATGCACATCTCATCACGTCCCCTATATCGCTGTGCATTCACGCACCTCCCATAGTATCCCCTATATCGCTGTGCCTTGGCGCACCTCTCAAACCTTCCCCTATATCGCCCTGTTTTCGTGCATCTCCCATTCCTTCCCCTATATCGCTGTGTTTTCGTGCACCTTTCATACCTTCCCCTATATCACTGTGTTTTCACACACCTCTCATAACTTCTACTATATCGCTGTGTTTTTGTGCGCCTCTCATACCTTCCCTAATATCGCTGCAGTTTCATGCACATCTCATCACGTCCCCTATATCGCTGTGTATTCACGCACCTCCCATAGCATCCCCTATATCGCTGTGCCTTGCGCATCTCTCATACCTTCCCCTATATCACCGTGTTTTTGTTCATCTCTCATAGATTCCCCTATATCGCCCTGTTTTCATGCACCTCCCATACCTTCCCCGATATCGTTGTGTTTTCGTGCTCTTCTCATACCTTCCCCTATATCGTTGTGTTTTCAGGCACCTCTCTCATGGCTTCCCCAATATCGCCGTGTATTCATACACATCTCATACCGTCCCCTATATCGCTGTGTTTTCGCGCACCTCCCATAGCTTCGCCCACATCGCTGTTTTCACGCACATCCAATAGCTTCACCTTGATCGCTGTGTTATTGCTCACCTCTCATAGCTTACCCTATATCGTTGTGTTTTCACGCACCTCGCATGCCTTCACCTATATCGCTATGTTTTCGCTCCTATCATTACTTCCCCTATATCGCTGTGTTTTCTCGCACCTCTGATACATTCTCCTGTATTGCAATGTTTTCGCGCACCTCTTACAATTTCCCCTATATCGCCGTGTTCACGCACACCTCTCATACCTTCCCCTATATCACTGTTTTTTTGCGCATGTCCCATAGCTTCCCCTATATCACTGTGTTTTCACGCACCTCTCATAACTTCTCCTATATCGCTGTATATTTGCGCAGCTCCAATACCTTCCCCTATATTGCCGTGTTTTCATGCACATCTCATAATGTCCCCTATATCTCTGTGCATTCGCGCACCTGCCATAGCATCCCCTATATCGCTGTGACTTCGTGCACCTCTCATACCTTCCCCTATGTCGCCCTGTCTTCGCACACTCCCATAGCGTCGCCTATATCGCTGTATTTTTGCACACCTCTCATGGCATCCCCAATATCGCTGTGTTTTCATGCACATCTCATAATGTCCCCTATATCTCTGTGTACTCATGCAACTCCCATAGCATCCCCTATATCGCTGTGCCTTCGTGCACCTCTCATACCTTCTCCTATATCGCTGTGTTTTCATGCACGTCTCATAACGTCCCCTATATCGCTGGGTTTTCACGCACCTCTCATAACTTCCACTATATCGCCCTGCTTTCGAGCACCTCCCATGCCTTCCCCTATATCGCTGTGTTTTCGTGTACCTCTCATACCTCCCCCTATATCGCTGTGTTTTCACACACCTCTCATAACTTCTCCTATATTGCTGTATTTTTGCCCACCTCTCATAACTTCCCCTATATCGCCGTGTTTTTATCCACATCTCATAACATCCCCTATATCGCTGTGTATTCCAGCACCTCCCATTCCTTCCCGTGTATATCTCTGTATTTTCGTGCACCTTTCATACCTTCCCCTATATCGCTGTGTTTTCGCACACCTCTCATATCTTCTCCTATATCACTGTGTTTTTGTACACCTCTCATACCTTCCCTAATATCGCTGCGTTTTCATGCACATCTCATCACGTCCCCTATATCACTATGTTTTCACTCACCTCTCATAGCTTCCCCTATATCGCTGTCTTTTCACGCACATCCCATAGATTCAGCTTTATCGCCGTGTTTTTGCTCTCCTCTCATAGCTTCCCCTATATCGCCGTGTTTTCGCGCACCTCTCATGTCATCACCTAGATCGCTATGTTTTCGCTCCTCCTAATACTTCCCCTATATCGCTGTGTTTTCTAGCACATCTCATATATTCTCCCGTATCGCCGTGTTTTCGCACACCTCTCATAATTTCCCCTATATCGCCGTATTGTCGCACACCTCTCATACCTTCCCCTATATCGCTGTGTTTTCGCGTACGTCCCATTGCGTCCCCTATATCGCTGTGTTTTCGCGCACCTCTCATACCTTCCCCTATTCGCCCTGTTTATCGTGCACATCCCATAGCTTCCACTATATTGCCCTGTTTTCGTGCACCTCTCATGTATTCCACTACATCGCTGTGTTTTCGCGCAACTCTCATACCTCCCCCTATATCGCCGTGTTTTTATGCACATCTCATACTGTCCCCTATATCGCTGTGTTTTCGCGCACCTCCCATAGCTTCGCCTACATCGCTGTTTTCATGCACATCCAATAGCTTCACCTTGATCGCTGTGTTATTGCTCACCTCTCATAGCTTACCCTATATCGTTGTGTTTTCAGGCACCTCGCATGCCTTCACCTATACCGCTATGTTTTCGCTCCTATCATTACTTCCCCTATATCGCTGTGTTTTCTCGCACCTCTGATACATTCTCCTGTATTGCAATTACATTCTCCTGTATTGCAATGTTTTCGCGCACCTCTTACAATTTCCCCTATATCGCCGTGTTCACGCACACCTCTCATACCTTCCCCTATATCACTGTTTTTTTGCGCATGTCCCATAGCTTCCCCTATATCACTGTGTTTTCGCGCTCCTCTCATAACTTCCCCAATATCGCCCTGTTATCACGCACATCGCTTAGCTTCCACAATATTGCCCTGTTTTCGCGCACCTCTCATGTCTTCCCCTATATAACTGTGTTTTCGCACACCTCCCATAGCAAACCCTATATTGCTGTGCCTTCGCAAACCTCTCATACCTTCCTCTATATCGCCTTGTTTTCGAGCACCTCCCATACCTTCCCCTTATCGCTGTGATTTCGTGTACCTCTCATATCTCCCCCTATATCGCTGTGTTTTCACGCACCTCTCATAGCGTCCCCTATATCGCTGTGACTTGCGCACCTCTCATAGCTTCCCCTATATTGCTGTCTTTTCGCGCACATCCCATAGATTCAGCTTTATCGCTGTGTTATTGATCTCCTCTCATAGCTTCCCCTGTATCGCCGTGTGTTTGCTCACCTCTCATGTCTTCACCTAGATCGCTATGTTTTCGCTCCTCTCAATACTTCCCCGATATCACTGTGTTTTCTCGCACAATTGATACATTCTCCCGTATCGCCATGTTTTCGCACACCTCTCATACCTTCCCCTATATCGCTGTGTTTTTGTGCACCTCTCATACCTTCACTAATATCGTTGCATTTTCATGCACATCTCATCACGTCCCCTACATCGCTGTGCATTCACGCACCTCTCATACCTTCCCCTATATCGCCCTGTTATCGTGCATCTCCCATTCCTTCCCCTATATTGCTGTGTTTTCATGCACCTCTCATACCTCCCCTATATCAGTATGTTTTCACACACCTCTCATACCTTCCCCTATATTGCTGTGTTTTCACACACCTCTCATAACTTCTCCTACATCGCTGTGTTTTTGTGCGCCTCTCATATCTACTCTAATATCGCTGAGTTTTCATGCACATCTTATCACGTCCCCTATATCGCTGTATATTCACGCACCTCCCATAGCATCCCCTATATCGCTGTGCCTTGCGCACCTCTCATACCGTCCCCTATATTGTCGTGTTTTCGCGCACCTCTCATAGCTTCCCCTATATCGCCATATTTTCATACAAATCTCATACCGTCCCCTATATCGCCCTGTTTTCGAGCACCTCCCATACCTTCCCCTGTATCGCTGTGTTTTCGTGCACCTCTCATACCTCCCTCTATATCGCTGTGTTTTCACGCACCTCTCATAACTTTTCCTATATCGCTGTGTTTTTGTGCACCTCTTATATCTTCCCTAATATCGCTGCTTCTTCCTGCACATCTCATAATGTCCCCAATATCGCTGTGTATTCACGCACCTCCCATAGCATCCCCTATATCGCTGTGCCTTGCGCACCTCCCATACCTTCCCCTATATCGGTGTCTTTTCGCACACATCCCATAGATTCAACTTTATCACTGTGTTATTGCACACCTCTCAGAGCTTCCCTTATATCGCTGTGTTTTTGCTCACCTTTCATAGCTTCCCCTATATCGCTGTGTTTTCGCGCACCTCTCATGTCTTCACCTAGATTGCTATGTTTTCGCTCCTCTCATTACTTCCCCTATCTCGCTGTGTTTTCTCGCACCTCTGATACATTCCACTGTATCGCCGTGCTTTCGTGCACCTCTCATAATTTCCCCTATATCGCCGTGTTTTCGCGCACGTCCCATAGCGTCCACTATAACGCTGTGTTTTCGGGCACCTCTCATACCTTCCCCTATATTGCCGTGTTTTCATGCACATCTCAAAACGTCCCCTATATTGCTGTGTATTCGTGCACCTCCCATAGCACCCCTATATAACTGTGCCTTCGCGTACCTCTCATGCCTTCCCCTATATCGCTGTGTTTTCACGCACCTCTCATAACTTCTCCTATATTGCTGCATTTTTGCGCAACTCTCATAACTTCCCCTATATCGCTGTGTTTTCGCGCACCTCCCATAGCATCCCCCATATCGCTGTGTTTTCTCGCACCTCTGATACATTCCCCTGTATCGCCGTGGTTTCGCGCACATCAAATAGGTTCCACTATATTGCCCTGTTTTTGCGCACCTCTCATGTCTTCCCCTATATCACGGTGTTTTCGTGCACCTCTCATACCTCCCCCTATATCACAGTGTTTTCACGCACCTCTCATAATTTCTCCTATATCGCCGTATTTTTGCGCACCACTCATGGCTTCCCCAATATCGCCGCGTTTTCATGCACATCTCTTAACGTCCCATATATCGCTGTGTATTCACGCACCTCCCATAGCATCCTCTATATCGCTGTGCCTTCGCGCATCGCTCATACCTTCCCCTATATCGCCCTGTTTCCCGTGCACCTCCCACGGCTTTGCCTACATCGCTGTGTTTTTGCACACCTCTCATACCTTCCCCTACATAGCCGTGTTTTCGCGCACCTCTCATTTCTTCACCTATATCGCTATGTTTCCGCTCCTCTCATTACTTCCCCTATATCGCTCTGTGTTCTTGCACTTCTGATACAGTTCCCTGTATCAACGTGTTTTCGCGCACCTCTCATAATTTCACCTATATCGCCATGTTCTCGCACACCTCTCATATCTTCCCCTATATCACTGTGTTTTCGCGCACGTCCAATAGCGTCCCCTATATCGCTCTGTTTTCAAGCACCTCTCATGTCTTCCCCTATATCACTGTGTTTTCGTGCATCTCCCATACCATCCCCTATATTGCTGTGTTTCGCACACGTCTCATACCTTTCCCTATATCGCTCTGTTTTCGAGCACCTCCCATACCTTCGCCTATATCGCTGTGTTTTCGTGTACCTCTCATACCTCCCCTTATATTGCTGTGTTTTCAAGCACCTCTCATAACTTACCCTGTATTGCTGTATTTTTGCGCACCTCTCATAACTTCCCCTATATTGCCATGTTTTTATGCACATCTCATAACATCCCCTATATCGCTGTGTATTCGCGCACATCCCATAGTATCCCTTATAATGCTGTGCCTTCGCGCACCTCTCATACCTTCCCCTATATCGCCCCGTTTTCGCGCAACTTCTATATCTTCCCCTATATCGCTGTGTTTTCATGCACCTCTCATACCTCCCCTATATTGCTGTGTTTTCACACACCTCTCATACCTTCCCCTATATCGCTGTGTTTTCACACACCTCTCATAACTTCTCCTACATCGCTGTGTTTTTGTGCACCTTTCATATCTACCCTAATATCGCTGAGCTTTCATGCACATCTGATCACGTCCCCTATATCGCTGTATATTCACGCACCTCCCATAGCATCCCCTATATCGCTGTGCCTTGCGTACCTCTCATATCTTCCCCTATATCGCTGTCTTTTCGCGCACATCCCATAGATTCAGCTTTATCGCTGTATTATTGCTCACCTCTCATAGCTTCGCCTGTATCGCCGTGTTTTGCTCACCTCTCATAGCTTCCCCTATATCGCATGTTTTCGCGCACCTCTCATGTCTTCACCTAGATCGCTATGTTTTCGATCCTCTCAATACTTCCTCTATATCGCTGTGTTTTCTCGCACATCTGATACATTCTCCTGTATTGCCATGTTTTCGTGCACCTCTTACAATTTCCCCTATATCGCCATGTTCTCGCACAGCTCTCATACCTTCCCCATATCACTGTGTTTTTGCGCATGTCCCATAGCGTCCCCTATATCGCTGTGTTTTCTCGCACCTCTGATACATTCCCCTGTATCGCTGTGGTTTCGCGCACATCCCATAGGTTCCACTATATTGCCCTGTTTTTGCATACCACTCATGTCTTCCTCTATATTACGTTGTTTTCGCTCACCTCTCATAGCATCCCATATATCGCTGTGCCTTCGCGCACCTCTCATAACTTCCACTATATTGCCCTGTTTTCGCGCACCTCCCATACCTTCCCCAATATCGCTGTGTTTTCGTGCACCTCTCATACCTTCCCTTATATCGCTGTGTTTTCAAGCACCTCTCATAACTTCTCCTATATCACTGTATTTTTGCACAGCTCTTATACCTTGCTCTCTATTGCCGTGTTTTCATGCACGTCTCAGAACATCCCCTATATCGCTGTGTATTCGTGCACCTCCCATAGCATTCCTTATATTGCTGTGCCTTAGCGCACCTCTCATACCTTCCCCTATATCGCCCTGTTTTGCGCACCTTCCATACCTTCCCCTATATCGCTGTGTTTTCGCACACCTCTCATAACTTCTCCTATATCGCTGTGCTTTTGTGCACCTCTCAGACCTTCCCTAATATCACTGCGTTTTCATGCACATCTCATCACGTCCCCTATATCGCTGTGTTTTCGTGCACCTCTCTTACCTTCCCCTATATCGCTGTCTTTTCGCGCACCTCTCTTACCTTCCCCTATATCGCTGTCTTTTCGCACACATCCCTTAGATTCATTGGTATCGCTGCGTTTTCACGCACCTCTCATAAATTCTCCTATATTGCTGTATTTTTGCGCACCTCTCATAACTTTCCGTCTATCGCCGTGTTGTTATGCACATCTCATAACGTCCTCTATATTGCTGTGCATTCGCGCACCTCCCATAGCATCCCTTATATCGCTGTGCCTTCGCCCCCTCTCATACCTTCCCAAATATCGCCCTGTTATCGCGCACCTCCCATTCCTTCCCCTATATCGCTGTGTTTTCGTGCATTGTCATACCTTCCCCTATATCGCTGTGTTTTCACACACTTCTCATAGCTTCTCCTATATCGCTGTGTTTTCGTGCACCTTTCATACCTTCCCTTATATCGCTGTGTTTTCACACACCTCTCATAGCTTCTCCTGTATCACTGTGTTTTTGTGCACCTCTCATAACTTCCCTAATATCGCTGAGTTTTCATGCACATCTCATCACGTGCCCTATATCACTGTGTATTCGCGCTCCTCCTATAGCATCCTCTATATCGCTGTGACTTGCGCACCTCTCATATCTTCCCCTATATCGCTGTCTTTTCGCGCACATCCCATAGATTCTCCTCTATCGCTGTGTTATTGCTCACCTCTCATAGCTTCCCCTGTATTGTCGTGTTTTTGCTCACCTCACATGTCTTCACCTAGATCGCTATGTTTTCGCTCCTCTCAATACTTCCCCTATATCGCTGAGTTTTCTCGCACAATAGATACATTCTCCCGTATCGCCGTGTTTTTGCACACCTCTCATAATTTCCCCTAAATCGCCGTGTTCTCGCACACCTCTCATACCTTCCCCATATCGCTGTCTTTTCGCGCACATCCCATAGATTCACCTTTATCGCTGTGTTTTTGCTCACCTCTCATAGCTACCCCTGTATCGCCGTCTTTTTGCTCACCTCTCATAGCTTCCCCTATATCGCTGGGTTTTCGCGCACCTCTCCTGTCTTCCCCAATATCACTGTGTTTTCGCGCACCTCTCATACCTTCCCCTATATCGCTGTGTTTTCGTGCTCCTCTCATACCTTCCCTAATATCGCTGCATTTTCATGCACATCTCATCACGTCCCCTATATTCCTGTGTATTCATGCAACTCCCATAGCATCCCCTATATCGCTGTGCCTTCGTGCACCTCTCATACCTTCTCCTATATCGCTGTGTTTTCATGCACGTCTCATAACGTCCCCTATATCGCTGGGTTTTCACGCACCTCTCATAACTTCCACTATATCGCCCTGCTTTCGAGCACCTCCCATGCCTTCTCCTATACCGCCGTGTTTTTATCCACATCTCATAACATCCCCTATATCGCTGTGTATTCCAGCACCTCCCATTCCTTCCCGTGTATATCTCTGTGTTTTCGTGCACCTTTCATACCTTCCCCTATATCGCTGTGTTTTCGCACACCTCTCATATCTTCTCCTATATCACTGTGTTTTTGTACACCTCTCATACCTTCCCTAATATCGCTGCGTTTTCATGCACATCTCATCACGTCCCCTATATCACTGTGTTTTCACTCACCTCTCATAGCTTCCCCTATATCGCTGTCTTTTCACGCACATCCCATAGATTCAGCTTTATCGCCGTGTTTTTGCTCACCTCTCATAGCTTCTCCTATATCGCCGTGTTTTTGCGCACCTCTCATGTCATCACCTAGATCGCTATGTTTTCGCTCCTCCTAATACTTCCCCTATATCGCTGTGTTTTCTAGCACATCTCATACATTCTCCCGTATCGCCGTGTTTTCGCACACCTCTCATAATTTCCCCTATATCGCCGTGTTGTCACACACCTCTCATACCTTCCCCTATATCACTGTGTTTTCGCGTACGTCCCATTGCGTCCCCTATATCGCTGTGTTTTCGCGCACCTCTCATACCTTCCCCTATTCGCCCTGTTTTCGTGCACATCCCATAGCTTCCACTATATTGCCCTGTTTTCGTGCACCTCTCATGTATTCCACTACATCGCTGTGTTTTCGCGCACCTCTCATACCTCCCCCTATATCGCCGTGTTTTTATGCACATCTCATACTGTCCCCTATATTACTGTGTTTTCGCGCACCTCCCATAGCATCCCCTATATCGCTGTGTTTTAGCGCACCTTCCATAGCTTCGCCTACATCGCTGTTTTCACGCATATCCAATAGCTTCACCTTGATCGCTGTGTTATTGCTCACCTCTCATAGCTTACCCTATATCGTTGTGTTTTCACGCACCTTGCATGCCTTCACCTATATCGCTATGTTTTCCCTCCTATCATTACTTCCCCTATATCACTGTGTTTTCTCGCACCTCTGATACATTCTCCTGTATTGCAATGTTTTCGCGCACCTCTTACAATTTCCCCTATATCGCCGTGTTCACGCACACCTCTCATACCTTCCCCTATATCACTGTTTTTTTGCGCATGTCCCATAGCTTCCCCTATATCACTGTGTTTTCGCGCTCCTCTCATAACTTCCCCAATATCGCCCTGTTATCACGCACATCGCCTAGCTTCCACAATATTGCCCTGTTTTCGCGCACCTCTCATGTCTTCCCCTATATAACTGTGTTTTCGCACACCTCCCATAGCAAACCCTATATTGCTGTGCCTTCGCACACCTCTCATACCTTCCTCTATATCGCCTTGTTTTCGAGCACCTCCCATACCTTCCCCTTATCGCTGTGATTTCGTGTACCTCTCATATCTCCCCCTATATCGCTGTGTTTTCACGCACCTCTCATAGCGTCCCCTATATCGCTGTATATTCACATACCTCCCATCGCATCCCCTATATCGCTGTGACTTGCGCACCTCTCATAGCTTCCCCTATATTGCTGTCTTTTCGCGCACATCCCATAGATTCAGCTTTATCGCTGTGTTATTGATCTCCTCTCATAGCTTCCCCTGTATCGCCGTGTTTTTGCTCACCTCTCATGTCTTCACCTAGATCGCTATGTTTTCGCTCCTCTCAATGCTTCCCCTATATCGCTGTGTTTTCTCGCACAATTGATACATTCTCCCGTATTGCCATGTTTTCGCACACCTCTCATACCTTCCCCTATATCGCTGTGTTTTTGTGCACCTCTCATACCTTCACTAATATCGTTGCATTTTCATGCACATCTCATCACGTCCCCTACATCGCTGTGCATTCACGCACCTCCCATAGTATCCCCTATATCGCTGTGCCTTCGCGCACCTCTCATACCTTCCCCTATATCGCCGTTTTCGTGCATCTCCCATTCCTTCCCCTATATCGCTGTGTTTTCGTGCACTTCTCCTACCTTCCCTTATATTGCTGTATTTTCACGCACCTCTCATAACTTCTCCTATATCGCTGTATTTTTGCGCAGCTCCAATACCTTCCCCTATATTGCCGTGTTTTCATGCACATCTCATAATGTCCCCTATATCTCTGTGCATTCGCGCACCTGCCATAGCATCCCCTATATCGCTGTGACTTCGCGCACCTCTCATACCTTCCCCTATGTCACCCTGTCTTCGCACACTCCCATAACGTCGCCTATATCGCTGTATTTTTGCACACCTCTCATGGCATCCCCAATATCGCCGTGTTTTCATGCACATCTCATAATGTCCCCTATATCTCTGTGTACTCATGCAACTCCCATAGCATCCCCTATATCGCTGTGCCTTCGTGCACCTCTCATACCTTCTCCTATATCGCTGTGTTTTCATGCACGTCTCATAACGTCCCCTATATCGCTGGGTTTTCACGCACCTCTCATCACTTCCACTATATCGCCCTGATTTCGAGCACCTCCCATACCTTCCCCTATATCGCTGTGTTTTCGTGTACCTCTCATACCTCCCCCTATATCGCTGTGTTTTCACACACCTCTCATAACTTCCCCTATATCGCCCTGCTTTCGAGCACCTCCCATGCCTTCCCCTATATCGCTGTGTTTTCGTGTACCTCTCATACCTCCCCCTATATCGCTGTGTTTTCACACACCTCTCATAACTTCTCCTATATTGCTGTATTTTTGCGCACCTCTCATAACTTCCCCTATATCGCCGTGTTTTTATGCACATCTCATAACGTCCCCTATATCGCTGTGTATTCGAGCACCTCCCATTCCTTCCCGTGTATATCTCTGTGTTTTCGTGCACCTTTCATACCTTCCCCTATATCGCTGTGTTTTCGCACACCTCTCATATCTTCTCCTATATCACTGTGTTTTTGTGCACCTCTCATACCTTCCCTAATATCGCTGCGTTTTCATGCACATCTCATCACGTCCCCTATATCACTGTGTTTTCACTCACCTCTCATAGCTTCCCCTATATCGCTGTCTTTTCACGCACATCCCATAGATTCAGCTTTATCGCCGTGTTTTTGCTCACCTCTCATAGCTTCTCCTATATCGCCGTGTTTTCGCGCACCTCTCATGTCATCACCTAGATCGCTATGTTTTCGCTCCTCCTAATACTTCCCCTATATCTCTGTGTTTTCTAGCACATCTCATACATTCTCCCTTATCGCCGTGTTTTCACACACCTCTCATAATTTCCCCTATATCGCCGTATTGTCGCACACCTCTCATACCTTCCCCTATATCACTGTGTTTTCACACACCTCTCATAACTTCCCCTATATCGCTGTGTTTTCGCGCACCTCTCATACCTTCCCCTATTCGCCCTGTTTTCGTGCACATCCCATAGCTGCCACTATATTGCCCTGTTTTCGTGCACCTCTCATGTATTCCACTACATCGCTGTGTTTTCGCGCACCTCTCATACCTCCCCCTATTTCACTGTGTATTCGTGCACCTCCCATAACATTCTCTATATCGCTCTGCCTTCACACACCTCTCATACCATCACCTATATCACTGTGTTTTCACGCACCTCTCATAACTTCCCCTATATCGCTGTGTTTTCGCACACCTCTCATGGATTCCCATCTATCGCTGTGTATTCATGCACATCTCATACCGTCCCGTATATCGCTGTGCTTTCGCGCACCTCTCATACCTTCCCCTATATCGCTGTGTTTTTGTGCACCTCTCATACCTTCACTTATATCGTTGCATTTTCATGCACATCTCATCACATTCCCCATATCGCTGTGCATTCACGCACCTCCAATAGTATCCCGTATATCGCTGTGCATTCACGTACCTGCCATAGTATCTCCTATATCTCTGTGCCTTCGCGCACCTCTCATACATTCCCCTATATCGCTGACTTTTCGCGCACATCCCATAGATTCACCTTTATCGCTGTGTTATTGTTCACCTCATAGCTTCCCCTGTATCGCCGTGTTTTTGCTCACCTCTCATAGCTTCCCCTGTATCGCCATGTTTTCGTGCACCTCTCATGTCTTCACCTAGATCGCTATGTTTTCGCTCCTCTCATTACTTCCCCTATATCGCTGTGTTTTCTCACACATCTGATACATTCTCCCGTATCGCCGTGTTTTCGCGCACCTCTCATAATTTCCCCTATCTCGCCGTGTTCTCGCACATCTCTCATATCTTCCCCTATATCACTGTGTTTTTGCGCATGTCCCATTGCGTCCCCTATATCGCTGTGCTTTCGCGCACCTCTCATACATTCCCCTGCATCGCCCTGTTTTTGCGCGCATCTCATGTCTTCCCCTACATCGCTGTGTTTTCTCGCGCCTCTCATGCATTCGCCTGTCATGCCAAGTTTTCGCGCACCTCTCATTCTTTCCCATATATCGCCGTGTTTTCACGCACCTCTCATAGCTTCCCATATATCGCCGTGTTTCCATACACATCTCATACCGTCCCCTATATCACTGTGTTTTTGTGCACCTCCCATAGCATCCCCTATATCGCCGTGCCTTCGTGCACTTCTCATACCTTCCCCTATATCGCCGTGATTTCATGCACATCTCATAACGTCCTCTATATTGCTGGGTTTACACGCACCTCTGATAACTTCCCCTATATCACTGTGTTTTCGCACACCTCTCATGGATTCTCGACTATCGCCGTGTATTCATGCACATCTCATACCGTCCCCTATATCGCTGTGTTTTCGCATACCTCTCATACCCTCCCCTATATCGATGTCTTTTCGCACACATTCCATAGATTCACCTTTATCGCTGTGATATTGCTCACCTCTCATAGCTTCCCCTGTATAGCTGGGTTTTAGATCACCTCTCATAGCTTCCACTATATTGCCTTGTTTTCGCGCACCTCTCATGTCTTCCCCTATATCACTGTGTTTTTGCGCACCTTCCATAGCATCCCCTATATTGCTGTGTTTTTGTGCACCTCTCATACCTTCACTAATATCGTTGCATTTTCATGCACATCTCATCACGTCCCCTATATCGCTGTGCATCCACGCACCTCCCATAGTATCCCCTATATCGCTGTGCCTTCGCGCACCTCTCAAACCTTCCCCTATATCGCCCTGTTTTCGTGCATCTCCCATTCCTTCCCCTATATCGCTGTGTTTTCGTGCACCTTTCATACCTTCACCTATATCACTGTTTTCACACACCTCTCATAACTTCTACTATATCGCTGTGTTTTTGTGCACCTCTCATACCTTCCCTAATATCGCTGCATTTTCATGCACATCTCATCACGTGCCCTATATCGCTGCGTATTCATGCACCTCCTATAGCATCCCCTATATCGCTGTGCCTTGCGCACCTCTCATACCTTCCCCAATATCGCTGTCTTTTTGCGCACATCCCATAGATTCACCTTTATCGCTGTGTTATTGCTCACCTCTCATAGATTCCCCTATATCGCCCTGTTTTCATGCACCTCCCATACCTTCCTCGATATCGCTGTGTTTTCGTGCTCTTCTCATACCTTCCCCTATATCGCTGTGTTTTCACGCACCTCTCTTAACTTCCCCTGTATTGCTGTGTTTTTGTACACCTCTCATACCTTCCCCTATATCGCTGTGTTTTCAGGCACCTCTCATGGCTCCCCCAATATCGCCGTGTATTCATGCACATCTCATACCGTCCCCTATATCGCTGTGTTTTCGCGCACCTCCCATAGCTTCGCCTACATTGCTGTTTTCGCGCACATCCAATAGCTTCACCTTGATCGCTGTGTTATTGCTCACCTCTCATAGCTTACCCTATATCGTCGTGTTTTCACGCACCTCGCATGTCTTCACCTATATCGCTATGTTTTCGCTCCTATCATTACTTCCCCTATATCGCTGTGTTTTCTCGCACCTCTGATACATTCCCCTATATTGCCGTTTTCGCGCACCTCTCATACCTTCCCCTATATCACTGTGTTTTCGCACACCTCCCATAGCAAACCCTATATTGCTGTGCCTTCGCACACCTCTCATACCTTCCTCTATATCGCCTTGTTTTCGAGCACCTCCCATAACTTCCCCTTATCGCTGTGTTTTCGTGTACCTCTCATACCTCCCCCTATATCGCTGTGTTTTCAGGCACCTCCCATAGCATCCCCTATATTGCTGTGCCTTGCGCACTTCTCATACCTTCCCCTATATCGCTGTCTTTTCGCGCACATCCCATAGATTCAGCTTTATTGCTGTGTTTTTGCTCACCTCTCATGTCTTCACCTAGATCGCTATTTTTTCGCTCCTCTCAATACTTCCCCTATATCGCTGTGTTTTCTCGCACATTCTCATACATTCTCATACATTCCCCTATATCGCCCTGTTTTCGTGCATCTCCCATTCCTTCCCCTATATCGCTGTGTTTTCGTGCACCTTTCATACTTTCCCCTATATCACTGTGTTTTCACACACCTCTCATAACTTCTACTATATCGCTGTGTTTTTGTGCACCTCTCATACCTTCCCTAATATCACTGCATTTTCATGCACATCCAATCACGTCCCCTATATCACTGTGTATTCACGCAGCTCCCATAGCATCCCCTATATCGCTGTGCCTTGCGCACCTCTCATACCTTCCCCTATATCGCTGTCTTTTTGCGTACATCCCATAGATTCACCTTTATCGCTGTGTTATTGCTCACCTCTCATAGCTTCCCCTGTATCACCATGTTTTTGCTCACCTCTCATAGATTCCCCTATATCGCCCTGTTTTCGTGCACCTCCCATACCTTCCCCAATATCGCTGTGTTTTTGTACACCTCTCATACCTTCCCCTATATCGCTGTGATTTCAGGCACCTCTCATGGCTTCCCCAATATCGCCGTGTATTCATGCACATCTCATACCGTCCCCTATATCGCTGTGTTTTCGCGCACCTCCCATTGCTTCGCGTACATTTCTGTTTTCGCGCACATCCCATAGCTTCACCTTGATCGCTGTGTTATTGCTCACCTCTCATAGCTTACCCTATATCTTCATGTTTTCACGCACCTCGCATGTCTTTACCTATATCGCTATGTTTTCGCTACTATCATTACTTCCCCTATATCGCTGTGTTTTCTCGCACCTCTGATACGTTCTCCTGTATTGCCATGTTTTCGCGCACCTCTTACAATTTCCCCTATATCGCCATGTTCACGCACACCTCTCATACCTTCCCCTATATCACTGTGTTTTCGTGTACCTCTCATACCTCCCCCTATATCGTTGTGTTTGCACGCACCTCTCATAAATTCTCCTATATCACTGTGTTTTCGCGCACGTCCCATAGCGTCCCCTATATCGCTGTGTTTTCGAGCACATCCCATAGCTTCCACTATATTGCCCTGTTTTCGCGGAACTCTCATGTCTTCCCCTACATCACTGTGTTTTCTCGCACTTCTGATGCATTCCCATGTAACGCCAAGTTCTCACGCACCTCTAATAATTTCTCCTATATTGCCGTGTTTTCGCGTACCTCTCATAGTTTCACCTATATCACCATGTTTTCATACACATCTGATACCGTCCCCTATATCACTGTGTTTTCGCGCACCTCCTATAGCAGCCCCTACATCGCTGTGCCTTCGTGCACCTCTCACACCTTCCCCTATATCGCCCTGTTTTCGCGCACCTCCTATACTTTCCCCTATGTCGCTGTGTTTTCACGCATCTCTCATGGCTTCTTCAATGTCGCCGTGTATTCATGCACGTCTCATACCGTCCCCTATATCACTGTGTTATCTCGCACCTCTGATGCATTCCCCTGTATCTCCGTGTTGTCACGCACATCCCATAGCTTCCACTATATTGCCCTGTTTTTGCGCATCTCTCATGTCTTCCCCTATTTCACTGTGTTTTCGCGCACCTCCCATAGCATCTCCTATATTGCTGTGCCTTCGCGCACCTCTCATACCTTCCCATATATCGCCCTGTTTTCGCGCACCTCCCATACATTCCCCCATATCGCTGTGTTTTCGTGCACCTCTCATACCTCCCCCTATATCGCTGTGTTTTCACGCACCTCTCGTAACTTCTCCTATATCGCTGTATTTTTGTGCACCTCTCATGGCTTCCCCAATATCGTCATGTTTTCGTCCACATCTCTTAACGTCCCCTATATCGCTGGGTTTTCACGCACCTCTCATAACTTCGCCTATATCGCCCTGTTTTCGCACTCCTCTCATACATTCCCCTGTATCACTGTCTTTTCGCGCACATCCCATAGCTTCACCTTTATCGCTGTGTTATTGCTCACCTCTCATAGATTCCCCTATATCGCCGTGTTTTTGCTCACCTCTCATAGCTTCCCCTATATCGCCGTGTTTTCGCGCAGCTCTCATTTCTTCACCTAGATCGCTATGTTTTCGCTCTTCTCATTAATTCCCCTATATCGCTGTGTTTTCTCGCACATCTGATATATTCTCCTGTATCGCCGTGTTTTCGCGCACCTCTCATAATTTCGCCTATATCGCCGTGTTCTCGCACACCTCTCATACCATCCCCTATGTCACTCTGTTTTCGCGCACGTCCCATAGCTTCCACTACATTGCCCTGTTTTCGCGCAGCTCTCATGTCTTCCCCTACATCGCTGTGTTTTCTCACACCTCTGATGCATTCCCCTATAACGCCAAGTTTTCGCGCACCTCTCCTACTTTCCCCTGTATCGCCATGTTCTCGTGCAGCTCGCATACCTTCCCCTATATCACTGTGTTTTCACGCACGTCCCATGGAGTCCCCTATATTGCTGTGTTTTCGCGTAGCTCTCATTTCTTCCCCGATATCTCCATGTTTTCATGCACATCTCATACCAACCCCTATATCACTGTGCCTTCGCGCACCTCTCATACCTTCCCCTATATCGCTGTGTTTTCGTGCACCTCTCATACCTTCACACCTTCCCCTATATCGTTGTGTTTTCACTCACCTCTCATAACTTCTCATATATCGCCATGTTTTTGCGGACCTCTCATAATTTCCCCTATATAGCCATGTTCTTGCACACCTCTCATACCTTCCACGATATCACTGTGTTTTCGCGCACGTCCCATAGCATCCCCTGTATCGCTGTGTTTTCGGACACCTCTCATACCTTTCCCTGTATTGCCATGTTTTCACGCATATCCCATAGCTTCCACTATATAGCCCTGTTTTCGAGCACCTCTCATGTCTTCCCCTATATCACTGTGTTTTCGCGCACCTCCCATACCTTCCTCCTTATCGCTGTGTTTTCGTGCACCTCTCATACCTTCCCCTATATCGCTGTGTTTTCACGCACCTCTCATAACTTCTCCTATATCGCTGTATTTTTGCGCACCTCTCATACTTTCCCCTCTATCGCCGTGTTTTCAATCACATCTCATAACGTCTCCCATATTGCTGTGCATTCGCGCACCTCCCATAGAATCCCCTATATTGCTGTGCGTTCGCGCACATCTCATACCTTCCCTTATATCGTCCTGTTTTCGCGCACCTCCCATACCTTCCCTTTAATCGTTGTGTTTTCTTGCACCTCTCATACCTTCCCCTATATTGCTGTGTTTTCGCGCATCTCTCATGGCTTCCCCAATATTACCGTGTATTCATGCACATCTCATACCGTCCCTTATATCGCTGTGCCTTCGTGCACCTCCCATAGCTACGCCCACGTCGCTGTGTTTTCGCGCACCTCTCATACCTTCCCCTATATCGCTGTCTTTTTGCACACATCCCATAGCTTCATCTTTATCGCTGTGTTATTGCTCACTTCTCATAGCTTCCCCTATATCACTTTGTTTTCATGCACCTCTCATGTCTTCACCTATATCGCTATGTTTTCGCTGCTGTCATTACTTCCACTATATCGCTGTGTTTTCTCACATCTCTGATACTTTCCCCTGTATCGCCGTGTTGTCACGCACCTCTCATAATTTCCCCTACATGGCTGTATTCTCGCACACCTCTCATACCTTCCCGTATATCACTGTGTTTTCGCGCACGTCCTATAGCATCCACTACATTGCCCTGTTTTTGCGCACCTCTCATACCTTCCCGTATATCGCCCTGTTTTCGCACACCTCCCATTCCTTCCCCTGTATCGCTGTGTTTTAGTGCACCTCTCATACCTTCCCCTATATTGCCCTGTTTTCGCGAAGCTCCCATACCCTCCCCGATATCGCTGTGTTTTCGTGCACCTCTCATACCTTCCCCTATATCACTGTCTTTTCGCGCACCTCTCATACCTTCCCCTACATCGCCCTGTTTTCGCACACATCCCATAGCTTCCATTATATTGCCCTGTTTTCGCGCACCTCTCATGCCTTCCCCTATATCGCCGTTTTCGCACACATCCCATAGCTTCCACTATATCGCTCTGTTTTCACTCGTCTCATAACGTCCCCTATATCGCTGTGTTTTCTTGCACCTCTGATGCATTCCCCTGTATCGCCGTGTTTTTGCGCACCTCTCATACTTTTCCCTATATAGCCGTGTTTTTGCGCATCTCTCATGGCATCCCCGATATCGCCGTGGTTCATGCATATTTCATACATTCCCCTATATCGCTGTGTTTTTGCGCAGCTCCCATAGCTTCCGCTACATCGCTGTGTTTTCTCGCACCTCTCATGCCTTCACCTATATCGCTGTCTTTTCGCACCCTGATATAGCTTCACCTTTATCGCTGTGTTTTTGCTCACCTCTCATAGCTTCCACTATATCGCCGTGTTTTCGCGCACCTCTCATGAAATCCCCAATATCGCCATGTGTTCATGCACATCTCATACCGTCCCCTATATCACTGTGTTTTCTCGCACCTCTGATGGCTTCCCCGATATCGCCGTGCATTCATGCACATCTCATACCGTCCCCCATATCGCTGTGTTTTCGCGCACCTCTCATACCTTCCCCTATATCGCCGTGTTTTTGCGCACCTCTCATAACTTACCCTATATCGCCGTGTAATTATGCACATCTCATAATGTCCTCTATATCGCTGCATATTTGCGCACCTCCCATAGCATCCCTTATATCGCTGCGCCTTCGCGCACCTCTCATACCTTCCCAAATATCGCCCTGTTTTCGCGCACCTCCCATTCCTTCACCTATAACGCTGTTTTCGTGCACCTCTCATACCTTCTCCTATATCGCTGTGCCTTCGCGCACCTCTCATACCTTCCCCTATATCGCCCTGTTTTCACACTCCTCTCATACCTTCCCCTATATCAATGTGTTTTCACGCACCTCTCATACCTTCCCCTATATCGCTGTGTTTTCGCACGCATCTCATGGCTTCCCGACTATCGCCGTGTATTCATGCACATCTCATAGCTTTCCCTATATCGCTGTGTTTTCGCGCACCTCTCATACCTTCCCCTATATCGATGTATTTTTGCGCACATTTCATAACGTCCCCTTTATCGCTGTGTATTCGCGCACCTCCCATACCATCCCCTATATCACTGTGCCTTCGCGCACCTCTCATGCATTCCCGTATATCGCTGTGTTTTTGCACACCTCTTATAACTTCCCCAATATCACTGTGTTTTCACGCAGCTCTCATACCTTCCCCTATATCGCTGTGTTTTCGCGCACCTCCCATAGCTTCGCCTACATCGCTGTTTTCGTGCACCTCTCATACCTTTCCCTATATCGATGTATTTTTGCGCACCTCTCATACCTTCCCCAATATCACCGTGGTTTCATGCACATCTCATAACGTCCCCAATGTCGCTGGGTTTTCACGCACCTCTCATAACCTCTCCTATATCGCCCTGTTTTCGAGCTCCTCTCATACCTTCCCCTATATCGCTGTGTTTTCGCACACCTCTCATGGCTTCCTGACTATCGCCGTGTATTGATGCACATCTCATACATTCCCCTATATCGCTGTGCTTTCGCACACCTCCCATAGCTTCGCCTACATCTCTGTTTTCGCGCACCTCTCATACCTTCCCCTATATCGATGTATTTTTGCGCATATCTCATATCTTCCCCTATATTGATGTGTTTTCATGCACATCTCATAACGTCCCCTATATCGCTGTGTATTTGCGCACCGCCCATAGAATACCCTATATCACTGTGCCTTCGCGCACCTCTCATTCATTCCCGTATACCGCTGAGTTTTTGCACACCTCTCATACCTTCCCCAATATCACCGTGGTTTCATGCACATCTCATAACGTCCCCAATGTCGCTGGGTTTTCACGCACCTCTCATAACATCCCCTATATCGCCCTGTTTTCGCGCTCCTCTCATACCTTCCCCTGTATCGCTGTGTTTTCCTGCTCCTCTCCTACCCTCCCCTATATTACTGTGTTTTCACGCACCTCTCTTAAATTCTCCTATATCGCTGGGTTTTTGCACAACTCTCATACCTTCCCCAAAATCGCTGTGTTTTCAGGCACCTCTCATGGCTTCCCCAATATCGCCGTGTATTCATGCACATCTCATACCGTCCCCTATATCGCTGTGTTTTGGCGCACCACCCATAGCTTCGCCTACATCGCTGTTTTCGCGCACATCCCATAGCTTCACCTTGATCGCTGTGTTATTGCTCAGCTCTCATAGCTTACCCTATATTGCCGTGTTTTCGCGCACCTCGCATGTCTTCACCTATATCGCTATGTTTTCGCTCCTATCATTACTTCCCCTATATTGCTGTGTTTTCTCGCACCTCTGATACATTCTCCTGTATTGCCATGCCTTTGCGCACCTCTTACAATTTCCACTATATCGCCGTGTTCTCGCACACCTCTCATACCTTCCCCTATATCACTGTTTTTTTGTGCATGTCCCATAGCGTCCCCTATATCGCTGTGTTTGCTCGCGCCTCTGATACATTCCCCTGTATCGCCGTGGTTTCGCGCACATCCCTTAGGTTCCACTATATTGCCCTGTTTTTGCGCACCTCTCATGTCTTCCCCTATATCACGGTGTTTTTGCGCACCTCTCATACCATCCCCTATATTGCCCTGTTTTCGCGCACCTTCCATACCTTCCCCTATATCTCTGTTTTTTCATGCACCTCACATACCTCCCCCTTATTTCGCTGTGTTTTCACGCACCTCTCATAACTTCTCCTAATTCGCTGTATTTTTGCGCAGTTCTTATACCTTCCCCTATATTGCCATGTTTTCATGCATATCTCATAACGTCCCCTATATTGCTGTGTATTCGCGCACCTCCCATAGCATCCCTTGTATTGCTGTGCCTTCGCGCACCTCTCATACCTTCCCCTGTATCGCCCTGTTTTCACGCACCTTCCATACCTTCCCCTATATCGCTGTTTTTTCATGCACCTCTCATACCTCTCCCTATATCGCTGAGTTTTCACGCTCCTCTCATAATTTCTCCTATATCGCCGTATTTTTGCGCACCTCTCATGGCTTCCCCAATATCGCCGTGTTTTCATGCACATCTCTTAACGTCCCATATATCGCTGTGTATTCGCGCACCTGCCATAGCATCCTCTACATCGCTGTGCCTTCGCGCACCTCTCATACCTTCCCCTATGTCGCCCTGTTTTCGCACACTTCTCATACCGTCCCCTATATCGCCGTATTTTTGCGCACCTCTCATGGCTTCCACAATATTGCCGTGTTTTCACGCACATCTCAAAACGTCCCCTATATCGCTGTGTATTCGCGCACCTCCCATACCATCCCTTGTATTGCTGTGCCTTCGCGCACCTCTCATACCTTCCCCTATATCGCCCTGTTTTCGCGCACCTTCCATACCTTCCCCTATATCGCTGTTTTTTCATGCACCTCTCATACCTCCCCCTATATCGCTGAGTTTTCACGCTCCTCTCATAATTTCTCCTATATCGCCGTATTTTTGCGCACCTCTCATGGCTTCCCCAATATCGCCGTGTTTTCATGCACATCTCATAACGTCCCCTATATCGCTGTGTATTCACGCACCTCCCATAGCATCCCCTATATCGCTGTGCCTTGCGCACCTCTCATAACTTCCCCTATATCGCTGTCTTTTCGCGCACATCCCATAGATTCACCTTTATCGCTGTGTTATTGCTCACCTCTCATAGATTCCCCTATATCGCTGTGTTTTTGCTCACTTCTCATAGCTTCCACTACATCGACATGTTTTCGCGCACCTCTCATGTCTTCACCTAGATCGCTATGTTTTCGATCCTCTCAATACTTCCCTTATATCGCTGTGTTTTCTCGCACATCTGACACATTCTTCCGTATCGCTGTGTTTCCGCTCCTCTCATTACTTCCCCAATATCGCTCTGTGTTCTTTCACTTCTGATACACTTCCCTGTATCAACGTGTTTTCGCGCAACTCTCATAATTTCACCTATATCGCCGTGTTCTCGCACACCTCTCATATTTTCCCCTATATCACTGTGTTTTCGCGCACATCCAATAGCGTCCCCTATATCGCTCTGTTTTCACGCACCTCTCATGTCTTCCCCTATATCACTGTGTTTTCGTGTACCTCTCATACCTCCCCTTATATCGCTGTGTTTTCACGCACCTCTCATAACTTCCCCTGTATTGCTGTATTTTTGCGCACCTCTCATAACTTCCCCTATATTGCCGTGTTTTTATGCACATCTCATAACGTCCCCTATATCACTGTGTATTCGTGCACCTCCCATAGCATCCCCTATATCGCTGTGCCTTCGCGCACCTCTCATACCTTCCCCTATGTCGCCCTGTTTTCGCGCACATCCCATACCTTCCACTATATTGCCCTGTTTCCGTGCACCTCACATGTCTTTCACTACATCGTTGTGTTTTCTGGCACCTCTGATGCATTTCCCTGTAACACCAAGTTTCGCGCACCTTTCATACTTTCCCCTAAATCGCCGTGTTTACGTGCACCTCTCATACCTCCCCCTATATCGCTGTCTTTTCACGCACATCCCATAGATTCAGCTTTATCGCTGTGTTATTGCTCACCTCTCATAGATTCCCCTATATCGCTGTGTTTTCACGCACTTCTCATAACTTCTCCTAATTCGCTGTATTTTTGCGCAGTTCTTATACCTTCCCTTATATTGCCGTGTTTTCATGCACATCTCATAACGTCCCCTATATCGCTGTGTATTCGCGCACCTCCCATAGCATCCCTTGTATTCCTGTGCCTTCGCGCACCTCTCATACCTTCCCCAATATCGCCGTGTATTCATGCACATCTCATACCGTCCCCTATATCGCTGTGTTTTGGCGCACCTCCCGTAGCTTCATCTACATCGCTGTTTTCGCGCACATCCCATAGCTTCACTTTGATCGCTGTGTTATTTCTCATCTCTCATAGCTTACCCTATATCGCCGTTTTTTCGCGCACCTCGCATGTCTTCACCTATATCGCTATGTTTTTGCTCCTATCATTAATTCCCCTATATCGCTGTGTTTTCTCGCACCCCTGACACATTCTCTTGTATTGCCATGTTTTCGCGCACCTCTTACAATTTCCCGTATATCGCCGAGTTCTCGCACACCTCTCATACCTTCCCCTATATCACTGTTTTTTTGCGCATGTCCCATAGCGTCCCCTATATCGCTGTGTTTTCTCGCACCTCTGATACATTCCCCTGTATCGCCGTGGTTTCGCGCACATCCCATAGGTTCCACTATATTGCCCTGTTTTTGCGCACCTCTCATGTCTTCCCCTATTTCACGGTGTTTTCGTGCACCTCTCGTAGCATCCCCTATATCGCTGTGCCTTCGCGCACTTCTCAGAACTTCCCCTATATCGCCCTGTTTTCGTGCACCTCCCATACCTTCCCCAATATCGCTGTTTTTTCATGCACCTCTCATAGCCACCCTTATATCGCTGTGTTTTCACGCACTTCTCATAACTTCTCCTAATTCGCTGTATTTTTGCGCAGTTCTTATACCTTCCCCTATATTGCCGTGTTGCCGTATATTCCCTTGTATTGCTGTGCCTTCGCGCACCTCTCATACCTTCCCCTATATCGCCCCGTTTTTGCGTACCTTCCATACCTTCCCCTATATCGCCTCGTTTTCATGCACCCCTCATACCTCCCTCTATATCGCTGAGTTTTCACGCTCCTCTCATAATTTCTCCTATATCGCCGTATTTTTGCGCACCTCCCATGGCTTCGCCTACATCGCTGTGTTTTTCCGCACATCTCATACCTTCTCCTATATCGCCGTGTTTTCGCGCACCTCTCATTTCTTCACCTATATCGCTGTGTTTCCGCTCCTCTCATTACTTCCCCAATATCGCTCTGTGTTCTTTCACTTCTGATACACTTCCCTGTATCAACGTGTTTTCGCGCAACTCTCATAATTTCACCTATATCGCCGTGTTCTCGCACACCTCTCATATCTTCCCCTATATCACTGTGTTTTCGCGCACATCCAATAGCGTCCCCTATATCGCTCTGTTTTCACGCACCTCTCATGTCTTCCCCTATATCACTGTGTTTTCGTGTACCTCTCATACCTCCCCTTATATCGCTGTGTTTTCACGCACCTCTCATAACTTCCCCTGTATTGCTGTATTTTTGCGCACCTCTCATAACTTCCCCTATATTGCCGTGTTTTTATGCACATCTCATAACGTCCCCTATATCACTGTGTATTCGTGCACCTCCCATAGCATCCCCTATATCGCTGTGCCTTCGCGCACCTCTCATACCTTCCCCTATGTCGCCCTGTTTTCGCGCACATCCCATACCTTCCACTATATTGCCCTGTTTCCGCGCACCTCACATGTCTTTCACTACATCGTTGTGTTTTTTGGCACCTCTGATGCATTTCCCTGTAACACCGAGTTTCGCGCACCTTTCATACTTTCCCCTAAATCGCCGTGTTTACGTGCACCTCTCATACCTCCCCCTATATCGCTGTCTTTTCACGCACATCCCATAGATTCAGCTTTATCGCTGTGTTATTGCTCACCTCTCATAGATTCCCCTATATCGCTGTGTTTTTGCTCACTTCTCATTGCTTCCACTACATCGACATGTTTTCGCGCACCTCTCATGTCTTCACCTAGATCGCTATGTTTTCGATCCACTCAATACTTCCCTTATATCGCTGTGTTTTCTCGCACATCTGATACATTCTCCCGTATCGCCGTGTTTTCGCACACCTCTCATAATGTCCCTAATATCGCCGTGTTCTCGCACACCTCTCATAACTTCCCCTTTATCACTGTGTTTTCGCGCACGTCCCATTGTGTCCCCTATGTCGCTGTGTTTTCGCGCACCTCTCATAGCTTCCCCTATATCGCCCTGTTTTCGTGCACATCCCATAGCTTCCACTATATTGCCCTGCTTTCGCGCACCTCTCATGTATTCCACGACATAGCTGTGTTTTCTGGCACCTCTGATGCATTCTCCTGTAACGCCAAATTTTCGCGCACCTCTCATACTTTCCCCTATATCGCCATGTTTACGCGCACCTCTCATACCTCCCCCTATATCGCCATGTTTTTATGCACAACTCATACCATCTCCTATATCGCTGTGTTTTCGCGCACCTCCCATAGCATCCCCTATATCGCTGTGCCTTCATGCACCTCTCATACCTTCCCCTATATCGCTGTGTTTTCACGCACCTCTCTTAACTTCTCCTATATCGCTGTGTTTTTGCACAACTCTCATACCTTCCCCTATTTCGCCGTGTTTTCAGGCACCTCTCATGGCTTCCCCAATATCGCCGTGTATTCATGCACATCTCATACCGTCCCCTATATCGCTGTGTATTCGCGCACCTCCCATAGCATCCCTTGTATTCCTGTGCCTTCGCGCACCTCTCATACCTTCCCCAATATCGCCGTGTATTCATGCACATCTCATACCGTCCCCTATATCGCTGTTTTTTCATGCACCTCTCATACCTCCCCCTATATCGCTGAGTTTTCACGCTCCTCTCATAATTTCTCCTATATCGCCGTATTTTTGCGCACCTCTCATGGCTTCCCCAATATCGCCGTGTTTTCATGCACATCTCATAACGTCCCCTATATCGCTGTGTATTCACGCACCTCCCATAGCATCCCCTATATCGCTGTGCCTTGCGCACCTCTCATAACTTCCCCTATATCGCTGTCTTTTCGCGCACATCCCATAGATTCACCTTTATCGCTGTGTTATTGCTCACCTCTCATAGATTCCCCTATATCGCTGTGTTTTTGCTCACTTCTCATAGCTTCCACTACATCGACATGTTTTCGCGCACCTCTCATGTCTTCACCTAGATCGCTATGTTTTCGATCCTCTCAATACTTCCCTTATATCGCTGTGTTTTCTCGCACATCTGACACATTCTTCCGTATCGCTGTGTTTCCGCTCCTCTCATTACTTCCCCAATATCGCTCTGTGTTCTTTCACTTCTGATACACTTCCCTGTATCAACGTGTTTTCGCGCAACTCTCATAATTTCACCTATATCGCCGTGTTCTCGCACACCTCTCATATTTTCCCCTATATCACTGTGTTTTCGCGCACATCCAATAGCGTCCCCTATATCGCTCTGTTTTCACGCACCTCTCATGTCTTCCCCTATATCACTGTGTTTTCGTGTACCTCTCATACCTCCCCTTATATCGCTGTGTTTTCACGCACCTCTCATAACTTCCCCTGTATTGCTGTATTTTTGCGCACCTCTCATAACTTCCCCTATATTGCCGTGTTTTTATGCACATCTCATAACGTCCCCTATATCACTGTGTATTCGTGCACCTCCCATAGCATCCCCTATATCGCTGTGCCTTCGCGCACCTCTCATACCTTCCCCTATGTCGCCCTGTTTTCGCGCACATCCCATACCTTCCACTATATTGCCCTGTTTCCGTGCACCTCACATGTCTTTCACTACATCGTTGTGTTTTCTGGCACCTCTGATGCATTTCCCTGTAACACCAAGTTTCGCGCACCTTTCATACTTTCCCCTAAATCGCCGTGTTTACGTGCACCTCTCATACCTCCCCCTATATCGCTGTCTTTTCACGCACATCCCATAGATTCAGCTTTATCGCTGTGTTATTGCTCACCTCTCATAGATTCCCCTATATCGCTGTGTTTTCACGCACTTCTCATAACTTCTCCTAATTCGCTGTATTTTTGCGCAGTTCTTATACCTTCCCTTATATTGCCGTGTTTTCATGCACATCTCATAACGTCCCCTATATCGCTGTGTATTCGCGCACCTCCCATAGCATCCCTTGTATTCCTGTGCCTTCGCGCACCTCTCATACCTTCCCCAATATCGCCGTGTATTCATGCACATCTCATACCGTCCCCTATATCGCTGTGTTTTGGCGCACCTCCCGTAGCTTCATCTACATCGCTGTTTTCGCGCACATCCCATAGCTTCACTTTGATCGCTGTGTTATTTCTCATCTCTCATAGCTTACCCTATATCGCCGTTTTTTCGCGCACCTCGCATGTCTTCACCTATATCGCTATGTTTTTGCTCCTATCATTAATTCCCCTATATCGCTGTGTTTTCTCGCACCCCTGACACATTCTCTTGTATTGCCATGTTTTCGCGCACCTCTTACAATTTCCCGTATATCGCCGAGTTCTCGCACACCTCTCATACCTTCCCCTATATCACTGTTTTTTTGCGCATGTCCCATAGCGTCCCCTATATCGCTGTGTTTTCTCGCACCTCTGATACATTCCCCTGTATCGCCGTGGTTTCGCGCACATCCCATAGGTTCCACTATATTGCCCTGTTTTTGCGCACCTCTCATGTCTTCCCCTATTTCACGGTGTTTTCGTGCACCTCTCGTAGCATCCCCTATATCGCTGTGCCTTCGCGCACTTCTCAGAACTTCCCCTATATCGCCCTGTTTTCGTGCACCTCCCATACCTTCCCCAATATCGCTGTTTTTTCATGCACCTCTCATAGCCACCCTTATATCGCTGTGTTTTCACGCACTTCTCATAACTTCTCCTAATTCGCTGTATTTTTGCGCAGTTCTTATACCTTCCCCTATATTGCCGTGTTGCCGTATATTCCCTTGTATTGCTGTGCCTTCGCGCACCTCTCATACCTTCCCCTATATCGCCCCGTTTTTGCGTACCTTCCATACCTTCCCCTATATCGCCTCGTTTTCATGCACCCCTCATACCTCCCTCTATATCGCTGAGTTTTCACGCTCCTCTCATAATTTCTCCTATATCGCCGTATTTTTGCGCACCTCCCATGGCTTCGCCTACATCGCTGTGTTTTTCCGCACATCTCATACCTTCTCCTATATCGCCGTGTTTTCGCGCACCTCTCATTTCTTCACCTATATCGCTGTGTTTCCGCTCCTCTCATTACTTCCCCAATATCGCTCTGTGTTCTTTCACTTCTGATACACTTCCCTGTATCAACGTGTTTTCGCGCAACTCTCATAATTTCACCTATATCGCCGTGTTCTCGCACACCTCTCATATCTTCCCCTATATCACTGTGTTTTCGCGCACATCCAATAGCGTCCCCTATATCGCTCTGTTTTCACGCACCTCTCATGTCTTCCCCTATATCACTGTGTTTTCGTGTACCTCTCATACCTCCCCTTATATCGCTGTGTTTTCACGCACCTCTCATAACTTCCCCTGTATTGCTGTATTTTTGCGCACCTCTCATAACTTCCCCTATATTGCCGTGTTTTTATGCACATCTCATAACGTCCCCTATATCACTGTGTATTCGTGCACCTCCCATAGCATCCCCTATATCGCTGTGCCTTCGCGCACCTCTCATACCTTCCCCTATGTCGCCCTGTTTTCGCGCACATCCCATACCTTCCACTATATTGCCCTGTTTCCGCGCACCTCACATGTCTTTCACTACATCGTTGTGTTTTTTGGCACCTCTGATGCATTTCCCTGTAACACCGAGTTTCGCGCACCTTTCATACTTTCCCCTAAATCGCCGTGTTTACGTGCACCTCTCATACCTCCCCCTATATCGCTGTCTTTTCACGCACATCCCATAGATTCAGCTTTATCGCTGTGTTATTGCTCACCTCTCATAGATTCCCCTATATCGCTGTGTTTTTGCTCACTTCTCATTGCTTCCACTACATCGACATGTTTTCGCGCACCTCTCATGTCTTCACCTAGATCGCTATGTTTTCGATCCACTCAATACTTCCCTTATATCGCTGTGTTTTCTCGCACATCTGATACATTCTCCCGTATCGCCGTGTTTTCGCACACCTCTCATAATGTCCCTAATATCGCCGTGTTCTCGCACACCTCTCATAACTTCCCCTTTATCACTGTGTTTTCGCGCACGTCCCATTGTGTCCCCTATGTCGCTGTGTTTTCGCGCACCTCTCATAGCTTCCCCTATATCGCCCTGTTTTCGTGCACATCCCATAGCTTCCACTATATTGCCCTGCTTTCGCGCACCTCTCATGTATTCCACGACATAGCTGTGTTTTCTGGCACCTCTGATGCATTCTCCTGTAACGCCAAATTTTCGCGCACCTCTCATACTTTCCCCTATATCGCCATGTTTACGCGCACCTCTCATACCTCCCCCTATATCGCCATGTTTTTATGCACAACTCATACCATCTCCTATATCGCTGTGTTTTCGCGCACCTCCCATAGCATCCCCTATATCGCTGTGCCTTCATGCACCTCTCATACCTTCCCCTATATCGCTATGTTTTCACGCACCTCTCTTAACTTCTCCTATATCGCTGTGTTTTTGCACAACTCTCATACCTTCCCCTATTTCGCCGTGTTTTCAGGCACCTCTCATGGCTTCCCCAATATCGCCGTGTATTCATGCACATCTCATACCGTCCCCTATATCGCTGTGTATTCGCGCACCTCCCATAGCATCCCTTGTATTCCTGTGCCTTCGCGCACCTCTCATACCTTCCCCAATATCGCCGTGTATTCATGCACATCTCATACCGTCCCCTATATCGCTGTGTTTTGGCGCACCTCCCGTAGCTTCATCTACATCGCTGTTTTCGCGCACATCCCATAGCTTCACTTTGATCGCTGTGTTATTGCTCATCTCTCATAGCTTACCCTATATCACCGTTTTTTCGCGCACCTCGCATGTCTTCACCTATATCGCTATGTTTTTGCTCCTATCATTAATTCCCCTATATCGCTGTGTTTTCTCGCACCTCTGATACATTCTCTTGTATTGCCATGTTTTCGCGCACCTCTTACAATTTCCCCTATATCGCCGAGTTCTCGCACACCTCTCATACCTTCCCCTATATCACTGTTTTTTTGCGCATGTCCCATAGCGTCCCCTATATCGCTGTGTTTTCTCGCACCTCTGATACATTCCCCTGTATCGCCGTGGTTTCGCAAACATCCCATAGGTTCCACTATATTGCCCTGTTTTTGCGCACCTCTCATGTCTTCCCCTATATCACGGTGTTTTCGTGCACCTCTCATAGCATCCCCTATATCGCTGTGCCTTCGCGCACTTCTCATAACTTCCCCTATATCGCCCTGTTTTCGCGCACCTCCCATACCTTCCCCAATATCGCTGTTTTTTCATGCACCTCTCATAGCCACCCTTATATCGCTGTGTTTTCACGCACTTCTCATAACTTCTCCTAATTCGCTGTATTTTTGCGCAGTTCTTATACCTTCCCCTATATTGCCGTGTTGTCATGCACATCTCATAACGTCCCCTATATCGCTGTGTATTCGCGCACCTCCCATAGCATCCCTTGTATTGCTGTGCCTTCGCGCACCTCTCATACCTTCCCCTATATCGCCCCGTTTTTGCGCACCTTCCATACCTTCCCCTATATCGCCTCGTTTTCATGCACCCCTCATACCTCGCTCTATATCGCTGAGTTTTCACGCTCCTCTCATAATTTCTCCTATATCGCCGTATTTTTGCGCACCTCCCATGGCTTCGCCTACATCGCTGTGTTTTTCCGCACATCTCATACCTTCCCCTATATCGCCGTGTTTTCGCGCACCTCTCATTTCTTCACCTATATCGCTGTGTTTCCGCTCCTCTCATTACTTCCCCAATATCGCTCTGTGTTCTTTCACTTCTGATACACTTCCCTGTATCAACGTGTTTTCGCGCAACTCTCATAATTTCACCTATATCGCCGTGTTCTCGCACACCTCTCATATCTTCCCCTATATCACTGTGTTTTCGCGCACATCCAATAGCGTCCCCTATATCGCTCTGTTTTCACGCACCTCTCATGTCTTCCCCTATATCACTGTGTTTTCGTGTACCTCTCATACCTCCCCTTATATCGCTGTGTTTTCACGCACCTCTCATAACTTCCCCTGTATTGCTGTATTTTTGCGCACCTCTCATAACTTCCCCTATATTGCCGTGTTTTTATGCACATCTCATAACGTCCCCTATATCACTGAGTATTCGTGCACCTCCCATAGCATCCCCTATATCGCTGTGCCTTCGCGCACCTCTCATACCTTCCCCTATGTCGCCCTGTTTTCGCGCACATCCCATACCATCCACTATATTGCCCTGTTTCCGCGCACCTCACATGTCTTTCACTACATCGTTGTGTTTTCTGGCACCTCTGATGCATTTCCCTGTAACACCAAGTTTCGCGCACCTTTCATATTTTCCCCTAAATCGCCGTGTTTACGTGCACCTCTCATACCTCCCCCTATATCGCTGTCTTTTCACGCACATTCCATAGATTCAGCTTTATCGCTGTGTTATTGCTCACCTCTCATAGATTCCCCTATATCGCTGTGTTTTTGCTCACTTCTCATTGCTTCCACTACATCGACATGTTTTCGCGCACCTCTCATGTCTTCACCGAGATCGCTATGTTTTCGATCCACTCAATACTTCCCTTATATCGCTGTGTTTTCTCGCACATCTGATACATTCTCCCGTATCGCCCTGTTTTCGCACACCTCTCATAATGTCCCTAATATCGCCGTGTTCTCGCACACCTCTCATAACTTCCCCTTTATCACTGTGTTTTCGCGCACGTCCCATTGTGTCCCCTATATCGCTGTGTTTTCGCGCACCTCTCATAGCTTCCCCTATATCGCCCTGTTTTCGTGCACATCCCATAGCTTCCACTATATTGCCCTGCTTTCGCGCACCTCTCATGTATTCCACGACATAGCTGTATTTTCTGGCACCTCTGATGCATTCCCCTGTAATGCCAAATTTTCGCGCACCTCTCATACTTTCCCCTATATCGCCATGTTTACGCGCACCTCTCATACCTCCCCCATATCGCCATTTTTTTATGCACAACTCATACCGTCTCCTATATCGCTGTGTTTTCGCGCACCTCCCATAGCATCCCCTATATCGCTGTGCCTTCATGCACCTCTCATACCTTCCCCTATATCGCTGTGTTTTCACGCACCTCCCTTAAATTCTCCTATATCGCTGTGTTTTTGCACACCTCTCATACCTTCCCCTATATCGCCGTGTTTTCAGGCACCTCTCATGGCTTCCCCAATATCGCCGTGTATTCATGCACATCTCATACCGTCCCCTATATCGCTGTGTTATTGCTCACCTCTCATAGCTTACCCTATATCGCCGTTTTTTCGCGCACCTCGCAGGTCTTCACCTATATCGCTATGTTTTTGCTCCTATCATTAATTCCCCTATATCGCTGTGTTTTCTCGCACCTCTGATACATTCTCTTGTATTGCCATGTTTTCGCGCACCTCTTACAATTTCCCCTATATCGCCGAGTTCTCGCACACCGCTCATACCTTCCCCTATATCACTGTTTTTTTGCGCATGTCCCATACCGTCCCCTATATCGCTGTGTTTTCTCGCACCTCTGATACATTCCCCTGTATCGCCGTGGTTTCACGCACATCCCATAGGTTCCACTATATTGCCCTGTTTTTGCGCACCTCTCATGTCTTCCCCTATATCACGGTGTTTTCGTGCACCTCTCATAGCATCCCCTATATCGCTGTGTTTTCGCGCACGTCCAATAGCGTCCCCTATATCGCTGTGTTTTCATGCAAATCTCATGTCTTCCCCTATATCACTGTGCTTTCGTCCACCTCCCATACCGTCCCCTATATTGCTGTGCCTTCGCACACCTCTCATACCTTTCCCTATATCGCCCTGTTTTCGAGCACCTCCCATACCTTCCCCTATATCGCTGTGTTTTCGTGTACCTCTCATACCTCCCCCTATATCGCTGTGTTTTCAGGCACCACTCATAACTTCTCCTATATTGCTGTATTTTTGCGCACCTCTCATAACTTCCCCTATATCGCCGTGTTTTTATGCACATCTCATAACGTCCCCTATATCACTGTGTATTCGTGCACCTCCCATAGCATCCCCTATATCGCTGTGCCTTCGCGCACCTCTCATACCTTCCCCTATATCGCTGTGTTTTCACGCACCTCTCTTAACTTCTCCTATATCGCTGTGTTTTTGCACAACTCTCATACCTTCCCCTATATCGCCGTGTTTTCAGGAACCTCTCATGGCTTCCCCAATATCGCCGTGTATTCATGCACATCTCATACCGTCCCCTATATCGCTGTGTTTTGGCGCACCTCCCGTAGCTTCATCTACATCGCTGTTTTCGCGCACATCCCATAGCTTCACCTTGATCGCTGTGTTATTGCTCACCTCTCATAGCTTACCCTATATCGCCGTTTTTTCGCGCACCTCGCATGTCTTCACCTATATCGCTATGTTTTTGCTCCTATCATTAATTCCCCTATATCGCTGTGTTTTCTCGCACCTCTGATACATTCTCCTGTATTGCCATGTTTTCGCGCACCTCTTACAATTTCCCCTATATCGCCGTGTTCTCGCACGCCTCTCATACCTTCCCCTATATCACTGTTTTTTTGCGCATGTCCCATAGCGTTCCCTATATCGCTGTGTTTTCTCGCACCTCTGATACATTCCCCTGCATCGCCGTGGTTTCGCGCACATCCCATAGGTTCCACTATATTGCCCTGTTTTTTCGCACCTCTCATGTCTTCCCCTATATCACGGTGTTTTCGTGCACCTCTCATAGCATCCCCTATATCGCTGTGCCTTCGCGCACTTCTCAGAACTTCCCCTATATCGCCCTGTTTTCGCGCACCTCCCATACCTTCCCCAATATCACTGTTTTTTCATGCACCTCTCATAGCCACCCTTATATCGCTGTGTTTTCACGCACTTCTCATAACTTCTCCTAATTCGCTGTATTTTTGCGCAGTTCTTATAACTTCCCTTATATTGCCGTATTTTCATGCACATCTCATAACGTCCCCTATATCGCTGTGTATTCGCGCACCTCCCATAGCATCCCTTGTATTCCTGTGCCTTCGCGCACCTCTCATACCTTCCCCAATATCGCCGTGTATTCATGCACATCTCATACCGTCCCCTATATCGCTGTGTTTTGGCGCACCTCCCGTAGCTTCATCTACATCGCTGTTTTCGCGCACATCCCATAGCTTCACTTTGATCGCTGTGTTATTGCTCATCTCTCATAGCTTACCCTATATCACCGTTTTTTCGCGCACCTCGCATGTCTTCACCTATATCGCTATGTTTTTGCTCCTATCATTAATTCCCCTATATCGCTGTGTTTTCTCGCACCTCTGATACATTCTCTTGTATTGCCATGTTTTCGCGCACCTCTTACAATTTCCCCTATATCGCCGAGTTCTCGCACACCTCTCATACCTTCCCCTATATCACTGTTTTTTTGCGCATGTCCCATAGCGTCCCCTATATCGCTGTGTTTTCTCGCACCTCTGATACATTCCCCTGCATCGCCGTGGTTTCGCGCACATCCCATAGGTTCCACTATATTGCCCTGTTTTTTCGCACCTCTCATGTCTTCCCCTATATCACGGTGTTTTCGTGCACCTCTCACAGCATCCCCTATATCGCTGTGCCTTCGCGCACTTCTCATAACTTCCCCTATATCGCCCTGTTTTCGCGCACCTCCCATACCTTCCCCAATATCGCTGTTTTTTCATGCACCTCTCATAGCCACCCTTATATCGCTGTGTTTTCACGCACTTCTCATAACTTCTCCTAATTCGCTGTATTTTTGCGCAGTTCTTATACCTTCCCTTATATTGCCGTATTTTCATGCACATCTCATAACGTCCCCTATATCGCTGTGTATTCGCGCACCTCCCATAGCATCCCTTGTATTCCTGTGCCTTCGCGCACCTCTCATACCTTCCCCAATATCGCCGTGTATTCATGCACATCTCATACCGTCCCCTATATCGCTGTGTTTTGGCGCACCTCCCGTAGCTTCATCTACATCGCTGTTTTCGCGCACATCCCATAGCTTCACTTTGATCGCTGTGTTATTGCTCATCTCTCATAGCTTACCCTATATCACCGTTTTTTCGCGCACCTCGCATGTCTTCACCTATATCGCTATGTTTTTGCTCCTATCATTAATTCCCCTATATCGCTGTGTTTTCTCGCACCTCTGATACATTCTCTTGTATTGCCATGTTTTCGCGCACCTCTTACAATTTCCCCTATATCGCCGAGTTCTCGCACACCTCTCATACCTTCCCCTATATCACTGTTTTTTTGCGCATGTCCCATAGCGTCCCCTATATCGCTGTGTTTTCTCGCACCTATGATACATTCCCCTGTATCGCCGTGGTTTCGCAAACATCCCATAGGTTCCACTATATTGCCCTGTTTTTGCGCACCTCTCATGTCTTCCCCTATATCACGGTGTTTTCGTGCACCTCTCATAGCATCCCCTATATCGCTGTGCCTTCGCGCACTTCTCATAACTTCCCCTATATCGCCCTGTTTTCGCGCACCTCCCATACCTTCCCCAATATCGCTGTTTTCTCATGCACCTCTCATAGCCACCCTTATATCGCTGTGTTTTCACGCACTTCTCATAACTTCTCCTAATTCGCTGTATTTTTGCGCAGTTCTTATACCTTCCCCTATATTGCCGTGTTGTCATGCACATCTCATAACGTCCCCTATATCGCTGTGTATTCGCGCACCTCCCATAGCATCCCTTGTATTGCTGTGCCTTCGCGCACCTCTCATACCTTCCCCTATATCGCCCCGTTTTTGCGCACCTTCCATACCTTCCCCTATATCGCCTCGTTTTCATGCACCCCTCATACCTCCCTCTATATCGCTGAGTTTTCACGCTCCTCTCATAATTTCTCCTATATCGCCGTATTTTTGCGCACCTCCCATGGCTTCGCCTACATCGCTGTGTTTTTCCGCACATCTCATACCTTCCCCTATATCGCCGTGTTTTCGCACACCTCTCATTTCTTCACCTATATCGCTGTGTTTCCGCTCCTCTCATTACTTCCCCAATATCGCTCTGTGTTCTTTCACTTCTGATACACTTCCCTGTATCAACGTGTTTTCGCGCAACTCTCATAATTTCACCTATATCGCCGTGTTCTCGCACACCTCTCATATCTTCCCCTATATCACTGTGTTTTCACGCACATCCAATAGCGTCCCCTATATCGCTCTGTTTTCACGCACCTCTCATGTCTTCCCCTATATCACTGTGTTTTCGTGTACCTCTCATACCTCCCCCTATATCGCTGTGTTTTCAGGCACCACTCATAACTTCTCCTATATTGCTGTATTTTTGCGCACCTCTCATAACTTCCCCTATATCGCCGTGTTTTTATGCACATCTCATAACGTCCCCTATATCACTGTGTATTCGTGCACCTCCCATAGCATCCCCTATATCGCTGTGCCTTCGCGCACCTCTCATACCTTCCCCTATGTCGCCCTGTTTTCGCGCACATCCCATACCTTCCACTATATTGCCCTGTTTCCGCGCACCTCACATGTCTTTCACTACATCGTTGTGTTTTTTGGCACCTCTGATGCATTTCCCTGTAACACCGAGTTTCGCGCACCTTTCATACTTTCCCCTAAATCGCCGTGTTTACGTGCACCTCTCATACCTCCCCCTATATCGCTGTCTTTTCACACACATCCCATAGATTCAGCTTTATCGCTGTGTTATTGCTCACCTCTCATAGATTCCCCTATATCGCTGTGTTTTTGCTCACTTCTCATTGCTTCCACTACATCGACATGTTTTCGCGCACCTCTCATGTCTTCACCTAGATCGCTATGTTTTCGATCCACTCAATACTTCCCTTATATCGCTGTGTTTTCTCGCACATCTGATACATTCTCCCGTATCGCCGTGTTTTCGCACACCTCTCATAATGTCCCTAATATCGCCGTGTTCTCGCACACCTCTCATAACTTCCCCTTTATCACTGTGTTTTCGCGCACGTCCCATTGTGTCCCCTATGTCGCTGTGTTTTCGCGCACCTCTCATAGCTTCCCCTATATCGCCCTGTTTTCGTGCACATCCCATAGCTTCCACTATATTGCCCTGCTTTCGCGCACCTCTCATGTATTCCACGACATAGCTGTGTTTTCTGGCACCTCTGATGCATTCTCCTGTAACGCCAAATTTTCGCGCACCTCTCATACGTTCCCCTATATCGCCATGTTTACGCGCACCTCTCATACCTCCCCCTATATCGCCATGTTTTTATGCACAACTCATACCGTCTCCTATATCGCTGTGTTTTCGCGCACCTCCCATAGCATCCCCTATATCGCTGTGCCTTCATGCACCTCTCATACCTTCCCCTATATCGCTGTGTTTTCACGCACCTCTCTTAACTTCTCCTATATCGCTGTGTTTTTGCACAACTCTCATACCTTCCCCTATATCGCCGTGTTTTCAGGCACCTCTCATGGCTTCCCCAATATCGCCGTGTATTCATGCACATCTCATACCGTCCCCTATATCGCTGTGTTTTGGCGCACCTCCCGTAGCTTCATCTACATCGCTGTTTTCGCGCACATCCCATAGCTTCACCTTGATCGCTGTGTTATTGCTCACCTCTCATAGCTTACCCTATATCGCCGTTTTTTCGCGCACCTCGCATGTCTTCACCTATATCGCTATGTTTTTGCTCCTATCATTAATTCCCCTATATCGCTGTGTTTTCTCGCACCTCTGATACATTCTCCTGTATTGCCATGTTTTCGCGCACCTCTTACAATTTCCCCTATATCGCCGTGTTCTCGCACGCCTCTCATACCTTCCCCTATATCACTGTTTTTTTGCGCATGTCCCATAGCGTTCCCTATATCGCTGTGTTTTCTCGCACCTCTGATACATTCCCCTGCATCGCCGTGGTTTCGCGCACATCCCATAGGTTCCACTATATTGCCCTGTTTTTTCGCACCTCTCATGTCTTCCCCTATATCACGGTGTTTTCGTGCACCTCTCATAGCATCCCCTATATCGCTGTGCCTTCGCGCACTTCTCATAACTTCCCCTATATCGCCCTGTTTTCGCGCACCTCCCATACCTTCCCCAATATCGCTGTTTTTTCATGCACCTCTCATAGCCACCCTTATATCGCTGTGTTTTCACGCACTTCTCATAACTTCTCCTAATTCGCTGTATTTTTGCGCAGTTCTTATACCTTCCCTTATATTGCCGTATTTTCATGCACATCTCATAACGTCCCCTATATCGCTGTGTATTCGCGCACCTCCCATAGCATCCCTTGTATTCCTGTGCCTTCGCGCACCTCTCATACCTTCCCCAATATCGCCGTGTATTCATGCACATCTCATACCGTCCCCTATATCGCTGTGTTTTGGCGCACCTCCCGTAGCTTCATCTACATCGCTGTTTTCGCGCACATCCCATAGCTTCACTTTGATCGCTGTGTTATTGCTCATCTCTCATAGCTTACCCTATATCACCGTTTTTTCGCGCACCTCGCATGTCTTCACCTATATCGCTATGTTTTTGCTCCTATCATTAATTCCCCTATATCGCTGTGTTTTCTCGCACCTCTGATACATTCTCTTGTATTGCCATGTTTTCGCGCACCTCTTACAATTTCCCCTATATCGCCGAGTTCTCGCACACCTCTCATACCTTCCCCTATATCACTGTTTTTTTGCGCATGTCCCATAGCGTCCCCTATATCGCTGTGTTTTCTCGCACCTCTGATACATTCCCCTGCATCGCCGTGGTTTCGCGCACATCCCATAGGTTCCACTATATTGCCCTGTTTTTTCGCACCTCTCATGTCTTCCCCTATATCACGGTGTTTTCGTGCACCTCTCACAGCATCCCCTATATCGCTGTGCCTTCGCGCACTTCTCATAACTTCCCCTATATCGCCCTGTTTTCGCGCACCTCCCATACCTTCCCCAATATCGCTGTTTTTTCATGCACCTCTCATAGCCACCCTTATATCGCTGTGTTTTCACGCACTTCTCATAACTTCTCCTAATTCGCTGTATTTTTGCGCAGTTCTTATACCTTCCCTTATATTGCCGTATTTTCATGCACATCTCATAACGTCCCCTATATCGCTGTGTATTCGCGCACCTCCCATAGCATCCCTTGTATTCCTGTGCCTTCGCGCACCTCTCATACCTTCCCCAATATCGCCGTGTATTCATGCACATCTCATACCGTCCCCTATATCGCTGTGTTTTGGCGCACCTCCCGTAGCTTCATCTACATCGCTGTTTTCGCGCACATCCCATAGCTTCACTTTGATCGCTGTGTTATTGCTCATCTCTCATAGCTTACCCTATATCACCGTTTTTTCGCGCACCTCGCATGTCTTCACCTATATCGCTATGTTTTTGCTCCTATCATTAATTCCCCTATATCGCTGTGTTTTCTCGCACCTCTGATACATTCTCTTGTATTGCCATGTTTTCGCGCACCTCTTACAATTTCCCCTATATCGCCGAGTTCTCGCACACCTCTCATACCTTCCCCTATATCACTGTTTTTTTGCGCATGTCCCATAGCGTCCCCTATATCGCTGTGTTTTCTCGCACCTCTGATACATTCCCCTGTATCGCCGTGGTTTCGCAAACATCCCATAGGTTCCACTATATTGCCCTGTTTTTGCGCACCTCTCATGTCTTCCCCTATATCACGGTGTTTTCGTGCACCTCTCATAGCATCCCCTATATCGCTGTGCCTTCGCGCACTTCTCATAACTTCCCCTATATCGCCCTGTTTTCGCGCACCTCCCATACCTTCCCCAATATCGCTGTTTTCTCATGCACCTCTCATAGCCACCCTTATATCGCTGTGTTTTCACGCACTTCTCATAACTTCTCCTAATTCGCTGTATTTTTGCGCAGTTCTTATACCTTCCCCTATATTGCCGTGTTGTCATGCACATCTCATAACGTCCCCTATATCGCTGTGTATTCGCGCACCTCCCATAGCATCCCTTGTATTGCTGTGCCTTCGCGCACCTCTCATACCTTCCCCTATATCGCCCCGTTTTTGCGCACCTTCCATACCTTCCCCTATATCGCCTCGTTTTCATGCACCCCTCATACCTCCCTCTATATCGCTGAGTTTTCACGCTCCTCTCATAATTTCTCCTATATCGCCGTATTTTTGCGCACCTCCCATGGCTTCGCCTACATCGCTGTGTTTTTCCGCACATCTCATACCTTCCCCTATATCGCCGTGTTTTCGCACACCTCTCATTTCTTCACCTATATCGCTGTGTTTCCGCTCCTCTCATTACTTCCCCAATATCGCTCTGTGTTCTTTCACTTCTGATACACTTCCCTGTATCAACGTGTTTTCGCGCAACTCTCATAATTTCACCTATATCGCCGTGTTCTCGCACACCTCTCATATCTTCCCCTATATCACTGTGTTTTCACGCACATCCAATAGCGTCCCCTATATCGCTCTGTTTTCACGCACCTCTCATGTCTTCCCCTATATCACTGTGTTTTCGTGTACCTCTCATACCTCCCCCTATATCGCTGTGTTTTCAGGCACCACTCATAACTTCTCCTATATTGCTGTATTTTTGCGCACCTCTCATAACTTCCCCTATATCGCCGTGTTTTTATGCACATCTCATAACGTCCCCTATATCACTGTGTATTCGTGCACCTCCCATAGCATCCCCTATATCGCTGTGCCTTCGCGCACCTCTCATACCTTCCCCTATGTCGCCCTGTTTTCGCGCACATCCCATACCTTCCACTATATTGCCCTGTTTCCGCGCACCTCACATGTCTTTCACTACATCGTTGTGTTTTTTGGCACCTCTGATGCATTTCCCTGTAACACCGAGTTTCGCGCACCTTTCATACTTTCCCCTAAATCGCCGTGTTTACGTGCACCTCTCATACCTCCCCCTATATCGCTGTCTTTTCACACACATCCCATAGATTCAGCTTTATCGCTGTGTTATTGCTCACCTCTCATAGATTCCCCTATATCGCTGTGTTTTTGCTCACTTCTCATTGCTTCCACTACATCGACATGTTTTCGCGCACCTCTCATGTCTTCACCTAGATCGCTATGTTTTCGATCCACTCAATACTTCCCTTATATCGCTGTGTTTTCTCGCACATCTGATACATTCTCCCGTATCGCCGTGTTTTCGCACACCTCTCATAATGTCCCTAATATCGCCGTGTTCTCGCACACCTCTCATAACTTCCCCTTTATCACTGTGTTTTCGCGCACGTCCCATTGTGTCCCCTATGTCGCTGTGTTTTCGCGCACCTCTCATAGCTTCCCCTATATC